>NC_091286.1:663110831-664310831 GCF_032444005.1 Ranitomeya imitator
GACTTAGTTGGCAGAGTTTGTACGGCCCCCGAAGGATGGTATAAATATCCGAATGGCCCTCGGCAGAAAAAATATTCCCCACCTCTGATCTACAATTACAATTCTGTGATGCTATCTACACACAAGCTCACCTACTGAGAGGAGTATTTAACTAAGGTTCACACAGCCCTCCTAGCAAACAATGTCTCTGAGAATCTAGGTTTGGGGCCAAACTCTCTCTAAAGTCTGACACTCCCACCGGGATCCCTGTGGTGGGGCCTGAGCTCAGGACTTACCGGCCATTAACTGAACATAGAAGTGGCTGTCTAGTTGTCCAAGTGACTGTTTAGCTGGCAGGCCATGGAGTGGATCCTGGCTTGTCACCTGGAGCACAGTTTTTGCCTGACAGGCTAGCGGAAGGCCATTCACGTCACAGCTAGTGATGAGCGCGTGGACTCGTTGCTCGTGTGGTCTCCGAGTATTTGTTAGTGTTCGGAGATTTTGTTTTCATCACCACAGCTGAATGATTTACAGCTACTAGCCAGGCTGAGTACATGTGGGGGTTGCCTGGTTGCTAGGGAATCGCCACATGTATTCAAGCTGGCTAATTGCTGTAAATCTTTCAGCTGCAGCGATGAAAACTGAATCTCCGAACACTGAGAAATACTCGGAGACCACCCAAGCGTCCTTGGGAAAACCCAAGCAACGAGTAGACTCGCTCATCACTAGTCACAGCCGATGCTTTGGGTGGAATCTAACTCTGTATTCAACCGTAGTCGTCAACCCAACGTGATTCTTCGTCTCTGACAGAAATCACCAAAACAGTTACACTTTTCCTCAGCAATCTGACCAGCTCCTAGCACTCTGCACACACTCGTTCTTCTTAACTCTCCTCTGCTCCTGTCACATCTGTCTCTTACTGACTGCATTCCAAGATGGCCGCCTGCAACTCTCAGTCATCCTTCAGTTTTCCAACTGACGCTGGGGGCGGCTCAAACTAGTTATCACTCTGTGTGCCAACTGACAGACAGGGGACAGTCGTATGAATCTGCAAACTGCTACCATCTAAGGCTATGTTCACACATAGCGTCCTGTCCCTGCGAGTTCTCCCGCAGCGGATTTTATAAATCTGCAGGGCAAACCCGCTGCGGTTATCCCTGCAGATTTATTGCAGTTTGTCCTGCGGGTTCCGCTGCGGGATTTTACCCCTACTATTGATGCTGCATATGCAGCAATATGCAGCATCAATAGTAATGTTAAAAATAATAAAATCATGGTATACTCACCCTCTGACGTCCCGATCTCCTCGGCGCTGCAGGCGGCGGTCCGGTTCCAAAGATGCTGTGCGACCAGGACCTTCGTGACGTCACGGTCATGTGACCGCGACGTCACCGCAGGTCCTGCTCGCATAGCAAACCTGAGACCGGACGGCCGCGTGCAGCGCTGAGACTTCAGAGGTGAGTATATCATGATTTTTTATTTTAATTTTTTTTTTTTTACACAAATATGGTTCCCGGAGCCTGGAGGAGAGTCTCCTCTCCTCCACCCCGGGTATAACCCGCACATTATCCGCTTACTTCCCGCATGGTGGGCACAGCCCCATGCGGGAAGTAAGCGGATCAATGCATTTCTATGGGTGCAGAATCGCTGCGATTCTGCACAAAGAAGTGACATGCTGCGGGTTGTAAACCGCTGCGTTCACGCGCGGTTTTTCCCGCAGCATGTGCACAGCGGTTTGCGGTTTCCATAGGGTTTACATGTTACTGTAAACGCTATGGAAACTGCTGCGGACCCGCAGCTGCAAAATCGCCGCGGTTCCGTGGTAAAAACCGCAATGTGTGAACATGGCCTAATGGCGCAAACATCAATATCATCTTTTATGTTTACACAAGTAATCATATCTATTAAAACGGCTATAGAAGGGGTGAGGAGTGGGAATCTGCAACCACCACCTCACAGATAAAGGAATAGATAGTTAGATAGATAACAGATAGATGGATGGATAGATAGATAATAGATATATGATAGATAGATAGATAGATAGATAATAGACAGATAATAGATAGATAGATAGATAGATAGATAGATAGATGATAGATAGATAAATAATAGATAGATGATAGATAGATAGATAGATAGATAGATAGATAATAGACAGATAATAGATAGATAGATAGATAGATGATAGATAGATAATAGATAGATAGATGATAGATAGATAGATAGATAATAGACAGATAATAGATAGATAGATAGATAGATAGATAGATAGATAGATAGATAATAGAGAGATAATAAATATGAGATAGATAGATAATAGATAGATAAGAGACAGATAGATAGATAGATAGATAGATAGATAGATAGATAGATGATAGATAGATAAATAACAGATAGATGATAGATAGATAGATAGATAATAGACAGATAATAGATAGATAGATAGATAGATAGATAGATGATAGATAGATAATAGAGAGATAATAAATATGAGATAGATAGATAATAGATAGATAAGAGACAGATAATAGATAGATAGATAATAGAGAGATAATAAATATGAGATAGATAGATAATAGATAGATAATAGATAGATAATAGTTAGACAGATAATAGATAGATAGTAAAAGAAAAAAGTGAAAAGCAGCACGGCCAAATAGCATTCCTGGGTGCTGTTCCTCCAAGGCAACAACCAAACTTCCATACAAAGACAAAAAATGAAGGCAGCACACCAGTCAAAGGTGAAAAAATTGTGGTTATTCAATTGCCCAAAATGGCGACATTTCGTCTCAGGATTGTGAGTCTTTCTCAAGCTACAAACAAGTGGCAGTGTTCACCTTTTATAGGTATATACATTTACATACTTGATATGTGAGTTATAAAACAATTAAAGAGCATCTCATAAAACATATATGATATTCAATTGAATGTGACAATATATAATAAGTATATGGTACAGATGGACATAAAATGCATATAGTGTACATACAGCGGTAGGACCATTTAATTACCTACATATAGACACACCTGTGTTCTCTATTAATCATAATGACTCACCCCATCTCTGGAGTCAGTAACACGCTGAGCTCAGGGTTTATCCCACACCTAATGCGCATGACATCTCCTCACCAACCAGGAACAACTTCCGCGCATGCGCTGTAGACTCCTATTGCTGGTATCGCCATTTGTAAAAAAGGGAATCAGAGTATTAAACTGTGCATGCGCTATTCACATCAAGTGCCTGGAAGCTGATACACCGATACAAGCATATTGAGCCGGATTTCTGGTCTCAAACGTACTGGAGACCCGGTATCCCATACACGGACATATATTCAGGACCAATTCTCATCTATTCATTAAAGGCAGTTGGCACAGACATTACATATCATTAAAAAATCCTTTAAAAAAACTTTTTTCGTCATTTAAAAAAAAACTTTTTTTTTTAAAGGTTTTTTTTTTAATGATATATAATGTCTGTGCCAACTGCCTTTAATGAATAGATGAGAATTGGTCCTGAATATATGTCCGTGTATGGGACGTCCATGTTATATATAGACATCCCCAGACGCGGGTGGTTGGGGTCTCGGTCCTTATCCATCTATGTATCTAGCTTTTGATAAAGAAAATAATCATAAAGCTGTTAGAATCTATAAGTTGTCAATATTGTTCAGCTTAAGTTTTAGCACAGAGGCTTCTAGTCTATAACTGAAGGACAAACGCTTATCATAAGAACAATATGTTGGACCTTTAGGCATAAAATGATACTCGAAATCCTTGAAATTGTTTATACAAAACTGACTTTTTGAAATCTGCAATGTTATTTTGTTTTGGACATGTGTAAAGCCTCATGCTGTGTGCCAGAATATTAAATACTGCACATTTTATGGGATAAGCCAGACCTCTATCACTACAGTCTCTGTATTTGTAATTATTTTTAGTTATAACTTTTCTGCTACATAAATTTCATTTTTATTCAAATCACTTGTAAAAAAGCAGATGTTTTGCTAGCAGCGTAGATTTCCAAGTGAAGTGGTGGAGAATGCGGGCATTGCCAGATGCGGGCATTGCCAGCAACCTTAGTTCACTTAGCAAAGCAACCTGAAAATGAGAATCAACAGGGCAGACAAACGCAGCCGCAGGTGAGATTTTACACCAGTCTCTCCTTTTCTCTTCTTCTGTAGGTCTTGCTTTGGGGACTTTGGTCACAAGAGATCTCTCTCTTAAGTTACTATTTCACTTTACTTGTTTGTACAATTGTATGTGTTTATATCCTATTAATTGTTTGCAATATGTAGTGTTGAAACAATTTTCACTTTTTATATCTGGTCCTTGAACGTCAGTGACCACTACAGCCCCATAGTGGTCTAATGCGGAATACGTAGACCCTTTGGCCTCCCATAGTTGCACTTCAGTAAGGTTGTCTGCTTTTTACTTTAATAAGATTTAAAGATTTAGAAGGTTGGCATGAATAAGCTTAGGTTTATTTGATCTCCACGGACAATCAGCCCTCCACTGTGGTATCCCAGAACCCGGTCTAGCTGCTAAATGTCAGGCTGCTGCAATGCAGTACAGCGCAACGTCCACCAGGGGGAGCTTGAGAGGAAAGTGAGACTGCACACACAGGACAGCAGAACAGATGCCACCAAGTGGCGAGAGAGTGGTCAGACAAGCCGAGTCAAAAGCACGAGATAGCACAACAGTATAATAGGATTAGACAGACGGATAGTTAGGACGTAGCCAGAGATCAGTAAACCAGAACGGGCAATATATGGTACAATAGGGACAAACAGTAACAAAGTAAATAGCCAAGCCAGGAAATCAGAACCAGAGAATCAAGCAGATAAACAGACAGAGAAATACTGGGAAAAGGGCAGACAGAGGGAGGTAACAGACACAGGGCAAGTCAGAGCTCACAGCAGGGCAAATCAAGAGCTACCAGCAGGGTCAGGTTAACACGCCGAAGGCAGAACTATAGCTGACACTGCCAGCAAGATTCATGGGAGCTAAATAGCAAATCTTAACCCAGAATGAGGCAGAGCAAAGTTAACCCTTGACATGATCCGTCCCAAAAAAAAGGCAGACATTAATAAACCCTGGAATGGATCATGACTAGTGTTGAGCGATACCTTCCGATATCGGAAAGTATCGGTATCGGTTTGGATCGGCCGATATTCAAAAAATATCGGATATCGCCGATACCCGATCCCAATGCAAGTCAATGGGACCAAAATATCGGAATTAAAATAAACCCTTTCTTTCCTTGTAGGTTCATTCTACATGAAGGAAAACAACTAAGAATAATGTAGGATGTATTGTGGGAGGTGGCGGAGACATTAAAGGCAATGAGGTTTAGCCCAATCAAATAGAATAGCATGTTTTTTGTTTTTTTTAAGACGTTCGGAGTGAAAAAGATATTGAGTATGTAAATTTTTTTTTATTTTGTCAGATATTGATGTTTCACTATTCCACGCCCTTCCCCTTCTTTTTTTTTCTTTTTTTTTTTTACTTTTCCCACACTTTCATCTTCATCATCATCAGCATCTTTGACATCAACTTCTTCTTCACCTTATTCATCTTCTTCTTCATCTTCTACCTATTTTTTTTTTTATTACATTCTTCATATTCATTTTATTCAACTATTATTATTCTTCCTATTCTACATATTCTTTTTATTCCACTGTTATTATTCTTCCTATTCTACTTCTTCATCATATTCTCATTTGTGACAGGCATTCCCGTAGTTGTTATCTATAAAAGTTGGAAGATTACACCTTCCGTTCTGCCAGTCACAAAAGTTACATTTGTCCGCGTTCAGTTTGGCCTGCAGCATCAGGCTTTATCCAGGGGCACCACGAGGAGGAACGGACTCACCCCCATACACTGCTTAGTCTTCTTCTGCATATAATTTAGATAATATCTTTTGCTCTGATATTAAGTCTTATGCTTAATGTTCTTCTGCTCTTTGTTCTGCAGCCTCTTGTTCTTCTGCTTCTCGGTCTTCCATGTCGTCGTCTCCAGGGTCGTCGTCTCCAGTGTCGTCATCTCCGCCGTCGTCGTCTCAGCCGTCGTCGTCTCCGCCGTCGTCGTCATCGGGGTGGTCTTCCGGGTCGTCGTCATCGGGGTGGTCTTCCGGGTTGTCGACGTTAGGGTCTTCAACTTGGAAATGTAGCAGAAGGTACAAGAAGGCTGAGAAAATGCCAAGAACCAGCTGATGGAACTGGAACTCGGATGGCTACCCGAAGGTTCAAGAGCCTATGGAACTACCGAGGACCAGCTGACGTTACTGGAACCCGGTTACTAAGCAGGAGGTACCCGTGCTAAAAAGCACTACCAAGGACCGCCTGACGTTGGCGGAACTCGGATACCCAGAAGGAGGCACCTAAGCCAAAGGCTCTGCCCAGAACCAGCTGACGTTACTGGAACCAGGATGGGGAGCAGAAGGTACAAGAGCAAAAGACACTGCCGAGAACCAGCTGATGGTACTGGAACCCGGATGGGTAGCCGAAGGTCCAAGAGCCAATGGAACTACCAAGGACCAGCTGACGTTACTGGAACCCGGTTACTAAGCAGGAGGTACCCGTGCCTGAAAGCACTACCAAGGACCACCTGACGTTGGTGGAACTTGGATACCCAGAAGGAGGCACCTAAGCCAAAGGCTCTGCCCGGAACCAGCTGACGGTACTGGAACCAGGATGGGGAGCAGAAGGTACAAGAGCAAAAGACACTGCCGAGAACCAGCTGACGGTGCTGGAACCAGGTGGTGGACCCGAAGGCCCACAGGAGAGGAGAGAACAGCTAGGCCGCGAGGCAGCCGCAGTTACCGAACCCCAACAGTCCTACAGGGGGAGCTGGGCCTACTGGCACTACAGAACCAGCCTTGACTACCAGTTCACGCAGCCCACATAGGAAGCTCCTAAACTGGAGGCACCCTGGAGTTGGCTAACTCGACCGCACCACGACGGGGCAAGCATAGGCGTCTCAGTGAAGTTGACACAACCCGGAAACAGCTGACGGTGCTGAAACCAGGCTTGGCACGAGGGAGTACCTGTGACAAGAACACTGCCGAGAACCAGCTGGCGGTGCTGGAACCCGGATGCGTTGCCCCAGTGTGCAAGAGCCAATGGCACGACCGAGGACCAGCTGACGGTGCTGGAACCCGGTTACTAAGCTGTAGGTGCCCGCGCTTAAAAGCACTACCAAGGACCGCCTGGCGTTGGCGGAACTCGGATAGCCAGGAGGAGGCACCTAAGCCAAAGGCTCGGCCCGGAACCAGCTGACGGTGCTGGAACCAGGTGGTGGACCCCAAGGCCCACAGGAGAGGAGAGAACAGCTAGGCCGCGAGGCAGCCGCAGTTACCGAACCCCAACAGTCCTACAGGGGGAGCTGGGCCTACTGGCACTACAGAACCAGCCTTGACTACCAGTTCATGCAGCCCACATAGGAAGCTCCTAAACTGGAGGCACCCTGGAGTTGGCTAACCCGACCGCACCACGACGAGGCAAGCATAGGCGTCTCAGTGAGCTTGACACAACCCGGAAACAGCTGACGGTGCTGAAACCAGGCTTGGCACGAGGGAGTACCTGTGACAAGAACACTGCCGAGAACCAGCTGGCGGTGCTGGAACCCGGATGCGTTGCCCCAGTGTGCAAGAGCCAATGGCACGACCGAGGACCAGCTGACGGTGCTGGAACCCGGTTACTAAGCTGTAGGTGCCCGCGCTTAAAAGCACTACCAAGGACCGCCTGGCGTTGGCGGAACTCGGATACCCAGGAGGAGGCACCTAAGCCAAAGGCTCGGCCCGGAACCAGCTGACGGTGCTGGAACCAGGTGGTGGACCCCAAGGCCCACAGGAGAGGAGAGAACAGCTAGGCCGCGAGGCAGCCGCAGTTACCGAACCCCAACAGTCCTACAGGGGGAGCTGGGCCTACTGGCACTACAGAACCAGCCTTGACTACCAGTTCACGCAGCCCACATAGGAAGCTCCTAAACTGGAGGCACCCTGGAGTTGGCTAACTCGACCGCACCACGACGGGGCAAGCATAGGCGTCTCAGTGAAGTTGACACAACCCGGAAACAGCTGACGGTGCTGAAACCAGGCTTGGCACGAGGGAGTACCTGTGACAAGAACACTGCCGAGAACCAGCTGGCGGTGCTGGAACCCGGATGCGTTGCCCCAGTGTGCAAGAGCCAATGGCACGACCGAGGACCAGCTGACGGTGCTGGAACCCGGTTACTAAGCTGTAGGTGCCCGCGCTTAAAAGCACTACCAAGGACCGCCTGGCGTTGGCGGAACTCGGATACCCAGGAGGAGGCACCTAAGCCAAAGGCTCGGCCCGGAACCAGCTGACGGTGCTGGAACCAGGTGGTGGACCCCAAGGCCCACAGGAGAGGAGAGAACAGCTAGGCCGCGAGGCAGCCGCAGTTACCGAACCCCAACAGTCCTACAGGGGGAGCTGGGCCTACTGGCACTACAGAACCAGCCTTGACTACCAGTTCACGCAGCCCACATAGGAAGCTCCTAAACTGGAGGCACCCTGGAGTTGGCTAACCCGACCGCACCACGACGAGGCAAGCATAGGTGTCTCAGTGAGCTTGACACAACCCGGAAACAGCTGACGGTGCTGAAACCAGGCTTGGCACGAGGGAGTACCTGTGACAAGAACACTGCCGAGAACCAGCTGGCGGTGCTGGAACCCGGATGCGTTGCCCCAGTGTGCAAGAGCCAATGGCACGAACGAGGACCAGCTGACGGTGCTGGAACCCGGTTACTAAGCTGTAGGTGCCCGCGCTTAAAAGCACTACCAAGGACCGCCTGGCGTTGGCGGAACTCGGATACCCAGGAGGAGGCACCTAAGCCAAAGGCTCGGCCCGGAACCAGCTGACGGTGCTGGAACCAGGTGGTGGACCCCAAGGCCCACAGGAGAGGAGAGAACAGCTAGGCCGCGAGGCAGCCGCAGTTACCGAACCCCAACAGTCCTACAGGGGGAGCTGGGCCTACTGGCACTACAGAACCAGCCTTGACTACCAGTTCACGCAGCCCACATAGGAAGCTCCTAAACTGCTTCAGACTGGGCGGCCTCAGCTGATCCCTTATCGCATGCCGCGGCCATGAGGCCGCACAGTCAGAAGAAGGCGGAAGGAGGGGAGTGAAAACAGGGGAACATATGCACTGCTCGTGCCCATCAATCACACCCTCGCAGTCAAAATATATGAGACAACGGGGGGCGTTGTGTCGGGCAGGGGGGACGCACAGGCACAGCCAGCCAACCAATGATGTCAGGAGACGGGCAGCGCTAACAATGTGGGTGCTGCGTGTCATTAAAAAGGAAAGTCACACCTCAGGGACATTGTAATGGTCTGTAATGAGACACATTTTGTACTTGTTGAGTTCCACGTGTGCAAGGAGAAAAAGTCAGCCACCTTGTACAAATGCAGCAGTACTGCTGTACAAGGTGGCTGTTATACATAGAAACACCTGGGGGGGTGGGGGGCAGGCTCCCTTCAATTTCAGTTCATGTTCCTGCGTGGCGTTTGCAGGAAACGTTGCAAGCTACACAGCAGGGGAACAGCTGGCGGTGCTGAACCCCACTAACACATTGGCTGGTGTTTTTCTCTGTGCAGCTAGCATGTCCGGGCAGAAACTGGCGTTGTTTTAGCCCAGGGTCAGCAGGAGGAGGAGAGGAGCAAAGTGTAGGCCGAAGCCTGCACTGGTGGCAGCTTTTGGTCGGTTGTGCCAGCGTGGCTTGTGCTGGACACGATGCCGGCTACACAGCGGGGGAACAGCTGGCGGTGCTGAACACCACTAACACATTGGCTGGTGTTTTTCTCTGTGCAGCTAGCATTTCCGGGCAAAAACTAGCGTTGTTAGAGCCCAGGGTCAGCTGGAGGAGGAGAGGAGCAGAGTGTAGGCCGAAGCCTAGTTGAACCAATTTCAAAGGTTACCTTTAACCCCCCCTCAGGTGTTACAAAGTACAAGAGCCACTCCTTCTGCAGCATTAATGCTGCACAAGTAAAAGGTTGCTCTATTAATTTTTCTACTTGCACAAGCTGAATGCAACACGTAGACTATTTAGCCCATTATACTGTTAATCAGTAGTGGAGGCGTGACTTGTCTTTTTAAAGAAAAGCAGCACAGGTGTCGAAAACAACACTTTTTTGCATGGGCGCAGCTTCCTGAGCGTTGTTAGTTGCTGTACAGGAGTCTGCGCTCTTGTGATCCTTTGGCCATGCGCTGTGAGCGCTTCCTGTCTTATGACCTCATTTCATGTTGGCCGTTGCGGTTAGCGATGGACATGAATCCCAGACCCACAGTGTGTTTTTAAAAAATCACACTGCGGTGCTGGGATTCGTGCCCTGGTGCACTAAATATGTTTGCCGCTCACACATGTCCTTACACCTGCTTCAGACTGGGCGGCCTCATCTGATCCCTTATCGCCTGCCGCGGCCATGAGGACACCCAGTCTGAAGAAGGCGGAAGGAGATGAGTGAACACAGGCAAACATATGCACTGCACATGCCCATCAATCACACCCTCGCTGTCCAAAAAAAAAAGACACCGAGGGCCGTTGTTTCGAGCAGGGGAGATGCACAGGCGCAGCCAGCTAACCAATGATGTCAAAAGACGGGCAGCGCTAACAAGGGTGGTGCTGCGTGTCATTACAAAGGAAAGTCACACCTCAGGGACATTGTAATGGTCTCTAATGAGACACATTTTGTACGTGTTGAGTTCCACGTGGGCAAGGAGAAAAAGTCAGCCACCTTGTACAAATGCAGCAGTACTGCTGTACAAGGTGGCTGATATACATAGAAACACCTGTGGGTGGGGGGCAGGCTCCCTTCAATTTCAGTTCATGTGCCTGCGTGGCGTTTGCAGGTCACGTTGCAAGCTACACAGCAGGGGAACAGCTGGCGTTGCTGAACCCCACTGACACATTGACTGGTGTTTTTCTCTGTGCAGATTGCATGTCCGGGCAAAAACTAGCGGTGTTAGAGCCCAGGGTCAGCAGGAGGAGGAGGAGAGGAGCAAAGTGTAGGCCGAAGCCTGCACTGGTGGCAGCTTTTGGTCGTTTGTGCCAGCGTGGCTTGTGCTGGACACGATGCCGGCTACACAGCGGGGGAACAGCTGGCGGTGCTGAACCCCACTAACACATTGGCTGGTGTTTTTCTCTGTGCAGCTAGCATGTCCGGGCAGAAACTGGCGTTGTTTGAGCCCAGGGTCAGCAGGAGGAGGAGAGGAGCAAAGTGTAGGCCGAAGCCTGCACTGGTTGCAGCTTTTGGTCGTTTGTGCCAGCGTGGCTTGTGCTGGACACGATGCCGGCTACACAGCGGGGGAACAGCTGGCGGTGCTGAACCCCACTAACACATTGGCTGGTGTTTTTCTCTGTGCAGCTAGCATGTCCGGGCAGAAACTGGCGTTGTTTGAGCCCAGGGTCAGCAGGAGGAGGAGAGGAGCAAAGTGTAGGCCGAAGCCTGCACTGGTGGCAGCTTTTGTTCTGTTGTGCCAGCGTGGCTTGTGCTGGACACGTTGCCGACTACACAGCAGGGGAACAGCTGGCGGTGCTGAACCCCACTAACACATTGGCTGGTGTTTTTCTCTGTGCAGCTAGCATTTCCGGGCAAAAACTAGCGGTGTTTGAGCCCAGGGTCAGCAGGAGGAGTAGAGGAGCAGAGTGTAGGCCGAAGCCTAGTTGAACCAATTTCAAAGGTTACCTTTAACCCCCCCCTCAGGTGTTGCAAGGTACAAGAGCCACACCTTGTGCAGCATTAATGCTGCACAAGTAAAAGGTTGCTCTATTTGTTTTGCTCCTTGCACACGCTGACTAAAACACGTACACTATTTAGCCCATTATACTGTCAAACAGTTGTGGAGGCGTGACTTGTCTTTTTAACGAGACGCAGCACAGGTGTCAAAATTTGCACCTAGGTACTGGGCGCAGATTCCTGAGCGTTGTTATTTGCTGTACAGGAGTCTGCGCTATTGTGATCCCTTGGCCATGCGCTGTGAGCGCTTCCTGTCTTCTGACCTCATTTCATGTCGGCCGTTGCGGTTAGCGATGGACATGAATCCCAGACCCACAGTGTGTTTTCAAAAAATCACACTGCGTGGCTGGGATTCGTGGCCTTGTGCAGTAAATAGGTTTGCCGCTTACACATGTCCTTACACCTGCTCCAGACTGGGCGGCCTCAGCTGATCCCTTATCGCCTACCACGGCCAGGAGGCCGCACAGTCTGAAGAAGGCGGAAGGAGATGAGTTAAGACAGGCGAACATATGCACTGCTCGTGCCCATAAACCACACCCTCGCTGACAAAATAAATATGACAACGAGGGGCGTTGTTTCTAGCAGGGCGGATGCACAGGCGCAGCCAGCTAACCATGATGACAAAAGACGGGAAACGCTACCAAGGGGGGTGCTGCGTATCATTACAAAGGAAAGTCACACCTCAGGGACAGTGGAATGGTCTCAATGAGACACATTTTGTACGTGTTGAGTTCCACGTGGGCAAGGAGAAAAAGTCAGCCACCTTGTACAAATGCAGCAGTACTGCTGTACTAGGTGGCTGTTATACATAGAAACACCTGGGGGGGTGGGGCCAGGTTCCCTTTTAATTTCAGTTCCTGTGCCTGCATGGCGTTTGCAGGTCACGTTGCCGGCTACACAGCAGGGGAACAGCTGGCGTTGCTGAACCCCACTAACACATTGGCTGGTGTTTTTCTCTGTGCAGCTAGCACTTCCGGGCAAAAACTAGCGGTGTTTGAGCCCAGGGTCAGCAGGAGGAGGAGAGGAGCAGAGTGTAGGCCGAAGCCTGCACTGGTGGCAGCTTTTGTTCTGTTGTGCCAGCGTGGCTTGTGCTGGACACGTTGCCGACTACACAGCAGGGGAACAGCTGGCGGTGCTGAACCCCACTGACACATCACCTAGTGTTTTTTCTGTGTAGACAACACTTCCAGGTGGCAACTGACAGTGTTGAAACCCAGGGAATCAAAGAGGAGCAGAGTGTAGGCCGAAGCCTGCAGTGGAGCAAGTTGAAAGGGAACCTTTAACCCCCCCCCCCCAGGCATTTGTTGCTGAAAGAGCCATCTTGTACAGCAGTAATACTGCACATGGAAAATGGTGGCTCCGAAAATTATGCTCCTTGCAAACGCTGAAGTACACACTCATATAATGTGTCCCCTCACACCGTCAAACCATCCCGGAAGTGGGACTTTCCTTTGTAATGTGACACAGCACAGCCGTCATTCCAACCCCCTTGGTGCCGGGCGCCACCTCCTCAACGTTGTTTGGTTCTGTCACGGAGCCCGCGCTGTAATGTTATCCCTTGGCCATGCACAGTTAGCGGTGCCCGTCTTCTGACATCATGTAGGTGTCAGGCTGGCAGTGCCTGTGCGTCCAAGCTGCCCGAGATCCAACCTTGCAGTGTCATCTAATGTAGTCCCACTGCGGGCCAGGGATCCATGGGCATGCACAGTGCATATCATCGCCTCTCACTCACCTCCTTCCTGCTTCTTCAGACTGTGCGGCGTCACGGCCGTGGCATGCTATTGGGGATCAGCTGACGCCGCCTAGTCTGAAGAAGCGTGAAGAAGGGGAGTGAGAGGCTAGTATATGCACTGCGCATGGCCATGGATACCAGGCCCACTGTGGGATCACATTAGACGACACTGCGAGGTGTGATTTCGGGCAGCGTGGACGCACAGGCGCAGCCAGGACGACAACAAATGATGTCAGAGGACGGGCAGCGCAAACTGTGCATGGCCAAGGGATAACATAACAGCGCAGGGTCCATGACGGAATCAAACAACGCTAAGGAGGCAGCGCACGGTGCCAAGGGAGTAGCAATGACGGCTGTGCTGCGTCACATTACAAAGGAAAGTCCCACCTCCGGGACGGTTGGACGGTGTGAGGGGACACATTACATGAGTGTGTAGTTCAGCGTTTGCAAGGAGCATAATTTCAAGAGCGACCTTTCCCTTGTGCAGTATTAGTGCTGCACATGGTGGCTCTTTCAGTAACAAACGCCTAGGGGGGGGGGGACAGGTCCCCTTACATTTTAGTTGTGCCAGCGTGGCGGTCGCATGACACGTTGCCGGATACACAGCTGGGGATCAGCTGACGTTACTGAACCCCAATAACAGAGGAGCGACTGTTGACTGTGCACACAGCACTTCCAGGCACCAACTGGCGGTGTTAGAGCCCAGGGACAGCAGGAGGAGCAGATTGGAGGTATTGCCGCACACACAGCTGGGGATCAGCTGACGTTACTGAACCCCAATAACAGAGGAGCGACTGTTGACTGTGCACACAGCACTTCCAGGCACCAACTGGCGGTGTTAGAGCCCAGGGACAGCAGGAGGAGCAGATTGGAGGTATTGCCGCACACACAGCTGGGGATCAGCTGACGTTACTGAACCCCAATAACAGAGGAGCGACTGTTGACTGTGCACACAGCACTTCCAGGCACCAACTGGCGGTGTTAGAGCCCAGGGACAGCAGGAGGAGCAGAGGAACAGAGTGTAGGCCGAAGCCTGATTGGAGCAAGTTGAAAGGAAACCTTTAACCCCCCCCCCCAAGACGTTTGTAGCTGAAAGAGCCATGTTGTGCAGCACTAAGGATGCAAAAGGAAAAGGTTGCTCTTTTAATTATGCTCCTTGCAAACACCGAAGTAAACACTAAAAATGTGTCCCTTTATACCGTTAAACCGTTCCGGAGGTGCGAATTTCCTTCGTAATGGGACACAGCACAGCTGTCATTCCTATCCCCTTGATGCCGTGCGCTGCCTCCTCAGCGTTGTTTTAAGCTGTCACGGAGCCTGCGCTGTTCTGTTAGCCCTTGGCCATGCCCAATTAGCGCTGCCTGTCTTCTGACATAATTTGGTGTCAGGCTGTCAGTGCCTGTGCGTCCACGCTGCTCCAGATCCCACCTCGCAGTCTCATCTAACGTAATCCCACTGCGGGCTTTGGAACCATGGGCATGCACAGTGCATAACCTCGACTCTCACTCCCCTCCTTCCCTCTTCTTCAGACTGTGCGGTGTCACGGCCGTGGCATGCTAGGGATCAGCTGACGGCGCACAGTCTAAAGAAGGCGGAGGGAAATGAGCGAGAGCCCGAGGGGAAGATATGCACTGCGCATGCCCATGGATCCCAGGCCCGCAGTGTGACTCAATCAGAAGACACTGCGAGGTGGGATCTCGGGCACCGCGGCCGCACAGGCGCAGCCAGCCTGACACCAAATTATGTCAGAAGACAGGCAGCGCAAATAGGGCATGCCCAAGGGATAACAGAACAGCGCAGGCTCCGTGACAGCTTAAAACAACGCTGAGGAGGCAGCGCATGGCACCAAGGGGGTAGGAATGACGGCTGTGCTGCGTCACATTACGAAGGAAAGTCCCAGCTCCGGGACGGTATAACGGTATCAGTGAACACATTTTATAAGTGTTAAGTTCTGCGTGTGCAAAGAGCTAAAAAAAAAGAGCTACCTTTTCCTTGTGCAGCATTACTGCTGCACAAGATGGCTCTTTCAGTAACAAACGACGGGGGGGGGGGGAGGGACAGGTTCCCTTACATTTAGGTTGTTGTGCCAGCGTGGCGGACGCAGGACACATTGCCGGCTACACAGCTGGGGATCAGCTGACGTTACTGAAACCCAATAACACTGGGTCGTATGTTTTTACTGTGCAGCCTGCACTTCTGAGCCGCAACTGGCGGTGTTGGAGCCCAGGAATAGCAGTTCAGGTGGTAGAAAGATGAACACAGCAGGAGACCTGGATGACACCCAATTACTTAATCAGGCAGAGGAGTGGCAAATTCCTGCGAGATCCAGGCCTGGTTCATTTTCAGGAAAGTAAGCCGGTCAACGTTATCGGAGGATAGTCGCATGCGACGGTCTGTTAGTACACCACCTGCGGCACTAAAGACACGTTCCGATAAGACACTAGCCGCAGGGCAAGCCAGCACCTCCAATGCATACTGGCTTAGCTCTGGCCATGTATCCAGCTTAGAGACCCAAAACTTGAACGGGGAAGAGCCGTCTGGGAGTACAGTAAGAGGGCAAGCCATGTAGTCTGTCACCATCTGACGGAACCGTTGCCTCCTGCTGACTGGAGCCGCCGGTGATGGTGTAGACATTTGGGGCGGGCACACAAAAGTGTGCCAGAGTTGTGCCATACTGGGCTTGCCTTGGGCAGAGGCACTGCTTCTGCTCCCTCTTTGGGCAGAGCCTCCCCCACTGCCTCGACGCACTGAGCTGCTTTGTAAAGCACTAGCAGCACTCCTCTCAGTTGGACAGGAGAAGATGATGGAATTCACCAGTGTGTCGTGGTACTCCCGCAATTTACGCTCCCGGGTCAACGCAGGGATGAGGTTTTGGACGTTGTCCCGGTAGCGAGGATCGAGGAGGGTGAACACCCAATAATCAGGCATGTTGAGAATGTGGTCGATGCGGCGGTCGTTTCTCAGGCACTGCAGCATGAAATCCACCATGTGCTGCAGAGTGCCAACCGGCCCAGAAACGC
This sequence comes from Ranitomeya imitator, assembly GCF_032444005.1. NCBI lineage: Eukaryota > Metazoa > Chordata > Amphibia > Anura > Dendrobatidae > Ranitomeya > Ranitomeya imitator. The sequence goes on from NC_091286.1 coordinate 663,127,323, forward strand.
TGTCCCCTGCTTGAGACATGATCTCTGCCCGCTCGTCATCACCCCACCCTCGCTGTACACACTGACCACTGGACAATTGTGTCGCTCCCTCCTCTGGACGGAGCTCTTCCTCCTCCATTGACTCCTCCTCATCCTCCTCACAAATTGGCCCCTGCGTACCCCTTTGTGAGGAACCACGTGGCGCTGACTCTCCAGAAGCTGATGGAAAAGGTGACTCCTCATCCTCCACCTCTTCCACCACATCATCCCTTAACCCTTGCAAAGTTTGCTGAAGCAGGCAGATAAGGGGGACAGTCATGCTGACTAGTGCATCATCTGCACTTGCCATCCGCGTGGAATAATCAAAAGGACGCAAAACCTGGCAGACGTCCTTCATAGTGGCCCACTCTGTGGTTGTGAAGTCTGATCGGCGCTGACTGCGACTTCTTTGCGCCTGATGCAGCTGGTACTCCATAACTGCTTGCTGCTGCTCACACAACCGCTCCAACATATGTAACGTGGAATTCCACCGGGTAGGTAGGTCACATATGATGCGGTGTTCCGGAAGGCGGAATCGGCGCTGCAGAGCAGCAATGCGGGATCTGGCCAAGCTGGAACGCCGCAAGTGAGCACACTCTAGGCGGACCTTGTGCAGCAGGGCATCAAGATCCGGATAGTCCCTCAGAAAACTCTGCACAACCAAATTGAGCACATGTGCCAGACATGGGATGTGAGTGAGGTTGCCAAGGGCCAAAGCTGCCACCAGATTTCGGCCATTGTCACACACTACCATGCCTGGCTGGAGATTCGCTGGCAGTAACCACACATCGCTCTCCTGCTTTATGGCATTCCAGAGCTCCTGCGCTGTGTGGCTTCGATGCCCCAATGAAACTAGTTTCAAGACGGCCTGCTGACGTTTGGCCACGGCTGTGCTCATGTCGGTCATAGGTAAACGTTCACGGGTCCATGTGGGGGTGGACTGTGACGGATCCTGCAGAGAGGAATCAGAGGAACTGGTGTAAGAGGAGGAGTCGATGCGTACAGACTGGATTCCTGCAATCCTTGGAGTGGGCAGGACACGTCCTGCGCCACTCGCACGATCTGTACCTGGCTCAACAACATTAACCCAATGGGCAGTGAGGGAAACATATCGCCCCTGTCCATGCTGACTGGTCCACGCATCGGTGGTGAGGTGGACCTTGCTACTGACGGCGTTCAGTAGCGCATGTTTTATGTTTGCCTCAACATGCCTGTGCAGGGCAGGGACAGCCTGCCTGCTGAAGTAAAAGCGGCTGGGCACCTTGTACTGTGGGACTGCCAATGCCATCAAGTCACGGAAGCTGTCAGTCTCCACCAGCCTGAACGAGAGCATTTCCAGGGACAACAGTTTGGCAATGCCTGCATTCAGAGCCTGTGCTCGGGGGTGGTTGGCCGAGAATGCCCGCCTTTTCTCCCATGCCTGTACTACCGATGGCTGTAGAGTAGACTGGGAGTGTGAGGATGACTGGGAAGGTGGTGCTGTGGGTGGAATTACACAAGGTCTCTGGGAGGAAGCCAAACCAGCTGTGCGTGAGCTGGAGGAAGAGGCAACACGAGCTGAAGAGGTGGTAGCTGCCGCTGTTGGTTGGCCTACATCTTCAGTGTGTTTCTGTAACTCCACCGCGTGCCTGGTCCGCACATGTTTCCACATATTTGTGGTATTGAGGTTGCTGACATTTTTCCCTCTTTTTACTTTATGATGACACAGCTTGCATTTGACAAAACAAATGTCATCTGCAACTGTGTCAAAAAAGGACCAGGCACTGCAAGTCTTGGGAGTGCCCTTTTTGGCTTTGGAAAGAGACAGGCTCCTAACGGGTGCCAAAGTGGGGGCTACAGGCTCCGCAGTCTTCCCCCTCCCTCTCCCTCTTTGGCCCGTAAGAGGAAGCTCTTCCTCTGAGCTGCTCCCACCACCTTCCTGTTCCTCATGCCACGATGGGTCAAGGACCTCATCATCTCCACTACCCTCTGCCACCAACTGCTCCTCCTGGGTAGTCTCAGCAGCACAGTACGCACGAGAAAGCGGCACCTGAGTTTCATCATCAGATGCGTACTGCGCTGTGGTCACCGGAGGCACTGGCCCACCTGCCTCTTCAGAGTCAGAGAGAAAAAGGTGTTGGGCATCACTGCACACTGCCTCTTCTTCCATTTCTCCAATGCTGCTTGGCTGGCCCCCTGTTTCCAAGCCAAGAGATTCAGAGAACAGAAGTAGAGACGGCTCCTGTCCTGGGCTCTCTGACTGCCTGGCCAATTTGGCAGGTGGTGAAGAGACAGATGGCTGCTCTCCAGTGCTCTGTGCCTGAGAGGATGTGGCACTAACTGAAGTCGATGCCGAGGCGTTAGCTGCCATCCACCCGACAACGGCTTCAATTTGGTCTTCACGCAGCAGCGGTGCACGGCGCTCTCCGACAAAGCTGCGCATGAAGGACTGTTCCCTGCTGAAACTGAGTGACGACGAGTCACCGGCGCCCGCAGCAGGCACAGAATCACCACGTCCTCTCCCTGCTCCTCTCCCTGCTCCGCGCCCACGCCCACGTGCCTTACTCCCTGCCCTCTTCATCTTGGTTGACAGATAAAGATAAGCAGAAAAGTACTAAGGCCTTAGTGTGCTTATTCCTGTAATGCTCCTCCTAACAGGTGTAAGAAACACTAATGTTGTAAATTGTGGACTAAACTTTATTATTTTTCAAATGTGGCCTACACAAGTGTTAAGTTGTGTTTGGTGAACTTAACCTTTTTTTTGGTGCAGATCGGGCTACAGAGCTAGTTTAAATCACACGGAGACCGTGCAGACAGCCGTAAATGGCGCTGCAAGGCCAAAAAACCCTCCTCTAGGTTATCCTATATAGTGTTTTTCCACTATTTAGCTGGATACAAGTGGAAAGACACTAATAGGAATTTTTTTTTTTTCAAATTTTAAACTGGCTGCACTATTTGAAAAAAAGGAAATTGTTTTTCAAGGTATGAGGCAGTAACGCACCCTGAGCTGAATCCAACCGGCTATGGCTGCACACAGACTACAGGGCGAGCTGCGCTCACACAGAGACCGTGCAGACAGCCGTAAACGGCGCTGCAAGGCCCCAAAAAAACCCTCTAGGTTATCCTATGTAGTGTTTTTCCACAATTGAGCTGGAGACTGGTGGAAAGACACTAATAGGAATTTTTTTTTTTTCAAATTTTAAACAGGCTGCACTATTTGAAAAAAAGGAAAATTTTTCTCAAGGTATGAGCCAGTAACGAACCCTGAGCTGAATCCAACCGGCTATGGCTGCACACAGACTACAGGGCGAGCTGGGCTCACACGGAGACCGTGCAGACAGCCGTAAACGGCGCTGCAAGGCCAAAAAACCCTCCTCTAGGTTATCCTATATAGTGTTTTTCCACTATTTAGCTGGATACGAGTGGAAAGACACTAATAGGAATTTTTTTTTTCAAATTTTAAACAGGCTGCACTATTTGAAAAAAAGGAAAATTTTTCTCAAGGTATGAGCCAGTAACGAACCCTGAGCTGAATCCAACCGGCTATGGCTGCACACAGACTACAGGGCGAGCTGGGCTCACACGGAGACCGTGCAGACAGCCGTAAACGGCGCTGCAAGGCCCAAAAACCCCCCTCTAGGTTATCCTATGTAGTGTTTTTCCACAATAGAGCTGGAGACTGGTGGAAAAACACTAATAGGAAATTTGAGAAAAAATGTGCAGCAGGCTGCACTAAGAGCAAAAAAGAACAACTGTGTGAGGCAGTGTGAACCCCCCCTGAGCTGAATACAACCGGGTATATGGCTGCACACAGACTACAGAGTGAGCTGCACACACACACACACAGAGACCTTGCAGAACGCTGTTAAAACAGCGCTGCAAGGCAAGAGCAAGGTGAACAGTGAAGAACACACAGCGTTTTGCTAAATTAGCCTTTGGAAAGGAAAATAAAGCAATTAGCAAGCTCAACTGGCCCTCAGTTAGAACACAGCGTCCTGTCCCTAACTGAAATCACAGCAGAGTGAGCGCAAAATGGCGGCAGCGCTTTTTTATAGTGCAGAGTGACATCATTTCAGCAGCCAATCCAAGCCTTGCCAGTACTTACATGCCCACCATGCTAAACAGGATGTGCCCACACTTTCATTCATTCCTCATTGGCTGCTGCGTTCAATTTGAATTCTGGGAACTTCCGATTCCGGTATCCGATACGCGGGAAGTATCGGAATTCAGTATCGGAATTCCGATACCGCAAATATCGGCCGATACCCGATACTTGCGGTATCGGAATGCTCAACACTAATCATGACACTGACTTTTTATTTACTCCATTGTATAAAGCAATCCCTGATTCTACCAGGAAATCTGTATCTCCTTTATGGCCATTGAGCCATATAGTAAAGTCTATAGGTAATTGCAGCTGTTTGGGGTAAATTAGCACAGATACAGTGGCATGAAAAGGTTTGAGCGCCCCTGGTCAAAATTACTGTTCTTGTGAACTGTTAAGCAAGTTGAAGATGAAATGATCTCTAAAAGGCCTAAAGTTACAGATGACACATTTCCATGCTATTTTAGGTATATATATTCATCTTTTACATATTAAAAATTCAAAAAGCAAAATGGGTCGATGCAAAAGCATGGGTAGTACCTAGTAGCACCCCCTTTTTGCAAATATCACAGCTTGTAAACACTTTTTGTAGCCAGACAAGAGTCTTTCAATTTTTGTTTGAGGGATTTTCATCCATTCTTCCTTGGAAAATTCTTCCAGTTCTATGAGATTCCTGGGGTGTCTTGCACCCTCTGCTATTCGGAGGTCTAGCCACAGATTTTCAATGATGTGCAGATCAGGGAACTGTGAGGGCCATTGTAAAACCTTGCGTCTTTGGATGTAGTCTTATTGTGGATTTTGACGTGTGTTAACAATCATTATCTTTTTGTGGAAGCCATCCTCTGTTATGTGTGCATAAAGAATTTGCTGAAATTTAATTTAATCCATTCTTCACACTATCCGTGAAATGTTCTCCATGCGATTGGCTGCAACACAATCCCAAAGCATGATTGATCCACCCTCATGCTTTATGGTTGGTGAGATGTTCTTTCCCTGAAATTCTGTGCCCTTTTTTATCCACACATACCTTTGATCACTGTGGCCAAAGAGTTCTATATTAGACTCATTGGTCCATAGGACTTGTTTCCAAAATGAATAAGGCTTGTTTAGATGTTCTTCTGCATAATTCTGACGCTGAATTTTATGGTGAGGACCCAGGAGAGGTTTTCTTCTGATGACTCTTCCATAGGCAATGTTTGTGCAGGTGTCTCTGAACAGTAGAACAAGGTACCACAACTCCAGAGTATGCTAAATCTTTCTGAAGGTCTTTTCCAGTCAGGCGGGGGTACTTATTTGACTCTCTAGCAATCCTATGAGCAGCTCTCACTGAAATTTTGCTTGGTCTTCCAGACCTTATCTTGACCTCCACTGTTCCTGTTAACTGCCATTTCTTAATTACGTTTTGAATTGAGGAAAGTGCAAATTGAACATGCTTTTCTATCTTCCTATAGACTTCTGTTGCTTTTTGAGCCTCCACCATTTTTATTTCCAGAGTGCTAGGCAGCTGCTTAGAAGAACCCATGGCTGCTGTTTTTTTGGCACAAGGTTAGAGGAGGCTGGTTTTTCCTAAGGCTGTGAAATTTGCATCAAACGCTTCAAGGGTACCCAAACTTTTGCATTGGCCTATTTTGCTTTTCGTATTTTTTAAATGTAAAAAAATGACAATATATTTTCTTGTTTACTCAAATATTTCAAAGGAAATGTGTCAATCTTTAACTTTAGGCCTTTCAGAGAATATCTTATCTTCAACTTGCTTACCTTTTCACAATAACAGTAATTTTGACCAGGGGTGCCCAAACTTTTACATGCCACTGTATATAGCGTAGTTTTATACAATAGGCTAGCGGATGATTTTTCACCAGCACAAACATCTCAGATAGCGGAGTCAAGTGTTAACACCCAAAATGGGTGAACGACATCCATCTCTTGGATTGGTTCCATAAGAGCTCGGCTAAGCGAATTCCTTGGACTTTTACTAAACCGGTTGTTGAAATTCTTGTTTATGATCCTTATTTCATTGCATTTTCATGTGTATTTGCAAACAATGTGCTTACAGCTTGTAAAAGCAACTACTGATTATCATTGTTCTGTACTGCATGTGTAGAAACAAAAAAGAGGCTTGATAAAGAAAATAATCAATGCATCCATAATAATCTATAAGTTTCCAATATTGCTCAGCTTAAAGCAGCACTCCCATCAAAATTTGTATCCCCTTAATATTTTACAATCATATTATACAGCACTGTGCACTTACAATTGCTCTTTTACCTTTCTACACAGTTAATTCTTCTGTTCTCCAATAAGTCTATGACATCATGTGATTATAAAAATTGACTAACTTAATCTTTCAAAGCTCTATGTAGAAACAGGAGGTCAGTTCTCCCTGCATGATTCAGGAGTCAGTTATGCTAGTGTAACAACTCACTCAAGAAAATAGGTAGACTAAAAAACTGCAACTGACCCTGTCGATTCCTGTATAGACCAGAGATCCTGACCGCTAGTGGTTCTTGCGTGAGCTGAGATAGCCCTAACCACAGTCTAGACGACCAATGCTGGATGATGGACCTATGATGCCTGAAAGGCCACTGAGTGCTTCGTGTTTCTCTTAAAGAGCTGGAGGGCAAAGAAGAGAGCAAATTACCTACAGAAGGCCAACTGTGCTGAGATAGAAAGAGATCCAAAAGTGAGTAAAGCAAACCATAAAATATGAGACTGTTAGAAAAATATGACGCATACTTCCTAGAAAGAAACAGAAGCTAGGTACAGAGTAAAGAACATAAACAGCAGAGAGATAAACCCTAGCTGGTCTTTCACTGACTGGCTTAAACTACAGCAGTATGGCTGGACATTCAAAGGAGACTATCATCAGCAGGAAATACCAGCAGGGGGAAAGAATAAAAAGCCGCACCCTAAAGGTGATTGGGCAAATAAATGAGTAACGCTAAACATCTGTTACCCTAAAAAGACTGCAGCAAGGATAACAGAAACTAAACACCAGGAGAAAAGGTGTATCTGCTTGTGGCTCAGTGGACAGAGAAGCTGACCACAAAGCCCGGGCTCAAACCCAGATGCATGACAGAGTCACTGCAAAAGTCCCTGGCAAGAGGCAAGAGGGAATAGGGAGTAGTTGGGTCAACAGTTGAAGAGGGGAGTGATCAATGCAGAGACAAGAAACTTGAAATCCTGCAAATGGCTTATACAAAACTGACTCTATGTAATATACAATATTACCTTGGTTTGGACATGAACAAAAGCCTCCAGGGTTGTGTGCCAGAATTTTGAGTTAAATACTGCACCCTTTGATGGGCAAGCCAGACATCTATTACTACGGTCTTTGTTCTGTTACTTATTTTCTCTTATCTTTATCTATCCCTTTCTAATTAGACTTTTATGCTAGATAAATTTAATTAATACAAATCGCCTGCGATGTTGAGATCTTTTGTGATGAGCGCAGATTTCCATACCTACAGTAGAGAAACCATGGTCATGTGCATAAATAAATGCAGTTATTGTCCCCAAGGATTATTAGTCTCATCGGAATTTATAATATCCACTTGTAAACTGTAGTTGTAAATATACTTCTCATTATGGGAGTAAATATGGGCCTCGCTCCAGCCTCTCCCCATTTATGGCCCTCTTACTACAAATAAATAGTGCTGTAATGAGAGGACGAGATATGGGGTTTTGTGTTATTGTTGGATTATCACCGCCAGGCGTCTTCCTCCTGGCCGCTGACAGCTAGCGCTGCCTAAAATGGATCTAAACTTGGAAAATCAAAACATGTGAAGACTGACAAGATACGTTATTTTATCATTCCTGCTTGAAGATCTCTCTTAAATCACATAAGTATATAATTTTTATCTGTTCCTAGAAAAGCTGGGTGATGAGCCATAGGGCGGTTATTACAGTTAATACTGCATAAGTGCATAGATTTGCTACAAAACAGACTTCTCATCCTGTTGGTGCAATCACTGCTTTAGGGGAGATGCAGAAGGCTGTCGTTTGGAGGCACAGCTGGATGATGGATCTGGTCCCTCTGCCACATATAGGAGTAGTGCTGCACTATAGTACTTAAAAGGTGTTTTGATATATTTCTTGACTTAAAATATTAAAGGGATTGTTCAGCATTGAGACATGAATAATCTATCCTTAGGATAAGTCATCAATATCGTTGCACTGCGTAGTGACCGTTCTCAGGTACAAAGGCTCAGCTCTTATTGAAGTGAATGGGAGCTGAGCTGCTGTACCTCCTGAGGCTGGTAACAGCCCATTTGTTTGGTTGAGCTTTTTTTTTAATAATTGTCATAGGAAAAATTAAAATGCTTACAGAGATGTTAGACAGAGATTGCACTCTACTCTTTTTGGCTGATCTCCTCATTTCAAAGTAGGTAATCAAGGAAACTCCTAATGGCTAACAGATGTGAGGTCCTGCTTCAGGAATCTGAAGCAGATTTACTACTGAGATAATACTTTGAAAAATGTAAAGATCTGGGATCTTTTTGTCTGCTTACTAGAAAGGGAGGTTTACAGGAACTGCGTGGATCCAATAGATAGGAAAATCACATTTTCGGAAATGGGATGAAGTTGCAAATGCAAAGCATGGTTTCACTTCGCTGAGCTATGACAAAATTAAATATTTGCTCTCTATGGATAGCTAAAATCTTGATAAAAATATGACAAAGATATCGAACACCTACGACTCTCAGGAGCAAAGATATTGTCAATGTAGGGAATCTCATGAACTGCTGTCACATCCATTGTCTACCCCTGTAAAGAGTCATCGGGGGGGGGGGGGGGGAGGTGTAACTTAGGAGCTGAATAAGGCAAATGTCAAATTCTGGGCATTGTCATTTTGTCAATTTAGAATCACAGTTCACTTTGGGTGCTGACTGTCTTCCTAGATTGCTTCCCTCCATAACTCTGAAGCCATTGCTCAGATGACAGGTTTAGTAACTTTCTTTTGTTTATTCTCTACAATGTTTTGTACATTTTTAAAAAAATAAACACTGCCTATAATTCTGGATTAAATATAAAATGTAATAGTTCTGTTCTTTTTGTTCTACAAACCATACCCTGAAGTCATACGGTACTAGAAATCACGCGTCCAGTCAGTTTGTATAAAAACGACTGGTGGCGGCAGCGAGTAGTTCTTGGGTTATCGTGGACTTAACAGTGACCGTACCGGCGGTATATACACATATTCCATGCATTGGAATCAGAGGTGTATATACCATATGCTCACTGTTAGGTTTCCAATAACGGACCTTATTGGAAACAGCCGCAGCCTCCTCTGTTAATCAATTGCATAATTGTCTGTTGTCTGGACGATAGAGGGTTATTTGTGACAAAAAGATAACCGTGTGGTGGGTTCAGATATGAGCCCCTGGCTATGATCTTTGACAATTATTTATTTCTTTTACACTGTCCCTACGCTAGTCAGAGCACAATAGTGGCACCACCAGTGATCCGACGGTTATGTAACTCGGGTATCGTTTGGCACCAGCCCAAACACAGCCATGCCAGAAGTGCGTACAGCCTTACAGCTTGTTGGTTGGCTGTGCTGTAGCTTTCCAACAAGCTTTGTATGGCTGGTGAACCTGAACAGTAACACTGACTTCCGTTTAGAAGTCCATGTTCGGGGTTCTGCACCAGACACTTGGTGTCCTGTGCCAAATCCCGAACTTTACCTTTTGGGTTCTCTCATCTCTACTAGCCAGCTGCACCTAATCAAATACTGAAGAGTAGAGAGGAGTGGTGTTCGAGTCGAACTGTTAGAGCTGTTTTGGGCGGTGTTCGAGTCATTCGACGAATTTGAACCATTTGCTTAAAATTCGGCTGTTCGAGTTTCTGTTCTATAACTCTGTTCTATAACTGTTCGTTCACCAAAAGCCTAACTTGATTTTCACATTAAAACTGTTTATCAATGTTAATAGACCGTTTCAGTGTATAGTGTGCGGGGGGAGGAGGTGGGCTAAATCTGTGCTGAAATAATGCTGATCTACATTATTTTTTCCCGCATTTACAGTGGGGCGGTGCAGTCTCTCAGCAGTGCACACACACACAGCAATGTGCATGTGATGCACACAAGCAAGGGCATGTGTCATTGGCTGTGTATGTCACATGTCTTTGCCCAGAACCAGCCATTTTCCCCGTGGCCCCGTACCGACGCTAGTGTGAAAGTAGCCTTAGACGGTGCTGCTGCTGTGGGCGCTATACAGTATAAGAGTGTGAATTGCGAGCGAATTTGCAGTTAGATAGAGAGAGATAGGTTTAGGGAGTCGGGACTAGTTGTAAAATCAGCCCTTTTCAGGGTAGGTTACAGCAGTTCATAGCACTTTTTGCCAGGCAGGTCTGTGCCAGTGCTGTGCAAGTGTTTGTCACAGCATTTGGTGTAATCTAGCTCAGCCAATCCTTTTGGGCTTAGTAGCATTGTCTGGTAGTCATCTGAGTAGCCCGCCTGTGAAGCTAGCTACACCGCCTGTGTATCTCAATTTAATAATTTTTACTGCATCTAACCCAGTAAATCCTTTTGGGCTTAGTAGCAGTGTCTGCACATCAGCGGTGTAGCCCGACAGTGAAGATAGCTACACCGCCTGTGTATCTAAATTTTTACTGCATCTAACCCAGTAAATCGTTTTGGGCTTAGTAGCAGTGTCTGCACGTCAGCGGAGTAGCCCGCCTGTGAAACTAGCTACACCGCCTGTGTATCCAATAATTTTTTACTGCATCTAACCCAGTAAATCGTTTTGGGCTTAGTAGCAGTGTCTGCACGTCAGCAGAGGAGCCTGCCTGTGAAGCTATCTACACCGCCTGTGTATCCAATAATTTTTTACTGCATCTAACCCAGTAAATTGTTTTGGGCCTAGTAGCAGTGTCTGCACGTCAGTGAAGTAGCCTGCCTGTGAAGCTAGCTACACCGCCTGTGTATCTAATAATTTTTTACTGCATCTAACCCATTAAATCGTTTTGGGCTAGTACCACAGTTTGGCCACTCAGCTCTGCTCGGTTTCCATCCATCATTTTTTCTGCCAACAACTATAGATTTGCCAATTAGTAAAGCACCAAAATGAGTGGCAAAAGTCCTGCTGCTGGTGGAAAGGGGAATAGGCATGTTGGAAAGGGAAAAAAAAGGTTGTGTCCTTGGGGTAGGTGGTAAAGCAACAGTAACATCTGCAGAACAAAGACCATCTTCCAGCCAAAGTAAGAGGTTTACTTCTTTTCGAGGACAATCTGATATGACCCCTTTCTTACGACCATCGCTATGAGCATCGCTACAAATTCCAGATGAGGCACAAAAAGAGCAGGTGCTTGAACGGATATCAAGTGCTCCTTCAAGTGGGCTCTCCTCCATGTCAACTTCAACATCACAAATACTCCAGTCCTCAGAGGTGTCACCCCAATCGCACTTGCTTCCTTACAGCTCCCAAGACTCCAGCCGCCCATCTGAGTATGGGGTAACACAGATGGTTGAGTCTGCAGAGCTGTTTACTCATACTATAGGCTGGGAATCAGAGGTCTGCTCCAGAGTTTCTGTGAATCCAGACGAGGAAATGATCGGCATTGATGCCCAGAATCTTTGTGAGTCAGATCCAGGCACAGATGAAGAAGGTTCCGAGCATAATGTAGACCCTTGTTCCCAAACTGTAACTCCTGTTGGTGGAGACAATGAGGAAGATGATGATGAGACTGAGATACCTGATTGGAACGAAAACTTGACTTTTCGGTCAGGGCAGGAAGAAGTTGGCTAGGAGGACGATGGGTGTGAGAACACACAGGGTGATGATGACGAGGTTGGAGACCTCACTTACTGTCAACCCACAGTCCGCCAGTCCATGAGTTCAGCAGAGGAGGTGGAGGAGGATGCTAGTGATGACGAGGTTAGGTTGCGCCTTCCTGGACAGAGACGGAGTACTAGAAGCATGTCAACAACAGCATCCTCAACCACAACTGTGCCTCTGAGCCAGGGCCGGACTGGGACTAAAATTCAGCCCTGGCATTTGAAGTCACACAGGCCCACTTGTCGCATGGTGACTGTATAATATCTTTGTACACTTGTAGGTTACAAGAAGTGAGGGGAGTGTAACACGACTATATAACATATAATTACAGCTGTATCCAGCATTACAGCTCAGTCCCCATAGAATGTAATGCAGCCAGTCCCCATAGAATGTAATGCAGCCAGCCCCCATAGAATGTAATGCAGCCAGTCCCCACAGAATGTAATGCAGCCAGCCCCCATAGAATGTAATGCAGCACAGCCCCCATAGAATGTAATGCAGAAAGTCCCCATAGAATGTAATGCAGCACAGCCCCATAGAATGTAATGCAGCCAGCCCCCATAGAATGTAATGCAGCCAGCCCCCATAGAATGTAATGCAGCACAGCCCCATAGAATGTAATGCAGCACAGCCCCATAGAATGTAATGCAGCCCAGCCCCATAGAATGTAATGCAGCCAGCCCCCATAGAATGTAATGCAGCACAGCCCCCATAGAATGTAATGCAGAAAGTCCCCATAGAATGTAATGCAGCCCAGCCCCATAGAATGTAATGCAGCCAGCCCCCATAGAATGTAATACAGCACAGGCCCCATAGAATGTAATGCAGCCCAGCCCCATAGAATGTAATGCAGCCAGCCCCCATAGAATGTATTACAGCACAGGCAACATAGAATGTAATGCAGCCCAGCCCCATAGAATGTAATGCAGCCAGCCCCCATAGAATGTAATACAGCACAGGCCCCATAGAATGTAATACAGCACAGGCCCCATAGAATGTAATGCAGCACAGCCCCATAGAATGTAATGCAGCACAGCCCCATAGAATGTAATGCAGCCCAGCCCCATAGAATGTAATGCAGCCAGCCCCCATAGAATGTAATGCAGCACAGCCCCCATAGAATGTAATGCAGAAAGTCCCCATAGAATGTAATGCAGCCCAGCCCCATAGAATGTAATGCAGCCAGCCCCCATAGAATGTAATACAGCACAGGCCCCATAGAATGTAATGCAGCCCAGCCCCATAGAATGTAATGCAGCCAGCCCCCATAGAATGTATTACAGCACAGGCAACATAGAATGTAATGCAGCCCAGCCCCATAGAATGTAATGCAGCCAGCCCCCATAGAATGTAATACAGCACAGGCCCCATAGAATGTAATACAGCACAGGCCCCATAGAATGTAATACAGCACAGGCCCCATAGAATGTAATGCAGCACAGCCCCCATAGAATGTAATGCAGCCAGTCCCCATAGAATTTTAATGCAGCCAGCCCCCATAGAATGTAATGCAGCACAGCCCACATAGAATGTAATGCAATAGCCCCACAATCCAGTTATCACTCATTGTATATAATAATAAAAAAAACACTCTACTCACCTTTCCTCTTGCCCCGCGCTGCTCCTGGCTCCGGTCTCAGCAGCTGCAGTCTGCCCGCCCAGTCACACAGCAGGTGCGCGATGATATGACGTCATTGCGCACCCGCAGTGTCAGCGGCAGGCAGAGCGGGGAATGATGGGAGAGGGAGCGACAGCAGACGCTCTCTCTCCTCCATCATTGCATTCAACTGTACCGGCGTCTACGACGCCGGTATAGTTGAATGCGGGGCCGGGAGTGTGCCGACAGCGGGGGGAGTGTGCCGACAGCGGCACACTCGAGCGGCCCACTACTGCCACCGGCCCTTCTGGCATTTGCCAGAACTGCCCGATGGCCAGTCCGGCCCTGCTCTGAGCACAAGTTGTGGTGGCTCTTCAGGTCGCATGGGCTCTAAGCCTTGCATAGCATGGGCATTTTTTGAGATTGCAAAGGATGACCCAACTCATGTTGTCGGTAAGATTTGTCACCAAAATCTCAGTAGAGTTCAAAAAATGAATAGTTTGAGTACTTCATGCATGAACCTTCACATGGATATGAGGCATAAGTTGCAGTGGGAAGCTCACTGTGCTACAATGCGGCCTAGTGGGCCGGGACAACCACCATCTGCCCCATCAAGTGCATCCGCGGCCTCTTCATCCTTTGTGACTGTGGGGACAGCAGTCACACATGGTTTTGGACGCAGACCTTCCACCTCTTTACCCGCAGCAGTCAGTGTGATTGGCAGGTCGTCAGTAAATTTGCAAGTGGAAACACCTGCTGGTGTTGAGCGCTCTCCGACATCGAGACCACCACATTTTGATCAAGGCAACATAATATCTGCACCAGCACCTTCCTCACAGACCAGCAGTTTGCCGGGGACACCCTACTCAACCCCATCTAAGCACGGCAGCCAGCCCTTGGTCTCTCAGATGTGGACAAGTAAAAGACCATTTCCTCCTAACCATGACAAAGCTAAGAGGTTGAATTTAACCATCTGCAAGCTGTTGGCTACAGAAATGCTGCCTTTCCGCCTGGTGGACACAGAGGATTTTCGAGACCTTATGTCCGTCTCAGTGCTCCAGTACCAGATGCCCAGTCGCCACTACTTCTCAAAGAAAGCTGTGCTTGCGCTACACCAGCATGTCGTACATAACATCTCTGCTTCTTTGAGAAACTCTGTGTGTGACAGGGTGCATTTCACCACAGACACTTAGACGAGTAGACATGGACAGGGGTGTTACATGTCGGTGACTGGGCACTGGGTAACTATGGTGACAGCAGAACGGGCTGCTGTCCAAATCTTGCCATCCCCACGAGTTGCGCGTCGATCCTCTGTATCTATAAGATCCTCCACTGCTTCTGCCTCCTCAACCTCCTCTCGGTCCTCCACCTGCACCCAAAGCCTGTCTGGTAATGCCACCCGCATTCTAACTGCGCAGAAGGAATCCTGCACACCTCCTTACTACGTTGTCACCAGGGCTCAATGGCATCAGGCGGTGTTTACCTTGAAATGTCTGGAGTTGCTATCAGCTCTGGAGACCAAGTTCCATCAATGGTTGTCTCCACTGAACCTGCAGCCAGGGAAGGCCGTGTGTGACAATGCTGCAAACCTGGGTGCGGCCCTTTGCCGGGGCAATGTCACACACGTGCCTTGCATGGCTCACGTTTTGAACCTGGTTGTCCAGCAATTTTTATCCCACTATCCCGGACTAGATGGGCTTCTGCAGAGGGCACGGTCGCTGTGTGCTCACTTCCACCGTTCGCATCCTGCAGCTCAACGACTTACATCTCTATAGAAGTCGTTGGGTCTGCCAGTTCACCGGCTGAAATGTGATGTGCCCACATGGTAGAATTCAACTCTGCACATGTTGCAGCGACTGTGGCAGCACCAGCGAGCCCTGGTGCAATACATTATGACGTATAGCCTGGGCCAACGAGATCCAGAGGTGGGGCAAATGACGCTGCAGGAGTGGTCTCAGATCAGGGACTTATGCACCCTTCTGCACAGTTTTGAAATAGCGACGAAGATGTTTAGTGCTGACGATGCCATTATCAGCATGACTATTCCAGTCATTTACATGCTGGAGCACACCTTAAACAGTATTCGGAGTCAGGTGGTGGGATAAGAGGAGGAGGAGGAACAGGAGGAGTCGTATGCGGAAGGGATATCTCCAAGGTCCAGACGGTCGGCAGCATCAAGGCAGCTGGCACTGGAGGGTGGGGGAGAGGGATTACCGAGGGTGCATGATAGCAGCCAAACTGTTGAGGAAGGTGCAGGAGCTGAGGAAGAAGTGTAGGACAAACTGGCGCTGGGCATGGAAGACTCATCAGATGAGGGAGACCTTGATCAAATTTCTGTTGTGTGAGGTTGGGGGAGAGGGCAGAGGAAGGAAGCATGATTCTCACCTCACCGCCACCAAGACAACAAGGACTTGGTCCTCCTGGATGCGCAAGACACATGAGTGCCTTCTTGCTGCACTACCTGCAACATGACCCTCGAATTGTCAGAATCCGAAGTAATGCCGACTACTGGGTTGCCACACTCTTAGATTCCAGGTACAAAAGTAAATTTGCTGAAATAATTCCTGCCAAAGAAAGGGATTCACGCATGCAGGAGTATCAGCAGAGACTGTTACAGAATCTTACATCTGCTTTTCCACAAAACACCAGTGGTGCACGTAGTGAATCTCTGAGTTCTAACTTGCCAACCGTGGGACTATCGAGTCATCACTCAAACCGTAACAGTAACATCGTATCTGGTGGTAACAGCAATGTTTTCCAATCGTTTCAACTATTTTTTAGACCATCCTTTGCAAGGCCACAGGAGACAAGAAGTCTGACGCATAGCCAACGCCTAGAGAGGATGGTACAGGAGTATTTCCAAGTTAACATTGATGCCATGACTGTGGAACCTGACCCTTGCTCATTTTGGGCTTTCAATCTGGAAATATGGCCTGAGATTGCCACTCACGCCTTGGAGATCTTGTCGTGCCCCGCAGCCAGCGTTCTCTCTGAACGTGCGTTCAGCGCTGCTGGTGGTGTGCTGGCAGATAAGCGCACGCGGCTGTCCAGTGACAATGTGGACAGACTAACGTTCATCAAGATGAACAAATCCTGGATCCGCAAGGACTTTTCTACCCCCGTGTCATCTCGGGGAGACGAAAAGCTTGATGATTTTTGAAAATCACCTCACCAGAAACTCTGGGGAAATTGATGCCACTTTAGTGGTGTCTGTGGCCCAAAATTTAAAAAAAATGGAGACTCTTTTTGGAGTTCCCTTGCTGTGTTTTACATGACGTTGGCATCGTCAATACCAGGTGGGTGGGGTCGCTCCCCCCCTTTAACCTTTAGAAACTACATACACTATGGCTTGGGGTAACACAGATGGTTGAGTCTGCAGAGCTGTTTACTCATACTATGGCCTGGGATTCAGAGGTCTGCTCCAAAGCTTCAGTGTCTGCTAGTCAGCAGAGTAGCCCACCCATGAAGCAAGCTACACTGCCTGTTTATCTAATTACTAATTTTTAACTGCATCTAGCCCAGGCAATACTTTGGGCCTAGTACCAGTGTCTGCTCCTCAGCAGAGTACCCCACCCATGAAGCAAGCTACACCGCCTATTTATCGAAGTACTAATTTTTAACTGCATCTAGCCCAGGAAATCCTTTTGGGCCTAGTAGCAGTGTCTGCGACTCAGCAGAGTACCCCACCCATGAAGCAAGCTACACCCCCTGTAGATCTAATTACTAATGTTTAACTGCATCTAGCCCAGGAAATCCTTTTGGGCCTAGTAGCAGTTTCTGCTACTCAGCAGAGTACCCCACCCATGAAGCAAGCTGCACCCCTTTCTTCCTTTCTCAATCTAACCCCTCAGCTCTGGGGTGTCAGCTCTCCCTCCAGCTCTCTCCTTCTCAAAGGTGGACTACCGCGTGTATTCACACTGTGGCAAATCTTTTTGGCCCAGGCATAAGAAGTCGTCGAGGTAATGGATAATATGTGCCCCCTTAGAAACGTCCATGATGACCCATTTGAGGAAGCAACTAAACACCTCAAATTGTGAGCAGGATACGGAGCACCCCATGGGCAAACAGCGATCTATGTAGTATGCTCCTTTACAGAAGCACTCCAATAGGCGGACACTATTCGGAGGCACAGGTAGTAACCGGAACACCCCCTCAATGTCTGTGTTGGCCATTAGGGTGCCCCTTCCCAACTTCTTGACTCGCCTGATTGCCTCGTTAAAGGAGGTACAGTATATAGTAATGTACTTGATTCTGTGTTGATGTTGTCATTTACTGACCTGCCCCTTGGATATGACAAATGGTGGATTAGTCTGAATGTATTGGGTTCCTTTTTTGGCACGACTCCCAACGGGGATACCACTACGTATTTCTAAGGAAAGTGTTCTGAATGGACCCGCCGCCATTCTACCTAAAGATATTTATTTTTTAATTTTTTTTGTCATGACGTCTGGGTGTTGGTAGGCTGATTTTAGATTTTTACTCTAGCCTTTCTTTCTTGATTTTAGATGGGCATGACATGCCTATATCTGTGTCTCCTTTTCCATGTGCTTGTTCTGTCTTCTGAGCAGTTTATCAGCTTTTTTTACTCCTTTTAAGGTGTTTTCTATGTGTTTGTATGTATTTGCCTACCATTGGTTTCAATGGAGTTCAACGAACATTCGTCAAACACGCCCCAATTCGACAAACCGAACCGAACTCGAACACTAGGGGGGTGGCTCAACACTACTGAAGAGCTAGGGTTTAACCTTAGCCTACCTGGCATTGAAAGAAGGGATAATAAACAAAGTGATATCACGGTACAGAGGTAATACACACAGTGATGTTACAGTACATAGTTGATAAACACAGTGATGTTACAGCACCTATTCAAATGACTAGGAACTATTCTACGATACCTGGGAGCGGCCACTAAATAGTGAAAGGAGCCGTGGTGTTCTGGCTCTGTACACTACATACATCTGTCCACTGTGGAAACAGCTGATCTGTGGGGGTGCCAGGTGATGAAACCTTGCTGATATGATAAGGATGGTGTAGGTACATAGACAACAGGGGAATACACAGACATAAGGTAAATAATGTCAAGAACATGCATTGGAATGAAATGCTAAGCAAATATTGTAGATTATATATCAGAAAAGGGAAATATAAGGGCACTAATTCTTTAGCCTTTATTCAGTGTCAATAACCCCGTGTTTCTTTTAACATCCTCTTTAACAAATCTCTTCTGGGTGGTGCAGTATCAAAGATATGAGTAATACTTGAGAAGAGAAAATTAAATGCCAGCACTCACCCAATCCGATGGTAAGTCAGTCCATTTTTATTTCATTGCATCTTGGACAACAACATAAAGTGCGGTAGTGCCAGGTGCAGGACTTTCAATAACTGATAACGAAAGACAATATGGAAAAAGACCGTTTTGCGCTTGACTTGTGTTTCTACAGGTCCATATTCAGAAGTGCAAGTCAAGCACAAAATGGTCGCTGTCCGTCATGTCTTTCGTTCTCAGTTGTTGAAACTCCTGCACCTGCACTATTGGCACTACCGCACTTTATGCTGCTGCCCAAGACGCAATGAAATAAAAATGGAATGATTTACCATCGGATGGGTGAGTGCTGCCATTTCATTTTCTCTTCACAAGAAATATTGTACATTAATTTCACTGACTGGGGTAGGGCGGTCACAAAGTGTTTTATAGTCATCACATGACATTTATTTCACTAAAATTATACATTGCAGGTGATGCATGGATAATCAAGTGATTCATGGATGATCTAGTGTGTAATTCCTATATAATCTATGCATGAAGTGCACAAATCAGAGTGATAATAATGTACATCCTACTCCAGAGTGTGTGACCACGAATCATACCATCGGTGGCATAAACTGAATGTATGAGTACATAGAATAAGTGAATATTACGATACAAACTCAAAACTTTATTACTTTTAATTGTATTCTGGTGAGTATGAACCAGCATACAATGGGAGGCACAAGGCCAATGCCAAGGAAAACAGCCAACATTGAAAACTAGCTCCACATGGGAGCATGGACAGATTTGTAGCTATGCTTGGCATCCTCTCCCTCAATGTTCGCTTTTATTGCTGAGCTTTGACTCTGGAGTGTAAGAGTCAATAATGATTTTTTTTTAGCTCAACATGCTCTCTTTTTGAAAGCTTTGCCTCTACATCCCGTTTCCAGCTGGAAAAATCCGTCAAACGTTTACCCACACAAACCTTCAATATGATTATGTAGTCCTATAACAGATAAGCCAGTCAATATCTTTATGACACCAAACTACTGCTCCATTAGCGAGAAATTGAGTTTTAAAATTGTACGTGAAAGTGGATTGGAGCGTGATGATGCACTTCCAGCTTCTCAGTCTCACACTGTATATCCTACCTAGCAGTGCCCTCCCATGGTTGATTGAAAGATCATTTTCTTTAGCACATGGCCATTGACCAGTCAGTCTGTCGGAGGGAGGGTGCTGCTCACTAGGAAATAAAGTTTGAGGTTGAGAAGCTGGAAGTGCATAGTCACGCCGTAATGCACTTCCAAACACAACTTCAAACCATGATTTCTCAATACCGGAACAGAACTTTGGGGTCATAAAGGGATCGGCTGGATTATCTTTTAAAAGGCTACGTAGGCATATAAGTGATTTGTGGGGGGTGTGAGATAACGCTACCTGAGTGGGTTGGGGAAACTCACTTGGCAACGGGATTAAAGCACTCAGGCACGGTTTCTCCGCATAAACAGTATATCCGGTTATTAAACATCATAAATCGGGTCACAAACAGTTCATTATTTACATCAATGGAACACATTAACCACCGACAGTCTGTTCCAATGGCAGATACTTCTCTGCCCGTTACCCCTTTATCTGAAGTTACTTTACAGGAGCTCCGGCTCCACATACTGACTCCTGTCAGTGCTGGTTCCCATGGAAAAGACGCCTCACTGGGGTCACCGTCCTTGTGACCAGGGCACCTCAGATAGTCCAGACCCACAGTAGGAACTGTAGCTTCCCCAACACAGTAGCCGTCTCAGGCTCTGCAGATACGGCCTCTCCATGCGCTATTCAGGAAGTCCAGTCCCAGGCACTTCCATCACACAGGCCTTCAGTCAATGGTCTCACCATGTGCTTCCAGGAAACCAGTCCATTCCAGGACATTCCAACACACAGGCCATGCACTCTGAACATGTGACCCAAACCCTGGTCACATTATGTAGTTGTAACCACTCCCATATGTGGGAGGTGTGTGTGGCTAGTTTGACCCACCCAGCTCTCAAACTATCCCTGCAAGCCTCCCTTTATATTTAAGCAAATATTTGTTTGACTACAGGTCCCAGAACAACAATACTGGCTTACAGCGCAGACTTCCTCTGCGACACATACCGGCCATTCACAATTCTGCTGGTCACTGTTTCACCATCACAGTTGCACATCCTGAGGAGCACATACAGCGCCCCCTGGTTGCAACATGGGTCACTGCATCACATACCCTCTCCCTCTGTTCAAACTTGCGGGGGTTGAACACTTGACATAAACCAGGGGTCCCGAGACAGGGTACCCATGTCACCTTGCCCTACAAGTCGAGAGGACCGTCTCAGTCGGTTTTGGGCATCATTCAGCATCACACCTTTGTTAGGCCTCCCCCGCCCCAAGCGGTCAGTTTGTCGGCCTTGGGCTTCATCCGTTGAGCCACCATCTGTCTGTGTCACCAGACCCTTTTTGGTCAACCCACTTTCCAAGTGTACCCCTTCAAGTGACCTTTCCATGGCCGCCTCACACTGTTGTTGCGGTCATGAGTCCACCATACAGTCGAGCCTAGTGACTGATCTGAGTCTGACTCTTCGTTACTACGTCTGCTACCGGGTCTCCCGCCTAGGTCACTCAGCCCTGAGCTAACTGAGGAGTCACTACTTTGAACTCTTCTATTCTTTAGGGTATCTTTTTGTTTCTCCAGACCCTGGGTTGAAAGTGGTTGCCATCTTATATTCTGCAGCTGTTTATTAATCTGCAGCCGGTCCAGTCTTAGCTACTCTATCTCCTTCAGATATGTTACCTGGTATTCAAGAAGCATTACGACAAATGGAACCATCCCATCTTCACCAGCTACCTGGACTCCACCATCATCTGGAATCCTCACTCTCGCCACACCGGATCTATACACCAGGTCCTGCATCACTTTTCCAAATCTTCCAACAACTTTCCCCACAAGATTTCTGGGTACTTGAATGGTGTCTTCCACAAAGCCCAGCCGACTTTGAGCTTTCCTGGCATGCTCCAAATGTCGAGTGACTTCCTTATTCCTCAACAGGACTGTCTGTTTGGTGCGCAGACATTGTAGGTGCATATCCTTCAGGATAGCCACCCGCTTCACCGTGACTTCCCTAGTCGACAGTATTACCAACTGTTTCGTCTCTGGTGCCCAGTTCACACTATATGCCTCTACTGCCTTTTTAAAGGCCTCATGCACACCTTCACTGGTACATGTATCTCACACGTCTTCGGCTACATCTATAATGGACTTGAAGAGCGGAGCCTCATTCTCTTCATGGACGGAGAGCTCCTGCTTTGCCATGGACCTTTCCATTAAGACATCTGCCATGACTGGGTGACTGTCCTGTTCTGCTTTTAGCGCCAACTCTTCCTCTGCTTTACACTCTACCAGACCCCTGGCCAAGATGGGCATTGGCAGCTTCACCTCGTTACCACTCTAGCACGGCCGCTGTGAGTCTGAGACCACCATCTTCTCCTCTTGCAGAAAACCTCTTAATGCTTCACTGAGCACTTCCTCATCTTCCCTTAGGGCCTTGGTTACAGTTTGCCATGTTGACAGGTGACCTCTGAGCTCAGACAACTCTTTCTCCAAGGCACCCACTCGGCACTCAGCAGCCTGTCTCCGAAGCTCCTCTTGCTTCAAACGGGCTTCTACTGTCTCCTGGATCCTCCTTTACTCACTTCTCACATCCTCTGGCCTGGTTGAGTTTCCATCACTTGAGAAGGTATCTGCTTCAGGCCTCACAGCTTTGGTGCCTTCCTCCACCTCTACACCCTTGGACTCAGCATGGTCATCTTCAGCCCTCTCTGGGGTCTCAGCGGTGATATCCTTAGCTTTGTCCCAGTTCTCTGGGACTTTAGCGTACTTCACACACTCCAGGTCATCAGCATCAGGTTTTCTGGAGCCTTCACCATCTTCTGTCACCTCACCTTCATTGAAATCTTCACAAGGTGCAACTGGTTCAACCATTTTGTGCCTTTCATGTCTCTGACGACGGGAAGAAGACTTGCTGTGTGTACCCGGGTCAACGTTATTGTACTCCCCTTCCATAGCGTTCGAGTCACTCTTTCACTCAGGCACAGCAAGTCCCCACTTAAAAAGGTCATATTTTCTGGTATGGCTGCCACCCTGTGGAGTCCTGTCGTTCCACTGTGTCAGTGCTTCTGTCAACACCATTGTACTCAGCCCTAATGGTTGCTACTGGCAATGACCCATCACAGTCACCCCCGGAGTCTGTGTTACACCCCACAGTATGGTGAACCCTCCAGTTGCTTTCTAACCGGGTGTCAGGTCCACAGGTTTTATTTACCACATCACTAAGTCATCTTGGGGTACTGACATGTCAGTAAGTTGGGCAGACGCACTCTTCCCACTGGTCAACCCGATGTCTGACCCGTCAATTTTGGGAGGTATTACTGCCTTAATGTATGCCGCCGCAACAGTAAAGAGACTTCCATCCTCCTGCTGTAGAGGAATGCCCTCCTCCCACAAGTCTGAGAATAACTTAAGAGTCCAGGCCTACTATCACCGGACAGGTTAAGTTTGGGACTATGACTGCCTCAAGACTTGTATGGCCCCTGACTGCCTCGAGGTGCAACAGGGCCACTGAATAAACCTTTGTGTCCCCATGGATGCAGGTGACCTCAATCTTCTTTTTGGACATTACAGATGTATCTTCCACAGCCCTTACTAGGGTCACTGAGCTCCCCGAATCGACCAGACCAAATACATCCTCTACCTCTGCGTTCAACTCCATAACACACTCAAGTAGCCTCATGCCAGGAGGGTACAGTAGTTCTTATGGCAAATTGGACATACATAATACCATTGTCCCTGGCAACTGTCCGTTTATACCACCCCTTTAACTTTTTGAGGCTCCGCCCTGTTTTGGAAACTACCACTTCTCGGGACTCCTTATTGGTCAAGCAATCCACAGCACAGCATGGACCTACATAGGATAAACTACATTGTTCCCGGCTACAGTCCAATGGTGCATTCGTTGCCGCCTCCTTTTTTTACCACCAACCCTATGTGGGTTATTGCCCCTTTTTGGGACTCTGCCCCTTTAGGATCACCACCCCCTTTTGGGACTCCACCCCCTTTTGGGCAACGACTACTTTTTGGGATACCGCCCCCTTTTGGGACTCCGTCCCTTTTTTGGCAACCATCCCTGTTTGGGACACCACCCCACTCTGGGGTACACCCCGTGGACTCCCCAACGGTACTCTCAGGCACCAGTTCGCAGAGTACAAAAGAAAAACCGTCTCTTTAGGTTGACACTGGCCCTTTAAAAGTTTATACGAACTGGACCAACAATGTCTTTTCGACACCTTACCAGCTCCTGCAGGCGCTGCCACAGCTCCTGCTGCAGTCACAAGTCACCGGCACCTCTGGCTGCCGATCACAAGCCACTGCTGCAACTGCAGCTCCTGCTGCTGCAGAACCTCTTGCTGCAACTGCAGCTCCTGCTGCTGCAGAACCTCTTGCTGCAACTGCAGCTCCTGCTGCAGAACCTCTTGCTGCAACAGCAGCTCCCTCCACAAGGTTCTGCACGGCTCCGCACAGCAGACTTTGTGGACCTGCCGATCCACAGCAAATCTTCATAACCCCGCCGAAGATCACTGCATCACAGGTGGTAATAAAGTTTTTGACAGGTTCCCTTTGAAGAAGATTTCAGGGAACCTCTAGCTTTGTGCATAGCTCCACCATCAGACACTAAACACAACTCCTTAACACCAGCAATAGATTTCACCCATAGCAGTGTCTCCCAGAAAACTGTCAGGCTGAGCCCCCCATGGTTAATACAAAATTAAACCAGTTATTTCATCTAAAATTTCTTTAAAAGTTAAAGTTGAGATAGCGATCAAGCCAACTGATCAACTGCTGCCAAGCCATACTGAGATAGACTGCCAAGCAATGTGGGACTACATACTGTATAATACATGGATAGACTGTGTCTAGTGGAGAAGTAAGAAAGCAGAGTAACTGAGTTCGACAGGAGACCCCCAGTTATGGGAGAGACTTGTCTGCTCTGCTACGGTTGACTTTGGCCCTGGATGTTGAGGTTCTGTTTCACAGTTATGAATTAGGCTTTGGGGAGCTGCTTTCCAGGAGGCCTCCATGTACCGCGTTGAAGTATGCAACAGCTGCAGGCTTATGCTGTGGGACTATTTTCAGCTTCCAGCTGTTGCAGTTTATTGATATATGTAGTAGACTGGACTGTGTGACCTCTCAGTTTTTTTGTGCCTTCAGTTCTTCCCTGTATCCTCCATGTTGTGATGTTGCATCTAAAGGTTGCTCGTAATTGGATGGGCACTTTGCTCACACCCCTTGAGAAGTCTTCCCGTAATGTTGTACAGTGTAATGTGTCGTGTGTACTGTGCAATACGTAATGTCATGGGATCATGTGATGTTGAGTGTAATGATGACAAGATGGCAATAACATTGTTATAGTCTGCCCAGCAACAGTGAGTAGGGTAAAATAGAATTAAAAAGAATATGTCACATCATTTTTAGCTATTAAACTGGCCCCAGTGTGTTGATAGTGATGCAATGTGCATCACTAACATGGTTTTCTCAAAGAAAAGCTCCCAGTATTGTGTTAAAAAAAACTTTATGTCATTAGGGGGTTGTCACATATCTTTAGTTTCAGTCATAAGGGTGGGACATTTTATCGTTTTAGTCACGGATCAATCAGTGTCCCCGGTGAGTCAGTGGCTACATGACGTGTGAGCATGCACGCTATGCACACCACTGTGTGCACTCCACTCTGTGCCCATGGAGCGGATGGGCAGAGCGGACATGTGGGCTTTCCTTCTGTGTTGCTGTGACGTCAGGTCAGTTATGGCAATCATAACCCCTATGACTGAAACTAAAGGTATGTGGGGCAATACTCCTAATGATATAAAGTAATACTGGTGACTTTTCTTTGAGAAATCACGTTAGTGAAGCGCACTGCATCACTAACAACACACGGGTTCCAGTTTAATAGCTAAAACGAGGTGACATTTAAGTCCAGAGTTAGGCCAGAGAGGGAGGGACAATGCAGCAGGATCAGAAAGGACTTCCTGGTAAGTAGTCAGAAAGGGCCCAAAGTAGTGATGGGCAGTCTGGCTCTTTTTGGTGATCTGGCTCTCATGGCTTCGCTCACCTAGAAGAGCTGGCTCTTTTTGGATCCTAAATGGGTCCTTAGTAAATATGTGTTCACAATATGTGAACACATACAGTGGGGCAAAAAAGTATTTAGTCAGTCAGCAATAGTGCAAGTTCCACCACTTAAAAAGATGAGAGGCGTCTGTAATTTACATCATAGGTAGACCTCAACTATGGGAGACAAACTGAGAAAAAAAAATCCAGAAAATCACATTGTCTGTTTTTTTATCATTTTATTTGCATATTATGGTGGAAAATAAGTATTTGGTCAGAAACAAAATTTCATCTCAATACTTTGTAATATATCCTTTGTTGGCAATGACAGAGGTCAAACGTTTTCTGTAAGTCTTCACAAGGTTGCCACACACTGTTGTTGGTATGTTGGCCCATTCCTCCATGCAGATCTCCTCTAGAGCAGTGATGTTTTTGGCTTTTCGCTTGGCAACACGGACTTTCAACTCCCTCCAAAGGTTTTCTATAGGGTTGAGATCTGGAGACTGGCTAGGCCACTCCAGGACCTTGAAATGCTTCTTACGAAGCCACTCCTTCGTTGCCCTGGCGGTGTGCTTTGGATCATTGTCATGTTGAAAGACCCAGCCACGTTTCATCTTCAATGCCCTTGCTGATGGAAGGAGGTTTGCACTCAAAATCTCACGATACATGGCCCCATTCATTCTTTCATGTACCCGGATCAGTCGTCCTGGCCCCTTTGCAGAGAAACAGCCCCAAAGCATGATGTTTCCACCACCATGCTTTACAGTAGGTATGGTGTTTGATGGATGCAACTCAGTATTCTTTTTCCTCCAAACATGAGAAGTTGTGTTTCTACCAAACAGTTCCAGTTTGGTTTCATCAGACCATAGGACATTCTCCCAAAACTCCTCTGGATCATCCAAATGCTCTCTAGCAAACTTCAGACGGGCCCGGACATGTACTGGCTTAAGCAGTGGGACACGTCTGGCACTGCAAGATCTGAGTCCATGGTGGCGTAGTGTGTTACTTATGGTAGGCCTTGTTACATTGGTCCCAGCGCTCTGCAGTTCATTCACTAGGTCCCCCCGTGTGGTTCTGGGATTTTTGATCATTCTGACCCCACGGGGTGGGATTTTGCGTGGAGCCCCAGATCGAGGGAGATTATCAGCGGTCTTGTATGTCTTCCATTTTCTAATTATTGCTCCCACTGTTGATTTCTTCACTCCAAGCTGGTTGGCTATTGCAGATTCAGTCTTCCCAGCCTGGTGCAGTGCTACAATTTTGTTTCTGGTGTCCTTTGACAGCTCTTTGGTCTTCACCATAGTGGAGTTTGGAGTCAGACTGTTTGAGGGTGTGCACAGGTGTCTTTTTATACTGATAACAAGTTTAAACAGGTGCCATTACTACAGGTAATGAGTGGAGGAAAGAGGAGACTCTTAAAGAAGAAGTTACAGGTCTGTGAGAGCCAGAAATCTTGATAGTTTGTTTCTGACCAAATACTTATTTTCCACCATAATATGCAAATAAAATGTTAAAAAAACAGACAATGTGATTTTCTGGATTTTTTTTTCTCAGTTTGTCTCCCATAGTTGAGGTCTACCTATGATGTAAATTAAAGACGCCTCTCATCTTTTTAAGTGGTGGAACTTGCACTATTGCTGACTGACTAAATACTTTTTTGCCCCACTGTATTTATGCTGATGTTAGGCGTCCAAAACCCCACCCACCTACGTAAGAAACTTCGTCCACTTGCTAACAGCTAATTAAATTGACGAGTGGGTGGAGTGTTGTCTGGGTGGGCGGAGATACGTCTGCCGAACAGAGGGATTTTACGCCCAGTGAGAGCCATTCAGGGATTTTAGTGGCTCTCACTGGGGTGCCGGCTCCCATCATTTACAGCAGGGAGCCAGCTCTTTGACTCGGATCGTTTGCGGACGACACATCACTAGCCCAGAGTGTGAAGAGTAAAGACCTCAGGTCCAGTGTGAGCAGTGGTGCATGCAGTGGGGGTCCCTGTGGCAAGAGAGGAACTACTGGAGCAGATAGTAAGAGCCTGCAAGAGAAGAGATAGAGAAGGGTAGCAAGTAGCAGTCCGGAATCGAGACAGAGACAGTGAGAGAAATAATATCGGGGCTTCGGGCAGGAAGCCTGGCAGGATGGTATGGAGTCTTCATTACAGAGGTAGCACAGGAAGCAAAAGTGAAGGGAAGCAAAAGGAAGAGAATACGTATACATCATTGTAGCTACTAAGCGTCTACAGTAAAGAAAGTCAAGTGTCGCCATATTGTGACACATCCTTTTCTATGGAGGAATCACAGGACGTGTGGCTACAGGATGGAGTCTATGACTCTTGTGGACTGGAAACAGAGTAGCCGAGAGGGGCCGTAGAGTAACCCCTCAACCTGTGCGGTCCCCACAGAGGAAAAGGGGCCATAGCGTTACACCTCGATTCGTGCAGTTCTCACAAAGGAAAATTAACTTTCTCAAGATAGTGTACTGGACTGTGCAAAGAGTAGAGGAAGTAAGCGAACAAGATAGAGTATTTTTAGGGAAGAAGATGTGTGTGTTCATGTCGCCTGTGGATAAAGAATCGTTCTTGAAGATAAATGCCGACTATCTGCTGTACATAGTTCATATCAAGTTATTTTTCAGTAAAAAAAAGGTTTAATTTTAAATGGTGGTTTCCTTTCATGAACTGGTTAACACCTTGTCCTGGCAAAGCAGCGTCATTGGTTACATGCGGCCTGCACGGGCGTACCGTCCCTACTACACACACCCAGCCAGGACCCCAACTTTCATGTAACATGCCAG
Organism: Ranitomeya imitator; assembly: GCF_032444005.1. NCBI lineage: Eukaryota > Metazoa > Chordata > Amphibia > Anura > Dendrobatidae > Ranitomeya > Ranitomeya imitator. The sequence goes on from NC_091286.1 coordinate 663,156,021, forward strand.
GGCGAAGGAGACGAATACCTCGCCCACGGCTACCATCCCGCGCCACATTACAGCTGTATATCCCAAGGAAAACAGTTTATTGTCCCACAATGCCTGAGTGCTCAATTATTCTGCTGAAATCTGCAACATTGCTGACAGAAGATTCCCCAACTCTTCCAGGAGGACCCGGCTTTTTCCAGTTGTTTCAGGAAAGTTGGTAAGTGTGTGTAACGTTTGCACCATGGCCTAGGGATGACTATTACTTCTGCACCCCCTATGGCTATTCCCGTGATGAGACTCCTGTCAACTAGTCTCTTACCAACAGGAAGACACTTAAAGGAGGACCCTATTTTATCTGGTAGATCATTCGATGTCATTCAGAAAGTGCACAGCATCATAGGCAAGCTCTGCTACCGTCTGCACATATTGCCAATAAACATTCTAGATTGTGGAAAGTTCTGGCACTATTTGGAGATATCCATCTGTTTGTGCTGTAAACTAGATTTATAGATATTAGTGCCTGATGCTCCTACATATAGGCTATAATCACTAAAAGCGGAGCCGTTTACTTCCCTACTGAAGAGCATTAACATCTGTTGACCACTATATTTCTTGCATCCTTCATCAGGGACATTTAGGTGGATGGCCAAGGCATTCATTATCCACAAAGATATTGTGTTATTGTCTGTTGCTAAAAATAAGACCCTGAACTACAATTTGAAAACAATTTCAGCATTTTCATTGCTTTCTTCCTTAGTCCAAGTGGCTTAGACCGAAGGGCAATAATGAAAATTAATAACATTCTATATTTTATGGTTCACAGCAATTGGCTGAAGCGATGCATTGTGAATACAGACTAGAAGCTGTTGTTTGGAGACTTACAGTGGGTACGGAAAGTATTCAGACCCCTTTACATTTTTCACCTTTGTTTCATTGCAGCCATTTGCTCAATTCAAAAAAGTTAATTTTTATCTCATTAATGTACACTCTGCACCCCATCTTGACTGAAAAAAAAAACAGAAATGTATATATTTTTGCAAATTAGATAAAAAAGAAAAACTGAAATATCACATGGTCATAAGTATTCACACCCTTTGCTCAGACACTCATATTTAAGTCACATGCTGTCCATTTCCTCGTGATCCTCCTTGAGATGGTTCTACTCCTTCATTGAAAGCCAGCTGTGTGTAATTAAACTGATAAGACTTGATTTGGAAAGGCGCACACCTGTCTACCTAAGACCTCACAGCTCACAGTGCATGTCAGATGAGAATCATGAGGTCAAAGGAACTGGCCAAGGAGCTCAGAGACAGAATTGTGGCAAGGAACAGATCTGGCCAAGGTTACAACAGAATTTCTGCAGTACTCAAGGGTCCTAAGAGCACAGTGGCCTCCATAATTCATAAGAAGTTTGGGTCCACAAGAAGTCTTCCTAGACCTGGCCATCTAGCCAAGCTGAGTAATCGTGGGAGAAGAGGTAAAGAAGAACCCCAAGATCACTGTGGCTGAGCTCCAGAGATGTAGTAGGGAGATGCGAGAAAGTTCCACAAAGTCAACTATCACTGCAGCCCTCCACCAGTCGGGCCTTTATGGCAGAGTGGCCCAACGGAAGTCTCTCCTCAGTGCAAGATATATGAAAGCCGGCATAGAGTTTGCTAAAAAACACATGAAGGACTCCCAGGCTATGAAAAATAAAATTCTCTGGTCTGAACAGACGAAGATAGACCTTTTGGTGATAATTCTAAGCGGTATGTGTGGAAAAAAACAGGCACTGCTCATCACTTGCCGAATACAATGCTAACAGTGAAACACGGTTGTGGCAGCATCTTACTATGGGGGTGTTTTTCAGCTGCAAGGACAGGACGACTGGTTGCCATTGAAGGAAACATGAATGCAGCCAAGTACAGAGATATCCTGGATGAAAACCTCTTCCAGAGTGCTCTGGACCTCAGACTTGGCCGAAGGTTCAACTTCCAAAAAGACAATGACCCTAAGCACACAGCTAAAATAACAAAGCAGTGGCTTCAGAACAACTCTGTGACCATTCTTGACCGGCCCAGCCAGAGCTCTGACCTAAACCCAATTGAGCATCTCTGGATAGACCTGAAAATGGCTGTCCACCAACGTTCACCATCCAACCTGACGGAACTGGAGAGGATCTGCAAGGAAGAATGACAGAAGATTTCCAAATCCAGGTGTGAAAAACTTGTTGCATCATCCTCAAGAAGACTCGTGGCTGTACTAGCTCAAAAGGTGCTTCTACTCAATGCTGAGGAAAGGGTCTGAAGACTTATGACCATGCGATATTTCAGTTTTTCTTTTTTAATAAATTTGCAAAAATTACTACATTTCTGTTTTTTTCAGTCAAGATGGTGTGCACAGTGTACATTAATGAGAAAAAAATGAACTTTGTTGAATTTATCAAATGGCTGCAATGAAACAAAGAGTGAAAAATTGAAAGGGGTCTGAATACATCCCGTACCCACTGTATAGGTCAAGCAATGCTCCTTGGGAAAAATATGCAAATTAGCTCACCTAAGAGGAAATAAAAAGCTGCCTCTTTGGTACCACCTATGGGCAGCTACCGTAAAGGTCTGATTATTTAAAGGGGTTTTCCAAGACAAATAAAATGGCACCGTCATGTAATTCAAATGGTAATATAAATAAGCATGTCTGCAGCACACATTAGGTATAAGGGACCATCATAGTCAAAATATACTAGAGCTCATCAGGAAATTTAATATACAAGTTCTTCAACTTCAGTAATTCAAATATTAGTCTGTCGCACTCATTTGTCAGGATGGGCTGCAGTAAAACAAACAAGAAAATAAACTATGCACATATATAGAGCACACTCCCAAGCTACAATTAAATAGCAAAAATACAAAGTTTATTAGGGAAGACAGAAACCACAGATAAAAAACATATATTAAAATACAACCAACACACCACTGGGCCTATGATAAATCAATGTATAAAGACGACCTAAGATACAATAGTATATCATAAATAACACCACCGACACACCGCTGGTCCTATAGTGCATCAATGCATAGAGACAACCTAAGATACAGTGATATATAACAAATAGCACTACACATATATATGCAAAAATGGCTTAATCCTATTGTACACAGAACAAGATAGTAGGTAAACTCTGGGCATCCCCAGAGAACTATGTAATGTGGAGATGCCCCTATGTGTGTAAAGTGGCTAATGCTAACTAGAAGGCCCCAATAAGCCTATTATATAGCAGCAAGAGGTGAACATAGACTTCTCAATCAAAAAGTCTACTCCACAAACGACTCCTCTGCCAACACGGTGGAAAGATAAAGGAAGGGCCTGGATCAAGAGGATAGGCCAAGAAGCTAAGTGTAGCAAGAGAGTATCACCATATCAGGCAGTCCAGTGCGTAGCGTCAGCAGTTAGTCGTCTGGAGGGCAAGCAAGAAATGGTCCCGGGACCCGAATGGTGTGGGGGAAACCCCACGCGTATCGCTGCAGACTGCAGCTTCGTCAGGGGAAGTGATAGGAAAGGAGGTCAAGGGATCATATATAGCAGTCAGTGAATTGGTCAGAATTGGTGGCAGGTGAGTAAGAAGGGCAAAAGCCCAAATACATACCGCCAGAGTCCGGAAATGAATGGCGCCGGTCGGCGCACGCGCAAGGGCCACAAGATAGAAGCTGGGGAGTAGTGAAGACTCCAACCGCGCAGGTCCACAAGGAAAATGAAAGCTGGCGCATGCGCAGAGCATGGCTCCTGGTACCATACAGCGGTACGAGCATAGGGAGAACACAGCCACGCAGGCCCCAAGAGAAGGAATGGGGGTGCGCGCATGCGCAGAACACAGCACCCGACACCACAGTATAGCGCAAGGAGCGCAGAAGTAGCCAATAGGCATTGCGTGTGTGCAAAGCACAACACCCAGCGCTAACGTGTGGCGCGAGCACGAAGGGCACAAAAGGCAGCCGCTCAGTACCCAGATATTATAATAACAAGGAGATACAAGGGGGGCAGGAGCCCCGACCGTGTATTCCAGTCAGAATAAAGGAAAAGAATAAATGAGTGCACCTCGGACTAAGAAAGGGGAGAAGGAAACAAGGACCGTATAGAATGCTACCAGATGGTTTACTTGGTATGTTACAGACACATTGTCAGAGAATATATATGCGGGGATGCTCCCAATAGATGTGGATGCATGTATAAAGCAATTCAGCCACAGCCCACAGTTGAGGTGGCATAGTCCCCTACTGGGACAAAGTCGCAAACCCACAAAGGTGTCAGTATAATAGGAAGGCAGGCCGCAAATAAGGCCCATATGGGAAAATCAAGCTCAAATAAAGAACAAAAGAGTCATTCATCAAGGCGAGGAACAGAACTGTGCAAATCCAAAAGGACTTGTGTTCCATCTTCTTCTTTTGTATCCTCCTTTCTTTTTGCCTTTTTCTGCATCCAAAAGGATCATCCTAGGAAACTTATAAATGAAAGTTCTTCATTAAGCCCGGTAGGTGAAAGGCTCCGTAAATTGAAGATCCACCGAGATTCAGTTTGAAGCAGACGCTTCCTGTGGTCTCCGCCTCTGGCGTTGAGATGAATTTTCTGTAGGCCAAAAAAGGAAATATGAGCAGAGGAGCCACCATGGTTAGTCAAGTGCAGGGCAATTGGGGACACAGTCCTGCCCTTCTTGATGTCCGAGGCTGCCAGATGTATTGTGGACAAATGTTTCTGTGCCCTTTTTCTAAATTCCTGAGAAGTCTGGCCCACATACACCTTATTGCAGGGGAAGATGATGGCATAAATCACATTGACCATCTTACAATTAATGTAAGATGTCAACCGATATGACTTTGAATCAAGGGGATTGATGAAGACATCTCTGGTGACTGGGATATGTTGGCAAACACTACATTCCCCACAAGGGAATAACCCCCTTAGTCGTATGCCACGATTCAGACTAGTAGTGGGATGTGAAAAGTGGCTCCTGGTTGCAATGTCACCTAAGTTGGGAGCCCTCTTGGCCGTCAAGGCAGGATGAGGAGTGACAAAGGGAGAGGTTTGTGTGTCTCTTGTAAGGATATCCCAATGTGATGCTAAAATATCCCTTACCCGGTTTTATTGGTCATTGAAGTCCATAATGAACCGGACACTTCTGTCCTGATGGTGATCGCTGGGGGAAATTAGCAGGTCCTGATTTAATCCCTTGGCCCTTTGAAAGGCACAGGAAATAGTTTTCTTCAGATAGCCCCGCTGCCTGAATCTTGTGGTGAGGGCCCTAGATTGTGATAAAAAGTCCTCATCCAGAGTACAATTACGTCGAGCCCTTAAAAATTGGCCGGTAGGGATACCTCTTCTGGTGTGAAGGGGATGAAAACTGTCATACCTGAGTAGGCTGTTAGTCGCAGTTGACTTTCGGTACAGATCTGTGACCAGGCCTTTGTCCCGGATAGAGACTTTCAAATCCAAGTATGTCACTGAGTCAGGGGAGAAAGAATGTGTGAGGATGATATTCAAATTGTTGTGGTTCAGCTCGTTGAGAAAATCAAGGCACTCCTGCTCCGTACCTGTCCATAAAAAGAAAACGTCATCAATAAAGCGATGCCAGTGCCGGACGTGTCTTTTAAAGGAATCGGAGTGGTACACAGTGGTCTCCTCCCACCAGCCTAAAAAGATATTGGTATAGGCTGGCGCACATCGCGCCCCCATGGCCACACCGGATACCTGCCGAAAAAAAGTTCGATTGAATAAAAAATAGTTGTGATGTAGGATGAAATTAAGCAGGTCAATCAAGAAAGAGTCATGGAAACTATCAGAATTGCTTTGTTTGTTAAGAAAGAAACCCACTGCCTGTGAACCATCAAGGTGGCTAATATTTGAGTACAGCGATTCAACATCGCAAGTTTTAAGTTTTAAAAGATGACGATGGTTCCCAAGCAGGGAATATTGGGACCCTGAGGCCACGTGGAATAATGGCAGTCCTGGCGTACTCTTCAAGACTCCGTATATTCCACCAAAGGCGGATGCCTGACTTATGTGCCGCAGTCAGATCGTGTGAAAGTTTGGAAAAGTCAGAGCCAGCGACTGGAGTCTCTTGAACTTGAAAAATATTTGAGAAGCAAGCCTGCCATGAAGCCTCTCGGGTTTCCCAATCCGTATATGAAAGGGATGACCCAGGGCCCCCCTACACACCAATATAACCCAGACCGCTAACTGGAGAGGATAAAAAACAATACACGGAAAACGTGTAAACCTGTCTATGGAAAAATCGAAGTGGAATTTTCCTTTGGTTAATGGCCCAGATTCAAATAAATTGTGTGCTGCCCCTACAAGAAATCTTCAAAAAGAAGATAAAGGCATAATGTGAAAAAAAAAGGCAGGGGGCACTACCAATGGGCAAGGGTACTAGTCACAACCTATGAGGTAAATATAATGAGGGGTGCAGCTCAATGCATAGTAATAGCATACAGTGGGGCAAAAAAGTATTTAGTCAGTCAGCAATAGTGCAAGTTCCACCACTTAAAAAGATGAGAGGCGTCTGTAATTTACATCATAGGTAGACCTCAACTATGGGAGACAAACTGAGAAAAAAAAATCCAGAAAATCACATTGTCTGTTTTTTTAACAATTTATTTGCATATTATGGTGGAAAATAAGTATTTGGTCAGAAACAAAATTTCATCTCAATACTTTGTAATATATCCTTTGTTGGCAATGACAGAGGTCAAACGTTTTCTGTAAGTCTTCACAAGGTTGCCACACACTGTTGTTGGTATGTTGGCCCATTCCTCCAGGCAGATCTCCTCTAGAGCAGTGATGTTTTTGGCTTTTCGCTTGGCAACACGGACTTTCAACTCCCTCCAAAGGTTTTCTATAGGGTTGAGATCTGGAGACTGGCTAGGCCACTCCAGGACCTTGAAATGCTTCTTACGAAACCACTCCTTCGTTGCCCTGGCGGTGTGCTTTGGATCATTGTCATGTTGAAAGACCCAGCCACGTTTCATCTTCAATGCCCTTGCTGATGGAAGGAGGTTTGCACTCAAAATCTCACGATACATGGCCCCATTCATTCTTTCATGTACCCGGATCAGTCGTCCTGGCCCCTTTGCAGAGAAACAGCCCCAGAGCATGATGTTTCCACCACCATGCTTTACAGTAGGTATGGTGTTTGATGGATGCAACTCAGTATTCTTTTTCCTCCAAACACGACAAGTTGTGTTTCCACCAAACAGTTCCAGTTTGGTTTCATCAGACCATAGGACATTCTCCCAAAACTCCTCTGGATCATCCAAAAGCTCTCTAGCAAACTTCAGACGGGCCCGGACATGTACTGGCTTAAGCAGTGGGACACGTCTGGCACTGCAGGATCTGAGTCCATGGTGGCGTAGTGTGTTACTTATGGTAGGCCTTGTTACATTGGTCCCAGCTCTCTGCAGTTCATTCACTAGGTCCCCCCGCGTGGTTCTGGGATTTTTGCTCACCGTTCTTGTGATCATTCTGACCCCACGGGGTGGGATTTTGCGTGGAGCCGCAGACCGAGGGAGATTATCAGTGGTCTTGTATGTCTTCCATTTTCTAATTATTGCTCCCACTGTTGATTTCTTCACTCCAAGCTGGTTGGCTATTGCAGATTCAGTCTTCCCAGCCTGGTACAGGGCTACAATTTTGTTTCTGGTGTCCTTTGACAGCTCTTTGGTCTTCACCATAGTGGAGTTTGGAGTCAGACTGTTTGAGGGTGTGCACAGGTGTCTTTTTATACTGATAACAAGTTTAAACAGGTGCCACTACTACAGGTAATGAGTGGAGGAAAGAGGAGACTCTTAAAGAAGAAGTTACAGGTCTGTGAGAGCCAGAAATCTTGATTGTTTGTTTCTGACCAAATACTTATTTTCCACCATAATATGCAAATAAATTGTTAAAAAAACAGACAATGTGATTTTCTCGATTTTTTTTTCTCAGTTTGTCTCCCATAGTTGAGGTCTACCTATGATGTAAATTACAGACGCCTCTCATCTTTTTAAGTGGTGGAACTTGCACTATTGCTGACTGACTAAATACTTTTTTGCCCCACTGTATGTAAAACAAGAAAAGAGACTATGCATATATATAGAGCGCACTCCCAAACTACAGTTAAATAGCAAAAATACAAAGTTTATTAGGGAAGACAGAAACCACAGATAAAAAAACATATATTAAAGTACAACCAACACACCACTGGGCCTATGATAAATCAATGTATAAAGACGACCTAAGATACAATAGTATATCATAAATAACACCACCAACACACCGCTGGTCCTATAGTGCATCAATGCATAGAGACAACCTAAGATACAGTGATATATAACAAATAGCACTACACATATATATGCAAAAATGGCTTAATCCTATTGTACACAGAACAAGATAGTAGGTAAACTCTGGGTATCCCCAGAGAACCATGTAATGTGGAGATGCCCCTATGTGTGTAAAGTGGCTAATGCTAACTAGAAGGCCTCAATAAGCCTATTATATAGCAGCAAGAGGTGAACATAGACTTCCCAATCAAAAAGTCTATGCCACAAACGACTCCTCTGCCAACACGGTGGAAAGATAAAGGAAGGGCCTGGATCAAGAGGATAGGCCAAGAAGCTAAGTGTAGCAAGAGAGTATTACCATATCAGGCAGTCCAGTGCGTAGCGTCAGAAGTCAGTCGCCTGGAGGTCAAGCAAGAAATGGTCCCGGGACCCAAGTGGTGTGGGGGAAACCCTACGCGTATCGCTGCAGACTGCAGCTTTGTCAGGGGAAATGATAGGAAAGAAGGTCAAGGGATCTTATATAGCGGTCAGTGAATTGGTCAGAATTGGTGGCAGGTGAGTAAGAAGGGCAAAAGCCCAAATACATACTGCCAGAGTCCAGAAATGAATGGCGCCGGTCAGCGCACGCGCAAGGGCCACAAGATAGAAGATGGGGAGTAGTGAAGACTCCAACCGCGCAGGTCCACAAGGAAAATGAAAGCTGGCGCATGCGCAGAGCATGGCTCCTGGTACTATATAGCGGTACAAGCATAGGGAGAACACAGCCACGCAGGCCCCAAGAGAAGGAATGGGGGTGTGCGCGTGCGCAGAACACAGCACCCAACACCACAGTATAGCACAAGCGCAGGAGTAGCCAATAGGCATTGCGCGTGCACAAAGCACAACACCCAGCGCTAACGTGTGGCGCAGCGCGAAGGGCACAAAAGGCATCCGCTCAGTACCGGTACCCAGATATTATAATAACAAGAGGATACACAGGGGGCAGGAGCCCTGACCGTGTATTCCAGTCAGAATAAAGGAAAAGTATAAATGAGTGCACCTCAGACTAAGAAAGGGGAGAAGGAAACAAGGACCGTATAGAATGCTACCAGATGGTTTGCTTGGTATGTTACACACACATTGTCAGAGAATATATATGCGGGGATGCTCCCAATAGATGTGGATGCATGTATATATATATCAATTCAGCCACATCCCTGTTGTGAATTCTGCTTTTGGTTCCCTCCAGTGGCTGTAGGTGGTAATGCAGTTGTCCCTGAGTTGCAGTCCTGGTCAGGTGTATCTGCTGATTGCAGCTCTGACTGGGGTATTTAGGTGTGCAGGATTCATTAGTCCTTGCCAGTTGTCCATGTGTTGTGATCTGGTGGCCTTGGAGCAGCATGAGACGTACTCTGGAGAAGGTGGAACCTGTACTGACCGCAAACCCTGAACTTAACAGCGCAACTAGAAGTAGCCGTGGGGGGTACCTAACTCTCCCTAGACCCCTCGACACAGCCTAAGAACTAACTACCCCTAAAGACAGAAACAGGAAACCTATCTTGCCTCAGAGAAAATCCCCAAAGGAAAGACAGCCCCCCACAAATATTGACTGTGAGAGGAGAGGGAAATAACATACGCAGAAATGAAATCAGGATTTAGCATAGGAGGCCATACTAGCTAAAAAGAAAGAATAGAACAGAGTACTATGCGGTCAGTATTAAAACACTAGAAAATATCCACCACAGAAAATACAAAACACCACATCTGACTAAAGACATGGAGGGTATATCTGCATCTCCAGAGAAATAGCTAGGCTGCAAAAAATCCTTCACAGACTAAGCTGGACAAGACAAAAACATGAAAATGCACAGAACTATAAGGTCCACAGCAGGTGGACAGCAAAAACAAAGCCAGGACTTATCTTTGAAGAAAAGCACAGCAAACAGGAGAGACCAGAAGCGATGTGAATCCTCCAAAAACAATGGACAACTGGCACTGACTAAAGGATCAAGCAAGGCTATATAGCCCAGCCCAAATTGCAAAAAATAGATACACCTGATAAATGCTGCGATCCAACTACCGCAGCACTACCACTCAACCACCGGAGGGAGCCCAAGAGCAGAATTCACAACATCCATGGTTCTGGGAGGTTTGGGATCTTTGTCTGGTTCCTCCTGCCTTGCTGCCATTTCAGCAAAGATAAGTGTCTGGTTTTTGTTTCTGTGGCACACATGCTGTGTGCTTAATAATTCTGTGCTATTCATTTGTTTTCTCTTGTCCAGCTTAGATTGTGTCAGTGTTTTCTCTGTCTTGCTGGATTCTCTGGAGTTGCAGATATACGCTCCACATCTTTAGTTAGATGGTGGAGTTTTTTTGGTATTTTCTGCTGTGGATATTTTTGGAAGGGTTTTAATACTGACCGCTTAGTATTCCGTCCTATCCTTTCCTATTTTAGCTAGAGTGGCCTCTTTTGCTAAATCCTGTTTCCTGCCTGCGTGTGTCTTTTCCTCTACTACTGACAGTCAATATTTGTGGGGGGCTGCCTATCCTTTGGGGTTCTGCTCTGAGGCAAGGTAGCATTCCTATTTCTATCTATAGGGGTATTTAGTCCTCCGGCTGTGTCGAGGTGTCTAGGATTTGTTAGGCACACCCCACGGCTACTTCTAGTTGCGAAGTTAAGTTCAGGATTTGCGGTCAGTATAGTTTCCACCAACTCCAGAGAAAGTTCCATGCGGCTCCAAGGTCACCGGATCATAACAGTACAACTGGCCAATAATGAGTTAAATGCATCTCAGAAGAAGGGAAGAAAGGTGTTGAGCCATTTTTTTTTCTGCACTCTGCGTTGTCTTCTCTTCCCTCTTTTTCTCTGGGTGGCTGAGGAGTCTTGTGCTAGCATGGATATTCAGGAACTAGCTTCTCGTGTGGACCAGCTTGCTGCTAGGGTACAGGGTATTTCTGATTATATTGTTCAGACTCCTGTTTTAGAGCCGAAGATTCCTACTCCTGATTTGTTTTTTGGTGACAGGTCCAAATTTTTGAGTTTTAAAAACAACTGTAAACGGTTTTTTGCTCTGAGACCTCGATCCTCCGGTGATTCCATTCAGCAGGTTAAAATCGTCATCTCCCTGCTGCATGGCGATCCACAGGATTGGGCATTTCCCCTGGAATCTGGGAATCCGACTTTGCTTAATGCAGACTCCTTTTTTCAGGCTTTGTGATTATTGTATGATGAACCTAATTCTGTGGATCAAGCTGAGAAGACCTTGTTGGCCCTGTCTCAGGGTCAAGAGGCGGCAGAATTGTATTGTCAGACATTTAGAAAATGGTCTGTGTTGACTAAATGGAATGATGATGCTTTGGTGGCAATTTTCAGAAAGGGTCTTTCTGAATCCGTTAAAGATGTTATGGTGGCCTTTCGGTCTGAGTGATTCTATGTCTCTGGCCATTCAGATTGACCGGCGCTTGCGGGAGCCCAGAACTGTGCGCGCTGTGGCGTTATCCTCAGAACAAATTCCTGAGCCTATGCAGTGTGATAGGATTCTGTCTAGAATGGAACGACAAGGTTTCAGACGTCAGAATAGGTTGTGTTATTATTGTGGCGACGCTTCTCATGTCATTTCTGTCTGCCCTAAGCGGACAAAGAGGATCGCCAGTTCATTTACCATCAGTACTGTACAACCTAAATTTCTGTTATCTGTGTCCTTGATCTGCTCATTGTCATCATTTTCGGTCATGGCGTTTGTGGATTCAGGCGCCGCCTTGAACTTAATGGACTTTGAATTTACCAGGCGTTGTGGTTTTCCCTTGCAGCCTTTGCAGAACCCTATTCCTTTAAGGGGCATTGATGCTACACCTTTGGCTAAAAATAAGCCCCAGTTTTGGACACAGGTGACCATGCGCATGGCGCCAACCCATCAGGAAGATTGTCGATTTCTGGTGTTGCATAATTTGCATGATGCTATCGTGCTGGGTTTTCCGTGGTTGCAGGTACATAATCCTGTGTTGGACTGGAAGTCTATGTCTGTGACTAGTTGGGGTTGTCAGGGGATTCATAATGATGTTCCTTTGATGTCAATCTCCTCTTCTTCCTCTTCTGAATTTCCTAAGTTTTTGTCTGATTTTCAGGATGTATTCGATGAGCCCAAGTCCAGTTCCCTTCCACCGCACAGGGTCTGTGATTGTGCTATTGACTTGATTCCAGGCTGTAAGTTTCCTAAGGGCCGACTTTTCAACCTGTCTGTGCCTGAACATACCGCCATGCAGAATTATATTAAGGAGTCTTTGGCGAAAGGGCATATTCGGCCATCTTCTTCACCGTTGGGAGCGGGATTTTTTTTTTGTTGCTAAGAAGGATGGCTCCTTGAGACCCTGTATTGATTATCGCCTCTTGAATAAGATCACGGTCAAGTTTCAATACCCTTTACTTTCTGATTTGTTTGCTAGGATTAAGGGGGCTAGTTGGTTTACTAAGATTGACCTTCGGGGGGCATATAATCTTGTTCGTATTAAGCAGGGTGATGAATGGAAAACTGCGTTTAATACACCCGAAGGTCATTTTGAATACCTTGTGATGCCATTCGGGCTCACTAATGCTCAATCTGTTTTTCAGTCCTTCATGCATGATATCTTCCGGACTTATCTTGATAAATTCTTGATTGTATATTTGGACGATATTTTGATTTTTTTCCGATGATTTGGAGTCTCATGTGCAACAGGTCAGGATGGTATTTCAGATCCTTCGTGACAATGCTTTATTTGTGAAGGGGTCTAAGTGTCTCCTTGGGGTGCAGAAGGTTTCTTTTTTGGGCTTCATTTTTTCTCCCTCATCTATGGAGATGGATCCGGTTAAGGTTCAGGCCATTCATGATTGGATTCAACCTACATCCGTGAAGAGCCTTCAGAAATTTTGGGGTTTTGCAAATTTTTATCGCCGTTTCAGTGCTAACTTTTCTAGCGTGGTTAAACCCTTGACCGATTTGATGAAGAAAGGCGCTGATGTGGTGAATTGGTCCTCTGCGGCTGTCTCTGCCTTTCAGGAGCTTAAACGCCAATTTACTTCTGCTCCGGCATTGTGCCAACCGGATGTTTCTCTTCCGTTTCAGGTTGAGATTGACGCTTCTGAGATTGGGGCAGAGGCCGTTTTGTCTCAGAGGGATTCCGTTGGTTCCTTGATGAAATTGTGTGCCTTCTTTTCCCGTAAGTTTTCGCCTGCTGAACACAATTATGATGTCGGTAATCGGGAGTTGTTGGCTATGAAGTGGGCGTTTGAGGAGTGGCGACATTGGCTTGAGGGAGCTAAGCACCGTATTGTGGTCTTGACCGATTATAAGAATCTGATTTGCCTCGAGTCTGCCAAACGGCTGAATCCTAGACAGACTCGATGGTCTTTGTTTTTTTTCCCGTTTTGATTTTGTTGTTTCGTATCTTCCGGGTTCTAAGAATATTAAGGCTGATGCCCTCTCTAGGAGTTTTTTGCCTGATTCTCCTGAGGTCCTTGAACCGGTCGGCATTCTGAGAGAAGGGGTGGTCCTTTCTGCCATTTCCCCTGATTTACGACGGGTTCTTCAGGAATTTCAGGCTGACAGACCTGACCGCTGGCCAGTGGGGAAACTGTTTGTTCCTGACAGATGGACTAGTAGAGTGATTTCTGAGGTTCACTGTTCTGTGTTGGCTGGTCATCCTGGTATTTTTGGTACCAGAGATTTGGTTGGTAGGTCCTTTTGGTGGCCTTCTTTGTCACGTGATGTGCGTTCTTTTGTGCAGTCCTGTGGGACTTGTGCGCGGGCCAAGCCTTGTTTTTCCCGTGCTAGTGGGTTGCTTTTGCCATTGCCAGTCCCTGAGAGGCCCTGGACGCATATTTCTATGGATTTTATTTCTGATCTTCCGGTTTCCCAGAAGATGTCGGTTATCTGGGTTGTTTGTGACCGGTTCCTAAGATGGTTCATTTGGTGCCTTTGCCTAAATTGCCTTCCTCTTCAGATTTGGTTCCGTTGTTTTTTCAGCATGTGGTTCGTCTGCATGGTATTCCGGAGAATCTTGTGTCCGACAGAGGTTCCCAGTTTGTTTCTAGGTTTTGGCGGGCCTTTTGTGCTAGGCTGGGCATTGATTTCTTTTTCTTCTGCATTTCATCCTCAGACAAATGACCAGACCGAGCGAACGAATCAGACTTTGGAGACTTATTTGAGATGCTTTGTGTCTGCTGATCAGGATGTTTGGGTGGCCTTCTTGCCATTGGCCGAGTTTGCCCTTAATAATCGGGCTAGTTCGGCTACTTTGGTTTCGCCTTTCTTTTGTAATTTTGGTTTTCATCCTCGTTTTTCTTCTGGGCAGGTTGAGCCTTCTGACTGTCCTGGTGGGGATTCTGTGGTTGACAAGTTGCAGCAGATTTTGGCTCATGTGGTGGACAATTTGGTGTTGTCTCAGGAGGAGGCTCAATGTTTTGCTAACCGTCGTCGGTATGTTGGTTCCCGGCTTCGGGTTGGGGATCTGGTCTGGTTGTCTTCCTGTCATGTTCCTATGAAGGTTTCTTCCCCTAAGTTTAAGCCTCGGTTTATTGGTCCTTATAGGATTTCTGAGATTATTAATCCGGTGTCTTTTCGATTGGCGCTTCCGGCCTCTTTTGCTATCCATAATGTCTTCCATAGATCTTTATATATGTGGTGCCCGTTGTTCCCTCTGTTGATCCTCCGGCCCCTGTATTGGTTGATGGAGAGTTGGAGTATGTAGTTGAGAAGATTTTGGATTCTCGTTTTTCGAGGCGGAGGCTTCAGTACCTTGTCAAATGGAAGGGTTATGGCCAGGAGGATAATTCTTGGGTTTTTGCCTCTGATGTCCATGCTGCTGATTTGGTCCTTGCCTTTCATCTGGCTCGTCCTGATCATCCTGGGGGCCCTGGTGAGGGTTCGGTGACCCCCTCCTCAAGGGGGGGTACTGTTGCGAATTCTGCTTTTGGGTTCCCTCCAGTGGTTGTAGGTGGTAATGCAGTTGTCCCTGAGTTGCAGTCCTGGTCAGGTGTACCTACTGATTGCAGCTCTGACTGGGGTATTTAGCTTTGCAGGATTCATTAGTCCTTGCCAGTTGTCCATGGTTCTGGGAGGTTTTGGATCTTTGTCTGGTTCCTCCTGCCTTGCTGCCATTTCAGCAAAGATAAGTGTCTGGTTTTTGTTTTTGTGGCACACATGCTGTGTGCTCAATAATTCTGTGTTATTCATTTGTTTTCTCTTCTCCAGTTTAGATTGTGTCAGTGTTTTCTCTGTCTTCCTGGATTCTCTGGAGTTGCAGATATACGCTCCACATCTTTAGTTAGATGGTGGAGTTTTTTTGGTATTTTCTGCTGTGGATATTTTTGGAAGGGTTTTAATACTGACCGCTTAGTATTCCGTCCTATCCTTTCCTATTTTAGCTAGAGTGGCCTCTTTTGCTAAATCCTGTTTCCTGCCTGCGTGTGTCTTTTCCTCTACTACTCACAGTCAATATTTGTGGGGGGCTGCCTATCATTTGGGGTTCTGCTCTCAGGCAAGGTAGCATTCCAATTTCCATCTATAGGGGTATTTAGTCCTCCGGCTGTGTCAAGGTGTCTACTTCTAGTTGCGAAGTTAAGTTCAGGATTTGCGGTCAGTATAGTTTCCACCAACTCCAGAGAAAGTTCCATGCGGCTCCAAGGTCACCGGATCATAACACAGCCCACAGTTGAGATGACATAGTCCCCTACTGGGACAAAGTCGCAAACCCACAAAGGTGTCAGTATAATAGGAAGGCAGGCCGCAAATAAGGCCCATATGGGAAAATCAAGCTCAAATAAAGAACACAAGAGTCATTCATCAAGGCGAGGAACAGAACTATGCAAATCCAAAAGGACTTGTGTTCCGTCTTCTTTTTTTGTATCCTCCTTTCTTTTGGCCTTTTTCTGCATCCAAAATGATCATCCTAGGAAACTTATAAATGAAAGTTCTTCATTAAGCCCAGTAGGTGAAAGGCTCCGTAAATTGAAGATCCACAGAGATTCAGCTTGAAGCAACCACTTCCTGTGGTCTCCGCTTCTTGCGTTGAGATGAATTTTCTGTAGGCCAAAAAAGGAAATATCAGCAGAGGAGCCACCATGGTTAGTCAAGAAGTGCAGGGCAATTGGGGACACAGTCCTGCCCTTCTTGATGTCCGAGGCTGCCAGATGTATTGTGGACAAATGTTTCTGTGCCCTCTTTCTAAATTCCTGAGAAGTCTGGCCCACATACATCTTATTGCAGATGATGGCATAAATCACATTGACCGTCTTACAATTAATGCAAGATGTCAACCGATATGACTTTGAATCAAGGGGATTGATGAAGACATCTCTGGTGACTGGGATATGTTGGCAAACACTACATTCCCCACAAGGGAATAACCTCCTTAGTCGTATGCCACGATTCAGACTAGTAGACGGACGTGAAAAGTGGCTCCTGGTTAAAATGTCACCTAAGTTGGGAGCTCTCTTGGCCGTCAAGGCAGGACGAGGAGTGACTAAGGGAGAGGTTTGTGTGTCTGTTGTAAGGATATCTCAATGTGATGCTAAAATATCCCTTACCCGGTTCCATTGGTCATTGTAGTCCGTAATGAATCGGACACTTGTGTCCTGATGGTGATCGCTGGGGGAAATTAGCAGGTCCTGATTCAATCCCTTGGCCCTTTGAAAGGCACGGGAAATAGTTTTCTTCGGATAGCCCCGCTGCCTGAATCTTGTGGTGAGGGCCCTAGATTGTGATAAAAAGTCCTCATCCAGAGTACAATTACATCAAGCCCATAAAAATTGGCCGGTAGGGATACCTCTTCTGGTGTGAAGGGGATGAAAACTGTCATACCTGAATAGGCTGTTAGTCGCAGTTGACTTTCGGTACAGATCCGTGACAAGGCCTTCGTCCCGGATAGAGACTTTCAAATCCAAGAATGTCACTGAGTCAGGGGAGAAAGAATGTGTGAGGAGGATATTCAAATTGTTGTGCTTCAGCTCATTGAGAAAATCAAGGCACTCCTGCTTCCTACCTGTCAATAAAAAGAAAAAGTCATCAATAAAGCGATGCCAGTGCTGGACATGTCTTTTAAAGGAATCGGAGTGGTACACAGTGGTCTCCTCCCACCAGCCTAAAAAGATATTGGCATAGGCTGGCGCACATCAAGCCCCCATGGTCACACTGGATACCTGCCGAAAAAAAGTTCGATCGAATAAAAAATAGTTGTGATGTAGGATGAAATTAAGCAGGTCAATCAAGAAAGAGTCATAAAACGATCAGAATTGCTTTGTTTGTTAAGAAACCCACTGTCTGTGAACCGTCACGGTGGCTAATATTTGAGTACAGCGATTCAACATCACAAGTCACCAAGAATGTTTGTTCAGGACAAACTATGTCACGGCACGTACAGATAAAGTGAGTCGAGTCCCTAATATAAGATGGTAAAGAGATGGCAATCGGTTGCAGGAAAAAGTCCACATACACATTGGCCCTTTCCCAGAGGCTTCCTATGCTGGACACTATAGGGCGTCCAGGAGGTGTAGTTAAGCATTTGTGCACCTTAGGGAGCAAATAAAAAGTGGGAATGACCGGGTACTCAACCTGGAGATATTGTTTTGCACTTTTATCGATGGTACCATAGTCAAAGGCTTTGCAAACCAGGGATTGGTATTTGGCAGAGAATATTTCAGTGGGGTCTGAAGGAAGCTTAGTGTACAATTTAGTGTTGTTCAACTGTCTATGAACTTCCGCTGTGTAAAGGTGGACAGGCCAAAGGACCACATTTCCACCTTTGTCTGCTTCCTTAATGACAAAGTCATTATTTTTAAGAGAGACAAGTGCTCTTTTTTCACTGGGGGTAAGATTACTAGGCACCCCTGAGGATGGAGATAGGTGCATAATGTCCTTCTTGGCAAGCTCAAAGAAAATCTTGATGGCTGGGACCAAGGAAAATGGGCTGAGGTCTGAAGAAACACACCAATTTGAGATAGCTACCTTATACTGTGGGGAAAACAAGTTTTTGATACACTGCCGATTTTGCAATTTTTCCCACCTGCAAAGAATAGAGAGGTCTGTATTTTGTATCGTAGGTACACTTTAACTGTGAGAGGCAGAATCTAAAAATAAAAGCGAGAAAATCGCATTGTATGACTTTAAATAATTAAATTGCATTTTATTGCATGAAATAAGTATTTTATCAACTACCAACCAGCAAGAATTTTGGTTCTCACAGACCTGTTAGTTTTTCTTTAAGAAGCCCTCTTACTCTGCACACATTATTTGTATTAATTGCACCTGTTTGAACTCGTTACCTGTATAAAAGACATGTCCACACACTCAATCAATCACACTCCAACCTTGCCACCATGACCAAGAACAAATAGAGGACTAAGGACACCATGTGTTGTGAATTCTGCTTTTGGGCTCCCTCCGGTGGTTGTAGGTGGTAATGCAGTTGTCCCTGGATTGCAGTCCTGGTCAGGTGTACCTGCTGATTGCAGTTCTGACTGGGGTATTTAGCTTTGCAGGATTCATTAGTCCTTGCCAGTTGTCCATGGTTGTTGGGAGGTTTTAGTCCTCTGTCTGGTTCCTCCTGCCTTGCTGCCAAATCAGCAAAGATAAGTGTCTGGTTTTGTTTTTGTGGCACACAGGCTGTGTGCTTGATAATTCAGTGCTATTCATTTGTTTTTTCTTGTCCAGCTTAGATTGTGTCTGTATTTTCTCAGTCTTGTTGGATTCTCAGGAGTTGCAGATATACGTTCCACGTCTTTAGATAGATGGTGAAATTTTTTTGTATTATCTGCTGTGGATATTTTTGGAAGGGTTTTAATACTGACCGCTTAGTATTCTGTCCTATCCTTTACTTTTTAGCTAGAGTGGCCTCTTTTGCTAAATCCTGTTTTCTGCCTGCGTGTGTCTTTCCTCTCCTACTCATAGTCAATATTTGTGGGGGGCTGCCTATCCTTTGGGGTTCTGCTCTGAGGCAAGGTAGAATTCCTATTTCCATCGATAGGGGTATTTAGTCCTCCGGCTGTGTCGAGGGGTCTAGGGTTTGTTAGGCACACCCCACGGCTACTTCTAGTTGCAGTGTCAGTCCAGGATTTGCGGTCAGTACAGGTTCCACCTACTCCAGAGAAAGTTTCATGCGGCTCCAAGGTCACCGGATCATAACAGTACAACTGGCCAATAATGAGTTAAATGCATCTCAGCAGAAGGGAAGAAGGGTGTTGAGCCATTTTTTTTCTGCAGTCTGCTTTGTCTTTTCTTCCCTCTTTTTCTCTGGGTGGCTGAGGAGTCTTGTGCTAGCATGGATGTTCAGGAATTAGCTTCTCGTGTAGACCAGCTTGCTGCTAGGGTACCGGGTATTTCTGATTATATTGTTCAGACTCCTGTTTTAGAGCTGAAGATTCCTACTCCTGATTTGTTTTTGGTGACCGGTCCAAATTTTTGAGTTTAAAAACAACTGTAAACTGTTTTTTGCTTTGAGACCTCGGTCCTCCGGTGATTCCATTCAACAGGTTAAAATCGTCATCTCCCTGCTGCATGGCGATCCACAGGATTGGGCATTTTCCCTGGAATCTGGGAATCCGGCTTTGCTTAATGTAGACTCCTTATTTCCGGCTTTAGGATTATTATATGATGAACCGAATTCTTTGGATCAAGCGGAGAAGACCTTGTTGGCCCTGTCTCAGGGTCAAGAGGCGGCAGAATTGTATTGTCAGAAATTTAGAAAATGGTCTGTGTTGACTAAATGGAATGATGATGCTTTGGCGGCAATTTTCAGAAAGGGTCTTTCTGAATCCGTTAAAGATGTTATCGCAGGGATTCCCATACCTTTCGGTCTGAATGATTCTATGTCTCTGGCCATTCAGATTGACCGGCGCTTGCAGGAACGCAGAACTGTGCGCGCTGTGGCGTTGTCCTCAGAGCAGATTCCTGAGCCAATGCAGTGTGATAGGATTCTGTCTAGAATGGAACGACAAGGATTCAGACGTCAGAATAGGTTGTGTTATTATTGTGGCGACGCTTCTCATGTCATTTCAGTCTGTCCTAAGTGGACAAAGAGGATCGCTAGTTCATTTACCATCAGTATTGTACAACCTAAATTTCTGTTATCTGTGTCCTTGATCTGCTCATTGTCATCATTTTCTGTCATGGCATTTGTGGATTCAGGCGCCGCCTTGAACTTAATGGACTTTGAATTTACCAGGCGTTGTGGTTTTCCCTTGCAGCCTTTGCAGAACCCTATTCCTTTCAGGGGCATTGATGCTACACCTTTGGCTAAAAATAAGCCCCAGTTATGGACACAGGTGACCATGCGCATGGCGCCAACCCATCAGGAAGATTGTCGATTTCTGGTGTTGCATAATTTGCATGATGCTATCGTGATGGGTTTTCCGTGGTTGCAGGTACATAATCCTGTGTTGGATAGGAAGTCTATGTCTGTGACTAGTTGGGGTTGTCAGGGGGTTCATAATGATGTTCCTTTGATGTCAATCTTCTCTTCTTCCTCTTCTGAAATTCCAGAGTTTTTGTCTGATTTTCAGGATGTATTCGATGAGCCCAAGTCCAGTTCCCTTCCACCGCACAGGGACTGTGATTGTGCGATTGACTTGATTCCAGGCTGTAAGTTTCCTAAGGGTCGACTTTTCAACCTGTCTGTGCCTGAACTTACCGCCATGCGGAGTTATGTTAAAGAGTCTTTGGAGAAAGGGCATATTTGGCCATCTTCTTCACCGTTGGGAGCGGGATTTTTTTTTGTTGCTAAGAAGGATGGCTCTTTGAGACCCTGTATTGATTATCGCCTCTTGAATAAGATCACGGTTAAGTTTCAATACCCTTTACCTTTGCTTTCCGATTTGTTTGCTAGGATTAAGGGGGCTAGTTGGTTTACAAAGATTGACCTTCGGGGGGCATATAATCTTATTCGTATTAAGCAGGGTGATGAATGGAAAACTGCGTTTAATACGCCCAAAGGCCATTTTGAATACCTTGTGATGCCATTCGGGCTCACTAATGCTCCATCTGTTTTTCAGTCCTTCATGCATGATATCTTCCAGACTTATATTGATAAATTCCTGATTGTATATCTGGACGATATTTTTATTTATTCTGATGATTGGGAGTCTCATGTGGAACCGGTCATGGTATTTCAGATCCTTCGTGACAATGCTTTGCTTGTGAAGGGGTCTAAGTGTCTCTTTGGTGTGCAGAAGGTTTCTTTTTTGGGCTTCATTTTTTCTCCCTCATCTATGGAGATGGATCCGGTTAAAGTTCAGGCCATTCATTATTGGATTCAACCCACATCCGTGAAGAGCCTTCAGAAATTTTTGGGTTTTGCAAATTTTTATCGCAGTTTCATTGCTAACTTCTCCAGCGTGGTTAAACCCTTGACCGATTTGACGAAGAAAGGCGCTGATGTGGCGAATTGGTCCTCTGCGACTGTCTCTGCCTTTCAGGAGATTAAACGCCGATTTACTTCTGCTCCGTTGTTGCGCCAACTGGATGTTTCTCTTCCGTTTTAGGTTGAGATTGACGCTTCTGAGATTGGGGCAGGGGCCGTTTTGTCTCAGAGGGATCCTGTTGGTTCCTTGATGAAACCGTGTGCCTTCTTTTCCCGTAAGTTTTCGCCTGCTGAACGCAATTATGATGTCGGCAATCGGGAGTTGTTGGCTATGAAGTGGGCGTTTGAGGAGTGGCGACATTGGCTTGAGGGAGCTAAGCACCGTATTGTAGTTTTGACCGATCATAAGAATCTGATTTACCTCGAGTCGGCCAAACGGCTGAATCCTAGACAGGCTCGATGGTCTTTGTTTTTTTCCCGTTTTGATTTCGTGGTCTCGTATCTTCTGGGTTCTAAGAATATTAAGGCTGATGCCCTCTCTAGGAGTTTTTTGCCTCATTCTCCTGAGGTCCTTGAACCGGTTGGCATTCTGAAAGAAGGGGTGGTCCTTTCTGCCATTTCCCCTGATTTACGACAAGTTCTTTAGGAATTTCAGGCTGACAGACCTGACCGCTGTCCAGTGGGGAAACTGTTTGTTCCTGACAGATGGACTAGTAGAGTGATTTCTGAGGTTCACTGTTCTGTGTTGGCTGGTCATCCTGGTATTTTTGGTACCAGAGACTTGGTTGGTAGGTCCTTTTGGTGGCCTTCTTTGTCACGTGATGTGCTTTCTTTTGTGCAGTCCTGTGGGACTTGTGCATGGGCCAAGCCTTGTTGTTCCCGTGCTAGTGGGTTGCTTTTGCCATCGCCGGTCCTTGAGAGGCCCTGGACGCATATTTCTATGGATTTTATTTCTGATCTTCCGGTTTCCCAGAGGATGTCGGTTATCTGGGTTGTTTGTGACCGGTTCTCTAAGATGGTTCATTTGGTGCCTTTGCCTAAATTGCCTTCCCCTTCAGATTTGGTTCCGTTGTTTTTTCAGCATGTGGTTCGTTTGCATGGTATTCCGGAGAATATTGTGTCCGACAGAGGTTCCCAGTTTGTTTCTAGGTTTTGGCGGGCCTTTTGTGCTAGGCTGGGCATTGATTTGTCTTTTTCTTCTGCATTTGATCCTCACACAAATGGCCAGACCGAGCGAACTAATCAGACTTTGGAGACTTATTTGAGATGCTTTGTGTCTGCTGATCAGGATGATTGGGTGGCCTTCTTGCCATTGGCCGAGTTTGCCCTTAATAATCGGGCTAGTTCGGCTACTTTGGTTTCGCCTTTCTTTTGTAATTTTGGTTTTCATCCTCGTTTTTCTTCTGGTGTGGTGCCTGTTGTTCCCTCTGTTGATCCTCCGGCCCCTGTGTTGGTTGATGGGGAGTTGGAGTATGTGGTTGAGAAGATTTTGGATTCTCGTTTTTCGAGGCGGAGGCTTCAGTACCTTGTCAAATGGAAGGGTTATGGCCAGGAGGATAATTCTTGGGTTTTTGCCCCTGATGTCCATGCTGCTGATTTGGTTCGTGCCTTTCATCTGGTCGTCCTGATCGGCCTGGGGGCTCTGGTGAGGGTTCGGTGACCCCTCCTCAAGGGGGGGTACTGTTGTGAATTCTGCTTTTGGGCTCCCTCCGGTGGTTGTAGGTGGTAATGCAGTTGTCCCTGGATTGCAGTCCTGGTCAGGTGTACCTGCTGATTGCAGTTCTGACTGGGGTATTTAGCTTTGCAGGATTCATTAGTCCTTTCCAGTTGTCCATGGTTGTTGGGAGGTTTTAGTCCTCTGTCTGGTTCCTCCTGCCTTGCTGCCAAATCAGCAAAGATAAGTGTCTGGTTTTGTTTCTGTGGCACACAGGCTGTGTGCTTGATAATTCAGTGCTATTCATTTGTTTTTTCTTGTCCAGCTTAGATTGTGTCTGTATTTTCTCAGTCTTGTTGGATTCTCAGGAGTTGCAGATATACGTTCCACGACTTTAGTTAGATGATGGAATTTTTTGTATTATCTGCTGTGGATATTTTTGGAAGGGTTTTAATACTGACCGCTTAGTATTCTGTCCTATCCTTTCCTTTTTAGCTAGAGTGGCCTCTTTTGCTAAATCCTGTTTTCTGCCTGCGTGTGTCTTTCCTCTCCTTCTCACAGTCAATATTTGTGGGGGGCTGCCTATCCTTTGGGGTTCTGTTCTGAGGCAAGGTAGAATTCCTATTTCCATCTATAAGGGTATTTAGTCCTCCGGCTGTGTCAAGGTGTCTAGGGTTTGTTAGGCACACCCCACGGCTACTTCTAGTTGCGGTGTCAGTTCAGGATTTGCGGTCAGTACAGGTTCCACCTACTCCAGAGAAAGTTTCATGCGGCTCCAAGGTCACCAGATCATAACAACCAGTGACAAAATTGTAGATCTGCACAAGGCTGTGATGGGCTAACCAAGCAACGACATACCTACTGACACATCATCTGAAGAGAGAAATCACTGGAGAACGACATCATGGCCAGAAAAATAGAAGGAACAAGGTGAATAGGAAGACCAACAACCCGATGGCTCAATACTATCAGGAGACGACTTTGATGGACCTGTCTAAGCTTGTACATTATCAATCTTGCTACAGATCATTCATCCATCAAGTCGCCATTGCTCAATATCGAGTCAAAGGCCACTAAAAGAAAAAATACGTACATGGTCTGATTTCCTAGAAGACTTTGTAACAGAGTTGAGTAAATTAGTTCAAAGCTATTTGAATTCTCTCCAAATTTTATTTGCCTCATGTGAAATCCCTCAAATGGTGACAATTTTGTTGAATTGTGGAGGGTTGGAAAAAACCCCACCTCTCTGCTCACTTGACCATTGCCATAGCTCCCCTATTCAGTTCTCTTTGCGGGCCCTCTTTGGCTCCTCCGTGATCTTCATTCAATGTCACGTCTTCTGGTGTTGAGTAGGCGTCAGACATCAATGCATGCAGTCTGAGGTGCTGACTAGGCTGCAGGACCCTATTTTTTTTTTTGCAAGCAGAACACATGGGCGACTGCTGCGTGTTGACTTCCTCAAAGTGGTCGCTCTTGCGGCTGCTGCTCTGACTGCAGAAGGTCGTCTGGGAAGCAAGGGATGCACCGCGGTGGTCACTGACAAGGCGGTAAATCCGGGAGCCCCAGTGGGACGTTAATGAAGGCAGAGGAGGTGGAGCCCTGCGCACAGAGTATTGAGTGACGGCTGGGAAGCGGGGGAAAAGACATGCCCCCAGGACGAATTTGAGGTATCAGGGACAAATTATAAAAACGTTTAATTTAGCGTTGAAAGGGACCACAACTAAAAGAGCCACCTTGACAAAATGAGCATTAGTCATGCACAAGGTGGCTCTTTTAGTTAAAAATGCCTGGAGTGGGTTGACAGGTTCCCTTTAACCCCTTCCCGACCCATGACGCCACGTAGGCGTCATGAAAGTCGGTGCCAATCCGACCCATGACGCCTATGTGGCGTCATGGAAAGATCGCGTCCCTGCAGGCCGGGTGAAAGGGTTAACTCCCATTTCACCCGATCTGCAGGGACAGGGGGAGTGGTAGTTTAGCCCAGGGGGGGTGGCTTCACCCCCTCGTGGCTACGATCGCTCTGATTGGCTGTTGAAAGTGAAACTGCCAATCAGAGCGATTTGTAATATTTCACCTATTATAACGGGTGAAATATTACAATCCAGCCATGGCCGATGCTGAAATATCATCGGCCATGGCTGGAAATACTAATGTGCCCCCACCCCACCCCACCGATCGCCCCCCCAGCCCTCCGATCTGGCCGGTACACTGCTCCGGCTCCCCTCCGTCCAGTGCTCCGCTCCCCCCGTGCTTTTGTCCGCTCCCCCCGTGCTCCAATCACCCCCCCTGCACTCCGATCCACCCCCCCTGGTGCTCCGTTCCACCCCCCCGTGCTCCATTCCAGCCCCCCCCGTGCTCCGTTCCACCCCTCCCGCGCTCCGATTCCCCCCCCGTGATCCCCCCCACCCCATCATACTTACCGATCCAGCCGGGGTCCCGTCCGTCTTCTCCCTGGGCGCCGCCATCTTCCAAAATGGCGGGCGCATGCGCAGTGCGCCCGCCGAATCTGCCGGCCGGCAGATTCGTTCCAAAGTGCATTTTGATCACTGAGATAGATTATATCTCAGTGATCAAAATAAAAAAAATAATAAATGACCCCCCCCCTTTGTCACCCCCATAGGTAGGGACAATAAAAAAATTAAGAATTTTTTTTTTTTCCACTAATGTTAGAATAGGGTTAGGGGTAGGGTTAGGGGTAGGGGTAGGGTTAGGGCTAGGGGTAGGGTTAGGGCTAGGGTTAGGGTTTCGGTATGTGCACACGTATTCTGGTCCTCTGCGGATTTTTCCGCTGTGGATTTGATAAATCCGCAGTGCTAAACCGCTGCGGATTTATGGCGGATTTACCGCGGTTTTTCTGCGCATTTCACTGCGGTTTTACAACTGTGATTTTCTATTTGAGCAGTTGTAAAACCGCTGCGGAATCCGTACAAAGAAGTGACATGCTGCGGAATGTAAACCGCTGCGTTTCCGTGCAGTTTTTCCGCAGCATGGGCACAGCGATTTTTGTTTCCCGTAGGTTTACATTGAACTGTAAACTCATGGGAAACTGCTGCGGATCCGCAGCGTTTTCCGCAGCGTGTGCACATACCTTTAGAATTAGGCTATGTGCACACTGTAATTTTCATAGTCCTATTTCAGACAGGCTGAAAACACTTCAAATATCAGTAACAACCATATTCCCAGGTGAAGGCAATAGCTACCCAGGAAAAACGAAGTGCAGAGGAAAAAGTGTAGTTAAAATTTATGTTTATTTAACAAATAATAAAAACATATTAGTTACATCTACTATATAAGGGGAGGGGAAGACAGGGGGAATATATGCCACCAGACAAACACTGGGGAGACGAACCTATTCTGGCCCCTGTATAATTAGAGCCCCAAATGATAATGTGAATGTACATCCAGTACATGCAGATAAAGAGCACAGTATGGCACAGAGATGATCTCCACACTAAGGATATGGGTACTATATGACCATAGACGGGTAACACTCCAAGCAAACAACACATGAGAGTCCTAAGTTTAAATCCAGTAGAGCAGGAAATGCTAACAAGCTGGAAGGTGGATTCCCAGTGAAGAAATGTAAAAGAAAAAGTTCCTGTTAGGGAATAAGTGATAGCAAGGAGATCTAAACGGCTGGTCACACAATTGTTTACCTGTATGGAGGTGCACAGCAGTGCAGGGGCACAGATGGCGAGCAGTAGGCACGGATCCCCGGGCGCCCGACAAGCGCTGTTTCGCCTTAGCTTCTTCTATTGGGGGCGAGGACCCAATAGAAGAAGCTAAGGCGAAACAGCGCTTGTCGGGCGCCCGGGGATCCGTGCCTACTGCTCGCCATCTGTGCCCCTGCACTGCTGTGCACCTCCATACAGGTAAACAATTGTGTGACCAGCCGTTTAGATCTCCTTGCTATCACTTATTCCCTAACAGGAACTTTTTCTTTTACATTTCTTCACTGGGAATCCACCTTCCAGCTTGTTAGCATTTCCTGCTCTACTGGATTTAAACTTAGGACTCTCATGTGTTGTTTGCTTGGAGTGTTACCCGTCTATGGTCATATAGTACCCATATCCTTAGTGTGGAGATCATCTCTGTGCCATACTGTGCTCTTTATCTGCATGTACTGGATGTACATTCACATTATCATTTGGGGCTCTAATTATACAGGGGCCAGAATAGGTTCGTCTCCCCAGTGTTTGTCTGGTGGCATATATTCCCCCTGTCTTCCCCTCCCCTTATATAGTAGATGTAACTAATATGTTTTTATTATTTGTTAAATAAACATAAATTTTAACTACACTTTTTCCTCTGCACTTCGTTTTTCCTGGGTAGCTATTGCCTTCACCTGGGAATATGGTTGTTTATGTGCACACTGTGCGGATTTGGCTGCGGATTGGCCGCTGCGGATTCGCAGCAGAGTTCCATCAGGTTTACAGTACCAAGTAAACATATGAAAAACCAAATCCGCTGTGCCCATGGTGCGGAAAATACCGCGAGGAAACGCTGCGTTGTATTTTCCGCAGCATGTCAATTCTTTGTGCGGATTCCGCAGCGTTTTACACCTGTTCCTCAATAGGAATCCGCAGGTGAAATCCGCACAAAAAACACTGGAAATCCGCGGAAAATCCGCAGGTAAAACGCAGTGCCTTTTACCCGCCGATTTTTCAAAAATGGTGCGGAAATATCTCACACGAATCCGCAACGTGGGCACATAGCCTTAGGGTTAGGGTTGGAATTAGGGTTGTGGTTAGGGTTGTGGTTAGGGTTATGGCTACAGTTGGGATTAGGGTTAGGGGTGTGTTGGGGTTAGTGTTGGAGTTAGAATTGAGGGGTTACCACTGTTTAGGCACATCAGGGGTCTCCAAACGCAACATGGCGCCACCATTGATTCCAGCCAATCTCGTATTCAAAAAGTCAAATGGTGCTCCCTCACTTCCGAGCCCTGACGTGTGCCCAAACAGTGGTTTACCCCCACATATGGGGTACCAGCATACTCAGGACAAACTGCACAACAATTACTGGGGTCCAATTTCTACTGTTACCCTTGTGAATAAAAAAAAAATGCTTGCTAAAACATAATTTTTGAGGAAAGAAAAATGATTTTTTATTTTCACGGCTCTGCGTTGTAAACGTCTGTGAAGCACTTGGGGGTTCAAAGTGCTCACCACATATCTAGATAAGTTCCTTGGGGGGTCTAGTTTCTAAAATGGGGTCACTTGTGGGGGTTTCTACTGTTTAGGCACACCAGGGGCTCTGCAAACGCAACGTGACACCCGCAGACCATTCCATCAAAGTCTGCATTTCAAAAGTCACTACTTCCCTTCTGAGCTCCGGCATGTGCCCAAACAGTAGTTTACCCCCACATATGGGGTATCACCGTACTCAGGAGAAACTGGACAACAAATATTGGGGTCAAATTTCTCCTGTTACCCTTGGGAAAATTAAAAAATTCTGGGCTAAATAATTATTTTTGAGGAAAGAAAACGTATTTATTATTTTCACGGCTCTGCATTATAAACTTCTATGAAGCGCTTGGGGGTTCAAAGTGCTCACCACACATCTAGATAAGTTCCTTTCGGGGTCTAGTTTCCAAAATGCGGTCACTTGTGGGGGGTTTCTACTGTTTAGCCACATCAGGGGCTCTGCAAACGCAACGTGACGCCCACAGAGCATTTCATCAAAGTCTGCATTTCAAAACGTCACTACTTCACTTCCGAGCCTCGGCATGTGCCCAAACAGTGGTTTACCCCCACATATGGGGTATCGGCGTACTCAGGAGAAACTGGACAACAACTTTTGGAGTCCAATTTCTTCTGTAACCCTTGGGAAAATAAAAAATTCTGGGCTAAATAATTATTTTTGAGGAAAGAAAACGTATTTATTATTTTCACGGCTCTGCATTATAAACTTCTATGAAGCACTTGGGGGTTCAAAGTGCTCACCACACATCTAGATAAGTTCCTTTGGGGGTCTAGTTTCCAAAATGGTGTCATTTCTGGGGGATCTCCAATGTTTAGGCACACAGGGGCTCTCCAAACGTGACATGGTGTCCGCTAATGATTGGAGCTAATTTTCCATTTAAAAAGCCAAATGGCGTGCCATCCCTTCCGAGCCCTGCCGTGCACCCAAACAGTGGTTTACCCCCACATATGGGGTATCAGCAAACTCAGAACAAACTGGACAACAATATTTGGGGTCCAATTTCTCCTATTATCCTTGGCAAAATAGGAAATTCCAGGCTAAAAAATCATTTTTGAGGAAAGAAAAATTATTTTTTATTTTCATGGCTCTGCGTTATAAACTTCTGTGAAGCACCTGGGGGTTTAAAGTGCTCAATATGCATCTAGATAAGTTCCTTGGGGGGTCTAGTTTCCAAAATGGGGTCACTTGTGGGGGAGCTCCAATGTTTAGGCACACAGGGGCTCTCCAAACGCGACATGGTGTCCGCTAACAATTGGAGCTAATTTTCCATTCAAAAAGTCAAATGGCGCGCCTTCCCTTCCGAGCCCTGCCGAGTGCCCAAACAGTGGTTTACCCCCACATATGAGGTATCGACGTACTCGGGAGAAATTGCCCAACAAATTTTATGATCCATTTTATCCTACTGCCCATGTGAAAATGAAAAAATTGAGGCGAAAAGAATTTTTTTGTGAAAAAAAAGTACTTTTTCATTTTTACAGATCAATTTGTGAAGCACCTGAGGGTTTAAAGTGCTCACTAGGCATCTAAATAAGTTCCTTGGGGGGTCTAGTTTCCAAAATGGGGTCACTTGTGGGGGAGCGCCAATGTTTAGGCACACAGGAGCTATCCAAACGCGACATGGTGTCCGCTAACGATGGAAATAATTTTTCATTCAAAAAGTCAAATGGCGCTCCTTCCCTTCCGAGCCTTACAATGTGCCCAAACAGTGGTTTACCCCCACATGTGAGGTATTGGTGTACTCAGGAGAAATTGCCCAACACATTTTAGGATCCATTTTATCCTGTTGCCTATGTGAAAATGAAAAAATTGAGGCTAAAAGAATTTTTTTGTGAAAAAAAAAGTACTTTTTCATTTTTACGGATCAATTTGTGAAGCACCTGGGGGTTCAAAGTGCTCACTATGCATCTAGATAAGTTCTTTGGGGCGTCTAGTTTCCAAAATGGGGTCACTTGTGGGGGAGCTCCAATTTTTAGGCACACGGGGGCTCTCCAAACGTGACATGGTGTCCGCTAAAGAGTGGAGCCAATTTTTGATTCAAAAAGTCAAATGGTGCTCCTTCCCTTCCAAGCCCTGCCGTGCGCCCAAACAGTGGTTTACCCCCACATATGAGGTATCAGCATACTCAGGACAAATTGGACAACTTTCGTGGGTCAGTTTCTCCTTTTACCATTGGGAAAATAAAAAAATTGTTGCTAAAAGATAATTTTTGTGACTAAAAAGTTAAATGTTCATTTTTTCCTTCCATGTTGCTTCTGCTGCTGTGAAGCACCTGAAGGGTTAATAAACTTCTTGAATGTGGTTTTGAGTACCTTGAGGGGTGCAGTTTTTAGAATGGTGTCACTTTAGGGTATTTTCAGCCATATAGACCCCTCAAACTGACTTCAAATGTGAGGTGGTCCCTAAAAAAAATGGTTTTGTAAATTTCGTTGTAAAAATGACAAATCGCTGGTCAAATTTTAACCCTTATAACTTCCTAACAAAAAAAAATTTTGTTTCCAAAATTGTGCTGATGTAAAGTAAACATGTGGGAAATGTTATTTATTAACTATTTTGTGTCACATATCTCTCTGGTTTAACAGAATAAAAATTCAAAATGTGAAAATTGCGAAATTTTCAAAATTTTCGCCAAATTTCCGTTTTTATCACAAATAAACGCAGAATTTATTGACCTAAATTTACCACTAACACGAAGCCCAATATGTCACGAAAAAACAATCTCAGAACCGCTAGGATCCGTTGAAGCGTTCCTGAGTTATTACCTCATAAAGGGACACTGGTCAGAATTGCAAAAAACGGCAAGGTCTTTAAGGTCAAAATAGGCTGGGTCATGAAGGGGTTAAAGGGAACCTGTCACCCCGTTTTTTCAGATTGAGATAAAAATACTGTTAAATAGGGCCTGCGCTGTGCGTTACAATAGTGTATGTAGTGTACCCTGATTCCCCACCTATGCTGCGAAATACATTACCAAAGTCGCCGTTTTCGCCTGTCAATCAGGCTGGTCAGGTCGGGTGGGCGTGGTGACATCGCTCTTTTCTTCCCCAGCTTTCCGTTAATGGCGTAGTGGTGTGCGCATGTCCGTGCCGAATCCACTGCGCGCACGTGAAGAAACAGCGCGCGATCTGCGCTATTACCCCTGTCATCGGTGGGGGCGGCCATCTTCCTGGGGCCGCGCGTGCGCAGATGGAGTGCTCTGCTGCACGGGGCTTCAGGAAAATGGCCGCGGGATGCAGCGCGTGCGCAGATGGAGATCGCGGCGGCCATTTTCCTGAAGCCAAGATGCAAACTCGGCTTTGGGAAAATGGCCGCCGCGATCTCCATCTGCGCACGCGCGGCATCCCGCGGCCATTTTCCTGAAGCCCCGTGCAGCAGAGCACTCCATCTGCGCACGCGCGGCCCCAGGAAGATGGCCGCCCCCACCGATGACAGGGGTAATAGCGCAGATCGCGCGCTGTTTCTTCACGTGCGCGCAGTGGATTCGGCACGGACATGCGCACACCACTACGCCACCAACGGAAAGCTGGGGAAGAAAAGAGCGATGTCACCACGCCCACCTGACCTGACCAGCCTGATTGACAGACGAAAACGGCGACTTTGGTAATGTATTTCGCAGCATAGGTGGGGAATCAGGGTACACTACATACACTATTGTAACGCACAGCGCAGGCCCTATTTAACAGTATTTTTATCTCAATCTGAAAAAACAGGGTGACAGGTTCCCTTTAAGGACAATGTTATGCGTATGGAGGAAATCATCCAGCCCTTTTTTAAAAGCTGTTACAGTGTCTGCCATTACTAGCTCTTGTGGTAGGCAATCCACTGCTCTAACTGTAAAGAACCCTTTCCTATTTAGCTTCTGGAATCGCCTTTTTCCACACGTAATGAGTGCCCCCTGGTCCTCAGTATGGTCTTTGGAAGAAATAAGTCACAACTCAGTACTTTGTACTAACCCCACATATATTAATACATGTAAATGAGATACCCTCTGAGGTATCTTTATTTCTAAGCTAAACAAGCCCAGCTTTTCCAAGCTCTCATTATATGACTTCCATCCCTTGTAATAATCTAGTTGCCCGCCTTTGAACTGACACTACATTCTGAATATCCTTTTTAAAATGTGAAGCCCAAAACTGGATCCCATATTCCAGATGTGGCCTCACCGGTGATTTATAAAGAGGCAACAATTCGTTGCGGTCGCAGGATTTTCTCTCTTTTTATACACCCTAAAATCTTGTTCACCTTTGCGGCTGCTGCTTGACATTGAGTGCTGCTGCTCAGCATACTTGTAACTAGAATAGCCAAGCCCTCCTCCCGTTCTGTAGTCCAGAGTATACTCCAGTCTAATGTATATGCTGCAATAGGATTACTCCATCCTAGGTGCATTACTCTACGTTTATCTACATTAATTCTCATATGCCAAGTGTTTGCCCATTCAGTCGTCTCACCCAGATCGTTTTATATTTTAATATCAAGGTCAGATTTTAATATCCTACATAAAATGGTGTCGTCAGCAACGACTGACTGAATTTTCTCTCAATCCCATCCACTAGGTCATTAATAAAGAGGTCAAAAAGATTTAGTAGTAGCACAGATCCCTGCGGTCCCCAACTGCTGACGATATCCCATTTAGAGAATGTACTATTTATGACAATTTTGTTTCCGGTCATTTAGCCAAGTCCTTATCAATCTGCATATAGTTTCCCCCAATCCTTGCTTCTGTAGCTTCAGAATAAGGCTCTTATGTGGAACAGTAACAAATGCCTTTGCAAAGTCCAGATAAATCACATCAGTCACATTACCAATATCCAGATTTGCTCTTACCTCCTCATGGAAACCCAACATATTGGTTAGACATCACCTACTGTATCTTTCATGAATCTATGCTGGTTGTCAGTTATTATATTATTCTCTGAAATCTATCTCTTCTGATACCCTCAAAAACTTTGCACACTATTCATGTCAGACTTACCGGATGGTAGTTGCCTGGATCCACCTTCTTAGCTTTTGTAGTGCTGCGGTAGCACACTGTGCAATGATGAGGCAGTGACCCAGCAAAGTTCAAAACAAAACATCTCTTTAATGTTCAACTCAGCAAAACAGCACACGATATCATCCGGATCGCAGCTGGGCACAGATCCTCTGGATTACAGTCACTAAACAGGCCAGTCCTCCTCCGGACAGTCTACCTCCGGTTCACCGCCGGGCACAAGACAGTCCACCTCCGAGACCAGGCGGTGCCAGGCGTCTCCGCTCCCCTGGCTGCTTGGCTCCACTTGCCTGTGTTGCCTCACACAGGAGCTCTGCAGAGGCGACTGCTCTGCCCTCTAGCCTACACCAGATTAACACTGACTCTGACCCTGATACACCCAAACCCTATACTGCAGGGCCTTTAACCTGAATCTGTGGCCTTCAGCCACATGGTAAACCCAGCCCGGACTCAAATAGACTGCATGATTGCCAACCTGTAGTCTGTTGCAAAACACAAAAGCCCGGAGCATGTTTTCCCTAAATCTGCCTTGGACAACCAGCATGTCCAAGACCTATATTCACTTTAATCTGCATTATAACCACAGCTATGCCTGTGACTGCAATACATTCTCATGGTCTCAATTTGCCTCCATTCGCATCCTGGGGGGAACACACAGCGACCCCAACAGGTAACACAAGTCACTGCCTTACACTTTCTTAAATATCGATACCACATGAGTCATCCTCCAATCCTGTGGCACCAACGCTGATACAAGAGAGTCTAAAGGTACCGTCACACAACGATTTCTTTAACGATATCGTTGCTTTTTGTGACGTAGCAACGATATCGTTAACAAAATCGTTATGTGTGACAGCGACCAATGATCAGGCCCCTGCTGGGAGATCGTTGGTCGCTGGGAATGATCAGGATTTTTTTTTTGGTCGCTGATCACCCGCTGTCATCGCTGAATCGGCGTGTGTGACGCCGATCCAGCGATGTGTTCACTGGTAACCAGGGTAAATATCGGGTTACTAAGCGCAGGGCCGCGCTTAGTAACCCGATATTTACCCTGGTTACCATTGTAAAAGTAAAAAAAAAAAACAGTACATACTCACATTCCGTTGTCTGTCACGTCCCCCGCCTTCAGCTTCCCGCACTGACTGTGAGCGCCGGCCGTAAAGCACAGCGGTGACGTCACCGCGGTGCTCTCCTTTACGGCCGGCCGGCGCTGACACAGTCAGTGCGGGAAACTGACGGCGGGGGACGTGACAGACACTGGAATGTGAGTATGTGCTGTTTTTTTTACATTTACAATGTAACCAGGGTAAACATCGGGTTACTAAGCGCGGCCCTACGCTTAGTAACCCGATGTTTACCCTGGTTACCCGGGGACTTCGGCATCGTTGGTCGCTGGAAAGCTGTCTGTCTGACAGCTCTCCAGCGACCACACAACGACTTACCAACGATCACGGCCAGGTTGTATCGCTGGTCATGATCGTTGGTAAATCGTTTAGTGTAATGGTACCTTAAGAATAGGAGATACATGGGTCTGTCAATTACTGAGCTTAATTCCGTCAGTATCTGTGGATGAATGCCATCTGGGCTGGGGGATTTGTCATTGTTTAATTTGCTTAGTCACAGGCGTACTTCTGGTTTTAACCCCTTCCCGACCTGTGACACAGCGTATGCGTCATGAAAGTCGGTGCCAATCCGACCTGTGACGCATATGCTGTGTCACAGAAAGATCGCGTCCCTGCAGATCGGGTGAAAGGGTTAACTCCCATTTCACCCGATCTGCAGGGACAGGGGGAGTGGTAGTTTAGCCCAGGGGGGGTGGCTTCACCCCCTCGTGGCTACGATCGCTCTGATTGGCTGTTGAAAGTGAAACTGCCAATCAGAGCGATTTGTAATATTTCACCCATTATAACGGGTGAAATATTACAATCCAGCCATGGCCGATGCTGCAATATCATCGGCCATGGCTGGAAATACTAGTGTGCCCCCACCCCACCCCACCGATCGCCCCCCCAGCCCTCCGATCTGGCCGGTACACTGCTCCGGCTCCCCTCCATCCAGTGCTCCGCTCCCCCGTGCTCCAATCACCCCCCCGTGCTCCAATCACCCCCCCTGCATTCAGATCCACCCCCCCGTGCTCCGTTCCACCCCCCATGCTCCGTTCCACGCCTGCCGCGCTCCGATTCCCCCCCCGTGCTCCGATCCCCCCCCCTGTGCTCCGATCCCCCCCCCCCGTGGTCCCCCCCACCCCATCATACTTACCGATCCAGCCGGGGTCCCGTCCGTCTTCTCCCTGGGCGCCGCCATCTTCCAAAATGGCGGGCGCATGCGCAGTGCGCCCGCCGAATCTGCCGGCCGGCAGATTCGTTCCAAAGTGCATTTTGATCACTGAGATATAATCTATCTCAGTGATCAAAATAAAAAAAATAATACATGACCCCCCCCCTTTGTCACCCCCATAGGTAGGGACAATAAAAAAATAAAGAAATTTTTTTTTTCCACTAATGTTAGAATAGGGTTAGGGTTAGGGGTAGGGTTAGGGGTAGGGTTAGGGGTAGGGGTAGGGCTAGGGTTAGGGTTAGGGCTAGGGTTAGGGTTTCGGTATGTGCACACGTATTCTGGTCCTCTGCGGATTTTTCCGCTGCGGATTTGATAAATCCGCAGTGCTAAACCGCTGCGGATTTATGGCGGATTTACCACGGTTTTTTCTGCGCATTTCACTGCGGTTTTACAATTGCGATTTTCTATTTGAGCAGTTGTAAAACCGCTGCGGAATCCGCACAAAGAAGTGACATGCTGCGGAATGTAAACCGCTGCGTTTCCGTGCAGTTTTTCCGCAGCATGTGTACAGCGATTTTTGTTTCCCGTAGGTTTACATTGAACTGTAAACTCATGGGAAACTGCTGCGGATCTGCAGCGTTTTCCGCAGCGTGTGCACATACCTTTAGAATTAGGCTATGTTCACACGGTGCGGATTTGGCTGCGGATTGGCCGCTGCGGATTCGCAGCAGTATTCCATCAGGTTTACAGTACCATGTAAACATATGAAAAACCAAATCCGCTGTGCCCATGGTGTAGAAAATACCGCGCGGAAACGCTGCGTTGTATTTTCCGCAGCATGTCAATTCTTTGTGCGGATTCCGCGTCTTTTTACACCTGTTCCTCAATAGGAATCCGCAGGTGAAATCCGCACAAAAAACACTGGAAATCCGCGGAAAATCCGCAGGTAAAACGCAGTGCCTTTTACCCGCGGATTTTTCAAAAATGGTGCGGAAATATCTCACACGAATCCGCAACGTGGGCACATAGCCTTAGGGTTAGGGTTGGAATTAGGGTTGTGGTTAGGGTTGTGATTAGGGTTATGGCTACAGTTGGGATTAGGGTTAGGGGTGTGGGGGGGTTAGTGTTGGAGGTAGAATTGAGGGGTTACCACTGTTTAGGCACATCAGGGGTCTCCAAACGCAACATGGCGCCACCATTGATTCCAGCCAATCTCGTATTCAAAAAGTCAAATGGTGCTCCCTCACTTCCGAGCCCTGAAGTGTGCCCAAACAGTGGTTTACCCCCACATATGGGGTATCAGTGTACTCAGGATAAACTGCGCAACAATTACTGGGGTCCAATTTCTCCTGTTACCCTTGTGAATCTAAAAAAATGCTTGCTAAAACATCATTTTTGAGGAAAGAAAAATGATTTTTTATTTTCACGGCTCTGCGTTGTAAACGTCTGTGAAGCACTTGGGGGTTCAAAGTGCTCACCACATATCTAGATAAGTTCCTTGGGGGGTCTAGTTTCTAAAATGGGGTCACTTGTGGGGGGTTTCTACTGTTTAGGCACACCAGGGGCTCTGCAAACGCAATGTGACGCCCGCAGACCATTCCATCAAAGTCTGCATTTCAAAAGTCACTACTTCCCTTCTGAGCCCCGACGTGTGCCCAAACAGTGGTTTACCCCCACACATGGGGTATCAGCGTACTCAGGAGAAACTGGACAACAACTATTGGGGTCCAATTTCTCCTGTTACCCTTGGGAAAATAAAAAATTCTGGGCTAAATAATTATTTTTGAGGAAAGAAAACGTATTTATTATTTTCACGGCTCTGCATTATAAACTTCTATGAAGCACTTGGGGGTTCAAAGTGCTCACCACACATCTAGATAAGTTCCCTTGGGGGTCTAGTTTCCAAAATGGGGTCACTTGTGGGGGGTTTCTACTGTTAAGCCACATCAGGGGCTCTGCAAACGCAACGTGACGCCCACAGAGCATTCCATCAAAGTCTGCATTTCAAAACGTCACTACTTCACTTCCGAGCCCCGGCATGTGCCCAAACAGTGATTTACCCCCACATATGGGGTATCAGCGTACTCAGGAGAAACTGGACAACAACTTTTGGGGTCAAATTTCTCCTGTTACCCTTGGGAAAATAAAAAATTGCAGGCTAAAAGATCATTTTTGAGAAAATAATTTTTTTTTTTTATTTTCATGGCTCTGCGTTATAAACTTCTGTGAAGCACTTGGGGGTTCAAAGTCCTCACCACACATCTAGATTAGTTCCTTTGGGGGTCTAGTTTCCAAAATTGGGTCATTTCTGGGGGATCTCCAATGTTTAGGCACACAGGGGCTCTCCAAACGTGACATGGTGTCCGCTAATGATTGGAGCTAATTTTCCATTTAAAAAGCCAAATGGCATGCCATCCCTTCCGAGCCCTGCCGTGCGCCCAAACAGTGGTTTACCCCCACATATGGGGTATCAGCGTACTCAGGACAAACTGGACAACAATATTTGGGGTCCAATTTCTCCTATTATCCTTGGCAAAATAGGAAATTCCAGGCTAAAAAATCATTTTTGAGGAAAGAAAAATTATTTTTTATTTTCATGGCTCTGCGTTTAAACCCCCAGGTGCTTCACAGAAGTTTATAAGTGCTCAATGTGCATCTAGATAAGTTCCTTGGGGGGTCTAGTTTCCAAAATGGGGTCACTTGTGGGGGAGCTCCAATGTTTAGGCACACAGGGGCTCTCCAAACGCGACATGGTGTCCGCTAACAATTGGAGCTAATTTTCCATTCAAAAAGTCAAATGGCGCGCCTTCCCTTCCGAGCCCTGCCGAGTGCCCAAACAGTGGTTTACCCCCACATATGAGGTATCGGCGTACTCGGGAGAAATTGCCCAACACATTTTAGGATCCATTTTATCCTGTTGCCCATGTGAAAATGAAAAAATTGAGGCTAAAAGAATTTTTTTGTGAAAAAAAGGTACTTTTTCATTTTTACGGATCAATTTGTGAAGCACCTGGGGGTTCAAAGTGCTCACTATGCATCTAGATAAGTTCCTTGGGGCGTCTAGTTTCCAAAATGGGGTCACTTGTGGGGGAGCTCCAATTTTTAGGCACACGGGTGCTCTCCAAACGTGACATGGTGTCCGCTAAAGAGTGGAGCCAATTTTTGATTCAAAAAGTCAAATGGCGCTCCTTCCCTTCCAAGCCCTGCCGTGCGCCCAAACAGTGGTTTACCCCCACATATGAAGTATCAGCGTACTCAGGACAAATTGGACAACAACTTTCGTGGTTCAGTTTCTCCTTTTACCATTGGGAAAATAAAAAAATTGTTGCTAAAAGATAATTTTTGTGACTAAAAAGTTAAATGTTCATTTTTTCCTTCCTTGTTGCTTCTGCTGCTGTGAAGCACCTGAAGGGTTAATAAACTTCTTGAATGTGGTTTTGAGTACCTTGATGGGTGCAGTTTTTAGAATGGTGTCACTTTTGGGTATTTTCAGCCATATAGACCCCTCAAACTGACTTCAAATGTGAGGTGGTCCCTAAAAAAAATGGTTTTGTAAATTTCGTTGTAAAAATGACAAATCGCTGGTCAAATTTTAACCCTTATAACTTCCTAACAAAAAAAAATTTTGTTTCCAAAATTGTGCTGATGTAAAGTAAA
Source organism: Ranitomeya imitator (assembly GCF_032444005.1). NCBI lineage: Eukaryota > Metazoa > Chordata > Amphibia > Anura > Dendrobatidae > Ranitomeya > Ranitomeya imitator. Next base: position 663,195,373 of record NC_091286.1, read on the forward strand.
CATGTGGGAAATGTTATTTATTAACTATTTTGTGTCACATATCTCTCTGGTTTAACAGAATAAAAATTCAAAATGTGAAAATTGCGAAATTTTCAAAATTTTCGCCAAATTTCCGTTTTTATCACAAATAAACGCAGAATTTATTGACCTAAATTTACCACTAACACGAAGCCCAATATGTCACGAAAAAACAATCTCAGAACCACTAGGATCCGTTGAAGCGTTCCTGATTTATTACCTCATAAAGGGACACTGGTCAGAATTGCAAAAAACGGCAAGGTCTTTAAGGTCAAAATAGGCTGGGTCATGAAGGGGTTAAACTACTTAAATCAGGTGGAGAACTTTCAGTTTTGTCTTGCTGAAAAATCCCTGGAACAGACGGTTCATTGGTGAACACGAATGAAAATTGCCCGTTTCACATCTCAGCCTTTTCTTTGTACTCTATAATCTTGTTATCATCATCTTTTAAGGGGCCGATACCATCTGTCTTTTTCTTTTTCTTGTGGACTTGATGTATTTATAACATTTTGGGGATTTATTTTAATGTAGTAGGTGATTTATTTCTCTGTAGATAACTTTGCTAGATTGATTTCATTTTTACATTTCTACTCCAGAAATGCTATTTCTGTATTCTCAGCCTTCAGGATTTTGAATGCTCTTTGTTTTTGGCTGTATTAAACTTTGTGCTGTCTTATTTATCCATAATGGCTTCTTTTTATTCCTGGACATTTTATTACCAGAGGGTACAAGTTTTCTACAGGATTCTAGTAGTGTTTCCTTAAACATGCCCCATTATGGTCAGTATCCCCAGTTACCATGACATGGTACCAGTCTACTCGATTAAGCGCTTCCCTTAATTTGTTGAAATCGTATTTCCAAAAGTTCCAGGATTTTGCATTTCCTCTTTTGAATGTTTGATTGAAAATTACATTGAAACTTACCATATTATGGTCACTGCTTCCCAAAAGCTCCCTGACTTATTGATCTGAAATTGTATGTGGTCTATTTGACAGAACGAGATCCAGAAGATTACCTCCCCTGGTTGGTTCATCTACCAGCTGAGAGAGGTAGTTGTCCTGCACTTGTAGTTTGTAGTACAACCAGAAGATGCTATGTCCTATTATTATTTGTTGCAGAATTTCATCCTCCAACTTTAAAGCTATATTAGGCTAGGTTCACATTAGCGTTTCAGTACGTAGCGTGGTGCTGCGGACTTCTTTCCTTAAGCTCGGCCTACTTCCGAATGCGTCCTAAGTACCTATCATTAACATTGTGTATGCAGGGACATGAATTGTATGCGGATGCGTCCGCGTGCGTCGTTTTGACGTGCCCGCCGAACGCAAGATAATGCAACATGTTGTGTTCGGAGGGCACTTCAAAACGACGCACGTGGACGCATCATCATACAACGCATGCCTCTGAGTACACAATGTTAAAGATAGGTATGCAGGATGCATGCGGACTAGGCGGAGCTTAAGGAAAGAAGTCTACAGCACCACGCAGCAGACTGAATCGCCAATGAGAACCCTGCCTTAGGCGGCTTGTAACAAACTACAATTACCAGTTTTCCATTATTGCCATCACCACTTACACACTGACTCTACATTGTTGCTGCTCATGCCGCCATCGAGCACAGGTTTTAAGTTGGATTTAATGAAAATACACACCTCTACACTTTTTTTGTCTTTCCTGTCTTTTCTAAATGATGTAGTATAGCCCTCTACGTTTGCCACCTGGCTTTCGGCCAGCCAGATTTCCGTAATGCCCACCATATTGCATTCGGTGACCGACATAACCTACAGTTCATTCATTTTGTTTGCAAAACTTCTTGCATTTGCCAGCAGACATTTAATATTAGCAAATTTGTTACTCAGCTCCCTACTTTCCTTGCATATCAAAGCCTCACCAAATCCTCATTAACCTCTACTGTGTCTTACCTGTCTACTCTATCTATCCTCTTGTTGGAACATCTACCCTCCCCCCAAATCCTAGTTTAAAAGCTCCTCCATCTGACCAACTTTTCCTCAAGCACAGCTGCACCCTCCACATTGAGGTGCAGCCCGTCCTTACTGTAGAGCCTGTAGCCAACAGAGAAGTCGGCCCAGTTCTCCATTAACCCCAACCCTTCCTTCCTGCCCCAATTTCTAAGCCACTTATTTATCTCCCTAAGCTCCCGCTGTCATTATGATGATGCTCATGGCATTGGCTGTATTTCTGAAACCACCAGCTTGGAGGTCCTGGCCTTCAACTTCTTTCCTAGTTCCCTGTAACCATTTTTAACCTGGTCACTGGTACCGATGTGTACCATGACCGCTAGATTTTCCCTAGCCCCACCCAGCCATCTGTCTCTCCGATCCGCAATATAGTGCATTGTGGGTGTTTGATAAAGTAAGCACGTAAGCAAAAAATCAAAGAAATATGGGAAGTCTTAAGGTTACTGTTAAAAGGATGGTACGCGGGTATGGCTTATTGTGACTACTGATGCAAGAAGTACTGCTATGATATATAAGGGAACGAAATAGACCGTACTGTGACCACTAGAAGAAGTAGGGTCCTTATACAAGTATTTGAAGAAAGGGAAATACTGGGAGATGGTCCTGTTGTGTCTACTTGAGACAGGGAATTGTGTTGTACTGGTTGAAATTTGAAGCCCTGGAGAAACCACTATGGGAATGGAGCACTAATGTAATTACTGGGGAGGTTAAACAGTGAACTCTGTTTGAAGACATAAAGCCCCAAAAAATAAATCTTACCTTACCATTAAAGTATGTTACCCACCTCTCCTATCTTCAGCTCTGAGCACTCTGTCCTCTCCCTTCATCGATCAGTCTTTCTGTTCTTCTGCGCTGTGACAACTCAAGGAACCTCTTGTACCATCACTCCTTCAGACCATTTAGCTGGGCTCAGGTGGAGGGACACCGCCAGAGTTTCAAGGTAGTGCCTTGTGCTGGAATTCCCCTGCTACGAAGATTATGGTTCTAAAACTCAGCTACATTGTTGTTCCAGCATGGTCACTCAGCTTCCACTACTACAAAATTGCTTTAAGCACCTCAAATCAGATTCTGCTGCGAAAACTCTATTCCATCAGTCAGTGCTAGCTATTCCAGTACTGTAACATCAGTCTTTACCGTTACATCTCAGCTACATTAGTAAACTCCGCTACCACACCAGTTCAATGTCTCCTCTATAGCCCGTTATACCTACGACACCTCTGCTCTCCGACTCAATCATCGTGCTGTACCAGTGCTACCTCTCCGTGCTGATGAAGAACTGCTCATCCAAAACAGGGAAATGTTTAACTCCTTTAATTCCCGTTTTTGTGTTTCCGTTTTATCCTCCTCTTCTTCTCAGAGTTATAACTCTTATTTTTCTGTCCACAATGACATATGAGGGGTTATTTTTTTGAGTAACAAGTTGCACTTTTGAATCACCATTCATTTTACCACATAGTGTTAGGGCTGGCAGAACGCAACGAGTATATTTAGATATTATTACTGGTGCGTTCGCAGCCCGGGGTCCACCGTGCAGGAGACCAACCTGCTGCTAGCAAATGGTGGCACAATATAGAAGCGAACTGTTACTTCACAGAGTCGCACAGAAGGGAAAACGCTGTGCCCTGTTAGCGTCACAGGGGAACACAGCTGCCTAACAGAGCAAAAGCAATCAGTGGTCAGGGAGTAGCAAGCACACAAACACCTCCTCTCCGGTGGAGCCGGAATTCTAATGGCTTTACGCCAGCCCTGAATTCACCATTTTTTGGGCTGTGTCACCATTTTCTGAGACCTGTAACATTTTGTTTTTTTTTGGCCGATAGAGTTGTGTGATGGCTTATTTTTTGCGAGACAGAGACAATGTTTTTACTATTACCATTTCGAGATAGATGTGACTTTTTGATCGCTTTTTTGTGGAATTGCGGAGACAAAAAAAAAAACAAAAACAATTTGGTCTTTCTTGATTTTATTTTTTTGTTTATGCTGTTTAACGATTGGGTTAATTGCTTTTACATTTTGATAGATTGGACTTTTACGAACGCGGTGATACTACATATGTGTATTTTTTTTATATCTTTATTTTCAATGGGGGAAAAGAAAGGTGATTTAAACATTTCTTTCTTTTTATTTTTTTACAACCTTTATTTACTTTTTGTGGTTATTGTTAATTCCCCTAGGGGACTTGAAAAGGTGATCGCTTGGGGTATATACAGCGATCTGAGGGTGTGGGGGGGGGGTTAAAGTTTCTTCCAGGTTCCCTTTAAGACAGTGTTTCAACCTCGATAAAAAAATAATATATATATATCTCAAGATTCGACTCTCAAGAGAGCAGAGAATCCTTTAAGCCTTTTCTCTGTACTCATGTCAGATTTTCAAGACTGCTCTTTAATAACAGCATTTATGGATGAAATAGCAGCATCTCTATCAGAGCGCGCAGCAGCAGTGTCATTAAGTGCAGAGTATGGATTGCAGCAGCGGCTCCCCGCTCCCCACGGCACACAGAATGGAAGCACAAAAGACATAAGCAGCAACAGAAAACATTAGATTAACACGTCCACCCAAGGACAAACTGCGAGAAAGCTGTAAGCGGATCTACAGTAAAGATTGGTGCAAAAAAAATAAAAAATTCCTTTGTGTTTTTTTTAAATGTCAAGAAAACAGAAGTGATTATTGTGATAATGGGTTCTGTATGATCACTTCTACTCACCGGTCAATAATCACTCACATTTTACTTTTTCTAACTTTATAAATTGTACTACCTTTTATCATACAGTTTTTTTTAGGTCAAATATTTTGCGCTGTAGAACTTCTTAAAACATTTTTTTTTCTTTTATAAAAGTTGAGGCCCTGTCTTTTTTTTTTTTTCTTTTTTAACACAGACATTAATTCCCAGAAAATAGTGTTAAAATGATAACATTTTTGCTACTGGTAGTCACCACTAGGGGGACCTTATAAGTTTCCTGCATACTATTTATACATTGAACTCAATTATACATTGCATTCCAAATTATTATGCAAATTGGATTTAAAGATGTAATTTTTCATTTTTCACATAACCTCGCGAACGGTTTGCGTCTCAGGGTCTTTGGATCACTGAAACCAATGTCAAACAACTGTGATAATTAATTTGCCATCTGAGGTCCAATAAAAGGAAAACTACTTAAGAAGGATATTCCACATTATTAAGCACCCACTTGTTTCAAGCAATATGGGGAAAATAAAGGATTTCTGCTGCCAAAAAAGCGTCAAATAGTGAGATGCCTTTGATAAGGTATGAAAACATTGGATATTTCACAAAAACTTATGCGTGATCATTGTACTGTGAAGAGATTTGTGGCTGATACAGAGCACAGATAGGTTAGTGCAGGTAAAGGCATAATAAGGAAGGTTTCTGCCACACAAATTCATCAGATTAAGAGAACAGCTGTTAAAATACCAATACAAAGGAGCCAACAGGCATTTGAAGCTTCTGGTGCCTCTGGTGTCCTGCAAACCTCAAGGTGTAGGATTCTCCTGACGCTCCAGTTGTGTACAGCCTACTAATCGGCCACCTTCAAACAGTGCTGCTTAGAAGCAGAAATGGTTGCAGTGGCTCTGACATACATGAAGACTAATTTAAAAAAAAGTCTTGTTTACTGATGAGTGCCGTGCAACCTTGGATAGAGTAGTGGATGGTTGGTGGAGGCCACCATGTCCCAACAAAGCTGCGATGTCAGCAAGGAGGTGGTAGAGCCATGTTTTAGGACGGAATCATGGGGAGAGCTCGTAGGCTTCTTTACAGTCCCTGAAGGTGTGAAAATGACCTCGGCAAAGTATATAGTTTCCAAGTGACCAATTTCTTCCATGGAACAAAAATAACCGTGCCATGTGTGCAAAATTGTAGACAGAGTGAAGGAACTGCACACCTAAAGGAACTTGCATATGCTTCCAATAGGATTTATTATCAGTAATTCAGTATTATGTTAACATTTCAACTGAAGAACCACTGTAACGCTAATGTCAGAATCTCTGCGTCTTCCATCTCCCTCCTACGGGCAAGGATGCCGACACACTGCCCGGGCCGAGCGGCGGTGTCCCCGTTCTCGGCTTATCTGGTGCTGCGCATACTGCACAGGTCTCCCAGCAGTGTGCATAGTATGCACATGTGTTTTCAATTCTTTCTTTGAAAATGCCCCCCCTCCAATAGCTGGATAGCATCAAGTATGTAAGACACGGTCCCCAGGAGGGAGATACCTGAGCAGCCTTTCCCTTTCTTGTGTGTTTGTGTGCAACTAGTATGTTGCCAGGTCCCTGCCCTTCAGTTCATTGGTGTTTGAACTTTACCTGTTACCCGAGGCCCATGTTGCACCTGAACCCGAAACCGCATCCAGCAGTCCCTGAACTTTGAACAGCATTGGCGATTTCCCTGAAACCTGAGCCCACACTGGCAGTACAGGAGTCTCAAGCCAAAACATGAAACTGTCCTGGTGGTACTGGAACCAGCATTGGTGTCTGTCCTTGTTAGGGTTCCAGAGTCCGTACTGTCAGACCCTGTTCCAGTATCCAAATCTTGTCCTGTTTGTGTCTCTAAGTCCATGTCCATGTCTGCGATCCTGACCTCTGTTGGATGCAGTACTGGGGACTGCTTAGGAGTGGTACATGGAGGCTACCTGCAGCTCAAGCGTAACTCCACCATCAGGTGCTCTAGCGAAAACCAAGTAGCCGCTTAGGTACGCCTCTTCTAGGTAATCTCAGCCCCATGGCACAGTGGGTCCATGATCCACAAATGTATGACACCCTTCATCAGACGTATAGGCTATGTTCAATGCATATAGTTCAAAGGGGTCCAGGGTGTGGGGTGGGATTTCCCGTAACAGGGACAATGAGTATCCAGCTGTAGCAAGGCCTGTGGTGTGTGTTACACTTCACATTGTCTACAAGAGCTCAGTGGTTGACTCCAGAGGAACCAGCACCCTCCTCAAGCTAACTATTTCACTGGGTGTCCCACCTACCTGCTTGATTACTATCTGGCAAAATCATCTTCATGCATGACAATTCACCATCTCATGCTGCATAGAATACCACTGAGTTATTGGTTGCTATGGACATAAAAGGAGAGAAACTCATGTGGTGGCCACCATCTTCCCCTGACCTCAACCCTAGTGTAGCATCTATCAGCAAGCAATGCTCTCAATCTGCGCAAGCGCGCCCACCAATATAGACCACACTATTAACTGTGCAAGTGCTGTACTTAAGGTAGGAGGCGGGTCACAGAAGGTTTAATGACCTGTCATTTAAGCCAGAATGATGACTATGAGGCCAGAGAGCACCAAATAAAGCCCCGCCCCGAAGCACGAGAATCTCGTTAACTGAAAATAAAGATTAAACAACAACCACAAGACGGATTCCATCACCAGGTATCACTGTAATCAGTATAACGGCGCCAACCTGACACTGTTTGTAGGTTACTGACCACAATCCTGCTGACAGGTTCACGCTAAAGTAAGTCTAAAAGGTATTTTGGGGTGACAGAGTACACAGTGTTGTAGGGGACTTCACATCTATAAAAATCATACTGGCACTGCATTTATTACAATACCTGTGAAAATTACTTTTAATCCTTATGTAAACGGGTGGGCTTTGGTGAATCCATGATGTGGCTGTGAGCTGGGTGCACGGTTACACCTCTTCAATTTTTTATAGGGCTGAAGTCCCCTATTTTACTGTATAGGTATATAGAAAACAAACAAAAAAAAACCCATCTATGCTGGAGATTTGGAGCTATCTATTTGGTATGGCAGATTTTGAGCTATAAAGAGCTACCACTACTCCAAAGATATTTTATATACCTAGAGGGCCACCCCCTTATACCGGATTGGGTAATACCTAGCAAATCAGTGGTGGTCTGACATTGAGCTCGAGAACAGGACTCGGAAATTACCCATCGGCAGTTCCAAAGTCAATGGCTTCAATGGGGCAATTCAGAGCCCCGTTCTTGACATTTGGGCATGTGGACCCCTATCAATCAACAACTTAACCACCTCACCCTGGGTAGGCAACATGTTGGGAATAACCATTTAATGACAACAGAATTTTGAATCTTGGTTGATTAAAAAAAATATATATATGGGGTTCAAGTGTGGACATTCACTTTAAGGATGAGGCCAATTTTGGCCCTAAAGTGGCAATTTCATTCTACACTAATGATATAACAATGTTATGTGTCACCTGGTGAGATGGATCTTTAGCGCTTGGCCCGCAGGAGCCGTGATTGCGCAGCACGGACAAATGATGTTGAGGCATCAGCGAGATCCAGGTGGAATGAAGGGAATTGCGGTGACACAAAGGCAATAAGAGGAGCAAATGGGATCAGGAAGTCCACAAAGAAGACCCGGCAATGAGGAACTGGTGTAGTCGAGCAGAGTTACATAGGAGTGTCTATGACTATCTTGGCCTAGTGTTTTAACACAGTTATGGCAGTGATAAAGAAGATCTGAGTTTCTCAAGTGATTAAGTAATCCAAAAATATTGTAACCGTCAACAGTAGTGGTGAGTAAGCCAACTACCTGAATACTCAGGCTGCGATCCACCGCCTGAGTCAGCCTATAAGACTTGGGAGCATCGCATCAAGAGGTGTGCGCCTGATTGCCAATCCAATGTACCAAAGAATAGAAAGAGCGAGCGGCATGGGGGAAGATCCAACAATCAGCACTGCTTATAGAATAGACAATAAAAGCTTGATCACTAGACTAAACCACTAGGACAATAATTATACTGACAGTCTCAAGTTCATTATTTATAATAATTTGCAGTCTTTGTGGTAGGTTTACATGGAGGACCGTCACTCTGGTTTTCACTGTTTTTTAAATGTGAGTTTTCCGATTACTCAGGCATATTGTGTCCACATTGTGTGAATTAGATTTTATAGTTAGAGGAGCAGCAGGGATAAAATTAAGAGCCCAAACTGGCCATGTTTCCTCCTTAAAACCAGAATATTTTGGAATATAAATAAAAAGAAATTAACAAAAATTTACGAAAAAAAAGTGCATTTTATTTTTAAATTAAGATTGTACATGTAATGAGGTTCTCACAAACACCAATCATCCCATCACATTTGATGCCACGAGGCGCAAAGTCTTTTGATATAGAAAATGGTCTTCCAATCATGAAGTTCTTCAAGAGTCCACCAACTTCTCTGAAGAGTGGTCACTTCAATAAAGGGTAATATGGAGTCCATCTGCTGAGTTACAACGACTGCTGACGCTTCTCCAAGCTTCTTTCTATGTCATCGATGACCTGTACTGCAGCTTTGGGGATTCGGGTTCCAGGTCCAAACACACTGGATACTCCAACGTTGTACAAGAACTCATAATCCTGCAAAATTGTAATGAAAGGAGCAGAGGATGCAAACGTTCAAGAAGAGGGAGGAAGAGTTGTCTCTGGGTCTCCTGCTCTGAAATTTGCCTTACTGAGGACCCCGGTATCGCAGAACAATTTCCCTATTTGATGGAAATCATGGTCCCATATGGATGCAGCCTAGTCTGGGCCTCAGAGGACATTCTCACTTTTAGGGCAGACCTTGTAGGCCTTTGTCAGGTCCCCAAGTTCCACTGAAACGATTGTACACTGGCTGCCTCTTTTTACAAACCCTTAGGTGTCTCGGTCTCTATTGACCGTAGAATCTAAGGGGTTAGCATCCAGGATCAGAGGCAGATCAGCTGCAGAATACACCATAGGCGCAGCGTCTCTGCCCGTGCCATCCGCTACTCATACAATACGTCCACTTACGGGATGGTGTTAAATATGGCCCTTTAAAAGGTGAAAGCCTGAGACTGCACTACTGAGAGGTTCTGATGTATACAAGTCCAGTCTGTGGATCTAACTAGCCGTTTTCATTAAGGAGTTGTCTGGAACTTTTACACTGATGGCCTATCCTAAGGATAGGTCATCAATATCTGATCAATAACTGTGCTCTGCAACGGAGCACTTCACTCCGGCATTGGGTCCAGCCGATCAGCGGGGGTGCCGAGTGTCGCATCCTAAGGGCAGGCCAGCAATGTTAAAGACAAGAACAATCCCTTTAATGTCCACAGGTATTTGGCACCATCACATCAGTAGACTGTAGTAGATGAAGATCCTAGTGAGGTGACTGCATGATCTGCAGGACAACGATGCACCTGACAGATTGTCATCGGCGTGTTTCAGTGGTGCAGCCTCATGACTTGGGGCCTGCAACTTCTATTACTTTTACAGGGCGAGGGGGAAAGCAGTACGGCACTGCCGAGACAATGATCTAATGGCGTCCTCGTCAAGATACAGATACTGCAACTCCAGCGCTGGGGCGGGTGGTAGGATCAATATATACCGTCTGCCAGCGCTGCGCTCAGGGCTGGAGATGCAGTATCTAGACAAGGTCTATAATATATTATATATATATTTATTTATATTATTATGTATACAAATTAGGAAGAGGATTGCGGGTGCGATTTCCTGCAGCGTGAAGGTCTCCGCTTCTCCTCGCACCTCCTGCGGTGTATGACAGCTTCTCTGGGCGCTGGGATAAGTGTCATGCCCTTCCTTGCCGTCGGCTCTGCTGCTCGTACATAAACGCAGAGCTACTTCTCACATATTACAGCCGTGGTCTCCGGCCATTTCACAGAGAAAAAAAGAAGGAGAGTATTAACCCCTGCAACCCTGGCCTCTCCTCTATCCTCGCATGACACCAGAGTCCAAACAAGGCTCCATGTTAAAAGTAGAGTTAATACAACCCCTGATTGCCCGGCACTCGATAATCAGACACATGGATGGATTCGGGTAACAAGTCAATACGACAAGCTGTGTAAAGTGAAGCTCTGATCACTTGGATATGTTCGGGAGTTGCACTGGAAGCGATTGCCTACCTGCTGGCTACTTTTGTCACTGCGGGAATTTCAGAAATATGTGATCAGCGGGGTTTTTGGTGTCATTGCCGATCACAGAAGACATTGTGACCAATTATCTGTATTCGGGGACGTTCAGACAAACGTATTTTTGGTCCGTGTGCTGTCTGTGGGGAACACGCACGGAAACAATGTTCCCCTACGTGCAAGCGCAGTGGAACCTCAGGAGCAGGCCTCTGCAGTCCCATCCTGAATAAATGAAAATATGGAGGCTATGTATAGCTGTATATTGGAGACTATATGGCGGGGCTCATACTGTATATAGGAGGCTGTGTGGGGGTTCACGTTGTATATAGGAGCCAATGTTGGGGCTCACACTGTATATAGGAGCCAATGTTGGGGCTCACACTGTATATAGGAGCCAATGTTGGGGCTCATACTGTATACAGGAGCCAATGTGGGGGCTCACGCTGTGTATAGGAGCCAATATGGGGGCTCACCCAGTATATAGGAGCCAATGTGGGGGCTCACGCTGTATATAGGAGCCAATGTGGGGGCTCACGCTGTGTATAGGAGCCAATATGGGGGCTCACCCAGTATATAGGAGCCAATGTGGGGGCTCACGCTGTATATAGGAGCCAATGTGGGGGCTCATGCTGTATATAGGAGCCAATGTGGGGGCTCACGCTGTGTATAGGAGCCAATATGGGGGCTCACACTGTATACATGAGCCAATGTGGGGGCTCACACTGTATACAGGAGCCAATGTGGGGGCTCACACTGTATACAGGAGCCAATGTGGGGGCTTACACTGTATACAGGAGCCAATGTGGGGGCTCACACTGTATACAGGAGCCAATGTGGGGGCTCACACTGTATACAGGAGCCAATGTGGGGGCTTACACTGTATACAGGAGCCAATGTGGAGGCTCACGATGTATATAGGAGGCTATGTGAGAGCTCATACTGTATATAGCAGGCTATGTGGGAATTCATACTGTATATAGGAGGCCATGTAGGGGCTCATGATGTATATAGGAGGCTCATACTGTATATAGAAGGCTATGTGGAAGCTCATACTGTATGTGGGAGGCTATGTTGATGCGCATAGCATATATAGGGGGATATATATGGACTCTTACGGTATATAGGAGGCTATCGGGGGCTCATAGCGTATATAGGGGGATATATGTGGACTGTTATGGTACATAGGAGGATATGTGGAGGCTCATGCTGTATATAGGAGGCTATGTGAGTGCTCATATAGTATATAGGGGATGCCGTTGTACTTAATTCTGCTCAATATTAAGTGATTAATTACAATTATTAATATTAACCGTATCTCTTAACGTTTCTGCAGAATTAATGCCAGCCTATTAGTTCAGCCCTCGACAACAGTCGCAGTCTCTCATGTGGCCCCTTGTGAAAATTAACTGCCCCCTCCCGATCTAATAGAATCGTGTGCCTTTGCTATGTTTTACACTGCAGCTCTGCCTGTTCCGCCTGTCTGCTGCGTATACGCACAAGCCCACCATAAACTCACTAAGTACGAAATATGAAAGCTGTAAGCCGGCAGTGTCAGGTTACCTGGGGTGGGATGACTCCTCCACAGATCACCAGTATGTCGGGTCGTCCTAGGGCACCCAGTTCTTTGATGAGCTCCGGGACGAGCGTTTTGTGGCCTGCGGCGAGCGTGCTCACACCTACGCTGTGCACGTCTGCATCCACGGCCTGCTGTGCCACCTCCCGAGGAGTCTAGTGGAGGAAGGAGAAAGAAACGCTATTAATATGTATCCCCAACGCCAGGCAGGATCCAAGAGCTGAGAAATGGAGATCAAGGTCTATTTTGCTTAAGAACCAATTTCCGGACCCCTGGAGAAATTTCAGAACTTAAAAGGAGCACTCCAACCAAAACGGATATGTGGTGTTATTACTAGGGTGGGCCTGAGAGGGCCACTCCCTGTCCCATGATCCGCCCTGCAGTAGGTATAACACAATGGATTTTATTTTAAAAGTATTCTTTTACAAGTGCTGACACGGGTATATTCGGGGGGAGTGGTCACGGCCCCCAGAAGAAGCACATGGCGAAACGCGCGTTGGGGTTGGCCTCTCCCACATTTACAGCAGGTTGGTCTCTTCAGTCTCCCTATGCCCTTTTATTTTGTCAGTGATTATACCTGTGTCAGCATTTGTATCCCCCATTAGCTTGGCCGCTTCCATCCCTTTTAGATGTCTACCTTTATCTGGATTTGTATCCAACACTTATCAGCCTGTCTTCTACCTCGTTACTAGTAGGTCTGGTTGATCTACTTTATCATTTTTTTGGCACTATGCACTTTATACTACCTGACTTGAATATATATGACTAGTCATTATCCTCACGGGTATTCTACGTAATGTAGTTTTATAATGTTACATCCTGTATATTTCTTTGGAATACTATTAGGCATTTATGTAGACCTGTGTACTATAATCCTGCTCAAACGTGGCACTAAGGTATCGCCGCCCTTTCAATTTTAATATTTACTGCTTAATAAAATAAAAAAAAACTTTTAATTAAAAATGTTATTATAAATTTATATATTTTTTACATTATTTGCTCTGCTATGAATTTTTCCTTTGGTTACATATTTGATCATTTATGGATGAGCTCCTTTTCTCGAACAGGCCTTTTCCTTGGGTTTCTAAGCATATTTTAGAGACGGAGACCCTGATTCCAGTGATGTGTCACTTACGGCTTGCTGTAGTCTCAATAAAATTAGTGTTTTAAATCAGCAGGAGATTATCACTACAGGACTAGTAAACCTGCTGCCAGGTAGTCCAACCCCGCCCCCACCACTGATTGGCTGCTTTCTGCATATGCAAAGTATACACAGAAAACAGCCAATCATTGGTGGGGGCGGGGTTAATAAGAGCCCAGCATTCAGAGAATCGGTAGATCTGCAGCAGAGAAAACGGGGATTATATCAAAACTGCAGCAAGTAGCCCAGTACGCGATACGTCACCCTACATCCTGCTGCTCTTAGATTACACAGCAAAAACCTTGTGACAGATTCCCTTTACAAAAAAACAAAACATAACCAGTAAAAATAAATCTTTCCTAGAAAAATCAACAAAAAAAAAAAGAAAGTTAAATGACAACTAATGTACAAATGTAACATTCTGCCGATTTCGCTATGGACAATTTAACCTGCTAGATAATTGCTCTACAGGCTGCAATTCCCACCGCAACCACTGGGTGGCCATATTCAAAAACATAAAGCATAAACCTCTCCTGACGGAGTATCATTTTTTTTTTTTTTAAAGTTGAGAATTTTGTGTTTCTCTTAGGAAATATCAAGCCAAAGAGAAAGGTACGGGAGGACACTTGTGCAGGCGCCATTACGTATCCTATAGCCATATCCACCCTTCTTTCCTACAGTCCAGAGGAGCTTTTCTATCACTATATAATAAGTCACATCCGTCTTTCTTTGACTCATATACGGTTACTAATAAAATTTGAAGTTACCGGACTAAGTCATGCAGAACAAAGAGGAAATTGCCATTAGCACTTACGTCCAGCCATTAATCTGTCTATATTAAATAATACACTATAAAACCGTCAGGTCGGCCCCCTAGAATCCCCCCGTGCTGGAAGCCATAAAATATTTATTCCAAAATTATAAGTTATTTTGTGCTTTTCTTTTAATTTGCACCTTCACAAATGAATGACTTTAACACTTACAATACTGCATCTGTTTATTTAGTATTGTGCAATACATTATGTATGAAATCGATGGCGCTCGGGGATGCGTGACGCTTTTAGGCAATGATCCATTACTTTATGTATCTTCATAACGTGCGTAAATTATTTACTTTTCTGCTACAAACCCCCGTGAAAAACATACGTAAAAGTCTTACAGCAAAAAAGTTACCCAAAGTACAAAGTAAGGTACAATAAATGCTCGGAGGCTGGATTAGCGGGGTGTGGATGACTCTGTATTACCGCACCGTGCTCCTCGGGGGCGGATATTTAGGCACGTGAATGGGAACCCAATTACGTTGTAACATGGATGTTTTCTACGGGTCCTTACAGTAAAGTTAAACTGTTGTGCACCCATTACAAGAATACCTAAATATGTACCCCTGTTGAGTGTCTTGGGAGGCAGATGATGGTACATGTTGCCGCCACTCTGTGCCGGCGGCTTTACAGGAAAAAGACTCCGCTGATTTCTACAAATAGGCGCCACTTACACCGTCAAATGGGCAAATGGGGTTTCATAAGAACATGTAACGGATTGGCTAAAACACAAACGAACGCTCAATCATTGCTCGATTGGATCGTCCATCATTAAAGGAACGTGTAAAGAGACTTGGGGTCAGACATGCTTGAATTTGATCGAGACCTCGCCCAAAAGGAGTCAGGCAGTGGTGAAAGCCAAGTCGGATTTACAAATACTAACAAAATAATACAAATTACAATTTAGATTTTTAGGAGTAAAACAGTAACGATGCAGCGGTATGACCAGAATCTGCATAATTAATCATATGATGAATAGTTGCAAGTCAAATTTATGTATGAGATATCCAAGATGATTGTCTATAACATGATGGTAATCTCCCGTCAGAAGCAGCAGTGGATGGTGAGATATGGAGCCTGAAAGTCAAAGACTCAAAACATTGTTGTTACCCTTTAGCTCGTCAGTGTAATCAACCAATGCTCGTTAGTGAGCAGAGTTCGGCCGGTTCAAACGAGCCTCAGACTACACCCACCATCCCAGACATATTGATCCGGCAGCTTAATCACAGTGAAAATAAAAAAAATCTAAGTATATTATAATAGCAGACACTGATCATCCGCAATGTTATAGCTCCTGATTTAGAGAAATAGAGAGAACTGGCCGATTCCAAATTCCTGATCAACTTTAAGAATTTTACTATCAATTCCAAACTATCCTTCTTGTTGATGGTTTCCGGTTAGAAAAAAATTGACTTCGATAAATTAGCAAGTTAAAATGAAGAATAAACGAAGAGAAGGCTGAATATTTATAATCGTCTGGGGACAGACAAGTCAAAAGGGGGTTAGTCCGGCTCCATCCACTTCTGCATTGGGGGTGAGCGAGGCGGGTGATGTAACGTCTACAGATATCTGCCGGCTAGAATGCGAGCAGCAAGTATTGTTCTGTTCTGCTGGGTAGGTAAGTAAGGGTTCCTCTTTTATCATCATGTCGCTTTTAGGTCCACGATTCTGCACCAATCGTCAATTTTCGTTCGACTGATGCCGACAATTGTGCTTGTATGGTACCAGCGCATGCGCAATGTGTTTGCATCAGGACTGGTGCATGCGCAGAGCCTGACTGATTCCATTAGCTAGAAGTGGCGGTGCCAGACATCTACTGTATCTCTACTCTACCAAGAAGAGGGCAAACCGCAGCGCATGCACCAGACATCTGCTGATGTAGTACAGGAACCAGTGCAAGTGGTGTGTTTGGGTGAAAACCGGAGTCTGTGCAGAACAAAACTGATTCCTCTGCCCAGATGAGGGCAAACACACAGCTCATGCACCTAATATCTACTATATTCTGCTGTCGATAGCGCTTGCATTGTACAGGAGAGGTCCAGCGCATGCGCAGTGTGTTTGCATCAGGACTAGCGCCGCATGCGCAGATGAAAACTGATTCCACTAC
This sequence comes from Ranitomeya imitator, assembly GCF_032444005.1. Taxonomy (NCBI): domain Eukaryota; kingdom Metazoa; phylum Chordata; class Amphibia; order Anura; family Dendrobatidae; genus Ranitomeya; species Ranitomeya imitator. The sequence continues at coordinate 663,211,888 of NC_091286.1, forward strand.
ATACATAGTGCGAATGAGGTGGCTCTCTAATTTATTCTGTTGATGGCACATACACAGCACAAGACAGAACCATCGCATGTGCATTGTGTTTGCAACATGGTTAGCGCATGCGCACAACAAATTGGATTTCTCCTCTTGAAAGAAAAAAAAAAAAAAAAACTACTTGAATATGCAGGGCCTAACTTTGGGACCCCAAGTATTTGGCTTTGCAGTGGTACTTAGCCCCTCTGTTTTGACTGCCATAACGCTTCATTTACCCAACGGCTGAAGTAGGAGGCCGAACAGTGGAAATCTAAGGCAGGGGCAGCCACCCAGAATCATGAAATTCAGAAACACAGATGAAAAAAAAAAAACCGTCACTAAAACCCAAATAAAAAACAAGGAACTCCGTATTAAGATATTCCTATTTACTCTGCTCTTCTCCGACCAACCTATGAGCTACAGTTATAGAGCTCACAGAAAAGGGACCACCATGTACCACTTAACCCCTTCCTGTTGCAGAAATTTTCACCTTTGCCCCTTTCCTCTGAAACAGCAGCAACTGGAGCCTGCTCCGGTCACAGCCGTTATTGGCAGATGTCGCCTTTACAACAGTCCACTTCCTGAGTCCTCTCCATTCATCCACACTTGGCGCGTGATGTACATGGAAAGTGAACCTCAGCATGTTAGCAACTTGCGCCCCAATAACAATATCATCATTTGTGGAATGATCCAACGAGAAACCTAGTATAGAATCTATATGCAAATCAGACAGGAAGTGCTCTGAGGGCGTGTCCGTGCACGTAGACTGCTTATTCCAAAAACTGACACGCCCACAGAGCACTTTTTGTCTGATTTGCATATGAGTTCTACACTAAATTTCTCATGTTTGGCACATCGGATCGCTACAAAAAAGGAATCATTTTTAACGGGGCACAAAGGACTATTCAGCCATACCACTACTTACATATGGAAAGCCAAGCAGAGAGAATCCCATCAAATAGATCTCCTAAAACTGATAAGGCAGGTGTACTGTGAACATTCAGCTCAAACTGGATGTATAATCCTTCAAGAAAGTTTAAACTTAATCTCTCCCTATTGAGTCTGACAGCTCCTCAGTGCCCTCCTCCCTGCTGCAGAATCTGTCCACCTAACTAGACTGACAGCTCTACAGTGCCCCCTCCTCCCTGCTGCAGAATCTGTCCACCTAACTAGACTGACAGCTCTACAGTGCCCCCTCCTCCCTGCTGCAGAATCTGTCCACCTAACTAGACTGACAGCTCTACAGTGCCCCCTCCTCCCTGCTGCAGAATCTGTCCACCTAACTAGACTGACAGCTCCTCAGTGCCCTCCTCCCTGCTGCTGAATCTCTGTCCACCTAACTAGACTGACAGCTCCTCAGTGCCCTCCTCCCTGCTGCTGAATCTCTGTCCACCTAACTAGCCTGACAGCTCCTCAGTGCCCTCCTCCCTGCTGCTGAATCTCTGTCCACCTAACTAGTCTGACAGCTCCTCAGTGCCCTCCTCCCTGCTGCTGTATGTCTGTCCACCTAACTAGACTGACAGCTCTACAGTGCCCCCTCCTCCCTGCTGCAGAATCTGTCCACCTAACTAGACTGACAGCTCTACAGTGCCCCCTCCTCCCTGCTGCAGAATCTGTCCACCTAACTAGACTGACAGCTCTACAGTGCCCCCTCCTCCCTGCTGCAGAATCTGTCCACCTAACTAGACTGACAGCTCTACAGTGCCCCCTCCTCCCTGCTGCAGAATCTGTCCACCTAACTAGACTGACAGCTCCTCAGTGCCCTCCTCCCTGCTGCTGAATCTCTGTCCACCTAACTAGACTGACAGCTCCTCAGTGCCCTCCTCCCTGCTGCTGAATCTCTGTCCACCTAACTAGACTGACAGCTCCTCAGTGCCCTCCTCGCTGCTGCTGAATCTCTGTCCATCTAACTAGACTGACAGCTCCTCAGTGCCCTCCTCCCTGCTGCTGAATCTCTGTCCACCTAACTAGACTGACAGCTCCTCAGTGCCCTCCTCGCTGCTGCTGAATCTCTGTCCACCTAACTAGTCTGACAGCTCCTCAGTGCCCTCCTCCCTGCTGCTGTATCTCTGTCCACCTAACTAGACTGACAGTTCCTCAGTGCCCTCCTCGCAGCTGCTGAATCTGTCCATCTAACTAGACTGACAGTTCCTCAGTGCCCTCCTCGCAGCTGCTGAATCTCTGTCCATCTAACTAGACTGACAGATCCTCAGTGCCCTCCTCCCTGCTGCTGAATCTCTGTCCACCCAACTAGACTGACAGCTCCTCAGTGCCCTCCTTCCTGCTGCTGAATCTCTGTCCACCTAACTAGACTGACAGCTCTTCAGTGCCCTCCTCCCTGCTGCTGAATCTCTGTCCATCTAATTAGACTGACAGCTCCTCAGCACCCCTCCTCCCTGCTGCTGAATCTCTGTCCACCTAACTAGACTGACAGCTCCTCAGTGCCCACCACCCTGCTGCTGAATCTCTGTCCACCTAACTAGTCTGACAGCTCCTCAGTGCCCTCCTCCCTGCTGCTGAATCTCTGTCCATCTAACTAGACTGACATCTCCTCAGTGCCCTCCTCCCTGCTGCTGAATCTCTGTCCACCTAACTAGACTGACAGCTCTACAGTGCCCTCCTCCCTGCTGCTGAATCTCTGTCCATCTAACTAGACTGACAGCTCCTCAGTGCCCTCCTCCCTGCTGCAGAATCTGTCCACCTAACTAGACTGACATCTGCTCAGTGCCCTCCTCCCTGCTGCAGAATCTGTCCACCTAACTAGAATGACAGCTCCTCAGTGCCCTCCTCCCTGCTGCTGAATCTCTGTCCATCTAACTAGACTGACAGCTCCTCAGTGCCCTCCTCCCTGCTGCAGAATCTGTCCACCTAACTAGACTGTGAATTCAGCAGGAAAAAAAGAAAGAAACCAGAACGTATCGTTCCTAATCACGTCTGACCACTTTTAACTAACAACCCAGCATAGCCAGCCACTAGACTCTAAAACTTAACATTTAATATGTATACCTCTAAAATTATGTGTGCTTTAAAAACAATTTGGTGCTCATGTTTAAACGTGCACTAGACAAGAAAAATGGCATGATCTCACCCAATTGCTGACTCTCTTCTTGTTATAGATTCTTGTGCTTATTGAGAGCACGGCATGGGACGGAGACCAATAGACCTTTTCCAATGGGGGGGAGAAAAAAAAAAAAGATATAGGTAGGTGGGGGGGAAGGGTTTGAAGCTATCTTCCCTGTCGTGCCCCGTGTATAAGACTCCCGCCCTAACAAGGGCAGTCCCCAAGTTTGAGCCTACTTAGTGAAGCCCTTTAGTTAGTATAACCACCCTGGATGATATGTCCTCTTTCTCTTCCCAACGCGTTTCCCTCCCCGTTACGGGGGTTCATCAGGGGAATAAAATGTCCAGGTTAAATGTCCAGGTTAGTGGAGGTATTCTGCAGTGGCAGACATAACCTCATTCAGCGGCGTCAGCGGCGTCCTCCATGTGAGGATAAGGCAGTCCCCTTGGGGACTGCCTTATCCTCACATGGAGGACGCCGCTGAATGAGGTTATGTCTGCCACTGCAGAATACCTCCACTAACCTGGACATTTAACCTGGACATTTTATTCCCCTGATGAACCCCCGTAACGGGGAGGGAAACGCGTTGGGAAGAGAAAGAGGACATATCATCCAGGGTGGTTATACTAACTAAAGGGCTTCACTAAGTAGGCTCAAACTTGGGGACTGCCCTTGTTAGGGCGGGAGTCTTATACACGGGGCACGACAGGGAAGATAGCTTCAAACCCTTCCCCCCCACCTACCTATATCTTTTTTTTTTTTTTCTCCCCCCCATTGGAAAAGGTCTATTGGTCTCCGTCCCATGCCGTGCTCTCAATAAGCACAAGAATCTATAACAAGAAGAGAGACAGCAATTGGGTGAGATCATGCCATTTTTCTTGTCTAGTGCACGTTTAAACATGAGCACCAAATTGTTTTTAAAGTACACATAATTTTAGAGGTATACATATTAAATGTTAAGTTTTAGAGTCTAGTGGCTGGCTATGCTGGGTTGTCACCTAACTAGTCTGACAGCTCCTCAGTGCCCTCCTCGCTGCTGCTGAATCTCTGTCCACCTAACTAGACTGACAGCTCCTCAGTGCCCTCCTCGCTGCTGCTGAATCTCTGTCCACCTAACTAGTCTGACAGCTCCTCAGTGCTCCTCCTCCCTGCTGCTGAATCTCTGTCCACCTAACTAGACTGACAGCTCCTCAGTGCCCTCCTCCCTGCTGCTGAATCTCTGTCCACCTAACTAGACTGACAGCTCCTCAGTGCCCTCCTCGCTGCTGCTGAATCTCTGTCCACCTAACTAGACTGACAGCTCCTCAGTGCCCTCCTCCCTGCTGCTGAATCTCTGTCCACCTAACTAGACTGACAGCTCCTCAGTGCCCTCCTCCCTGCTGCTGAATCTCTGTCCACCTAACTAGACTGACAGCTCCTCAGTGCCCTCCTCGCTGCTGCTGAATCTCTGTCCACCTAACTAGACTGACAGTTCCTCAGTGCCCTCCTCGCAGCTGCTGAATCTCTGTCCATCTAATTAGACTGACAGATCCTCAGTGCCCTCCCCCCTGCTTCGGAATCTCTGTCCACCTAACTAGACTGACAGCTCCTCAGTGCCCTCCTCGCTGCTGCTGAATCTCTGTCCACCTAACTAGACTGACAGCTCCTCAGTGCCCTCCTCCCTGCTGCTGAATCTCTGTCCACCTAACTAGACTGAAAACTCCTCAGTGTCCTCCTCCCTGCTGCTGAATCTCTGTCCACCTAACTAGACTGACAGCTCCTCAGTGCCCTCCTCCCTGCTACTGAATCTCTGTCCACCTAACTAGACTGACAGCTCCTCAGTGTCCTCCTCGCAGCTGCTGAATCTGTCCACCTAACTAGACTGAAAGCTCCTCAGTGTCCTCCTCCCTGCTGCTGAATCTCTGTCCACCTAACTAGACTGACAGCTCCTCAGTGCCCTCCTCCCTGCTGCTGAATCTCTGTCCACCTAACTAGACTGAAAGCTCCTCAGTGTCCTCCTCCCTGCTGCTGAATCTCTGTCCACCTAACTAGACTGACAGCTCCTCAGTGCCCTCCTCCCTGCTGCTGAATCTCTGTCCACCTAACTAGACTGACAGCTCCTCAGTGTCCCTACTCCCTGCTGAGATCTCATACTGCTCAGTACAATCTGCAGCTGTCAATCAGGCTAGGTGAGCAGAGACTGAATACAATTGGACTCATGAGCTCTCTCTCTCAATAAGTTGGACTCATAAAATGCCCATTTTAGTATTAGGATCGTGCAATCATTCAAAGTAAGTACAACAGCCCATCGGGTCCAACAACTCTATTCATATCTGTAGTTTATGTTATGAAGTTTGGTGACATAAGTGTGAGGATAAAATCAACAGACTGACCAAAGAATCTGAATTACAGATAACTCCATCTTGAAATCTAAAGAAATTAATTATTCACGCATTGCTGAGAACGCATAGTGATTGTGTGTGTGTGTGTGGGGGGGGGCTCTGCATCTTGGACCGCCAACAAGGTTGTCGTCTGATGCCATATCGTGAAAATGTACTTTTAAAGGGAATGTGCACTTTTCCATCTACAGGATACAGTTTCATTATCATATGGATCACAAAAATATTAGATCAAGGCAACACAACTGGCTCAAAGCAAAGTAAGTCGTCACTAACATCTTAATATGGAAGTGAGAGACAAGTGGCGAGAAGAAACTTGTCACCTGTCATTTGTATGATTTCCTTCCAGAAAAAAATAATAAAACAAATTGCTGACCACAGAGTGAATGTCGAGGCGAAGAGGCTTGTGTTAATGACCTGGAAATCAGTCCGTCATCACAACACTAATGCGAGTCTGCACCTCCGGGGCGGAATAGAAGGATGCCCTCTATGTGACCCCCTAGAATATAATGGTCATGCTAATAGGAAGATAATTTAATGAAAAGACGTGCAAAAAGTAGCGATTGTGTCAGCCTGTGCTAGAGTTTGTGGGAATTGTTATTTGTAACATATGGCAGTATATGGTGAAAAATAAAAAAACAATAAGGTGAAAAGTAACAACAAGGGGAAAGTTTAAAAAATAAATAAATGTATAAATATACAGTACAGACCAAAAGTTTGGACACAAACTTCTGTATTTTCATCTCTATAAAAATTGTAAATTCACACTGAAGGCATCAAAACTATGAATTAACACATGTGGAATTATATACTTAACAAAAAATTGTGAAACAACTGAAATTATGTGTTATATTCTAGGTTCTTCAAAGTAGCCACCTTTTGCTTTGATGACTGCTTTGCTCACTCTTGGCATTCTCTTGATGAGCTTCAAGAGGTACAATCAAAATATAGAAAGGACAGCGCCACACCAGGAAGTGACAGATAGTAACTTTCTTTATTCTGCCTCCTGCGGCGACGTTTCGGTCCGTGGACCTTTTTCAAGCACAGTACAATCACAATTCAACCACCATTTTATACCATTAGACACACCCACATGGTTAAACCACAACCAATGGGAGTACCCTGACATCATAAAAAAAAAAAAATAATAACAATATTACAATCATAATACAAAACAATAAAAACAGTATACAATGCGAAACAACCCATCGCCACTCTGGGGCCGTGTTAGGGGCTGGCGGCGCTACATCGACGACATTTTCCTGATATGGGATGGTGATCGAAATGAACTTGAACAGTTCCATTGCTATGTGAATGGTATTTACTGGTATTTATAATGGTATTTATTCGCACATTCAGCGTTTCCCACTCCCATACTACCTCCTCAACCCACCCTCTCTCTGTTGGAGTCCCCCAAGGCTCTGTTCTAGGACCCCTACTCTTCTCAATCTATACACTTGGCTTGGGACAACTCATAAAGTCCCATGGATTCCAGTACCACCTCTATGCTGACGACACTCAGATCTACCTCTCTGGCCCAGACGTCACCGCTTTGCTGTCCAGAATCCCAGAGTGCCTATCAGCCATATCCTCCTTCTCCTCTCGCTTCCTCAAACTCAATGTGGACAAATCTGAACTCATCATCTTTCCTCCATCCCACAAATCTTCCTTACTTGACCTATCTATCGCAGTCAATGACATCATGCTTTCCCCTGTACCCGAAGTCCGCTGCCTCGGAGTAACCTTCGACTCTGCCCTGTCCTTCAAACCACACATCCAAGCTCTTTCCACCTCCTGTCGCCTCCAGCTCAAAAATATCTTCAGGATCCGTCCTTTCCTCAACCCTCACTCTACTAAAATGCTTGTGCACGCCCTCATCATTTCCCGCCTTGACTACTGCAACATCCTTTTCTGTGGCCTCCCTGCTAACACCCTTGCACCTCTCCAGTCCATCCTTAACTCTGCTGCCCGACTAATCCATCTCTCTCCTCGCTACTCCTCCGCTTCCCCCCTCTGCAAATCTCTTCACTGGCTCCCATTCCCTCAGCGTATCCAGTTCAAATTGCTAATACTGACCTACAAAGCCATCCACAACCTGTCTCCTCCATATATCTCTGAACTAATCTCTCGATATCTTCCCTCACGTGATCTCCGGTCCTCCCAAGACCTCCTTCTCTCCTCCACACTTATTCGCTCCTCATCCAATCGCCTCCAAGACTTCTCCCGAATATCCCCCATCCTCTGGAACTCTCTGCCCCAACACGTCCGACTATCAACCACAGTCGGATCCTTCAGACGGAACCTGAAAACTCATCTCTTCAGGAAAGCCTACAGTCTGCACTGACACCGCTGCTGCCTCATCACTATCGAAGCTACCGCCTCACCAACACCGGAGCTACCGCCTCACCAACAACTGAGCTACCGCCTCACCAACACCGGAGCTACCGCCTCACCAACACCGGAGCTACCGCCTCACCAACACCGGAGCTCCTGCAACCCTCAACCTACTGTCTCCTTCCCCATAATCCTGTAGAATGTAAGCCCGCAAGGGCAGGGTCCTCGCCCCTCTGTATCAGTCCATCATTGTTAGTTTGTTTACTGTATGTGATATTTGTAACTTGTATGTAACCCCTTCTCATGTACAGCACCATGGAATCAATGGTGCTATATAAATAAATAATAATAATAATTTACCCTGGGTTGGGTTTCACTATGGACTGTTCACAGTCCAAGATGCAATTTCTGGACACTTGTGTCTATAAGTCTGATGGTCTCCTACATACCGATTTATTTGTCAAACATACGGACAGGAATAATTTATTGCACTTCTCCAGTGAACATCCACGCCGTATAGTGGAGTCCCTGCTGTGGAGCCAGTTGCTTCGGGTGAGAAGAATTGTCTCAAATGATACTTTAGTGGATAAAAGACTGGATGAGATGTGCCTCAAATTCCTTGCAAGAGGGTATCCTGGGACTGATTTGGCTGGGTTTAAGGCTAAAGCTTTATCTAAAGAACGTGTTGAACTCCTTGGTCCCAGGGTGAGAGCTTTAATGGATAAGAGGATTCCGTTCGTTACGGAGTACAATGGTCTTAGCAACCACATTTCAGGTGTCATAAGAAGACACTGGCCACTATTGAGTCGTGGTCATGCCAACATTCAGGAGTTCCAATTGCATCCGTTGCTCTCCTATAGGAGAAATAGAAATTTAAAGGATGAGTTGGTGGTGTCAGATATTGGCAGCTCGAAAAGGGAGTTACAGACCACGTTTGGCCGTCCGAGCCTGGGTAATTTTCCATGTCTGAATTGTGCGTGTTGTAATAACATGGTGAAGGGGGCTTCCTTTCATGACCCCCATACGGGCAGGAAGTATGAGATACGGAAACGCTATACCTGTAAAAGTAGTTTTGCGGTCTATGTTCTGAGCTGTCCATGTGGCCTCTACTATGTAGGGGAGACCACAGTGGAGGTCAGGGCTAGGATCAGCAAACATAAAAGCACTATAATAACTCGACGTGTTGAACTTCCGGTACCTAGGCACTTCCATGATATGGGACACTCGGTCAATCAGCTTAGATACAGAATTATAGATGATGTTCCTGTGCTCAGACGTGGTGGGGATCGGGTTTCTCTCTTGAAAAAGAAAGAGTTAAAATGGATATTTGAACTCGATACATTATCTCCAAGGGGCATGAATATTGAGTACCAGCAGAGTATTTTTCTTTAGCATCCTTTGGGTCAATTGTGGTTCCTCATTGGTGTATTGTTTTTAACCACTGTTTTTATTATTGTATGCTATATGTGATTCAATATTTCCCATTATTGTATCCCTCCATTTTCCCATACTATATGTGATAGCGGGTATGCCCACACTTCTCTATGATAAGAGGTGTGCTATTGTGAATATGTGCAAATGGCCACTCTAGGCTGAATGTGCCTGCCCTCGGCAGATTGCAAATGCTAAGCAACTTGAGGCTGGGCAAGTGCCAGTATGGGAGACGGGCTGGAAATCCCTGGTACTAATTGTTCCCTGTTCAAATGTAAACTCTCTATGACCCCTTGGGGTGAGTTTGTGTTCTTTGTTAGAATAGGAGTTTAATCAAATATTTTGTAAGCACTATACCTATGGTGAATTGTAATAGGCTTCGCTGTCCATATGGTGACCCATAGAACTGTATATGTGAGGACTATGCACATTATGCGATCGGAACAGGTCTCTCTTTTCTAATCTATCATTACAGGGTCCAAGGATTGAGAGGATGCCTTTGAGTACCTTGGTCATTAGGATATCCGGCAACATACCTACTCTATCCATTTGACATTTATGGTTGGCATTTACATATGGTCCTGGTGGCGTTACTCCTCTGCAATTTACACATGGATTATGGACCTTACATGGACGCGCTATGATATGTGCATTACCATATCCTGAAGAGACATAAGAGGATTTATATATACAGCTGGACTATAGCTGTTACGCCGCGGACATGTGCACTGAAGTGCCTATTGGAGACTATGCTGTTCGGCTGCCATGTAGGGTCATGCGCAGTGGGGGGGTTACCCGGACCTGCGCAGTACTGGGCGTTGGTAATATAGCGCTCATAAGTGGATTCCGTTGATGCACACAGAAACCCTGGAGTGGGATGTTGGTGGGCGGATCTGCCGTTAGGACATGCGCAATGGTGGTGGGGCCCGTGAGTCTGTGCGGGGATGGGCGCTGCATGTCAGGTACGGTGCAGTCACATGTGGCCGGCGCTGTTTTCTGATTGAGCAGAGCTTACCCTGGGCACACCTATGGAGCCATGGCAACCACCGATGCATGTCTTCTATTGGATGGGGTGGTATGTTTACATCCATGTAGCCGGGAGTGTTTAGATCTAATCTATGGAGTGTTTAATGTTATAGGGAGCGATCAAGGGGGATTTTCCTGTGTATGGGGAGGTTGATTATGGGTTGTTTCGCATTGTATACTGTTTTTATTGTTTTGTATGATGTTTGTAATATTGTTTTTTTTTTTTTTCTTCTATGATGTCAGGGTACTCCCATTGGTTGTGGTTTAACCATGTGGGTGTGTCTAATGGTATAAAATGGTGGTTAAATTGTGATTGTACTGTGCTTGAAAAAGGTCCACGGACCGAAACGTCGCCGCAGGAGGCAGAATAAAGAAGGTTACCATCTGTCACTTCCTGGTGTGGCGCTGTCCTTTCTATATTTTGATTGTGGACTCTTGTGCTGGGACGGACCCCCTGGTGTGGATGAGCGCCCTGATGTCCATGGAGACGGTGTCAGTATTGGGTGCGGTCTAACACATTTGTTGGATACGAGCTTCAAGAGGTAGTCACCAGGAATGGTTTTCACTTCACAGGTGTGCCCTGTCAGGTTTAATAAGTGGGATTTCTTGCCATATAAATGGGGTTGGGACCATCAGTTGTGTTGTGCAGAAGTCTGGTGGATACACAGCTGATAGTCCTACTGAATAGACTGTTAGCTGCTTTTGTCTTGCCATAATACAAATTCTAAGTAAAGAAAAACAAGTGGCCATCATTACTTTAAGAAATGAAGGTCAGTCAGTCCGAAAACTTGGGAAAAGTTTGAAAGTGTCCCCAAGTGCAGTTGCAAAAACCATCAAGCACTACAAAGAAACTGGCTCACATGAGGACCGTCCCAGGAAAGGAAGACCAAGAGTCACCTCTGCTTCTGAGGATAAGTTTATCTGAGTCACCAGCCTCAGAAATCGCAGGTTAACAGCAGCTCAGATTAGAGACCAGGTCAATGTCACACAGAATTCTAGCAGCAGAAACATCTCTACAACAACTGTTAAGAGGAGACTTTGTGCAGCAGTCCTTCATGGAAAAATAACTGCTAGGAAACCACTGCTAAGGACAGGCAACAAGCAGAAGAGACTTGTTTGGGCTAAAGAACACAAGGAATGCACATTAGACGAGTGGAAATCTGTGCTTTGGTTTAATGAGTCCAAATTTGAGATCTTTGGTTCCAACCACCGTGTCTTTGTGTGACGCAGAAAAGGTGAACGGATGGACTCTACATGCCTGGTTCCCACCATGAAGCATGGAGGAGGAGGTGATGGTGTGGGGGTGCTTTGCTGGTGACACTGTTGGGGATTTATTCAAAATTGAAGGCATACTGAACCAGCATGGCTACCACAGCATCTTGCAGTGGCATGCTATTCCTTTCGCTTTGCGTTTAGTTGGACCATCATTTATTTTTCAACAGGACAATGACCCCAAACACACCTTCAGGCTGTGTAGGGGCTATTCGACCAAGAAGGAGAGTGATGGGGTCCTACGCCAGATGACCTGGCCTCCACAGTCACCAGACCTGAACCCAGTCGAGATGGTTTGGGGTGAGCTGGATCGCAGAGTGAAGGCAAAAAGTGTTATGACCTGGTGGTCAGGACAACAATGGACCTGGTGGTAAAGAGCACACGGAATGACCTGATAGTTACTGATAATAAAGGACGAGCTCTGGGACGTGGGAACTCTGCTGACCGCAATCCCTAATCCTATCAAACACACTAGAAATAGCCGTGGATTGCGCCTAACGCTCCCTATGCAACTCGGCACAGCCTAAGAAACTAGCTAGCCCTGAAGATAGAAAAATAAAGCCTACCTTGCCTCAGAGAAATTCCCCAAAGGAAAAGGCAGCCCCCCACATATAATGACTGTGAGTAAAGATGAAAATACAAACACAGAGATGAAATATATTTAGCAAAGTGAGGCCCGACTTTACTGAACAGACCGAGGATAGGAAAGGTTACTTTGCGGTCAGCACAAAAACCTACAAAAAGACCACGCAGAGGGCGCAAAAAGAGCCTCCGCACCGACTCACGGTGCGTAGGCGCTCCCTCTGCGTCCCAGAGCTTCCAGCAAGCAAGACAACAATAATAATAGCAAGCTGGACAGAAAAATAGCAAACCAAAGAAATACAAGCTGGAACTTAGCTTCTGCTGGGAAGACAGGTCACTAGAACGATCCAGGAGTGAACTAGACCAATACTGGAACATTGACAGGTGGCCTGGAGCAAAGATCTAAGTGGAGTTAAATAGAGCAGCAGCTAACGCATTAACCTCGTCACCTGTGGAAGGAAACTCAGAAACACCCACCAGAGGAAGTCCATGGACAGAACCAGCCGAAGTACCATTCATGACCACAGGAGGGAGCCCGACAACAGAATTCACAACAAAAAGGGCCAACAAGTGCTAAGCATCTCTGGGAATTCCTTCAAGATTGTTGAAAGACCATTCCCGGTGACTACCTCTTGAAGCTCATCAAGAGAATGCCAAGAGTGTGCAAAGCAGTCATCAAAGCAAAAGGTGGCTACTTTAAAGAACCTAGAATATAAGACATATTTTCAGTTGTTTCACACCTTCTTGTTAAGTATACAATTCCACATGTGTTAATTCATAGTTTTGATGCCTTCAGTGTGAATTTACAATTTTCATAGTCATGAAAATACAGAAAAATCTTGAAATGAGAAGGTGAGTCCAAACTTTTGGTCTGTACTATATATATTTATATATCCAGAGATTGGAGGCAGCACACATTCATAAGCTTTTTCACTTGAAGGTGTGCTGCCTCCAATCTCTGGATTTATATTGAAGGTTTGGTGAATACCTGGGGGGCTTGTCTCTTATATATTTTCACACACACCATATTTTTCAGACTATAAGACGCACTTTCTTCCCCCAAAATGGGGGGTGCGCCTTATAGTCCAGATGTAAGTTATCTTATAGTCTGGTTGTGGATGAGGGATGCAGCGGCGGGTCACAAGAGTCACGAGCTGGCGGCAGCAGCTAACACTGTGAATATTCACTGCTCCCGAATAGTGGAGATTGTGCGACACCACATGGGAAAAGGTAATATAGCGGGCAAGTCAGGAGGATAAAGCAAGTAGCAATGGTATTTAGTATTAACTATAACATGTCACCTGGAAAAGGGGTCCGATATCCACATCAAAGCCGAGGTCAGCGAACCCCGTGGCGATCACCTTTGCTCCCCTATCATGGCCGTCTTGACCCATTTTGGCGACAAGCAAACGAGGTCTTCGTCCTTCTCTTTCCATAAAGCTCTGAACTCTGCAATAAATGATCCCACACATCTTACCATCAGCAGAAGCGTCACACTGCAGACATAACAAAAAGAGGACGACCGCTTATAGGGAAGTGTGCGTTGTGTCGGGCTTCCTGAAAACAGAGTATGCGGAAGACATTGAGCTCGAAGAAAAGAGGTAGGTGAGCACCTGGAATCAAGATCTTGCTGGACGATGTGGAGAACACCTGTGCCAAAGAGAGAGGGAGGTAGAACACCTGTGCCAACGACAGAGGGAGGCAGAACGCTTGTGCCAAAGAGAGAGGGAGGCAGAACGCTTGTGCCAAAGAGAGAGGGAGGCAGAACGCTTGTGTCAAAGAGAGAGGGAGGCAGAACGCTTGTGTCAAAGAGAGAGGGAGGCAGAACGCTTGCGCCAAAGAAAGAGGGAGGCAGAACGCTTGCGCCAAAGAGAGAGGGAGGCAGAACGCTTGCGCCAAAGAGAGAGGGAGGCAGAACGCTTGTGCCAAAGAGAGAGGGAGGCAGAACGCTTGTGCCAAAGAGAGGGAGGCAGAACGCTTGTGCCAAAGAGAGAGGGAGGCAGAACGCTTGAGCCAAAGAGAGAGGGAGGCAGAACGCTTGAGCCAAAGAGAGAGGGAGGCAGAACGCTTGTTCCAAAGAGAGGGGGAGGCAGAACGCTTGTGCCAAAGAAAGAACGAGGCAGAACGCCTGTGCCAAAGAGAGAAAGGCAGAACGCTTGTGCCAAAGAGAGAGGGAACAGAACGCTTGTGACAAAAAGAGAAAAGGAAGTAGAATGGCTGTGCCAAAGAGAGGGAGGTAGAACGCCTGTGCTAAAGAGAGGGAGGCAGAACACCAGTGCCAAAGAGAGAGGGAGGCAGAAAGCCTGTACCAAAGAGAGGGGGAGGCAAATACCTGTGCCAAAGAGAGAGGGAGGCAGAACACCTGTGCCAAAGAGAGAGGGAGGCAGAACGCTTGTGCCAAAGAGAGAGGGAGGCAGAAAGCCTGTGCCAAAGAGAGGGGGAGGCAGAACACCTGTGCCAAAGAGAGAGGGAGGCAGCATGCCTGTGCCAAAGAGAGAGGGAGGCAGAACGCTTGTGCCAAAGAGAGAGGGAGGCAGAATGCTTGAGCCAAAGAGAGAGGGAGGCAGAATGCTTGTGCCAAAGAGAGGGGGAGGCAGAACGCCTGTGCCAAAGAGAGAGGGAGGCAGAACGCTTGCGCCAAAGAGAGAGGGAGGCAGAACGCTTGCGCCAAAGAGAGAGGGAGGCAGAACGCTTGCGCCAAAGAGAGGGAGGCAGAACGCTTGTGCCAAAGAGAGAGGGAGTCAGAATGCTTGTGCCAAAGAGGGATGCAGAACGCTTGTGCCAAAGACAGAGGGAAGCAGAATGCCTGTGCCAAAGAGATAGGGAGGCAGAATGCCTGTGCCAAAGAGAGAGGGAGGCAGAATGCCTGTGCCAAAGAGAGAGGGAGGCAGAATGCCTGTGCCAAAGAGAGAGGGAAGCAGAATGCTTGTGCCAAAGAGAGAGGGAGGCAGAATGTCTGTGACAAAGAGAGAGGGAGGCAGAACGCTTGTGCGATAGAGCGAAGGAGAGGGTGAACGCATGTCCGTGCCAACAAGAGAAAGAGAGAGGGAGAATACCCATGCCAACTAGAGAAAAATGCAGAGTGCCTGGACTAAAGTGAGAGACTGAGCTATTTACCCAGAGAGAGGCAGGGCACCTACATGAAAGAGAAAGGTAAAGTGCCTGCAAGACCATGAGATGCAAAGACAGAGCGCTAATGAGAGAGAGAGGGTGAGCAAGAGAGTGAGGGAAGGACACAGACTGTTAGTATAAGATTGTGTAACGGAGTGTAAGGGTACCGTCACACTATACGATTTACCTACGATCACAACCAGCGATACGACCTGGCCGTGATCGTAGGTAAGTCGTAGTGTGGTCGCTGGAGAGCTGTCACACAGACAGCTCTCCAGCGACCAACGATGCCGAGGTCCCCGGGTAACCAGGGTAAACATCGGGTTACTAAGCGCAGGACCGCGCTTAGTAACCCGATGTTTACCCTGGTTACCAGCGTAAAAAAAAACAAACAGCACATACTTACATTCCGGTGTCTGTCCCTTGCTGTCTGCTTCCCGCACTCACTGACTGCCGGCCGTAAAGTGAAAGCACAGCACAGCGGTGACGTCACCGCTGTGCTCTGCTTTCACTTTACGGCCGGCAGTCAGTCAGTGCGGGAAGCAGACGGCAAGGGACCTGACGGACACCGGAATGTAAGTATGTACTTTTTTTTTTTTTTTTTTACATTTACGCTGGTAACCAGGGTAAACATCGGGTTACTAAGCGTGGCCCTGCGCTTAGTAACCCGATGTTTACACTGGTTACAAGCGAACGCATCGCTAGATCGGTGTCACACACACCGATCCAGCGATGACAGCGGGAGATCCAGCGACGAAAGAAAGTTCCAAACGATCTGCTACGACGTACGATTCGCAGCAGGATCCCTGATCGCTGCTTCGAGTCAGACACAGCGATATCGTAACGATATCGCTGGAACGTCACGAATCGTACCGTCGTAGCGATCAAAATGGCACTGTGTGACGGTACCCTAATAAGAGTGTGCAGGAGAGAGACAATAAGTGAGAATGGCCTGGGACAAAGAAAGAGAGAGAGTAACAGACAGAGAAACATAATAATACACAGACAGATGCAAGAGAGACAGAAATGTGAGACCGTGAAAGAGACAGATACAAATGAGAGACGGAAAGATGAATCAGACTGAAAGAGAACGACAAAGAGACCAAAAGTGAGTACAAGAGAGAGATCGATAGACATAGAAAAGAGACAGTCGGGGAGAGAAAAAGATGTAATTTGTGAAAAGTGGAAGAACATCCCTGATGTCGTGTGCGCTCTTCTGTATCCGTCAGATCAGAGCGGCCTCAGTACAGCAGGTTGGACACCGCGTGGCCACAACAGAGCTGTGCTCAGTGATTAACACTGCAAACACGACGCTCAGCTCTGCTACATCTGTACAAGAGACAGATTTGTACCCAAATCTTCAGTGTGCTCGGGTACAATTTGCTGCTACTGAACTAGATTGACCCACATTAAGTAATAACACACCGAGGTTATCACAACCCAAGAATAACACAGGCCCCAAAGTGTTGCCCAACAAACTCAGCACTGCTATTCTGGTACATGTAGCAGAGCTGAACTGGTTATTTAATGAAGCCAGGTAAGGCTAGTTTCACATTTGCGTTTAAAAACGCAGCGTTTAAAACGCAAACGCAGGTGGTGAAAAAAACGCATGTAAACGCGTGCAAACGCTGCGTTTTTGCATGTGGAAAAAAACGCGGCGTTTTGACGCGTTTACATGCGTTTTTTCCTGCGTTTGCGTTTTTTAAACGCATGCTGAGAAGTGTGTGACAGCTGCCAATCATCAAAATCAACTAGAAAACCCACTATAAACAGAAATAGCTAGGGTTAGTGTTAGGATCCCTAGGGTTAGGGGTAGAGTTAGGGTTAGGATCCCTAGGGTTAGGGTTAGGATCCCTAGGGTTAGGGGTAAAGTTAGGGTTAGGGTTAGGATCCCTAGGGTTAGGGGTAGGGTTAGGATCCCTAGGGTTAGGGTTAGGGGTAGGGTTAGGGGTAGGGTTAGGGGTAGAGTTAGGGTTAGGATCCCTAGGGTTAGGGGTAGGGTTAGGATCCCTAGGGTTAGGGTTAGGATCCCTAGGGTTAGGATACCTTTATCACCTTTATGGTGTGGGGTGGCTTATCAGTGTTTTCTTGTTTTTTTCTATGAAAACGCATGCGTTTTTAAACGCAACCAAACGCATGTGCTTAAAAACGCATGCATTTACATAGACAGCAATACATTTTTTTGCAGCAAAAAAAACGCCTCTAGAAATTACTACATGTTGCATTTCCGCAACAAAACGCAAGTATAAAAAAAAAGCATGCGTCGTAAAACACGGCAAAATGCATGCAAAAAAAGTATGCGTTTTTAATGTTAAGTATAGGAAAAAAAACGCATGCGTTTTTTTTTTTGCGCTAAAAGGCAGGGGCAAAAAACGCAAATGTGAGACCAGCCTAACACCATGTGGAAGCATGCAATTGTGCGGCTAGAAAAACAACCTACAACTGTTTAGAGAAGTAGCAGAGCTGAACTTGTCATTAACTCTCCAGAGCTGCATCCCGATAACTTTGACAATGTGCATATACTTAGTATAACCTTTATCAAAATGCTAAAAAATGTAAGGGGCCTACAACATAAGGAGAAAAAAAAAGGCGGCAAGGCACTACTGGTGGCAGAAATGTATCTACCTCAATAACGATGTGTCTGACCCTGAAGAAGGTTCACACTCCGCCTTTAATATCAAGACAATGTGCTTTTTTCTATGGATTTACCTCTTGAGAGTAAAGGCAATCTCTTCACTCTCCCCGTACTCCTGGCGATACGCTCCGCTCACCATTCTATCGCTGGCTTTGTGCTCACCGAACACCTTCTTCATAGCGTCTGTGATTTCTCCCACAGTGCACCTAGGAGGAACATAGTACAGGACATAGTAAAGGGAAGAGTGAACCAGTACGAAGCACAATATCAATATCCAAAGACATACTGGTCTATATGACTCCGGCAGCTGCGAATCCTTTTCAGCTTTAGGAATGACCACAATAATGGCCTCCCTCATAGATGCAGGCAATACTCCCCTCTCCAACGACTCATTAAATACCCCTAGCAGCTTAGTCATCAGATCCTCATTGAGGTTTTTGTATAGCTGGGATGCCGTCAGCCCCCGAAGCTCTCTCCCCGCCATGGAAGCCAAAGCCTCTCTCAATTCCTCCGCTAAAAGCGGCTCATCCAACCATTCTCTATCTTCAGTGCTCAATTTAGGTAATTTTACCTTCACCAGAAACCGATCCATCTCCCCTTCCACCTGCTGCACCTGTGAGAAGTATAACTTACTATAGAACCCCCTAAAAACCTCCAAGATTTGTTCCCCCTGCATAATCACCCTTCCATTCTCTAATTTTAAGGCATACACAGTACAGACCAAAAGTTTAGATACACCTTCTCATTTAAAGATTCTTCTGGATTTTCATGACTATGAAAATAGGGATTTTTGTGTACTCACCGTAAAATCCTTTTCTCCAAGCCATTCATTGGGTGACACAGACCGTGGGGTGTATGCTGCTGCCACTAGGAGGCTGACACTAAGTGATACAAAAAAAGTTAGCTCCCTCCTGCTGGCTCTCAGCTAACCAGTTCAGTGCAAAAGCAGTAGATCAATAACAACCTATGAGCGTATAGCATGTCATATTATATATGAGAGTATAGCATGTCAAATTATAAAACAAGCACAAGCTAATAACAGGGTGGGAGCTGTGTCCCCCAATGAATGGCTCGGAGAAAAGGATTTTACGGTGAGTACACAAAAATCCCTATTTCTCCTTCGCCTCATTGGGGGACACAGACCGTGGGACGTCCCAAAGCAGTCCCTGGGTGGGGTCAACATCAGATCAGGCCCTGTGTAACCGCTACTTACAAGTGCGCCACCGTGGCCTGTAGAGTCCGCCTGCCCAGACTCACATCTGTGGAAGTGTGGGGATTATAGTGCTTCAAGAATGCATGCGGACTGGACGAATCCGCAAGCTTGCAGGCGTGCTTGCCGACGTCTGGTGCCTAGATCCCTTGATAGACAGGGAGAAAGGCTGACATCTAGCACGGAAGGACTCCTGGACGGTGAAACGAATCCACCAGGCTAACATGGCCGATGAAACGGCTAAACCCTTCCTGTAACCGTCAGGATGCCTTCTTCCTACAGTCAGGAAGCCCAAATAAAGTGTCCAATCTTCGGAAGGATGCCGTCCTCGATATGTACCTACTCTGAGTACTCACTTCGTCCAGATTATGGGGAAATCATTCCGTGTTGCGGACTGCAGCCGAAAGAGATGAGGGAAGGACGATGCCCCTGTAACTGTGGGAATACAATACCACCTTGGTAACAAGAGAAGGGGATGGCCTGAGGACAACCTTGCCTTGATGGTAATAAGGAAAAAAGTCTGAAAGAGCAGAGCGGCAAGCTCTGAAGACTCATCAGGATGACAAGATCGAAGAGTAAAAAGGGCGGCCTTCCCTGATAGAAAAATCTGTCTGGATCAAAAGGAGTCTACTGTAAGACTCACAGGACCATTAAGGTCCCAAAGATCTAACGGTATGCGATTGAGAAGAACTACATGCGGAAACTCCCTGTGAGAAAGTCCCTACTTGCAGTTTTGTTGCAATAAGACGGAAAGATACTAGCTACGCAAACAAAAAAAATGGACGTGGTCATTGCGGATCTCCGAGGATCATTGGGGCCCTTTCTGCTTCCGAAAGGCTTTTGGTAGTAGTGGAAGAGGGGTTATGGAAACTGGTACCATAGAGGAACAGAGCACGCACTGCGAAGGTTCTTGGATCTCGAGGACGAACCATGCACTCGAGTACATTGGCGTTCAGTCTGGGCGCCATTCAATCTACAACTGGAGAGCTCCAGCGAAGACAGATCTGATGGAAGACTTCCGGGTGAAGTTCCCACTCACTTCAGGAGAAAACCCTGACGGCTGAATATGTCTGCCGCCCAGAGTTCTACTCCAGGAATATGTACTGCCGAGATCACCGAATGTGAGACCTCGGCCCATCAGAGAATGTGAGGTACCTCGGCCATGGCGCCTGACCGTGGGTACCTGCTAGAGCAGAGGTCCCCAACCGCCGGTCCGCGGACCAGGACCGGGCCGTTGAGGTTTTTCAGCCGGTCCGCGGCGCCGCTGACAGCTAGCTTCGCGGCCCTGCGCCTGGTCAGAGCACGCTCTGTGACAGCTCGCAGTTCCCGGCAGAAAACATTATGCAGGACGAGGGGGCAGCCCTCCTGCGCAGCATGGTGTGTTCCTGATGGGGTGGGGCGGCAGGCTCTCCTCACTGACACGCCCAGTGGCGTATCTAGGGGGGGGGCAGCCGGGGCATTTGCCTCGGGTGCAGCCGGCAGGGAGGGGCGCAGTCGGGCCGCCTCATTCGGCGGTCCGCAGTGTCTCCCTCCGGCGGCTGCATTCTGCCGTCCCCGGTCAGGGAGTCAGCTGTTCTCTGTGCCGACTGTCAAGCTGACAGCCGGCACTGAGAAGCTGCAGAGCGCCGGATCCCAATGTGTGGAGGGGAGCCCCTGCAGGGTGGCTGCGGCAGGCAGGGAGAAATCCGTGCAGCTCCGCTGCCCAGCGATCTGTCTCCCTGCTTCCTCTCACACAGACGCGCCGCTGGATGACGTCATCATTCAGCGGCCGGCTGTGTCAGAGGAAGGCAATGAGATGCTGTGGTAGAGTGCGAGGAGAGGTGAGAGGGGTGTGTGAATGTGTGTGTGTGAATGTGTGTGTGTGTGTGAATGTGTGTGTGTGTGTGTGTGTGAGAATGTGAATGTGTGAGTGTGTGTGTGAATGTGTGTGTGAGAATGTGTGTGTGTGTGTGTGTGAGAATGTGTGTGTGAGAATGTGTGTGTGAGAATGTGTGTGTGAGAATGTGTGAATCAAATTCTCATTATAAATGTCATAATTACATGATAAGTATGCACTAAGCTCCACCCCTCCATAACTCCACCCCCATATGACCAGAGCCCCACCCCTGCCCCACCCCCACCCCACCGGGCCATGGAAAACTGGTCTTGCTTAAAGCCGGTCCCTGGGGCAAAAAAGGTTGGGGACCTCTGTGCTAGAGGATTGACGTATGGCACAGCCGTGGCATTATCCAATTGAATTCGGATGGGGTGACCTGCCAGAAGGCAGTGGACCTGCTGTAGGATTAGCCGTACCATTCGGATCCCCAGAGTAATGATCGGGAGAAGAAGACTGGCATCGGTAGTCACTAATAACCATTGAACCGGGAGAAAGGCCCTGGATGAGGAAGGAGCTCAGAGACTACCCTCAAAGCCTGATTGACTTGCTGAAAACAAATGGAGTGAAGGAAACTGCTTCCATTGTCGTCACCATTTTTTCCTCAGAACCCTCCTAGCGAATCGTATGAAATGAGGGGATAAGTGATCAAGTGTGCAAGCTCCCTGTTGAAGGGCCACGACCTTGTCTGAGGGAGAATTACCATCCTTCTGGAAGAAGTGCAGGATCATCCTCAAAAAGGATCTGCTGGGCTGGAAATGAGGAAAACTTGTCTAAGTTTAGCTGCCAGCCCAGGTGAGAGGGTATCGCAAGTGATATAGACCCTCACCTACTGTATTCTCACCCATCCCTTGTAGATTGTGAGCCTTCGCGGGCAGGGTCCTCATTCCTCCTGTACCAGTTATGACTTGTATTGTTTAAGATTATTGTACTTGTTTTTATTATGTATACCCCTCCTCACATGTAAAGCGCTATAACAATAAATAATAATAATAATAATAATAATAATAATATAGACGACTCCGCGTAGTCCTGGAAAAGCGGTTAGAAAGTCGACCAAATAGGGCAGGACGACCACTATTCTAGGGTGCAAGAAGAACATGACAACCGCCATGACCCTTGCAAATACTCTGGGTGTGGTAGCCAGGCCGAAGGGCAAGGTCATGACTTGAAAATGCTGTTCACGAATGGAAAAGTGAAGGAATTTTTGAAGAGGGGAAAAATAGTAATGTGAGGGTAAGGATCCCGAATGTCGATGGATGCCAGGAACTCCACCATTTTCTGTTGAAGTAATGGCTGAGTGGAGGAACTCTATCCGAAGAAGGAAGACCCCGTCAAAGGTTGTTAGAAGTTTGAGGTCCAGGGTCGGTCTTACTTTTCATTCCCCCTTTTTGGAACCAAGATCCCTTAGATCTAGACTGTCCTGGACAACCCTTCCACTGCTGGTTGGGTCTGTAGGAAACATACGATCCTTTGCTAGTCTCCAGCTCAGAAGATTTGATTGGCCAGCTGTACTGTCTTCGGGAAAAGGTTATTGGTGTGAATCAAAGTAGTTAGGGTCTCCGACCAGGAGACTATTGCTCAAGCAACCCATGCGGCGGCTAAGGAAGGGTAGAGCGCTGAACCCGAAGCTGCAAGACGTAACGAACCAGATTTGCTATCTGCCAGTCCATGGTATTTTTAATTGATGATAGATCAGGCAGGACTACTGGTAGGTATACCAGAAGAGATTCTACCCAGTTAATCTGCCAAGTGGCAGAATGCGCAGCTGCATCCAGCAGGTCAGGAAAAAAAGCTGTTTCTTGCCATCGCTGCTCTCTTTTGACGGTGCAGAGTAGAAAATTAGAAACCCTCGATCCACCATCCTCTTAACAGGGAAGTATAGAGGGATCGTCCGCATTCTTGCATCATCTGCTAAATAGTGGTGATTTAAAGGCGGGTGCTCGGACGCCAAAAAGGGTGCCTCTGTACATCCACAGAGTTCAGGTCCCCGGGTGGACATGGCAGATTGTCTGGCATTAGGCCTGGATGCAGAAGAGGATACATGGAGGCGACACTACATGTGCTCGTCTGTTGATGGTGTGGGGAGATCGGTGCCCTTTAAAGGACTTGATGGCCTTAAAAATCAGACCAGGTATGGCATCCCACGTAGAGGCTTCTGTCCAGTGAATCGCTCATCAATTTGGTTGATATAAATAGGCGAGTCCATCCTTTTCTAAAGCTCTGGCAAGTCCAGATCCAAGGCAATATCCGATCCATATTCAGAGCCTTGTTCTCAGAAAATCATTGGGGAGAGAGCAGGAAATGAAACTTCCGTTTTCTAGATGCCTGTACGTTTCTAGATGCCTGTACATTTCTAGAATACTTGCGGCCCCTGCTAGACGACGGCTCCCATGTAGGAGAGGGCCCATGTATATCGGTCCACAGAGGGTTCACGGTTGGATTCAATCTCTTGGATTGCGGTCAGTGACAAAGTCCACTGAGGGGAACTAGGTACAATGGGATAAACTGGGATCAGCGGGGGAAGGGCTCCTGAGCTCATTAAGGGTGACCGGCTTCAGATTGATCATGTGCCCTTAAGACCAGTGAATACTGGTCATACGCCTTTAAGAACAGGGAATACTGGTCGTGTGCCTTTAAGACTAGGGAATACTGGTCATGCGCCTTTAAGACCAGGGCATACTGGTCATGCGCCTTTAAGACCAGGGCATACTGGTCATGCGCCCTTAAGACTAGGGAATACTGGTCGTGCGCCTTTAAGACCAGGGAATACTTGTCTTCGTTGTGCTCCTTTAATGCAAAAAACCGTCGCCCCTGTGTGAGCTGGCCGGGTGGACCAAGATGGCCACCGGGAGTTGCAGAGGTGGTAAAATCTCGCAGAGAGCGAGAAGCGCCAATTCGGGGAGTGGAGCCACAGACACGATGTGGGTGGACCCTCGAGACTTCCATGAATAGGCCCAAGCCGGGGACTAAATTTCTGCAGCCGGCGGGAGCGATACCAGCGGTAGAAGTGAGGGGCGTTGTGGTGGCCGAGAAAATTGAGCGTTCCCGTGCCAGGCGAGAAGCGCCAGAAAAGCAGGCGGAGCCGCCTTAGCGCGCCATAGTGCGGGTGCGGCTTCCGGGATGCGGCCTACTCTTTATCAGCGAAGGACAATGTTATAATACAACCCGTATAGTCTACAGATGTTTACAGCTGGTTAGAAAATACTATTAAAACATAGCTTTTATTTTAATACGCTAAAATCACTATATTACCACGTGGTTACAAAGTGCCGGTGCTCACAACATAGTGCAAAACATAAAACCGTAAGAAAATCTTGGCAAACCACACATATGCCTCTTCTCAGGGAGAAAATTTTTTGCCCTTTACTGGGTATAGCAGATAATGGAGATACTACATCAGTCCCCTTTATTATTGCTTATTATCTCTTAGGGGCGTTTTTTCCAACCCCTTCCCTGAACACGGAAAGAGTGCTGTAAATTTCACCCCACAGTTCACTTAATAATGTGACCAAAGTCCGTCTGGTTTAGACCAACAAACCAATATACATGCTGGCATATGCCAAAACAAACACAGCGGATCCTCTTGCTGTCACTTATTATTGCATATGGTGTTTACACATAAAACGCAAGCTCCACAAATAAACAGAGGAATACAGAAACCTCTCATGTTTTTAAACCATAGATGCTTCCGGAATACATATATACCCCTCTCAATATACTGGTAGGTATATGTTCACTTCGTGCATCGAATGGATTTATATCAAAGTATGTTAAGGTTTATACTCATCCATGGGACCGGGTCTTCCCAGCGGTGCCTTTTTCAGAGTGCCAGGGATCCTTCTCTTTGGTAAGTGCAACGTAGCACTCCGTCCCTCAATCCCTTTTAGAGCTGATGTCTCCCAACGTTTCATAACAATATTCATCAGGGGGGTACTGACATCTTAGCAGCATACATCGGTGAGCATTGCTAAATATCTAAAGCTCTTGCCGGTCTTAAATAGACGCTATGCACCTCACCGTCCCGCATGTTTCCGGACGCCGATACGTCACTTCCGGTTCTCCGAGCATGCGCATAATGTGTAAAAAAGTCTATGTCATACCGTGCGCTGCCCTTGAGTTCCAAGCCGTGCGTATTATACAGGTGCTCGTCCTGTTTCCTGCTACTGGAACGCACGCTTAGGGGCTTTGACCCGCACGTCTCATATGGTGACGCATGATCACCTGATCAGTGCCGGTACCTTACAGATAGACAGAGGGGGAATAGAACCAAGCCATCCCACCCTCAGAAAAATATATATAAAAAAAAAAAAAAAGATCTAACTGCGTCAAAGTGCATATAGTTTTAGATGTTGTCCCTTACAACGGGAAAATGTACAGATTTTTGCGGTCCCTATTCTCCATATACTTCTGGGATTATCAGCCATTAAAGTGTAACTAACAAACTGGCATATCCACGCGTATTGTTCATTTAGATGTAACTACTTCTAGACTAGTATATCCACGTATATTATTTATCACCTCAATTGATGAAAACTAAAAACTAAAACAGATGGGCACTGGCGATGGAGAGGAAAAAACGAAAAAAAACACCAAAAAAACGAAAATAGCGAGAATAAGGCAATGAGGGCCACAAGAAAAACTAAGAGAGACACCACGGACCCTTCCTCCAAGTAGAGTAAAAGGAAGGACAGAAAAGCTGAGGTACGCTCACAGCTGTCCCTGTTGACCCCTGACTAGTAGCAGTCCTGCCTAACGCGGAGGTTGGCACCCTAGGACCTGCGCAGTGGCGCCCCCACTCGACGGCGGCTGTCCCTGTCTCTAGAGTCCCTCTCAGACCACTATGCCTAAAGGAAAGAAGAAAAGTTTAGTTGTTCATTCAGGCCCAATGGGCTCTGAGTTTGTAGACGAAAAATCCACATGCACTCTTTTTGGAGGATATGTCTGTCCCAGTCACCTCCTCTTTGTGATCTCAATCCCTATGAATCTGATCCCTTTCACATTGCCATTGTGTAGCCAATTAATATGGTTTGCTATAGGGGTATCTCTCTTATTTATAATGTCTCTGTGGTGTTCACCCACCCTCCTCCTAAATTCTCGACTAGTTTTCCCGACGTATTCCATTCCACACACACACGTCATTTTGTAAACCACCCCCCTGGTCTTACAATTGATGAACTGGCGTATGTCGTACCTCTTTCCTGTCACGTTGCTAACAAACTCTTTGCCCTGACTGACAGAATCACAATATTTGCAATTTCCACACCTATAGCATCCTTTCATTTGTCCGCCAAGCCAGGTGGAACCTTGTGCCTGTGAAGAGGGAGGGGTGAAATGGCTATGGACTACCCTGTCTTTAATTGAACGTCCCCTTCTGAAAGTAATCTGTGGGGAAACCGTGACCATATCTTTGAGGTCATTGTCCATCTGTAAAATGGACCAATGACGTTGTAAGATTGTTCTTAGATCTTTTGCCCCATTTGTATACTTTGTGATGAATCTGGTGGGGTTACTTTCCTCCCGCTTCTCACCCGGGGTAAGAAGCTCTTGCCTATCTCTTGAAGATGCTGAAATAAATGCTTCTCTAAGGACATTATCGGGATACCCTCGTTCATGAAAACGTGTCCTGAGGTCATCCGCCTGTTTCTTAAATGTAAGGGGGTTCGAGCAATTTCTCCTAATTCGTAGGTACTGTCCCTTCGGGATTCCCCTCCTTAGCGGGAAAGGATGGTTAGACTCCCATCTCAGGAGGGAGTTGGACGCAGTAGGTTTTCTATACGTACTTGTATGTAGCTGCCCGTCATCCCCTTTTTCAATCACCACATCCAGAAAGGGTAGCCTGCGTGCATGTGATTCAGAAGTAAACTGCAGTTCCAGGTCATTGTTGTTAAGACCCGTGACAAATGTCTTAAAACTCTCCTCATCCCCTTTCCAGATGACGAAAACGTCATCTATATATCTTAGCCAGAGGATGATGTTACTCTCACCCGAATCAGTTGTGTCCCCGAACACCACATTCTCCTCCCACCAGCCCAGGAGCAAGTTAGCGTACGAGGGAGCACAGGGGCTCCCCATCGCTGTACCCCTGAGCTGGTGGAAGTATTTCCTATCAAATAGGAAGTAGTTTCTGGTCAGACAAAACTCAAGTGCCTGGATGACAAATCTGTTGTGCTCATTGTATTGCCGTCCCCGTGTACCCAGATAGTAGTCCACAGCCATAACCCCCTTGTCATGAGGTATTGATGAATACAGAGCTTCAACATCAATCGAACATAGTCTCATATCCTCATCCAACGTGATCTGGTCAAGCTTTAGGAGAAGGTCCGTCGTGTCTCGTATATATGAACTCAGAGATATCACAAAGGGTCTCAGAATTTTATCGATATATAGACCCAATTTTTGTGTTAGACTATTAATCCCTGAGACGATAGGTCTCCCTTTCAAAGGATTAATGCCCTTATGGACTTTAGGGAGGCAATAAAAAGTAGCCACCATGGGATGAGAGGGTATCAAGTAATCCCTTTCGTTGGCGTCTATCACTTTTTTCTCAAAAGCCCCCATTACCAAATCCTTCAGCTCTCTATGAAACACAGTCGTGGGGTTACCTTCGAGTCTCTCATAGCCAGTGTCCACATTGAGAAGAGAGTAGCACATCTCCCTATATTGGGTAACGTCCAGCACCACCACATTCCCCCCTTTATCTGAGGGTTTTATGATTCTCTCGTGGTCATCCTCAAGCTCACGGAGACTTCTCATTTCTACCTTCGTAAGGTTATGAAAGTGTTTTTTTTCTTTTCTCTCAAGTTCCATTATCTCCTTAGAAACTAAGTTCACAAAAACATCAATCGCACCCAGATCACTGGTTATAGGTGGCATGCGTCTGCTTTTACTCTTTAAATCCGTAAATGGGCCTTCCCCCAAGTCGTTAGGGTTAGGATCCCCCAAATGGAAAAGCAGTCTCACGTCACCCAATAGATCCTCGTCAATGCCCAACTCAGTACAGTGTTTTTTATTCTCATTTATAAAGTGTTTTTTCCACTTCAGCCGGCGAGCGAAAAGATTCAAGTCTTTTATGGCCTCAAAGCTGTCAAAATCAGTAGTAGGAACAAATGACATGCCCTTGCTTAGGACCGCCATTTGTTCCTTAGTTAGAGGCCTCGATGTCAAATTAATAATCTGGTTTCTTAAATGGGGTTCCGGGAGTTGAACCTGCTCCTGAGGGGATAGCCCAGGTCTAAAAAATGCTCACCTTTTGGTGATCCCCTGCCGGCTCCCCTCCCTCCGCGTGTACCTCCCCTTCCCCCAAGTCTTCCCCCTTGTATTTTTGAATCTTGTCTCTGAGTCGGAAAACTCTGCCTCTGATGAAGAAATGTCTGTTTCCTGAGTTCTAAAGGGTTTCTGGTTTGATACTAGGTATGCCTTATTGTCCCGGAACTCCTGCAGGTCTCTGATAAAAAACTTGTGTTTCCTTTCTTTAAGGTGGTATTGAAATTTATCTATGGTGTTTTGTAGACCTATTTCTTTGGCTGCAAACTCTGGTGCGGCCTACACATCGGGCGAAGCCGGGGGCTAAATTTTTGCAGCCGGCCGGAGCGTTACCTCAGGAAGGTGGGTCAGAGGGAAGTGGCTGAGGCTGCCTGTCAGCATGTGAATATACCGCTGCAGAGGCCCACCGCTGACTGGATCCACTCACCATCGGTGCGCGTCCCGGCATGGAGCCGCCGCGGATGACTGGGATTCAGCGCTGAGGAAAGCGCGCGCACTCTACTGTTCTGCTGCAGGTCAGGTTTTTCAGAGTGGACGGTGCACGGATAAACCTCAATCCATCATCCCTTTGTTAGGGAGGTGGAGAGAAACCGTCAACCTCCTTGTGCTATCTGCTTTCACAGTGGTGGGACAGTGGGGGCTGCTCGGACGCCATAGAGAGGTGCCTCTGTACATCCACGGAGTTCAGCCCCCGGGTGGACGAGGACAATTGTCCGGCATTAGGCCTGGCTGGGGAAGAGGGTACATGGAGGCGACACTCCATGTGCTCGTCCGTTCAGGGTGCGGAGAGATCAGTGCCCTTGAAGGGACCCGTCGCCCCTAAGAATCAGCCCAGGCTTGGCATCCCACGTCGCAGAAGAGGATATGGAGAGGCAACACTCTCCATGCTCACCTGTTGATGGTTCGGGGAGATCGGAACCTTGAAAGGATCCGTTGCCCCATTCGTCCGTGGAAAAAATAAAATCTAAAATCAAAAATGTAAAAGTTAAAAATAAAATAATAAAAAGAGTTTTGGGTCTGAATAGCAGACCCGTCCGTGTGCCTCCTACGGACACTAAGCAAGAACTGGTTAGCTGAGAGCCAGCAGGAGGGTGTATACTGCAGGGGAGGAGTGAACTTTTTTTGTATCACTTAGTGTCAGCCTCCTAGTGGCAGCAGCATACACCCACGGTCTGTGTCCCCCAATGAGGCGAAGGAGAAATTGTACATTCACACTGAAGGCATCAAAACTATGAATTAACACATGTGGAATTATATACTTAACAAAAAGTGTGAAACAACTGAAAACATGTCTTATATTCTAGGTTCTTCAAAGTAGCCACCTTTTGCTTTGATGACTGCTTTGCACACTCTTGGCATTCTCTTGATGAGCTTCAAGAGGTAGTCACCGGGAATGGTCTTCCAACAATCTTGAAGGAGTTCCCAGAGATGCTTAGCACTTGTTGGCCCTTTTGCCTTCACTCTGCGGTCCAGCTCACCCCAAACCATCTCGATTGGGTTCAGGTCTGGTGACTGTGGAGGCCAGGTCATCTGGCGTAGCACCCCATCACTCTCCTTCTTGGTCAAATAGCCCTTACACAGCCTGGATGTGTGTTTTGGTTCATTGTCCTGTTGAAAAATAAATGATGGTCCAACTAAACGCAAACCGGATGGAGTAGCATGCCGCTGCAAGATGCTGTGGTAGCCATGCTGGTTCAGTATGCCTTCAATTTTGAATAAATTCCCAACAGTGTCACCAGCAAAGCCCCCCCCCACACCATCACACCTCCTCCACCATGCTTCACAGTGGGAACCAGGCATGTAGAGTCCATCTGTTCACCTTTTCTGCATCGCACAAAGACACGGTGGTTGGAACCAAAGATCTCAAATTTGGTCTCAGACCAAAGCACAGATTTCCACTAGTCTAATGTCCATTCCTTCTGTTCTTTAGCCCAAACAAGGCTCTTCTGCTTGTTGCCGGTCCATAGCAGTGGTTTCCTAGCAGCTATTTTACCATGAAGGCCTGCTGCACAAAGTCTCCTCTTAACAGTTGTTGTAGAGATGTGTCTGCTGCTAGAACTCTGTGTGGCATTGACCTAATCTGATCTGCTGTTAACCTGCGATTTCTGAGGCTGGTGACTCGGATAAACTTATCCTCAGAAGCAGAGGTGACTCTTGGTCTTCCTTTCCTGGGGCGGTCCTCATGTGAGCCAGTTTCTTTGTAACGCTTGATGGTTTTTGCAACTGCACTTGGGGACACTTTCAAAGTTTTCCCAATTTTTCAGACTCACCGACCTTCATTTCTTAAAGTAATGATGGCCACTCATTTTTTTTTACTTAGCTGCTTTTTTCTTGCCATAATACAAATTCAAACAGTCTATTCAGTAGGACTATCAGCTGTGTATCCACCAGACTTCTGATCGACACAACTGATGGTCCCAACCCCATTCATAAGGCAAGAAATCCCACTTATTAAACCTGACAGGGCACGTCTGTGAAGTGAAAACCATTCCCGGTGACTGCCTCTTGAAGCTCATCAAGAGAATGCCAAGAGTGTGCAAAGCAGTCATCAAAGCAAAAGGTGGCTACTTTGAAGAACCTAGAATATAAGACATATTTTCAGTTGTTTCACACTTTTTGGTTAAGTATATAATTCCACATGTGTTAATTCATAGTTTTGATGCCTTCAGTGTGAATGTACAATTTTCATTGTCCTGAAAATACAGAAAAATCTTAAATGAGGTGTGTCCAAACTTTTGGTCTGTACTGTACATGTGCCGAGTCTCGCTGCGCAGATGCCACCACTGAGAGTAGATGTCCTACTTTATCACCTTCCGCATAAAAATCTTCCTTTTGAAATGCCCTCGCCCTTTCCACCTTACGCAAATGTAATTTATTCATTTCCTCCTGAGCGGCCTTCATGCAGTTCTGTGTAGCTTGTGAACATTGATTACTCAGCGCTTCCTCCACTGCCCTCAATTCCTCCATTACCGCTTTATCAGAATTTCTAGATAGTGTCTTGAACCATCTCTGAACAAAATCCCTCTTAGGTAAGCCTTCATGATGTCCCAAATATGTTGCGCTGCACTACCCTCATTAAGCCTGAAAAATTCCGCTATCTCATCTCCAATCTTTCCCATGTCTAGGAGTCGCATGTTATGTAGGCAATCCAGTGACACAGTGTGCCAGCAATCAGAGCACATACAGTGATCTGACAATAACCCAAAAACAATAGAACGAGCTCTGAGACGTGGAATCTCTGGAAACAGGAACACATGGGCTACTTGCACAGTGAACAAGTCTGTATGATCATGTTCACACACCACCAAGAAACCTGAAGACACAAAAGAGAATAGTAAAACCAAAAACACTCAGTTTGAAAAAATGTTGCAGTAATCCGCAAGTGCTAGTAAAAGATGTAAAAAACAGGGTATTTGGTTGATACGTTTTTTGCAAAAAACGTATACTAAGCTGCTCTACCAATCTTCACGGTATACCCTTATCAGAGCAGTCCTAACTAATGTATGCAATCCCTATCTGATGTATTTAAAAACCTGATCATCTGTATATAACCTGTGTGAACAGGGTTCAGAGAGGAAAAATCCATGTGTGCATACAGGGTAGAACAGCATTTGTGCAGATAGCCCAAGAGGAGTGGTGGAACTCCCCAGTCTTGTAGACACAAGAGAACAATTATGGAAACAGGAACACATGGGCTACTTGCACAGTGAACAAGTCTGTATGATCATGTTCACACACCACCAAGAAACCTGAAGACACAAAAGAGAGTAGTAAAACCAAAAACACTCAGTTTGAAAAAATGTTGCAGTAATCCGCAAGTGCTAGTAAAAGATGTAAAAAACGTGGAATCTCTGTAGACCGCAATACCTGAACCTATCCTAAACACAACTAAAGGCAGCTGTGGATTGCGCCTGACACTACCTATGCATTTCAAAAACCTGACCTGCACATCCAAACATAGACTGAGTGTGAACAGGTGCTGAACCCAGAGTCGCCAACTCGTATATAGTTAAATAAATAGGGCAGCACACTGCAGCGCCAAAACATGCAAACTTGAAAAAACGAAATTTGAACTGCATTACTGCACTAGAAATATGAAAAATGAGAGCTTTTAGCGCACAAAAATGGCCAATTTTATGTGTACCTCGTAACCACGTTAAGGCATCTCTCTTATACGAGGTCCTACGTTTGACCTATCTCATTTTTCATATTTCTAGTGCAGTAATGCAGTTCAAATTTCGTTTTTTCAAGTTTGCATGTTTTGGCGCTGCAGTGTGCTGCCCTATTTATTTGACACTACCTATGCAACTCGGCACAGCCTGAGGAGCTGACTAGCCTGAAGATAGAAAAACAAGCCTGACTTGCCTCAGAGAAATACCCCAAAGGAAAAGGCAGCCCCCCACATATAATGACTGTTAGCAAGATGAAAAGACAAACGTAGGGATGAAATAGATTCAGCAAAGTGAGGCCCGATATTCTAGATAGAGCGAGGATAGCAAAGAGAACTTTGCAGTCTACAAAAAACCCTTAAGCAAAAAACCACGCAAAGGGGGCAAAAAGACCCACCGTGCCGAACTAACGGCACGGCGGTACACCCTTTGCGTCTCAGAGCTTCCAGCAAAACGAATTGACAAGCTGGACAGAAAAAGTAGCAACAAAAGCAAAGAAGCACTTATCTAAGCAGAGCAGCAGGCCTCAGGAAAGATCCAGAAGCTCAGATCCAACACTGGAACATAGACAAGGAGCAAGGAAGACAGAATCAGGCGGAGTTAAATAACAAAGCAGCCAACGAGCTCACCAGAACACCTGAGGGAGGAAGCTCAGAAGCTGCAGTACCACTTGTGACCACAGGAGTGAATTCAGCCACAGAATTCACAACAGTACCCCCCCCCTTGAGGAGGGGTCACCGAACCCTCACCAGAGTCCCCAGGCCGACCAGGATGAGCCACATGAAAGGCACGAACAAGATCTGGAGCATGGACATCAGAGGCAAAAACCCAGGAATTATCTTCCTGAGCATAACCCTTCCATTTAACCAGATACTGGAGTTTCCGTCTAGAAAGACGAGAATCCAAAATTTTCTCCACAATATACTCCAATTCTCCCTCCACCAAAACCGGGGCAGGAAGCTCAACAGATGGAACCATAGGTGCCACGTATCTCCGCAACAACGACCTATGGAATACATTATGTATGGAAAAGGAGTCTGGGAGGGTCAGACGAAAAGACACAGGATTGAGAATCTCAGAAATCCTATACGGACCAATAAAACGAGGTTTAAATTTAGGAGAGGATACCTTCATAGGAATATGACGAGAAGATAACCAAACCAGATCCCCAACACGAAGTCGAGGACCCACACGGCGTCTGCGATTAGCGAAAAGTTGAGCCTTCTCCTGGGACACGGCCAAATTGTCCACTACCTGAGTCCAGATCTGCTGCAACCTGTCCACCACAGAATCCACACCAGGACAGTCCGAAGACTCAACCTGTCCTGAAGAGAAACGAGGATGGAACCCAAAATTGCAGAAAAATGGAGAGACCAAGGTAGCCGAGCTGGCCCGATTATTAAGGGCGAACTCAGCCAACGGCAAAAAGGACACCCAATCATCCTGGTCTGCAGAAACAAAACATCTCAGATATGTCTCCCAGGTCTGATTGGTTCGTTCGGTCTGGCCATTAGTCTGAGGATGGAAAGCCGAGGAAAAAGACAGGTCAATGCCCATCCTGCCACAAAAGGCTCGCCAAAACCTCGAAACACACTGGGAACCTCTGTCAGAAACAATATTCTCAGGAATGCCATGCAAACGAACCACATGCTGGAAGAACAAAGGCACCAAATCAGAGGAGGAAGGCAATTTAACCAAGGGCACCAGATGGACCATTTTAGAAAAGCGATCACAGACCACCCAAATGACTGACATCTTTTGAGAAACGGGAAGGTCAGAAATGAAATCCATCGAAATATGTGTCCAAGGCCTCTTTGGGACCGGCAAGGGCAAAAGCAACCCACTGGCACGTGAACAGCAGGGCTTAGCCCTAGCACAAATCCCACAGGACTGCACAAAAGTACGTACATCCCGTGACAGAGATGGCCACCAGAAGGATCTAGCCACTAACTCTCTGGTACCAAATATTCCAGGATGACCAGCCAACACCGAACAATGAAGTTCAGAGATAACTTTAGTAGTCCACCTATCAGGGACGAACAGTTTCTCCGCAGGACAACGATCAGGTTTATTCGCCTGAAATTTTTGCAACACTCGCCGCAAATCAGGGGAGATGGCAGACACAATGACTCCTTCCTTGAGGATACTCGCCGGCTCAGATGAACCCGGAGAGTCGGGCACAAAACTCCTAGACAGAGCATCCGTCTTCACATTTTTAGAGCCCGGAAGGTACGAAATCACAAAATCGAAGCGGGCAAAAAATAACGACCAACGGGCCTGTCTACGATTCAAGCGCTTGGCAGACTCGAGATAAGTAAGGTTCTTATGATCAGTCAATACCACCACGCGATGCTTAGCTCCTTCAAGCCAATGACGCCATTCCTCGAATGCCCACTTCATGGCCAGCAACTCTCGGTTGCCCACATCATAATTACGCTCAGCAGCCGAAAACTTCCTGGAAAAGAAAGCACATGGTTTCAACACTGAGCAACCAGAACCTCTCTGTGACAAAACCGCCCCTGCTCCAATCTCAGAAGCATCAACCTCGACCTGGAACGGAAGAGAAACATCTGGTTGACACAACACAGGGGCAGAACAAAAACGATGCTTCAACTCCTGAAAAGCTTCCACAGCAGCAGAAGACCAATTAACCAAATCAGCACCCTTCTTGGTCAAATCGGTCAATGGTTTGGCAATGCTAGAAAAATTACAGATGAAGCGACGATAAAAATTAGCAAAGCCCAGGAATTTTTGCAGACTTTTCAGAGATGTCGGCTGAGTCCAATCCTGGATGGCTTGGACCTTAACCGGATCCATCTCGATAGTAGAAGGGGAAAAGATGAACCCCAAAAATGAAACTTTCTGCACACCGAAGAGACACTTTGATCCCTTCACAAACAAAGAATTAGCACGCAGGACCTGGAAAACCATTCTGACCTGCTTCACATGAGAGTCCCAATCATCTGAGAAGATCAAAATGTCATCCAAGTAAACAATCAGGAATTTATCCAGATACTCACGGAAGATGTCATGCATAAAAGACTGAAACACAGATGGAGCATTGGCAAGTCCGAACGGCATCACTAGATACTCAAAATGACCCTCGGGCGTATTAAATGCAGTTTTCCATTCATCTCCTTGCCTGATTCTCACCAGATTATACGCACCACGAAGATCTATCTTAGTGAACCAACTAGCCCCCTTAATCCGAGCAAACAAGTCAGATAACAATGGCAAGGGATACTGAAATTTAACAGTGATCTTATTAAGAAGGCGGTAATCAATACACGGTCTCAGCGAACCATCCTTCTTGGCTACAAAAAAGAACCCTGCTCCCAGTGGTGATGACGATGGGCGAATATGTCCCTTCTCCAGGGATTCCTTCACATAACTGCGCATAGCGGCGTGTTCAGGCACGGATAAATTAAATAATCGACCTTTAGGGAATTTACTACCAGGAATCAAATTGATAGCACAATCACAATCCCTATGCGGAGGTAGGGCTTCGGACTTGGGCTCTTCAAATACATCCTGATAATCAGACAAGAACTCTGGGACCTCAGAAGGAGTGGATGACGAAATAGACAAAAATGAAACATCACCATGTACCCCCTGACAACCCCAGCTGGATACCGACATAGAGTTCCAATCCAATACTGGATTATGGGTTTGCAGCCATGGCAACCCCAACACGACCACATCATGCAGATTATGTAGCACCAGAAAGCGAATAACTTCCTGATGTGCAGGAGCCATGCACATGGTCAGCTGGGTCCAGTACTGAGGTTTATTCTTGGCCAAAGGTGTAGCATCAATTCCTCTCAACGGAATAGGACACCGCAAAGGCTCCAAGAAAAACCCACAACGTTTAGCATAATCCAAATCCATCAGATTCAGGGCAGCGCCTGAATCCACAAACGCCATGACAGAATACGATGACAAAGAGCATATCAAGGTAATGGACAGAAGGAATTTGGATTGTACAGTACCAATGACGGCAGACCTATCGAATCGCTTAGTGCGCTTAGGACAATCAGAAATAGCATGAGTGGAATCACCACAGTAGAAACAGACCATTCAGACGTCTGTGTTCTTGCCGTTCAACTCTGGTCATAGTCCTATCGCACTGCATAGGCTCAGGTTTAATCTTAGACAATACCGCCAAATGGTGCACAGATTTACGCGCGCGCAAGCGTCGACCGATCTGAATGGCCAAAGACATAGACTCATTCAAACCAGCAGGCATAGGAAAACCCACCATGACATCCTTAAGAGCCTCAGAGAGACCCTTTCTGAACAAAGCTGCCAGCGCAGATTCATTCCACAGAGTGAGTACTGACCACTTCCTAAATTTCTGACAATATACTTCTATATCATCCTGACCCTGGCACAAAGCCAGCAAATTTTTCTCAGCCTGATCCACTGAATTAGGCTCATCGTAAAGCAATCCGAGCGCCAGGAAAAACGCATTGACATTACTCAATGCAGGGTCTCCTGGCGCAAGAGAAAATGCCCAGTCCTGAGGGTCGCCGCGCAAAAAAGAAATAATAATCAAAACCTGTTGAACAGGATTACCAGAAGAATGAGGTTTCAAGGCCAGAAATAGCTTACAATTATTTTTGAAATTAAGAAACTTAGTTCTATCACCAAAAAACAAATCAGGAATAGGAATTCTTGGTTCTAACATAGATTTCTGATCAATAGTATCTTGAATCCTTTGTACATTTGTAACGAGATTATCCATTGAAGAGCACAGACCCTGAATATCCATGTCCACACCTGTGTCCTGAAACACCCAAATGTCTAGGGGAAAAAAAAAAGACTGAACACAGAGCTGAGAAAAAAAAATGATGTCAGAACTTCTTTTTTCCCTCTATTGAGAATCATTAGGTTGGCTCCTTGTACTGTTATGTAGGCAATCCAGTGACACAGTGTGCCAGCAATCAGAGCACATACAGTGATCTGACAATAACCCAAAAACAATAGAACGAGCTCTGAGACGTGGAATCTCTGTAGACCGCAATACCTGAACCTATCCTAAACACAACTAAAGGCAGCTGTGGATTGCGCCTGACACTACCTATGCAACTCGGCACAGCCTGAGGAGCTGACTAGCCTGAAGATAGAAAAACAAGCCTGACTTGCCTCAGAGAAATACCCCAAAGGAAAAGGCAGCCCCCCACATATAATGACTGTTAGCAAGATGAAAAGACAAACGTAGGGATGAAATAGATTCAGCAAAGTGAGGCCCGATATTCTAGATAGAGCGAGGATAGCAAAGAGAACTTTGCAGTCTACAAAAAACCCTTAAGCAAAAAAACCACGCAAAGGGGGCAAAAAGACCCACCGTGCCGAACTAACGGCATGCCGGTACACCCTTTGCGTCTCAGAGCTTCCAGCAAAACGAATTGACAAGCTGGACAGAAAAAGTAGCAACAAAAGCAAAGAAGCACTTATCTAAGCAGAGCAGCAGGCCACAGGAAAGATCCAGAAGCTCAGATCCAACACTGGAACATAGACAAGGAGCAAGGAAGACAGAATCAGGAGTTAAATAACAAAGCAGCCAACGAGCTCACCAGAACACCTGAGGGAGGAAGCTCAGAAGCTGCAGTACCACTTGTGACCACAGGAGTGAATTCAGCCACAGAATTCACAACAATCGCAACCAGAAGGGGTTAATTTTCCATCCCAAATCCACATTTGTTCCCGGATCCTCAATTTGTAAAGACACCACTAACGGACTATGGTCCGACAATACGCTGGGCATATATTCCACCTCCTGTACCAAATTCTCCATCCAATGTTACTGATGTCCCCCACTACAAGCAAAGGACCCCCTGCCCATCTACCCGACTCTACGAACACATTTTGACCATCGTTGTCTATCACCACCTCCTCAAAAGGTGTGCTTGTGTGTTCCCGAATTGACATCCCTCTAGCATAGACCGAGAACGTCACGTGATACGCCTTCCTCATCCCTCTCCTTTGCAGCACAGCTACTTCATCCTTAAACAAATGCATATCACCGAGGGTCTCTGTTTCAAAATATAGTGCAATATTGCTGTACGCCTCGTGCTATTAGGTAGACCCGACGTTCCAGCTCAAAATTTTAACCCTTCCTCTCTTCATAGTCAATAATATCAGAATTTCATTTCCCCCCCCCTATTTGGCCTCCATTTCCCCTCAAAACCCTCCCCCCACCACCCCCCAATTAATTATTACAACTCACCTTAACCTACTCCTCCAACTTCCCCCAGGAACTGTATCAACTCTTTATGTAAATACCTAAATAGTCCTCTTAATACGAGAAAGGGGAACGCTTTTCTACCACCTAGCAGTTAAGAAAGTCCGAGACTCCGGACACTTAACTACTCTCCTAATTAACTCTTCAAAACTTCATCTCTCCCGCCGACAATTAACCAAATAAAATGCCTGGTGCGCCGCCGAACGCAAACATCTTGATCCAATCCGTCCCGCAATATCACAAGACAGTTATCACATAGCTAAACCAATTTTAACAGTCTCCATAACATTTAGCAATAAACAATTGTCCCACATTCATATAGAGCCTTCTTCAACGGCCCTTCTCTGCTCCAATACTTTTTGATCCAGCCAATTTATCGCCTCCTCAGGGGTCTGAAAAAAAAAAGTGTACCGCTCCCAGGGCCACCACCTTTAATTTAGCTGGATGTAACATTGAATAGGCCAGGCTCAGTCCACGCAATCTTCTCCTGACCTCTCCAAATTTCATCCTGAGCTTCTGAACTGCCGCGGACTAGTCAGGGTAAATAGAAATCCGGTTGCCATCAATAGTTAAGTCATCCATGTCCCTGGCACTCCTAAAGTAGAATGTCATGGTCCCGATAGTTGAGGGTTTTGGCCAACATAGATCTCGGGGCAGATCTCAGGGGCAAAGGTCTAGATGGTACTCGATGGGCCCTCTCCACCGCGAACAGTTTAGGGGGGCTGTCTCCACCCACTTTAGTTTTCAACCATGACTCAATGTAATCTGTGGGGTTACTTCCCTCCACTTTTCAAAATATCACTGCTGAAGAAAATAACTTTGAGAGTCGGTTCATTTACACAAGCCTCACCCTCATTCATAAACTGAGCAGTGAGCATAGAAGTTTGCGGGGCCTCAGCCATGGGTGACATGCCGCTCTCCTCAGGGGTCTGCTGAGTCACATTACTGTCCTGTGCCTGGTCCTGCTTCTCCATCAGCATTCCTGGGTCGCTCACACCACCAGCTTCCTCACCTCCAGCTCCTAGCTTCTCTGACCCCTCCATCCTGGTGAACTTCTCCAGCTTGGAGATCACCTCCATCTTCCTCTGGTATGCGGCGCTTGCCTTTGCCACCTCCTCCTCTGCTGACTTGGCATCATCTTGGGCAGTCCCCAGCTCCCTCTGCGTCCTGTGCGTCATCTGGTCTCCAAGTACCGGAACTTCCGGGCTCCCCTTGCTCACCGCACCCACGGGCACTCCGGCAGCTGTAGCAGGCGTTCGGCGGCGCCCCCGAATTGCCTTTGTACACAGTATGTGCAGCAGTAGAGATCTTGCAGGCGCCCGTTCACATGCTCCGCTAGGCTACGCCCCCGCTTGAGCAGCCTTTGTACCTTCTTCTGGGTGTCAGTTTCATCCAAAGAAAGTGCAAATGAAGCAGTTGCGAACTGGCTACAGGGATCGCATGACATAATAATGGAGCGCAAGCCCCAGGAGGCCCAGAGACGGTGTTGCTGGAAATGAATATACCCTATTTTTATTTTACACAAGGGAATACAGCAATTGGGAATGGATTATCTGAGTAGTGGACAACCCCTTGAAGGATGAGTGGAGCAGGCTGTTTGTAGGACTGCAAAACTAAATATTTGTCTCATAGTTATTAGATTAAAACAAATAAAAGGGTCACCTGGCACGGGCGGCTTCCACAGCGAGTCCCAGCAGGTTTCCCTGGCCAGTAGCAGCACATTCGGTGATTGCAGCCAAACAGCGTTCCGCAGCCGCCCCGTCTCTGCTCGCCTTCACCTAAAAGACAGACATACAATCTGCAGATTACATTACTATGCTCTGCTCAGGAGGAACCGTCTTTGGATGCTTTTTATAGGAGTGATGAAGCCTGGCAGAAGTACAGTGAAGGAAATAAGTATTTGATCCCTTGCTGATTTTGTAAGTTTGCCCACTGACAAAGACATGAACAGTCTATAGTTTTAAGGGTAGGTTAATTTTAACATTGAGAGATAGAATATCAAAAATAAAATCCAGAAAATCACATTGTATAAATTATATAAATTTATTTGTATTTTGCAGTGAGAAATAAGTATTTGATCCCTCTGGCAAACGAGACTTAATACTTGGTGGCAAAACCCTTGTTGGCAAGCACAGCAGTCAGACGTTTTTTGTAGTTGATGATGAGGTTTGCGCAGATGTCAGGGGGAATTTTGGTCCAGTCCTCTGTGCAGATCATCTATAAATCATTATGATTTTGAGGCTGTCGCTTGGCAACTTGGAGCTTCTACTCCCTCCATAAGTTTTCTATGGGATTAAGGTCTGGAGACTGGCTAGGCCACTCCATGACCTTAATGTGCTTCTGTTTGAGCCACTCCTTTGCTGCCTTGGCTGCATGTTTTGGGTCATTGTCTTGCTGGAAGACCCAGCTACTACCCATTTTTAATGTCCTGGTGGAGGGAAGGAGGTTGTCACTCAGGATTTTACGGTACATGGCTCCATCCATTCTCCCATTGATGCGGTGAAGTAGTTCTGTGCCCTTAGCAGAGAAACACCCCCAAAACATAATGGTTCCACCTCTATGCTTGACAGTGGGGATGGTGTTCTTTGGATCATAGGCAGCATTTCTCTTCCTCCAAACACGGCGAGTTGAGTTAATGCCAAACACCTCAATTTTTGTCTCATGTGACCCCAGCACCTTCTCCCAATCACTCACAGAATCATCCAGGTGTTCATTGGTAAACTTCAGACGGGCCTGCACATGTGCCTTCTTGATCAGTAGGACCTTGCGGGCACTGCAGGATTTTAAACCTTTACGGCGTAATGTGTTACCAATGGTTTTCTTGGTGTCTGTGGTCCCAGCTGCCTTGAGATCATTAACAAGTCCCCCCCCCCACCCGTGTAGTTTTTGGCTGATCTCTCACCTTCCTCATGATCAAGGATACCCCACAAGGTGAGATTTCGCATGGTGCCCCAGATCGATGTCTATTGACAGACATTTTGTATTTCTTCCATTTTCTTACTATTGCACCAACCGTTGTCTCCTTCTCACCCAGCGTCTTACTTATGGTTTTGTAGCCCATTCCAGCTTTGTGCAGGTCTATGATCTTGTCCCTGACATCCTTATAAAGCTCTTTGGTCTTGCCCATGTTGTAGAGGTTAGAGTCTGACTGATTAATTGAGTCTGTGGACAGGAGTCTTTTATAAAGATGACTATGTAAGACAGGTGGCTGTAATGCAGGCAACGAGTTCATTAGGATAATCTAACTGGTCTGTAGGAGCCAGAACTTCTAATGGTTGGTAGGGAATCAAATACTTATTTCTCACTGCAAAATGCAAATAAATTTATGTAATTTCTACAATGTGAATTTCTGGATTTTGATATTCTATTTCTCAATGTTAAAATTATCCTACCCTTAAAATCCTACCGTTAAAATTATAGACTGTTCATGTCTGTCAGTGGGCAAACAAACAAAATTGGTAAGGAATCAATTACTTACTACCTTCAGTGTACTAAAATGAAAAAAAAAACAAAACAAAAGAAAAGAAACTTTTGCAAATAGTCTGGATTAAAAATCCACTGCCGTTTAGGTGCACAGTTACGCTGCAGAAATGTGTTTCCATGGTAACAGACTAGAAAAACCTTTCAATGAGTAGACTAGAAAATTACCATAGCACAAAGTGTGGATAGAAGTGTTTTTCTTAATTTAGGAAAACATTTTACAGGAAAAATAAACAATTAAAAAAAAAAATTACAATCCTTATTAAGTCTTGACCAGTGGATGCGGCTTTTTCCATTACATGCTAATTACAGGTATTAGTAAGTCCCATTGATTACAGATGACGTGCGTGTGAATGGCTGACGAACGTCCCACTAAAAAGCAAAAATCGAAGTCCGAAAGTAATAACGGCAATTACTTCCCAATTATCTGACTGCTGACGCTGCTGCTGTTGTAAAGCTGCGGGTTACCATAATTAATATTCATGATTGGGTCTAGAGAGGAGAATATGTAAGAAATGCGTCATTCATTCCCTACCATCGCAAGAAAATATTTCTATAGAGCAAGTTCATATGTGGAGATGATAGTGCTGCATCCCAAAAAGTGAA
Source organism: Ranitomeya imitator (assembly GCF_032444005.1). Taxonomy (NCBI): domain Eukaryota; kingdom Metazoa; phylum Chordata; class Amphibia; order Anura; family Dendrobatidae; genus Ranitomeya; species Ranitomeya imitator. The sequence continues at coordinate 663,254,587 of NC_091286.1, forward strand.
CCCAGAAGTACCATTATTTGTTCCCCAAAGCGCCCCTGAAAGAAACAGTCCTCATTCCTGTGTATAAAAGAAGAGCAGCCTCTTCCGACACATGTAGATACGCTGAGGTCATGACTGCCAAATCCCAGGACGGACCCTCATACACAGCAAAGGTAAAGTGGGCTATGGTGTGTAAGACTGATAGAGGGGCACAGACTATTATCTCCACAGCTCCATCTTCATCTGTGTCCTCAGGACGGAGAAAAACTACTATAATACTGCCACCTATGCACAAGAAAATAACTACTATAATACTGCCCCTATGTACAAGAATATAACTACTATAATACTGCCCCTATGTACAAGAATATAACTACTATAATACTGCTCCTATGTACAAGAATAGAACTACTATAATACTGCTCCTATGTACAAGAATAGAACTACTATAATACTGCCCCTATGTACAAGAATATAACTACTATAATACTGCCCCTATGTACAAGAATATAACTACTATAATACTGCTCCTATGTACAAGAATATAACTACTATAATACTGCTCCTATGCACAAGAATATAACGACTATAATACTGCTCCTATGTACAAGAATATAACTACTATAATACTGCCCCTATGTACAAGAAAATAACTACTATAATACTGCTCCTATCTACAAGAATATAACTACTATAATACTGCTCCTATGTACAAGAATATAACTTCTATAATATTGCCCCTATGTACAAGAATATAACTACTATAATACTGCCCCTATGTACAAGAATATAACTACTATAATACTGCTCCTATGTACAAGAATATAACTACTATAATACTGCTCCTATGCACAAGAATATAACTACTATAATACTGCTCCTATGTACAAGAATATAACTACTATAATACTGCTCCTATGTACAAAAATATAACTACTATAATACTGCCCCTATGTACAAGAAAATAACTACTATAATACTGCTCCTATCTACAAGAATATAACTACTATAATACTGCTCCTATGGACAAGAATATAACTACTATAATACTGCCCCTATGTACAAGAAAATAACTACTATAATACTGCTCCTATCTACAAGAATATAACTACTATAATATTGCCCCTATGCACAAGAATATAACTACCATAATACTGCTCCTATGCATAAGAATATAACTACTATAATACTGCTCCTATGCACAAGAATATAACTACCATAATACTGCCCCTATGTACAAGAATATAACTACCATAATACTGCCCCCTATGTACAAGAATATAACTACCATAATACTGCCCCCTATGTACAAGAATATAACTACTATAATACTGCCCCTATGTACAAGAAAATAACTACTATAATACTGCCCCTATGTACAAGAATATAACTACTATAATACTGCCCCTATGTACAAGAATATAACTACTATAATACTGCTCCTATGTACAAGAATATAACTACTATAATACTGCTCCTATGTACAAGAATAGAACTACTATAATACTGCCCCTATGTACAAGAATATAACTACTATAATACTGCCCCTATGTACAAGAATATAACTACTATAATACTGCCCCTATGTACAAGAATATAACTACTATAATACTGCTCCTATGTACAAGAATATAACTACTATAATACTGCTCCTATGCACAAGAATATAACTACTATAATACTGCTCCTATGTACAAGAATATAACTACTATAATACTGCTCCTATGCACAAGAATATAACTACTATAATACTGCTCCTATGTACAAGAATATAACTACTATAATACTGCCCCTATGTACAAGAAAATAACTACTATAATACTGCTCCTATCTACAAGAATATAACTACTATAATACTGCCCCCTATGTACAAGAATATAACTACCATAATACTGCCCCCTATGTACAAGAATATAACTACTATAATACTGCCCCTATGTACAAGAAAATAACTACTATAATACTGCCCCTATGTACAAGAATATAACTACTATAATACTGCCCCTATGTACAAGAATATAACTACTATAATACTGCTCCTATGTACAAGAATATAACTACTATAATACTGCCCCTATGTACAAGAATATAACTACTATAATACTGCCCCTATGTACAAGAATATAACTACTATAATACTGCTCCTATGTACAAGAATATAACTACTATAATACTGCTCCTATGCACAAGAATATAACTACTATAATACTGCTCCTATGTACAAGAATATAACTACTATAATACTGCCCCTATGTACAAGAAAATAACTACTATAATACTGCTCCTATCTACAAGAATATAACTACTATAATACTTCTCCTATGTACAAGAATATAACTTCTATAATACTGCTCCTATGTACAAGAATATAACTTCTATAATATTGCCCCTATGTACAAGAATATAACTACTATAATACTGCCCCTATGTACAAGAATATAACTACTATAATACTGCTCCTATGTACAAGAATATAACTACTATAATACTGCTCCTATGCATAAGAATATAACTACTATAATACTGCTCCTATGTACAAGAATATAACTACTATAATACTGTCCCCTATGTAAAAGAATATAACTACTACAGTCATGGCCAAAAGTATTGACACCCCTGCAATTCTGTCAGATAATACTCAGTTTCTTCCTGAAAATGATTGCAAACACAAATTCTTTGTTATTATTATCTTCATTTAATTTGTCTTAAATGAAAAAAACACAAAAAGAATTGTCCTAAAGCCAAATTGGATATAATTCCACAACAAACATAAAAAGGGGGTGGACAAAAGTATTGGCACTGTTCGAAAAATCATGTGATGCTTCTCTAATTTGTGTAATTAACAGCACCTGTAACTTACCTGTGGCACCTAACAGGTGTTGGCAATAACTAAATCTCACTTGCAGCCAGGTGACATGGATTAAAGTTGACTCAACCTCTGTCCTGTTTCCTTGTGTGTACCACATTGAGCATGGAGAAAAGAAAGAAGACCAAAGAACTGTCTGAGGACATGAGAAACCAAATTGTGAGGAAGCAAGAGCAATCTCAAGGCTACAAGTCCATCTCCAAAGACCTGAATGTTCCTGTGTCTACCGTGCGCAGTGTCATCCATAAGTATAAAGCCCATGGCCCTGTGGCTAACCTCCCTAGATGTGGACGGAAAAGAAAAATTGACAAGAGATTTCAACGCAAGATTGTGCGGATGTTGGATAAAGAACCTTGACTAACATCCAAACAAGTTCAAGCTGCCCTGCAGTCCGAGGGTACAACATTGTCAGCCCGTACTATCCATCGGCATCTGAATGAAAAGGGACTGTATGGAAGGAGACCCAGGAAGACCCCACTTCTTACCCCGAGACATAAAAAAGCCAGGCTGGAGTTTGCCAAAACTTACCTGAAAAAGCCTAAAACGTTTTGGAAGAATGTTCTCTGGTCAGATGAGACAAAAGTAGAGCTTTTTGGGCAAAGGCATCAACATAGAGTTTACAGGAGAAATAAGAGGCATTCAAAGAAAAGAACACGGTCCCTACAGTCAAACATGGCGGAGGTTCCCTGATGTTTTGGGGTTGCTTTGCTGCCTCTGGCACTGGACTGCTTGTCCGTGTGCATGGCATTATGAAGTCTGAAGACTGCCAACAAATTTTGCAGCATAATGTAGGGCCCAGTGTGAGAAAGCTGGGTCTCCCTCAGAGGTCATGGGTCTTCCAGGAGGACAATGACCCAAAACACACTTCAAAAAGCACTAGAAAATGGTTTGAGAGAAAGCACTGGAGACTTCTAAGGTGTCCAGCAATGAGTCCAGACCTGAATCCCATAGAACACCTGTGGAGAGATCTAAAAATGGCAGTTTGGAGAAGTCACCCTTCAAATATCAGGAACCTGGAGCAGTTTGCCAAAGAAGAATGGTCTAAAATTCCAGCAGAGCATTGTAAGAAACTCATTGATGGTCACCGGAAGCGGTTGGTCGCAGTTATTTTGGCTAAAGGTTGTGCAACCAAGTATTAGGCTGAGGGTGCCAATACTTTTGTCTGGTCCATTTTGGAGTTTTGTGTGAAATGATCAATGTTTTGCTTTTTGCTTCATTCTCTTTTGTGTTTTTTCATTTAAGACAAATTAAATGAAGATAATACCAAAGAATTTGTGATTGCAATCATTTTCAGGAAGAAACTGAGTATTATCTGACAGAATTGCAGGGGTGTCAATACTTTTGGCCATGACTGTATAATACTGCCCCTATGTACAAGAATATAACTACTATAAAACTGCTCCCTATGTACAAGAATATAACTACTATAATACTGCCCCTATGTACAGGAATATAACTACTATAATACTGCCCCTATGTACAAGAATATAACTACCATAATACTGCTCCTATGTACAAGAATATAACTACTATAATACTGCCCCTATATACAAGAATATAACTACTATAATACTGCCTCTATGTACAAGAATATAACTACTATAATACTACTCCTATGTACAGGAATATAACTACTATAATACTGCCCCCTATGTACAAGAATATAACTACTATAATACTGCCCCTATGTACAGGAATATAACTACTATAATACTGCCCCCTATGTACAGGAATATAAGTACTATAATACTGCTCCTATGTACAAGAATATAACTACTATAATACTGCTCCTATGTAGAAGAATATAACTACTATAATACTGCTCCTATGTACAAGAATATAACTACTATAATACTGCCCCTATGTACAAGAATATAACTACTATAATACTGCTCCTATGTACAAGAATATAACTGCTATAATACTGTCCCCTATGTACAAGAATATAACTACTATAATACTGACCCCTATGTACAAGAATATAACTACTATAATACTGCCCCTATGTACAAGAATATAACTACTATAATGCTGCCCCTATGTACAAGAATATAACTACTATAATACTACTCCTATGTACAAGAATATAACTACTATAATACTACTCCTATGTACAAGAATATAACTACTATAATACTGCTCCTATGTACAAGAATATAACTACTATAATACTGCTCCTATGTACAAGAATATAACTACTATAATACTGCTCCTATGTACAAGAATATAACTACTATAATACTGCTCCTATGTACAAGAATATAACTACTATAATACTGCCCCTATGTACAAGAATATAACTACTATAATACTGCTCCTATGTATAAGAATATAACTACTATAATACTGCTCCTATGTACAAGAATATAACTACTATAATACTGCTCTAATATATACAAGAATATAACTACTATAATACTGCTCCTATGTACAAGAATATAACTACTATAATACTGCCCCTATGTACAAGAATATAACTACTATAATACTGCTCCTATGTACAAGAATATAACTGCTATAATACTGTCCCCTATGTACAAGAATATAACTACTATAATACTGACCCCTATGTACAAGAATATAACTACTATAATACTGCCCCTATGTACAAGAATATAACTACTATAATGCTGCCCCTATGTACAAGAATATAACTACTATAATACTACTCCTATGTACAAGAATATAACTACTATAATACTACTCCTATGTACAAGAATATAACTACTATAATACTGCTCCTATGTACAAGAATATAACTACTATAATACTGCTCCTATGTACAAGAATATAACTACTATAATACTGCTCCTATGTACAAGAATATAACTACTATAATACTGCTCCTATGTACAAGAATATAACTACTATAATACTGCTCTAATATATACAAGAATATAACTACTATAATACTGCTCCTATGTATAAGAATATAACTACTATAATACTGCTCCTATATACAAGAATATAACTACTATAATACTGCTCCTATATACAAGAATATAACTACTATAATACTGCTCCTATATACAAGAATATAACTACTATAATACTGCTCCTATATACAAGAATATAACTACTATAATACTGCTCCTATGTACAAGAATATAACTACTATAATACTGCTCCTATATACAAGAATATAACTACTATAATACTGCTCCTATGTATAAGAATATAACTACTATAATACTGCTCCTATATACAAGAATATAACTACTATAATACTGCTCCTATATACAAGAATATAACTACTATAATACTGCTCCTATGTACAAGAATATAACTACTATAATACTGCTCCTATGTACAAGAATATAACTACTATAATACTGCCCCTATGTACAAGAATATAACTACTATAATACTGCTCCTATGTATAAGAATATAACTACTATAATACTGCTCCTATGTACAAGAATATAACTACTATAATACTGCTCCTATGTACAAGAATATAACTACTATAATACTGCTCCTATATACAAGAATATAACTACTATAATACTGCTCCTATGTATAAGAATATAACTACTATAATACTGCTCCTATATACAAGAATATAACTACTATAATACTGCTCCTATATACAAGAATATAACCACTATAATACTACTCCTATGTACAAGAATATAACTACTATAATACTGCTCCTATATACAAGAATATAACTACTATAATACTGCTCCTATATACAAGAATATAACTACTATAATACTGCTCCTATATACAAGAATATAACTACTATAATACTGCTCCTATGTACAAGAATATAACTACTATAATACTGCTCCTATATACAAGAATATAACTACTATAATACTGCTCCTATGTATAAGAATATAACTACTATAATACTGCTCCTATATACAAGAATATAACTACTATAATACTGCTCCTACATACAAGAATATAACTACTATAATACTGCCCCTATGTATAAGAATATAACTACTATAATACTGCTCCTATATACAAGAATATAACTACTATAATACTGCTCCCTATGTACAAGAATATAACTACTATAATACTGCTCCTACATACAAGAATATAACTACTATAATACTGCTCCTACATACAAGAATATAACTACTATAATACTGCCCCTATGTATAAGAATATAACTACTATAATACTGCTCCTATATACAAGAATATAACTACTATAATACTGCTCCTATGTACAAGAATATAACTACTATAATACTGCTCCTACATACAAGAATATAACTACTATAATACTGCCCCTATGTATAAGAATATAACTACTATAATACTGCTCCTATATACAAGAATATAACTACTATAATACTGCTCCTATGTACAAGAATATAACTACTATAATACTGCCCCCTATGTACAGGAATATAACTACTATAATACTGCTCCTATATACAAGAATATAACTACTATAATACTGCTCCTATGTACAAGAATATAACTACTATAATACTGCCTCTATGTACAAGAATATAACTACTATAATTCTGCTCCTATATACAAGAATATAACTACTATAATACTGCTCCTATATACAAGAATATAACTGTTATAGAGTTTCATTATATAGTAAAATACATTGAGCACTCATACTGCTAATGAAAAAAATTAAAACTTAAAGAGGTTACCCACTACTAGGACAACCCCTTATTAAACCGGGATCAGGTGCAGCGTGACTTCCTCTTCATGTTCAGCTTATCGTATGATGGAGACACTGACTCCCGCGCTGATTGGTCGCCGGGCATCATGTGTTATTCTACCACATCACAGCCCCGGGATGGCGAGTGCGGACACCGCTGGTATGGCGCCGGCACCGGAGGCGAGTACAGGCTTTATTATTTTATCGGGCCCGAACATTTAGTTTAAAGAAGGAATTGTCCTAGTAGTGGAAAACCCCTTTAAAACTTTTGAAGAGCCCAGATGAAAAATCTAACGCAAAAAAACAAATGTCCTGATCCTTATGGGGTTAATATGATTCTGAGCAGTGACACCCAACTCCACCTATGATACATGTACAGTATCCTCAGGTCACAGCTACATCCGCCCTCCATTACTCCCCTCACGCTGCTTCTTACCCTCTTCAGCTTCTCAATTTGTCGGCTGCGAACAGCGGTGTTATCAATGGCGAGGACTTCCACCGTCTCCTCCTTCTCCAGCTGGTACTTATTCACGCCGACGATCACTTCTGAACCTGCAGATGTAATTGCGTAACTAAATCATTGATTGTTCCGCGGATGCTTTAGTCGTAACGTGCTTCCTGGTTCACAAGTAGAATGTCAGACTGACACTGGCAGCACTATATGTGCTAGAACACCCAATACTGATCCATGTTGTGCAAATCTTTGGTGTCTAAGGTGTACTTTCACTCCGAGATCCTCGAGTTTTAAACAAAAACTTTATCCTTCCTAGGACCACCCCTCAATGCCTGCGATTATTCATCCAGGTCACACCGATGTAGGAGAGCTGGTAGTTACCAGACTTGTAATACAATACTGCCACCTGCTGGTCAGAGTTAGCAAATGCATAACGTCCTTTACAGCCCAGTGCTACATTGCAAACTTGGGTGACCAATAAGAGATAATGTGATGAACAATGGGGCCTGATAAAGCCATAGACCAGGTGACTCTGGGACTACGTGGCTGAGATTTGGGTAAGATATTAGCCCAAGTTGAAAGCAGATGGATTCACAGATTGGGCACCATGACCCCACAGGGCTTGAAGGAGAACTTGGGATTCGCCTCTTTCCTCTAAACGGATCTTTCGTTTTCTCCCTTTTCCTTTATCTTTTTAGGGGTTGGGTAGGGTCTCCCTTTGGGAGTTCTTTTACTTATGTTTTGGTTGCAATTCATCTTGTCTTTATTTAGACCTATGTGGAGGATTGTACGGTTTTCCATGCTCCGGTTAGGATGACGAACCTTACATACATGATGCTCTATGAAAGAAGAACGCCCAGGACGTCTGAGAAGTGGATCTGCCGTCTTCATTTCCCCTTCATATACCCCATATCTCCATTCCTGGACTCGGTTAGAAGATTGGGACCCTACACTTAAGTTACCTGTATTATGAAGACCCTTGAGAAGTCTAAACACAGTTTGGTGTCCTGCACCTTTCGCTTCACGACCACTCATCTTTTTTAACCCACATTTTACCCTTACAGTATACTATATACTAACTTTTATGTTTGTTTTTTCAAATTTTTCATTATATATATATATATAATATATATATATATATATATATATATATATATATATATATATATATATATATATATATATATATATATATATCTTTTTCAGTCCTTCACTTTTTATACATTGAATCGCTGCTATGCACTTTCATTTGGGGTAATAATAACTTCTCATATACTTTTTCTTTGAACATACTATTACGTTATACTTATTTTTATATTCTTGTTATTTGAAGGATTATATTGGTCACATTTATTTTGGTTGAGCCATGACGATCCCTATACAGGTCACTTTTTTTAAAGGTTTTACACCAATTCCTATATATGGCCTCTGTCACAAAATATTCATTATTTCCCATCTCTGGCCGCCCGGTGTTCTGTCTTCATCCAGGCATCCACGCCATCGTTGCCTCCCCTTTCTTCACCGCGACTTTATCCTTGGTCCCGAACGGTGGGCATGCACTCCCCTCCTCCCTCACAAACTTCCGGAATCACTCCCCTTCCAGATTGCTCGTGTTCCAGCGTGTGTTCCAGACAGCGCATTACTGGATGTGACGTTACTACGAGGGAGCAGAGGGAGCTTCATGCACCATTATTAATTGGTGGTCCAATCGGATGCTCCAATTTAGCCACACCTTTCTCTTTCCTAACATTGGTGCCAGCTTACTTAAAACCCATGGGTCAATTCTTCTAAACACGCCCCTAGAAGAAGCTGGATGCAAAACGCGCGTCGGGGTGAGGTCTTACTACGGCTGTGCTCTAAATCACTACCCTGGTAATATGTCTCGCTTACATCTACGCATACCTGCATGTTATTATAGCCTTTACTTTGTTAAGTAGTAAGCACATTGTACGCACTTCTATTCCGTTTAGGTCAGTTGACCTGGAGCTTAGCTATTATGCCATCTCATCATTTTTGTGCAATTGATTTCATTATTATAGGAAATTGTAGCACAGCCCTGTGTTCCCCCTGCTTAGGGTGCTCTAGTTTGTGTCACATTATCTCTTATTGTTCACCTTGATTTTTTAACATGTATTAATAAACTATTACTATTTAAATTAATTTTTTGGATTTCTTCATTCGAAACTGTGATAATCTCATATGAAGTGCCAGCGACTATTCACTATCTGGACACCTTGTGGATTATTAGGTGAGGGATATTTGTTGTTTTTTTTTATTTTTGCTTTTTTACAGGAGACGAGGGCTTCCATGAAATGGGTGTTAGGGGAGTATAACTGTTTGTTATTTAAAAAAAAAAAAAAAAAAAGAGTAAAAGTGCCAGAATTGGCGCATCTAATAGATGTGCCTTTTCTGGGAGGCTGCAGGCTGCTGTTTTTAGTCTGGTGTGGTGGGGGCAATATCCAGAATACCAGACCCCCAGCTGTCTTCTTTAGCAAGGCTGGTTGTCAAAAATGAGGGAGACTCGACACGGTTTTTTTTTTTATTATTTATTTTAAAAAAAATTTAAGAAAAAGCAGCGTGAGGACCCGTCTAGCCTTGATTACCAACCTTGCTGAAGCTGAGAGTTGCGGCCCCCAGCTGTGAGTTTTATCTGGCTGGTTATCAAAAATACAGGGGATTCCTGCTGTTTTTCTTTGTTTCCTGACCGGGGGTAAACTCATTACCTCTCATCACAGCTGCGGCCTCACGCTGTCACTTGACAGCGTAGGAACCGCGGCTGTCTGACCAGCAGTAATGAATTACCGCCGATCAGCAGCGGTGTTTGCCGTGCCGTGATGCACATGACCCATGGGCCCACATTCAAGAGAATGGGGTTCGGGTATGGGTTCTGTCCTGGACCGAACCTAAGCTTTTTTTTAAGAAAAATATTCATCTCCAATGGGAACAGTGATGATGATGATGATGAATCTAAAACGCTGCGGAATATGATGGTGATCTATAACTAAAATAAAAGAAAGCCGTATAAAAGTACAGACACTTGTTTATGCCCCTTTCTACGGAGACGCAATGATAAAGACATCGCCAATTTGTGCTGTTACGGCACAACACCCATAGACCCTGACGGGTATCAGGACCACGCCGCCGTGTTATCTCTCACCTGAATCAATCCTGGCTTGTCTCCGGGCCGCACACTCCTCTATCCGCAGCTTTGGGATTCCCTCGGCCACGGCTCGGGCCATTCCACCCATCTCTTCTATCTCATTAATGAGCTGATGTAGGACAGCAATGTGTGGAGAAGAGAAGACAAAGGGTTAAAGCTGCTGACCGACCAACTATATTAGAGCTGGTCTGATATAATACCGTCATATAGCGCCCAAATGATGTACAGTGACTGCAGTGCACCTCCATAGAACAGTCCCCAAATAATAAAGCTATACAGCACTTGTGGGGGGGGAATTTAAAGTAGTAAAAATGGGTGAAGGGAACGTCACCGGAGGCCGCTATTGATATTTGATGGTAGAATTTAAATGGCGGTATGTGTGCTGATGGCTTCCATGGCAGCCTGAAGCCACCGTCACTGCTATCTCTGTACTCCCCTGAGGCCCAGCCGGAGAGGGGATCATTAGTTGTCCTGTAGGACGCAATACTCTAATATAGAAGCATATGGTACACGCGAATAAACGAGAGCATGACCAAGTCCAATAGGAAACCTTAAAAAAAAAAAATGCAAAAAAAAAAAAAAGGTTTAAAAACTTTTCTCAATACGAAATGAAAAAAAAAAATGTATTATTGCCATATCTGTAACAGGTCGAACTATGAAAAGTATACATTGATTCACCCACTTGGTAAAGAAAAAAAGTCAAAAAGGAAGAATTCTTATCCCTAGGTCAAAGCTTTAAAAAAAAAAAAAGAAAAAAACCTTATGTGCTGCCGAACGGAAAAATATCAAAAAGTTGAATCTTGGGAAAAGGAGAGAAAAAAAAAATTGAGAATGCAAAAATGGCTGCAGACGTAATGACTTAAAGGGGTATTCCCATTTCCAATCTGTAGAAGGTGTAATAATAATAATATTAGCAAATACCTCCAATTAGAAATGTAGGATAGTTTTCCTGATTAGCTGTGTCTCTTTCCTCATGTGCAGGACCTTAGGTATCCATGGTTACGACCACTAGCACCTAGCTGTCACTATATCAGTGGTCGTAACAATGGATAACGCTGCGGAGCAGGCTGAGGGAAGACCCGGCTCTGCTACATCTGCACACGCGCGCGCGTCCTCACCTTCAGAGCCGCCTGGTACACGTCCTCGGTGAGGCACTCCATCATGTGGGACCCCCCCCAGGGGTCTGCCACCTTGGGGATCCCGGACTCCTCCTGAATGATAATCTGGGTGTTCCGGGCGATCCGCGCGCTCTTCACGGTGGGCAGACCTAAGGCCTCATCAAACGAGTTAGTGTGGAGCGACTGCGTGCCCCCGAACACTGCGGCCATGGCTTCAATCACGGTGCGGATGACGTTGTTGTACGGGTCCTGCCGATGTATGACAATCATGTCACCAGACACACAAAGGCATCCTAGTAAGAATATTTTATTGTCTGGTGTCTGCAGGCCCCGTGCAAAGCTATGTGTAGGCATGGCAACAGACTGTTACTAAGCAGACATATAGGTCTGCAGTGGAGCTGTGGACCCCGAACAAGAGCTCTGTATTTCAGACTAGTTACATCTATGTTCATGCAATCATTATGCAGAACAGCTCTGTCTCCCATCAGTGTCTACATGTGACGCTCCGAGTATTCCAGGGTCCTCACCTGTTCTGTAAGTGACCACCCAGACGTCTGGCAGTGCGCGCGCAGCAACAGAGACTTCTTGTCCTTGGGATGGAAGTTCTTCTCAATAAGATGGGCCCACAGCCTACGGCCTGCTCGCATTTTTGCAATTTCCATATAGAAATTCATCCCAATGCCCCAAAAGAAGGACAACCTGAGCGGGTGCAAAGCACAAAATCAAAGATGCAAAAAGTACACTAAGAATCCGGTATTATACCCCAGAGCTGCACTCACTATTCTGCTGGTGCAGTCACTGTGTACATACATTACATTACTGATCCTGGGTTACATCCTGTATTATACCCCAGAGCTGCACTCACTATTCTGCTGGTGCAGTCACTGTGTACATACATTACATTACTGATCCTGGGTTACCTCCTGTATTATACCCCAGAGCTGCACTCACTATTCTGCTGGTGCAGTCAGTGTGTACATACATTACATTACTGATCCTGAGTTACATCCTGTATTATACCCCAGAGCTGCACTCACTATTCTGCTGGTGCAGTCACTGTGTACATACATTACATTACTGATCCTGAGTTACATCCTGTATTATACCCCAGAGCTGCACTCACTATTCTGCTGGTGCAGTCACTGTGTACATACATTACATTACTGATCCTGAGTTACATCCTGTATTATACTCCAGAGCTGCGCTCACTATTCTGCTGGTGCAGTCACTGTGTACATACATTACATTACTGATCCTGAGTTACATCCTGTATTATACTCCAGAGCTGCACTCACTATTCTGCTGGTGCAGTCACTGTGTACATACATTACATTACTGATCCTGAGTTACCTCCTGTATTATACCCCAGAGCTGCACTCACTATTCTGCTGGTGCAGTCACTGTGTACATACATTACATTACTGATCCTGAGTTACATCCTGTATTATACCCCAGAGCCGCACTCACTATTCTGCTGGTGCAGTCACTGTGTACATACATTACATTACTGATCCTGAGTTACTTCCTGTATTATACCCCAGAGCTGCACTCACTATTCTGCTGGTGCAGTCACTGTGTACATACATTACATTACTGATCCTGAGTTACATCCTGTATTATACTCCAGAGCTGCGCTCACTATTCTGCTGGTGCAGTCACTGTGTACATACATTATTGATCCTGAGTTACATCCTGTATTATACTCCAGAGCTGCACTCACTATTCTGCTGGTGCAGTCACTGTGTACGTACATTACATTACTGATCCTGTACTGATCCCGAGTTACATCCTGTATTATACTCCAGAGCTGCACTCACTATTCTGCTGGTGCAGTCACTGTGTACATACATTACATTACTGATCCCGAGTTACATCCTGTATTATACCCCAGAACTGCGCTCACTATTCTGCTGGTGCAGTCACTGTGTACATACATTACATTACTGATCCTGAGTTACATCCTGTATTATACTCCAGAGCTGCGCTCACTATTCTGCTGGTGCAGTCACTGTGTACGTACATTACATTACTGATCTTGTACTGATCCTGAGTTACATCCTGTATTATACCCCAGAGCTGCACTCACTATTCTGCTGGTGCAGTCACTGTGTACATACATTACATTACTGATCCCGAGTTACATCCTGTATTATTCTCCAGAGCTGCACTCACTATTCTGCTGGTGCAGTCACTGTGTACATACATTACATTACTGATCCTGAGTTACATCCTGTATTATACCCCAGAGCTGCACTCACTATTCTGCTGGTGCAGTCACTGTGTACATACATTACATTACAGATCCTGAGTTACATCCTGTATTATACTCCAGAGCTGCGCTCACTATTCTGCTGGTGCAGTCACTGTGTACATACATTACATTACTGATCCTGAGTTACATCCTGTATTATACTCCAGAGCTGCACTCACTATTCTGCTGGTGCAGTCACTGTGTACATACATTACATTACTGATCCTGAGTTACATCCTGTATTATACCCCAGAGCTGCACTCACTATTCTGCTGGTGGAGTTGCTGTGTACATTACTGATCCTGAGTTACATCCTGTATTATACTCCAGAGCTGCACTCACTATTCTGCTGGTGCAGTCACTGTGTACATACAGTATTGATCCTGAGTTACATTCTGTATTATACCCCAGAGCTGCACTCACTGTTCTGCACTAGCATTACATGAAGTCACAGTTCTCACCTGGGTGCAAACTCGTCGATGGTGAGCCCGGCTGTCAGTCCTGTCCGGCAGTACTCCAGCCCATCTGCTACGGTGTAGGCCAGCTCCAGAACAGCGTCGGCTCCGGCTTCCTGCATGTGATAGCCGCTGATGGAGATGGAGTTGAATTTGGGCATGTGCTGGGGAGATAGACCGGGGGTGAGACTGTGAGGAGCAGTGATGAGATGTGGCCTAATCTGAGCCAGGAGCCGCACTTATTTCTGCAGATACTGAGGAGGAGACATGCAGCCTGCTAGGTGATAGCAGACCCCAGGGACAGCGACATGGTGGTCACCGGGCGAGCGCTAGGCCTGGAGGGAGAAGGGGCCGCACTAATGCTGCTGGGGGATGTGTGCTCCAGCCTCTGCCCCGCGTTATAGGGTCAGGTAGTAGAAGACCTCCTTATCACAGCACAAACATCGCCCCCGTATCATGGAGGTCGCTTGTGGGACTTATGGACAGTGCGGCTGAACAGAACACCCTCATGCTTGGTGTGCTGGAATTTAAAGGGGTTTTCCATCTTTAGAAAAGTGCACCCCAAAAGTGATATCACAAGCAATACTCCCCCAAACCCCACTGATGCTCCGATTTCCGTGTTTTGACAGCAGTGGTGACATCACGTTGGCAGCTCACATCAACGCTGCAGCCAATCACAGAACTCAACAGAGCTCCACTATGCATCCATCTCCACTACGCTCTACGAGCCCCTCACCACTATGCGCCCCTCACCACTATGCGCACCTCTCCACTACACTCCACTATGCGCCCCTCTCCACTATGCTCTACTACGTGCCCCTCTCCACTATGCTCTACTACGTGCCCCTCTCCACTACGCGCCCCTCTCCACTACGCTCTACTACGTGCCCCTCTCCACTACGTGCCCCTCTCCACTACGTGCCCCTCTCCACTACGCGCCCCTCTCCACTACGCGCCCCTCTCCACTACGCGCCCCTCTCCACTACGCGCCCCTCTCCACTACGCGCCCCTCTCCACTACGCGCCCCTCTCCACTAAGCGCCCCTCACCACATTTTTAAAAAAACTGGTAACTTTGGCTTAAAAACTACGAAAGTCGACAAATTTGTTCACTGCTGGCTGTGATTAAATGTTGCAATAGTTCGTATGTCAGAAAACTGGAGAAAGCTTCTTGATGATCGGATCTAAGGGCAGGTGCCGACAACCGAATTATCGATCCTAGTGCAATCTGACAAAACATCACACTCGGACCAATGTTTCTCTATGGGCCGTGCATATGTACAATTTTTTTCTTTAGACAGCACCAGAGTAAAAAAGAAATTGATGCATGCCAGAGTTGGATCTGATTCGGCTATGCAAGTCAATAAGAGCGTGGAAACCATCTGACTGCACTTAGGTGACATATGAGTGCAGTACGATTTCCACGGACTTACACAATGGAAAAGATGTAGACATTTTTTTCTGATGGTCAGGAAACCTGTGTTCGGGCCATTCCCTATGAAGTCAGTGAAACACGACCATGTGTATGCAGCCTTACCGGCACGTAAGCGGAGCAGAAGACCGGGGTCTGGACTGCAGCCGAGATAATCACCGGGAGTGCAGGCTATGGATTCCTCACCTGAGATGTGTACTGGAAGATATCGGCGATGATTTTCATGGACGGCCCTGGAGGGAATATATAGGTGTTCCTGACCATAAACTCCTTCAAGATGTCATTCTGGATGGTCCCGGTCAGCTTCTCCTGAGGACAGCCCTGCTCCTGCCCTGTGACTACAAACATAGCCAGGATGGGGATGACGGCGCCATTCATGGTCATGGACACGGACATCTTCTCCAGAGGGATGCCATCAAAAAGCATCTTGGTGTCTTCTACTGTGTCGATGGCCACCCCGGCCATGCCCACATCTCCGTGAACTCTAGGGTTGTCAGAGTCGTATCCTCGGTGGGTGGCCAGGTCAAAAGCCACGGACAACCCCTGCTGACCGGCTGCGAGAAAATCAAGGGAACCAAGAGACTCGTGAGTGAAACTTGGAACAGAGCCTCAGACCCTCACAGCTATACAATCCCTTGGCTGTGTTCACACATCGCTTTTATGCTGCTGCCAAAACCCGAACTCTTGGCAGTAAAAAAGCAGAAGACAAAAAGCAGGTTTTGCTGCAGTTTTTGGAGCGTTTTTCAGGATCTCAAAGTTGAGCTTTGCTTCCACCAGACAAGAATGAGTAATACAAAGTGTCAGGCCACTAGTATAAGACGTAAGTTACACCAGAACATTTTTTGGGAAAAAAATTGTTCAAATTATTTAGGTGGAAAAGATTTCTAAAATTTGAAAAAAGTGACTATTCTGAACGAAGAAAAGTTCATGAAAAAAACAAAACAATTTCAAGTGTAAAAAGAAGGGAAGAGGGGAGCTGAATTGGCCAGGCATTGTTTACCTAACACATTAGTAGGGCATTGAGCTGGTCTGGCTTTATTTACGTCTGCACATTGGCAGGGCATTGAGCTGATAAGTATTTGTTAACTTTTACACAAGGGTAGGGCATTGTTCACCTTTACACATTGGTAGGGCATTGTTTACTTTTACATATTGGTAGGGCATTGAGAAGGCCGGGCATTGTTCACCTTTACACATTGGTAGGGCATTGCTTACTTATACATATTGGTAGGGCATTTAGTTGGTAGGGCATTGTTTACTTTTACACATTGGTAGGGCATTGAGAAGGCCGGGCATTGTTCACCTTTACACATTGGTAGGGCATTGTTTACTTTTACATATTGGTAGGGCATTGAGAAGGCCGGGCATTGTTCACCTTTACACATTGGTAGGGCATTGCTTACTTATACATATTGGTAGGGCATTTAGTTGGTAGGGCATTGTTTACTTTTACACATTGGTAGGACATTGAGAAGGCCGGGCATTGTTCACCTTTACACATTGGTAGGGCATTGTTTACTTTTACATATTGGTAGGGCATTTCGTTGGTAGGGCATTGCTTATTTTTACACATTGGTAGGGCATTGCTTACTTTTACACATTGGTAGGGCATTGTTTACTTTTACACATTGGTAGGGCATTTAGTTGGTAGAGCATTGTTTACTTAACACATTGGTAGGGCATTGAGTAGGTCAGGTAGTGCTCATTTTTACACAATTGGTAGGGCATTGAGTTGTTGTGGGCACTGTTCACTTTTACACATATCACTAATTTAATCAAACTATACTAATACTAACACCCATGGACATATGAAGATATCAAGACATTTTGGATTAAACTTGGGGGAAAAAATGCAAAAATAAATGGGTTTCATATCCTGCTGTACCTGCATTTTTTTCATCAAAAACTGATAGCAGCATTTTTACCACTTGCTCATTGTGTTCTATGAGTGAAAAAAACACTTCAAAACACTGAAAGAATTGAGTTTCAAAAAACACAGCAGTTTTCCAATTCAGTCAGGAAAAATAAACCAAGTGTGTGCATGAGATTTCTGAAATTTTAATAGCTTTTGCTAGTACTGTAAAAAGCAGCTTTTAATTTCCATAAAAAAAGCAACATGTGAACCTAGCCTAAAACAGGTTTTATAAGAAAAAATAGGGATTTTTGTGTACTCACCGTAAAATCCTTTTTTCCGAGCCATTCATTGGGGGACACAGACCGTGGGTGTATGCTGCTGCCACTAGGAGGCTGACACTAAGTGATACAAAGAAAGCTAGCTCCTCCCTTGCAGTATACATCCTCCTGCTGGCTCTCAGCTAACCAGTTCGGTGCAAAAGCAGTAGGAGATCAATAACAACGTAAGCATGTCATATCATATATGAGAGTATAGCATATCAGATTGAGCTTACGGAATGTCATATTATATATGAGATTATAGCATGTCAAATTATAAAACAAGCATAAGCTAATACCAGGGTGGGAGCTGTGTCTCCCAATGAATGGCTCGGAGAAAAGGATTTTACGGTGAGCACACAAAAATCCCTATTTCCCCTTCGCCTCATTGGGGGACACAGACCGTGGGACGTCCCAAAGCAGTCCCTGGGTGGGAACAACATCAGATCAGGCCCTGTGTAACCGCTACTTACAAGTGCGCCACTGCGGCCTGCAGAGTCCGCCTGCCCAGACTCACATCTGTGGAAGTGTGGGGATTATAGTGCTTCAAGAATGCATGCGGACTGAACGAATCCGCAAGCTTGCAGGCGTACTTTGCCCACGCCTGGTACCTAGAATCCTTGGAGTTAGGCTGACATCTAGCATGGAAGGACTCCAGGATGGTGAAAAGAATCCACCATGCTATCATGGCCGATGAAACGGCTAAACCCTTCCTGAAAACATCAGGAAGCCTTCCTCTTACCGTCAGGAAGCCCAAATAAAGTGTCCAACCTTTGGAAGGACGCCGTCCTCGATACGTACCTACTCAGAGCACTCACTTCGTCCAGAATATGGGGAACTCATTACATTTTGTGGACTGGTGCCGAAAGAGATGAGGGAAGAGCTATGCCCTCGTAACAGTGGTAATACAATGCCACCTTGGTAACAAGGGATGGGGATGGCCTGAGGACAACCTTGCCTTGACGGTAATAAGGGAAAAACATCTGAAAGAGCAAGGAGCTAGCTCCAAAGACTTGTCAGAGTGAGGATATCGCAGAGAAAAAAGGGGCGAACTTCCATGATAGTAAAGTCTGCCCGGATGAAAAGGAGTGTGCTGTAAGACTCCTAGGACCATTAAGGTCCCAATGATCTAACGGCATGCGATAGGGAAGAACTACATGTGAACACTCTCTGTGAGAAAGTCCCTACTTGCAGTTTTGCTGCAATAAGGCGGGAAGATACTAGCTCTGCAAACAAAAACTGACGTGGTCAGTGCGGATCTCGGAGGATCACTGGGGCCCATTCTGCATCCAAAAGGCTCTTGGAAGTAGAGGAAGGGGAGTTATGGAAACTGGTACCAAGTCAGAACCAGAGCATGCAGGGCGATGGCTCTTGGATCTCGAGGCCGAACCACGAACTCGAGTACATTGGCATTCAGTCTGGACGCCGTCCAATCTACAACTGGAGAGCTCCGGTGAAGGCAGATCTGATGGAAGACCTCGGGATGAAGTTCCCACTGACTTGAGGCGGAACCCTGACGGCTGAATTTGTTTGCCGTCCAGAGTTTTATTCCTGGGATATATACTGCGGAGATCACCGAATGATAGGTACCTCGGTCATGGAGCCTGACCGTGAGTACCTGCTAGATGATTGACATATGGCACCGCTGTGGCATCATTATCCAATTGAATTCGGATAGGGAGACCGGCCAGAAGGCAGTGGACCTGCTGTAGGACTACCATTCGGATGTCCAGAGCAATGATAGGGAGAAGAAGAATGGCATTGGTAGTTACTAATAACCATTGAACCGGGAGAAAGGCTCTGGATGAAGATGGAGCTCAGAGACTATCGTCTGAAAGTCTGTCAGACTTGCTCAAAACGAGCAGAGTGAAGGAAACCACTTCCATTGTAGTCACCATTTTTCCTCAGAACCCTCCTAGCAAATCGAATGAAGAGGGAATGAGTAATCAAGTGCGCGAGCTTCTTGTTGCAGGGCCGTGACCTTGTCACGAGGGGGAATTACCATGCTTCTGGATGTGTGCAGGATCATCCTCATAAAGGATATCTGCTGGGCTGGAAATGAGGAGAACTTGTCTAAGTTTAGCTGCCAGCCCAGGTGGGAGGGTATCGCAAGTGATATAGACGACTCATTGTAGTCCTGGAAGGGTGGCTAGACAGTCGACCAAACAGGGCAGGACGAGCACGCCTCAAGGATGCGAGAGAAACATGACATTCGTCATGACCCTTGCGAACACTCGGTGCGGAAGCAAGGCCGAAGGACAAGGTTGTGACTTGAAAAAGCTGTTCACGAATGGAAAAGCGAAGGAATTTTTGAAGAAGGTAAGCATCCCGAATGTCGATGGATGCTGGAAACTGCACCTTTTTCTGTTGAAGTAATGGCTGAGCGGAGGAACTCCATCCGAAGAAGGAGGACCATGTCAAAGGTTGTTAGAAGTTTGAGGTCCAGGGACGGTGTTACTGTTCGTTCCCCTTCTTGGAACCAAGATCGCTTAGATCTTGTCAGTCTCCCGCTCAAAAGATTTGATTGGCCAGTTGTTACTGGTGTGAATCAAGGTAGTTAACGTCTCCAGCCAGGAGACCATTGCTCTAGCAATCCATGCGGCGGCTAGGGAGCGTAGAGCGCTGAACCCAAAGCCGCAAGACGGAATGAACCAGATTTGCTATCTGACAGTCCGTGGTATTTTTAACTGATGATACATCGGGCGGGTATACTGGTAGGTCTACCACAGGAGATTCTACCCGGTTAATCTGCCCATTGGCAGAAAGCAGGCTGCATCCAGCAGGTCATAGTCTCTTGCCATTGCCGCTCTCTTTTGACTGTGCAGAGATAAAAATTAGGAACCCTCGATCCATCAACCTCTTACCAGGGAAGTGGAGAGGAATTGTCCGGCTTCTTGCATCATCCGCTAAATAGTGGTGATGCAGAGGGGGGTGCTCGTATGCCAAAAAGGGTGCCTCTGTACATCCACAGAGTTCAGGTCTCCGGGTGGACAGGACAGGTTGTCTGGCGTTAGGCCTGGGTGCAGAGAGGAAACATGGAGGCGACACTCCGTGTGCTCATCTGTTGATAGTGTGGGGAGATCGGTGCCCTTTAAAAGGACACGTCGCCCTTAAAAATCAGGCCAGGCATGGCATCCCACGTAGAGGCTTGTGTCCAGTGAATCGCTTATCCGGACTGAATGGCAAATGCGCTACAAGGGAGTTTAGTCACCTTATGAGGGACACTGTGTAGTCTAGAGGAGAGCCAGAGTCTTCGTCAATGTACCGAGATTAGTTACTCTTCTCTGAAGCTCTGGCAAGTTCAGTCAATATCCGATCCATATTCAGAGCCTTGTTGTCATCAAATCATTGGTGAGGGAGCAGGAAACGAAAACTTCCGTTTTCTAGATGCCTGTACGTTTCTAGAATACTTGCGGCCCCTGCTAGCCGACGGCTCCCATGTAGGGTAGGGACCATGTATATCGGTCCTGCGAGCACCCCGAGCCACAGAGTGTACACGGAGGGATTCAATCTCTTGGTCAGAGAAACGTGGATTGCGGTCAGTGACAAAGTCCACTGAGGGGAACTAGGTACTCTGGGATAAGCTGGGGTCGGCGGCGGAGGGCTCCTTGGATTGATCATGCGCCCGTAAGACCAGAGAATACTGGTCATGCCCCTTAAGAACAGGGATGCACCTTTAAGATCAGGGAATACTGGTCTTGCCCTTTAAGACCAGGGATGCGCCTTTAAGACCACGGAATACTGCTCATGCGCCTTTAAGACCAGGGAATACTGCTCATGCGCCTTTAAGACCAGGGAATACTGCTCATGCACCTTTAAGACCAGGGAATACTGCTCATGCGCCTTTAAGACCAGGGAATACTGCTCATGCGCCTTTAAGACCAGGGAATACTGCTCATGCGCCTTTAAGACCAGGGAATACTGCTCATGCGCCTTTAAGACCAGGGAATACTGCTCATGCGCCTTTAAGACCAGGGAATACTGCTCATGCGCCTTTAAGACCAGGGAATACTGCTCATGCGCCTTTAAGACCAGGGAATACTGGTCATGCGCCTTTAAGACCAGGGAATACTGGTCATGCGCCTTTAAGACCAGGGAATACTGGTCATGCGCCTTTAAGACCAGGGAATACTGGTCATGCGCCTTTAAGACCAGGGAATACTGGTCATGCGCCTTTAAGACCAGGGAATACTGGTCATGCGCCTTTAAGACCAAGGAATACTGGTCAGGTCAGGTACTGATGTAGAGTCGATGTGCCCCTTTAATGCAGAAACCATCGTCCCAGCGTGGGCCGGCCAGGTGGACCAAGATGGCCAATGGGAGTTGCAGAGTTGATAAAAATCTCGCAGAGAGTGAGAAGCGCCAAGTCGGGGGCGGAGACACGGACACAATGTTGAATAGGCCCAAGCCGAGGCCTAAATTTCTGTAGCCAGCAGGTGACACCATTCGAAGAAGTGAGGGGCGTTCCAGGCGAGAAGCGCCAGAAAAGCGGGCGGAGCTGCCTTAGGGCGCCATAGTGCAGGCGAGGCTTCCGGGATGCGGCCTACACATCGGCCAAAGCCGGGGGCTAAATTTTTGCAGCCGGCCGGAGCCGTTACCTCAGAGAGGTGGGCCACAGGGAAGTGGCTGAGGCTGCCTGTCAGCATGTGAATATCCCACTGAAGATGGATCCACTCACCATTGGTGCGCGTCCCGGCATGGAGCCGCCGCGGATGTGGGTTTCAGCGCTGTTCTGTGCAGCGTGGACGGTGCAGGGATAAGCCTCAATCCATCATCCGTTTGTTAGGGAGGTGGAGAGGACCCGTCCGCCTCCTTGTGCCATCCGCTTTCACAGTGGTGGGACAGTGGGGGCTGCTCGGACGCCATAGAGAGGGGCCTCTGTACATCCACGGAGTTCAGTCCGGGTGGACAGGGCCAGTTGTCCGGCATTAGGCCTGGCTCCAGGAGAGGATACATGGAGGCGACACTCCGTGTGGTCGCCTGCTGCTGGTGTGGGGAGATCGGGACCATGAAAGGAACCGTCGCCCCTGAAGTGAGCTCAGGCATGGCTTCCCACGTCGCAGGAGAGGGTACGGGGAGGTATACTCGCCGTGCTCGCCTGTTGATGGTTCAGGGGAGATCGGAACCTTGAAAGGAACCGTCGCCCCCTTCACTCCGTTAATTAAAAAATAAAAATTTACAGAAAAGTAAAATAAAAACATTGTCTGAACCAGACCCGTGTGCCTCCTACAGACACTAAGCAAGAACTGGTTATATGAGAGCCAGCAGGAGGGTGTATACTGCAGGGGAGGAGCCGAGAGCCAGCAGGAGGTGTATACTGCAGGGGAGGAGCCGAGAGCCAGCAGGAGGGCGTATACTGCAGGGGAGGAGCTGAGAGCCAGCAGGAGGGTGTATACTGCAGGGGAGGAGCCGAGAGCCAGCAGGAGAGTGTATACTGCAGGGGAGGAGCTGAGAGCCAGCAGGAGGGTGTATACTGCAGGGGAGGAGCCGAGAGCCAGCAGGAGGGCGTATACTGCAGGGGAGGAGCTGAGAGCCAGCAGGAGAGTGTATACTGCAGGGGAGGAGCCGAGAGCCAGCAGGAGGGTGTATACTGCAGGGGAGGAGCCGAGAGCCAGCAGGAGGGTATATACTGCAGGGGAGGAGCCGAGAGCCAGCAGGAGGGTGTATACTGCAGGGGAGGAGCTGAGAGCCAGCAGGAGAGTGTATACTGCAGGGGAGGAGCTGAGAGCCAGCAGGAGGGTGTATACTGCAGGGGAGGAGCCGAGAGCCAGCAGGAGGGTGTATACTGCAGGGGAGGAGCTGAGAGCCAGCAGGAGGGTGTATACTGCAGGGGAGGAGCTGAGAGCCAGCAGGAGGGTGTATACTGCAGGGGAGGAGCCGAGAGCCAGCAGGAGGGTGTATACTGCAGGGGAGGAGCTGAGAGCCAGCAGGAGGGTGTATACTGCAGGGGAGGAGCTGAGAGCCAGCAGGAAGGTGTATACTGCAGGGGAGGAGCTGAGAGCCAGCAGGAGGGTGTATACTGCAGGGGAGGAGCTGAGAGCCAGCAGGAGGGTGTATACTGCAGGGGAGGAGCTGAGAGCCAGCAGGAAGGTGTATACTGCAGGGGAGGAGCTGAGAGCCAGCAGGAGGGTGTATACTGCAGGGGAGGAGCTGAGAGCCAGCAGGAGGGTGTATACTGCAGGGGAGGAGCTGAGAGCCAGCAGGAGGGTGTATACTGCAGGGGAGGAGCTGAGAGCCAGCAGGAGGGTGTATACTGCAGGGGAGGAGCTGAGAGCCAGCAGGAGGGTGTATACTGCAGGGGAGGAGCTGAGAGCCAGCAGGAGGGTGTATACTGCAGGGGAGGAGCCGAGAGCCAGCAGGAGGGTGTATACTGCAGGGGAGGAGCCGAGAGCCAGCAGGAGGGTGTATACTGCAGGGGAGGAGCCGAGAGCCAGCAGGAGGGCGTATACTGCGGGGGAGGAGCCGAGAGCCAGCAGGAGGGTGTATACTGCAGGGGAGGAGCTGAGAGCCAGCAGGAGGGCGTATACTGCAGGGGAGGAGCCGAGAGCCAGCAGGAGGTGTATACTGCAGGGGAGGAGCTGAGAGCCAGCAGGAGGGTGTATACTGCAGGGGAGGAGCTGAGAGCCAGCAGGAGGGTGTATACTGCAGGGGAGGAGCTGAGAGCCAGCAGGAAGGTGTATACTGCAGGGGAGGAGCTGAGAGCCAGCAGGAGGGTGTATACTGCAGGGGAGGAGCTGAGAGCCAGCAGGAGGGTGTATACTGCAGGGGAGGAGCTGAGAGCCAGCAGGAAGGTGTATACTGCAGGGGAGGAGCTGAGAGCCAGCAGGAGGGTGTATACTGCAGGGGAGGAGCTGAGAGCCAGCAGGAGGGTGTATACTGCAGGGGAGGAGCTGAGAGCCAGCAGGAGGGTGTATACTGCAGGGGAGGAGCTGAGAGCCAGCAGGAGGGTGTATACTGCAGGGGAGGAGCTGAGAGCCAGCAGGAGGGTGTATACTGCAGGGGAGTAGCTGAGAGCCAGCAGGAGGTGTATACTGCAGGGGAGGAGCCGAGAGCCAGCAGGTGTATACTGCAGGGGAGGAGCCGAGAGCCAGCAGGAGGGTGTATACTGCAGGGGAGGAGCTGAGAGCCAGCAGGAGGGTGTATACTGCAGGGGAGGAGCTGAGAGCCAGCAGGAGGGTGTATACTGCAGGGGAGGAGCTGAGAGCCAGCAGGAGGGTGTATACTGCAGGGGAGGAGCTGAGAGCCAGCAGGAGGTGTATACTGCAGGGGAGGAGCCGAGAGCCAGCAGGTGTATACTGCAGGGGAGGAGCCGAGAGCCAGCAGGAGGGTGTATACTGCAGGGGAGGAGCTGAGAGCCAGCAGGAGGTGTATACTGCAGGGGAGGAGCCGAGAGCCAGCAGGTGTATACTGCAGGGGAGGAGCCGAGAGCCAGCAGGAGGGTGTATACTGCAGGGGAGGAGCCGAGAGCCAGCAGGAGGGTGTATACTGCAGGGGAGGAGCTGAGAGCCAGCAGGAGGGTGTATACTGCAGGGGAGGAGCTGAGAGCCAGCAGGAGGGTGTATACTGCAGGGGAGGAGCTGAGAGCCAGCAGGAGGGTGTATACTGCAGGGGAGGAGCTGAGAGCCAGCAGGAGGGTGTATACTGCAGGGGAGGAGCAAATTTTTTTTGTATCACTTAGTGTCAGCCTCCTAGTGGCAGCAGCATAACACCCATGGTCTGTGTCCCCCAATGAGGCGAAGGAGAAAAAACATCTTTAGGCATCCATTGTACTTCCTGATATTTCTTGTACTGGAAAAAAAACAGTACTAGCGCTATCCATGTACGTGTGTCATCTGTCTGCACCATCAGTATGACATGTACTGGAATAGAATGCAGAATAGAAATGACAGATGTTTAGGTGTTTGATGTGCAAAGATAGATTGATTGATAGATAAATAAATGTCAGAGAGATATGCAATATGCATGTATTCTGCTAAAAAAATAAATGAAAAAAAATGGTGTGGGATCTCCCATTAGAATACACAGCTAAGGGAAAGCAGACAGCTAAGAAGTCGTCTGGTAAGGGGTCAATATCCATGGCAGTTCCCTGCTTATTAATAACAGCTCACAGCTGTCTGCTTTGCCTTTACTGGTTATTAAAAATGGGGACCCTTAAATAAAAATAATGACGTGGGGTCTCCCCTATTTTTTAATAACCAGCAAAGGCTAATCAGATAGCTGCGGTTTGATGTTAATAATTTGGGAAGGTCCATGGATATTGGCCCCTTCCCAGCCTAATACAATCAGCCGTCATTCGCCCCAGAAATGGCCCATCCTTTAGATGCGCCAATTCTGGCGCTTAGCCTCGGCTCTTCTCGATGCATGGTGCACAGGCAATCAGGGTTGTGGTTTTGGGGTTGATGTCAGCTGTAAGATGTCCGCTGATACCAAGCCCATGGGTTAATAATGGAGAGGTGTCTATCAGACATCCCCATGACTAACCCTGTATCAAAAGACTTTTGTATGTGTGTGTATATTTCTTTTGACTACGGGTGTAGTAATGGACGCCTCTTCATTACTAACCCCTGGGTTTGGTATCAGTGGACATTGCACAGCTGACATCAACCCCAAAACCATTACCCCGATTGACAAGGTACCAGGGAAACTAGAAAAATCCAAGGCTAAGCGCCAAAATTGGCACATCTAATGGATGCACCATCTCTGGAGCAGCTGCGGGCTGGTCTTATTAGCCTGGGAAGGGGCCAATATCCATGGACCTTCCCAGCCTATTAATATCAGCCCGCAACTGTCTACTAAGCATTTCCTGATTATTAAAAACAGGAGGGACCCACATCACTTTTTTTTTAGGGTGCCCTATTTTTAATAACCAGTAAAGACAAAGCAGACATCTGGGGGGAAATATTAATAGGCTGGTAAGGGTCATGGATATTGGTCCCTTCCCAGACTAATAGGCCCAGCTTACAGCTGTCTGCTTTCTCTTGACTGGTTATTAAAAATAAGGGACACCCCACAACATTTTTTTCATTTATTAGCTAATATATGTACAATTCACTACACGTGCAGTGCACGTATCAATGTACGTGCTGTCGGGAAAAAAAAGGACATGTCCAGGTGTGGGTCACACAGACATGTGCGCAGGCCAATAGATTTAAATGGGTCCACGTGTGTCTCCAGTACATGCGAAAATTGTCACCACACATACTGGAGACACCGATGTGTGAAAGGAGTCTTGGGTGGCAACATCTCCAGAGCCATAACTTACTTTTTCCGTCAGCACCGCCTGATCAAGGCTTGTGTTTTTCTACAGGACGCAGTCAGTTTTTCATTGCTACCATTCTGTGATCCAGGCGATTGAGGAATGAATATCATTTTCTATTTTGGGGGCTGGAAGCTCAGAGACGCAGCCAGTACGCTATTCTTTATCCCCCATCATTTACTATGCGATAACATTGGCAATTTAACTTTATTCCTCAGGAGCCCATCATGTTTTGGTCTTATGATTTTTGGGATAAGGAGGGCTACTTTATTGCCTTTGGCAGATGCTTATGGTTGACCTAGGGGGCCTTTATGGGGTCCCTGGCTGTCAAATTAAAGCATCATGGAGTACCGTGGCAAAATGATGAAATATCTTAGCTGGCCAACGTAAAGGCAGAATATGTTGGATGTTAAGAGGTTAATCTGCCATCCAATAATACAGAACGTCTGATAGTCCAGCGTTTTGTAAATCTCTCCTTACCCTTTATGTTGTCCCTATAGAACTTGTTGCTCTCCTCCACGGTGCTGAAGCCGGCGTACTGCCGGATGGTCCAGGGCCTGTGTGTGTACATGGTGGGGTACGGGCCTCGGGTGAACGGGCTGACCCCTGGAAGCTCCTCGGGGAGGTCCGTGGTGTCCCTCTTGGTGTACAGAGGCTTTATCACTATGCCCTCCGGTGTGTGCCATCTTAGGCTCTCCGGATCTTTGCCTTTTAGCTGCTTCTTGGCCAGGGCTGCCCATTCTGGATGTAAGGTTTGATGGCTCCGGGCAGAAGTGGGGCGACCGCTGCTCACAATGAGAGGACCAGGACAGATCCTTCTCCACAGCAGATGCCGCACTCTCACCCGCAGCATGATCGGAGAACCAGAAGTCACAGCAGGTGCAGCTGACAAAGGAAAACAGACGGTATCATTACACAGTGCTTAACGGGGCTGCCGGCCCTAAGATACAAGTCTGCAGTCACTGGGTCTGTCACTCTATGTGACCGCAGCCATCCTCTGACGAATCTCCAGTGCTGGCAGTGATGCGACCCTCCTAGTATAGCGTGCATGCGGTCACATGCCGACTAGACGTGCGCCGCCTCGCTGAAGGCAGGTGTATAGAACGATGCTGGAGGCGTCTGGTCAGCATGTGACCGCAAGTTTGCAGATCGTAGAATTGGGGTCACATGACCGGCAGCTACCGGTCCCAGAGAATGAGGATTCACAAGTCTGCAGTCACATAGGGTAACTGCAGACTAGGAGCCTAAGACAGGACCTGGAAAAAATGGGAAAAATTGCAAAAAAATTTAACATAAAAAATACTACTAATATTAAATAGTAATAAATATTAATAATAAATAGTAATAATAAATAATAATAATTTGCTCGTTTCGCCCTGATCTGTGACTTTCAGTCATTTGATGCCGCTGTGTGAGGACTTGTTTTTTGCGTGGCGGAATCATGTTTTTATTAGCTCCATTTCGGAGTACTAACAAGGTGCCGGCTCCACACAAACGCATTCTGCCGCCATTTTATGACACATTTTACTTGTACCATAAAACTGTATCTAGTCTACATCCACCTCTGTCCTTTATGTTATCGCTCCGGCACATACAAAATGAAAAATCAAAGAAACTCTGCAATTAATCTTCATTAAAAAAAAAAAAAAAATTATATATATATATATTTATATATATAAAATAATAATAAAAAATCTGCCGCTTGGTGTACACAGCTCCTATGCAGACCAATGTGTCTCCATGGTAACAGACTACAAACAACAAGGATTTCATCGCTGTATAATAACAGATTTCTTTTGCAGCAGTTTCTTCTTTACTTTCTAACTAAACATCTCACGGACGTGTATTAGAAAGCTGCAGAACTGTGAGCGTTCTCGGAAAAATGGAAAATCCCTTTAAAAATGTGAAAAACAGACGTGTCATCGGAAAGAAAGTGTTGACGCAAGAGCTTGCAATCACCCCGGTGTGGTCAGTAAATCCTGCGGTCAGTGACCCATATACACCTGTGACATGTCCTAGTCTGGAAAGGTACACACTTGTGCAATGCACGACCCCTGTGTCGCCCCCCTATGTCTGGACACACATATATAATGGGGTCTGGCGCTCACACTGTCCGGCCCCCTGTAATAAGGCACAGAGGACAACACTCTGCCATTCTCACCTTATGTCCTGGGAGCTGCACAACGTCAGGAAACTGGATAGAACTACAAATCCCGGCGTGCTCCACAGCAGATAATACGTCACTTCCGGTGTCCAGTTACTTGCGTCACCTCCCTGAGAACGAAGCCCGCTGATTGGGTTCCGTCTAAACACACTCACTCTTGGGTATACGTGTCATGTGACATGTCTGACTGTTGTTACTATGGCAGCCAGATGACTGATTCGTGCCTCAGTCATTAATATAGATGCAAATTATGTAAATTAATAGACGTCTTGTCAGTGCTAAGGAAAAAGTTCAGACTTGGCTCCTCCAGTGAATCCCTGCAAAATACTGTGCACAATATACTAATGGCCGCCATGGGGATTGGCACAATGTGGTATCCCAGTGTGTAGCGTGCTGCAATGTATACTAGTGAAGAAACCACATTTTTAGCATCATTTTTATTGCACTTTGCAGCATTATGTTACAATTCAATTATAACTTTTACACCACTTATCGTTTCCGTTTTTTTGTTTCCTATACTATAAAACGTGTAAATGTTCGTCGTAACGTCAGTAAATTTCCTTATTCCTGGCATTTGATTACCCTGACATTCCGATAATCCGGCACATGAGGCAAATGGTGAAATTTACTGCACAAAATTCATAAAAAAAATCGATTGCTCATTAATCCCAGATGGCGATGTGAAATCCCCTCCTGACATTTAGGAAGAATTCAGACATCCGCTCCATGGGGACGAGGGTCTCCTGACACAAATTCAACAGCCTCATATCTGCCCCGTAACCTCGCCGCTGTGTACTGATACAGTGATATATCGACGTCCGAATTCCAAGTAAAGCCCGTATTTATTAAACGGCGATTCTTATTTATTATTCATAGGAGAGGAAATAATTTACTGTCTGACAGCTGTGACCCCCAATGATTCAGGGAACTGGGCTCTACAAACAAGGACGGGCTCTCCAGACCTTAGTCTAGAAGGGGACGGAGATACACATGCTCATCATCTGAAGTGCCCATGCTCGTTCTTGGAGGCGCACATGATAGTCCTGAGAGGTGCTCATGCTCTCATTGGAGGTGCACATACTTGTTCTCGGAAGCGCACATGCTCGTCCTCAGAGGCGCACATGCTTGTCCCCAGAAGCGCACATGCTCGTCATCAGAGGTGAACATGCTCATCCTCAGATGTGTCCATTGTCATCATCGGACGTGTCCATGCTTGTTCTTGGAGGCGCACATGCTAGTCCTCAGAGGTGCTCATGCTCTCATCGGAGGTGCACATACTTGTTCTCGGAAGCGCACATGCTCGTCCCCAGAGGCGCACATGCTGGTCTTCAGAGGCGCACATGCTCGTCATCAGAGGTGCACATGCTCATCCTCAGATGTGTCCATTGTCATCATCGGAGGTGCACATGCTCGTTCTTGGAGGCGCACATGCTAGTCCTCAGAGGTGCTCATGCTTGTCCTCAGTGTGCTCATACTCATCTTCAGAGGTGTGTAATGCAGGTGTCTGAATACAATGCACAGAGATCATGAGGCGGAAAAAGCCAGGGGTTGATATATTGGTATTTTTATACAACAATAACTTCTAAACAATTAGGGTTAGTAAATATGCAATTTAACAATATAGGGGATCACAACAGGTTACGAACAAGCTAGAAAGTCTCTCAGTACTTAACGACAGCGGTGCGCCCAGTCTTGGGAGTCACCACGTGAGTCAACAACCGGCCCCCTTCCAACCTATAATCCTAGACCCAGCAGACCCCGCTACCGCAGGTGATAGCTGGAAGTGATGGCCCTGCTCACTCGCACTGTTCCTCCTCTCTCGCCGGCGTGCCTCTCCTGCCGCAGGTGTTGCACGGCTCTTCTCGGCTTGACCGTCGGAAGAAGTCTCTCAGGCTCGGGGCAGAGAGAACTGGGCCTCAGCTCTTGACAGGCATAGTCGGATCATGGAGGCTTGACCAGTGCAGGGTGCAGATTACGTTTTGCCAGGTGGTGACCGACACCTGGGTAGCACAGACTCCCCGCTGAGGCCTGTCACGTTGGTCTCAGTGGTGTCTCTGGGCCACGTCTGCCCCGCTCTCTTCCGTGGCACCAAATCTCCTCATGGTTGAGCACACAGGGAAGTCCATAGAGAGGGTCACCTGATCTGGTCCAGCACACAAGTGTCATGGTTTATTGGATTCTCGGGTCAGGTAGTTGCAGGGTTAACTGGGATGGCCTCTTTCTGGGTCCTGGGAGGCTTTTTATAGCCTCACTGTGAGGTCAATCCTTGTCGTTTATACTCTGACCCTTGGCTGAGTGTGTCTGACCCTGGTGTTCCTCTGCTTTGTGCATGTACTATTGTTTGTCTGTTTGGTTTCTGATCTGGTCCCGTCCCTGTTGTGATTCTTGCCTGCCGTTTCTGTACCGTCTATTGCCCGTTCTGGTTTACTGATCTCTTGCTACGTCCTGACTATTCTTCTGACTGCCCCTGTGTACTGCGCCGACCTCTCTGTGTATGACCTTGGCTTGTGTGACTACGTTTTTTTCCTGTCACCCCTTTTAACATCCTTGGGGGTTCCTCTCTTTCTTACACTTTCTCCCAAAGCCGATGCAGCCCCGCGCTGCAGGCTCAAACAATGGTGCTAAGCTCCGCCCACCCCCTCTGACACATGGTCACCTGACCACAGGTCCTGTCTGCCTTCTCTGGAGAGCGGCTAGCCCCTGCAGCGCCGCTGCTACAGCTCTCGTTCACAGCTACTTGGTGTCACAAGGCTGTCCCCAGCACCAGTCGTCCAGGCTAACCCCCTGCGCAGCCACTGGTGAGTGCCGTCAGGTAGCTGGTCCTGACATTATAAACGACCGTTACAGTTTTTTTTTGTTTCTTTTTAAGGAGGAAGTGTTATCTGCATGGATCCTATGCATGCATTAACGGATCAGGTGAAACACCTGACGCAAATGTTCCAGAAATTGAATGTGGAGCAGCGCACAATGGCTCAGACCCAGCAGCAGTTGGTAGATACCGTACAGGGGGCTGTCGCTGTGGGGTCTCTGGGTACTGGTGGTAGAGATGTGTCGTTGGTATCTCCTAAATCTCCAGTAAAACTGCCCGACCCCTTCTCAGAGCCTTCAGGGAGGGGTGTAAACTTTTTTTCTCCCTGAGGCGTCGTTCTTCTGGGGATGAGTTCCAAAGGATGGGGTCATTATTTTCCCACTTCAGGGGGCTCCACAAGCTTGGGCCTTTTCTCTCTCGCCTTCTGCTCCTGAGAGGATGACTGTTGATGCCTTTATTTGGTGCCCTGGGCCGCAT
Source organism: Ranitomeya imitator (assembly GCF_032444005.1). Lineage (NCBI taxonomy): Eukaryota > Metazoa > Chordata > Amphibia > Anura > Dendrobatidae > Ranitomeya > Ranitomeya imitator. The sequence continues at coordinate 663,287,819 of NC_091286.1, forward strand.
CTATGATGAGCCTGACAGGGTCAGTATGACTGAGGACGTGGTAGTGAGTGTTCTGCAGGGCAAACATTCAGCTGAATGGTTCTGTTTGGAGTTCTGACATTGGGCTGCAGAGGTGTCCTAGGATGATGCCGCCCCTTCGAAGGGTATTCCGCAGTGGCCTGTCTGAATGCCTCAAGGATGCTCTGGCCCTTCATCCTCCACCTGACGCTTTGGAAGACGCCATAACCCAGGCCGTACGGGCAAGGGGCCTACGATGGCGACAGTATATTTTTAAAAAAGGTACCCCCTTTGGGGAATTGTTTGGCAGCTCATGCACTCCATTTTAAGTCTCAGTAACCCACACCACTATGTGGCGCCGCAGGGTCCTGGTCCTCACAGTGGTATTGTTTTCCTCCCGGGGAGAGTGATGCTATGTTCAGAGGCAAGGAAGGATAACTGCATCCAGGTATCACAAACATGCAACACATTTCATACTCCAGGCCACCAGGGGGAGCTTTTGATCCTATTTATTAGGTGACTCCCCATCTACTATATAATTGTCTAAGGGTCACTTCCGTCTTTCTGTCTGACCTTCTTTCTGTCATGGATATTAATTGGTCGCGGCCTCTGTCTGTCATGGAATCCAAGTCGCTGATTGGTCTCGCCAGCTGCCTGTCAGCGACAGCCACAGTCCGATTAGTCCCTCCCTACTCCCCTGCAGTCAGCGCCCGACGCCCGCTGTTGTGGATTCTGTTTTTGGGCTCCCTCTGGTGGTTACTGATGGTACTGGGTGACTTGTGTTTTCTGCGGTCTCTGGTGTCCACCTGTTCTATCAGGATATGGGAGTTTCCTATTTAACCTGGCTTTCTTGTCATTTCCTCGCCGGCTATCAATGTAATCAGTGTGTCTTGTTACCTCTGCTTCCCGCTTCTGTAAATCTAAGTTTTTGATTTTCCTGTTCCACGTTTTGCTTAATTTTTGTCTTAGTCCAGCTTGCAGATATGTGATTCCATTCTGCTGGTTGCTCTAGTGGGCTGATATTACTCCTCATGTTCCATGAGTTGGCACATGAGTTCAAGTAATTTCAGGATGGTTTTTTGTAGGGTTTTTCGCTGACCGCGCAGTTCACTTTTGTATCCTCTGCTATCTAGCTTTAGCGGGCCTCATTTTGCTGAATCTGTTTTCATAACTACGTATGTGCTTTCCTCTCATTTCACCGTCATTACATGTGGGGGGCTGCTATTTCTGTGGGGTGTTCTCTGGAGGCAAGAGAGGTCTGTGTTTCTTCTAATAGGGGAAGTTAGTCCTTCGGCTGGAGCGAGACGTCTAGGATCATCGTAGGCACGTTCCCCAGCTACAGCTAGTTGTGTGTTTAGGTTCAGGATCGCGGTCAGCTCAGTTTCCATCACCCTAGAGCTTGTTTTGTTTTTTGTGCTTGTCCTTTTGTGATCCCCTGCCATTGGGATCATGACAGCCCGCTCCATACTCCCCGCAGTCACCGCTCACACAGGGTTAATGCCAGCGGTAACGGACCGCGTTATGCCGCGGGTAACTCACTCCATTACCGCCGCTATTAACCCTGTGTGACCAAGTTTTTACTATTGATGCTGCCTATGTAGCATCAATAGTAAAAACATCTAATGTTAAAAATAAAAAAAAAATAATTATATACTCACCTTCCGCCGCCTTTCCCGCTCCTCGCTACGCTCCGGTGACCGCTCCATGCAAGCGGCAGGTTCCGGTGGCAAGGATAGTATGGGAGAAGGACCTGCCATGACGTCACGGTCATGTGACCGCGACGTCATCACAGACCCTGCGCGAGAAGGACCTGCCATGATGTCACGGTCATGTGACCGCGACGTCATCACAGGTCCTGCGTGCTTGCGCGAGAAGGACCTGCCATGACGTCACGGTCATGTGACCGAACTACAAGGGGCCCTCGGAAGGTGAGTATATGTTTATTTTTTATTTTTTAACCTGTGACATACGTGGCTGGGCAATATACTACGTAGCTGGGCAATATACTACGTAACTGGCCAATATACTACGCGGCTGGGCAATATTCTACGTGGCTCTGTGCTATATACTACATCACTGGGCAATATACTACGTAACTGGGCAATATACTACGTGGCTGGGCAATATACTACGTGACTGGGCAATATACTACGTGGCTGGGCAATATACTACGTGGCTGGGCAATATACTACGTGACTGTGCAATATACTACGTGGCTGGGCAATATACTACGTAACTGGGAAATATACTATGTCGCTGGGCAATATACTATGTGACTGGGCAATATACTACGTGGCTGGGCAATATACTACGTGGCTGGGCAATATACTACGTGACTGGGCAATATACTACGTAGCTGGGCAATATACTACGTGGCTGGGCAATATACTACGTGGGCTGGGTAATATACTACGTGGACATGCATATTCTAGAATACCCGATGCGTTAGAATCGGGCCACCATTTAGTGTATATATATATAATTGGCAGTCTGTAGGGAAAGTTAGTTAGTTCCAGACATCTGTTTGAGAAGGACAGAGGGACCACGGAGCTGTGCATGCCCTAAGAGCTGCAGCTCCCAGAAAGAGACATTTTGAAAGCAGAATTGTATTGCAGTGAGCGTGAAGGAAGGCAAAGCAAAGGAGAGGGTACCAGAAGGGGACCAGCCCCGAACAGGTTGCCTCCTTCTGAGGCGCAGAATACCGGTAGCCGGAACACCGAGGTAGTAAGGACCTCTATGTCTTACTTCAGAGACCAGCAGGACAGCTAATTGCATGTTACCTGTCCGCACCTACACCCAGGAGGTACGGTGGCACCCCTCAGCGGCTGGGGCATGCTAGAGTCCCTATAAACAGCTTCAAGCCACCAGTAATATGGGTTTTGTGCTATCTGACTACGGGGGACAGAGAGAGACACCACATCTGTGAGGCCCTTATTTGAAGCTTATGCAGTAAGGGACTACACCACTACAGTGCAAGGGAAGGTTATTGATTTCCACCTGGACAAGGGAACTCTGGACTTGCCTCTGAACTGGCCGGACTCTACCTGCCCTGTGGTCTGGTGCCCTGGACTGTGGATGCTGAAGTCTTCAGTAAAGGTAAAGAGACTGCAACCTTGTGTCCTCGTTCTTCACTGCGTCATTCACCATATCACCATCTACATACTGGGAAGCCCTGGGAATATACCTCACCTGTGAGAAGGTATACCATCTAGCTGCCATAATATCACCTCAGTGGACCCCTTAAAGCAGCGTCGGTCACCCTGACCGAATACCACAGGTGGCATCACGAACATAAACTTTATCCCTTTAAAGACCTTTCCCTTTTATACGGACGTCCCAGGGCCACGGACCGGGTCAGCCACCGTGACATCATCCCCTTCGAGCTGACCGGACCCGGAACCAAGTACCCCCTTGCCCTGACGGGGCTCTCCAACTACATTGGGCTTACTTCTTACCTCTGTCTCCTGCAATGTGTCTTGTTTAACTGCCACTAGATCACCATGGTGAATGTGCTCTGTACTGTTATAGGCCGGTGAAGTTTGGGCAAGGGGCCTGCAATGGCACTAGTCTATTTTTTAAAAAGTTACCCAATTGGGGAATTGTTTGGCAGCTCATGCACTGCATTACAAGTCTCAGAGACACACACCACTACATTGGACCTACTTCTTAACTCTGCCTCATGCAATTTTCTCTTCTTTAACTGCCACTAGATCACCAGGGTGAACATGCTCTGTATGGTGAATTTTGGGCAAGGGGGCTGTGATGGGACTATTTTATTTAGTAAAAACAGGACCCCACATTGGGGAATCGGACATTACATTACATTGGGCCTACTTCTTAAGTCTGTCTTTTGCAATGTGTCCTTTACCTGCAACTAGATCAACAGGGTGAACGTGCTCTGTACTGTTATATGCCAGTGAAGTTTGGGCCAGGGGCCTGCGATGGCACTAGTCTATTTTAAAAAAAGGTACCCCCATTGGGGAATTGTTTGGCAGCTCATGCACTGCATTACAGGTCTCAGAGACCCACACCACTACATTGAGCCTACTTCTTAACTCTGTCTCCTGCAATGTCTCTTCTTTAACCCCTTCATGACCCAGCCTATTTTGACCTTAAAGACCTTGCCGTTTTTTGCAATTCTGACCAGTGTCCCATTATGAGGTAATAACTCAGGAACGCTTCAACGGATCCTAGCGGTTCTGAGATTGTTTTTTTTGTGACATATTGGGCTTCATGTTAGTGGTAAATTTAGGTCAATAAATTCTGCGTTTATTTGTGATAAAAACGGAAATTTGGCGAAAATTTTGAAAATTTTGCAATTTTCACATTTTGAATTTTTATTCTGTTAAACCAGAGAGTTATGTGACACAAAATAGTTAATAAATAACATTTCCCACATGTATACTTTACATCAGCACAATTTTGGAAACAAAATTTTTTTTTGCTAGGAAGTTATAATGGTTAAAATTTGACCAGCGATTTCTCATTTTTACAACGAAATTTACAAATCCATTTTTTTTTAGGGACCACCTCACATTTGAAGTCAGTTTGAGGGGTCTATATGGCTGAAAATACCCAAAAGTGACACCATTCTAAAAAATGCACCCCTCAAGGTACTCAAAACCACACTCAAGAAGTTTATTAACCCTTCAGGTACTTCACAGCAGCAGAAGCAACATGGAAGGAAAAAATGAACATTTAACTTTTTAGTCACAAAAATTATCTTTTAGCAACAATTTTTTTATTTTCCCAATGGTAAAAGGAGAAACTGAACCACGAAAGTTGGTGTCCAATTTGTCCTGAGTACGCTGATACCTCATATGTGGGGGTAAACCACTGTTTGGGCGCACGGCAGGGCTTGGAAGGGAAGGAGCGCCATTTGACTTTTTGAATGAAAAATTGGCTCCACTCTTTAGCGGACACCATGTCACGTTTGGAGAGCCCCCGTGTGCCTAAAAATTGGAGCTCCCCCACAAGTGACCCCATTTTGGAAACTAGACGCCCCAAGGAACTTATCTAGATGCATAGTGAGCACTTTGAACCCCCAGGTGCTTCACAAATTGATCCGTAAAAATGAAAAAGTACTTTTTTTTCACAAAAAAATTCTTTTAGCCTCAATTTTTTCATTTTCACATGGGCAACAGGATAAAATGGATACTAAAATTTGTTGGGCAATTTCTCCTGAGTACACCGATACCTCACATGTGGGGGTAAACCACTGATTGGGCACATGGTAAGGCTTGGAAGGGAAGGAGCGCCATTTGACTTTTTGAATGAAAAATTATCTCCATCGTTAGCGGACACCATGTCGCGTTTGGAGAGCCCCTGTGTGCCTAAACATTGGAGCTCCCCCACAAGTGACCCCATTTTGGAAACTAGACCCCCCAAGGAACTTATCTAGATGCCTAGTGAGCACTTTAAACCCCCAGGTGCTTCACAGAAGTTTATAACGCAGAGCCATGAAAATAAAAAATAATTTTTCTTTCCTCAAAAATGATTTCTTAGCCTGGAATTTCCTATTTTGCCAAGGGTAATAGGAGAAATTGGACCCCAAATGTTGTTGTCCAGTTTGTCCTGAGTACGCTGATACCCCATATGTGGGGGTAAACCACTGTTTGGGCGCACGGCAGGGCTCGGAAGGGAAGGCACGCCATTTGGCTTTTTAAACGGAAAATTAGCTCCAATCATTAGCGGACACCATGTCACGTTTAGAGAACCCCTGTGTGCCTAAACATTGGAGATCCCCCACAAATGACCCAATTTTGGAAACTAGACCCCCAAAGGAACTAATCTAGATGTGTGGTGAGGACTTTGAACCCCCAAGTGCTTCACAGAAGTTTATAACGCAGAGCCATGAAAATAAAAAAAATTTATTTTCTCAAAAATGATCTTTTAGCCTGCAATTTTTTATTTTCCCAAGGGTAACAGGAGAAATTTGACCCCAAAAGTTGTTGTCCAGTTTCTCCTGAGTACGCTGATACCCCATATGTGGGGGTAAACCACTGTTTGGGCACATGCCGTGGCTCGGAAGTGAAGTAGTGACGTTTTGAAATGCAGACTTTGATGGAATGGTCTGCGGGCGTCACGTTGCGTTTGCAGAGCCCCTGATGTGGCTAAACAGTAGAACCCCCCCACAAGTGACCCCATTTTGGAAACTAGACCCCCAAAGGAACTAATCTAGATGTGTTGTGAGGACTTTGATCCCCCAAGTGCTTCACAGACGTTTATAACGCAGAGCCATGAAAATAAAATAAAAAATTATTTTCTCAAAAATGATCTTTTAGCCTGCAATTTTTTATTTTCCCAATAGTAACAGGAGAAATTTGACCCCAAAAGTTGTTGTCCAGTTTCTCCTGAGTACGCTGATACCCCATGTGTGGAGGTAAACCACTGTTTGGGCACACGTCGGCGCTCAGAAGGGAAGTAGTGACTTTTGAAATGCAGACTTTGATGAAATGGTCTGCGGGCGTCACGTTGCGTTCGCAGAGCCCCTGATGTGGCTAAACAGTAGAAACCCCCCACAAGTGACCCCATTTTGGAAACTAGACCCCTAAAGGAACTTATCTAGATGTGTGGTGAGCACTTTGAACCCCCAAGTGCTTCACAGAAATTTATAATGCAGAGCCGTGAAAATAATAAATACGTTTTCTTTCCTCAAAAATAATTATTTAGCCCAGAATTTTTTATTTTCCCAAGGGTTACAGGAGAAATTGGACCCCAAAAGTTGTTGTCCAGTTTCTCCTGAGTACGCTGATACCCCATATGTGGGGGTAAACCACTGTTTGGGCACACGTCGGTGCTCAGAAGGGAAGTAACTTTTGAAATGCAGACTTTGATGGAATGGTCTGCGGGCGTCACGTTGCTTTTGCAGAGCCCCTGGTGTGCCTAAACAGTAGAAAGCCCCCACAAGTGACCCCATTTTAGAAACTAGACCCCCCAAGGAACTTATCTAGATATGTGGTGAGCACTTTGAACCCCCAAGTGCTTCACAGACGTTTACAACGCAGAGTCGTGAAAATAAAAAATCATTTTTCTTTCCTCAAAAATGATGTTTTACGAGGGGCGATCCAAAAGTAATGATAATCGGTTATTTCTATAGCACACAGAAATTAAAATAAAATGTTTTCTTCTCTCTTAGGTACCCACTAGTCCAGGAAATTTTTTTTACTTAAATAGACCACGATTCCCGGGAGCTACATTCATTTGAATATGAACTGCCGAGGAGTGAACATCAAAATTGAAAAAAACGAGCTCAGAGCTGTCATCAAATACCTCTGCTTGAAAAAAATGACTACCAAAGACATACACAGCGACTTGGTGGAAACATTGGGGGACTCTTCTCCTCCATATTCCACAGTTGCACGCTGGGCCAAGGAATTTAAGCTGGGAAGAACATCGACGGAAAATAACCATCGTGAAGGACGCCCTTCCACGTCCCTCAATGAAGAAAACGTGGAAAAAGTAGAAGAAGTTGTATTGGCAGATCGAAGAGAGGGTCAAGATCAAGAATTTTTTTCGAAGGGAATACTAAGTTTAGAAAAGAGATGGACTAAATGTATAGACTTGTTAGGAGACTATGTAGAAAAATAAATTTATTTTTTGACTATATTCATTGTGTTTAGTATTGATTATCATTACTTTTGGATCGCCCCTCGTAGCAAGTATTTTTTTATTTTCACAAGGGTAACAGGAGAAATTGGACCCCAATAATTGTTGCGCAGTTTGTCCTGAGTATGCTGGTACCCCATATGTGGGGGTAAACCACTGTTTGGGCACACGTCGGGGCTCGGAAGTGAGGGAGCACCATTTGACTTTTTAAATACAAGATTGGCTGGAATCAATAGTGGCGCCATGTTGCGTTTGGAGACCCCTGATGTGCCTAAACAGTGGAAACCCCTCAATTCTACCTCCAACACTAACCCCAACACACCCCTAACCCTAATCCCAACTGTAGCCATAACCCTAATCACACCCCTAACCACAACCCTAATTCCAACCCTAACCCTAAGGCTATGTGCCCACGTTGCGGATTCGTGTGAGATTTTTCAGCATCATTTTTGAAAAATCCGCGGGTAAAAGGCGCTGCGTTTTACCTGCGGATTTTCCGCGGATTTCCAGTGTTTTTTGTGCGGATTTCACCTGCGGATTCCTATTGAGGAACAGGTGTAAAAAGCTGCGGAATCCGCACAAAGAATTGACATGCTGCGGAAAATACAACGCAGCGTTTCCGCGCGGTATTTTCCGCACCATGGGCACAGCGGATTTGGATTTCCATAGGTTTACATGGAACTGTAAACCTGATGGAACACTGCTGCGAATCCGCAGCGGCCAATCCGCTGAGGATCCGCAGCCAAATCTGCACAGTGTGCACATAGCCTAATCCTAAAGGTATGTGCACACGCTGCGGAAAACGCTGCGGATCCGCAGCAGTTTCACATGAGTTTACAGTTCAATGTAAACCTATGGGAAACAAAAATCGCTGTACACATGCTGCGGAAAAACTGCACGGAAACGCAGGGGTTTACATTCCGCAGCATGTCACTTCTTTCTGCGGATTCCGCAGCGGTTTTACAACTGCTCCAATAGAAAATCGCAGTTGTAAAACCGCAGTGAAATGCGCAGAAAAAACGCGGTAAATCCGCCATAAATCCGCAGTGGTTTAGCACTGCGGATTTATCAAATCCGCAGCGGAAAAATCCGCAGAGGACCAGAATACGTGTGCACATACCAAAACCCTAGCTCTAACCCTACCCCTAACCCTACCCCTAACCCTACCCCTACCCCTAACCCTAACCCTAGCCCTAACCCTAGCCCTACCCCTAACCCTACCCCTAACCCTAACCCTAGCCCTACCCCTAACCCTACCCCTAACCCTACCCCTATTCTAACATTAGTGGAAAAAAAAAATTCTTTATTTTTTTTATTGTCCCTACCTATGGGGGTGACAAAGGGGGGGGGGGGTCATTTATAATTTTTTTATTTTGATCACTATGATAGATTATATCTCAGTGATCAAAATGCACTTTGGAACGAATCTGCCGGCCGGCAGATTCGGCGGGCGCACTGCGCATGCGCCCGCCATTTTGGAAGATGGCGGCGCCCAGGGAGAAGACGGACGGACCCCGGCAGGATCGGTAAGTATGATGGGGTGAGGTGGGGAGCACGGGGGGGGTGGATCGGAGCGCGGGGGGTGGAACGGAGCATGGGGGGGTGTAACGGAGCACGGGGGGTGGAACGGAGCACGGGGGTGTGGATCGGAGTGCAGGGGGGTGATTGGAGCACGGGGGGGGGGTGATTGGAGCACGGGGGGAGCGGACAAGAGCACGGCGGGAGCGGAGCACAGGACGGAGGGGAGCCAGAGCAGTGTACCGGACAGATCGGAGGGCTGGGGGGGCGATCGGTGGGGTGGGGGCACATTAGTGTTTCCAGCCATGGCCGATGATATTGGAGCATCGGCCATGGCTGGATTGTAATATTTCACCAGTTTTAATAGGTGAAATATTACAAATCGCTCTGATTGGCAGTTTCACTTTCAACAGCCAATCAGAGCGATCGTAGCCACGGGGGGGTGAAGCCACCCCCCCTGGGCTAAACTACCACTCCCCCTGTCCCTGCAGATCGGGTGAAATGGGAGTTAACCCTTTCACCCGATCTGCAGGGACGCGATCTTTCCATGACGCCACATAGGCGTCATGGGTCGGATTGGCACCGACTTTCATGACGCCTACGTGGCGTCAAAGGTCTGGAAGGGGTTAATTTGCCACTAGATCACCAAGGTGAACTACTGTATGTAGTTAATTTTCATATATACGTAATCACTATATGTATTTAATCCTTATATGTACTTATTAACCTTTGTATGCTAACATATACAAAAGCACTCATACTATTCAATCATACTATTCCTTGAATTTTGTAGTTTGCAATAAAATTGCCTTGTTTTGCAAGTATTAGCCTTTTTTAAAGCCGTATCTGAACCTTAGTGTTAAAAACATGGCAAATAAAATTGCCAAATTCTCCTGTAAATAATTATACAAAGAGGGAACCATCATACCATTAAAAAATACGAGTGGATTTTCATGGGCCCATCGAGTATGTGGGTTCCAAGGGGTAATGAGGTGCATATGACTATGCAGCAGGGCTGGCCTTGCTGCTAATGTGTAAAACAAAGGAGTATGGAGCAAAAAAATGAATAATGTGAAGTGGATTTTCCTGTGGTCATCCAGTGCCTTGGTTCAAAGGCCTATTGGGGTGCATATGACTTGGTAGCAGGGCAGGCCTTGCATTCAATGCAACATTTTTTTAGGAAGCCTTCCTGTACCTCTCGTGAAAGGGGTATTGTGGTGCGTCGTAATTCGTGGCAGCCCAGCCACTCACTGCATAGGCAATAACAGCATAGGAGACCCACTGTTTAATAATGGCCCTTTAAGAAGATTAATGCCGCCTGATGCCCCTCTAAAAATAGGCTTTGCGAATTTGAGTCCCTCCTTCCTAAATGAAGCAAGATGGGTCTGCTTATGTGTCACACACCACATGGCCAGCTAGGATTGTTAAATGTTACCATGACATTTCCCAGTGAATGTATCTGTAGTGGTTGAAAGCAATGTTAAAGTTGAAAAACGCTTCAAAAACGCTGCGTCTGAACTAAGCCTAAGTGGGCGAAGACATTTTCAGTCTGGGGTTAAATATTTGGCCTTACAGGCAAGTTATTAACCTGCAAAGGATGTACCTTAACATATTTCCCAGCAAAACCTGTTTTGGTTTTGTTTTAATGTGTTTTTTGTGGCACCGGGAAAAATGGCATGAATCTCAGAAAAAATTGATTAATTCTGTGAACTAGGAGTCAGGAATGCTTCCAGGGGCGATCCCCATGATGCACCTGTGTCCTTTGAGCAGTGTTTCCATCATTTTCAGACATTTTTAGACCTTAAAAGGATTACCGGGGGGATAGCGGTAAAAATACTCGGGTCTCCCATAGATTTACATAGGGCTCATTTTTCTGATCGAGTACCCGAGTATTCCAATTTGCTCGACCCGAGCAACAAGCACACGAGCATTTTAGTGCTCGCTCATCACTAGTCACTAACCTTTAATGAGTGTCACCCAAAATTTTTATAATGCAAGGGTCACGTGAAATGCAGCGCAACATAAAGTCAGCCATGCGTGCCAGACTGCTAACAGGCAAGACTTCCGTGTCCTCACCAACAGGTTGACTGACCATGCTGTCTTCCTCCTCCTCATCCTCCTCCTCTCTGTCCTCAGGCTATCCCCGCTGAACAGATGGTATGACAGCTGTGTTTGTTGTACTGTCTATAGAGCATGAAAGTAGCTCCTGTTCTTCCTCCTCCTTCTCTTCATCACCTACCAATCCACGTTGAGAAGCCATGAGGCTGGGCTGAGTGTAATCCCCCTGTATGGTTCCTTGCTCCATGTCCTCATGCTCTGCCTGCAATGCACCCTCTTTAATCGTCAGCAGAGAGGTTTTCAGAATGCTGAGATGCGGGATGGGGACGCTAATTATGGCATCATCGACGCTCACCATCTTGGTGCAGTCCTCAAAGTCGGACATCCATATCCACTCCAGAGGTCTTATGTGTGGAGTCTGAACTGAATATTGACGGCTTTGTTGATGTTGGCAGTCAACAACTGCCCTCTTCTGCTCACAAATCCTTTCTAACATATGCAGCGTAGAGTTCCAGCACGTGGGGACATCACACACCAGCCAGTGAGCTGGAAGCTGCAAACGCTGCTGAAGCACGGCAAGGGTGGCTGAAGCTGTAGCTGACTTTCTAAAATGGGCAGACAGATGGCGTACTTTCACTAGCAGATCCGGCAGCTCCGGGAAGCTTTTCAGAAAACATTGAACCACGAGGTCAAGCCCATGGGCCAAGCAAGGTACGTGTGTGAGCTCACCTTGCCTCAGAGATGCCACCAGGCTACCGCCATTGTCACACACGACCATGCCTGGCTATAGGTTCAGCGGTGTCATCCAAACATCTGACTGCTCTTTCAGCACTGTCCACAACTCTTCTGCATTGTGCGGTTTGTCACCTATGCAAATTAGTTTCAGCAAAGCCTGTTGCCGCTTGGCTGAGGCAGTGCAGCAGTGCTTCCAGCTTCTGACTGATGTGTTGATTTCAGAGATGGAGGATGAAGAGGAGCAGGAGGTGCAGGAGCTGTAGACTGTGGGGGCAACCCTGATTGACATAGGGCCAGCAATCCTCGGCGTGGGGCGGATATGTTCCATCCCAAGGTTCGACTGGGTGCTGGCTTCCACTATGTTAACCCAGTGTGCCTTCAGTGAGATGTACTGTCCCTGCCCACAAGCACTTTTCCACTTGTCCGTGGTTAGGTGGACTTTCCCTGTGACAGCATTGTTGAGGGCATGGGTGATGTTGTGGGACTCATGCTGGTGTAATGCCGTTACAGCACACCGGGAGAAATAGTGGCGACTGGGGACTGAGTACCTTGGGACGGCCACCTGTTGTGAATTCTGTGGCTGAATTCACTCCTGTGGTCACAAGTGGTACTGCAGCTTCTGAGCTTCCTCCCTCAGGTGTTCTGGTGAGCTCGTTGGCTGCTTTGTTATTTAACTCCACCTGATTCTGTCTTCCTTGCTCCTTGTCAATGTTCCAGTGTTGGACCTGAGCTTCTGGATCTTTCCTGTGGCCTGCTGCTCTGCTTAGATAAGTGTTTCTTTGCTTTTGTTGCTACTTTTTCTGTCCAGCTTGTCTATTCGTTTTTGCTGGAAGCTCTGAGACGCAAAGGGTGTACCGCCGTGCCGTTAGTTCGGCACGGTGGGTCTTTTTGCCCCCTTTGCGTGGTTTTTTGCTTTAGGGTTTTTTGTAGACTGCAAAGTTCTCTTTGCTATCCTCGCTCTATCTAGAATATCGGGCCTCACTTTGCTGAATCTATTTCATCCCTACGTTTGTCTTTTCATCTTGCTAACAGTCATTATATGTGGGGGGCTGCCTTTTCCTTTGGGGTATTTCTCTGAGGCAAGTCAGGCTTGTTTTTCTATCTTCAGGCTAGTCAGCTCCTCAGGCTGTGCCGAGTTGCATAGGTAGTGACAGGCGCAATCCACAGCTGCCTTTAGTTGTGTTTAGGATAGGTTCAGGTATTGCGGTCTACAGAGATTCCACGTCTCAGAGCTTGTTCTATTGTTTTTGGGTTATTATCAAATCACTGTATGTGCTCTGATTGCTGGCACACTGTGTCACTGGATTGCCTACATAACAGTACAAGGAGCCGACCTAATGATTCTCAATAGAGGGAAAAAAGAAGTTCTGACATCATTTTTTTTTCTCAGCTCTGTGTTCAGTCTTTTTTTTCCCCTAGACATTTGGGTGTTTCAGGACACAGGTGTGGACATGGATATTCAGGGTCTGTGCTCTTCAATGGATAATCTCGTTACAAATGTACAAAGGATTCAAGATACTATTGATCAGAAATCTATGCTAGAACCAAGAATTATTATTCCTGATTTGTTTTTTGGTGATAGAACTAAGTTTCTTAATTTCAAAAATAATTGTAAGCTATTTCTGGCCTTGAAACCTCATTCTTCTGGTAATCCTATTCAACAGGTTTTGATTATTATTTCTTTTTTGCGCGGCGACCCTCAGGACTGGGCATTTTCTCTTGCGCCAGGAGACCCTGCATTGAGTAATGTAAATGCGTTTTTCCTGGCGCTCGGATTGCTTTACGATGAGCCTAATTCAGTGGATCAGGCTGAGAAAAATTTGCTGGCTTTGTGCCAGGGTCAGGATGATATAGAAGTATATTGTCCGAAATTTAGGAAGTGGTCTGTACTCACTCTGTGGAATGAATCTGCGCTGGCAGCTTTGTTCAGAAAGGGTCTCTCTGAGGCTCTTAAGGATGTCATGGTGGGTTTTCCTATGCCTGCTGGTTTGAATGAGTCTATGTCTTTGGCCATTCAGATCGGTCGACGCTTGCGCGAGCGTAAATCTGTGCACCATTTGGCGGTATTGTCTAAGATTAAACCTGAGCCTATGCAGTGCGATAGGACTATGACCAGAGTTGAACGGCAAGAACACAGACGTCTGAATGGTCTGTGTTTCTACTGTGGTGATTCCACTCATGCTATTTCTGATTGTCCTAAGCGCACTAAGCGGTTCGATAGGTCTGCCGTCATTGGTACTGTACAATCCAAATTCCTTCTGTCCATTACCTTGATATGCTCTTTGTCATCGTATTCAGTCATGGCGTTTGTGGATTCAGGCGCTGCCCTGAATCTGATGGATTTGGATTATGCTAAACGTTGTGGGTTTTTCTTGGAGCCTTTGCGGTGTCCTATTCCGTTGAGAGGAATTGATGCTACACCTTTGGCCAAGAATAAACCTCAGTACTGGACCCAGCTGACCATGTGCATGGCTCCTGCACATAAGGAAGTTATTCGCTTTCTGGTGCTACATAATCTGCATGATGTGGTCGTGTTGGGGTTGCCATGGCTGCAAACCCATAATCCAGTATTGGATTGGAACTCTATGTCGGTATCCAGCTGGGGTTGTCAGGGGGTACATGGTGATGTTCCATTTTTGTCTATTTCGTCATCCACTCCTTCTGAGGTCCCAGAGTTCTTGTCTGATTATCAGGATGTATTTGAAGAGCCCAAGTCCGATGCCCTACCTCCGCATAGGGATTGTGATTGTGCTATCAATTTGATTCCTGGTAGTAAATTCCCTAAAGGTCGATTATTTAATTTATCTGTGCCTGAACACTCCGCTATGCGCAGTTATGTGAAGGAATCCCTGGAGAAGGGACATATTCGCCCATCGTCATCACCACTGGGAGCAGGGTTCTTTTTTGCAGCCAAGAAGGATGGTTCGCTGAGACCATGTATTGATTACCGCCTTCTTAATAAGATCACTGTTAAATTTCAGTATCCCTTGCCATTGTTATCTGACTTGTTTGCTCGGATTAAGGGGGCTAGTTGGTTCACTAAGATAGATCTTCGTGGTGCGTATAATCTGGTGAGAATCAGGCAAGGAGATGAATGGAAAACTGCATTTAATACGCCCGAGGGTCATTTTGAGTATCTAGTGATGCCGTTCGGACTTGCCAATGCTCCATCTGTGTTTCAGTCTTTTATGCATGACATCTTCCGTGAGTATCTGGATAAATTCCTGATTGTTTACTTGGATGACATTTTGATCTTCTCAGATGATTGGGACTCTCATGTGAAGCAGGTCAGAATGGTTTTCCAGGTCCTGCGTGCTAATTCTTTGTTTGTGAAGGGATCAAAGTGTCTCTTCGGTGTGCAGAAAGTTTCATTTTTGGGGTTCATCTTTTCCCCTTCTACTATCGAGATGGATCCGGTTAAGGTCCAAGCCATCCAGGATTGGACTCAGCCGACATCTCTGAAAAGTCTGCAAAAATTCCTGGGCTTTGCTAATTTTTATCGTCGCTTCATCTGTAATTTTTCTAGCATTGCCAAACCATTGACCGATTTGACCAAGAAGGGTGCTGATTTGGTTAATTGGTCTTCTGCTGCTATGGAAGCTTTTCAGGAGTTGAAGCATCGTTTTTGTTCTGCCCCTGTGTTGTGTCAACCAGATGTTTCTCTTCCGTTCCAGGTCGAGGTTGATGCTTCTGAGATTGGAGCAGGGGCGGTTTTGTCACAGAGAGGTTCTGGTTGCTCAGTGTTGAAACCATGTGCTTTCTTTTCCAGGAAGTTTTCGGCTGCTGAGCGTAATTATGATGTGGGCAACCGAGAGTTGCTGGCCATGAAGTGGGCATTCGAGGAATGGCGTCATTGGCTTGAAGGAGCTAAGCATCGCGTGGTGGTATTGACTGATCATAAGAACCTTACTTATCTCGAGTCTGCCAAGCGCTTGAATCCTAGACAGGCCCGTTGGTCGTTATTTTTTGCCCGCTTCGATTTTGTGATTTCGTACCTTCCAGGCTCTAAAAATGTGAAGGCGGATGCTGTGTCTAGGAGTTTTGTGCCCGACTCTCCGGGTTCATCTGAGCCGGCGAGTATCCTCAAGGAAGGAGTCATTGTGTCTGCCATCTCCCCTGATTTGCGGCGAGTGTTTCAAAAATTTCAGGCGAATAAACCTGATCGTTGTCCAGCGGAGAAACTGTTCGTCCCTGATAGGTGGACTACTAAAGTTATCTCTGAACTTCATTGTTCGGTGTTGGCTGGTCATCCTGGAATCTTTGGTACCAGAGAGTTAGTGGCTAGATCCTTCTGGTGGCCATCTCTGTCACGGGATGTACGTACTTTTGTGCAGTCCTGTGGGATTTGTGCTAGGGCTAAGCCCTGCTGTTCACGTGCCAGTGGGTTGCTTTTGCCCTTGCCGGTCCCAAAGAGGCCTTGGACACATATTTCGATGGATTTCATTTCTGACCTTCCCGTTTCTCAAAAGATGTCAGTCATTTGGGTGGTCTGTGATCGCTTTTCTAAAATGGTCCATCTGGTGCCCTTGGTTAAATTGCCTTCCTCCTCTGATTTGGTGCCTTTGTTCTTCCAGCATGTGGTTCGTTTGCATGGCATTGCTGAGAATATTGTTTCTGACAGAGGTTCCCAGTTTGTTTCGAGGTTTTGGCGAGCCTTTTGTGGCAGGATGGGCATTGACCTGTCTTTTTCCTCGGCTTTCCATCCTCAGACTAATGGCCAGACCGAACGAACCAATCAGACCTTGGAGACATATCTGAGATGTTTTGTTTCTGCAGACCAGGATGATTGGGTGTCCTTTTTGCCGTTGGCTGAGTTCGCCCTTAATAATCGGGCCAGCTCGGCTACCTTGGTCTCTCCATTTTTCTGCAATTCTGGGTTCCATCCTCGTTTCTCTTCAGGACAGGTTGAGTCTTCGGACTGTCCTGGTGTGGATTCTGTGGTGGACAGGTTGCAGCAGATCTGGACTCAGGTAGTGGACAATTTGGCCTTGTCCCAGGAGAAGGCTCAACTTTTCGCTAATCGCAGACGCCGTGTGGGTCCCCGACTTCGTGTTGGGGATCTGGTTTGGTTATCTTCTCGTCATATTCCTATGAAGGTATCCTCTCCTAAATTTAAACCTCGTTTTATTGGTCCGTATAGGATTTCTGAGATTCTCAATCCTGTGTCTTTTCGTCTGACCCTCCCAGACTCCTTTTCCATACATAATGTATTCCATAGGTCGTTGTTGCGGAGATACGTGGCACCTATGGTTCCATCTGTTGAACCTCCTGCCCCGGTTTTGGTGGAGGGGGAATTGGAGTATATTGTGGAGAAAATTTTGGATTCTCGTGTTTCTAGACGGAAACTCCAGTATCTGGTTAAATGGAAGGGTTATGCTCAGGAAGATAATTCCTGGGTTTTTGCCTCTGATGTCCATGCTCCAGATCTTGTTCGTGCCTTTCATGTGGCTCATCCTGGTCGGCCTGGGGGCTCTGGTGAGGGTTCGGTGACCCCTCCTCAAGGGGGGGTACTGTTGTGAATTCTGTGGCTGAATTCACTCCTGTGGTCACAAGTGGTACTGCAGCTTCTGAGCTTCCTCCCTCAGGTGTTCTGGTGAGCTCATTGGCTGCTTTGTTATTTAACTCCACCTGATTCTGTCTTCCTTGCTCCTTGTCAATGTTCCAGTGTTGGACCTGAGCTTCTGGATCTTTCCTGTGGCCTGCTGCTCTGCTTAGATAAGTGTTTCTTTGCTTTTGTTGCTACTTTTTCTGTCCAGCTTGTCTATTCGTTTTTGCTGGAAGCTCTGAGACGCAAAGGGTGTACCGCCGTGCCGTTAGTTCGGCACGGTGGGTCTTTTTGCCCCCTGTGCGTGGTTTTTTGCTTTAGGGTTTTTTGTAGACTGCAAAGTTCTCTTTGCTATCCTCGCTCTATCTAGAATATCGGGCCTCACTTTGCTGATTCTATTTCATCCCTACGTTTGTCTTTTCATCTTGCTAACAGTCATTATATGTGGGGGGCTGCCTTTTCCTTTGGGGTATTTCTCTGAGGCAAGTCAGGCTTGTTTTTCTATCTTCAGGCTAGTCAGCTTCTCAGGCTGTGCCGAGTTGCATAGGTAGTGACAGGCGCAATCCACAGCTGCCTTTAGTTGTGTTTAGGATAGGTTCAGGTATTGCGGTCTACAGAGATTCCACGTCTCAGAGCTCGTTCTATTGTTTTTGGGTTATTATTAGGGTTGAGCGAAACGGGTCGTTCATTTTCAAAAGTCGCCGACTTTTGGCAAAGTCGGGTTTCATGAAACCCGATCCGACCCCTGTGCGGGGTCGACCATGCGGTACGCGACTTTCGCGCCAAAGTCGCGTTTCAATGACGCGAAAAGCGCCATTTCTCAGCCAATGAAGGTAAACGCAGAGTGTGGGCAGCGTGATGACATAGGTCCTGGTCCCTATCATCTTAGAGAAGGGCATTGCAGTGATTGGCTTGCTGTCTGCGGCGTCACAGGGGCTATAAAGGGGAGTTCCCGCCGACCGCCATGTTACTGCTGCTGATCTGAGCTTAGGGAGAGGTTGCTGCCGCTTCGTCAGAAGCAGGGATAGCGTTAGGCAGGGTCCATTAACCACCAAACCGCTTGTGCTGTAGCGATTTCCACTGCCCAACACCACCTTCGGTGTGCAGGGACAGTGGAAGCTACATTTTTTTTTTTTCCCCTCAGCGCTGTAGCTCATTGGGCTGCCCTAGAAGGCTCCCTGATAGCTGCATTGCTGTGTGTACGCCGCTGTGCAAACCAACTGCTTTTTTCAAAGCACAAATCCTCTTGTTCCTTCCTTTCTGCACAGCTATCTTTTTGGTTTGTCCACACTTTTTATTTAATTTGTGCATCAGTCCACTCCTTATTGCTGCCTGCCATACCTGGCTGAGATTACTGCAGGGAGATAATAATTGAAGGAAACTCCCTGTTTTTTTTTTTTTTTTGTGGGAGATTAAGATTGACATTTCTGCTAGAGTGCCATCCCTGTCTGTGTCATCTCTCACTCAGTGGGCCATAGAAAGCCTATTTATTTTTTTGCTTGATTTGGGTTCTAAAATCTACCTGAAAAAATCACTACATCAATCAGTGGGAGAAAAATATTGGCCTCAGGGCTTGTGTGCCACTCCTGACTCCTGTGTGCATCATCACTCACTCAGTGGGCCATAGAAAGGCCTTTTTTTTTTTTTTTGCTTTATTTGGGTTCTAAATTCTACCTGAAAAAATCAATAAATCAATCAGTGGGAGATTAATATTGGCCTTTGGGCTTGTGTGCCAGTCCTAAGCGTGCCATCTCTCTCTCTCAGATAGTGGGCCATAGAAAGCCTATTTTTTTTTTTTTTTTTTATTGGGTTTATAAATTTTCCCTGGAAAAAAAAAAAAAAGTGGGAGATTAATATTGGCCTCTGGGCTTGTGTGCCAGTCCTGAGCGTGCCATCTCTCTCACAAATAGTGGGCCATAGAAAGCCTATTTATTTATTTTTTTTTGGTTTTATAAATTCTCCCTTAAAAAAAAAAGGGAGATTAATATTGGCCTTTGGGCTTGTGTGCCAGTCCTAAGCGTGCCATCTCTCTCTGTCTCTCAGTTAGTGGGCCATAGAAAGCCTATTTATTATTTTTTTTATTGGGTTTATAAATTTTCCCTGGAACAAAAAAAAAAAAGTGGGAGATAAATATTGGCCTCTGGGCTTGTGTGCCACTCCTGACTCCTGTGTGCGTCATCTCTCACTCAGTGGGCCATAGAAAGCCTTTTTTTGTTTTATTTGTTTTCTAAATTCTCCCTGAAAAAATCATTTTATTCTTTTTTTTTTTTCCTAAAGTCTCCCTGAAAAAAAAAAAAAAAAAACAAATCAGTGGGAGATTAATATTGCCCTTTCTGCTTGTGTGCCAGTCTTGACTCCTGGGTGTGCCATCTCTCTCTCTCTCTCCAATTGTGGGCCATAGAAAGCCTATTATTTTTTTAGCTTGATTTGGGTTCCAAAATCTACCTGAAAAAATCACTACATCAATCAGTGGGAGATAAATATTGGCCTCTGGGCTTGTGTGCCACTCCTGACTCCTGTGTGCGTCATCTCTCACTCAGTGGGCCATAGAAAGCCTTTTTTTGTTTTATTTGTTTTCTAAATTCTCCCTGAAAAAATCATTTTATTTTATTTGGTTTCTAAATTCTTCCTGAAAAAATCATTTTATTCTATTTTTTTTTTCCTAAAGTCTCCCTGAAAAAACAAAAACAAAAAACAAATCAGTGGGAGATTAATATTGCCCTTTCTGCTTGTGTGCCAGTCTTGACTCCTGGGTGTGCCATCTCTCTCTCTCTCTCTCCAATTGTGGGCCATAGAAAGCCTATTATTTTTTTTAGCTTGATTTGGGTTCCAAAATCTACCTGAAAAAATCACTACATCAATCAGTGGGAGATAAATATTGGCCTCTGGGCTTGTGTGCCACTCCTGACTCCTGTGTGCGTCATCTCTCACTCAGTGGGCCATAGAAAGCCTTTTTTTGTTTTATTTGTTTTCTAAATTCTCCCTGAAAAAATCATTTTATTTTATTTGGTTTCTAAATTCTTCCTGAAAAAATCATTTTATTCTATTTTTTTTTTCCTAAAGTCTCCCTGAAAAAAAAAAAAAACAACAAATCAGTGGGAGATTAATATTGCCCTTTCTGCTTGTGTGCCAGTCTTGACTCCTGGGTGTGCCATCTCTCTCTCTCTCTCCAATTGTGGGCCATAGAAAGCCTATTATTTTTTTA
Source organism: Ranitomeya imitator (assembly GCF_032444005.1). Lineage (NCBI taxonomy): Eukaryota > Metazoa > Chordata > Amphibia > Anura > Dendrobatidae > Ranitomeya > Ranitomeya imitator. The sequence goes on from NC_091286.1 coordinate 663,308,485, forward strand.
GCTTGATTTGGGTTCCAAAATCTACCTGAAAAAATCACTACATCAATCAGTGGGAGATAAATATTGGCCTCTGGGCTTGTGTGCCACTCCTGACTCCTGTGTGCGTCATCTCTCACTCAGTGGGCCATAGAAAGCCTTTTTTTGTTTTATTTGTTTTCTAAATTCTCCCTGAAATAATCATTTTATTTTATTTGGTTTCTAAATTCTTCCTGAAAAAATCATTTTATTCTATTTTTTTTTTCCTAAAGTCTCCCTGAAAAAAAAAAAAAAAAAACAAATCAGTGGGAGATTAATATTGCCCTTTCTGCTTGTGTGCCAGTCTTGACTCCTGGGTGTGCCATCTCTCTCTCTCCAATTGTGGGCCATAGAAAGCCTATTATTTTTTTAGCTTGATTTGGGTTCCAAAATCTACCTGAAAAAATCACTACATCAATCAGTGGGAGATAAATATTGGCCTCTGGGCTTGTGTGCCACTCCTGACTCCTGTGTGCGTCATCTCTCACTCAGTGGGCCATAGATAGCCTTTTTTTGTTTTATTTGTTTTCTAAATTCTCCCTGAAAAAATCATTTTATTTTCTTTGGTTTCTAAATTCTTCCTGAAAAAATCATTTTATTCTATTTTTTTTTTTCTTAAAGTCTCCCTGAAAAAAAAAAAAAAAAATCAAATCAGTGGGAGATTAATATTTACATTTGTGCTTCAGTGACAGTCCTGCGTGTGTGGCATCTCTCTCATTTGTTGCCACCAACAACAGAGTGTGTAACATTGTGCCTGATTTTCGTTGTGGTCTCACTCACCTGTAAAGGGGTAGCTAAATCATACTGAAGTTATAGCTCACCGTGTAATTTGTGTGACAGCAACAAATACCGTTAGTTTGTTTACGTTTTTAAAACAATGAGGAAGTATGGTGGAAGAGGTCGTGGCCTGGGGCGTTCATTGTCAGCTGGTAATGAGGGTAGTGGTAGTGGTGGAGCATCAGCTGGTCGTGGGAAAAAAAATATTGCACCTAAGTCTGGAGCTGTGTAGCCAGGTTCGTCGTCTGGCTACACAAGGCCTCGAACGCTCCCTTTTCTGGGAGTAGGAAAACCGCTTTTAAAGCCGGAGCAGCAAGAGCAAGTTTTGGCTTATCTTGCTGACTCAGCCTCTAGCTCTTTTGCCTCCTCTCGTGAAACTGGTAAATGTCAAAGCAGCGCGTCGTTAGTGGATGTTCACGGTCAGGGACAAGTCGCTTCCTTGTCCTCTTCAGCAAAAACAACAACAGAGAAGAATGCAGCAGGCGACACAACGGGTTACTCCATGGAGCTCTTTACACATACCGTCCCTGGCTTAGAAAGTGAAGCAGTTAACAGTCCATGCCCATTACAAGTTGAATCTGACATGGAGTGCACTGATGCACAGCCACAGCCAGACTACTATGCTGGTCCTTTGACTCAGACCACAACATTGCCCTCGCAGGGTGCTGATCAAGAATCAGACCCTGATGAGACTATGTTGCCCCATCACGAACGCTATACCACCGACCGACACGGTGACACAGACGAAGTTGCACACGAGCTACAAGAAGAGGTAATAGATGACCCAGTTCTTGACCCCGATTGGCAGCCATTGGTGGAACAGGGTGCAGGCGGCAGCAGTTCTGAAGCGGAGGAGGAGGGGCCGCAGCAGGCATCAACATCGCAACAGGTTCCATCTGCCGGGCCCGTATCTTGCCCAAAACGCGTGGCAAAGCTAAAACCTGTTGGAGGACAGCGTGGCCATCCGGTTAAAGCTCAGTCTGCAATGCCTGAAAAGGTATCCGATGCTAGAAAGAGTGCAGTCTGGCATTTTTTTAAACAACATCCAATTGATCAGCGCAAAGTCATCTGTCAAAAATGTTCAACTACCTTAAGCAGAGGACAGAATCTGAAAAGTCTCAATACAAGTTGCATGCATAGACATTTAACCACCATGCATTTGCAAGCCTGGACTAACTACCAAACGTCCCTTAAGGTTGTAGCACCCTCGGCCAATGAAGCTACTCAGCAACGCAACATCCCTTCCGGCAGTGTAGGGCCACCATTTTCCGCACCACCTGCAGTATCTGTGCAGGTTTCTTTGCCAGGCCAAAGCCGTCAGGGTCAGGGAATCACCAGTTTCGTAGTAGGAAACACTGCATCTAGGGCACCGGTGGCAACAATACCATCTCCCACCGTCTCTCAGTCTGCCATGTCCACCGGCACCCCCGCTAGTTCCACGATCTCCAGCTCTCCAGTCCAGCTCACCCTACATGAGACTATGGTTAGAAAAAGGAAGTACTTAGCCTCGCATCCGCGTACACAGGGTTTGAACGCACACATAGCTAGACTAATCTCGTTAGAGATGATGCCCTACCGGTTAGTTGAAAGCGAAGCTTTCAAAGCCCTGATGGACTACGCTGTACCACGCTACGAGCTACCCAGTCGACACTTTTTATCCAGAAAAGCCATCCCAGCCCTCCACCAGCATGTTAAAGAACGCATCGTCCATGCACTCAGGCAATCTGTGAGCACAAAGGTGCACCTGACAACAGATGCATGGACCAGTAGGCATGGCCAGGGACGTTACGTGTCCATCACGGCACACTGGGTAAATGTGGTGGATGCAGGGTCCACAGGGGACAGCAAGTTTGGGACAGTTCTGCCTAGCCCACGGTCTAGGAAACAATTGGCTGTAGCCGTTCGCACCCCCTCCTCCTCCTCTTCGTCCTCCTGCAGAAGCGAGAGCTCGTCCACAGACCGCAGTCGCACAACCACTCCATCCGCAGCTGCCACTGTTGCACACCAGGTCTCCCATTATGGGGCAGCTACTGGCAAACGTCAGCAGGCTGTATTGGCTATGAAGTGTTTGGGCGACAACAGACACACCGCGGAAGTTCTGTCCGAGTTCTTGCAGAAAGAAACGCAGTCGTGGCTGGGCACTGTAGATCTTGAGGCAGGCAAGGTAGTGAGTGATAACGGAAGGAATTTCATGGCTGCCATCTCCCTTTCCCAACTGAAACACATTCCTTGCCTGGCTCACACCTTAAACCTGGTGGTGCAGTGCTTCCTGAAAAGTTATCCGGGGTTATCCGACCTGCTCCTCAAAGTGCGTGGACTTTGCTCACATATCCGCCGTTCACCCGTACACTCCAGCCGTATGCAGACCTATCAGCGTTCTTTGAACCTTCCCCAGCATCGCCTAATCATAGACGTTGCAACAAGGTGGAACTCAACACTGCACATGCTTCAGAGACTGTGTGAACAGAGGCGGGCTGTTATGTTTTTGTGGGAGGATACACATACACGGGCAGGCAGTAGGATGGCAGACATGGAGTTGTCAGGTGTGCAGTGGTCGAAGATTCAAGACATGTGTCAAGTCCTTCAGTGTTTTGAGGAATGCACACGGCTGGTTAGTGCAGACAACGCCATAATAAGCATGAGCATCCCCCTAATGCGTCTGCTGATGCAAAGTTTGACGCACATAAAGGATCAGGCGTCTGCAGCTGAGGAAGAGGAAAGCCTTGATGACAGTCAGCCATTGTCTGGCCAGGGCAGTGTACAGGACGAGGTAGCGGGCGAAGAGGAGGAGGAGGACGAGGAGGATGATGGGGATGATTATATTTTTAATGAGGAAGCTTTTCCGGGGCCACTGGAAATTGGTGGCGCGGCAAGGCCGGGTTCTGGTTTTTGGAGGGACACAAGTGACGTGGATTTGCCTGAAACTGCCCCTCAACCAAGCACAACCGCAGATTTGAGAACTGGAACTTTGGCCCACATGGCGGATTATGCCTTACGTATCCTCAAAAGGGACACACGCATAACTAAAATGATGAATGATGACGATTACTGGTTGGCCTGCCTCCTTGATCCTCGCTATAAAGGCAAATTGCAAAATATAATGCCACATGAGAACTTGGAACTAATATTAGCAACCAAACAATCAACTCTTGTTGACCGTTTGCTTCTGGCATTCCCTGCACACAGCGCCCGTGATCGTTCTCACACGAGCTGCTGGGGCCAGCAGACCAGAGGAGTTAGAGGGGCAGAAATCAGAAGTGGCGTTGGCCAGAGGGGTTTTCTGACCAGGTTGTGGAGTGATTTTGCTATGACCGCAGACAGGACAGGTACTGCAGCATCAATTCAAAGTGACAGGAGACAACATTTGTCCAGTATGGTTACAAACTATTTTTCATCCCTTATCGATGTTCTCCCTCAACCGTCATTCCCATTTGATTACTGGGCATCAAAATTAGACACCTGGCCAGAATTGGCAGAATATGCATTGTAGGACCTTGCCCGGCAGCTAGTGTCCTATCAGAAAGAGTATTCAGTGCTGCAGGTTCAATACTAACAGAAAAAAGGACTCGTCTGGCTACCCAAAATGTAGATGATCTAACCTTCATTAAAATGAACCACAACTGGATTTCGAAATCTTTTGCCCCACCTTGCCCGGCTGACCCCTAGCTTTCCTATGAAAAGGTCTTGCCTGTGGACTATTCTGAATGCCTTTTCCAATCTCGTAATTTTCTGCACCTGATTGTCCAGCATACGACATGTTTACACCTCACTAAATGGCCAAACTCCCCACACGGGGCCGTGGTATCGACACTTGGCGACAGCACCCGTGAGAGTGCAGTTTGTCTGAAGAGGTGGGTGAGCCCGCTTTTGGTCGACGGCACTGCCACTGGGTCCCTCCTAGTACAATAAAGTGTCTCTGGCGGTGGTGGTGCGCACCCAACGTCAGACACACCGTTGTAATATGAGGGGCCCTGGGCCTGTACCGCCGGCGACAAGACAGTTTCCCCCCACCCCAGCTCAAACAGTGCTCTACCACTTGCAAAATTATTTCACAGCTCCACCAATGTTTAGTCTATGCGCTGACATCCTTCAATGCCTGCCACTGACAATACCATTGTATTGACATTTTTGTTATGTTAGGCCTTCGATGCCTGTCTGTGGTCACTCCTTCCACTAGGCCTCCACTGACCACACCACTGCTGCCCGTCTACCCCTGTAACCAATTTAAAATTGCCTACAGCCATGTGTTATTATTTTAGGCCTTCGATGCCTGTCTGCGGTGACTCCTTCCACTAGGCCTCCACTGACCACACCACTGCTGCCCGTGTACCCCTGGAACCAATTTAAAATTGCCTACAGCCATGTGTTATTATTTTAGGCCTTCGATGCCTGTCTGCGGTCACTCCTTCCACTAGGCCTCCACTGACCACACCACTGCTGCCCGTGTACCCCTGGAACCAATTTAAAATTGCCTACAGCCATGTGTTATTATTTTAGGCCTTCGATGCCTGTCTGCGGTCACTCCTTCCACTAGGCCTCCACTGACCACACCACTGCTGCCCGTGTACCCCTGGAACCAATTTAAAATTGCCTACAGCCATGTGTTATTATTTTAGGCCTTCGATGCCTGTCTGCGGTGACTCCTTCCACTAGGCCTCCACTGACCACACCACTGCTGCCCGTGTACCCCTGGAACCAATTTAAAATTGCCTACAGCCATGTGTTATTATTTTAGGCCTTCGATGCCTGTCTGCGGTCACTCCTTCCACTAGGCCTCCACTGACCACACCACTGCTGCCCGTGTACCCCTGGAACCAATTTAAAATTGCCTACAGCCATGTGTTATTATTTTAGGCCTTCGATGCCTGTCTGCGGTCACTCCTTCCACTAGGCCTCCACTGACCACACCACTGCTGCCCGTGTACCCCTGTAACCAATTTAAAATTGCCTACAGCCATGTGTTATTATTTTAGGCCTTCGATGCCTGTCTGCGGTCACTCCTTCCACTAGGCCTCCACTGACCACACCACTGCTGCCCGTGTACCCCTGGAACCAACATCAGAAAATATAAAAATAAGTATTTTGCTTATAAAAAAGAAAATACTGGAGAGATATCAAATGCAGACATTTTAACATTAAAAACAAACACATACAACAAAAATCTGGTACAGTACTAAAAATGGCCACCAGCTACAATAACTTTCTCCTGCAAGTAGTTAACTGAAAGGTTTTTTCAATTTTAAACACAGATATGGCATCCATCGAGTGTTGTCCTGTCGCGTCTTCTTTATATTATTGCCAAGAAGATGCAAAACAATGAAAATAATAAAATCATTATTTACCAAAAAAATAGAGTAAGTCAAAACCACATTGCAAATAAACATTCATTACAAATAAAGAAGCAGGGCGCGTCCGAGGGTGAGTATATACCTAATAAGAATATAATCACCCTCGGACGCGCCCTGCTTCTTTCCGACAGCCTTCCTTCCTAAGAATCAGCCCTTCCGTGGTGTAGAGAGAGGGTTTGTTACACTCCAAGGTGTTCCCCAGGTTGCCTTTCCTGAGCTTCGATCTTCCGGCTCTCGTTTAGTAGTTGTTGGAAACTACGCTGCATTAGGCCTACAAATTGGGTATGGGGTGTAGAGAGATGGTGTGTTCCACTGTAGAGAGATGGTGTGTTCCACTCCAAGGTGTTCCCCAGGTTTCCTCTCCATTGCTTCGATCTTCCGGCTCTCGTTTAGTAGTTGTTGGAAACTACGCTGCATTAGGCCTACAAATTGGGTATGGGGTGTAGAGAGATGGTGTGTTACACTCCAAGGTGTTCCCCAGGTTTCCTCTCCATTGCTTCGATCTTCCGGCTCTCGTTTAGTAGTTGTTGGAAACTACGCTGCATTAGGCCTACAAATTGGGTATGGGGTGTAGAGAGATGGTGTGTTACACTCCAAGGTGTTCCCCAGGTTTCCTCTCCATTGCTTCGATCTTCCGGCTCTCGTTTAGTAGTTGTTGGAAACTACGCTGCATTGGGCCTACAAATTGGGTATGGGGTGTAGAGAGATAGTGTGTTCCACTCCAAGGTGTTCTCCAGGTTGCCTTTCCTGAGCTTCGATCTTCCTGCTCTCGTTTAGTAGTTGCTGGAAACTACGCTGCATTAGGCCTACAAATTGGGTATGGGGTGTAGAGAGATGGTGTGTTACACTCCAAGGTGTTCCCCAGGTTTCCTCTCCATTGCTTCGATCTTCCGGCTCTCGTTTAGTAGTTGTTGGAAACTACGCTGCATTAGGCCTACAAATTGGGTATGGGGTGTAGAGAGATGGTGTGTTCCACTGTAGAGAGATGGTGTGTTCCACTCCAAGGTGTTCCCCAGGTTTCCTCGCCAATGCTTCGATCATCATGCTCTCGTTTAGTAGTTGTTGGAAACTACGCTGCATTAGGCCTACAAATTGGGTATGGGGTGTAGAGAGATGGTGTGTTCCACTCCAAGGTGTTCTCCAGGTTGCCTTTCCTGAACTTCTATCTTCAGGCTCTCATTAAATTGTGGTTAAACGGAACAACTGCATTTGGCGTACTAGTTGGTTTGGGGCCTACTATCGGTGTCTGCCGCTCCTTGCTGTTCTCCTGGTTTCCTGTCCTGAAATTCCGTTTTCAGGCGCTCGTTAAGTAGTTGTTAATGTTAGACTGCATTTGGCCTACTAGTTGGGTTGGGGCCTACTATCGGTGTCTGCCACTCCTTGCTGTTCTCCTCCACTGAACAAAGCTGTGCCGCCTGTTTACTACTGTTGCCAATTTTGAACTGCATTTCGACTACTTACTGATTTGGGCCTACTCTCTGTGTCAGCCTCTCATTCCAGTTGTCCTCCACTGCAATGCCCCCTGATTAGTCCTGTGTTACCAATTTTGAACTGCATTTAGCCCACTTTATTCTTTGGGCCTATATCTGTGTTTCCTCCTCATCCTGCCCATTGCCCAGCCAGTGATAGATGAGTCTGCTGGTACATTGACCCATAACGCAACATTTCCCGTGCACGCTACACTGCAAGATTGTGACCCTGCTGAAAGTCAGGTCCCCCTTCCCGCATACCATACCACCTTACACGGGGACAAACAGGAAGGTGCAGATGAAAGTGCAGGTTCCTTCATCAGGTGGGGGGAGGAATACTAGTTGGCGACGTCACTGGCACAGGGCCTCTCATGGTACGCAAAAGTGTTGCTGCCGGTGGGAGGCGCCCCCGCCGTGCAAACACACCGCTGTACTTTGAGGGGCCCTGTGCCAGTGCCAATGCCAACAAGTGGGCCCCCCCTGCTTGCTCAGGTTCACAGCACTTGCAAAGTTGAAATACTTACCTCTCCCTGCTCCACTGCCGTGACGTGGTCCAGATTTCCTGGGCCCACTAATTACTTGAACCAGCCCTACCCACCACAACTTTAGCCAAATGACCCCCAATTTCAAATGCCTTCCAATTATTATAAGGTAAATTACGCTTGACAAGCTTCATTAAGAAGAATGGATGGTTTTGACATTAAAATGGGCACTCTAGGTGTTTTCCTGGCCCCCACTCACTGCCGACTATGCTGCCCCATTGACTTGCATTGGGTTTCGTGTTTCGGTCGATCCCGACTTTACGTCATAATCGGCCGATTTCACTCGACCCGACTTTTGAGATAGTCGGGTTTCGCGAAACCCGGCTCGACTCTAAAAAGGTCAAGGTCGCTCAACTCTAGTTATTATCAAATCACTGTATGTGCTCTGATTGCTGGCACACTGTGTCACTGGATTGCCTACATAACAGCCACCGCCATCAGGCTGCGGAAAGCTTCCGTCTCAACAAGCCTAAAAGGCAGCATTTCTAGCGCAAGGAGAAGAGAAATATTAGAATTGAGGACTGTGACCTGTGAGGCGTTGGCAGGGCATTTACGCTTGCATTCCAAAGACTGGGTTATGGACAACTGAAGGCTGTGCTGGGACAAGAACGTGGATGGGCTTGATGATGGTACTGCTTGACTGTGGGCCACAACCAGTGCAGGGTTAGAGGCATCTTCACATGCACGGTGTACTGAGGATTGGCTTCTCCACAAAACAGTGGAAGAATCAGTGGTGTGACCTGCAGGCAGTGGACCTGGAGCCTGGGGTTCGGCACACTAAGTCGGGTGCTTTTCTGCCATGTGCCTGATCATGCTGGTGGTGGACAGGCTGGTTGTTTTGCTACTCCTGCTGATGCGTGCATGGCAGGTGCTGCAAATAGCCTGTTTGGGGTTATCGTCAGAGTCTTTAAAAAGTAACCAGACTCGGGAAGATCTAACAGTTGGAATGGCAACTTCTCTCATGTTGGTGTTACGGAGAATGGATGCACGCCTTCTGTCTGTGGCCACCATGCTGCTTCTTCCTGCCTGTTGTGGTGATATGCTTCCTTCCCCATGTGTGCTGCTGCCTTTGCTCTCTATGTCCTCCTGCCAGGTTGGGTTAGTCACTATGTCATCCACCACCTCGTCTTCCACATCCGCACCCTGCTCCTCCTCTTGACTTTCTGGCAATTGTGTCTCATCATCGTTCACCTCTTCTGACACATTCCCACCATCGCCTTCACTTGATCAGGGCTGGTCAAAGCTTTTGGCATCTGTACATGCAATCTCATTTGTCCCCACTTCAAGTTGACCGGCCGAGAGTTCAGAATCTTGAAATGGAAAACTGAACAGCTCTTCAGAGTGTCCAAGTGTGGGATCAGTTGTCTCAGGGCACTCAGCCTGGTGGGAGGAAGGAAGATCAGGGTGAGGAGTATCCGGGCCACACTAACGGCTACTCAGACTTGACCGTGTGGAATACATGGTGGTGGTGATGGTGGTGGCTAAGTGACTGGAAGCATTATCCACTATCCACCCAACAACCGTTTCACACTGCTCTGGCTTCAATAGTGGTGTGCTGCGGTCACCTAGAAACTGGGACAGGAAGGTCGAGCGAGGGGATGTGGGACTTTGTTGTTGCCCACTTTCACCTTGGCCACAGCATCATCCTCTGCATGCACCATCATCATTACATCCACTTCCCCATCCCTTGCCCCTTGCCTTGCCCATTTTAAATGGACTACTGCACTTTTTCAAATGCTCAACACAAATATAATTATTAGTAGCGATTCAGCGAAATAATATCTGGTCAGTATGCCTACAAATCTACGATTTTTAAAACCCAAACACCAGGTAGGCCTCAGCCTGATATAACAGACTGTATTCAATTTTGGGGGGCTTTTTTGTGAAGAAATTTATGCAAAATAGTGCTGTATAGAATTAGAGTATCATACAGCAATAAAAGGGTCTACCGGCCCACAATGACCAAACTTGGACCACGCAGATATATGAGGGCTGTCACGGAAATACCACACTGACAAATATGTGGCCTTTTTATATTTTTTGAAGCTAAATAGTGCTGTATAGAATTAGAGTATCAGACCGCAAAAAAAGGGGTCCCCCGGCCTACAATGACCAAACCTGGACCACGCAGATATATGAGGGCTGTCATGGAAATACCACACTGGTAAATATGTGGCCTTTTTATATTTTTTGAAGCTAAATAGTGCTGTATAGAATTAGAGTATCAGACTGCAATAAAAAGGGGTACACTGGCCTACAATAACCAAACTTGGAGCACGCAGATATATGAGGGCTGTCACAGAAATACCACACTGGCAAATATGTGGCCTGTTTTTTTTTAAATGCCAAATAGTGCTGTATATAATTAGAGTAACAGACAGCAAAAAGAGTCTAAAATGAAAAAACTTGTAGCACGCAGATATATGAGGCCTTTTTCGGTTAATTTAAAACACACAAAAAAAAGTGGCACAATGCTAGCGCACACAACAATGCTATGTATGCCTGACAAACTATGATTTTTCAACAGGCCTCAGTCTGATAGAACAGACTGTATATTTTTGTTTTTTTGGAGTGAATTTTTGGAAAAAAAATGCAACTAGGTATATAGTATAGAAGCTGCATCAGACAGTTATGGATTTTTGGGAAGGATGAAGTGGGACCAATGGACGCACATAGGCCATGTTCACACAATGCGTTTTTTACTGCGGAACCGCCGCGATTTTGCCGCTGCGGGTCCGCAGCTGTTTTCCATGCAGGGTACAGTACAATGTTACCCTATGGAAAACAGGAACCGCTGTGCCCACATTGCGGAAATTCACTAAAAAAGCCGCGCTGAATTGCTGCGGTTAAAAAGAAGGACCATGTCACTTCTTTGTGCGGAACTGCAGCGGTTCTGCACCCATTGACCTCCATTGTGAGGGTCAAACCCGCAGTAAAACCCGCAGACGAAAAAAAATTTCTGTGGGTTTTCTGCGGTTTGTGGTGCAGAACCGCTGCAGCAGGAAGTGCGTGGGCGGAGTGTGGCTGTCCCCCCGTGCCCCAATCCCACCCCCCCATGCTCCGATGCCACCCCCCTGTGCTCCGACGCCCCCCCGTGCCCTCATCTCCCTCCTTATACTTACCGGGCCTCCCGGTGTCCGTCTGTCCGTCTTCTCTCTGGGTGCCGCCATCTTCCAAAATGGCGGGCGCATGCGCAGTGCACCCGCCGAATCTGCCGGCCGGCAGATTCGTTCCAGGCACATTTTGATCACTGTGATAACCTCACAGTGATCAAAATTAAAAAAAAAAGTAAATGACCCCCCCCTTTATCACCCCCATAGGTAGTAACAATAATAAAATAAAGAATTTTTTTTTTTTCCCCCACTACAGTTAGAACTAGGGTTAGGGTTAGGGGTAGGGTTAGGGGTAGGGTTAGGGTTAGGGGTAGGGTTAGGGTTAGGGGTAGGGTTAGGGGTAGGGGTAGGGGTAGGGTTAGGGGTAGAGTTAGGGTTAGGGGTAGGGTTAGGGGTAGGTGTTGGGTTAGGGGTAGGGGTAGGGTTAGGGTTAGGGGTAGGGTTAGGGGTAGGGTTAGGGTATTTTCAGCCATTTTAACCCTAAAAAAACTTCCCAGAAAATACACAGACTCTGCAGAGAAAACTGCATAAAAAACCGCACTAAAAACCGCATCAAAAAACGCATCAAAAAACGCACCAAAAACGCACCAAAAAACGCACCTGCGTTTTCTGCCAAGAGCTGCGGTTTTTAGTGCAGAAAAAACAGCAGGGAAATCAGGAACGTGTGAACATGGCCATACAGTGCCTGCCTGCCTTGCACTGATGTGAATATGCTGTGCCCTGCCTGCCTAGCGCTGCAATATCGGGACCCGCGAATTAGCCCTAAATAGGACTGTTGGTTTCTGAGGAGTTGTGGATGTAACAGTTGCAGACCTACACTAACTCTAAAAACCACGATTCTGACCCTATCTCAGCAGCAGCTCTCCCTACTCTCACTGAATCCGGAACAGAATGCGGCGAGCAGGGCGGCGCCAGGTCTCTTATACTCGCCATGATGCTACTAGGCAGCCAACCCCTCTAATGTTTGGGCAAGTGGGTGGTTCCTCTCATCAGTAGCTTGCACCTGTGCTGCTTTAGCACTTATTATCAAGGGCCTGCTGCACCCTGCGAGTGCATTTGTCATCTGACAAGGTTTTGGTGAGTTTGCTCTTCATGTTGTGTTTTTATTATGCTGTACAGCCAAGCCAATCACTGCACGACCACAACAAAGATGGCTGCGGCATTTCATGGCCTGGCAGACAATTCCTGCACCATTATTGGGTCTCTAAAGTCCGCCAAAAACGCTGGGTGGAGACACCAGTTACGGCCAAATAATCCTGGAAATGCTCGGCGCTCACCGAGTACACCGAGCATAGTGATACTCTGGCAAGTAACGAGCAGTGGCGAGCACATTCGCTCATCACTAATAAAGATATCAAATATAAATTTTTGGTGAAGAATCAACAAGTGGAACACAATTGTGAAGTTGAACGAAATTTATTGGTTATTTCAAATGTTTGTTGAAATTTAAAAACTGAAAAGTGGAGCGTGCAATATTATTCGGCCCCTTTATCTTAATACTTTGTTGCGCCACCTTTTGCTGCGATTACAGCTGCAGGTCACTTGGGGTATGTCTCTATCAGTTTTGTACATCGAGAGACTGAAGTTCTTCCCCATTCTTCCTTGGAAAACAGCTCGAGCTCAGTGAGGTTTGATGGAGATCGTTTGTGAACAGCAGTTTTCAGCTCTTTCCACAGATTCTCGATTGGATTGAGGTCTGGACTCTGACTTGGCCATTCTAACACCTGGATACGTTTATTTGTGAACCATTCCATTGTAGATTTTTGCTTTGTTTGGGATCATTGTCTTGTTGGAAGACAAATCTCCGTCCCAGTCTCAGGTCTTTTGCAGACTCCAACAGGTTTTCTTCAAGAATGGTCCTGTATTTGGCTCCATCCATCTTCCCATCAATTTTAACCATCTTCCCTGTCCCTGCTGAAGAAAAGCAGGCTCAAACCATGATGCTGCCACCACCATGTTTGACAGTGGGGATGGTGTGTTCAGGGTGATCAGCTGTGTTGCCTTTACGCCAAACATATAGTTTGGCATTGTTGCCAAAAAGTTCGATTTTGGTTTCCTCTGACCAGAGCACCTTCTTCCACATGTTTGTTGTGTCTCCCAGGTGGCTTGTTGCAAACTTTAAACAACACTTTTTATGGATATATTTGAGAAATGGCTTTCTTCTTGCCACTCTTCCATAAAGGCCAGATTTGTGCAGTGTACGACTGATTGTCTTCCTATTGACAGACTGTCCCACCTCAGCTGTAGATCTCTGCAGTTCATCCAGAGTGATCATGGGCCTCTTGGCTGCATCTCTGATCAGTCTTCTCCTTGTTTGAGATGAAAGTTTAGAGGGACGGCCGGGTCTTGGTAGATTTGCAGTGGTATGATACTCCTTCCATTTCATTATGGTCGCTTGCACAGTGCTCCTTGGGATGTTTAAAGTTTTGGAAATCATTTTGTATCCAAATCCAGCTTTAAACTTCTCCACAACAGTATCACGGACCTGCCTGTTGTGTTCCTTGGTCTTCATGATGCTCTCTGTGCTTCAAACAGAACCCTGAGACTATCACAGAGCAGGTACATTTATAGCACTGAAAGTTAAGGGGACGAATAATATTGCACGCCCCACTTTTCAGTTTTTGAATTTCCACAAAAATGTAAAATAACCAATACATTTCTTTCAACTTCACAATTGTGTGCCACTTGTTGTTGATTCTTCACAAAAAAATTACATTTGGTATCTTTATGTTTGAAGTGTGATAAACTGTGTAGGAAACAGGGTTGGACTGGGACTACAATTCAGCCCTGGCATTGGAAGTTACACAGGCCCACTTGTCACATGGTGACTGTATAATATCTTTCAAAACCTTATTTCTTGAGCACTATAATCATTAGATAGGGCTCAAGAAATCTTAAGACGTGATCACAACCCAATATTTATTTTAAAACTATATTAATTTGTATTAATTTATTGCATAAAATATTACAAAAAAAAATTCAGAAAAAGGTCACTGGAAAAACAGAGGTCCACAAATGGCATGAAATTTGGCAAATTAATACACTGAAATTTGTTAAATATGGCAGATAGATTATGCAGCAAAGATTTGGTTGGAAATAAAGTGCTCAGTGCATATCAGTACATTTCATGAAATATCAAAATTTAACACTAGATGGTGTTATAACTAGTGTTGAGCATTCCGATACCGCAAGTATCGGGTATCGGCCGATACTTGCGGTATCGGAATTCCGATACCGAGATCCGATATTTTTGTGATATCGGGTATCGGTATCGGAAGTGTAAAATAAAGAATTAAAATAAAAAATATTGTTATATTCACCTCTCCGGCGGCCCCTGGACATCAGCGGGAGGATCCGGCGTCCGGCACGGCTTCTTTCTTCAAAATGCGCGCCTTTAGGACCTGTGGTATGACGTCCCGGCTTCTGATTGGTCGCGTGCCGCCCATGTGACCGCCACGCGACCAATCAGAAGCCGCGACGTCATTCCTCAGCTAAAGTCCTAGAATGAGCGCCTTTTAGGACCTGAGGAATGACGTCGCGGCTTCTGATTGGTCGCGTGGCGGTCACATGGGCGGCACGCGACCAATCAGAAGCCGGGACGTCATTCCACAGGTCCTGAAGGCGCGCATTTTGAAGAAAGAAGCCGTGCCGGACGCCGGATCCTCCCGCTGATGTCCAGGGGCCGCCGGAGAGGTGAATATAACAATATTTTTTATTTTAATTCTTTATTTTACACTTTAATATGGATCCCAGGGCCTGAAGGAGAGTTTCCTCTCCTTCAGACCCTGGGATCCATGAGGATACATTCCGATACTTGATGTCCCATTGACTTGTATTGGTATCGGATATCGGTATCGGCGATATCCGATATTTTTCGGGTATCGGCCGATACTATCCGATACCGATACTTTCAAGTATCGGACGGTATCGCTCAACACTAGTTATAACATTTGCCACATCAATCGTAAGTCACAGAAAATCTAAATGTTCATTATTTATTTACTGCCATAAAGAGGCACATGAAAAGGACAGGATCATTACCAGATATCAAAAAGATGCTATTTTAGATTATCTCCATGCTAAAAAAAATAGAAACTGTGTATAGTTTATATTATCTAGCTCCCTAAAGGGTATACAACTGCCTACATATACAACAGTCCAAACTTATATCCTGAAGTAAAGGGGGAAAAAATTGGATTTATAGTCAGCTTGTTACCTGAATATCTTATTTGTCCGAAGAAGCAGGGCGGCGAAACGCACACGTCGGGGCGGGAGGTCCGTGACTCTGGCAGTGGCATCTAATGATTATGGTGCTCAAGAAATAAGGTTTTGTCCGTTAGTATTCAAAGAAGTGTTGCCCAGACTTTATGGGCCTTTTTGATATTTATTGGACTCTTTTGTTTTTGTATAATATCTCTGTTCACTTGTAGGTTACAAGAAGTGAGGGGAGTGTAACGCGACTATATTACATATAATCACAGCTGTATCCAGCATTACAGCTCGGTCCTATTTATTGCTTTTAGTTGCAGCACCAAGAAAAGCTGCTACTTTACCTACATAACTGGATCTCGTAGATAATGAAGGGATGAGACGACCAAAGGCTATGAAACCTCATTCTGATGCTCCATAATCTTTGCCTACAGCCACTTTTGGTTCCGCTGAGGAGCACGAGACCCGGTGACTCTGAAGATCGGTGACATCAGTAACGTCACCGCTCTTCAGATATTCCGGGTCTTGCGCTGAGCTCGGCGACTGTGAAGAGCGGTATTGTTACTACCGTCACCGCTCTTCAGAGTCGCTGGGTCTCGCCAGGTCTGGGCTAGTAGTGGGGGTGTCTGATAGACACCTCTCCATTACTTACACCAGGGATTGATGGCAGCTGACATTACGCAGCTGACATCAACCCTAAAAATCATTACACATACCAGAATTAAATACTTTGACGGCTGGGAAAAGCAGTAGAGTTAGTGCTTTTCCCAGGCACCGGGTGCTAACTACAACTGTCATCATCTTTGCCTTATGTTCCTGCGAAGCATTTTTGCTGTATTTACATGCACTGATCTCAGGCCACTAAACGAGTGTGATCGACAATACTGAAGTTGTTCGCTTGTTCCCGGCCTTTTTACACCAACTGAGAAAGAATGATAGGTACAGAAAAATCACAATTAGATCAATCTGTCTTTAAAATCTCAACACATTTATATACACCTTCTACCTTGTTTTACAGTACCATATAACGGTTATTATTTTGGTTAGATTTTCCAAAAAATGAGGAAGTCAGGTGGAAGAGCCCGTGGGCGGTGGTTGCGAGCTGGTACTGATGGTGGTGGTGGTGAATCTGGTGGTAGTGGCAAAAGCACAATAGCACCTAAGTCTCGAGTTGTTGAGCCAGCGTCATCGTCTGGCTACACAAGGCCTCGAAGGCTCCCTTATCTGGGAGTAGGAAAACGGCTTGTAAAGCCGGAGCAGCAGGAAAAAGTTTTGGCTTTCATTGCTGACTCAGCCTCCAGCTCTTTCGTCTCCTCTTCAGAACGTTCCAAATATAAAAGCAGCGAGTCGTCAGTGGATGCTCCCGGTCAGGAACAAGACGTTTCCTTGTGTCCTTCACCCAAACCAAAAGTGAAGGATGCATCAGGCGACACTACAGGTTACTCCATGGAGCTCTTTACACATACCGTGCCTGGGTTAGAAAGGGAAATTGTTAACTGCCTATTACAAGATGAATTGGACATGGAGTGCACTGATGCACAGCCACAGCTAGATTATTATGCTGTTCCATTGACTCAGATCACTGCATTGCCCTCGCAGTGTACTGACCCTGATGAGACTATGGAGCCTCATCACGAACGCCATAGCACCTTAAACGGTGACACAGAGGAAGGTGCACATGACATTGAAGAGGAGGTGATAGATGACCCAGTTGTTGACCCAGATTGGCAGCCATCGGGGAAACAGGGTGCCGCTGCCAGTAGCTCAGAAGCGGAGGAGGATGATCCGCAGCAGCCATCAACATCGCAACAGCTGTCATCTGGCAGGCCTGTATCAGGCCAAAAACGTTTGTCAAAAACAAAAACAGTTTTAGGACAGCATGGCCATCCAGTGAAAGGAGAACAGCGTGCAATGCCTGAAAAGGTATTCCATAGTAGGAAGAGTGCAGTGTGGCAATTTTTTAACTTTTAACTGATCATTCAGATCTTGGTTATCTGTAAGAAATGCTCAAAGACCATTAGCAGAGGCAAGAATCTTCAAAATTTAAATACAACGTGCATGCTTAGACATTTAACCAGCATGCATTTGCAAGCCTGGACTAACTACCAAACGTCCCGTACCGTTGGTGCATGTGCTCAGAATGAAGGTAGTCAGCAACGCTACATTGCTTCCCTCACTGTAAGCCCACCAACAGCAAATGTGGAGGTATCATCGCTAGGCCAAAGCAGTCAGGGAAACACAAGGTTATTGGTAGGAAACACTGTATGTAGGCCAACATCGAGAATACCATCACCAACCCTCTCTCAATCCGCCATGTCTACCACCACCACCACCGCTAGTTCCACCATATGCACCTCTCCAGTCCAGCTCACCCTACAAGAGACTCTCGTTAGGAAAAGAAAGTACTCATCCTCTCATCCGTGTACACAGGGTTTGAATGCCCACATTGCTAGACTAATCTCATTAGAGATGATGCCCTACTGGTTGGTTGAAAGCAAAGCCCTGATGGCCTACGCAGTACCACGCTATGACCTACCCAGTCGACACTTCTTTGTGAGAAAAGCCATCCCAGCCCTCCACCAGCATGTCAAAGACCGCATTGTCCATGCACTGAGACATTCAGTCAGTAGAAAGATGCACCTCACAACAGATGCATGGACCAGTAGGCATGGCCAGGGACATTACGTGTCCATCATGGTACACTGGGTTAATGTGGTGGATGCAGGGTCCACAGGGGACAGCCACAATGGGACAGTTCTGCCTAGCCCACGGTCTAGGAAACAGTTGGCTGTAGGCGTTCGCCACCCCTCCTCCTCCTCCTCCAGAAGCGAAGGCTCGTCCACAGAGCGCAGTCGCACGACCACTCCATCCGCAGCTGCCAGTGTTGCACACGAGGTGTCCCATTATCGAACAGCTAGTGGTAAGCGTCAGCAGGCTGTGTTAGAAATGAAGTGTTTGGGTGACAACTGACACACCACGGAAGTACTGGCCGAGTACTTGCAGCAACAAACTCAGTCATGGCTGGGCAGTGTACATCTTGAGGCAGGCAAGGTAGTCAGTGATAACGGAAGGAATTTTATGGCTGCCATAGCCCTTTCAGGACTTAAACACATACCTTGCCTGGCTCACACCTTGAACCTGGTGGTGCAGTGCTTCCTCCATAATTATCCGGAGTTACCAGCCCTGCTCCTGAAGGTGCGAAGAATTTGCTCTCACATCCGCCGGTCGCCCGTACACTCCAGCCGTATGCTGAACCATCAGCGATAGCTGAATCTTCCCCAGCACCGCCTAATAATTGACGTTGCAACAAGGTGGAACTCCACACTGCACATGGTTCAGAGGCTGTGCGAACAGAGGCGTGCTGTAATTAATTTGTGGGAGGATACACATACACGGGGAGGCAGTTGGATGGCAGACATGGAGTTGTCTGGTGTGCAGTGGTCGAAGCTACAAGACCTCTGTCAAGTCCTTCAGTGTTTTGAGGAATACACACAGCTAGTAAGTGCAGACAACGCCATAATAAGCATGAGCATCCCCCTAATGCGTCTGCTGATGCAAAGTTTGACGCACATTAAGGAGCTGGCGTCTGCAGCCGAGGAGGAGGGAAGCCTTGATGACAGTCAGCCATTGTCTGCTCAGGGAACTCTCCTGGGCAAGGTGGCGGATGAAGAGGAGGAGGAGGAGGAGGATGATGGGGATGAATATTTATGGGAGGAGGATGCTTCACATGGGGCAATAGAAACTGGTGGCGTTGCAAGGTCAGGTACAGGGTTTTTGCGGGACACAAGTGATGTTGATTTGCAAGAAAGTGCTCCTCAACCCAGCACAAGCAGTGAATTGACACCTGGAACATTGGCCCACATGGCAGAGTATGCCTTGCGTATCCTAAAAATGGAGCCCCGCATTATCAAAATGATGACCGATGACGATTACTGGTTGGCCTGCCTCCTGGATCCACAACATAAAGGAAAATTACAAAATATCATGCCACATGAGAACCTTGAGCAAATATTGGCTACCAAACAAGCAACTCTTGTAGACCATTTGGTTCAGGCATTCCCAGAACACAGCGGCGGTGATGGTTCTCACACGACCCGTAGAGGGCAACTTGGCAGAGGTGTTAGAGGTGCACAAAGCCGAAGTGGCATTGGACAGAGGGGTTTTATGACCAGATTGTGGAGTGATTTCGCAGTGACTGCTGACACGACAGGTTGTGCTGCATTGATTCAAAGTGACAGGAGACAGCATTTGTCCAGTATGATTACAAACTACTTTTCCTCCCTTATCGATGTTCTCCCTCACAGGTCATTCCCCTTTAATTACTGGGCATCTAAAATAGACACCTGGCTTGAATTGGCAGAATATGCATTACAGGAGCTCGCTTGCCCAGCTGCTAGTGTGCTATCAGAAAGAGTCTTCAGTGCTGCTGGTTCAATACTGACCGAAAAAAGGACACGTCTGGCTACCCAAAATGTTGATGATCTAACCTTCATTAAAATGAACCAATCATGGATTTCAAATTATTTTGCCCCACCTTCTCCTGCTGATACATAGCTTGCCTGAAAAATGTCTTGCTTTTGGCCTCCTCTTACTGACTCCTCCAATTCCACCATTTGCAGCTGCTGAGTGTCCACCATAGGCCATTTTTTCACCTCCCTAAATGGGCTGATTCCCCCCACAGGGCTGTGGTCACCACCTGGCGCAAGCACCCGTGCGAGTGTCGTTTGCCTGGACAGGTGGGTGCGCCCACTCTTGGGCGACGGCACTGACACAGGGTCCCTCATAGTACAATGAAGTGTCTCTCTGACGGTGGTGGTGCACAACCAATGTCAGACACACCATCGTAATATGAGGGGCCCTGTGCCAGTACCGCCGCCCACGAGAGAGTGTTCCCCCCCCCAGCTCAAACAGTGCTCTACCACTTGCAATACTTACCTCTCCCTGCTCCACCACTGTGTAGTCTGTGCTGTTAAATCCTTCAATGGCACTGCCAATACAAATTTGTTGAAATGATAGATGATAGTTAAAATATACAGTGGCCCTGGCCTCCATTTAGACCAGTTAATACTTTGCGCCTACTACCACTGTCTGCTACTCAGCAGAGGAGCCCCCCCAGTACCTAGCTATGCCACCTGTTTAGTCCTGTTACCAATTTTGAACTGCATTTAGCCTACTTTTTTATTTTGGTCCTACTAACTATGTCTGCGCCACTCATTACAGTTGTCCTCCACTGAACAAAGCTATGCCGCCTGTTTAGTCCTGTTACCAATTTTGAACTGCATTTAGCCTACTTTTATATTTTGGGCCTACTAACGGTGCCTGCACCACTCAATACAGTTGTCCTCCACTGAACAAAGCTATGCCGCCTGTCTAGTCCTGTTACCAATTTTGAACTGCATTTAGCCTACTTTTGTATATGGGCCTACTAACTGTGTCTGCGCCACTCATTACAGTTGTCCTCCACTGAACAAAGCTAGGCCGCCTGTTTAGTCCTGTTACCAATTTTGAACTGCATTTAGCCTACTTTTTTATTGTGGGCCTACTAACTGTGTCTGCACCACTCATTACAGTTGTCCTCCACTGAACAAATCTAGGCCGCCTGTTTATTCCTGTTACCAATTTGAACTGCATTTAGCCTGCTTTTTTTTATTTTGGGCCTACTAACTGTGTCTGTGCCACTCATTACAGTTGTCCTCCACTGAACAAAGCTATGCTGCCTTTTTAGTCCTGTTACCAATTTTGAACTGCATTTAGCCTACTTTTGTATTTGGGCCTACTAACTGTGTCTGTGCCACTCATTACAGTTGTCCTCCACTGAACAAAGCTATGCCGCCTGTTTAGTCCTGTTACCAATTTTGAACTGCATTTAGCCTACTTTTTTTAGTTGGGCCTACTCACTGTGTCTGCGCCACTCATTACAGTTGTCCTCCACTGCACAAAGCTAGGCCGCTTGTTTAGTCCTGTTACCAATTTTGAACTGCATTTAGCCTACTTTTGTATTTGGGCCTACTAACCGTGTCTGCGCCACTCATTACAGTTGTCCTCCACTGAACAAAGCAATGCCGCCTTTTTAGTCCTGTTACCAATTTTGCACTGCTTTTAGCCTACTTTTTTATGTTGGGCCTACTAACTGTGTCAGCCTCTCATTACAGTTGTACTCCACTGAACAAAGCTATGCCGCCTGTTTAGTCCTGTTACCAATTTTGAACTGCATTTAGCCTACTTTATTATTTGGGCCTATATCTGTGTTTCCTTCTCATCCTGCCCATTGCCCAGCCACTGCTAGCCCTGCTGTTCTGTTCGCATTTGCTATACACTTGTACTGTTCCCGGGTCAATATGACCCGACCTATTAATTCTTGATTTTTAGCTACTCTAAGTGTTTTATTTGAATACTTTTTTCATTATTATACTGTATGTGAACATGGTTGATCATAAACAAATGAAAAATTTAAATTTAAACTTAATAATTTATTTTATTCATAAAAAGGTTACACAGGCTTTTTACAATTATCTTTGATTGTTGGCATTCTGCACACAAATAACAAGAATCTTTACATTACTATTACTAAAACATGAAATTTAACTTTTTGAAAACAATATTTATAAATCAACAATTGAAAAATCATAAAAACTTCAAGCTTTTTAGAAAGAAAAAAGAAAAACTGAACATGTTCATGCGTTTTTACACTGAACACAATAATAAGACACATGTCCTTTACACAGATATTTTGAACATCCAGCACATGTCAGATTAGTCTTATTGTTACATGAAGATGGACAGAAGCTCCATCTCTTCCTTTTTTTGCTGGTAGCTGTGCTGGTAGCTGTGCTGGTGGAGGCCGTGCTGCTGGTAGCTGTGCTGGTGGAGGCCGTGCTGCTGGTAGCTGTGCTGGTGGAGGCCGTGCTGCTGGTAGCTGTGCTGCTGATAGCTGTGCTGTGCCGGTAGCTGTGCTGCTGGTAGCTGTGCTGTGCTGGTAGCTGTGCTGTGCTGGTAGCTGTGCTGGTGGAGGCCGTGCTGCTGGTAGCTGTGCTGCTGATAGCTGTGCTGTGCTGGTAGCTGTGCTGTGCTGGTAGCTGTGCTGCTGGTAGCTGTGCTGGTGGTAGCTGTGCTGGTGGAGGCCGTGCTGCTGGTAGCTGTGCTGGTGGAGGCCGTGCTGCTGGTAGCTGTGCTGGTGGAGGCTGTGCTGCTGGTAGCTGTGCTGCTGGTAGCTGTGCTGGTGGAGGCTGTGCTGCTGGTAGCTGTGCTGCTGGTAGCTGTACTGGTGGAGGCCGTGCTGCTGGTAGCTGTGCTGGTGGAGGCCGTGCTGCTGGTAGCTGTGCTGCTGGTGGAGGCCGTGCTGCTGGTAGCCGTGCTGGTGGAGGCCGTGCTGCTGGTAGCTGTGCTGGTGGAGGCTGTGCTGCTGGTAGCTGTGCTGCTGGTAGCTGTGCTGGTGGAGGCTGTGCTGCTGGTAGCTGTGCTGCTGGTAGCTGTGCTGGTGGAGGCCGTGCTGCTGGTAGCTGTGCTGGTGGAGGCCGTGCTGCTGGTAGCTGTACTGGTGGTAGTTGTGCTGCTGGGAGCTGTGCTGCTGGTAGCTGTGCTGCTGGTAGCTGTGCTGGTGGTAGCTGTGCTGCTGGTGGAGGCTGTGCTGCTGGTAGCTGTGCTGGTGGAGGCCATGCTGCTGGTAGCTGTGCTGGTGGAGGCCATGGATGTGGAGTCTTTCTTGAGCACGCTGGACACTTTTTACAATGGCTGTTGCTCCTTCTCTTCTGGGGGTCACTTTTATGCTCCCAATATATGGCCCAAACAGGGATTTGCCCAATTCCTCAAGAAATAATATTCTTTTATGGAGCTTATTCCGGTTCCAATCGGGGTCGATTTCTCTCCATAAGACAAATGCATTGTCTGCAGAAACGTCCAGTATGTTATAAAATAAAATCATTGGCCACCGATTGGTTTTGCGTTTGCATGTATATGTTGATATTGGTTGGTCTAAAGTATCAACTGCTCCCTTTGTGGCATTATAATCCAAAATAATGTCCGGCTTTCTGTCTATCACTTACGGCATTGTCATGGTGCATTGTGCTCATTAGAATTACCTGCTTGGTTTTTTTTGGAACATAAGAAACAACAGTTGTATTTCCAGAAAAAAAGTAGAACTGCACACCTCTCTCTTGCTAAGGATACCTTGCGGTAGTTCAGATTTGTATTTTCTTATAGTACCCAGCATGGTAAGTTGTTTTTTCTTCAACATCTGGCCTACTTGATAGGATGTAAAAAAGTTGTCACATGTGACATTTTGTCATTTTAGTCCATGAGTCAAATCGAGAACAACACGCATACCCTGATTTTTTTCAGGTCTTTCACCAGGGGTTTTTCCTGTAAACACTTGAACATTTAGAGCATATGAACTTGCTGTCGCGAAGTGTCCAGATCTTGATGCCGTATTTTGCTGGCTTATTTGGTATATATTGTCTGAATGATAGACAACCAGTCTCCTCTCTCACAAACAGGAAATGGATAATACTAGATAATTACTTGTTTACTGATAACAACAGTGAAACCACCACCATTTTGAGATGAAGTACACATAAAAAACATAACTTTTGCAGTCAGAAATAATCAGAGACCTGTAGAACAGTATAAAATGCTATCGGGTCATATTGACCAGAACAGTACAAGTGTAACAATCAGCGTGTAGCAAAAAGTAAACAAACAAAAAATATATATATATATAGAGCTCCACAAATGAGGAGAAGTCAATATACCACTAGTTTCAAATCCTCATATAAAAAAATCTACAGGGTCTCAAAAATCATTTTGGGTCATATTGACCCGAACAGTACAGCAGGGTTAGATGAGTCTGCTGGTACATTGACCCAGACCACTACATTCCTCGTGCACGCTACACAGCCAGAATCTGACCCTGCTGAAAGTCAGGTTCCCCTTCCCGCATACCATAACACCTTACACGGGGACAAAGAGGAAGGTGCAGATGAAGGTGCAGGTTCCTTCATCAGGTGGGGGGAGGAATACTCGTTGGCGACGTCACTGGCACAGGGCCTCTCATAGTACGCAAAGTGTCTCTGGCAGTGGGAGGCGCCCCCGCCGTCAAACACACCGCCGTACTATGAGTACTATTTAGCTTCAGTTCTTATATTTAACACTGCATTTTGTATGCCACACGCACTGCATTTGATTGCGCTAAATATTTTACAATTTTAGTTCTCCAGCATTTTTTGTTAGTGTCATAGCCTACTTATTGACACAATTTTGGTGGGCCTAAAAAAATACAGGCCACATATTGAAGAGTGTGTTATCTCCGTCAGACTCCTTGTCTATCTGTGCTCTCCAAATAGTTGCTTTTCAGGACTACATTCCACTTTTTTGGCTGTCTGCTACCCTAGTTCTATGCACTATTTGGGGGTAAAAAATAAAAATATACAGGCCACATATATTACAGTGTGGTATCTCCGTGACACGCCTCATCTATCTGTGGGCTACAAAGTATGCTTTTGAGTCTTCCATTCACCTTTTTTTGCTGTCTGTTAACCTAGGTCTATATGTTATTTTTTGGGAAAAAATAAAATAATACAGACCACATATTTAACAGTCTGGTATTTCCGTCAGATGCCTAATCTATATGGAGGCTACTAACTGTGGTATTTAAGGCCTACATTCCACTGTATTTGCTGTCTGATACCCTAGGTCTATACACTATTTTGGGGGGGGAAATAAAAACACAGGCCTCATATTGAACAGTGTGGTATCTTGGTAAAAATAGTCATGTTTCAAGTTGTTATCGCAATTCATGATTGTGTCTTTAAAGCACCAACTACTACACCATCATCATCTTCTGCCTAGAGGCAGCCACTGCTCAGATAGAAAGTCTGAGGAGCAGAGGGTGAAAGCTTGGGCAGTGTTGTACTCTAACAAAAATAGCAATATCTGTACTTCAATTGTAAATTCTACAGATAATCCCACTAACAATATCTGTCAATAGCTGTGACATGGTCTCCCAATGTTCGACTGGCTCATGGCTTCCTCTACTCTAACCCAGTGTGCCGCCAGCGAGATGTACCATCCCTGCCCACAAGCACTTGTCCATGTGTCTGTGTTTAGGTGCACTTTCCCAGTAGCAGCATTGTTGAGGGCCCGGGTACTTTTGTGGGACACGTGCTTGCTTGTGTAATGTCGTGCCGGCAGACCGGGAGAAATTGTGGTGGGTAGGGACCGAGTACCTTGTGATGGTTGCCGCCATCAGGTTGCGGAAAGCTTCCGTCTCTATTTCAAGCAAAAGCAGATGAGAAATGTGGGAATTTAGTACTGCGACCTGTGTGGCGTTGGCTCCGTATTTCCACTTGCTTTCCAAGGACTGGGGCATGGACAACTAAACGCTGCACTGGGACAAGGACATGGACGTGCTTGTTGATGGTGCTAGTTGAGTTTGTGTGCAGTGGTGCTTAGCACTGCAGCCTTGCAGCGCTGGAGTTCTGGGGTCTAATCCCACCCAGGACAACATCTGAAAAGAGTTTGTATGTTCTCTCCGTCTTTGTGTGGGTTTCCTCCGGGTACTCCAGTTTCCTCCCACATTCCAAAGACATACTGATAGGGAATTTAGATTGTGAGCCCCATCGGGGACAGCGATGATAATGTGTGCAAACTGTAAAGTGTTGCGGAATATGTTAGCGCTATATAAAAAAATAAAGAAAAAATATAAAGAACTACAGATGTAGTGCAGGGCCCCAGAGTCCTGGTCGTTGCAGTGATGTCGTTCTTCCACCAGGGGGAGCGATGTTACGTCTGATGGCACCAAAGGAGTTCACCCTGCCAGGTATCACAGCCACACACACACTTCACACGCCAGACACCAGGGGGAGCTAAGGGTTCTATCTATTAGGCCACTCCTCACACTTGGGTAAAACTGGGGGTTTGGTTAGGAAGTAGGTCAGTTGGAGTTGGAGGAGAAAGGAGAAGCTGACTGGAGGGAGAAGGAGATAGTCAGCAGGAGAGGAGAGGAGCAGACTGGGCTCGGCCCAGGAAGGAAAGAAGGACACGGAGCTGCGCCTGCACCTGATTGCGGCAGTCTCCAAGGAAAGGACAAGAAAGGAAGTGCGTTGTAGTGAGTGAGCACCGAAGTCGTAGCAACAGGAGTACAACACCAGTGGGAGACAAGCCAGAAGCAGGCTGCCTCCCACTGAGCGCAGATCTGGTAGCCGGAACACCGAGGTAGTAATAGACTCTATGCTTTACTTCAGTGACCGGCAGGACAGTCATCTTCAAGTTGGCTGCCCGACCTAAGAACCTAAGCAGACAAGGTGGCAACGTGGAGGAGGGGTGACGCTAGGGTCCCTATAAAATAGCCTCAGGCCACCACCGTCATACGGGTTGGTCCTATCCATCTGGGGGACCGAGAGAGGAGTAATAAGAGTAAGGACCCTATGAGGGCTAATGCACATAGGGACCTACTACGTTACTGTGCGCAAGGGGTAGGCTACTGATTTCCACCAGGATAAGGGGACTCTGGAATTGCCATCAGACCGGCCGGACTCTGCCTACCCTGTGATCCGGCACCCTGGACTGTGGATGCTGAAGCCTTCAGTAAAGGTAAAGAGACTGCACCCACTGTGTCCTCATTATTCACCGCGCCTTGCACCATTCACCATCAACATCTACACTTCTGGGAAGCCCTGGGGATATACTTCACCTGTGGGAAGGTATACCATCTAGCTGCCATTCCATCACCCCAGCGGACCCTTAAGCAGCGTCGGTCACCCTGACCGAATACCACAGGTGGCGTCACGAACACTTGACAAACCTATAACATCTTTTAATTGGGCGCCCCTCAAAGGGCCACGGTCCGGGTCGGGCCACTGTGACATCCCAGCTGAGGGAACTGAAGGACCCGGTACCGAGTACCCCGTCACCCTTATGTGGGGGCGATCCAATTTTTTGGCGTCACGAACAGGATCTACTTAAGCTTAAGAATTCGGGTCATGTGTGCCTTAGAACTGTGCCAGAAAAGTGCTTGAACTGTGATCTGCTTAAGAACTGTGCATTGCTGGTTACCGCAAAGATTCCCGCCAAAATCGCCGCCATTATCGCGCCACGAGGAGCGCTGGAGAAGAAGGGCGTGGAGTTGTGGGCGTGAACGAACTGAGAAGCGCGAAAAATAATGGCTGCCCAGTCTAAATATTTCTGTACCTTGAGGACGTGTCCGTCAGCAGCAGAGGTCCGCCTCCTATTTTTCTATGGTGGGCGGAGACTGAAGAAACGAAACTATGACTCAGAAGGCACGGAGTTGGAGACCAGAGGGGACCTCCGAAAAAGAATGGCCCCGCACCCACCCCCATCACCGGAGGATTATGCCGGCATGCCACCGCTGGAGAGACTGGACCCGTGGGAGCTGTCCACAGGAGTTCCATTGCCTGCACCAGCTCTGGCGCGGACCCCAGCGGAGCGGAGTGGCGCAGAGGAAGTCACTGTAGGTACGGGTGTCCAGTGCCGCGGCTCTCAGGAAGAACACCCTCTCTCCTCTCCTGACCCGCCCAGGGTCGCGACCGCCGGACTCCCGGCGTTTCCGTCGCCTGACCCCAGACTAGTAGGGAGGCATGACCTGGGACCCTTCCCATGGGGGGAGTAACGGAGACACTTGATTGCAGAGTACGCTCGAGAAGTGGAGCGGGCGGCTCGCGGCGAGCTACTGGGTGGTTCTCTACCGAAGTGGGGCGTTGTGGTCGTCTACCAACCCCAGAGAGGAAAAGGTTTTGTACAGAAGATCGGGTCGTCGGTGAGGGTCCACGTCATCCGGGAGGAGATAGAGGCCTGCTTGTCCGGAAACAGTGGAGATCCCGTTTTGAAGCCGGGGGATGCAGTAAGCTACCGCCGGTACCAAAGGGGGAACGGCTGGTGGGCCCAGGATATCAAAAAGTGCACGGCTGTCTTAGCGGTTTCCAAGACCCTAGAGGAGGAACTCGCCGAGGAGGCAGCTGCAGCAGCCAAGTGCCATCCCTGGCATCATTCACCGGACCACACAGACCTTTATAGCTGCGCACAACCTGTTTGTGCAGAAAGAACAGACTCATGGAGTACATCTAGGGCCGGGAGTAGACTGGGGTGCAAGACTTCTTGGGCCACAGAGGCCAACCTGTCTGGTAAGGCCTAAGTGGAGACCACCAGAACCCGAGTAAACCTCGAAACCCCGAAAATGTACATAGTTAACTGTTTCCTGCTTTTGCTGCTTTGAACCCATTCAGGGTTAATTCTTAAAGGGATCCCTTAGTTTACCCGGGATCCATATCTTGCTCCAGTTCATCATGGTTTTAAAGGAACATTGGAATCATGGACGGTGAATGGTTCCCGAACTGTCCTGTGTATATAGTTTGCACCTTCTTAAGGGTGCTCTCTACTGGTTTTACAAGCAAGAAGACTTTGCGAAGAAACTGTTCCTGATGACGATGTGAAAGTTTCTCTTGTCTTAAAGTTTATTACTGACTTGTTGATTGTTTGCACTACCTCAGAAAAGACTGATTTTTCCCCCTTAAAGGGAATGTTTTCTTGTTGCACTTTGATAATGTTTACATAGTAGATAATATGTAGCTAGAAAGTTAGGAAATGATAGAATGTTAATGACGTACTTTAGATAAAAGTAAGGTTTTAGGAAGAAAAATGCAGTAGGCCCGTAGGGGTAGACAGATGGTCCTGCATGTTAAGAAGAATAAAGAAAAGGTTAAAATTGCACATTAAGGGTAATGATAGTATACCCTTAGAGGGTACTTGCACTTGGTAAGATAGAATACCTGTATGGGTAATGGTATTTCATAGTAAGTTAGTAATTGTTCTCTTTTATAATATGCATACTGTGAATATGTTTTTGTTTGCAACGTTCAAGTGTTCTCACCTCCCATAAAGGGAAGCACTGTGAATTTATTTGTTTAAAGTATTCCAAAATTTTGCATGTCTTTTGCTAACCTGTAATTGTTGTGTTCTTTTCCCAGCCCGGGAGTGCTGGCTTTAACGGGGGGAGAGTGCAGCGCCCCAGAGTCCTGGTCTTTGCAGTGATGTCATTCTTCCACCAGGGGGAGCGATGTTACGTCTGATGGTACCAAAGGAGTTCACCCTGCCAGGTATCACAGCCACACACACACTTCACACACCAGCCACCAGGGGGAGCTAAGGGTTTTATCTATTAGGCCACTCCTCACACTTGGGTAAAACTGGGGGTTTGGTTAGGAAGTAGGTCAGTTGGAGTTGGAGGAGAAAGGAGAAGCTGACTGGAGGGAGAAGGAGATAGTCAGCAGGAGAGGAGAGGAGCAGACTGGGCTCGGCCCAGGAAGGAAAGAAGGACAAGGAGCTGCGCCTGCACCTGATTGCGGCAATCTCCAAGGAAAGGACAAGAAAGGAAGTGCGTTGTAGTGAGTGAGCACCAAAGTCGTAGCAACAGGAGTATAACACCAGTGGGAGACCATCTAGAAGCAGGCTGCCTCCCACTGAGCGCAGATCCGGTAGCCGGAACACCGAGGGAGTAATAGACTATGCTTTACTTCAGAGACCGGCAGGACAGTCATCTTCAAGTTGGCTGCCCGACCTAAGAACCTAAGCAGACAAGGTGGCAATGCGGAGGAGGGGCGATGCTAGGGTCCCTATAAAATAGCCTCAGGACACCACCGTCATACGGGTTGGTCCTATCCATCTGGGGGACCGAAAGAAGAGTAACAAGGGAGAGGACCCTATGAGGGCTAATGCACGTAGGGACCTACTACGTTACTGTGCGCAAGGGGTAGGCTACTGATTTCCACCTGGATAAGGGAACTCTGGAATTGCCATCAGACCGGCCGGACTCTGCCTACCCTGTGATCCGGCACCCTGGACTGTGGATGCTGAAGCCTTCAGTAAAGGTAAAGAGACTGCACCCACTGTGTCCTTGTTATTCACCGTGCCTTACACCATTCACCATCAACATCTACACTTCTGGGAAGCCCTGAGGATATACTTCACCTGTGGGAAGGTATACCATCTAGCTGCCATTCCATCACCCCAGCGGACCCCTAAGCAGCGTCGGTCACTCTGACCGAATACCACAGGTGGCGTCAAGAACACTTGACAAACCTATAACACCTTTTAATTGGGCGCCCCTCAAAGGACCACGGTCTGGGTCGGGCCACCGTGACATCCCAGCCGAGGGAACCGAAGGACCCGGTACTGAGTACCCCGTCACCCTTATGTGGGGGCGATCCAGTAGGGTAGGGGGCATATTTGCATTCACCATGGACAGGGGATTGGTTTCAGTGCTTTGCTGCCATGTGCTTGATCATGCTGGGGTAGATAGGCTGGTAGTTTTGCTACCCCTGCTGATGCGGGCATGACCGGACTGTTACAGGGACATTCAGTGTCTTCATCTTCCACACCACCTCCTCACCTCGACCCCCGTCTTTCGGTGTTTCCCAAGGCTAAGTTCTAAAACCCCTACTCTTCTCCATCTACACCTCCGGCCTGGGACAGCTCATATAATGGCATGGTTTGCAATATCATCAGTACGCCCATGACACAAAGATCTACCTATCTGTACCTGACATCACCTCCCTACTGACCAAAATCTTCCCGCTATTTCATCCTTCTTTTCTGGTCGCTTTCAAAAAGTGGACATAGACAAAGCGGACTATATCATCTTTCAACCAGCTCACGCTGATTAGACATGAGAGCTGTGTATGCATCATTCTGTACCAATTTAATAAGAAGTAAAGTTTGCCCAAGAGAAAACGAATTTCCAGATATTCATGGCCTTTTTTGCACATTATTTGCAGCTGTGATCTTCATCTTCTTGGTGTGGATGTGGTAAAGTTCCAAGTCGTCATCAATATCATTATCGTCCATACCTTGTAAAGATGAAATCTGGTGATTCCAAGGGTAGAGGTTGTCTACGTTTAGTGGCATTCCTTTAACAGTGTTCGTTACACTAGAACAAATAATTTTCAACTGTGACATTTTGATATTATTGGTAATATGTATGGGTGAAGAGGAAGAACCTTGTGCCACGGATGTGTTGATAGTTACGGACGGTGCACTCCTCTTTAAGCTTAGTTTTTCACGAGCATCCATCAGTTTGCTTGCTTTTCCTCCAACACTGATCTGCTTTCTCTAATTCAGCATCTCACGAATATGTTGCACTTTGCCCTTCATACGGAAACATGCGTCTTTGGCAATATATTTTTTACGGGCATTTTTTATGCCGAGCTTCACACGCGCATCTGTGACACCGATCTTCTGACAGGCATGAAACACATTCTGGTAATTGGTGGTGGCTAAACGACTAATCATTGAAGGCTGGGGTCACACTGGCGACTTAAACGGACGAGTGCAATGCGATTAAAAATCGCATTGCACTCAGACCAATGTTAAGCTATGGGGCAGCTCCCAGCAGCCGACTTTTTGTCGGCCGTTTTCCTAGTTCCGAGACAATCGCAGCATGCTACGACTGTCTCAGACCGAGGAAAACTCTCGGCTCTTTCGCACCCATATAAACCTATGGGTGCGAGTGAGACAGCGCACACCACTTGGATATCATCCGAGTGATGTGCGTTATAAGCGGACCCCAGCAATGGAGGAGATGTAGAAATTCATTTCTCCGCCTCCTCCGCAGCTGTGCTCCGATCCTCCCTGTGCGAGAGAATCGGAGCACAGACGCATGACACTCGGCTCCTGCTCTGCTGCGAGCAGGAGCCGAGTGTCATTAGCATATCGCATCCGATGATCTCGCATCAGATGCAATACGCCAGTGTGACGCCGGCCATAGGCTGTATCCTGGATCTCATACCTCCCATACCCACCGCTCTTATTAATCCTGTATGTTCCCATTCCTAACGTCACTATGCCCCTTTCCTGGTCACTTGATCCAACGATTCGTCCGCCATATTTTTACTAAAAGCGTGCACCTTCCCAGCAGCAACTGTGTAGGAAACCACGTTACTGTTTTCGAAGGTGTTTATGATGTGTTTTAGGTTCTGTAGAAGGACGTAGATCTGGGTATTTATTATGATGGAATATAGGCTGAACTGGATGGACAAATGTCTTTTTTCGGCCTTACTAACTATGTTACTATGTTACTATGTTACTATGATGCCCCTAAAAAAAAAATGTACACATTATGTTGATGTGTACCCCCCAGGAGGAAATGTTTGTCCACGTATAGGTGAAGTGCTCCTTTGTAAAGTTAAAAATTTTTTATGAGACCCTCCTCCACGTTTCTTTCAAGGGGGATGAAGGTGCGTGCAAATTACAGACAGGCCTTGCATTCACTTCATAGACAAACTTTATGGTAATAAAAAAAAAATAACGGGAATTTTTGTTTCATGTGGCCATCCAGTACGTGGTTTCAAAGGGTTAGTGGAGTGCATGTAACATTGGTGCAGGGCAGGCCTTGCATTCAGTGCATAAGCAAACAGTATGGGGGACACACTTTGTTCTAATTTTTTCAGGAAGCCCTCCTGTACCTCTTAAGAAAGGGGTGTTGGGGTGCGTTTTGGCAGCCCAGCCACTCACTGCATAGGTATTAACAGTATAACAGTATATGAGGCTCACTGTTTAATGGCCCTTTAAGAAGATTAATGCCGCCTGATGCCCTTCTAAAAATAGGCTCTGTGACTTTAAGAGTCCCTCCTTCATAAATGAAACAAGATGGGTCTGCTCATGTGTCACACACCACATGGCCAGCTAGGGTTGTTAAATGTTACAATGACATTTCCCAGTGAATGCATTTGTATTGGTTGAAAGCAATGTTAAAGTTGAAAAACGAATCAAAAACGCTGCGTGTGAACATAGCCCAAGTGGTGGAGGAACATTTTTGTTTGGAGTTCATTATTTTGCCTTTTATACAAGCCATTGCCCTGGAAAGGATGCACCTTAACATATTTCCCAGCAAAATCTATTTGGGTTTTGGTTTTGTAACTTTTTTGGTGCACCTGTAAAAATGGCGTGAAACTCTGACAACATGGCATACAGCCATGACCTAGGAGTCAGGAATGCTTCCAGGGGTGATCCCCATGAGGTTCCTGTGTCATTTGAGTAGTGTTTCCATCATTTTCAGACGTTTTTAGACCTTAAAAGGACCCCTGGGGGGATCGCGGTAAAAATACTCGGGTTTCCCATAGACTTACATTGGGCTTGTTGTTCAGGCCGCGTACCAGAATATTCCTATCTGCTCGACCCAAGCAATGAGCACCTGAGCATTTTAGTTCTCGTTCATCACTAGTTCTTACCCATCTTTTCCAGATGCCATGATGAGATTTTACATCCACAGCTTGTCCCTGCAGTCTTCCATCTTCTTTGGTCTTTTGCAGCACATCCCAATACGATGACCTTAAATATACCTGTCATTAGAATGCTTATAATGTCCCTGTATACAAATATTTCCCCATTCTGTGACTTTGAATAAATAATTGTGCCTTATTGTGCTCCCTGCACAAAATATGACCTCCCACAATGTCCCTCTTAAGGCACATGTCTTCCACACATATATCCTATAAAATATTGACTTTACACTGTCGATCCTTATGAACTATAGCCACTATTGTCCGCCCTTATTAGCTATAGCCGTTACACTGTCCTACTTTGCTAGCTATGACCACTACTCTGTGTCTTCATTAGCATGACCGATTCCATGTCCTCCATGATTATATAGAACCACCACACTCTTAATCTTTTTTTAGCTATAACTGAAATTCTGTCATCACTGATTATCTATAATGATGCTGACCTCTTTTCATTCTAGGCCCCCTCTTCATACTGTCCCATCACATTGTGATGTCACCACTGTCCCTCCTGCTCTTTCTGCATACTGTCCCCTCCTTGCTGCACCCTCAAACTGCCTGACAAAATAGAAGAATCCAATTTTCAGATAATTTTCAAATAATTTTCTAATTTTATTGGAACAGCCGGATATGTAATTCAACAGACATCATTTCATCCAACGTTTCGGCAGTAATGCCTTTGTCAAGGAAGTCTATAACAATAAACATAAATAGATCACTTATGATTGACATCATCATGTAGGTGAAAAAAGTATAGAAGCAATTCAACGATAAAATGCACGTAATATACTAACTGACCATAAGTCAGATGGTTACATATGGCTGTATCTCCCTTTGAAAAAATAAAGAATCAATCAAAATACATGCGAGCAATGGTGAAATAAGTGACCAAAACTTATTCATAGCCGTTCAAAAACACACATAAATCTACCATGAGTAAGGTTAAGGTGAAAACCTGAAGCAAGTGTAAACAAAAAAGCACAGGCAAAAAAGCACAGACAAAAAAGCACAGACAAAAAAGCACAGACAACAAGGTTGATGCTGGTAACACCTACAGTGTGGATTCGATCATCGTATAAATCCAGGAAAGTATAAGAAAAATATATGTAGATGCCTGTGTAATTATATATATATATAGAAGGAATCTACTCCAAGCTAAAGTAGTACCATAGACATGAGTGAAATAAAAAATATAAGAGATAAGAAATACCTTCTGTGGATTACAAAGGGTATTCAGTGCAGTAAAGTGCATGACATGCCGTTAGGCTTATACTGGAAAACAGCCAATGTGCTAACAAGAAATATAGCATCAAGATAATAAGTCATCCTAAACGTGAGTAGATCTGATCCAAAGAGAAGAACCAAGTGCAGGTATAATTACCAGTGCAGTGAAGAGATCGGCGTGCCTCCGGTAAGTAGATGCGGTGAGGCGTGGGACGCTACAGGAAGTAGTGTATAAGTACGATCACAGCGTGACATCACATCCAGTAGTGCGCTCGGTGAAATTACGAAAAGACCCGAACAGAAGATCGGGTATACGCATGCGCAGTGAAAGATCCGATGCTCGGTGAAAGAGGTACTGAAGAGAGAAAGAAAAATGAACAGCGCATGCTGTTTCTATCAGCACTAGAGGCGCATGTGCTGTTCATTTTTCTTTCTCTCTTCTTTCTTACACTTTCCTGGATTTATATTATGATCGAATCCACATTGTAGGTGTTACCAGCATCAACCTTGTTGACTGTGCTTTTTTGTCTGTGCTTTTTTGTTTACACTTGCTTGAGGTTTTCACTTTAGCCTTACTCATGGTAGATTTATGTGTGTTTTTGAATGGCTATTAATACGTTTTGGTCACTTATTTCACCATTGCTCGCATGTATTTTGATTGATTCTTTATTTTTTCAAAGGGAGATGCAGCCATATGTAACCATCTGTCTTATGGTCAGTTAGTATATTACGTGCATTTTATCGTTGAATTGCTTCTATACTTTTTTCACCTATATGATGATGTCAATCATAAGTGATCTATTTATGTTTAATGTTATAGTTACATAGTTACATAGTTATTAAGGTTGAAGGAAGACTATAAGTCCATCTAGTTCAACCCATAGCCTAACCTAACATGCCCTAACATGTTGATCCAGAGGAAGGCAAAAAAACCCCATGGGGCAAAGAGTAAGCTCCACCTTGGGGAAAAAAATTCCTTCCCGACTCCACATAAGGCAATCAGACTAGTTCCCTGGATCAACGCCCTATCAAGGAATCTAGTGTATATACCCAGTAACATTATACTTTTCCAGAAAGGTATCCAGTCCCCTCTTAAATTTAAGTAATGAATCACTCATTACAACATCATACGGCAGAGAGTTCCATAGTCTCACTGCTCTTACAGTAAAGAATTCGCGTCTGTTATTATGCTTAAACCTTTTTTCCTCCAAACGCAGAGGATGCCCCCTTGTCCCGGTTTCAGGTCTATGATTAAAAAGATCATCAGAAAGGTCTTTGTACTGTCCCCTCATATATTTATACATTAACATAAGATCACCTCTTAGTCTTCGTTTTTCCAAACTAAATAGCCCCAAGTGTAATAACCTATCTTGGTATTGCAGACCCCCCAGTCCTCTAATAACCTTGGTCGCTCTTCCCTGCACCCACTCCAGTTCAGCTTTGTCTTTCTTATACACCGGAGACCAGAACTGTGCACAGTATTCTAAGTGTGGTCGAACTAGTGACTTGTCTAGAGGTAAAATTATGTTCTCCTCATGAGCATCTATGCCTCTTTTAATGCATCCCATTATTTTATTTGCCTTTGTAGCAGCTGCCTGACACTGGCCACTGAATATGAGTTTGTCATCCACCCATACACCCAGGTCTTTTTCATTGACGGTTTTGCCCAGAGTTTTAGAATTAAGCACATAATTATACATCTTATTACTTCTACCCAAGTGCATGACCTTACCTTTATCCCCATTAAAGCTCATTTGCCATTTATCAGCCCAAGCTTCTAGTTTACATAAATCATCCTGTAATATAAAATTGTCCTCCTCTGTATTGATTACCCTGCAGAGTTTAGTGTCATCTGCAAATATTGAAATTCTTCTCTGAATGCCCCTTACAAGGTCATTAATAAATATGTTAAAAAGAAGAGGGCCCAATACTGACCCCTGTGGTACCCCACTGCTAACCGCTACCCAGTCCGAGTGTGCTCCATTAATAAACACCCTTTGTTTCCTATCCCTGAGCCAGCTCTCAACCCACTTGCACATATTTTCCCCTATCCCCATTATTCTCATTTTATGTATCAACATTTTGCGTGGCACCGTATCAAAAGCTTTTGAAAAGTCCATATACACTACATCCACTGGGTTCCCTTGGTCCAATCCGGAACTTACCTCTTCATAGAAACTGATCAGATTAGTCTGACATGAATGGTCCCTAGTAAACCTGTGCTGATACTGGGTCATGAGGTTATTCCTCTTCAGATACTCCAGTATAGCATCCCTTAGAATGCCCTCCAGGATTTTACCCACAGTAGAGGTTAAGCTTACTGGCCGATAATTTCCGAGTTCAGTTTTTGTCCCCTTTTTGAATATTGGCACCACATTTGCTATACGCCAGTCCTGTGGTACAGACCCTGTTATTATGGAGTCTTTAAAGATTAAAAATAATGGTCTATCAATGTCTGCACTTAATTCCTGCAGTACTCGAGGGTGTATCCCATCCGGGTCCAGAGATTTGTCAATTTTAGTGATTTTTAGACGCCGCCGCCGCACTTCCTGCTGGGTTAAGCAGGTGACATTTAATTGGGAATTTTTATCACTAGTCATTTTGTCTGTCATGGGATTTTCTTGTGTAAATACTGATGAAAAAAAGTCGTTTAGCATATTGGCTTTTTCCTCATCCTCATCCACCATTTCACCCAGACTATTTTTAAGGGGGCCAACACTATCATTTTTTAGTTTCTTACTATTTATGTAGTTAAAGAATATTTTAGGATTATTTTTACTCTCTCTGGCAATGAGTCTCTCTGTCTCAATCTTTGCTGCCTTGATTTGCTTTTTACAGAATTTATTTAATTTTCTGTATTTATTTAATGCCTCATCACTACCTACTTCCTTTAATTCTCTAAATGCTTTCTTTTTGTCACTTATTGCGCCCCTTACAGCTCTATTTAGCCATATTGGTTTCCTCCTATTTCTAGTATGTTTATTCCCATACGGTATATACTGTGCACAGGTCCTATCCAGGATGCTAATAAATGTCTCCCATTTTCTTTGTGTATTTTTGTGTCTCAGGATATCGTCCCAGTTAATTGCACCAAGATCCTCTCTCATCCGTTGGAAATTTGCCCTCCTGAAGTTTAGTGTCCTTGTAACTCCTCTATTACACATCTTTTTAAAGGATACATGAAAACTTATTATTTTGTGATCACTATTACCCAAGTGACCCCCAACCCTTATATTTGATAAGCGGTCTGGCCTGTTGGTTAATATTAGGTCTAGCAGTGCCCCCCTTCTTGTTGGGTCCTGAACCAGTTGTGAAAGGTAATTGTCTCTCATAGTTGTCAAAAACCGATTACCTTTGCTGGAACTGCAGGTTTCTGTTCCCCAATCTATTTCAGGGTAGTTGAAGTCCCCCATAATAATGACTTCTCCTTGAGTCGCAGCTTCATCTATTTGCTTTACGAGGATATTCTCCATTGCTTCCATTATTTTTGGAGATTTATAACAAACCCCTATCAGTAATTTATTATTTTTCCCCCCTCCCCTTATCTCCACCCACAGGGATTCTACATTTTCATTAAATTCACCTATATTATCATGCAGGATGGGTTTTAAGGACGATTTTACATATAGACACACTCCACCCCTTCACTTATCTGTATGGTCATTTCTGAACAGGCTACAGCCCTGCAAGTTAACAGCCCAGTCATGGCTCTCATCCAGCCACGTTTCAGATATCCCCACCATGTCATAATTATGCTCCAATAACATTAGTTCCAATTCGTCCATTTTGTTGGCGAGGCTTCTGGCATTAGTATACATGTACATTTTATGTATCTCTCTGCACCTCTATTCTTTCTTAAATTATTTACTGTTCTAACCCCACCCCCCATGCCACCGCCACCCCCAACTTCCTTATTTGTGCCCAGGTCTCTATCTGCACTATCTTCCCCTCCTATAAATTGAATACCCTCCCCCCAATTCCTAGTTTAAACACTCCTCCAACCTTCTAGCCATTTTCTCCCCCAACACAGCTGCACCCTCCCCATTGAGGAGCAGCCCGTCCCTAGCGTAGAGCTTGTAGCCAACTGAAAAGTCAGCCCAGTTCTGCAGTATCCCAAACCCCTCTTTCCTACACCAATTCTTGAGCCACTTATTAACCTCCCTAATCTCCCGTTGCCTCTCTGGCGTGGCACGTGGTACAGGCAGTATTTCGGAAAATACCACATTGGAGGTCCTTGCTTTCAGCTTGCAGCCTAATTCCCTGAAATCATCTTTAAGGACCTTCCACCTACCTCTAACTTTGTCATTAGTGCCAATGTGCACCATGACCGCTGGGTCCTCACCAGCCCCTCCCAGTAATCTGTCCACCCGATCAGCGATGTGTCGGACTCGAGCGCCAGGAAGGCAGCACACCGTTCGACGATCCCTGTCTTTGTGACAGATTGCCCTATCTGTTCCCCTAATAATTGAGTCGCCCACTAACAGCACCTGTCTGGCCTGCCCTGCTCTCCTATTTCCCTCCTTACTGGAGCAGTCACTCCTCCGGCTTTCAGAGGACTTCTTTGACAAAGGCATTACTGCCGAAACGTTGTATGAAATGATGTCTGTTGAATTACATATCCGGCTGTTCCAATAAAATTAGAAAATTATCTGAAAATTGGATTCTTCTAATTGAGTGCCAGAGGTTACAAACGTTTAGATTTAACTTTATTCCTTTGAGCACCGCATCCTATGAATGAGTGCACTACTCTAGACCGTATTGTTATGTCTGACAGAATAGTCATCCATGACAATATTGAAACTCTGTAACTGGAATTAGTTAAATCTCTTAACGGACTTTAGGCCTAGCCCCAAAGGTAGAATAAATTTATTTTTTAGGTACACTACTCGCACAGACACAGCTGCAGAGAACACAGAGGCTTTTGGGCACAGTACCCCCACAGAAGCTAATAACAAATTTCACCCACAAAGCAAGTTTCCACGTTTATCCTACAGAAGCTAATATCAATTTTCACACCCAGGCAATGGACCACATTACCCCAACAGGCAGGGTTGAGGGGTTCACACAGCAGCTTAAAAGCATAGAACTCTCACAGATATGGGGTAAATAATACACACAGCGGCTTTTCGTAAACTACTCCCACAGATATGGGTTCAAGAATACACACAGCGACTTTTGGCATTCTACTCCCACAGATATGGGATCAAGAACACACATAGCAGCTTAAAGGCACATTGCTTCTGTGGAGACCAGACTGAACCAAAGGATCCATTTTGTCTCCCAGATGAAATCTGCTTCTGCACAGCAAACTTGACATTTCCTTTTATAGAAGTAATCACGCGCGCATTTCTCCTTGATATTGTAGCCTTTCACCCACATACCAGATATTGTAACTTTTCACTAGTATAGATTTGCTTTGTAAGTGATTATGAAATATGAGCGCTTGTGCGCATGTCTGTAAATGCCTAACTTCTTACTATATAAAGAAGGGGCAGCGCCCAGTGAGGCAGGCGTGCTCCGGGGCTACCCCTGTTTATGAACACACAACCTTTGTGCTGCGTGTCATTTACTTGGATTCCTCAATCCAGGAAGCCAGGGACGGAAGAGGACTCAACATTTCTTGGCGCCCGAAACAGGGACCCGAGGCGAGAGTGTCTACTCGAGATTCACCTACGGATACGGACAACGGAGATCTGGGATAATGGACGGCAAATGAATTGAAAAACCTGGCCAGGTAAGAGACATTATTAGTTCTCTTTTATCTGCCCTGTATTATCCGAAAGATCTCTACGAGCCGTGTCACGCTGGGTTAGTCTAGTAGTGAGTAGATACCTATAAAACTCGGGTTACCATATTGTATAGATTTATGAGTCCTGTCCCTGGCAGTGTGTGAACAAGTGTGAAGGTTGTGGCATGTTATGAAAGAAGGATAAAAGTACGTAGAACAATAAGCCGAAATTGTTAGGACAAGTCTTATTAGTGAAGTCAGCCTAACTGGGTCATGTGGTTGCGTCCTTTCGGGGAGACCTCCGCCCATGCTTGACTCTTTGAGAAACTTGTTCCTTCATTTTTGGATAAGAGTTTGATAGAATGAGCCCA
This sequence comes from Ranitomeya imitator, assembly GCF_032444005.1. Lineage (NCBI taxonomy): Eukaryota > Metazoa > Chordata > Amphibia > Anura > Dendrobatidae > Ranitomeya > Ranitomeya imitator. The sequence continues at coordinate 663,349,565 of NC_091286.1, forward strand.
GGACACGAGTCCATGAGCCTGGGACAAGTATGATAACAGAGACGGAGAGTTTGGTGATCTGTTTGGTGTTGCTGATCCTGTTTGCGTGCATTGTAGGAATCAAGTTTATTCTGCACATTAGAAAGAACGGAGCAGATCAGCCCTTCAATATCTTAGCTCCCTAGGAAAGAAGACAACGAGACATCACTCTAGTGAGGTGATTGTCCAAACGTCACCTAGGATAAGTGTAGCTATTATTGAAAAGAAAAATGGGAAATAAACAGACAAAATCCGTCTTAGGACAAGTAGAAGCAAAAGATATCATACAGGAAAGATGTGGAAAGACAGTCAGAAGGCAGATCAGAAGGGTAAGAGAAAAATTGGGAATTTCAGAAGCACTTATGTTTAGCACTGAATGGGAAAGACTGAGTAAAGAACGAGGTGGAATTATCAGGGATAATGGGTGGGAAGAAATCATACACTGTATGATAAAGGTCTCAAAAACAGCTAAAGAGGAGAATTGGAAGTATGATCCAGACACTTCCAAATGGAGTATGGGTACGGGAAAATGTTGTGCCACGACTCATTCAGTTCCTCCTCCTTACCTAGATCCGAATGTTCAACCATTTGTACCTTCTGAAGGAGGACAAACCAAACCAAATTTATATCCTGGGTTAAATGGGGTGGAAGGATGGGTGTGCAAAAATTGTGGCCAGCAGAATCCAGACTGGAGAACTGAATGTTCTGCCTGTGGGGCCCCCAGAGGTCATCAATTGTTAGCTCCTGTTAGGATAGTACCGAAACCCTTCAGAGAAACTGGTGTAGATGGAGCAATGGCAACTAGATATCACCAAACCCGACAATACTTCCCTTGGTCCCCCGCTGAAGGAATGTCTCTTCTACATAATGCACCAGATCCTACCCAGTACCCAGTTAGATTCGCACAGTATATACAGCAAATTATGCAGACTCATGCAGGAGTCTGGGCAGATGGAGAGGAATTATGTAGAATGAAAATGACTCCTGGTCTCTTCCAGGAACTGCTAACACATCTACAGGGACACAGGCCACAGGTGGGACAGGAGCGACAAGAGGGACAAGCGGGACAAGGTGCCTTACAAACGATAGAATCAGGAACACAATTTGTAGACCATTTAATAGTTTTCATGAGGCAGAAACAGAGGCAGAGAGGAACAACGGGAGTGGTGGCTCAGAGACCTGGACAATCGGTAGATGAATATTATCTAGGGGTAGAGAATAATTTTAGAGATGAAGGAATAGATCTAACCGCTCCAGGAATGATGAGGTTAATTACAAAAACCTTTATAGATGGATTGTCTCCAAAAGTAAAGGAAAAACTTAAGGCTGCAACTCCTGATTGGAGAACCTTGGAAGACCCACACTTGGCCAGGCAAAAAGCCGTAGGGATAGAGTTGGATTTAAGAGAAAATCATAAGCCTGTCAGAATAGCGCAAGCAAACACAACAGGTGGAAGGGCAAGACATAATTTTCCCTGTCATTACTGCAAGAAACCAGGACATTTCCAGAGAGAATGTAGAAAGAAGCAGGCAGACATAAAATCAGGAAAATTTGTAGCAAAGAATAAGCCCTCAGACATCCAACAGACATCCATAGTGGATGGTCCCATACCAGACTCAGATTGACTCAATGTGTTACAAACTTCCCTACCAGCTAGAAGACCTGTAATACAGGTGAATGTGGGGGGAAGAGAGATTCCATTTTTAATAGATACAGGTGCAACTTCCTCAATTTTGAATCAAGATTTTCTTCCAAACCCGGAAGATATTTCACAACAAACAACTTTTGCTGAGGGTTATGATGGGGTAATTCAAACACTACCATACACTGTGCCCCTAGAGGTCTCCTTAGGACCTAAATGTTTTGCATCCAGATTTTTGTATGCCAGAGGTGCCCCAACATGTTTGTTGGGAACTGATGTCTTGAAGAAATTAGAAGCTAACATCAATTTTAGGGAAGATGGCACAGTCATGCTGACTATCCCTGATGATGCGGAAACATTAGAACAATATGTCAGAATTCAGGCTTTTGAGGATTATACTGAAGAAAAAGAGTACACCACAGATCTAGACCTCTCAACGGTCCCAGAAACACTGTGGGCACAGGGTGACACTGATGTGGGATTATTGCATATCTCTCCTGTAAAACTATCTGTGCAACCAGGAACTGTTCTCCCACAGCTCAGACAATACCCTGTGAGTGCCCAGCAGGAACTAGCGATTACAAAACAGATAGAGGGATATAGAGAGAAAGGGGTTTTGGTAGAGATACAATCACCTGCTAACACTCCTCTGTATCCAGTCAAGAAGAGAACTCTTGATAAGGGTTCTATGCCCAAATATCGTATGGTACATGATCTAAGAGAAATAAACAAAGTTCTAGATCCAATCACCCCAGTTGTACCCAATCCTCATACGTTACTATCACAGATACCAGCCAGTTCTCAAGTGTTTACTGTAATAGATCTTTCAAATGCATTTTTCTCGGTTCCTTTACACCAAGACAGTTGGCATTTGTTTGCATTTACATTTAAGGGCAAACAGTTGGCGTGGACACGCCTTCCACAGGGAATGATACACTCCCCTACTCTTTATTCAAATGCCCTACAAACAGTCCTTCAGAGGTTTGAACCCGAACCACAGGTAGTAATTTTGCAGTATGTGGATGACCTACTACTTTGCTGCCCAGATCTAGAAACTGCAGAAAGGTCCACTGTGAGTTTACTATGTTTCCTAGAAAAAGAAGGGTGTAAAGTGAATAGACAAAAGCTACAAGTTTGTCAGACCAAAGTGGTCTTTCTAGGTCATTGCATTTCTCAAGGTAAAAAGCATCTTACACCACAAAGAACTGAAGCAATAAGACAGATGAATGAGCCTAGAAATCATAAACAGCTACGAGCATTTTTAGGAATAGTGTCTCATTGTAGACAATGGATTATACATGCCAGTCAACTAATGCAACCACTGTATGACTGTGTAAAAAGTGAACCTTATTTGTTGACAAAAGAAGGTCAGATTTCGTTCCAACAATTAAAAGATGCCCTTGTTTCAGCTCCAGCGTTAGGGCTACCAGACTACACCAAACCATTTCAGCTTATGGCTGCAGAAGTTGATTCCCATGCTACAGGAGTTCTTACCCAGAAGCATGCAGGGAAACAAAGACCAATTGCATATCTTTCAGCAAGGTTAGATCCCGTAGCGAGAGCAGCGCCAACCTGTGTACGTGTAGTTGTTGCTGTCTCACTATTGTTGGACAAAGCATCAGAAATTGTCCTAGAGCATCCACTCACAGTTCAAACTACACATGATGTTTATGGGATATTAAACCAGGTCCAACCAAAACACATTTCCATGGCCAGACATTTGCGGCTGCAGTGTTCTTTGCTGCTCCCCTCTACTATCACATTTGCAAGGCCTTAGACTCTCAATTTAGCTACACTGCTACCTCTCGAGTCTGAAGGGGGGAATAAGGACACTGATCCATACGCAAATTTTTTCCCTACAGACACACATGATTGTACAGAGCTCATTTTACAAGAAACGGTAGGCTTACCCAATGTATCCGAAACACCACTTCAAAATCCAGATTTAGAGCTGTTTATAGATGGTAGTAGGTTTGCAGATGACACAGGTAACTTCCATACAGGGTATGCAGTTGTGTCAGAATCTGAAACTCTCAAAGCAGAACCGCTTCCACCGAAACAATCTGCACAAGAAGCAGAACTAACAGCATTGATTGAAGCTCTAAAAATAGCTGAGAATCAGACAGCTAATATATACACTGATTCTAGGTATGCACATGGTATTGTGTTTGATTTTGGAGTAATCTGGAGAGCTAGAGGTTACATGACAGCGTCAGGACAACCTGTAAAACATGCTTCTCTGATCAAACAGATCTTAGAGGCTGCACAAGAAACAAAAGAAGTAGCAGTAATCAAGGTAGCTGCACATGTGAGACTCGACACTAGGGAATCTAGGGGAAATGATAGGGCTGATAAAGCAGCCAAAGCAGCAGCAGTCAAACCCTTACAACAGGTCCATACTGTAAATCCCACGGAAAATACTGAAGATAGACTGAGACAAGCACAGGAAGATGCAGGAGAAGAGGAGAGGGACAGGTGGAAAAAGGAAGGGGCAGAAGAACAAGAGGGAATTTGGAAGAAAAATGGACTAATATGTCTACCTAGAGCCTGGTACCCGATAGTAGTTGGTGGATTACATCACCCTACGCATGTGTCTGCAAATGCAATGACACTACTGGCAAAGCAAGTCTGGTTGGCTCCAGGTTTTGGCAACTACGCAAGAGACTATTGTGCTGCATGCGTTATATGCCTGGCACATAATCCCGGACAGACAGCAAAGACCCCTATGAAGCACCACGTCCGACCTCTCTACCCGTTTCAACGGTTGCAGATAGACTTTATCCAGCTGCCAAAGAGTAATGGGTATGAGTATGTGTTGGTGTGTGTGGACATGTTCTCGGGGTGGCCAGAGGCCTATCCAGTTCGGAAGGCTTCAGCTAAAAACACTGCTGTAAAGCTAGTTACCGAACTGGTGCCCCGTTATGGTCTCCCTGAAGTGATCGAGTCAGATAGGGGTACTCATTTCACTGGAGAAATATTTCAAAATGTACTAAAAATGTTGGGTGTTGAAAGTCAGTTACACACTCCGTATCATCCTCAAAGTTCTGGTAAGGTAGAACGCATGAATGGAACTTTAAAATTAAAAATACAGAAAGCCATGGCTGAAACAGGAAAGCCTTGGACAGAATGCCTTCCACTGGCCCTTTACTCAATACGCAATACCCCAAGGGGTAAGACTAAACTGTCTCCATATGAAATTTTGTTTGGCAGGACTGCCAATTTAGGATGTTACTTTCCACAGCAACTTGTGTTAAATATTGAATCACTGACTTCCTATGTGCAAAATCTTCAGAAACAATTAACTAAGGTGCATGCACAAGTTTTTGCTTCCCTTCCAGATCCTGATAACACAGAAGGAAGTCACAAGTTGGAACCAGGTGATCAAGTCTATATAAAAAGACACACCAGAAAGGCTCTTGAACCAAGATTTGACGGACCCTTCCAAGTCCTGTTGACAACACCTACATCAGTCAAGCTTGAAGGAAAGGCATCATGGATACATGCAAGCCATTGCAAAAAAGCAGTATAAAACTCATGATATTGATGTTAATAATGTTAACCACAACAAAGGCATGGGAAAGACTAAATTCTTTAGCCCCTTTGAACAATAGATTCGTACAACATCATAGAAAATTAGTGCACGACTTGTTAAACAATACACAAACCCTGACAGATTGTTGGATCTGTACCCATTCGCCGGTATCAGCCACAAGTATACCTTTTCTAGCAGTTCCCGTATCAGCAGAAGAAATATTCGCTTGGCCTAATTGTTCAGACAACCTGGTCAACAACCAAACTGGTAATACTAGGCTATGGAATACTACAATCGCCATACCAATTGTGGGATGGGTAGAATTTCCTTGGTGGCAGGGTAATCTCTCAGGGAGTAGTACACATCTACAATATTTGGCCTATAAGGGTGGAGCCTGGGTCCCTAGGAATAAGACTGGATTAACTAATTTAGGACAGGTCCCCACAGAAAATCTACAGCTCAGTTTCAGTACAACCGCCCCTCCCTCTGATGCTTTCAAACCTGTAGTATTGGAAAGATACATACATAATAGAAAATGGGAACATTCTGAGTTGTTCCCCCAAGGTGATGATAACAGTTGTACAAGTAAGCCGGGGAACCTGGTTTGTAATGAATCTGATGAGTATGTCAACGGAATGCATGTATGTGGGAATCCCGCAGCCGGGTACTGTAGCCCCTTGGGACAAAAACCCTCTTGGTGTATGCTTCAGAATGTATCTAGTTTTGTGGATTTGGCTCACAGATTGGTATTGCAGCACTCAGCTCTATGGGATCTGCCTGAGGGTACATTTTGGATATGCGGAGAAGGAGCATATAAATGGCTTCCCGTAGGTATAAAGGGTACTTGTACATTAGGACGCCTAACCCCGGCTACATTCATAATTTCAAATAAACAAGTGAATATGCCCAAGCACACACTGTATAAAAGAGCTGCAGATAACTCACCACGTCCCTCGGGGAGGCCACATATAGTACAAATGGGAATTCCCAACAAAATTGCTAGTACCATTTTTATTTATCCTATGTTAACACAAATGTGGGATAAATTAGTTAGAGCCACGGATTATCTAGATGATCAGATCTGGGATATATTAGATATACTAAACACTAGTGTAGCTGTACAGAATCAGCTTATAATAGTCGTCAACCAACATACCCTGGTATTGGATTACCTAACTGCCTCACAAGGGGGTATGTGTCAAATCATTGGACCCACCTGCTGTCATTATATAGACCCGAATAGTACTATGAGTATGACATTCAAATTAAAGGACGTACAACGACTCAGGGATCAGTATGACAAAGACAATGACCAAAATAAGGATAGCTGGTGGTCAGATACCTTTTCTTTTCTTAACCCGGCCAATTGGTTCAGAGGGATCGGTGGGTGGGTTGCCGGGATTATGCAGAGCATAATACATATAGTTATGATTATTGTAATCATATATGTGTTATTCAAGATTGTACTCAAGGGTATCTCAGTATGCACAAATAAATTTTGTGTAATAGATGCAAGAGTATAAAGTTTATTATTGCCGTACTAATTTTCTTTTATATTTTAGTATACTGCCGCATAAAGAAGAAAATGCACAAGCTTCATGCAAAAATTTATGACAAATTATAAAAGAATATGTCAAAGGGGGGAATTGTGGAGACCAGACTGAACCAAAGCATCCATTTTATCTCCCAGATGAAATCTGCTTCTGCACAGCAAACTTGACATTTCCTTTTATAGAAGTAATCACGCGCGCATTTCTCCTTGATATTGTAGCCTTTCACCCACATACCAGATATTGTAACTTTTCACTAGTATAGATTTGCTTTGTAAGTGATTATGAAATATGAGCGCTTGTGCGCATGTCTGTAAATGCCTAACTTCTTACTATATAAAGAAGGGGCAGCGCCCAGTGAGGCAGGCGTGCTCCGGGGCTACCCCTGTTTATGAACACACAACCTTTGTGCTGCGTGTCATTTACTTGGATTCCTCAATCCAGGAAGCAAGGGACGGAAGAGGACTCAACATTTCCACAGATATGGATTCAATAATACACACAGAGTCTACACACGGTAGTCTCACAGACACAGGTGCAGATTACACATCAACAGTGTTTTTGTAAAACTGCACACACGCAAAACCTAATACTGTCCCTCAGTACAACTGCGTCCTGTCCCTAAGCTAAGCATAGTAGAAATAAAAAATAAGAATCTTAAACCAAGAGGAACAGGTCTAAGTGGAGGAGGAGGTGCATGTGGCGGTACAGGTGGAAGAGGCAGAGGAGGAGGTATCCAACACAGTTTTTTTTTTTAAATTTGAGGAGGAGGCCCCCAAATAAAATGAATGGCAAATAAAGTTGAAGACAGGCTGGGTGCAGCTGTAGTACTTGTTAGTCATCCATAGATATGGATCAAGTCATGGGAGATTCATGACTGGTTCATTTTAAAGGATTTTGGCTTCCCCACGTTGGATAGGGACAGGTGGATGCTCCTGTCTGTGATAACACTCCTGCTGTGCTAAACACATGTTCCCATAGTACACTTGCCACAGGGCAGGCCAGCACATCCAAAGTATAATGGGCAAGCTTAGGCCATGTGTCCAATTTGGAGACCCGGAAGTCAAATGGGGCAGACCCATCTGTTAGTATGTGTAGACATGTGGACAGGTAGGTTTTTATATTTGGTGCTTATTGTCATTTTCTTTTGCGGTACGCAGAGTTTTATGTGCATATTTTCCCCATAGAATTGCATTAGATATGGAAATGCAGTAAGAGCACATTAAATATGATCAGCACATAACGTAATCAATTAAGTTTTGTTGAAGCCAAATACCGGGAAGTATGAAAAACAAAGCAGCTTAACTGAAAGCATGAAATACCAAAAGAGAAAAAAAGCAAGTAAAAGAAAAGCACTCAAAAAATTCCATGAAAAAAAAAACAAGTAATCTAATTTACATAATGTGTGCAGAAATGCCGCAGAAAATCATAAACTGATCAAATACTCATCTAAGAGTTACATTCTACATTGGCAACGTTTAGAACAATGAAGTATCCGGACAAGACTTATTTTCTTCTTTTGAGGAACCAAGAGTGAACTCTCCTTTGACATATGTAGTGTCAGTGGAAGACCTTTGATCTGTCTAAGGATCAAACATCAATAATTGTTTTTTTTTAATGAGTTTTGGTCACTGAACGAACTTTCTACAAAAATAGATAAACTTTGAAGAAGTAAAAATAATCATGTAAAGGTTTTTTGATCTGTTCCACCATTTTTGTAACATGTGGGTTACATAAGAGGCATGTCTAAGTCTGAACCGGAAATCTCGATGAAAACATTATGTAAGTGTTTGTTGATCCCCTCCACCATACATTATAAAAGGCATGTCTGAATCTGAAATCTTAATCTTGTTATTATCATCAGTGGTTTGGAAGATACATGCCTTCAGCTATGAACCTTTCACTGTAATGTAAGACTTATTTCTCCACCGCAGGTTCTTCTGAGGACATGTGGCCCCTTGATCCAGTCACAGTTCTCTTGTTTCTCACAACATTTATTTTCTTGGCAATTGTTATACATAAACCGAAGGAACATGTTCACCCAAATTGTCCTCCTGGCCCAAAGCCATGGCCGATAGTCGGAAATATTCTCAACCTGAATATGCAGAAACCTTACTTATCGTTTCAAGAGGTAAGATCTAAAGATCATCAACATTTATAGGTGTCTCATGATTCATGGAGTGGATGCATGGAGTGTATTTTTCTCACAGGTGAAGGAATTTTGGAGGTACATGATATTTTAAGTGGTATACAAACATAATGGTTACACTCTTAGGGCTTATTCAGAAGTCCACACCTCTCTGATCTTGGAACTCAATACACAAACTGGCCATGATTCTCACGACTCGAGTGTGACAGCCTCATGGAAATATGTGAAGGCATCACGCTCTAAAAATATGTCAATCCATAAGCAGAGATATGATACACATAGCGATGAGCGAATATACTCGTTACTCGAGATTTCTCGAGCACGCTCAGGTGACCTCCGAGTATTTTTTAGTGCTCGGAGATTTAGTTTTTATTGCCGCAGTTGAATGATTTACATCTGTTAGCCATCATAAGTACATGTGGGGATTCCCTAGCAACCAGGCAACCTCCACATGTACTTATGCTGGCTAACAGATGTAAATCATTCAGCTGCGGCAATAAAAACTAAATCTCCGAGCACTAAAAAATACTCGGAGGACCCCCGAGCGTTCTCAAGAAATCTCAAGTAACGAGTATATTCGCTCATCACTAGATACACACTGTGTGAAGAGACCGCCTCTAACCTCACTCACGCCCTAGCCTCCCCATAAGCACATATTGCCCCTACCAATTATTATGGGACTGATTAATTTATAACCTAACATTGGTGCTAGGACCTTTATTATATAGTCCTTAGCACCTAGGTACTGTGGCCTCGACGCGTTTTGCCGTACACTCTGATACTGGGCACATCATGAGGATATTTTAAACATTTTGTGCTACTTACATGCAAATCGGAGCATTATTAGCCTGGCCATGATATGAGCCACACGCAGCGGCACGTACGTTCGACTTATATCGTCAACACTCCGCCTCCCACCTCTGACGCACACCCACACTGGCCAATCGAGAGCTTCCTAACACAGAGCCAATCAGGAGTGGCCACGTATAATGATAGTGCCATCGCGTCACCAGGTCACCAATACACAAATAGACTCGCAGAGGAAATTAATTCTACAATATCAATTATCGATTGCAAGATAAAGCACTGCATCTCATATCAGATAGATCTGAAAATAACCTGCAGTGAAGGCAGAAAAAGTGGAGGTGGGAGACAACAAACAAAGTTAAGGAAAAGACGTAAGCTACCACATTGTCCCATAGTATAAATTCCCCAACATCTCAGTGTCACCATCAGTAGACCGATAGTTATAAAGGTCCAAAAGACATTTCTCTATGCTCTCTCACCATCTCCAATTTATATATTTCTATCTGTCCCATATAGTCACTTCAAACAATACTGGTACCTCATTTAGTGACTTTTAATTACCCCCACTATTCCCAGTATGAAACGCAAGTATAAACAACAAACCACAATGCATACAGATTCATATTACCACTTGAAAGATACAGGGGTAAAAAAAAATATAGATGGGGTGAAAGAAGGGGGTGGGAGTGAAGGGGAAAAGAAAGAAAAAAGCAGGGAAGGGGAAAAGAGTGGGAAATTGTATATCTACTAGATGGAGGCCTGATGATGATATTGCATTGGAAGGGCGGTAATGTCACAATGGGGGCCAGCTTTCTCATTTGCCCGTTGTGCCTTCGCTGCTTTCCTTTCATTGTCATTGGCGTACTTTTCAGGAGGAGCCATGTTGGCATTGATATTTGCTTTTTAAAGGGGTTTTCCCACGAGCGAAAGTTCACTTTAAAAATTGTTTGTGTCTGACAATGTACGGAGCATACCACAGCTCCTGGGCAGAGGAGGAAGCAAAAGACAATACTGACATTACAGCAGGAGACCGCAGAGGATACATTTTGTGAGGTAAAATATTGTTTAAAAACAATCAGTGAAATATTTTACCTGACAAAAATAATCCTCTGTGATCCTCTGCTGAAATGTCAGTATTGTCTTTTGCTTCCTCCCGTGCCAGGAGATGTGTTATGCTCCATACACGGTCAGACACAGACAATTTTTAAAATGAAGTTACCGTAGAGAGAAAAACCTGACCAGCTGACTCTGCCTGTAGACACGACGCATACAGTTAGGGCCAGAAATATTTGGACAGTGACACAAGTTTTGTTATTTTAGCTGTTTACAAAAACATGTTCAGAAATACAATTATATATATAATATGGGCTGAAAGTGCACACTCCCAGCTGCAATATGATAGTTTCCACATCCAAATCGGAGAAAGGGTTTAGGAATCATAGCTCTGTAATGCATAGCGTCCTCTTTTTCAAGGGACCAAAAGTAATTGGACAATGGACTCTGAGGGCTGCAATTAACTCTGAAGGCGTCTCCCTCGTTAACCTGTAATCAATGAAGTAGTTAAAAGGTCAGGGGTGGATTCCAGGTGTGTGGTTTTGCATTTGGAAGCTGTTGCTGTGAGCAGACAACATGCGGTCAAAGGAACTCTCAATTGAGGTGAAGCAGAACATCCTGAGGCTGAAAAAAAAGAAAAAATCCATCAGAGAGATAGCAGACATGCTTGGAGTAGCAAAATCAACAGTTGGGTACATTCTGAGAAAAAAGGAATTGACTGGTGAGCTTGGGAACTCAAAAAGGCCTGGGCGTCCACGGATGACAACAGTGGTGGATGATCGCCGCATACTTAATTTGGTGAAGAAGAACCCGTTCACAACATCAACTGAAGTCCAGAACACTCTCAGTGAAGTAGGTGTATCTGTCTCTAAGTCAACAGTAAAGAGAAGACTCCATGACAGTAAATACAAAGGGTTCACATCTAGATGCAAACCATTCATCAATACCAAAAATAGACAGGCCAGAGTTAAATTTGCAGAAAAACACCTCAAGAAGCCAGCTCAGTTCTGGAAAAGTATTCTATGGACAGATGAGACAAAGATCAACCTGTACCAGAATGATGGGAAGAAAAAAGTTTGGAGAAGAAAGGGAACGGCACATGATCCAAGGCACACCACATCCTCTGTAAAACATGGTGGAGGCAACGTGATGGCATGGGCATGCATGGCTTTCAATGGCACTGGGTCACTTGTGTTTATTGATGACATAAGAGCAGACAAGAGTAGCCGGATGAATTCTGAAGTGTACCGGGATATACTTTCAGCCCAGATTCAGCCAAATGCTGCAAAGTTGATTGGACGGCGCTTCATAGTACAGATGGACAATGACCCCAAGCATACAGCCAAAGCTACCCAGGAGTTCATGAGTGCCAAAAAGTGGAACATTCTGCAATGGCCAAGTCAATCTCCAGATCTAAACCCAATTGAGCATGCATTTCACTTGCTCAAATCCAGACTTAAGACGGAAAGACCCACAAACAAGCAAGACCTGAAGGCTGCGGCTGTAAAGGCCTGGCAAAGCATTAAGAAGGAGGAAACCCAGCGTTTGGTGATGTCCATGGGTTCCAGACTTAAGGCAGTGATTGCCTCCAAAGGATTTGCAACAAAATATTGAAAATAAAAATATTTTGTTTGGGTTATGTTTATTTGTCCAATTACTTTTGACCTCCTAAAATGTGGAGTGTTTGTAAAGAAATGTGTACAATTCCTACATTTTCTATCAGATATTTTTGTTCAACCCTTCAAATTAAACGTTACAATCTGCACTTGAATTCTGTTGTAGAGCTTTCATTTCAAATCCAATGTGGTGGCATGCAGAGCCCAACTCGCGAAAATTGTGTCACTGTCCAAATATTTCTGGCCCTAACTGTATCTGCCGCCTGGATCAATTGAATGATTCACTGCGCCTGTGCGGAATTCGCCACCACCGCCGCCATCTTTGTGCAGACAGATAGCAGTGGTCACATTAAAACTGTGCATGTGCTCCTCCTGTACAAAGATGGCGGCGGTCAGTGAATCATTTGGCTGATCCTGGCGGTGGCATTTTCGCGATGGTGTTCCGCTGATGGTACCGCACAAGAGGCTGCGTATGGCGCATACAGTGTGTGTATGTGTGTGGTGCGTACGGCATATACAGTGTGTGCTTGTGTGTGTGTGTGTGGTGTGGTGGTCATATACAGTGTGTGTGCATGTGGTGCATACGGCATATACAGTCTGTGTGTATATGTGTGGTACGTACGGCATATACAGTGTGTGTTTGTGTGTGTGGTGCGTATGGCATATGCAGTATGTTTGGGTGTGTGTGGTTGCATACGGCATTTACAGTGTGTGTGTATGTGTGTGTTGCGATGGTGTTCCGCTGGTTGTACCGCGCAAGAGGCTGGTACCTCCAGCAGTTTCCATATTGAGACACCCATCATTTGAGTGTCCCAATATGGCGGTCAGTGAACTTCCACCACTTGGAATTCTGGTTTCCGGACACATCTGGATGGAACAGGAAGTGAAGACATTACAAGGTAAGTATATATTAAGATTATATCTCCATACCCCACTCTACTACCTACTCCATACTTCGTCCCCTCTCTATATTAAGAATACGTCACATTCCCACATTATCTACTTCCATAATCCACTGCAGGTAAAACAGATTCCCACTTGCTAATTTATAGCCATTATCTCCCCAGATTATCCACTCAGTATCACACTCCAAGTGGGATAGATTTTAACCAACCCAAGATAGAAACTAGATAAAGGGGGTGAAGGAAACAGATTCATTCAGCCCCAATGGATTAACTGTTTTTAATTGAAAAATCCACTGTGCCTCTCTACTCATGATCCTATTCAAAGCCACCCTTATTTTTCTGGATGACATCATTGTCTATGCGGCTACCTTTGAGGAATATCTCCGGCGACTGGAGCAAGTGCTGAATCGACTGCAGAAACACAGCCTGAAAGTAAAGCCCTAAAAGTATCACCTCTTTCGCAAACAAATTGAATATCTGGGCCACGTTCTATCTGCCCAGTGGGTGCAGCCTGCCCGAGAAAAGATAGCAGCAGTGCAGGACTGGCCTACCCCAAAGACTGTGAAGGATGTCCGGGCTTTTTTGGGACTTACTGAATACTATCGACGGTTCACGAAAAATTTCACTCGTATAGCTAATCCGCTGCTGGAGTTGTTGAAAGGAGTGCCGTCCGATGCAAAGAATCGGATCATCCAGTGGGGAGCTAGCCAGGAAGAAGCCTTCTGAGCCCTGAAGATGGCTCTGACAGAAACACCTCTGGTAGAAGGTTTACACAGTAAAATATCGATATTTGCAGATGATACAAAACTATGTAAAGCAGTTAATACAAGAGAAGATAGTATTCTGCTACAGATGGATCTGGATAAGTTGGAAACTTGGGCTGAAAGGTGGCAGATGAGGTTTAACAATGATAAATGTAAGGTTATACACATGGGAAGAGGGAATCAATATCACCATTACACACTGAACGGGAAACCACTGGGTAAATCTGACAGGGAGAAGGACTTGGGGATCCTAGTTAATGATAAACTTACCTGGAGCAGCCAGTGCCAGGCAGCAGCTGCCAAGGCAAACAGGATCATGGGGCGCATTAAAAGAGGTCTGGATGCACATGATGAGAGCATTATACTGCCTCTGTACAAATCCCTAGTTAGACCGCACATGGAGTACTGTGTCCAGTTTTGGGCACCGGTGCTCAGGAAGGATATAATGGAACTAGAGAGAGTACAAAGGAGGGCAACAAAATTAATAAAGGGGATGGGAGAACTACAATACCCAGATAGATTAGCGAAGTTAGGATTATTTAGTCTAGAAAAAAGACGACTGAGGGGCGATCTAATAACCATGTATAATTATATAAGGGGACAATACAAATATCTCGCTGAGGATCTGTTTATACCAAGGAAGGTGACGGGCACAAGGGGGCATTCTTTGCGTCTGGAGGAGAGAAGGTTTTTCCACCAACATAGAAGAGGATTCTTTACTGTTAGGGCAGTGAGAATCTGGAATTGCTTGCCTGAGGAGGTGGTGATGGCGAACTCAGTCGAGGGGTTCAAGAGAGGCCTGGATGTCTTCCTGGAGCAGAACAATATTGTATCATACAATTATTAAGTTCTGTAGAAGGACGTAGATCTGGGGATTTATTATGATGGAATATAGGCTGAACTGGATGGACAAATGTCTTTTTTTGGCCTTACTAACTATGTTACTATGTTACCCAATCTGGCGTATGCTGACTTCTCGCAAACCTTCATCTTTCACACTGATGGAAGCCTACTTGGACTAGGAGCCGTATTATCACAGACGCAGGATGGAAAAGAGCGGGTGATTGGTTATGCAAGCCAATCTCTCCATTACTCTGAGCAGAATCCAGATAACTACAGTTCTTTCAAGCTAAAACTACTGGTTCTAGTATGGGCAGTGACCGAGAAATTCGCTGAGAATCTGTCAGGGTCCGAAGTCATGGTACGCACCGACATCAATCCTCTGGCCCACCTGGAAAATGCAAAACTGGGGGCCTTGGAGCAAAGATGGGTGGCCTGCGTGGTGAAATACTGATACAAGATCACATATGGAAGAGGAGCTGAGAACATACATGCCGATGCTTTGTTCAGAGTGAGTCATGACCAGCCTGGACCCAACCAACAGGAAGAGCTGGAGGCAGAAGAGATCCCTGGGTTCCAGAATCCCGCCAAGATGTTGGTGGCAATGCAGGAATAGATCGGAGAGGCATCGGGGGAACACACGTTGGGATGACCTCGTAATGATTGGGTGCAGCTCCAGCAGGAAGATCGGGAACTGGGTCAGTTGAGACAGTGGGTGGCTCTGAAGCAGCTCCCCAGCTGAAGTGAGAGAGATGCTCTGTCCCCGGGAACACTGCTGATCCTTCGGCTCCAATTGGAAGATGGCTTGTTGAATTGGAAGGTGCAGTTAATGCAGGAGTTTGGCGTCACTTGACAAGTGCCACGGAGGCCCATGAGAGAGCCCACTTTGGCCAGGAGAAGACGTTCCAGTGGCTGCAGAAGCTAGTTTATCATCCCCATTTGAAGACTGCTGTAGAGGAAGCCTGTCGACAATGCCGAAGTTGTGAATTGGCCAAATCTCCTGAACAAAGGGCCCCTACACAGACCATCATGACATCAACGCTTTTAGAACTTTTAATGATTGACTACTTGACCATTGGTCCCGCTCATCTCAGATATGAACATTGCCGTGAGATGACCGACCACTTTATGAAGTTTGCTGTGGTGACGCTAACCCAGGATTAGATGGCTGAGTCAGCTGTGCAGGCCATCTGTCATTATTTCATCCGGGTCTACGGTTGCCCGAAAAGAATTCAATCCAATCAAGGCGCCTGCTTTCAAGGTCAAATGATGAAGGAGCTCCACCACCTGTATCAGATTGAAAAGTGCAGGACAACACCTTACCATCCGCAAGGGAATGGAGCCTGTGAATGTTTCAACCAGACGTTAATTCAGATGTTGAGAACCTTGGAGGAAGACAGAAAAGTCAGTTGGCCCAAATATTTAGCTGAGTTGATCTGGGTGTACAATAACTGAGTACACAGTACAACCGGATACACGTCATACACCCTGTTGTTCGGCCGAAAAGGACGAGAGATTACCGAGCTGGAATTGGACCCAGAGGAGGACTACCCAGGGACAGGGTGTCCACCTGGGTCCGTGAACATCAACATCGCTTGCAGACTCTGCATCGACTAGTACAAAGCAGGTTTTGGAAACTTGAGCACCATTAGGCGACACCTCTGCGAGGGACAGCTCTCAAGGCTGGGGACCGAGTGTTGTTACGAGACAAGCGAACTCGAGACAAGTTAGAGCATCGATGGGAACAAACACTGTACCGAACTGGAGGACCGAACTGGAAGTGATGGACCCATTTATGAAGTCCAGCCAGAGGTGCTGTGCCTGTTACGAGATCCCAAAAGAGAAGTAAGGGCGCCAAGTGTTTCAGAAGTTTCCAGTCCAGCGACCTTCGATTGTGCTGAAGAAGAACCTGCCTTGACCTCTGACCTGGACAGTCCATTACCCACTGACACAAGGGAACTGTGAGAACCTAAAGCTCCCGATATGGCTATATTATGGTTCCCTATATTGTCATGATTACCCCCTCGAGGAGATGTTCTGATTTTTTTCAATATCCTGAGATTTAATCGATTTTGCATTCCCACCATGAAAATCCCACACATGTCGGGATACAGGGGTATCCTCCTTTCTCCTAATATCCCCTAAATGCTCCAGAATCTGTTTTCTAAATTCACGTATGGTCTTACCCACATAAATTTTGGGACATGTATATTTAGAAGGGTAAACAATACCTTCAGTACAACAATTAATAAATTCTCTATTATAATAAATTTTCTGTGACATAGAACACTCCCAAAAAGCATTCATAAATTTTCGCTGAGTGAAATTACTCACCCATACACTATTCTGTGGTCTAATGTACAGTGCTGTGATATATAACAATACAAAAAAGCATAATTTTTTTTTGCTGGGTTAAATTACTTACCCATATAGTATTTCATTGTCTGGGATACATTTTTGTGCTATATAACACTCAAAAAAGCATTAGCAAATGATGTTGGGTTAAATTACTCACCCATACAGTATTCCATGGCCTGCGGTACATGTCACTGATATATAACTCTACAAAAAATAGTTACAATATTTGGCTGGGTTAAATTACTCATTCATACTGTATTTAGTTGCCTGGGGTACATTTCTGTAATGTATAACCCTCAGAAAAGGCATTTAAAATTTTACTGAGCTAAATTATTCACCATGCTGTATTCCATGGTCTGATATAACACTAAAAAAGGTATTAAATTTTTTTGCTGGATTAAATTTCTTATTTCTACAGTATTCCGTCATATGGGGTACATTTCTGTGATATATAACACTACAAAAAAGAAAAAACATTTTTTGTGGATTTAATTTCTCACCTGTACATTATTCCATGCTCTGGAGTACATTTCTGTGTTGTAAAACACTTCAAAACAGCATTTTTACCCATACAGTATTCAGATCGCCTGTGTGTAGCAGAAATGCTCACTTGCTATGAGCGCCGACCACGGGGTGGCACATATAGCAATCCAGCAACGACAACCATAGAGGTCTGCTACAGACCTCTGGATGTCATGCCAACCCATCGGTGACCCAAGATCATGTGATGTGGTCACCGATGGCCGGGATTTAAGATGAGCTTTCGGTAAGCGCAAGTTCAATGCCACTGTCAGAGATCGTCAGTGGCATTTAACTAATTAATTCCTATGAAGCACCTGAAGGGTTAATAAACTTATTGCATCTGGTTTTGAGCACCTTAAGGGGTGCAGTTTTTAGAATGGTGTCACTTTTGGGTATTTTCTGTTATATGGACCCTTCAAATTAAACAAACATGTGGTGGTTTATTGTTGTCCACTGTAGTAGTAAAATGTTTCGGTCTTGCTTCAGACCTTCTTCAGGTACAGATAATAGTGCATCTGATGTAAATTGACTGATAGGTTCAGAATGAGAATGCTTGATCAGTCAGACTATCCATCAAGCTCAGTATTGGTGAGAATATGCAGCCCATATAATGATGGAAACAGGTGCGAGGTGCCCCAGTGGTGTGTCTGGATGCGGCATCCACCGAGCATCCAGACACACCACTGAGGCACCTTGCACCTGTTTCCATCGTAATACAGGCTACATATTCTCACCAATACTGAACTTGACGGATATTCTGACTGATCAAGCATTCTTATTCTGAACCTATCGGTCCATTTACATCATCAGATGCACTATTATCTGTAACTGAAGAAGTTCTGAAGCAAGACCGAAACGTTTTACTACTACAGTGGACAACAATAAACCACCACTTATTTGTTTAAGTTACAAAAAATAAATAAGAAGGGGGCACCACGGGCTAAACAGTGGGATCACCCTGACCTACAACCAAGTATATCAAACAAAAACAAAAGAAAAAAAGCGAAGGTCATACAGATGGGGATCACCACGCATTGGATTTAGCCAAAATAGAACAATTTTTATTACACTGCAATATACATGAAACAAGCAATACAGAAAACAGACAGTTTAAAAACAATTAAAAAAGGCAACACACTTGTTCCTTAGAAACAGAGCCCATAATAAGGCCTACACCTGCGCTAAAGCAAAACAGGCTATACCCAATAGGAAAAATGCCTATATGGACACCACTGTGCATACACTTGTAATACAATTGAATAGACCCATAGGTACGTATAGATGGACAAAATAAAGGACAATCCTATCACATAATCGCACTTGCACGGTTGTCACCACAAGATGCTGCCGTAAATACAGCCATAAATGCTAACCCTCATGTCGACATGTCCCTTGCTTTGGCATACACAGAGGCAAAAAGCCTCACTCATATCACCAGATAAGACTGCAGGTAACTAAGCCTGCACAAAGTCCCATGTGCAGCCATATAATACAATACCAATAACGTGTATGACACAGTCTAAATCTGCAGTCTTATCTGGTGATATGAGTGAGGCTTTTTGCCTCTGTGTATGCCAAAGCAAGGGACATGTCGACATGAGGGTTAGCATTTATGGCTGTATTTACGGCAGCATCTTGTGGTGACAACCGTGCAAGTGCGATTATGTGATAGGATTGTCCTTTATTTCGTCCATCTATACGTACCTATGGGTCTATTCAATTGTATTACAAGTGTATGCACAGTGGTGTCCATATAGGCATTTTTCCTATTGGGTATAGCCTGTTTTGCTTTAGCGCAGGTGTAGGCCTTATTATGGGCTCTGTTTCTAAGGAACAAGTGTGTTGCCTTTTTTAATTGTTTTTAAACTGTCTGTTTTCTGTATTGCTTGTTTCATGTATATTGCAGTGTAATAAAAATTGTTCTATTTTGGCTAAATCCAATGCGTGGTGATCCCCGTCTGTATGACCTTCGCTTTTTTTCTTTTGTTTTTGTTTGATTTATTTGTTTAAGTTGAGTGCCGAGTTTCTTAACACACATTGACGGTTTGGGAACCTACTCAGGCACCCCTTTTAGTTGTTCACACGGTTAATTATCTCACTATATGGACCCCTCAAAGTCACTTCAAATGTGATGTGGTCCTTACAAAAATAATTTTGGACATTTTTTTGAAAAAATGAGAGATCAATAGTCAACTTTTAATTTTATAACTTCCTAACAAAACATTTTACTTCAAAAATTGTATGATGTAAAGTAGCATGTGTAAAATGTTATTTATAAACTATTTGTGTGACATAACTTTCTGATTTTAGGGCATAAAAATTAAAAGTTTGAAAATTTTCCAAATTTTAGCCAAATTTCTGCATTTTTCAGCACAAATAAATGCAAGTCATAGCGAACAAATTTTACCAATATCATGATGTCATGAATGAAAAGTCTCAGAATAAGTGGGACCAATTGAAGTATTCCAGGGTTAATACCTCATAAATTGACACTGGTCAGAATTAAAATTTGGCCTGGTCATGAGGCTGAAAACAGGCCTGGAGGTTGTAGGCTTTAAATTATTCACCCATACATTATTCCTTGCTCTGGCGTACATTTCTGTAATATTTAAAACTCAAAAAAGCATTATATTTATTTCCTGGGATAAATTACTCATCCACAGTATTCTACGGTCTGGGGTACATTACTGTAATAAATAACATTCCAAAAAAGAGTGGTAACAATTTTTGTTGGGTTAAATTACTCACCTGTTCATCATTCCTTAGTCTTTGTTACACTTCTGTGATATATAACGCTCCAAAAAAGAGTTAAAACATTTTGTTGTGTTAAATTACTCACTCATACAGTATTCCATGGTCTGGGGTACATTTCTGTCATTTATAATGCTCTAGTAAAGTGTTTAAAAATTTTGATGGGTTCAATTACTCAACCATACAATATCTCGTCATCTGGGGTACATTTCTATAATATAGAACACTTCAAAAAAGCAATAAAAATTTGCTGGGTTAAATGTCTCACCCAGATAGTATTCTATGGTCTGGGGTATATTTCTGTGATATATGACACTCCAATAAAGTGTAAAAAAAATTTCAGGAAAAAATTACTTACCATAGAGTATTTTGTGCTCAAAGGTCTTAGGTCTTAATTTTTGCAGACATGTCCTGTGGTCTGATGAAACTAAAATTGAATTTTTGGGGCATAGTGACCATCGTTAAGTTTGCAGTATAAAGATAGAAGCTTGGAAGCCTAAGAACACCATCCCTACTGTGAAACACGGGGTTGGCAGCATCATGTTGTGGGGTTGTTTTGCTGCAGGATGGACTGGTGCACTTCACAAAATAGACCGCATTATGAGAAAAGAAGATTATGAAGCAATACTGAAGCAACATCTCAAGACATCAGCCAGAAAGATAAAGTTTAGGTACAAATGGGTCTTTCAAATGACCAATGACCCAGTCCGTTCCTCGCTAGCGCAGATCGGGGATCTGCGCTAGCAGGATCGGCGATCTGTGCTAGCAGGATCGGCTAACGCAATCCCTTTTGGGACATTGCATTAGCGCAGTCCATAGCGCTATGCGCTAAACGGACTGGCCTAACGCAATGTGACCCTGGCCTAAGTGTTTCATTTTTGTGACTGAGAATAGCAAAGGTGTTGCAGATCCCCAAAAGGTTTTTTTCTCTCCTTTTTAAGAAGCCTTTACTTCTTCACTTTCAAAACTTCACACACGTTTTATTTCCTTAAATAAAAGGATAATTTTTGGACTGCTTGTGAAAAAGCCATTGATTTTACATTTAGCAAAGAAATAAACTTTTGATACTCTCCAAATAGGGAAAAAGTTTTCACCACCCCATGTGAGAAAGCCATGACGCTAACTGTTTGCACCACCTATGTATAAACATCAGTGAGGCAGGCCTCCATAAAGGGATAATTTTGTTACTAATTTTACAATTTACGGTAAGTAGTTTTAAACGTTTGATACTGCAGTGTGTTGTTAAATAGGATGTTTTCATTATCCTCAGTTACTAACCGTTTTCTTGGACAAAATAAGTTGAGGTCAAATGGGCATTTAAAATTTCTTTTTTTGCATTATAGAGTTCAAAAGGTTATCATCAGTACAGTCCTAGGAGACCTCTGAGTGTTTTATTTTCTGTGTAAATTGAGCTTTTGCAACATTAAGAATTAAATATTTGCGGCAGCTTTGTTGAAGATTCCAAATGAAATTTAAAAAAAATTGGAGGTGTTGCATGAGGTGTGAGGTTTCCCAGCTAAGCAGGCTTAACTACCAGGTCATCATTGAAACTTCAATTCCAAGCTGTAAATTCTAGGCCTGATACCTCAAGCATGGCCCATGACTGGCGCCATTGCAAATTTCTACTGTGGGTCCATTGATGCCACTTTTCAAGGTGTCTGCCCCTATTTTCAGCTGTTTGGGAAGCGTATTGTCATGCCTTAAGGTGTTGTCTATGCCTTTGGTTTTGCCTCCCATTGAATCTAATGGCGTTTGGGTACGTTCGTCGAACCATTCGATGACCTGTTCGATGAAAGAAGGTCCATTCAGCAAATCCGAACCGAACCTTGAAAGGTTTGCACATCTCTAGTTGCATGCGCTTGTGCACGTGTCGATAGTTAGGTGGAAAACCCAGTAACCGTGTTGGTAAGGCAAAGGTAATATTCCGGAACATGTGCTGGTACAAGGTGGGGGCGCCACAGCGGGGGATACAGTGTGACTGGAGTAAAGAGGGACCAAATTTGCACACCTGTAACAGGACAATTTTTGCTTTTAATTCAAACCAACAGAATTTCACACAAAACAGGTTCTACAGTATATATGACAATAGAAAGTGTTTGGAACAAAAATGTCTTGTACACTGTGCTAGGCCAAGTGGTTTTTAGCAATTTTAACCCACTGTAATTTTACACAAACCACATTAAAATGTATGGATGACTAATTGAATCTAGAAAATGTTGTTGAAAGTAAATATTTTCAAAGTGTACATTTTGTACTCTTACACTCTTAAACGCTTTGCAATAAGTGCAAAGCCAGGAAAAAAATATAAGGGAAAGTAATTCTGAAATCCTCTTTAGGAATCTGCTTCTTCTTCTCTTTCCTCTGGAAGCTGGTGGTACTGCCTCCACCTGCTTCCTGGAGCAATTCCCAGATGCTTGGACTGTTTGTTACCCAGTTTCAGGAAGTGCTTGAGCCCCCAACATGTAGAATGGGAGACAACTCCCTGTGACACTTGCACCATCACCTGCTCCCACATAGGAAGTGGGGAACCCCAAGGACAGTATGATCTCTCAGGAGTGGTGGTCCCTTCTCAAGCCTCCTCAAGGAGCCTCTCCTAGGCCTGTGTTTTGCCAAAGAATGGGTTTATCCTGCTCCCTTCTTTCTGAGATTACACCCACCGCATACCAGCAATGTTGACCCTCCATTTTGAGGAACGTGACTCTGGTTCCAGCCATTAGCTCTTGCAGCTTTTGATGCAAGTGTTTTGTCTCTACAGCTCGCTGGATGAACGAGATGTGATGACAGGTCCCAAACTCTTCTATGGACCAGCATCTCAACTACCAGTTGTACATAATGACCTTTCCCTGAGATGCCAACTGTCACTAAGCATGTTACACTCTATGAATAACTAATTGGACACAGAAAACAATGTTACTCTATTTTGGAGTGGTATGTATGTATTACAGAAATGTACCTTAGACCACAGAATACTGTATGGGTGAGTAATTTAACCCAGTTAAAATTTGTAATGCTTTTTGGAGTGTTAGATATCACACAAATGTACCCCACACCCGAGAATACTGTATAGGAGAGTAATTTATCCCAGCAAAAAATATTTGAAGCTGCTTTTGAGTATTAGATATCACAGAAATGTGCCCCAGACTGTGGAATACTCTATGGGTGATTAATTTAATCCAGAAAAAAGATGTCAACACCTTTTTGGAGAATTATATGCCATGCAAATGTATACCAGAGCACTAAATACTCTATGGGGGAGTAATTTAATCTAGAAAAAAACTCTTTTTTGTGTGTTATTTAACAGAAAATTGTACCACAAAGCTCGTAATACTCGATGGATAATACAATATATTCATTTTTTTCACACAAACAAAAAAAAGCCTCAGCTGTATATCTTGCAAGTGACTGCAAAGCCCTAATCCCTATCTACAAACTGTATTCTGCCACTTTCCCTGCTCCTGCAACTTTCTCTCCTTTGATAGACTAAATGCAAAATTTATGTGATACAAACAACAAGGCAAACAATTAACCCTAAGACGGGGTCCTAGTATGATCGTTCAGTACAGCACAAGTATCAACACTAGAGGACTCTGATTTGTTATACTGTGCACACAAATACCCGGACAAGCACTGCCTCCAAAACAAACTGAGCTGTGCAATTGCGTCAGTGTGCCTAGCCTGGCGGTGCCTGTCCTTTTATAATCCTTGATGATGTAATATGGCCAGCCAATCATCGCCCAGTGCTCACCAAGTAATGATTGCATTCGAGCACCCCGATACTCAAGCGATATTTGAGTATCATAGAGCAATTTCTCTCATCCCTAGTTGTTATCAACATCTAGTGAGTAATTCATGTCAACAGCACCTTTAGAAATATAATTTCTTAGCAAATTGGTGACATGTTCAATACTTGTTTTACCAGCTGTCAGAATATTTGGCATTTTTCCCTGAATAAATTTGTTTTTCAGATGTACTTAAAAATGAACTCAAGGATTCACTTAGGAATCGTATCACATACTGTAAAATTTCCCTAAGATGTAAGGAGTATTCTGGCAAAAAGAAGAGAGACTTGCTCATGTGAACCTGCCAGCAGAGCAACTATGAGTCATACAAAAAGGAAATAAATAAATAATGTTTGTCAAGGTTGACACCAGGAGGGGGGTCACACAGATCCCATCACTGTTAGCACTTTGTCAAAGATGACACCAGAGAGATCACACCAATCCCACCACTGCCACCAGTTGTCAAGGATAATAGCTGAAGCAGGTCACACAAATCCACCCACACAGTGACCGTATGGGATTCTCCTGCTGCACGGGGTAGATCCCAAGCCTTTCTTGCATCTTCAGTCTCCCATTCTGCTTTAACCGCTGCGGTTGCTGCTGAGCATAGACGCCGGTCCCAGCATCTTGCTCAGGCTCGTGCTATTCCTCTGGTTTCTGCTAGCTCTTCAGCCAAGCCTATGGTAATCAGTGGTAGTCAGCGATGAGCGAACACTCTAGAGACTAATTTCAGAGATCACCCTACTGAGCATGCTCGTGATGTGGCGACGTCTCATAGGTGGTCGGTCGTCAGCTACTCTGGTGATGTGGCAGCTCCAGATTGGTCCACGGGCAAGGTCCTGTCCTATTGGACTTGAGCTCTACGTATAAAAGGTTTTCAGAGGCGCTCACTGGTGCGCTAGTATCAATTTATGTTCATGTGTGTATGAACTTTGCTACTGTGTGGTCTGTGTCAGCATGTGCTCAGGGTCGGCTGTAAGCCAATAGAATTCTGGCACCTCCGGAGAAAAGATGTTTTGAGTGCTGTTGCTGACTGTATGATCACTGCACGCTACCTGCTCCGTTAGTGAGCTTCGATCCTCTGTGAGGTTAACAGGGATCGTGTCTAGCATCATATCCTTTGTTACTGTCGGTGAGTAGCACAGTTCTATGGCAGAGTGTCTCCTCTGCTACTGTGTGCGAGTGACACAGCTCTATTGCAGAGAATCTGCTCCGTTATTGTGTGCGAGTGACATTACTGCCTGTGCTGCTCACTGAGTGGCGTCTAACTCAGTGCGAGCTAGCAAACGCTCACTGCGTTCTCCACCATTGTTCACAATAGCTGCAGTTTTACATCTCTGCACGGTGGACCCCGGGTTGCGATTGCACTTCCTCATTAAATCTATTTAGTGCCATCCTCCAAACCTAACAGTACTCCTTACCAAAACGAACAGAAGCTGTACCTTTCAAGACTGACAAATAACCAAACCCAATTTGTTCTTTTTATTAGATCAATGTTATGCCCACATACCTCTCCTTGTCGAGCTCATGTTGAGGTTGATTGTGGCACGTGCTGGGTCTTTCAGAATTTTAGGAGATCTCCAACTTGTGGGATATCTTTGCCTCTGGAGATCCCAGGTGATCCCAGGCTGTAAATATTGCAGTCATGTTTCCTATTGCCATTTTACTTTTATATCAAGATAAAACATGGCCTGGATAGCATGACCCATCGGACCGTTTTTAAGTTGGTTGGTTAGATTGGCCTTACTGTCATGTGTGTGAATGTGTCATGATTTTCCCTTCATTACGAGGCCAAAATTATATCTCCCATAAATATCGGATCAATGCAGACCCCAATATCCATCACTGAACCTGGCTCTGATGTGTCTCAGAAAGATTCTTTGATCGGATGAAGCTCTTTTGTTTGAAAGTGTACTTCCCTATCTCTGCCTAAGCAAATCTCAGACAGCAAATCTCCCGGCAGTAATTATCTGGTCAACTGCAGGAAGACCCTCCTTCAATTGAAATGGAAGTGACAGATCTCTCTCTTAAGGTACCGTCACATTAAGCGACGCTGCAGCGATATAGACAACGATGTCGATCACTGCAGTGTCGCTGTGTGGTCGCTAGAGAGCTGTCACACAGACAGCTCTCCAGCGACCAACGATGCCGAGGTCCCCGGGTAACCAGGGTAAACATCGGGTTACTGAGCGCCGGCCGTAAAGCACACCGCTGTGCTCTGCTTTACGGCCAGCCGGCACTCACAGTCAGTGCGGGAAGCTGACTGCGAGGGACACGACAGACACCGGAATGTAAGTATGTAGTGTTTGTTTTTTTAGGTAACCAGGGTAAATATCGGGTTACTAAGCGCGGCCCTGCGCTTAGTAACCCGATGTTTACCCTGGTTACAAGTGAAGACATCGCTGAATCGGCGTCACACACGCCGATTCAGCGATGTTAGCGGGTGATCCAGCGACGAAATAAAGTTCTGGCCTTCTAGCTCCGACCAGCGATGTCACAGCAGGATCCTGATCGCTGCTGCGTGTCAAACACAACGATATCGCTATCCAGGACGCTGCAACGTCACAGATCGCTATCGTTATCGTTCTAAAGTCGCTCAGTGTGAAGGCACCTTTACTTCCCCAGATATAATTAGTTTCTCATTTCCCCTGCTTAAATTAGTTAATCTCTACCCTATCCACAATTAATGCCATATTTTCAATGTGAGATTGAAATGTTCCCCTCTCTGAGATGCCTTATTGATTTTTGCTTCTCTTAACAAAAACAATGAATCTTTTTTTTCAACTACCTAAAAAGGCAAAACTTTTTTTTTTTGCATCTTCTTTCTCGTGCGGTAAAATTAAGAAGTGAACTTTATTTTACACAATGATGTGCATGCAGTGATACCAAAAGTTTTTTTCTGCACAATTAAAAAATATCGTGTGGAAAAAAAGTACTTTTGGCGTCGATTCATCTCGATAGCCCTGTTTTTCTTCTTTCTGTCAATTTAGTCATATAATAGCTTGTTATGTTTTGTTTTTTCATGAGCTGTTGTCTTTATTTGGCTGCAAATACGCAGTGACCTTGTCCGCAATACATATCACACGGACAAATTCCACTATGTTTTGTTGCTACTTCACAGCACAATACAAGTAAATAGGGTAACATTGCAATTGCAATGGTACCGTGACAAGCAAGTAGTAAAAAATCTGATGCAGTTCTACTTTTTGGGGCGCATTTGTCGAGGTCACAGTACATGCAGGGTTGCAAAACGATACCATTCACTTCTGTTGCGCTGTGATTTAGCAGCAACAAGGTTTCAGTGAGCTCCGTTGGGGCCGTACTCTAGAAGTGGAAAGAACATCATTTCACCATAAACTAGCCATGACCAGGTGCTCCCCGCCAGATTTCAGACAGAGGAATGAAAAGACTAAACAAATGAGTTGTCCAAGAGCGATGGACCACCTGTGGAGAGCTACAGAAAGACCTGGAATCACCAAGTACAACTATAAGTAATGCACCCAACGTTCGTGGCCTGTACGCACGCTCACCACACAAGACTCCATTGCTGAATAAAAGAATGTTCAAGCGTGTTTAAAGTTTGCTCAACATTTAGACAGGCCTGTGATATACTGGGAAAATATAGTCTGCTCAGATGAGACCGAAATGTAACTTTTTGGATGTCATAAAACACGCCATGTCTGTACGCCAAAAGGTAATGCATATCACCCGAAAAACACCATGCCAACAGGGGAGTTTGGAGGTGAGGAAATCATGATATGGGGCTGGTTTTCAGTATATAGCTCTGGCAAACATCATATAACTGAAGGAAGGATGAATGGACAAATGCATTAATACATTCTTGATAAAAATCTGCCGATTTAGTCATATAAGGGCTTGTTTTTAGTTGCATGAGATGTAGTCTTTATTTGGCTGCAGCTACACAGTAACCGCAATACATATCTCTTCATCAAATTCTGCTATGTTTTGTTGCCACATCACAGTGAAATATATTTGTGAATACGGTCGTATTGCAACTATAATGTTTCAGTGACATGCACATATAAAAAAAAATGTGATGCAGTTGTACTTTTTGCAACACATTTGTTGCGGTCATAGGACATGAGGGGTTGCAATGCGATACCAATTACTTCTGCTGTGCTGTTATGTAGGAGCAACAAGGTTCCAGTGAGCTTTGTTGAGGCCACACTCTAGAAGTGGAAAGAACATCATTTCACAATAAACCAGCCAATCATCAGGTGTTCCCTGTAAGATTTCAGACAGAGATGTGAAAATAAATATCAAAAGAGTTGTCCATTAGCCAACGACCACCTATGGAGAGCTACAGAAAGACGTAGGATCACCAGGTACAATTGTTTACAAAAAACTAGATAATGCACTCAACCTGTATGTCCTGTACGCGTGCTCACCACACAAGACTCCTTTGCTGAACAAAATCATGTTCAAGTGTGTTTAAAGTTTTCTCAAGAACATTTCGAAAATTGTTTGGAATACTGAGAGAATATAGTCTGGTCAGATGAGACCAAAATTGAACTCTTTGGATGCCATAATACATACCGTGTTTGGAGGCCAAAAGGCACTGCATACAGCCTCAAAAACTGTTGCTATGTAGCAGTGACATATAGTGCACTATGGACATGCGATGTTTTGTTGTTTAACATTAGCCTAAGTCACAGGAGGTAGTTTGTATTATTGGTTTTATGTTTTTACCATTTTGGGTTGATATAAGTTATTGAGCAATTTTTTAAATCATTTTTTGAAGTACAGAAAGAAAAAAATACATCAGCCATATATATATATATATATATATATATATATATATATATAAATATATATATATATATATATATATATATATATTTTAAATCTTTGGCTTAGGCTACATTCACACGTTCCTTTTTGTCCCGCGGGTTTTCCCGCAGCGGATTTGATAAATCTGCCGGGCAAACCCGCTGCGGTTCTCCCTGCAGATTTATCGCAGTTTGTCCTGCGGGTTCCGCTGCGGGATTTTACCCCTACTATTGATGCTGCATATGCAGCAATATGCAGCATCAATAGTAATGTTAAAAATAATAAAATAATTATATACTCACCCTCGGACGTCCCGATCTCCTCGGCGCTGCAGGCGGCGGTCCGGTTCCAAAGATGCTATGCGAGAAGGACCTTCGTGACGTCACGGTCATGTGACCGCGACGTCACCGAAGGTCCTGGTCGCATAGCAAACCTGAGACCGGACGGCCGCGTGCAGCGCTGAGACTTCTGAGGGTGAGTATACATGATTTTTTATTTTAATTCTTTTTTTTTTAATACAAATATGGTTCCTGGGGCCTGGAGGAGAGTCTCCTCTCCTCCACCCCGGGTATAACCCGCACATTATCCGCTTACTTCCCACATGGTGGGCACAGCCCCATGCGGGAAGTAAGCGGATCAATGCATTTCTATGGGTGCAGAATCGCTGCGATTCTGCACAAAGAAGTGACATGGTCCTTCTTTTTTTCCGCAGCAATTCTGCGTGGTTTTTTTTGGGTTTTTCCGCATCATGTGCACTGCGGCTTCTGTTTTCCATAGGGTAACATTGTACTGTACCCTGCATGGAAAACAGCTGCGGACCCGCAGCGGCAAAAACACCGCGGTTCCGCAGTAAAAACCGCATAGTGTGAACATAGCCTTAAAGATTAGAGGTTGTGACGAATGTGGAAGTACAAAAAACTGTTATTTAGCTACGATTTAGCTTTTTTTTTATTTATCGTGATTTAATATTTAAATAATATTTAAATAATATTTAATATTGTATTACATATTTATCAATTGATCTGCATATGCAGCAAACAAGATAGGGCTAGCTTTTGTATTTTGTTACTTACTCATATGATCCAGTATTGTGCCACATGACGGATTTTACTCTTCTCAATATACAGCACGAGAAGGAAACTGCAGAGGAGTGAGAAAACCGGTTAGGAAAGTGTAAAGTTGAGTTGTGATTTTAGGTCTTGTGCCATAAGCCTACAGCATCTTCACGCACGCTATTTTTGGCAGCTTTTTATAACTTGGATTTTTTTCCTGGCATCCTTCAGTGATTTTTGGTGCCCTTTTTTCATTTAAACAATACCCTTCCTGGCCGAACAATTTTTTTTGTATTTGCACTTTTGTTTTCAACTCCACTTTTTCCGAGAGCTACAACTTTTTATTTTTTGTCAACGTGGACTTGATTTTTTTTGCCATCAGGTTTTGTTCTAAAGACACCATTTATTTTATCAGTCCTCCTTTCTCATAAAGAAGAAAACAGTTTGACTGGTTCACGGCACATAGGCGTAGATACAGAAGGGAAAATACAGCCAGAGTTTTAAACACATGGAGGACATGTTTTTAGCCCCTGTTCACCCCAAGGTGGTCTACACGTTATTGGCCAGGCCAATTTTTACATTTCAGATCACTTGAGGCAAAAACTCTGGAAGGTTTCAACGGATATTATTGATTTTGAGTATTTTTTTAAGTGACATATTGTACTTCATGATAGTGGTAAAATTTATTCGATATATCTTGCGTTCATTTGTGAAAAAAGATGGAAATTTGGACAAAATTATGGAAATTTTGGCAATTGTCAAACGTTGTATTCTTATGCCCCTTGATCAGAGAGATGTGTTACACAAAATAGTCAATGAAGAACATTTCCCACATGTCTACTTTACGTCAGCACAATTTTTTAAACTTTGTTTTTTTATTAGGATGCTATACGACATACGAGTTAAAATTTGACCAGCAATTTCTCCTTTTTCCAACAAATTGTTACAAAACCATATTTTTAGGGACCACCTCACATTTGAAGTGACTTTGGAGGGATCTGCACACATGATCAAAATTGTTGGTACCCCTCGTTTAATGACGGAAAAACCCACAATGGTCAATGACGTCGCGGTCACATGAGCGTTCAGGTGACCAGTCACCTGACCGCGACGTCATCGAAGGTCCTTCACTCTCTGCATTCTCAGGAACGGAGGGAGACGCTAGCAGCGCTGTGAGCCGGGGCCGTCCGAGGGTGAGTATATCCATGTTTTTATTTTTATTCTTTATTTTTTACGTGAATATGGATCCCAGGGCTTGAAGGAGAGTCTCCTCTCCTCCAGACCCTGGGAACCACACGCCGTATAAGATGACTGGGCATATAAGATGACCCCCGTCTTATACGGCAGGCATATCCCAAATTCCATATTTTATATGGAAAAGTTGGGGGTCGTCTTATACGCCAGAAAATACGGTATATTATTCAGGATCTGTGTTTGGCAGATTACTGGCACATTTACTCTCAGCTTCCTAAGTGTTAAGTACAGGGTGGAGCTACATGTGTCATAATCTCATACGTCAGAATAAAAATCCTCTGTGCGCGGAAGAGAGAAGACTGGATCATCGTGTCGTCTGTGCAGTTCTAACACAGAGCTCCAGGTAAGATGACACATTCTCAAATTCTTGTTGACTTCTTTGCTCCAGGGTCATTTCTAATTAATACACTGCTATCCTGAACATCAGGTATCTATCTATCTATCTATCTATCTATCTATCTATCTATCTATCTATCTATCTTAAATGGAACCCGTCATCAGGATTTACCTGTAGATCTTATTAGGAGAGCTTTATTAGCCTCCCAATACATGTATTAAATATGCCTGTATTGGATCCAAAAGTTAAATGTGCCTGTTCATGTGCTGTTCTGTTCGCATTTGCTATACACTTGTACTGTTCCCGTGTCAATATGATTCGTTCTATTATTTCTTGACTTTTAGCTACTCTAAGTGTTTTATTTGAATACTTTTTTTCATTATTATACTGCATGTGAACATGGTTGATCATAAACAAATGACAAATTTAAATTCAAACTTAATTTATTTTGGCATTCTGCACACAAATAAAGAAGCTTTACATTACTATTACTAAAACATGAAATTTAACTTTTTGAAAACAATATTTATAAATCAACAAATGAAAAATCATAAAAACTTCAACCTTTTTAGAAAGAAAAAAGAAAAACTGAACATGTCCATGAGTTTTTACACTGAACACAATAATAAGACACATGTCCTTTACACAGATATGTTGAACATCCAGCACATGTCAGATTAGTCTTATTGTCATAGGAAGATGGACAGAAGCTCCATCTCTTCCTTTTTTTTGCTGGTAGCTTTGCTGCTGGTAGCTGTGCTGCTGGTAGCTGTGCTGGTGGAGGCCGTGCTGCTGGTAGCTGTGCTGGTGGAGGCCGTGCTGCTGGTAGCTGTACTGGTGGAGGCCGTGCTGCTGGTAGCTGTACTGGTGGAGGCCGTGCTGCTGGTAGCTGTACTGGTGGAGGCTGTGCTGCTGGTAGCTGTGCTGGTGGTTGCTGTACTGGTGGAGGCCGTGCTGCTGGTAGCTGTGCTGGTGGAGGCCGTGCTGCTGGTAGCTGTACTGGTGGAGGCCGTGCTGCTGGTGGTTGCTGTACTGGTGGAGGCCGTGCTGCTGGTGGTTGCTGTACTGGTGGAGGCCGTGCTGCTGGTAGCTGTGCTGGTGGAGGCCGTGCTGCTGGTAGCTGTACTGGTGGAGGCCGTGCTGCTGGTAGCTGTACTGGTGGAGGCCGTGCTGCTGGTAGCTGTACTGGTGGAGGCTGTGCTGCTGTTAGCTGTGCTGGTGGAGGCCGTGCTGCTGGTAGCTGTGCTGGTGGAGGCCGTGCTGCTGGTAGCTGTGCTGCTGGTTGCTGTACTGGTGGAGGCTGTGATACTGGTAGCTGTGCTGGTGGAGGCCGTGCTGCTGGTAGCTGTGCTGCTGGTAGCTGTGCTGGTGGAAGCTGTGCTGCTGGTACCTGTACTGGTGGAGGCTGTGCTGCTGGTAGCTGTACTGGTGGAGGCTGTGCTGCTGGTAGCTGTACTGGTGGAGGCCGTGCTGCTGGTAGCTGTGCTGGTGGAGGCTGTGCTGCTGGTACGTGTACTGGTGGAGGCTGTGCTGCTGGTAGCTGTACTGGTGGAGGCTGTGCTGCTGGTAGCTGTACTGGTGGAGGCTGTGCTGCTGGTAGCTGTGCTGGTGAAGGCCGTGCTGCTGGTAGCTGTGCTGCTGGTTGCTGTACTGGTGGAGGCTGTGATACTGGTAGCTGTGCTGGTGGAGGCTGTGATACTGGTAGCTGTGCTGGTGGAGGCTGTGATACTGGTAGCTGTACTGGTGGAGGCTGTGATACTGGTAGCTGTGCTGGTGGAGGCTGTGCTGCTGGTACCTGTACTGGTGGAGGCTGTGCTGCTGGTAGCTGTACTGGTGGAGGCTGTGCTGCTGGTAGCTGTGCTGGTGGAGGCCGTGCTGCTGGTAGCTGTACTGGTGGAGGCTGTGCTGCTGGTAGCTGTACTGGTGGAGGCTGTGCTGCTGGTAACTGTGCTGGTGGAGGCTGTGCTGCTGGAAACTGTACTGGTGGAGGCTGTGCTGCTGGTAGCTGTGCTGGTGGAGGCCGTGCTGCTGGTAGCTGTGCTGCTGGTTGCTGTACTGGTGGAGGCTGTGATACTGGTAGCTGTGCTGGTGGAGGCTGTGCTGCTGGTAGCTGTACTGGTGGAGGCTGTGCTGCTGGTAGCTGTACTGGTGGAGGCTGTGCTGCTGGTAGCTGTGCTGGTGGAGGCCGTGCTGCTGGTAGCTGTACTGGTGGAGGCTGTGCTGCTGGTAACTGTGCTGGTGGAGGCTGTGCTCCTGGTAGCTGTACTGGTGGAGGCTGTGCTGCTGGTAGCTGTGCTGGTGGAGGCTGTGCTGCTGGTAGCTGTACTGGTGGAGGCTGTGCTGCTGGTAGCTGTGTGACGGGGTGTACGGCAGAGCAAGAAGGGACAACAGGCCAAGGGATGATTCCACAGATTTATTATCAAGAACGCTGGAACAACACATGCAGGTAGATCTACAGAGTCCACAATTAGTCCAAGGGATCCCAAAACAATCTCACGAACGACGAGATATGTCCTCAGCTCAAGTCTCGCCCCGTTCGCTTCCGCAGTCCCAGATGGGCGTGGGGTCTTGCCTCAGCTAAGAATCCCCACTCCTTCTCCTTCAAGGATCAACTCACATCTGATCTCAAAATAAGAATAAATTGTCTGAGCTCCTGGGATCTGCCCATGAAGGGGGGTAGGGGTCACACCTTCTATTCAATGGTTGGGTCCACCAGAAGATTCTAGACTGGTGGGCTCCGCTTAATCTATGTAGTATGTACATTTGACTAGCCACCTGCTGTGAGGAAGAATGGCTATTCCTCCACTAGTGATGTTGACAAAGCTTAATTACATTAGAGTTTAGGGTTGCAAGTATTGGGGGAAGGAGACATATTGTTACAGGTGAACTCCCAGCACAAGAAAATACATAAATTACAGCTAATAGAAACCAGAGAACAGTTACATACATCAAATGGCATATTATTCAAATACAGGACAGGGCAAAAGTACATATCATGACAATCCCTTCCCCTCCCAATTTGTGTACGTACCAGGGACCTCTACAGGTCGCTGGTTAAGTACACACAGGCAGAGCGTAACTTACATGTGGCTTCATGCAGCCACAAATTGGCATCGTAGCTCTCCCACATCATTGCCCAGGAGAACATCTGCAGGCAGACCACCCATCACCCCAACCACACATCGCCTGACCCCAAAACCAAAGTTCAGATCCACAGTGGCTGTGGGAATAGTCCTCCATTGTCCACTAGCCAGTTCAATGACAATCCCAGGTCCTCGATGGATTGCCTCAGGCCGAACCACTCGGGGATCAGCCAGTGTGAGGAAAGCCCCTGAGTCACAAAATCCAATAAGTCTCTGTCCATCCAGCATGACCTCCTGCAAGTGCTTACCTCGATGAGCAGAAGTCGTCATAGCTGCAGGTCGCACACCATAAACTCCTAGTGGTGCAACATGGGTGGGTGAGGCACAAGGCCAGTCCTCACGTAGTGGTGACACGTCGTCCTCCATGGCACTTGGCTGTACATAATTAATAATACGACTGGGTACAGGATTAATCCTCATTTGAACAGCTGGGCAGGAGGCTTGCAGATGCCCCGGCTGTCCACATCGATAGCATCTGTGCTGGGTCTCACTCCATCCAAGGCATCCTCTTGGGTGAGGGGTAAGGGAACCTGGAGGCCGGCCCCCACCTGAAGGTGCTGTAGGGTTTTGAGGACGACTCCTCCATGGGCTGGCTGGGCATGAGGCCTGCAGATGCCCCAGATGCCCACAACCATAACACCTGCGCTCCGCTACTTCCTCTCCTCGTCGTATTCCAGAAAACACAGTAGAAGCAACTGGAGGCACATTTACACGGGTATCAGCATGAGGTGGTGGCTTAGAGGAACGGGGAACAATGGGGACAGAAGAACAGGGGGCCACCGGTGTTGTGGAGCTGGTAGGCCTCTCTCCATCCTCCAACAGAACCCTCCATTGAGGCTTGATGGTGAGAGCCTCATCAGCTAGAGCTGCAGCTTCCTCCACAGTGGCTGGTCTCCTCTCACGCACCCATTCCCGGATCTCAGCAGGGCACTTGAAGTAAAACTGCTCTTTTAGGATAACCTGGAGGAAGGTCTCCCAGGTTAAGGCCTCCTCTGCCTCCAGCCAGCGATGACATATTTGTTTGAGTCTGTGGGCATACATCTTGAAAGATACTTCCTCATCACAGGCTAAAGTACGGAACTGAGTCCTGTAAGTGTCTGGGGTAACAGCATAATGTTCTAGAATAGTCCGTTTAATCTCCGCATACTCACAGTTCCCCTGAGGGTCCATAGCTCTATAGGCTGCGGCAGCTCCACCCTCTAAGAGCCCCACCAGATGTCGGACTCGGTCCCTTTCCGGGACTTCCATTAATCGACACTGATGCTCAAAGTCCTGGAAGAAGCCCTCAATGTCACCTACAGCCTCATTGAAGGGCTTGAAGTCTTTGCGGGACACTCTGGGGAGTTCCCTCATGGTGGGTGCTGGGGTTGCAGTCTGTCTGGAGCTTCTAGCTGCTTCCAAAGCGATCTGCCTCTCCAGCAATGCCATCTCCTGAGCTCTGTCCTCGGCTCTGTGAATGGCCTCCCTCTCCTCGGCTCTGTGAATGGCCTCCCTCTCTTGAGCTCTGTGAATGGCCTCCCTCTTATCGTCTATGGTGGCCTCTTCTCCCAGCAATGCCAACTCCTCCTCGTACCACATAACCCATTGACTTTTTTGGGTATTTACCTCTGGCTGCAGTCTTTCCTCCATTTGCTGTGAGGGTCCTTCCTCAGCGTCATCTTGCAGGCGAACTCCTTCCAAAGCCTCAATAAGCTGCTCCTTGGAGAGTCCCTTAAAACGGACTTCTACTTCACGGGCCTTTGATTGTAGGCTCCCCAAAGTCCAGTTCTTGTACTCTGCGGTGTTGGTTCCTGATGTTGGGCCATTGTCCTCCATTCCTTCTGCTCTGATCCCACTGCTGCCACCAGTTTGTGACGGGGTGTACGGCAGAGCAAGAAGGGACAACAGGCCAAGGGATGATTCCACAGATTTATTATCAAGAACGCTGGAACAACACATGCAGGTAGATCTACAGAGTCCACAATTAGTCCAAGGGATCCCAAAACAATCTCACGAACGACGAAATATGTCCTCAGCTCAAGTCTCGCCCCGTTCGCTTCCGCAGTCCCAGATGGGCGTGGGGTCTTGCCTCAGCTAAGAATCCGCCCATGAAGGGGGGTAGGGGTCACACCTTCTATTCAACGGTTGGGTCCACCAGAAGATTCTAGACTGGTGGGCTCCACTTAATCTATGAAGTATGTACATTTGACTAGCCACCTGCTGTGAGGAAGAATGGCTATTCTTTCACTAGTGGTGTTGACAAAGCTTAATTACATTAGAGCTTAGGGCTGCAAGTATTGGGGGAAGGAGACATATTGTTACAGGTGAACTCCCAGCACAAGAAAATACATAAATTACAGCTAATAGAAACCAAAGAACAGTTACATACATCAAATGGCATATTATTCAAATACAGGACAGGGCAAAAGTACATATCATGACAAGCTGTACTGGTGGAGGCTGTGCTGCTGGTAGCTGTGCTGGTGGAGGCCGTGCTGCTGGTAGCTGTGCTGGTGGAGGCCGTGGATGTGGAGTCTCTTTCTTGAGCATGCTGGACACTTTTTACAATGGCTATTGCACTTTTCTGCTCTCAATATATGGCCTAACCATGGATTTGCCCAATTCCTCAAGAAATAATCTTCTTTTATGCAGCTTATTCCGGTTCCAATCGGGGTCGATTTCTCTCCATAAGACAAATGCATTGTCTGCAGAAACGTCCAGTATGTTATAAAATAAAATCATTGGCCACCGATTGGTTTTGCGTTTGCAAATGTTGATATTGTATATGTTGATATTGCTTGGCCTAAAGTATCAACTGCTCCCTTTGTGGTATTATAATCCAAAATAATGTCCGGCTTTCTGTCTATCACTTACGGCATTGTCATGGTGCATTGTGCTCATTAGAATTACCTGCTTGTTTTTTTTGGAACATAAGAAACAACAGTTGTATTTCCAGAAAAAAAAGTAGAACTGTACACCTCTCTCTTGCTAAGGATACCTTGCGGTAGTTCAGGTTTGTTTTTTCTTATAGTACCCAGCATGGTAAGTTGTTTTTTCTTCAACATCTGGCCTACTTGATAGGATGTAAAAAAGTTGTCACATGTGACATTTTGTCCTTTTAGTACATGAGTCAAATCGAGAACAACACGCATACCCTGATTTTATTCAGGTCTTTCATCAGGGGTTTTTCCTGTATACACTTGAACATTTAGAGCATATGAACTTGCTGTCGCAAAGTGTCCAGATCTTGATGCCGTATTTTGCTGGCTTACTTGGTATATAGTGACTTAGTAACATAGTAACATAGTTAGTAAGGCCGAAAAAAGACATTAGTCCATCCAGTTCAGCCTATATTCCATCATAATAAATCCCCAGATCTACGTCCTTCTACAGAACTTAATAATTGTATGATACAATATTGTTCTGCTCCAGGAAGACATTCAGGCCTCTCTTGAACCCCTCGACTGAGTTCGCCATCACCACCTCCTCAGGCAAGCAATTCCAGATTCTCACTGCCCTAACAGTAAAGAATCCTCTTCTATGTTGGTGGAAAAACCTTCTCTCCTCCAGACGCAAAGAATGCCCCCTTGTGCCCGTCACCTTCCTTGGTATAAACAGATCCTCAGCGAGATATTTGTATTGTCCCCTTATATACTTATACATGGTTATTAGATCGCCCCTCAGTCGTCTTTTTTCTAGACTAAATAATCCTAATTTCGCTAATCTATCTGGGTATTGTAGTTCTCCCATCCCCTTTATTAATTTTGTTGCCCTCCTTTGTACTCTCTCTAGTTCCATTATATCCTTCCTGAGCACCGGTGCCCAGAACTGGACACAGTACTCCATGTGCGGTCTAACTAGGGATTTGTACAGAGGCAGTATAATGCTCTCATCATGTGTATCCAGGCCTCTTTTAATGCACCCCATGATCCTGTTTGCCTTGGCAGCTGCTGCCTGGCACTGGCTGCTCCAGGTAAGTTTATCATTAACTAGGATCCCCAAGTCCTTCTCCCTGTCAGATTTACCCAGTGGTTTCCCGTTCAGTGTGTAATGGTGATATTGATTCCTTCTTCCCATGTGTATAACCTTACATTTATCATTGTTAAACCTCATCTGCCACCTTTCACCCCAAGTTTCCAACTTATCCAGATCCATCTGTAGCAGAATACTATCTTCTCTTGTATTAACTGCTTTACATAGTTTTGTATCATCTGCAAATATCGATATTTTACTGTGTAAACCTTCTACCAGATCATTAATGAATATGTTGAAGAGAACAGGTCCCAATACTGACCCCTGCGGTACCCCACTGGTCACAGCGACCCAGTTAGAGACTATACCATTTATAACCACCCTCTGCTTTCTATCACTAAGCCAGTTACTAACCCATTTACACACATTTTCCCCCAGACCAAGCATTCTCATTTTGTGTACCAACCTCTTGTGCGGCACGGTATCAAACGCTTTGGAAAAATCGAGATATACCACGTCCAATGACTCACCGTGGTCCAGCCTATAGCTTACCTCTTCATAAAAACTGATTAGATTGGTTTGACAGGAGTGATTTCTCATAAACCCATGCTGATATGGAGTTAAACAGTTATTCTCATTAAGATAATCCAGAATAACATCCCTCAGAAACCCTTCAAATATTTTACCAACAATAGAGGTTAGACTTACTGGCCTATAATTTCCAGGTTCACTTTTAGAGCCCTTTTTGAATATTGGCACCACATTTGCTATGCGCCAGTCCTGCGGAACAGACCCTGTCGCTATAGAGTCCCTAAAAATAAGAAATAATGGTTTATCTATTACATTACTTAGTTCTCTTAGTACTCGTGGGTGTATGCCATCCGGACCCGGAGATTTATCTATTTTAATCTTATTTAGCCGGTTTCGCACCTCTTCTTGGGTTAGATTGGTGACCCTTAATATAGGGTTTTCATTGTTTCTTGGGATTTCACCTAGCATTTCATTTTCCACCGTGAATACCGTGGAGAAGAAGGTGTTTAATATGTTAGCTTTTTCCTCGTCATTTACAACCATTCTTTCCTCACTATTTTTTAAGGGGCCTACATTTTCAGTTTTTATTCTTTTACTATTGATATAGTTGAAGAACAGTTTGGGATTAGTTTTACTCTCCTTAGCAATGTGCTTCTCTGTTTCCTTTTTGGCAGCTTTAATTAGTTTTTTAGAAAAAGTATTTTTCTCCCTATAGTTTTTTAGAGCTTCAATGGTGCCATCCTGCTTTAGTAGTGCAAATGCTTTCTTTTTACTGTTAATTGCCTGTCTTACTTCTTTGTTTAGCCACATTGGGTTTTTCCTATTTCGAGTCCTTTTATTCCCACAAGGTATAAACCGCTTACACTGCCTATTTAGGATGTTCTTAAACATTTCCCATTTATTATCTGTATTCTTATTTCTGAGGATATTGTCCCAGTCTACCAGATTAAGGGCATCTCTAAGCTGGTCAAACTTTGCCTTCCTAAAGTTCAATGTTTTTGTGACTCCCTGACAAGTCCCCCTAGTGAAAGACAGGTGAAACTGCACAATATTGTGGTCGCTATTTCCTAGATGCCCAACCACCTGCAGATTTGTTATTCTGTCAGGTCTATTAGATAGTATTAGGTCTAAAAGTGCTGCTCCTCTGGTTGGATTCTGCACCAATTGTAAAAGATAATTTTTCTTGGTTATTAGCAGAAACCTGTTGCCTTTATGGGTTTCACAGGTTTCTGTTTCCCAGTTAATATCCGGGTAGTTAAAGTCCCCCATAACCAGGACCTCATTATGGGTTGCAGCTTCATCTATCTGCTTTAGAAGTAGACTTTCCATGGTTTCTGTTATATTTGGGGGTTTGTAACAGACCCCAATGAGAATTTTGTTACCATTTTTCCCTCCATGAATTTCGACCCATATGGACTCGACATCCTCATTTCCTTCGCTAATATCCTCCCTTAAAGTGGACTTTAGACAAGACTTTACATAGAGACAAACCCCTCCTCCTCTCCGATTTTTACGATCCTTTCTAAACAGACTGTAACCCTGTAAGTTAACTGCCCAGTCATAGCTTTCATCTAACCATGTCTCGGTTATTCCCACTATGTCAAAGTTACCTGTAGATATTTCTGCTTCTAGTTCTTCCATCTTGTTTGTCAGGCTTCTGGCGTTTGCAAGCATGCAGTTTAGAGGATTTTGTTTTGTTCCAATCTCCTCGCTGTGGATTGTTTTAGAAATGTTCTTACCTCCCATCTGAGTATGTTTTCCTGGGTCTTCTTTGTTCAAGTCTAATGTTTTTCTTCCCGTCCCCTCTTCTTCTAGTTTAACGCCCTCCTGATGAGTGTAGCGAGTCTTCTGGCGAATGTGTGTTTCCCAGGTTTGTTGAGGTGTAGTCCGTCTCTGGCGAGGAGTCCATCGTACCAGTAATTCACACCGTGGTCCAGGAATCCGAATCCTTGTTGTCTGCACCATCGTCTTAGCCAGTTGTTCGCATCAAGGATCCTGTTCCATCTCCTGGTGCCATGCCCGTCTACTGGAAGGATAGAAGAAAAAACTACCTGTGCATCCAGTTCCTTTACTTTCTTCCCCAACTCTTCAAAGTCTTTGCAGATTGTCGGTAGGTCCTTCCTTGCCGTGTCATTGGTGCCAACATGTATCAGAAGAAATGGGTGGACGTCCTTGGAGCTGAAGAGCTTTGGTATCCTATCGGTCACATCCTTGATCATCACACCTGGAAGGCAGCATACTTCTCTTGCAGTTATGTCCGGTCTGCAGATGGCTGCTTCAGTGCCTCTCAGTAGTGAGTCTCCCACCACCACCACCACTCTTCGTTGCTTCTTGGCTGTACTTTTTGCTGTCACTTGTTGCTGTG
Source organism: Ranitomeya imitator (assembly GCF_032444005.1). Classification (NCBI taxonomy): domain Eukaryota; kingdom Metazoa; phylum Chordata; class Amphibia; order Anura; family Dendrobatidae; genus Ranitomeya; species Ranitomeya imitator. The sequence goes on from NC_091286.1 coordinate 663,391,275, forward strand.
TGCCCTTTTCTTTTTTGCTTGCTGGTATTGCTTCATCCTTAGGTGTGCCATCTTCATCCTCTACAAAGATTTGATATCGGTTCTTAAGTTGTGTGGTTGGTGATTTCACCATGGTCTTCTTGCTTCTTTTGGTCACATGCTTCCACTCATCTGCTTTTGGAGGTTCTCTGACAAAAAGGTTGTCTGAATGGGCACCTACCTCGGAATGCCACCAGTGACTCATCAACACTTACATTTTCACCACTATTATACAATTTTCTCACAAACAGCAAATGGATAATACTAGATAATTACTTGTTTACAGATAAGAACAGTGAAACCACCACCATTTTGAGATGAAGTACACATAAAAAAACATAACTTTTGCAGTCAGAAATAATGAGAGACCTGTAGAACAGTATAAAATGCTATCGGGTCATATTGACCCGAACAGTACAAGTGTAACAATCAGCGTGTAGCAAAAAGTAAACAAAAAACAAAACAAAAACCAAAACAAAAAATATATATAGAGCTCCACAAATGAGGAGAAGTCAAGATACCACTAGTTTCAAATCCTCATATAAAAAAATCTACAGGGTCTCAAAAATCATTTCGGGTCATATTGACCCGAACAGTACAGCAGGGTTAGAATGTAAGTTTGTTTGTCTATAGCTTTCTAGTTTGAGGTCACCGGACTAGTCGGGGCCGACAGTCAATCGGCAGACGCACAGAAGTGTGACTCACAAAATGGATCGATACATGTGTACAGGATCATAAGCAATAACAGTACATGAATACATCATCTTGATGACCAACAAAATGGAAATGTAGCATCACAACTACCATCCATTCAGGAATATAATACTAGAAGCACAATCAGTAAAGAAATATATCGCATTAATCCCCATCAGTACATAAATACATCACCAGATTCACAGAATCACAACGGGCAACATTACAGAAATACTGCATCATAACCACCATCATTACATAAATACATCACCAGAAACACCATTAGCACAGGAAAAGATAAACAGAACCACCATCAGTACAGTAATACATCACCAATACTAGCATCAGTATATGAAAACCAACAACTCCCAGTAAGTCCTTAACAGTTGTAAGTAGTTACTGTGAGTTTTGGTTACCCACTATCATTGGACTTTCAATCATGCAGAATCACGGTATGGATGTGACATAGTCGGTATCACAAGTAAACACTTACATCCAGGTACATTATGCAGGACATCTTTTCTGACTGGAGTTGTTCTCTTTACCCATCCACAGCTTTTCCCAGCAGACTTCCATCTTGTCTGGTCATTTGCAGCACACCCCAATATCATGACCTTTAAAATCACATTGTCATTATAATGTTTATCATGCTCCTGTATAAAGATACTGCAATATTCGTCAGAGTGCAATCTAATTACCCTCGTACAATTTAATTAAGCGCACATAAGTATGTGCCCTAAGAGATTAACAGTGCCGGACTAGTCCGCAACTAGGCACATCAATGTCTATGGACTTTTCACATGAAGAGCCTGATTCATTCTAAATCTAAAAGCTCTGATTGTCTGAGAATGGCTGCACCTAGTTAACTAAGGGTACGTTCACATTTGCGCTGTTGGGCGCAGCGTCGTCGACGCATACCGACGCATGCGTCATGCGCCCCTATCTTTAACATGGGGGGTGCATGGACATGCGCCGGTATGCGTTGTATTGCGTTTTACGACGCATGCGTCATATTGGTGCACAGACAGGGCGCAGAGGACGCTACTTGTAGAATTTTCCCTGCACCGAAATTCCTGCTCTGTACAATCTTATGACAACACATGCGTCGCATAACGCTGCATTGTGTACATGCGTTGTTGGTTGCGTCGCCGACGCTGCGCCCAACAATGCAAATGTGAACGTTACCTAAGTAATTGTTGGATTCAGCATCTCTTTGCCTTCATTATGCTGCTCTCAGATGAGGTAGCAAAAACCTGCGACAGGATCCCTTTAACTTCTTCCCGACCTTGGACACACTGTGTACGTCCAGGTGATTTTGCGCTCACAGAAGCTGTGCACGCGCAATCACGGCTGGGTGATCAGCTGATATCACAGCTGACACCCAGCTCTCACTCCCAGGAGCGGTACCAGCATCGATCCCGGCAGTTTAACCCTCTAAATGCTGCAATCGATAGCAATCACAGCATTTAGAAGGCAGGCAGTGGGAAGGAGTCCCATCTGCCGTCCAATCAGTGTCATCATGCAGGCCCGATCATTGCCATGCTGACCCGATATCATCATGACGACATTTGGGTCTCCAAGCTACGGCAAGCCCTCCAGGTCACGCGCAGAGCATGGTCTAAGGGGCTTGTGTCAGTGCAGCGCTGGCAGTTAAAATGGATTGCAATGGATTATAACAACAACCTGGCTGCTTAAAGTGGAAGTTCCTTAGTGGGACAAAATAAAATAGTAAAAAAAAATTAAAAATATTTTTTTAAAAATCAGAAAAAAATAAAATAAAAATTAAAATATATTATGCTGATAAATTTCTATTTTTATGTTAAAAAAGTACACAAATTTGGTATCGCTGTGTCCGGCATGATCTGCTCCATAAAACTATTCCGTCAGTTAACCAATTGAGTGAACAAGATGCTTTTTCCTCATATCATCGAACAAAATGTAGACTAAAACGCAATAAGAAAGATGAAGGTGAATAAAAATGCTTTTTGTGAAAATGTCATCTTGTCCTGCAAATATGCATTTGCCATACAGCTCCATCAGTGGAAAAATAAAAAAGGTGTAGCTCTTAGAATGAAGCAATGCAAAAATAAGTTTTTATGTAAAATAATTTTTACTATGTAAAAGCGCCAAAAGATATAAGGGAAATGTGGTATCGCTGTAATCATACTGACCCGAAGAATAAAGCTGGCTTATCAGTTTAAGCACATATGGAATGGCATAAAAAAATATTCCTGAATTGCTGGTGTTTGTTCATTCTGCCTCCCAAAAATCAGAATAGAAAGCGATCAAAAAATGTGATGTGTTCAAAAATGGCACCAATAAAAACGTCAAATACTCCTGCAAGAAATAAGCCTTCACATGACTCTGTCACCAAAATATGGAAAAGTTATTGCTCTCAAAATATGGCAATGCAAAAACTAGTTTTTGCAATAAAAAGTGTCTTTTAGTGTGTGACAGCAACCAAACATAGAAAAACAAAATAAATCTGGTATCCTGACCGCACCAACCAGAAGAATAAAGTCATCTAATCACTTATGCTGCACAAGGAACGATGTCAAACATAAATAAAACCAATTCTTAACCTGCTGTTGATGTTTTTGTTCTTCCTCCCAAAGATTGCAGTCAGGCTTGGCTCACATTTGTCCTGCTCTCTGAAATATTTCTGAAATACGTGATACAGACAGAACCCCTGGCGGGAGAAGCTGACAGGATAAAAGAGATGGATTAGATACAGTATATACAAATAGAATAGGTAGCTATATAGATGCCTGTGACAAATGCAATTAGTACAGTGCGTGTGCACCTTATTGTACATGTATTTAATTAATAAAAGATTATTGTTCTGAAAACAATACCGTTGGTTTCCACGTAATTTTCGTAGCTAGCAGAGGGAAAGCCGACAGCTGGGGCAGATGTTTATAACCCGGGAAGGGGGTAATACCCATGGTTCTTCCCAGGCTATTAATAGCAGCTCACCACTGTATACTTAGCCTTTACTGGCTATTAAAATGGGGGACCCTACAAAAAGGTAGGGTCCCTCTCTAATTAATAACCAGCAAAGGCTATGCAGACAGCTTCAGGCTGATATTAATAGCCTATGAAGGGGCAACAGATACTGGCCCCCCAGGCTAAAAACATCAGCTGTCAGCTACCCCAAAAAAGGCACATCTTTAAGATGCACCAATTCTGGCACTAAGCCTCGCTCTTCCCACTTGCCCTGTAGCGATGTCAAGTGGGGTGACAGTTGGGGGAGGGTTGATGTCACCTTCGTATTGTGAGGTGACATCAAGCCCCGAGGTTAGTAATGGAGAGGCATCAATAAAACGGTCCCATTACTAGCCCAATAGTCACATTGTAAGAAATTCACAGATACCCAGAAAAAAGTCCTTTAATTGAATGAAACAGACTCCTTTTAATAATCTTAATTATATCATACTTATGACCTTGCCCATTCCCCAATGCCCTCATCATCTGTAAAAGTGGTAGATAAAAACAAATAAAATTCCTTACCTTTCCGCAGAGATGCTTTTAATCTTTTTGTCCTACGACGGGTCTAGCTCTGCTACTTCTAGATGGCAGACTGCATGGATGTATGATGCGTCCATACAGCCTGTCATTCCACTGACCCTGAGCACCATGTGCTCAGTGTCTGCCTGTGAACTGCTATTCCCTGTCTGAGGGCACCAACATTCTCACATTGATCTGCTGTGAAGTCAATGAGCTTGAACTGCGGTGATCTCATGCCTGACTTTTTCCCATGGTGCTGAGGTCAATGCTGTTTATCCATGCTGGGAACGCAGCCTCATTGACTGGAGGTAACCTCGATGACATCACCGCTAGTCATTGAGGCTGTGCTCACAGCAGCTAATACACCAGTGGTTCTCAGCCTGGACTGTTGCATCTTGGTATCGTCCAGGTGGAAAACTATTAATCTGCAGACATGGATTAAGGCGTTGGACAGAACAACCAACAGGTATGGTATATTGTTGTTTTTTATTTTAGTTTTATTACAGGAGAACAAGGGCTTAGTTGGAATTAAGCGTTAGGTGAGTATAACTATATTTGTTATTTTTAAATAAAATGGAAAATTGTGTTTAGTCTTATTTCTAATAAAGGACTTCATTCTGGTTGTGTCTTTATTTACCATGTAACTATAGGATTAGTAATGGATAGGGGTCTTACAGACGCCTTTCCATTAGTAATCCGTGGGCTTGATGTCACCTGACAATACAAAGGTGACAGCAACCCCAACAAATATGATTCCCATTTGCCACCCATACAGGGCAAGTGGGAAGAGCCGGGAAAAGTGCCAGAATCGGCGCCTCTAATAGATGTGCCTTTTCTGGGCAGCTGTGGGTTGCTATTTTTAGGCTGGGGGGGTGCCAATATCCAGGCTTACCAGCCTGAGAATGCCAACCCCCAGCTGTCTGCTTTAGCAAGGCTGGTTGTCAAAAATGGGGGGACCCCACAATTATTTAAAATTATTTATTTATTTAAATAATTAAAAATAAGGAGTGGGGACCCCTCTATTCTTGATAACCAACCTTGGTGAAGCTGACGGCTGAGGGTTGCAGCCCCCAGCTGTGAGTTTTGCCTGGCTGATTCTGAAAAATAAAAAATGATTTCACCACAGATGAAAACCGCTACGACGATATTTCTCACGCTGTCACACAACGTGGGAAACACAGGCTTTTGAGCTGTGTATGTTCGGCCATAGACTAAATCGGTGAATATTGCAAATTCGGAGATCGTGAGCCGAACCGAACATTGAAATATTCGCTCATCTCTACATTTAACATGCACCAATTGTGCAAACAAAGAGTTAATATAAATAAAACAAATCATTTTTCAAGCTCATTCCTTTTGGATATTTAGTATCTAGGTGTAATATCCATAAAGCTATTACAGTGGTGAGATGTTTTTTGCCAGTTTCCATCAAGTTTTGGACATGTAACCCTTTCTAGACCGAAAAACATTTACTTTACATATTGCTAAATAACCTTTTTTAATTTCACCTGGTTGGTGTGCCGACAAGAATCCTCTCTTTTCCTTCATTATGGCTATGCTCAGTTTTATGCGCAGATTTTCCCCATAGAATTGCATTACATACAGAAATGCACTAAAAACTGCATTAAATATGATGCACATAGCTTTATCTATTAAGTTTTATCAAAGCCAAACACCAGGAAGTGTGAAAAACAAAGCAGCTTAACTTAAAGCATGATATACCAAAAGAGAAGAAAAATTCAAGTACAAAAAAGCACTCAAAAATGCCATGAGAAAAAGCAAGAAATCTAATTTGCTTAATAGGTGCGGAAATACTGCAGAAAATCATATACTGACCAAATACTCATCTAATAGTTACATCATTCTATGTCTTTAATGTTTAGTACGATGAAGTCACGGAATAAGACATATTTTCTTATTTTGAGGACCCAAAAGTCAACTGTTCTATGACACCCCTACAGTATGTGTCAGTGATTTGATTTGATTTGATTTGTCTAAGGGTCAAACAGCAATAATTGGTTTTCCAATGAGTTTTGTTCACTGAAACAACTTTCTACAAAAATAGATAAACTTTGAATAAGTAGAAACTATTTATGTACAGTACGCATTTGTTGACCTACTCCACCATTTATGTAATGCGTTGGTGACATACAAGGCATGTCTGAATCTGAAAGATTAATGAAAACATTATGTAAATGTATGTTGATCTGATGTACCATATGATATAAAATGCATGTCTGAATATGAAATCTTACGCAATACTGTGATCATCGGTGGTTTGGAAGATACATGCCCTCAACTATTAAAGTTTCACTATAATGTAAGATTCATTTCTTCACCACAGATTCGTCTGAGGACATGTTGCCTTTTGATCCAGTCACACTTCTTTTGTCCATCATAGCATTTATTTTTTTGACAACTGTTATATATAAACAGAAAGAACATGTTCACCCGAATTATCCTCCTGGTCCAAAGCCATGGCCAATAATCGGAAATATTCCTATTCTGGATGTTCAGAAGCCTTACTTATCATTTCAAGAGGTAAGACTTGTAGATTATCAAAATTTATTAGATTTTGCATGATTTGCTATATATAAAAGTAATGCATGGAGTGCCACAAACAATTTTTGATGCAGAAAAAGACTGTATATTTTTCTGACAGCTACAGGAATTTTGGAGGTACATGATACTTTAAGTAGTCTACAAACATAATGGCTGCACTCTTAGGGTTCATTCAAACATCTGTGCATATCATTTTGATCTTGGACACCAATACACAACCCGAGCTTGACAGCCTCATGGAGCCACCATGCTCCAGTTGGGAGACCTGCAGCCAGTTGGCGCTTTGTTGTCCAAGAATGGACCGATATGCATGGATGTCTGATTAAGCTGTTGAGACAAAGAGCTCCATGGTTTTTCTTCACTTGATGAATCATTATTGAGCCTGAAACATGCCACAACAGGGTATTTAAATGCAGGGTTAGAGCTGCAGACCAAATCTTGTGAAATAAAACCTGGAAACACCTCTGCCCTCATTAATCCTGGAGTTATATAAAGATGTGCATGGCATCATGTATTTACTGACTTGGTGGGGAAATCAAAACTTTTCATCATGGTTAGCCATAGATAATTGTATTTTCCCACCATTTTTTATTATACTATATTTTTCTAATGTACTTTTCCTATTGTGTAATATTTCAAATAGTTGCACAATTATTTTAAGGTTAGTTAGACTAAAGGTACCGTCACATTAAGCGACGCTGCAGCGATCTAGACAACGATCCCGATCGCTGCAGCGTCGCTGTGTGGTCGCTGGAGAGCTGTCACACAGACAGCTCTCCAGCGACCAACGATGCCGAAGTCCCCTGGTAACCAGGGTAAACATCGGGTTACTAAGCGCAGGGCCGCGCTTAGTAACCCGATGTTTACCCTGGTTACCAGCGTAAACGTAAAAAAAAAAAAAAAACACTACATACTTACATTCCGGTGTCTGTCCTCTCCGGCGCTCTGCTTTTCTGCACTAAGCGCCGGCCGGAAAGCAGAGCACAGCGGTGACGTCACCGCTGTGCTTTCCGGCCGCTGCGCTTACACAGTGCAGAGAAGCAGAGCGCCGGAGAGGACAGACACCGGAATGTAAGTATGTAGTGTTTTTTTTTTTTACGTTTACGCTGGTAACCAGGGTAAATATCGGGTTACTAAGCACGGCCCTGCGCTTAGTAACCCGATGTTTACCCTGGTTACCAGTGAAGACATCGCTGAATCGGCGTCACACACGCCGATTCAGCGATGTCTGCGGGAAGTCAGCGACGAAATAAAGTTCTGGACTTTCTGCGCCGACCAACAATGGCACAGCAGGATCCTGATCGCTGCTGCCTGTCACACTGGACGATATCGCTATCCATGACGCTGCAATGTCACGGATCGCTAGCGATATCGTTCAGTGTGAAGGTACCTTAAAGTTTGACAGGCAGCAGCGATCAGGATCCTGCTGTGCCATCGTTGGTCGAAGCAGAAAGTCAAGAACTTTATTTCGTCGCTGGACCTCCTGCAGACATCGCTGAATCGGCGTGTGTGACGCCGATTCAGCGATGTCTTCACTGGTAACCAGGGTAAACATCGGGTTACTAAGCGCAGGGCCGCGCTTAGTAACCCGATGTTTACCCTGGTTACCAGCGTAAATGTAAAAAAACCCAAACACTACATACTTACCTTCCGCTGTCACTGCTGTGCTTTCCGGCCGGCGCTCACAGTCAGTGCAGAGAAGCAGAGCGCCGGGGGACAGACATCGGAAGGTAAGTATGTAGTGTTTTTTTTTTTTTTACGTTTACACTGGTAACCAGGGTAAACATCGGGTTACTAAGCGCGGCCCTGCACTTAGTAACCCGATGTTTACCCTGGTTACCAGGGGACCGGCATCGTTGGTCGCTGGAGAGCTGTCTGTGTGACAGCTCTCCAGCGACCAAACAGCGACGCTGCAGCGATCGGGATCGTTGTCTGGATCGCTGCAGCGTCGCTAAATGTGACGTTACCTTTAGGAGCAGACAGAGTGAAAGACACTTTCTGATTTTCACCCTTGCCACATGCAAGGAAAGTTGGAATTGCCTGAAATCCCATTTCTTTGTCAATTAACAGTGTCAAATAGGTGAAGCAGTATCATACAGTAGGTTAAGACACCAGAATTGTGGTGAGGATGTGCCATGCTAAGGGAAATAACTAAACATGAGCGGACCTTGTGAACCTGGAATTTACTAGTTTGTAAATTTTCTCACAAAATTCAATTTGCGGCAAATAACTTTGCACGAATCTCAATTCTTGAAAACTTGTAATTGTTCAGAAAATATATATGGGGTAGAGGGGAGATAGAGGACCAAGCTGACCATAAGAGTTTACACTCTATATGAGAGAGAGAGAGATGACCCCACTGATCAAAAGCTAACAGTCTACGGGAAAGTTAGCCAGTGACTCTGGAGATGGAAATAAACTGTACCTTACGAACTATGCTCCACTGTGAACCGCTGATCTGTGATGGCCAAGGTACTGACCACCTCTGTACAAGGTATGATAATCTGCTAGATGCCATAACTGCACGGCATTTTTGGGAAGTCCACATAGTAACGCAAAAAGGTATTAGCCCATGCCTTGATGCTTCAGTAGCGTGAAAAATAGTGTCCTGGCCACTTTTTTTGTGGAACGCAAATTGAATCAAAAGTGTTTGAATTCATGTGAAACTGCAAATTTCAGGAATTCAAACTCCAACTTGCTCCTCCTCTGTTCTATGCTCTGAAGTGACAACAGTGCAGCCTGGAGCAAGAACCACAGATAATCTACCTCATGTACTAGGGATAGAATAATCATATAGAGTAGACAGGAGCACAATCTGGAAAACGTGTCAAGGGTTGAGGTTATCAGACAGTGCAGGGTCAGGCCAAGGTGCTCAAAGACAGTTGATGTCATGAATGTATCACGTCCTCCTGGGAGATCTGGAATCTTCCATTTAGCCTGTGTGTTTGTGTCTCATATTAAATGGATTTAGTTTCCTTTGGTGCTGAAGAAGTTAACGACCCTTACTATGCTGATCAGAAACTTTCAGCTTCATTTCAGTTCCTTCTGATCTGATCATTTCCTCTGCCTAGAACATATTGCCAGACCATCTCTGCGTTGTCAGTAAAAGCTTTGCTTCCTAGCTCCTTGGAGACTCTGTGCCGAATTGGAGAACGTTGTTGCTACTGGAGATTGTTGGGTGCTGCTTTTGGGTGTATGCTTTCCTCATTGTCCTATTCCCATTTGGTTGGTACATTTCTAACCTTCCTTATATACCTCTGTATCTTTGGTGAGTGTTTGTATGTTTATTGCTTTCTGTTATCCCTGTTTTGTCTTTTTGTTTTGTTTACCATATACTTCTGTTCCGTGCCTCATGGGGGGGTGGTAGGAGACAGATCGGGATTTAACAGGAGCATAGTAAGGTCGGAGACTTGAGACACTCTACCTTCAACAGTACCCCCCAGGTTGGTGATAGTTAGGGTCCCAGTTCCAGGGAGAGTTTGAGGCCTCCTTTTCTTACCGAAGACCATCACAATGTGAGAGTTCAGTTAGTCCAAGAATGTGGTCAGGAAAAGATTGGGTCAAAACAGTAAAAAGTAAATATATACATCAATAAGGACCAGGTTTAGTTACAATGCAATAATAACTGAACTGTGGCCAGGGAGCGAAGTATTAAAATAAAGTGCCAATTGCTCCGAAGAGTCATCATACCCTTTACAAAGAACAAGGAAATTCACAGCACAACTATGGAGAGGAATGTGATTTTGTCTTTTAACTTCATCTGGCTATTGCACTGTTTTTAACAGTTCAGAATCTCTTCACTCACTGAAACACAAGTGTTACAGGTGTGGAGGTGTGATAGATAGTCATCCTGGATCCTGGAGCTGTAGAAGGCCATTGCGATTAGCTCAAGCACCTTCTAGATTTTTGCATCTCTGTTATGGAGCGATATCCTTCTCCTTCTAGGGCTTAAAGGGCCACTGTCACCCCCTCCAGCCGTTATAAACTAAAAGAGCCACCTCGTGCAGCAGTAATGCTGCATTCTAACAAGGTGGCTCTTTTAGTTTTTGCTTTTGTTATTCCCTCAATAAAGTGTTTTATAATTTTCCCCAAATACCTATCTTTAGCCAGGGAGGCAGGTCTGAAGCCTCCTCTGTGAAGCGCCCAACTGCCGTCACTCATCTCTTCTGGGGCGATCGTCGCCGCCCCCTGCGCGCTGTTTTCTTCTGATATCCGGCGCCTGCGCTGTGCGTGCCTGCCTGGGGCAGGCGCATTGAGAATTGGCAGTCATAGCCCAGATGCCGTGTTCCTGACTGCGCCTGTGCGGGCAGTGCGGCCACCCTGTTACTGAATCCCCGCACTGTGTTATGCATTATGCACAGTGCGGGGCTGGGATTCCTGGGCATGCGCACTGTGCTTGTCAGACGCTCCCCCAGGTTCCCCGCCTTCCAGCGTCGGTCTGGGCAGGAATCTGCCCAGGAATCCCAGCCCCGCACTGTGCATAATGCATAACACAGTGCGGGGTGGGGATTCAGTAACAGGGTGGCCGCACTGCCCGCACAGGCGCAGTCAGGAACACGGCATCTGAGCTATGACTGCCAATTCTCAATGCGCCTGCCCCAGGCAGGCACGCACAGCGCAGGCGCCGGATATCAGAAGAAAACAGCGCGCAGGGGACGGCGACGATCACCCCAGAAGAGATGAGTGACGGCAGTTGGGCGTTTCACAGAGGAGGCTTCAGACCTGCCTCCCTGGCTAAAGATAGGTATTTGGGGAAAATTATAAAATGCTTTATTGAGGGAATAACAGAAGCAAAAACTAAAAGAGCCACCTTGTTAGAATGCAGCATTACTGCTGCACAAGGTGGCTCTTTTAGTTTATAACGGCGGGAGGGGGTGACAGTGGCCCTTTAACAGATACCTCCACCTTCTGCTGCTAATTACACACCATCCCTAGTGTTCCGGCTTCCCCCTCCTTCTTCCAGTTGTTTTGCGCTTTACTTCTCCCTCACCCAGCCCGACAGCACGTTCAACATGAGAACTTTCAGTCTTAATGAGCGAATATACTACACAGAGAAGAGCAACAGAACATGTAGAATGGAGTAGGGGGACTGCCTGTACATCCAGTATTCATGCTCATTGATCACTAAGTTAAGTGACAATGTCACATGGATAAGTCTGAGATATGCTGACACATCAAATAACATAACATTTCAGGCAGTGTTTGCACTAGTTTTTAGACACTATTTTATGGATAAACTTGTGATGTACATCTTCCTAAAGCAATGGGAAGAAACATGGGGTAATTATAGTCGTTAGACCGTCAGTAGTATTCACATGTCTCGGGAGCTTGGTGGACGCTCTTGGTATTTTATCCTGAATTATCAAATTAATAATTACGATTATACCTTGGAAAATGTGTACACACTGAACAGAATACAAGAACATTGTCTTAAATCCAGTCTTTCAAAATCAAAACAAATGCAAAGTAAAACAGGCTATAGACCTCAATCAAATGGCTGGAATTAGACAGAACAAAGTCTAGGAACATTAAAGGCTACTCATCTACTGAACATCAGCTGCACAACGTTTGTCACTGTACACACAGTAATGAGACAGACTATACATTCTATTCTGCAAGACATGTGACATATTCAAGAATATATTATTTTGCTCAATATATTATTTAAAGGGACCTTCCACTCCTAGGACAACCACTTCTCACTCTGAATGTTAGCCCCAATTAAATTTAAAACAATTATATTCACCTCCCATTCTGCCACGGTTCCAGCAGTGTCAGGATTTGTGTTCCCTGGGCTCCTCTGAGGTTATTATGACTCGTGAGCCTTGCGCCCAATCAGCACTGGCGTCACTGTCCCCAACTTCGGACACACAAGTAATCAAGAGGAAGTTAGAGCTGTTGTTGGCCTCTCACTTCTTGACTACCTATATGGCGCAGGGCTCACATGACATAACAACTTTACATAAGCCCCAGGAACGCAAGTGCCGACACCCCTGAAACTTCGCTGGAAAGGGAAGTGTGTATAAGTGTTTTCTTTTAATGAGGGCAAATATTCAGAGTGAGAAGGGGTTATCCTAATAGTAGAAAACCCCTTTAAAGGGTCCCATGATTTTAAGCTATCCCCTATCCATAGCATAATGGATAAGCTACTGATTATTGGGTATCCAACTGCTAGGACCCACAATGATTCTGATAATTAGGCTTCAAAAACATAAGTTCTCCATCTTGAATGGAATAGAGGTGAATATGCTTGACCTCTGCTCCATTCATTATCTATGAGCCCGTGTAACGATGGTGGGTCCACAGGCTGGGCTTGCCCTGGAGGGGCGTAACTAAGTGACTAGTGAGTATTCACTAGATCCTCTGATAGTGAGGATAGGCTTAGCAGCCAGTAGTCACCAGGTACCACTGCAGGACAGTCCCTAGATCTGCAGTAGCTGACATGAGGGTAAAAGGTACAGACGGATCGAGACCAAGATGTGGTCAAACAATCTGAAGTCATAACAGGCAACATGGGTTCAATATATGTAGCCGAGGTCAGGAGTGGAGAGGTCAGGATAAACGGGAAGGCAAGCCTTGTCAGAAAATTGGAGAGACAGTACAAGAAAAGCACCTTAAAGGAATCTAGACAAAAACTGAACTAGATCCTTAGATCAGGCAAGGAGTGGAGGGATGATTTGCCTAATAAATACCCTGCTGCTTGGGGATTGGCCAGAGGATCTCACCTCTACAAGACCCCTTTGGGCTAAATTCCTTCAGAAAGTGGCCATGCCTCCATATATCCTGGTGGAGACTTACCAGCAGCAGGAGGTTGCAGCAGTGTTGGAAATGCTATAAGAGACCGTCCCTGACTGGGGTGAGCAGTGCTGTGACTGCAGTGATTAGGGAGATGCTTACCACCTGTGCAATTCGCAAGTCACCAGCGTGAGAGCCTACTGGTGAAAGCATAGTGCAGCTCTGAATGGAGCTGAGGTCCATCATTTGTATTTCCACTCTACTTAAGATGGGGCTCTGAAGAGTCCAGTTTGCATGTTTCCACATTCCCTTTCTCTTGATTATTAGGGGTTCTTTTGAATTCTGAGAATAACTTGTCAGAAGTTTTACCCAGTGTAAAGTCTGGCCATAGAAAGCCTTTGTAATTGTTTATTTTTTTTTAATTAGTAGCAAAAGTGTTTCAGACGCCAAATATTGATATTTTTTTGAATCCTGGTTAAAAAGCTATTACTTCTTCACTTTCAAAGCATCACACCTGTTTTATATCCTTACAAAAGGGATAATGTTTGGACGGCTTATGAAAAAGCTATTGATTTTAAATTTAGAAAAAAACAAGAAGAAGAAAAAACTCTTGACAGGGAAAAAAATGTTAACCACCCCTTATGAAAAAGCCGCCGCTCCTTCTGTTTGCACCACCTGTGTATAAACACCAGTGAGACGTTCATCTGCCCCACAAAAAGGGATAATTTTTTACTGATTTTACAATTTAAGTACCGTATATACTCGAGTATAAGCCGACCCCCTTAATTTTGCCACAAAAAACTGGGAAAACTTATTGACTCGAGTATAAGCCTAGGGTGGGAAATGCAGCAGCTACCGGTGAATTTCAAAAATAAAAATAGATACCAATAAAAGTAAAATTAATTGAGACATCAGTAGGTTAAGTGTTTTTGAATATCCATATTGAATCAGGAGCCCCATATAATGCTCCATACAGTTCATGATGGGCCCATAAGATGCTCCACAAAAAATATGCCCCATATAATGCTCCATACAGTTCATGATGGGCCCATAAGATGCTCCACAAAAAATATGCCCCATATAATGCTCCATACAGTTCATTATTGCCCCATAGATGCTCCATATAAAGCTGTGCCCCATATACAATGCTCTGCACCGTTCATTATTGCCCCATAGCTGTGCCATATAGTGCTCTGCACCGTTCATTATTGCCCCATAGCTGTGCCATATAGTGCTCTGCACCGTTCATTATTGCCCCATAGCTGTGCCATATAGTGCTCTGCCCCGTTCATTATTGCCCCATAGCTGTGCCATATAGTGCTCTGCACCGTTCATTTTTGTCCCATAGCTGTGCCATATAGTGCTCTGCACCATTCATTATTGCCCCATAGCTGTGCCATATAGTGCTCTGCACCATTCATTTTTGTCCCATAGCCCTGCCATATAGTGCTCTGCACCGTTCATTATTGCCCCATAGCTGTGCCATATAGTGCTCTGCACTGTTCATTTTTGTCCCATAGCTGTGCCAGATAGTGCTCTGCACCGTTCATTATTGCCCCATAGCTGTGCGATATAGTGCTCTGCACCGTTCCTTATTGCCCCATAGCTGTGCCAGATAGTGCTCTGCACTGTTCATTATTGCCCCATAGCTGTGCCATATAGTGCTCTGCACCGTTCATTCTTGCCCCATAGCTGTGCCATATAGTGCTCTGCACCGTTCATTCTTGCCCCATAGCTGTGCCATATAGTGCTCTGCACCGTTCATTCTTGCCCCATAGCTGTGCCATATAGTGCTCTGCACCGTTCATTATTGCCCCATTGATGTAGCATAGAAAGCTCTGCCATTGCTGCTGCTGCAATAAAAAAAAAAAAAGCCATACTCACCTTTCTTGCTTGCAGCTCCCGGCGCCGCTCCATCTTCCCGGCGTCTCTCTGCTCTGACTGATCAGGCAGAGGGCGCCACGCACACTATATGCGTCATCGCGCCCTCTGACCTGAACAGTCAGAGCGGAGAGACGCCGGGAAGATGGAGCGACGCCGGGAAGATGGAGCGACGCACGGCGTGTGGAATGGAAATAGGTGAATATGCGATACTTACCTGCTCCCGGCGTCCCGCTCCTTCCCCCGGACAGCTGGTCTTCGGTGCCGCAGCCTCTTCCTCTATCAGCGGTCACCGTTACCGCTGATTAGAGCAATGAATATGCGGCTCCACCCCTATGGGAGTGGAGTCCATATACATTTTTCTAATGAGCGGTCCCACGTGACCGCTGAAGAGGGGAAGAGCTGCAGCACCCGAAGACCATGGGACTGCAGGGGGAGCGCCAGGATCACCGGGACTAGGTGAGTATGCCTCAGCGCCCTCTCCCCCTCACCCGCCGACCCTGCCACCCACCGTGACTCGAGTATAAGTCGAGAGGTGCACTTTCAGCCCAAAAATTTGGGCTGAAAATCTCAGCTTACACTCGAGTATATGCGGTAGTTTTACAAGTTTGATAATGAAGTGTGCTGTTAAATAGGATGTTGGTTACCCTTAATTTTCTTTAATCAAATAATTTGTCTGTGTTTGCATTATAGAGCTCAAAAGTTTCAGTTCAGTCCTAGAAAACCTCCAAGCGTTGCACATATATTTTCTAGGCAGAGGTTTTGCAATATTAATAATCAATTTTTTGAGGAAAATTAGTTGACGTTGGCAAATTCAAATTTCAAAACATCCGCTCATTTCTAATTTTGCTATTACTTTTTCAGCTCGCTAAGACTTATGGCCCAGTGTTCAGTATATCAATAGGAGTCCAGAAGATGGTTGTGCTTTGCGGATATGATGTAGTGAAAGAAGCTCTTGTCAACCATGCAGAGTATTTCTCTAACAGACCTAATGTGCCGGCTTTCACTGATTATTCGAAAGGATACGGTAATGTATATAATGGATGGAACATTTTATATTTACAGTTACACAGATAAATAATAAGTAGGGACGGGATTCTTATTTTGCTTATTTTCAATCAGGAATCAGATATTTGTCATTTAAAGCAGTCTCCATACCATGTGGCTAGGCCAGCTGATGTTTTTCAAGGCAAGCTGTAGTTTTGATTGATACAATTTTTAGGTAAACGCTCTTCATTAAATTTTTGAGAGGACGGGCCAATGACTGAACAAAGTATAAGTCTTGGCATTTCGATTTTCTTATCTTAGTATATTTTAATAGTGTGGACTTTTCAGGAGCGATTATACTGAATAATATGTTAATTTTAATATGTTATTAATAGGTTAAAGTTCATTAGGTTTGGATTGGGTGTGATTTTACTGGACAACTCATTCTTAATAGCTCCACAAAATAAACAATACACACATACTACATTTTATTTTATTTTTTTTTTACACATTTCAGAATGTTATCACTGCTTAAATAAAAAAATCTTTACAAGTTAGATATTCCTATAATCCTACTGATCAAGAGCAACATGTTGTCAGGTCAGTTTTACAACCAAATATTTAATGTCTTGAAAAACACCCCTTGCAAATGTATTAAAAAGAAACACTGAACTATCCCATGGTCATAAGTTTTGAGACCCTTTTTGAGCTAGTTTTTGAGCACTTTTTGAGCTAGTGGACGGCCAGGTCTAGGAAGACTTCTGAAAGTCCCAAACTTCTTCCATTTAAGAATTATGGAGGCCACTGTGCTCTTTGGAACCTCGAGTACTGCAGAATTTCTGTTGTGACCTTGGACAGATCTGTGCCTTGCCATAATTCTGTCTCTGAGCTCCTTGGCCAGTTGCTTTGACCTCATGATTCTCATTTGGTCTGACATGCACTGTGAGCTGTGAGGTCTTATATAGACAGGTGTGCGCCTTTCCAAATCAAGTCCTATCAGTTTAAATAAACACAGCTGGACTCCAATGAAGGAGTAGAACCATCTCAAGGAGGATCACAAGGAAATGGACAGCATGTGACTTAAAAATGAGTGTCTGAGCAAAGGGTCTCAATACTTATGACCATGTGATATTTTAGTTTTTGTTTTTTATAAAATTTGCAAAAATGTCTACTTTTCTGTTATATTTTGAGCCAAGATGGGGTGCAGAGTGTACATTAATGAGAAAAAAATGAACTTTTTTTGTATTTACCAAATGGCTGCAATGAAGCAAAGAGTGAAGAATTTAAAGGCATCATCAGCGCTTGCGTAGTAGCATCTATCAACAAGCAAGAGATACTACTGTGCAAGTGCCTCTTCCATAGACATTTGTTGCAGCCAAATTTTTCCCCTCAAACAAAAAGGTGCTGCCGGTGGCGTTTGCGCAGTGGCATCTTTCGACAAGCGATAGATGCTACTGCGCATGCACCATTTTGCTATAGCAAATTTTTTTTTTTTTAAAAAAAGCTACAATATGAACTAGCAGAGTATTTAAAAGGATCAGTGACCTGTCATTTAAGGCCAAAAGGATGAATATGTGAACAGAGCACCAAATAAACACCTGCCTACGGGTCACCCCGGAGCATGAGAAGCTCATTAACTGAAAACTGCACATACAGGTTAAACAACAACCACAAGATGGATTTTATCAACCCCAGAATCATTTTAATCAGTGTAATGGTGCCAACATGACAATGGCTGTAGTTTATGTAACAAAATCCTGATGACAGGTTCACTTTAATGCTAAGTGGAAAATGCTATCTGTGGCAGAAAACTAACACTGCTCACCTCCAAGGATAAATTTATTGTGGGCACCATCCAATGATGTAGGGATCAACTAAATGCGTACCAAATAATTATAATGAAAAGACAAAGATAAAGAAGTATGGCGGTGAGTAGGTCATTGGTCACTTTAGTTAGGGCAGTTTCAGTTGAGTGATGTGTCCGGAAGCCAGATTGTAACCGGTCAAAGAGGGAGCAGGAGGAGAGGTGGGAGGACAGTTCAAGATGGACTGGCTTAGTGATAGAAAGCAGAGGGTGGTTATAAATGGTATAGTCTCTAACTGGGTCGCTGTGACCAGTGGGGTACCGCAGGGGTCAGTATTGGGACCTGTTCTCTTCAACATATTAATTAATGATCTGGTAGAAGGTTTACACAGTAAAATATCGATATTTGCAGATGATACAAAACTATGTAAAGCAGTTAATACAAGAGAAGATAGTATTCTGCTACAGATGGATCTGGATAAGTTGGAAACTTGGGCTGAAAGGTGGCAGATGAGGTTTAACAATGATAAATGTAAGGTTATACACATGGGAAGAAGGAATCAATATCACCATTACACACTGAATGGGAAACCACTGGGTAAATCTGACAGGGAGAAGGACTTGGGGATCCTAGTTAATGATAAACTTACCTGGAGCAGCCAGTGCCAGGCAGCAGCTGCCAAGGCAAACAGGATCATGGGGTGCATTAAAAGAGGTCTGGATACACATGATGAGAGCATTATACTGCCTCTGTACAAATCCCTAGTTAGACCGCACATGGAGTACTGTGTCCAGTTTTGGGCACCGGTGCTCAGGAAGGATATAATGGAACTAGAGAGAGTACAAAGGAGGGCAACCAAATTAATAAAGGGGATGGGAGAACTACAATACCCAGATAGATTAGCGAAATTAGGATTATTTAGTCTAGAAAAAAGACCACTGAGGGGCGATCTAATAACCATGTATAAGTATATAAGGGGACAATACAAATATCTCGCTGAGGATCTGTTTATACCAAGGAAGGTGACGGGCACAAGGGGGCATTCTTTGCGTCTGGAGGAGAGAAGGTTTTTCCACCAACATAGAAGAGGATTCTTTACTGTTAGGGCAGTGAGAATCTGGAATTGCTTGCCTGAGGAGGTGGTGATGGCGAACTCAGTCGAGGGGTTCAAGAGAGGCCTGGATGTCTTCCTGGAGCAGAACAATATTGTATCATACAATTAGGTTCTGTAGAAGGACGTAGATCTGGGGATTTATTATGATGGAATATAGGCTGAACTGGATGGACAAATGTCTTTTTTCGGCCTTACTAACTATGTTACTATGTTACTATGTTACTAAGTATGCATACATATGGCTCACCATAGTAATAGCAAAGCTTTTAATTAATAGATAAAGCACATGCCAAAAACATATATTTAAAACAGTTAAGAAGCCTGACAGCTGTAGAAAATCATGACAAAAAAGTCACAGATGATTTTAATGGACCCAAACCCTGTATGCTCACTTCCGACGATTGCACCTAGCAGCTTATCGACTTGCATTGCTAAAGAGGTCTTTTGGCCTACCAGTTAACCATTTGATTTATTACGATCTAACATGGCGGAATTCCACTCTGCACATGTTGCAGTGACTGTGGCAGCAGGGATGAGCACTGGTGCAGTATGTCCTATTGCATAGCCCGAGACAACGCAGTACATGGTACATATCATGCATACAGAGTGGGCATAGATGAAGGACCTGTGCAGCCTCCTGAACAGTTTAGAAATGGCTACTAAGATGGTTAGCGCTGACAATACCATCATCAGCATCACTATTCTGGTCATCTACATGAAGGAGCACACTTTGAATAGTCTGCGTGAATAGGTGGTGGTACCAGAGGAAGAGATGGAAGCAGAGGAGGATGTAGAAGTGGTAACAATATCTCAAAGTTCTGGACTGTCACACCAGTGGGTGCCATGGTGGGGTGGATTACAGTGATTGAGAGGGTCTCATGGTTTACAACAAACTTTCAGTAAAGGTGCAGGAGCCAAGGAACAAACTGAGGAGGATGAGGAGGAAGAGGTGATGGAAGCGCAACAGTCGGAAGATGAAGAGGATAATGGTCCCCT
Organism: Ranitomeya imitator; assembly: GCF_032444005.1. NCBI lineage: Eukaryota > Metazoa > Chordata > Amphibia > Anura > Dendrobatidae > Ranitomeya > Ranitomeya imitator. The sequence goes on from NC_091286.1 coordinate 663,411,573, forward strand.
CTCTGTTGTCCATGGTTGGCGTAAGGGGTCAGAGGAAGTAACCTTGAGTGTTACCCCGCGACCAACACACCATGGACTTTGAACTCATGGAAGCACCTGACACATGACTGCCTTCTTCCTGCACTGTCTTTAACATGATGCCTGTATTCTTAGAATTAGAAATGGTGCTGACTACTGAGTTGCTACTGTTAGATTCACAGTACAAGAGTACATTTTGCCAGATGCTTCCTCCCCTGGAAAGGGACGCACGCATGCGGGAGTATTGAAATACGCTTGTAGACAATCTTAAGATTGTTTTTTCCCAAGATGGCAGTGAAGCACACAGTGTGCATCGCAGTTCTAGACATCCAACCCCAGGATCGTCAAGGCATCATAGTAACATAGTTAGTAAGGCCGAAAAAAGACATTTGTCCATCCAGTTCAGCCTATATTCCATTATAATAAATACCCAGATCTACGTCCTTCTACAGAACCTAATAATTGTATGATACAATATTGTTCTGCTCCAGGAAGACATCCAGGCCTCTCTTGAACCCCTCGACTGAGTTCGCCATCACCACCTCCTCAGGCAAGCAATTCCAGATTCTCACTGCCCTAACAGTAAAGAATCCTCTTCTATGTTGGTGGAAAAACCTTCTCTCCTCCAGACGCAAAGAATGCTCCCTTGTGCCCGTCACCTTCCTTGGTATAAACAGATCCTCAGCGAGATATTTGTATTGTCCCCTTATATACTTATACATGGTTATTAGATCGCCCCTCAGTCGTCTTTTTTCTAGACTAAATAATCCTAATTTCGCTAATCTATCTGGGTATTGTAGTTCTCCCATCCCCTTTATTAATTTGGTTGCCCTCCTTTGTACTCTCTCTAGTTCCATTATATACTTCCTGAGCACCGGTGCCCAAAACTGGACACAGTACTCCATGTGCGGTCTAACTAGGGATTTGTACAGAGGCAGTATAATGCTCTCATCATGTGTATCCAGACCTCTTTTAATGCACCCCATGATCCTGTTTGCCTTGGCAGCTGCTGCCTGGCACTGGCTGCTCCAGGTAAGTTTATCATTAACTAGGATCCCCAAGTCCTTCTCCCTGTCAGATTTACCCAGTGGTTTCCCGTTCAGTGTGTAATGGTGATATTGATTCCCTCTTCCCATGTGTATAACCTTACATTTATCATTGTTAAACCTCATCTGCCACCTTTCAGCCCAAGTTTCCAACTTATCCAGATCCATCTGTAGCAGAATACTATCTTCTCTTGTATTAACTGCTTTACATAGTTTTGTATCATCTGCAAATATCGATATTTTACTGTGTAAACCTTCTACCAGATCATTAATGAATATGTTGAAGAGAACAGGTCCCAATACTGACCCCTGCGGTACCCCACTGGTCACAGCGACCCAGTTAGAGACTATACCATTTATAACCACCCTCTGCTTTCTATCACTAAGCCAGTTACTAACCCATTTACACACATTTTCCCCCAGACCAAGCATTCTCATTTTGTGTACCAACCTCTTGTGCGGTATCAAACGCTTTGGAAAAATCGAGATATACCACGTCCAATGACTCACCGTGGTCCAGCCTATAGCTTACCTCTTCATAAAAACTGATTAGATTGGTTTGACAGGAGCGATTTCTCATAAACCCATGCTGATATGGAGTTAAACAGTTATTCTCATTGAGATAATCCAGAATAACATCCCTCAGAAACCCTTCAAATATTTTACCAACAATAGAGGTTAGACTTACTGGCCTATAATTTCCAGGTTCACTTTTAGAGCCCTTTTTGAATATTGGCACCACATTTGCTATGCGCCAGTCCTGCGGAACAGACCCTGTCACAAAGTTATTAGCAGCGGCAGCATTGTAAGTGTCACAAGCAATTTCTGTTAGTCCAGCAGTATTGTAAGTGGGACAAGCAATTTCTGTTAGTCATTTCACACATTTTTTTAGAACAGCCGTGCATCAGCAGAACAGAGTACAAGATTGACACATTGTGAATGACTGGAATAGATGGTGTAGGAGTATCTTGATCTCAAAATCAATGCCAAAGCTGTTAATGCTCGCCCAGACCCTGATACCTCATGCATGTCCCATGGCTGACTGCTTGTGTGACATTATAAAATGTTCTACTGTGGGTCAGTTGATCAGTCAACTACCTATTTTACTTTCTTTACATGTTTCTACCAAAAGTACTCTATGAAGCTGATGTTTTTGCATCTGAGTGTGGGTTGGAAAAAATAATGGATCTGTTGCATGAGATATCACAGCTCACTTCAAAGAAGGCTCCCTTAACCACCCAGTCTTCATTGAAACTTCAATTCAAAGCTCTAAATTCTTGCCCAGACCCTGATACCTTTTGCATGACACATTGCTGGCTGCTGCTGTGCCATTATCAAATTTCTACTGTGGATCAATTAATACAACTTTCCATGGTGTCAGCCACTAATTTTAGCTGTTTAGGAAGCTTTTGTAAGGTATTGTGTATATGTTTGGTTTGGCCTCCCATTGAATTTAATGGGGTTCGTTTACGTTTGTTGAACTGTTCGACAAGCATTGTGACGTTCAACAAACCAAACCTTGAAAGGTTTGCACGTCTCTAGCACCGAGTGCTGGACACGTGGCCATTCATCAGTCCTGTACTGGCACTTGCAAAGCTAGAGAAACAGCTGCTATGAACTCAGGAGACCTGACTGTTCTTGCTGACACTTAAAAAAGTAATTGAAAAAAAATGTGTGGGGGTCCTCCGTATGTTTCATAATCAGGGAAAGCCAACAGCTGGGGGCTTATGTTAAAATTCTTGGAAAGAGAGAATATTAATACAAGCTTCCCAGACCATTAAGATTATTATTATTTATTATTATAGTGCCATTTATTCCATGGCGCTTTACATGTGAAAAGGGTATACGTAATAAAAAAACAAGTACAGTAATGTTAAACAATACAAGTCATGACTGGTACAAGAGGAGAGAAGACCCTGCCCGCGAGGGCTCACGATCTACAAAGGATGGGTGAGGATACAATAGGCAAGGACAGAGCTGGTTGTGCAGAGGTTAAGTTGATCTGTGGTTACAGCAGGTTGTAGGCTTTTTATAAGAGGTGGGTCTTCAGGTTCCATTTGAAGGTTTCCAAGGTAGGTGAGTCTGATATGTTGGGGTTGAGAGTTCCAGAGTAGGGGGATGTGCGGTAGAAAGCTTGTATGCAATTGTGGGAAGATGAGATAAGAAGGTAGTAGAAAAGGAGATCTTGTGAGGATCGGAGGTTACATGTAGGTAAGTACCAGGAGACAAAGTCACAGATGTATGGAGGAGACAGATTGTAGATGGCTTTGTATGCCATAGTTAAGGTTTTGAACTGGAGACTCTGGGTAATAGGGAGCCAGTGAAGAGATAGACAGAGAAGAGAGGCTGGGGAATAGAAAGGAAAGGTTGATTAGTCGGGCAGCAGAGTTTAGGATAGATTGGAGAGGTACGAGAGTGTTAGAGGGGAGGCCACAAAGTAGGAGGTTGCAGTAGACAAGGCGGGAGATGATGAGGGCATGCACTAGTTTTTGCAGATTCTAGGTTGAGGAATGAACAGATCCAGGAAATATTTTTGAGTTGAAGTTGTCAGGAAGTGGAAAGGGCTTGGATAAGTGGTTTGAAGGAGAGATCAGAGTCAAGGATTACCCCAAGGCAGCGAGCTTGTGGGACTGGGGACAGTGAGCAGTAGCACACGCTTGTCAGTGTCTCTGCTGGCTGGCAGACTGTATGGTCGCATCATGCAACAATGCAGCTGGCCATCTAGATGTAGCAGAGCTAGATCCATTGCTGGACAAATAGATTATTATCTTCTCGGCGGACAGGTAACGAATATTGTGGTTTATTATTTTACTTATGTTACAGGAGACCATGGCTTCTGTGGACTGGGCGGTGACATGAGTATAGCTTTAATTTAGATTCATTGAAGGAGTTGTTATGCTGCTGTAGTGCAGTATAACGCAACCTCCACGAGAGGGAGTTTGAGAGGGAAGTGAGACTGCGTACACAGAGAAGCACCACAGAGTAGCAGCACAGGTGCCACCAAGTGGCGAGAGAGTGGTCAGACAAGCCGAGTCAAAATACAATCAGAGGCAGAAGTACCAAAAGGGATAAGCAGTAAACGTGGTCAGGAACAAGCCAGTCAGGTTCACACGCCGAAGGCAGAACTATAGCTGACACCACCAGCAGGATGCATGGGAGCTAAATAGCAAACCTGAACCCAGAATGAGGCAGAGCAAAGTTAACCCTAGACATGATCTGCCTGGAAAAAGGGCAGACAGGAATAAACCCTGGAACGGATCATGACAGGAGTTAATTTTTTTAATTATTTCTTTAAGTAATTTAAAAACTTCATGGAGACACCTCTATTCTTGATAACCAGCCATGCTAACTCTGACAGCTGAGGGCTGCAGCCCACAGCCATCAGTTTTACCTGGCTGGTTATCAAAAACACAGGGGAGCCCACATCAAATTTGTTTTAAATTATTTACTTACAGCCCAATTGATAGGTAAATTGATGCCACTTTTCCTGGTGTCTACCCCTAATTTTAGCAGTTTTGGAGGCATTTTTGCCCCTTTAAAGGTGCTGTCTATGCATTTGGTTTTGCCTCCTATTGAAGTTAATGAGGTTCCGGTATGTCCGTCAAACCATTCAGCGAAAACGTTCGGCGAACATCAGAAGATTTGCCGATTCGAACTGAACCTTGAAAAGTTCCCTCATGTTTAATTAGGATACAGAATTAAGAATGTTTGTCAAATTATTGAAATGCAGTGAAGCATTTTTTAATGGAAATGTATATTCCTTTAGAGGGTGGAAGTTGCAATAACAATTCTAACACTAAAACTCAATCGTACAAGGCAATAAAAGATAATAATGGGTAATGGCATCTCTGTCCTAATACCCTGGCCTATAGTGCCCCACATTCAGTCTCATGCTCTCCACCATCGTCACTTAGTAAATTGGTAGTAATAATAACATTACAGGCCCTAACGGGAGTCAGGGGTGCTACACTGTAAGAACGCAAGTCTCTAATCAATTAACTGCTTCAAAGATGCAGTTATTCTGGCCGTTTCCTGAAGCGTGGCCCTCCAATTCCCTCTGTGCCGTAATTTACACCACAGTCGTATTCAATTCACTGGTCGTCTCTCTCTCGTCATCTCAATTTCTCAGGTCAGCTCATGCTCTTGAGTCAATTCAATATCTCCCATCAGATCTGCAGTATCTCCAGTCATTTCAGTTTCTCTGGACGTCTCGCTCTCTCTCTCTCGGATCGCTCTTCCTCGATCAAGTCTGTGCCTTTGTTTCACCGTTCGGGCCTGTGCTGATAGTTGCGGCAATAAGTCAGCTAAGCTACTTCCATACGTCTGTCCTGATACAGGTCCAGCCATCAATTCTTCCCCTTCTCTGCCCTCCTGGGCTTTTTTATGATTCCTAACTGCTACACAGTTATCGCCTGACCTGGTGTTTCCCCCAATCCCTTTCCCCAATGGAACGTGCACTTCACTCTTCAGTTTCTGCTAATGCAATTCTCTCTGCTTTCCCTTTTCCTATCATTTTTGACCAGCAAATGGCGGTGTTTGCTTGCCAACATTCTGTTAGGCATTAAATGTGTGAGTCTTCTCACTTTTCCCAACTCCTTACACACATACAACACGTGTTTTAATACATTGGGTCAAACGTTCATGGGAAATGAAGACAGTCCCATTCTCTTTAATGTCAGGGTTGGCTATAGATAGCTTGTTGACTCCAAGCCCATATTAAAAAGTACGGAAGAGTGGGGGCAACCATGAAGGTTACCTAAGTGAGCTGGAAATTGGAAGAGGAGAAGCCGTCATAACAAAGTATGGGGGAAATTTTGCAATGCTTGGATTCATCCGCAGGAAACCCATATGGTCAGTAAATGCAATGGGATAAGGGCAATAAAGGAAATAAAACTCATTTTACTATTTTAAAGTAATATCAATTTCTGAAATGTAAGTGGCAAGTAAGAGGGAATAGGGACTGGTTGATGATGATAAGCATATTCTCCATGTCTATTCTTCAGGCATTGGCTTGTCTAATGGACATAATTGGAAAGCCATGAAAAAGTTCACTCTTTCTAAATTTCGAGATTTTGGTGTGGGAAAAAGAATAATGGAAGACAAGATTAACGAGGAAGCCAATTATTTAGTACAGACATTTAAATCCTACAAAGGTCAGTGATTATTCTTATTATCTTAAAGCTTACAAGTATATGGTGCTATCATTGATAGGTCATGTCTTTGTTAGACCATTGTAAACTATAAGCATTAACCCTGTTTACAAGAATATAACTACTATAATACTGCTCCTATGTATAAGAACACAACTACTATAATACTGCTCCGATGTACAAGAATATAACTACTATAATACTGCTCCTATGTACAAGAATATAACTACTATAATACTGCTCCTATATACAAGAATATAACTACTATAATACTGCCTCAATGTACAAGAATATAACTACTATAATACTGCTCCTATGTACAAGAATATAACTACTATAATACTGCCCCTATATACAAGAATATAACTACTATAATACTACTCCTATGTACAAGAATATAACTACTATAATACTGCCCCCTATATACAAGAATATAACTACTATAATACTGCCTCAATGTACAAGAATATAACTACTATAATACTACTCCTATGTACAAGAATATAACTACTATAATACTGCTCCGATGTACAAGAATATAACTACTATAATACTGCTCCTATGTACAAGAATATAACTACTATAATACTGCTCCTATATACAAGAATATAACTACTATAATACTGCCTCAATGTACAAGAATATAACTACTATAATACTGCTCCTATGTACAAGAATATAACTACTATAATACTGCTCCTATATACAAGAATATAACTACTATAATACTGCCTCAATGTACAAGAATATAACTACTATAATACTGCTCCTATGTACAAGAATATAACTACTATAATACTGCCCCTATATACAAGAATATAACTACTATAATACTATTCCTATGTACAAGAATATAACTACTATAATACTGCCCCCTATATACAAGAATATAACTACTATAATACTGCCTCAATGTACAAGAATATAACTACTATAATACTACTCCTATGTACAAGAATATAACTACTATAATACTGCTCCTATATACAAGAATATAACTACTATAATACTGCCTCAATGTACAAGAATATAACTACTATAATACTGCTCCTATATACAAGAATATAACTATTATAATACTGCCCCTATGTACAAGAATATAACTACAATAATACTGCTCCTATATACAAGAATATAACTACTATAATACTGCTCCTATGTACAAGAATATAACTACTATAATACTGCTCCTATGTACAAGGATATACCTACTATAGTACTATAATACTGCTCCTATGTACAAGAATATAACTACTATAATACTGCTCCTATGTACAAGAATATAACTACTATAATGCTGTTCCTATGTACAAAAATATAACTACTATAATACTGCTCCTATGTACAAGGATATACCTACTATAGTACTATAATACTGCTCCTATGTACAAGAATATAACTACTATAATACTGCCCCTATGTACAAGAATATAACTACTATAATACTGCTCCTATGTACAAGAATATAACTACTATAATGCTGTTTCTATGTACAAAAATATAACTACTATAATACTGCTCCTATGTACAAGAATATAACTACTATAATACTGCCTCCTACGTACAAGAATATAACTACTATAATACTGCTCCTATGTACAAGAATATAACTACTATAATGCTGTTTCTATGTACAAAAATATAACTACTATAATACTGCCCCTATATACAGGAATATAACTACTATAATGCTGCTGATATGTACAAGAATATGACTACTATAATAATGCTCCTATGTACAAGAATATAACTAAAAACACATGGGCCACCTGCATAGCGAACAAGTCTGTAGGAACCTGTTCACACCACCAAAGAACTTGAAAACACAAAAGCGCACAGAGAGGTAAAAAATACTCTGTTGTAAAAAAGTCACAGTAAATAAGCAAGTGCTAGTCAAAAAATGAAAAAATACAGGGTATTTAGTTAATACGTTTTTTTGCAAAAAAAAAATTGTTCTCTTGTTTCTACAAGAATATGGAGTTCAACACTCCTTTGTTGGTCATTTGCATTGTAGCTGTTCCATCTCGCATGTTCAACGTGGATATTTTCTCTCTGAGCCCTGTTCATACAGGTACTATACAGATGATTAGGTTTTTAAATACATCAGATAGGGATTATATACATTAGACAGGACTGCTCTATTATGGGTATACCTTGGCGATTGGTGGAGCAGCTTAACATACTTTTTTTTGCAAAAAAACGTATTAACCAAATACCCTGTATTTTTTCATTTTTTGACTAGCACTTGCTTATTTACTGTGACTTTTTTACAACAGAGTATTTTTCGACCTCTCTGTGCGCTTTTGTGTTTTCAAGAATATAACTACTATAATACTGCTCCTATGTACAAAAATATAACTGCTATAATACTGCCCCTATGTACAAGAATATAACTACTATAATACTGCCCCTATGTACAAGAATATAACTACTATAATACTGCTCCTATGTGCAAGAATATAACTACTATAATACTGCTCCTATGTACAAGAATATAACTACTATAATACTGCCCCTATGTACAAGAATATAACTACTATAATACTGATCCTATGTACAAAAATATAACTGCTATAATACTGCCCCTATGTACAAGAATATAACTACTATAATACTGATCCTTTGTACAAGAATATAACTACTATAATACTGCTCCAATGTACAAAAATATAACTACTATAATACTGCTCCGATGTACAAGAATATAACTACTATAATACTGCTCCTATGTACAAGAATATAACTACTATAATACTGCTCCTATGTACAAGAATATAACTACTATAATACTGCTCCTATGTACAAGAATATAACTACTATAATACTGCTCCGATGTACAAGAATATAACTACTATAATACTGCTCCTATGTACAAGAATATAACTACTATAATACTGCCCCTATGTACAAGAATATAACTACTATAATACTGCCCCTATGAACAAGAATATAACTACTATAATACTGTCCCCTATATACAAGAATATAGCTACTATAATACTGCCCCTATGTACAAGAATATATCTACTATAATCCTGCTCCTATGTACAAGAATATAACTACTATAATACTGCTCCTATGTACAAGAATATAACTACTATAATACTGCTCCTATGTACAAGAATATAACTACTATAATACTGCTGCTATGTACAAGAATATAACTACTATAATACTGCTCCGATGTACAAGAATATAACTACTATAATACTGCTCCTATGTACAAGAATATAACTACTATATTACTGCTCCTATGTACAAGAATATAACTACTATAATACTGCTCCTATGTACAAGAATATAACTACTATAATACTGCTCCTATGTACAAGAGTATAACTGCTATAATACTGTCCCCTATATACAAGAATATAACTACTATCATACTGCCCCTATGTACAAGAATATAACTACTATAATACTGCTCCTATGTACAAGAATATAACTACTATAATACTGCTGCTATGTACAAGAATATAACTACTATAATACTGCTCCGACGTACAAGAATATAACTACTATAATACTGCCCCTATGTACAAGAATATATCTACTATAATACTGTTCCTATGTACAAGAATATAACTACTATAATACTGCTCCTATGTACAAGAATATAACTACTATAATACTGCTCCTATGTACAAGAATATAACTACTATAATACTGCTCCCTATGTACAAGAATATAACTACTATAATACTGCCCCTAGGTACAAAAATATAACTACTATAATACTGCTCCTATGTACAAGAATATAACTACTATAATACTGCTCCTATGTACAAGAATATAACTACGATAATACTGCTCCTATGTACAAGAATAGATCTACTATAATACTGTCCCCTATATACAAGAATATAGCTACTATAATACTGCCCCTATGTGCAAGAATATATCTACTATAATACTGCTCCTATGTACAAGAATATAACTACTATAATACTGCTCCTATGTACAAGAATATAACTACTATAATACTGCTCCTATGTACAAGAATATAACTACTATAATACTGCTCCTATGTACAAGAATATAACTACTATAATACTGCTCCTATGTACAAGAATATAACTACTATAATACTGCTCCTATGTACAAGAATATAACTACTATAATACTGCTCCCTATATACAAGAATATAACTACTATAATACTGCTCCTATGTACAAAAATATAACTACTATAATACTGCTCCTATGTACAAGAATATAACTACTATAATACTGCTCCTATGTACAAGAATATAACTACTATAATACTGCTCCTATGTACAAGAATATAACTACTATAATACTGCTCCCTATATACAAGAATATAACTACTATAATACTGCTCCTATGTACAAAAGTATAACTACTATAATACTGCTCCTATGTACAAGAATATAACTACTATAATACTGCTCCCTATATACAAGAATATAACTACTATAATACTGCTCCTATGTACAAAAATATAACTACTATAATACTGCTCCTATGTACAAGAATATAACTACTATAATACTGCTCCCTATGCACAAGAATATAACTACTATAATATTGCTCCTATGTACAAGAATATAACTACTATAATACTGCTCCTATGTACAAGAATATAACTACTATACTACTGCTCCTATGTACAAGAATATAACTACTATAATACTGCTCCTATGTACAAGAATATAACTACTATAATACTGCTCCGATGTACAAAAATATAACTACTATAATACTGCTCCGATGTACAAGAATATAACTATTATAATACTGATCCTTTGTACAAGAATATGACTACTATAATACTGCTCCGATGTACAAAAATATAACTACTATAATACTGCTCCGATGTACAAGAGTATAACTACTATAATACTGCTCCTATGTACAAGAATATAACTACTATAATACTGCTCCCTATGTACAAGAATATAACTACTATAATACTGCTCCTATGTACAAAAATATAACTACTATAATACTGCTCCTATGTACAAGAATATAACTACTATAATACTGCTCCCTATGCACCAGAATATAACTACTATAATACTGCTCCTATGTACAAGAATATAACTACTATAATACTGCTCCTATGTACAAGAATATAACTACTATAATACTGCTCCCTATGCACAAGAATATAACTACTATAATACTGCTCCTATGTACAAGAATATAACTACTATAATACTGCTCCTATGTACAAGAATATAACTACTATAATACTGCTCCTATGTACAAGAATATAACTACTATAATACTGCTCCGATGTACAAAAATATAACTGCTATAATACTGCTCCGATGTACAAGAATATAACTACTATAATACTGCTCCTATGTACAAGAATATATCTACTATAATACTGCTCCTATGTACAAGAATATAACTACTATAATACTGCTCCTATGTACAAGAATATAACTACTATAATACTGCCCCTATGTACAAGAATATAACTACTATAATACTGCCCCTATGAACAAGAATATAACTACTATAATACTGTCCCCTATATACAAGAATATAGCTACTATAATACTGCCCCTATGTACAAGAATATATCTACTATAATCCTGCTCCTATGTACAAGAATATAACTACTATAATACTGCTCCTATGTACAAGAATATAACTACTATAATACTGCTCCTATGTACAAGAATATAACTACTATAATACTGCTCCTATGTACAAGAATATAACTACTATAATACTGCTCCGATGTACAAGAATTACAAGAATATAACTACTATAATACTGCTCCTATGTACAAGAATATAACTACTATAATACTGCCCCTATGTACAAGAATATAACTACTATAATACTGCCCCTATGAACAAGAATATAACTACTATAATACTGTCCCCTATATACAAGAATATAGCTACTATAATACTGCCCCTATGTACAAGAATATATCTACTATAATCCTGCTCCTATGTACAAGAATATAACTACTATAATACTGCTCCTATGTACAAGAATATAACTACTATAATACTGCTCCTATGTACAAGAATATAACTGCTATAATACTGTCCCCTATATACAAGAATATAACTACTATAATACTGCCCCTATGTACAAGAATATAACTACTATAATACTGCTCCTATGTACAAGAATATATCTACTATAATCCTGCTCCTATGTGCAAGAATATATCTACTATAATAGTGTCCCCTATATACAAGAATATAGCTACTATAATACTGCCCCTATGTACAAGAATATATCTACTATAATACTGTTCCTATGTACAAGAATATAACTACTATAATACTGTTCCTATGTACAAGAATATAACTACTATAATACTGCTCCTATGTACAAGAATATAACTACTATAATACTGCTCCCTATGTACAAGAATATAACTACTATAATACTGCCCCTAGGTACAAAAATATAACTACTATAATACTGCTCCTATGTACAAGAATATAACTACTATAATACTGCTCCTATGTACAAGAATATAACTACTATAATACTGCTCCTATGTACAAGAATAGATCTACTATAATACTGTCCCCTATATACAAGAATATAGCTACTATAATACTGCCCCTATGTACAAGAATATATCTACTATAATACTGCTCCTATGTACAAGAATATAACTACTATAATACTGCTCCTATGTACAAGAATATAACTACTATAATACTGCTCCTATGTACAAGAATATAACTACTATAATACTGCTCCTATGTACAAGAATATAACTACTATAATACTGCTCCTATGTACAAGAATATAACTACTATAATACTGCTCCTATCTACAAGAATATAACTACTATAATACTGCTCCCTATGTACAAGAATATAACTACTATAATACTGCTCCTATGTACAAAAATATAACTACTATAATACTGCTCCTATGTACAAGAATATAACTACTATAATACTGCTCCCTATGCACAAGAATATAACTACTATAATACTGCTCCTATGTACAAGAATATAACTACTATAATACTGCTCCTATGTACAAGAATATAACTACTATAATACTGCTCCCTATGTACAAGAATATAACTACTATAATACTGCTCCTATGTACAAAAATATAACTACTATAATACTGCTCCTATGTACAAGAATATTACTACTATAATACTGCTCCCTATGCACAAGAATATAACTACTATAATATTTCTCCTATGTACAAGAATATAACTACTATAATACTGCTCCTATGTACAAGAATATAACTACTATACTACTGCTCCTATGTACAAGAATATAACTACTATAATACTGCTCCTATGTACAAGAATATAACTACTATAATACTTCTCCTATGTACAAGAATATAACTACTATAATACTGCTCCTATGTACAAGAATATAACTACTATAATACTGCTCCCTATGTACAAGAATATAACTACTATAATACTGCCCCTATGTACAAGAATATGTCTACTATAATACTGTTCCTATGTACAAGAATATAACTACTATAATACTGCTCCTATGTACAAGAATATAACTACTATAATACTGCTCCTATGTACAAAAATATAACTACTATAATACTGCTCCTATGTACAAGAATATTACTACTATAATACTGCTCCCTATGCACAAGAATATAACTACTATAATATTTCTCCTATGTACAAGAATATAACTACTATAATACTGCTCCTATGTACAAGAATATAACTACTATACTACTGCTCCTATGTACAAGAATATAACTACTATAATACTGCTCCTATGTACAAGAATATAACTACTATAATACTGCTCCTATGTACAAGAATATAACTACTATAATACTGCTCCTATGTACAAGAATATAACTACTATAATCCTGCTCCTATGTACAAGAATATAACTACTATAATACTGCTCCTATGTACAAGAATATAACTACTATAATACTGCTCCTATGTACAAGAATATAACTACTATAATACTGCTCCTATGTACAAGAATATAACTACTATAATACTGCTCCGATGTACAAGAATTACAAGAATATAACTACTATAATACTGCTCCTATGTACAAGAATATAACTACTATAATACTGCCCCTATGTACAAGAATATAACTACTATAATACTGCCCCTATGAACAAGAATATAACTACTATAATACTGTCCCCTATATACAAGAATATAGCTACTATAATACTGCCCCTATGTACAAGAATATATCTACTATAATCCTGCTCCTATGTACTAGAATATAACTACTATAATACTGCTCCTATGTACAAGAATATAACTACTATAATACTGCTCCTATGTACAAGAATATAACTGCTATAATACTGTCCCCTATATACAAGAATATAACTACTATAATACTGCCCCTATGTACAAGAATATAACTACTATAATACTGCTCCTATGTACAAGAATATATCTACTATAATCCTGCTCCTATGTGCAAGAATATATCTACTATAATAGTGTCCCCTATATACAAGAATATAGCTACTATAATACTGCCCCTATGTACAAGAATATATCTACTATAATACTGTTCCTATGTACAAGAATATAACTACTATAATACTGTTCCTATGTACAAGAATATAACTACTATAATACTGCTCCTATGTACAAGAATATAACTACTATAATACTGCTCCCTATGTACAAGAATATAACTACTATAATACTGCCCCTAGGTACAAAAATATAACTACTATAATACTGCTCCTATGTACAAGAATATAACTACTATAATACTGCTCCTATGTACAAGAATATAACTACTATAATACTGCTCCTATGTACAAGAATAGATCTACTATAATACTGTCCCCTATATACAAGAATATAGCTACTATAATACTGCCCCTATGTACAAGAATATATCTACTATAATACTGCTCCTATGTACAAGAATATAACTACTATAATACTGCTCCTATGTACAAGAATATAACTACTATAATACTGCTCCTATGTACAAGAATATAACTACTATAATACTGCTCCTATGTACAAGAATATAACTACTATAATACTGCTCCTATGTACAAGAATATAACTACTATAATACTGCTCCTATCTACAAGAATATAACTACTATAATACTGCTCCCTATGTACAAGAATATAACTACTATAATACTGCTCCTATGTACAAAAATATAACTACTATAATACTGCTCCTATGTACAAGAATATAACTACTATAATACTGCTCCCTATGCACAAGAATATAACTACTATAATACTGCTCCTATGTACAAGAATATAACTACTATAATACTGCTCCTATGTACAAGAATATAACTACTATAATACTGCTCCCTATGTACAAGAATATAACTACTATAATACTGCTCCTATGTACAAAAATATAACTACTATAATACTGCTCCTATGTACAAGAATATTACTACTATAATACTGCTCCCTATGCACAAGAATATAACTACTATAATATTTCTCCTATGTACAAGAATATAACTACTATAATACTGCTCCTATGTACAAGAATATAACTACTATACTACTGCTCCTATGTACAAGAATATAACTACTATAATACTGCTCCTATGTACAAGAATATAACTACTATAATACTGCTCCTATGTACAAGAATATAACTACTATAATACTGCTCCTATGTACAAGAATATAACTACTATAATACTGCTCCATATGTACAAGAATATAACTACTATAATACTGCCCCTATGTACAAGAATATGTCTACTATAATACTGTTCCTATGTACAAGAATATAACTACTATAATACTGCTCCTATGTACAAGAATATAACTACTGTAATACTGCTCTTATGTACAAGAATATAACTACTATAATACTGCTCCTATGTACAAGAATATATCTACTATAATACTGTCGCTATGTACAAGAATATAACTACTATAATACTGCTCCTATGTACAAGAATATAACTACTATAATACTGCTCCTATGTACAAAAATATAACTACTATAATACTGCTCCTATGTACAAGAATATAACTACTATAATACTGCTCCTATGTACAAGAATATAGCTACTATAATACTGCCCCTATGTACAAGAATATATCTACTATAATACTGCTCCTATGTACAAGAATATAACTACTATAATACTGCTCCTATGTACAAGAATATAACTACTATAATACTGCTCCTATGTACAAGAATATAACTACTATAATACTGCTCCCTATGTACAAGAATGTAACTACTATAATACTGCCCCTAGGTACAAAAATATAACTACTATAATACTGCTCCTATGTACAAGAATATAACTACTATAATACTGCTCCTATGTACAAGAATATAACTACTATAATACTGCTCCTATGTACAAGAATATAACTACTATAATACTGCTCCTATGTACAAGAATATAACTACTATAATACTGCTCCCTATGTACAAGAATATAACTACTATAATACTGCTCCTATGTACAAAAATATAACTACTATAATACTGCTCCTATGTACAAGAATATAACTACTATAATACTGCTCCTATGTACAAGAATATAACTACTATACTACTGCTCCTATGTACAAGAATATAACTACTATAATACTGCTCCCTATGTACAAGAATATAACTACTATAATACTGCTCCTATGTACAAAAATATAACTACTATAATACTGCTCCTATGTACAAGAATATAACTACTATAATACTGCTCCTATGTACAAGAATATAACTACTATAATACTGCTCCTATGTACAAGAATATAACTACTATAATACTGCTCCTATGTATAAGAATATAACTACTATAATACTGCTCCTATGTACAAGAATATAACTACAACATAGTAAGAAAGGATTGTAAATGCACTGACCGACTGCAGTTCAAAGTGTTTATTCCAACAACAAGTGAAACATCTTCACGGCACGGGGGAAAGGAAATTAGCCAGGGAGAGTGCGGCAGACGAGACGACGGCCGTTTCGCGCTGCACAAGAGCGCTTCTACGGGTCCAAGGCTAATTTCCTTTCCCCCGTGCCGTGAAGATGTTTCACTTGTTGTTGGAATAAACACTTTGAACTGCAGTCGGTGAGTGCATTTGCAATCCTTTCTTACTATGTTGGATTTACACAGACTTTTTTCATGCAAATAGCACCTCCCTCTCTTTCCCAGACTGCTAGATCAAAACAAATGAGCCTATTGTAAGTTTCTCTGTGTGTGGGACGTTGTGCTGCTCTGGTTTTCTTTTGTATTTCTTTTGATTAAGAATATAACTACTATAATACTGCTCCCTATGTACAAGAATATAACTACTATAATACTGCTCCTATGTCCAAAAATATAACTACTATAATACTGCTCCTATGTACAAGAATATAACTACTATAATACTGTTCCTATGTACAAGAATATAACTACTATAATACTGCCCCTATGTACAAGAATATAACTACTATAATACTGCTCCTATGTCCAAAAATATAACTACTATAATACTGCTCCTATGTACAAGAATATAACTACTATAATACTGCTCCTATGTACAAGAATATAACTACTATAATACTGCTCCTATGTACAAGAATATAACTACTATAATACTGCCCCTATGTACAAGAATAGAACTAGTATAATACTGCTCCTATGTACAAGAATATGACTACTATAATACTGCTCCCTATGTACAAGAATATAACTACTATAATACTGCTCCTATGTACAAGAATATAACTACTATAATACTGCTCCTATGTACAAGAATATAACTACTATAATACTGTCCCTATGTACAAGAATATGACTACTATAATACTGCTCCCTATGTACAAGAATATAACTACTATAATACTGCTCCTATGTACAAGAATATAACTACTATAATACTGTCCCTATGTACAAGAATATAACTACTATAATACTGTCCCTATGTACAAGAATATGACTACTATAATACTGCTCCCTATGTACAAGAATATAACTACTATAATACTGTCCCTATGTACAAGAATATAACTACTATAATACTGCTCCCTATGTACAAGAATATAACTACTATAATACTGCTCCTATGTACAATAATATAACTACTCTAATACTGTCCCTATGTACAAGAATATAACTACTATAATACTGCCCCCATCCAGATCCCATGCTGTAATAATGTGCCAGATTGCAGCCCATATCCTGTAATAATGTCCTTTGGCCTGGCCCCCATCCTGTGATGTCACATTCAGCTGAACACAGCACTGATATTGGTGGGCCCCTGACTTTTTGGATCTGGTCGTGGTCACATCTTCTGTGACTGCGAACGTTACAACCCTGAAGTCCTAGGTAGAGGAATTTAACTTCTTAACATCTTCATCCACCGTTCTAAAATCTATTTAGAATTTGTATCTCTTTAGTCTTGGTAATAAACAGGCATTTTGCTTCCTAATCTTTATTTTCCCTTTCTTTTTGCTGTTCCTTTAGGTGAACCCTTTGACAACACTATGCTCATGTACGCTGCCTTCTGTAATATCATTGTATCTATAGTATTTGGACATCGCTTTGATTCTGATGACCCAGAACTTGAGAGGCTTTTGATCCTAGTAATGAACATTGCTAGTTCACTTGGTAGTCCCATTACCTTGGTAAGTTCATTGTTATTTTGATATTTTTGCAATGTTCTTGTGTACGTACTGTGTTTATTACCCAGCAATAAGCTACTGAGGGGGCAGAGGGTCCTACGCTCATAGAGCTCCACCCAGACCAGTGTTAGATATCCAGCAGGAACGTGGGATGCAGTGACGGACGAGAGGCAGAGCAAGGGTTAACAGGGTTATTTACAGAGGAGATACTCCACGCAGGGAGGAAAAGAGTTAACGGTATTAAAGGCACAGTGCAATACAATGGTTCAAATATTAGCAAACGTATAAGGGAGTCAATACTGCAGCTCCTGCTGCGAACTCAATGGTGCCGGCAACGGCCGATGCAGTGTCCTCATTAATGGGGTCAAGCAGACAACAATACCCCATCTTCTGGTGACAGTGGTCGGTCTCCGGTACCTTCCACCACCCCTAGTCCATATACTGTAGATGCCACCAAGGTTTCAGACCACGGTACAGTCTAAGCCCGACTTGTCTCCTGTACTAATCTCCTAACAGTCTTGGTCAAACGGGCCCAAAGTGGCTGACGGTAATACGGTAACGGTTTTGTACGATCCCAGCGTGGCTCGGTCGGTGTTTAGTGGCCCAGTCTGTACTGCCCCCGGTCACTCTTATGGAGTACGGGTGCAGTACTCACGGACACGGAGGTTGGACTCACACCGCACGTCTCTTTCTCTCTGGTCCCTGCTGATGGCGGCGGGCGACGGCAGGCACTGGTTTGCACGCTGCTGGTGCCCTCAGGGCAGGACACTTCTCTCTCTGGCTGCTGCACAGCTGGCTCGGCTCTACTCGGTGTGCACGGCTCAGCTCTGTGTATTCGGCTCTGCTTTTGCACGGCTCTGCAGTGGCCCCATCTCCATATTGCTGCTGGGCGCGCTTTGCTCTGCAGGAGATGGGGCCCTGTCTATGCGGCCTGCTACAGCGCGAATACTCTCTGAGGGCAAGGGAGACCGAGCACGCCACTCACTGCTCTGCTCTGGCCTGCAACTCCCCTCTTGCGCGCCCTTTCTCCTCTCTGGCTACGCGCCCATTTCTGGCTCTCCACGCCTCTCTGGGTCTGCAGGAAGGTCCCTCCCACTGAGGCTTCCCTTAGGCCACTTCCTGCAAGCTGTCCCCTGGGAACAGAGGATGCAGCCTTTCTAGTTCCGGACCCGAAATGCAGGTATCCGAGGACCGGTCTATCTCCCTACACCTACGCCACCGTTAACTATATCGATGTGCTCTACTGCTCCCCATTCTGTAGATCACAGTTCGCTTTAAGCCTGCAGTCTACAGAACAGCAGTAGGATGCACTGGCCGACATCCTACGTGTGGCGGTGTTATGACAGTGCATTGCTTTGCTGGTGGACATATCAGGATCCTGAATTAGGTGAGTAAATTATGTTTTTTAATTTAAAGTTTTAGGCTACTTTCACACTAGCGTTTTCTGCAATCCGTCACAATGCGTCGTTTTGCAGAAAAAACGCATCCTGCAAAAGTGCTTGCAGGATGCGTTTTTTCCCCATAGACTTGCATCGACGATGCATTTGCGACGGATTGCCACACGTCGCATCCGTCGAGCGACGGATGCGTCGTGCTTTGGCGGACCGTCAGGAGCAAAAAACGCTACATGTAACGTTTTTTGCTCCTGACGGACCGCTTTTTCCGACCGCACATGCGCGGCCGGAACTCCGCCCCCACCTCCCCGCACCTTACAATGGGGCAGCGGATGCGCCGGAAAAATGCATCAGCTGCACCCATTGTGCAATGCAGCAAACGCTAGCGTCGGAAACTCTCCCCAACGCATTGCGACGGGGAGATTCTGACGCTAGTGTGAAAGAAGTCTTAGTGTGATGTGGGGGCATCATAAACAATAGGGGACCCTCATTTAGTGTGGGGGTTACTGTGGAGACCCTAAAATGGTAGGGAGGCTATTATACAAAGTGAGGCCATTATACAGTTTTGAAGCTATTGTGGTGGCAATTATACAGATTGCGGGCTTATGTAAAGGGCATTATACAGTGCGAGTTCAACTGTGAGGGCCATTATACTGCGTGAGGGCTACTGTGGGGGTCATTATACACTGTTTTTGGTGAGCAGTGGGAACATCATACTACTTGTAGGGAAGCTGTGGGGGAGCTGTAGGCCCTTTATACTGTGTAGAGGGGAACCGTCTGGGCGTCATAATATGTATAGGGAGCTGTTGGCCCATTATACTGTGTGTAGGGGAGATGTGGGCCAATTATATTTTGTATAGAGATGTTGCGGGCCCATCACACTGTGTATAAGGAAACTGTGGGGGCATTACACTGTGTGTAGGGGAGTTGCGGTCCCATTATACTGTGCATAGGAGATATGTGGGGACATTATATTCTTTCTTAGAGACCTGGGGTCCAACTGTATATTTGGGAGCTGTACATTGAGGGATACAGGAGACATTGTTACACATTAAGTGGACATTTGAGAATCATTACTGTTATTGGGGCACTCACAGAATTATGACCTTCAAAGGTGCACGGGGGGTATTACTACTTTCTAGGGTCAAAATGTGAACACTGTTTTTAGGGCACTTGCACAGGGCGTTCAAGTTTTCTATGGGGACATTTTACCAACTAGAAGGCACCAAAAAGGCATTTTTACTATGTAAGGGGCACAGTGGCGGGCATTATTAATTGGGGGCACTAAGAGGAGCATTGTTTTTGAACCACACAGCAGATGCAGTAATAGAGGCATGGCAGCCATGGCTCAGTATTGGGGTGACAGCAGGATGAAGAGTTTGTACAGGTTTGGGTATAGATGGAGAAGGTGCTGGATATGTGATAAGTCTCTGTTGTAATTCCTTCAGACGAGTTGTGACTGGAAGAAGTAGCCATGTTGGTCTGGGCCAGATGCAAAAGAAAAGTAATATTGTCAGCTCTAAGTCACTATCTGTAACTGTACTGTAGTTTCTTATTTGGTCACCACGACTGGTATCTACCACTATATGTCACCGTATGGCAGTAATATCAGTGTTGGTCTATGTGTACAGATTTATCTTCAATAACGGCCAGGTCATCTCCTATACCCACTATTAGGGTACTCCACCATAGTTGTAATCAGGGTAACCGGTTAGGAGCCCACTCACATTTTTGCCCCCCCATTCTGAGCTGAGCCTGTAGCTTTGCCTCTGAAAAGAGCACAGTGTATTCTGCCATGCACTAGGCTTCACTCAGGCCTCGAGACTCCTACCACCATAGGAAGTCCCATGAGAGTGCACTGAGCATGGACACGTTTATCTTCTGCAAATTAATTACCCCTTATTACAGAGAGATCATTCAGCATCAGTTGTTGTACACTATATTTTACATAGTTACATAGTTATTAAGGTTGAAGGAAGACTTTAAGTCCATCTAGTTCAACCCATAGCCTAACCTAACATGCCCTAACATGTTGATCCAGAGGAAGGCAAAAAAAACCCATGTGGCAAAGAGTAAGCTCCACATTGGGGAAAAAAATTCCTTCCCGACTCCACATACGGCAATCAGACTAGTTCCCTGGATCAACGCCCTATCAAGGAATCCAGTGTATATACCCAGTAACATTATACTTTTCCAGAAAGGTATCCAGTCCCCTCTTAAATTTAAGTAATGAATCACTCATTACAACATCATACGGCAGAGAGTTCCATAGTCTCACTGCTCTTACAGTAAAGAACCCGCGTCTGTTATTATGCTTAAACCTTTTTTCCTCCAGACGCAGAGGATGCCCCCTAGTCCCGGTTTCAGGTCTATGATTAAAAAGATCATCAGAAAGGTATTTGTACTGTCCCCTCATATATTTATACATTAACATAAGATCACCCCTTAGTCTTCGTTTTTCCAAACTAAATAGCCCCAAGTGTAATAACCTATCTTGGTATTGCAGACCCCCCAGTCCTCTAATAACCTTGGTCGCTCTTCTCTGCACCCGCTCCAGTTCAGCTATGTCTTTCTTATACACCGGAGACCAGAACTGTGCACAGTATTGCACAGTTTGCCTTTGTAGCAGCTGCCTGACACTGGCCACTGAATATGAGTTTGTCATCCACCCATACACCCAGGTCTTTTTCATTGACGGTTTTTACCAGAGTTTTAGAATTAAGCACATAATTATACATCTTATTACTTCTACCCAAGTGCATGACCTTACATTTATCCCCATTAAAGCTCATTTGCCATTTATCAGCCCAAGCTTCTAGTTTACATAAATCATCCTGTAATATAAAATTGTCCTCCTCTGTATTGATTACCCTGCAGAGTTTAGTGTCATCTGCAAATATTGAAATTCTACTCTGAATGCCCCCTATAAGGTCATTAATAAATATGTTAAAAAGAAGAGGGCCCAGTACTGACCCCTGTGGTACCCCACTGCTAACCGCTACCCAGTCCGAGTGTGCTCCATTAATAAACATTAGTATTAATATTAATATTAATATTTCTAGAACTAAAACTTCATTTCCTCCATTTTCTACCTGTAACCGCTACTCCAGTAAGCCTGTTAAACAGGATTTAAATGCTATTTTCCTGCCATTTACCCCTATATCTACTGGTGAATAGGATTTCTGCATGTGACATGTTCCCTTTAAACCATAGATATTGTATTACTAAGCAGCACACAACCTCCACCAGGGAGTGCGGGTGAAGGAAAAATAGGTACACTCGCAGTGAAATCACAGAGCAGCAGGCAGGAGCCACTAGGTGGCGAAAGAGTAGTCAGAAAAAGCCGGATCAGCAACAGAGAGGGAATGAAGTACCAGAGGTCACAGCAATACATGTGGTAAGAAACAAGCCAAAGAAGTAAGAGCCGATCGGGAGCAGGAAAGCCAGAGATGCAAGACAGGCAAACAGGTCAGAGGACAAGCAGAGTCAAATACCCCCGCATGACCATCCCAGGGAGAGAATGATCAGAAACAAACCTCGGACTGGATCATGACAGATATGTTTCTGATGACATATCACTGCAGAATGTTATGATTTTGTTGTGATTTTTGCTATAATTTGCAGTAAATGCCACAATAAACTGCAACATGACCACTATATCTAATTACATCCTTAGCTGTAGGCTAGGAAGAAGAGGGGGCAAAAAAAATTGGAGGAACACAAAATGCAGGATCAGTCCTCATAGATTTTGTCTACAGTCTGTCATGGTTAGGACAAGGTTAATGTCCTGTTCTCTCAGGGTCAATGTTG
Source organism: Ranitomeya imitator (assembly GCF_032444005.1). Taxonomy (NCBI): domain Eukaryota; kingdom Metazoa; phylum Chordata; class Amphibia; order Anura; family Dendrobatidae; genus Ranitomeya; species Ranitomeya imitator. Next base: position 663,435,555 of record NC_091286.1, read on the forward strand.
TTAGCCTCTCTTTCAAGATGGGAGGGCTATTTATACTTGCTCCTAACCTGGTATCCTTGTCAGTTATAGGTTTTTCTGCAGTCTGTAAGCTTGACCTCTGAAGTGTGTGCTGGCTTGCATAGTGTCTTGCTGTCACGTGCTTTATTCCTTTCCCTGGATTACTAACTTCTGGCTTGGCTTCTGACTATTCCCTGACTCTCCCTGTTGGTATCTTGTAATCTCCTGGCTACGACCTCTGCTTGTTTCACTATTCTTTTATGCTTGTTCCTTCTCTGTTTCCTGGCATCTGGCTCTGCCCCCTGACCGCCTCCCACTCTGTCACATGATCTTACGTCCTGTTGCTTTACCTCATCACTCTGTCTCATGTGGAAGGTCCCGTTGGTGATCAGGTTAGTTACCAGGTGTCTGGTCCAGCTCTGTTGCTGGGTGCAGTTTCCCCTGCAGCATTAATTCTGGGTATCGTGACACAGTCTAGTTACTACTTGCCTATTCCACCCGACTCAGAGCGGTCACGGAACGTTCCTGCCAATGATTTTGCTGCTTCACGTCAACAGAGCAACTCCTCCTATTCCGAGCTGCTCTGTCTGATCTGTCCATAGGCTCACCACAATTAGGCAGTAGCATCTGGCTATCAATCAGCAAGACGTTGGCAGTCATGCTCCATCAGCAGAGCAAAGCCAAAGAGAAGCAGCTGCTCTGTCGACGTGACGTCAGCGGAAGTTGCAGAAACACCGGAATTTGCAGTCTGTGATCGCTCTCTGCTAGCATAGATTGGTGCTGGTAACTACCTGCTTGTTAGTTCTTAGGCCCATAGTAAAAAAAAAAAATAAGTCCTGGATAACCCGTTTACCATCAACAAAATTAGACTTACCTGTGGTTCAATACGTGTTAATTAGAGTTTAGTAGTTGTACATTGGAGTGTACTCATTTTTTGCAACATGGTCTTGAAATAATTTGTTGGGAAAATTACTGTTTTGAGTGTGCAAAATAACAAATCTTGTTTGAATTCAATGTCCGACATTTGCGGGAGTATTTTATAGGATAGTATTTCATAGAAAATGTTGATTCTGAAAGGAAACTAAAGGTCTTTTGACAAATCTGTTTAGGTGCACTCATTTATGCGGAGCACTGTATATGTAATGGCTTCATTTATATTTCCCTCCACAGTTGTACAATGCATATCCATCCCTGTTGCGCTGGCTTCCAGGAAGTCACAAAACCATGCTAAAAATCACTGATGAGTTACGCTCCTTAATTAAAGACATGGTGACGAAGCTAAGGAATGAACTCGATGTCAATAACCCAAGAACATTTATAGATTGCTTTCTGGTCAAACAGAAAGAGGTAAAGTAATAAGATAGACATGTGGTAATAGGGGTTGTCTGGTAGGAATGGAGAGGGGGCATTTTTCTGTGCAAGAAAAATTTTACTGAGCAACAAGCTTCCATAATATAGCAAACTTAAAGCACCATTTTTTCAGCTTTGGAGTGGCGCTTTTAATGTAAGCCCCATGCCCCTGTTCTTATACTCACCTTCTGACAGCTTCATTTTTTACCAAGCCGATCTGGTCCCGCCGCGACAGTAGCGTCTAACTGTTCAGAAGTAAGAAGTAGTGATGAGTGAGTGTACTCGTTGCTTGGGTTTTCCCGAGTACGCTCGGATGGTCTCTGAGTATTTGTGAGTGCTCGGAGATTTAGTTTTCCTTGCCTCAGCTAGATAATTTGCGGCTACTAGACAGCTTGATTACATGTGGGGATTCCCTAGCAACCAGGGAACCCCCACATGTACTCAGGCTGGCTAGCAGCTGTAAATCATGCAGCTGTGTCAACAAAAACTAAATCTCCGAGCACTCACAAATACTCAGAGAGCACCCGAGCGTGCTTGGGAAAACCTAAGCAACGAGTACACTCACTCATCACTAGTAAGAAGAGCTCAATGCAAGTCTATGAGAGCCAGATTTTGATGCATTGAAAAGTTACTTCAAGCTCGCTTCATGAAACACTGGAGCTGCAGACAAATCACTTTTCGAAGAAGAACGACCAGATCGACGCTGGAAAAGGATCAAGGCGGCGGCAGATGAATATGAGACCGGAGGCAGGGAAATTACATCTAAAGCAGCACTCCAGTGGCGCAATAAATAAAATGCTGGAGTGGTGCTTTAAGCCAGGTGGAGATACTGGATTCGAACAGAGATAAAGGCTTATTGGGATTTTTTTTCAGCACAATTTTGCACGGTAAAAGAGACTTTTCATTGGATTTTGCTTCTTACAATTCGGGCCACTCTACTGATTCTGGAACAGTTTTTCTTTTTCTTCTGTGCTCTCCCGTTCCAAAGTTATGCCCCATGTAATAAGAAACGGTAAAGATATTGCCTTCCACTAACTAGGTGTATACAGCGATGCTTCTCTGTGGGCTTGGTCATGTTTTGGTTGACCATTGTGAGAGGAGGCAGCACAAACATAGTGTTCCTTGCTATATTTCATATTTTGTGCCTTTCAGGAGAACCCAGATCTTGAGTCATATTTTCATGATGAGAGCCTAACATCTCTTGTTTCGGACTTACTCAATGCTGGCATAGAGACATCTGCTTCCACCCTGAGATGGGCCCTTCTATTGATGATGAAATATCCTGAAATTCAAAGTAAGGCGATGTCACAATACATTCCTGTAAAAAAAATATACAAGTATGTTAAATTATATATAAATAAAAGGTTTGTAAAATAAAAAGTTATGTCCTGTCCACAGGATAGAGCATTGTAACGGAGGTGCACATGTTCAACCTCTACTGCATACTCCATTCATTGCCTATTGGACTGCTGGAAATAGCAGACAACTGTACTCAGCGTTCAGGCAGTCCTATAGATAATGAAAGGAACAATATGTGAGCATGCATACCTTTGCTACATTCAATACAGGGCTGCAGAGCACAATTCTCTGGTTCTAGAGCCCCATTCTCACGATCACTGGGGGTCCCAAAAAACAGATCCTTAGAAATAAGCTATTTATACTGTTTGCTGTGGATAGGAGATAACGTGTTATTATGGGAGTGAACCTTTAATTGAATTTCATCCTTTGAACACCATGTCATGTTTGAAAGCTTCTCAGTATCCTTACTCTCTGCTGGCAAATCTCCACCCACCAAGGCTGATGACAGCTCCTCAGTCTTCTTCTTACCTGCTGCTGAATCCTTCCTCCCTACTACAGAATATCTATCCAGTTAACCTGGCTGGCATCTCCTCTGTGTCCCTATGTCAGGACAGGAACCCAGTAGATCTTGTGCACCAGGCGGTAGCTCTTACCTCTAAGCTATTTAGCTCGCTGGACAGTTCCATGTTAACCCAAACACTTGTGTTTCTGATTGTCTCCACCCTGAGTTCCTTATTGGCTCCACACTAATAGAGCACCCTATGTGAACCTGGTATTGCACTCCCTTGCAAGATTATTGAACTACTAGCCTCTAGTCAAGTTTCCATTCACCTGCTGCTTAACCTCAAGATTCTACTACTGCTCCATGCACGGACTCCTGGCTATTCTTGACTATGCTACATGCTGCTCCTTAAAACTACATTGCTGCACCTGTATACTGACTCCTTGGCTATCCCTTACTATGCTACCTTCTGGTACAACCCCTAGTGGATGCAATACACTGCTCCAACCCAGGACAGTCCATGACGTCCTACTTTCTGTGAGCCAGGCTGCCTAGAGACATGCTGCAGTACCTGTGGAAACCCCACCGGAGATGCCCGAATTGTTACCAGTGCAGATTACATGGTGGCCGCCCTTCTTGATTCACGTTAAAAGGGCAACGTACCATCATTACTTCCATCACTGGAGAGGGATCGCAAAAAGCATGAATACAAGCACATGCCAGCAGAGAAACAACTAATGGCTTTTCCACCTGACAGCGGCAGCTCATTGGTACATCAAGGCAGAGGTGGAGGAGAAAGTCTCTAACGTGACTGGGGCACCACAAGCACCTTGGAGGGTGAGGCTAGCATGGCCGAAATGTGGTAATACTTTATGAGCACACCACAACATCCAGCACAACCCTCTGATATAGTCTGTATATCCAGGAGGCAGCTTTGCAACAATAGGGTGGAAGAGTACATGATCAAACGTCTCCATGTACTAACAGATGAGTCTGCCCCATTTAACGTCTGGGTCTCCAAATTGGAGACATGGCCTGAGCTTGCTGGTGAGCCGTGCACATCTCTGGACGCATTGCAAACATGGGATTTCTTGAAATCCCATCCACTATGCTGTAACATCTGGATGCTGCAGGTTGAACGCTGCACAAGTATGACCTTAATGAACCTGTTAGGCCGGCGTCACACCTAGCGTAGGACAATACGGTCCTTTTTTATGGCCGAGATACGCAGAAAAGTTCCTGAACAGTGATCCGTATTCAACGTGAGGATGCGATTTTTTTCTCAAAAAATTATCCGTGTGTCATCCGTATGGCATCCATACGGCAAAATTTTCTCGCTGGCTTGCAAAATGGACATAGAATGGATCCATGGCCTCAAAAATTTGTGAAAATGTATATACAGTCTATATATATATATATATATATATATATATATATATATATACACTGTATATACTAGATTGTGGCCCGATTCTAACGCATCGGGTATTCTAGAATATGCATGTCCCCGTAGTATATGGACAATGATGATTCCAGAATTCGCGGCAGACTGTGCCCGTCACTGATTGGTCGAGGCAACCTTTATGACATCATCGTCGCCGTGGCAACCATTATGACATCTACGTCGATACTGTGCCCGTCGCTGAATCAGAAATGTGGGATTTCTACGTCCTTTATGACATCATCGTCGTTGTGCCCGTGGCTGATTGGTCGACGCCTGGCGGCCTCGACCAATCAGAGACGCGGGATTTCTACGTCGATACTGTACCCGTCGCTGATTGGTCGAGGCCTGACGGCCTCGACCAATCAGAGACGTGGGATTTCCAGGACAGACAGACAGACAGAATGACAGACAGACAGAAAAACCCTTAGGCAATTATATATATAGATATGTCAGTGAGACACATATATACTTTATATTTATATTTAATGCAGAGCTAGGTAAGAGAAAAGCCGGTAATTCAATTGTCGGCTTTTGCTATTTCCTTATCGAACCCGACAGGATATGAGACATGGTTTACATACAGTAAATCAATTCATATCCGTTATATTTTTACATATTCCTCACTAATAATGTTAGAAGTTTCTGTGTGCAAAATTTTGGAGCTCTAGGTGTTTAAATAAAGGGTTAAATCACGGAAAAAACTGGCGTGGGCTCCTGCATAATTTTCTCTGCCAGAGTGGGAAAGCCAGTGACGGAGGGCAGATATTAATAGCCTAGAGAGGGACCAAGGTTATTGCCCCCCCTGGCTAAAAACTTCTGCCCCCAGCCACCCCAGAAAAGGCCTTGTAACTTGAGAGGAGTATAGGGAGCAGTCTCTGTAACATGGGAAAAGCACAGGGAGCAGATTGTCTAATATGGTAGGAACATAGGGAGCGGTCTGTGTAACATGGGAGGAGCACAGGGAGCGGTCTGTGTAACATGGGAGGAGCACAGGGAGCAGTGTGTGTAACATGGGAGGAGCACAGGGAGCAGTCTGTGTAACATAGGAGGAGCACAGGGAGCAGTGTGTGTAACATTGGAGGAGCACAGGGAGCAGTGTGTGTAACATGGGAGGAGCACAGGGAGCAGTGTGAGTAACATGAGAGGAGCACAGGGAGCAGTGTGTGTAACATGAGAGGAGCACAGGGAGCAGTCTGTGTAACATGGGAGGAGCACAGGGAGCAGTGTGTGTAACATGGGAGGAGCACAGGGAGCAGTGTGTGTAACATGGGAGGAGCACAGGGAGCAGTGTGTGTAACATGAGAGGAGCACAGGGAGCAGTCTGTGTAACATGGGAGGAGCACAGGGAACAGTCTGTGTAACATGGGAGGAGCACAGGGAGCAGTCTCTGTAACATGGGAGGAGTACAGGGAGCAGTCTGTGTAACATGGGAGGAGCACAGGGAGCAGTCTGTGTAACATGGGAGGAGCACAGGGAGCAGTGTGTGTAACATTGGAGGAGCACAGGGAGCAGTGTGTGTAACATGGTAGGAACATAGGGAGCAGTCTGTGTAACATGGGAGGAGCACAGGGAACAGTCTGTGTAACATGGGAGGAGCACAGGGAGCGGTCTGTGTAACATGGGAGGAGTACAGGGAGCAGTCTGTGTAACATGGGAGGAGCACAGGGAACAGTCTGTGTAACATGGGAGGAGTACAGGGAACAGTCTGTGTAACATGGGAGGAGCACAGGGAGCAGTCTGTGTAACATGGGAGGAGCACAGGGAGCAGTGTGTGTAACATTGGAGGAGCACAGGGAGCAGTCTGTGTAACATGGGAGGAGTACAGGGAGCAGTCTGTGTAACATGGGAGGAGCACAGGGAACAGTCTGTGTAACATGGGAGGAGCACAGGGAGCAGTCTGTTTAACATGGGAGGAGCACAGGGAGCAGTGTGTGTAACATTGGAGGAGCACAGGGAGCAGTGTGTGTAACATGGTAGGAACATAGGGAGCAGTCTGTGTAACATGGGAGGAGCACAGGGAACAGTGTGTGTAACATGGTAGGAACATAGGGAGCAGTCTGTGTAACATGGGAGGAGCACAGGGAACAGTCTGTGTAACATGGGAGGAGCACAGGGAGCGGTCTGTGTAACATGGGAGGAGTACAGGGAGCAGTCTGTGTAACATGGGAGGAGCACAGGGAACAGTCTGTGTAACATGGGAGGAGCACAGGGAGCAGTCTGTGTAACATGGGAGGAGCACAGGGAGCAGTGTGTGTAACATGGGAGGAGTACAGGGAGCAGTCTGTGTAACATGGGAGGAACACAGGGAACAGTCTGTGTAACATGGGAGGAGCACAGGGAGCAGTCTGTGTAACATGGGAGGAGCACAGGGAGCGGTCTGTGTAACATGGGAGGAGTACAGGGAGCAGTCTGTGTAACATGGGAGGAGCACAGGGAACAGTCTGTGTAACATGGGAGGAGCACAGGGAGCAGTCTGTGTAACATGGGAGGAGCACAGGGAGCAGTGTGTGTAACATTGGAGGAGCACAGGGAGCAGTGTGTGTAACATGGGAGGAGCACAGGGAACAGTCTGTGTAACATGGGAGGAGCACAGGGAGCAGTCTGTGTAACATGGGAGGAGCACAGGGAGCAGTGTGTGTAACATGGGAGGAGCGCAGGGAACAGTCTGTGTAACATGGTAGGAACATAGGGAGCAGTCTGTGCAACATGGGAGGAACACAGGGAACAGTCTGTGTAACATGGGAGGAGCACAGGGAGCAGTCTGTGTAACATGGGAGGAACACAGGGAACAGTATGTGTAACATGGGAGGAACATAGGGAGCAGTCTGTGTAACATGGGAGGAGCACAGGGAACAGTCTGTGTAACATGGGAGGAACACAGGGAACAGTCTGTGTAACATGGGAGGAACATAGGGAGCGGTCTGTGTAACATGGGAGGAGTACAGGGAGCAGTCTGTGTAACATGGGAGGAGCACAGGGAACAGTCTGTGTAACATGGGAGGAGCACAGGGAGCAGTCTGTGTAACATGGGAGGAGCACAGGGAGCAGTGTGGGTAACATGGGAGGAGTACAGGGAACAGTCTGTGTAACATGGTAGGAACATAGGGAGCAGTCTGTGTAACATGGGAGGAACACAGGGAACAGTCTGTGTAACATGGGAGGAGCACAGGGAGCAGTGTGTGTAACATGGGAGGAGCACAGGGAGCAGTCTGTGTAACATGGGAGGAGCACAGGGAACAGTCTGTGTAACATGGGAGGAGTACAGGGAACAGTCTGTGTAACATGGGAGGAGTACAGGGAGCAGTCTGTGTAACATTGGAGGAGCACAGGGAGCAGTCTGTGTAACATGGGAGGAACACAGGGAACAGTCTCTGTAACATGGGAGGAGTACAGGGAGCAGTGTGTGTAACATGGGAGGAGCACAGGGAGCAGTCTGTGTAACATGGGAGGAGCACAGGGAGCAGTCTGCGTAACATGGGAGGAGCACAGGGAGAAGTCTGTGTAACATGGGAGGAGCACAGGGAACAGTCTGTGTAACATGGGAGGAACACAGGGAACAGTCTCTGTAACATGGGAGGAGTACAGGGAGCAGTGTGTGTAACATGGGAGGAGCACAGGGAGCAGTCTGTGTAACATGGGAGGAGCACAGGGAGCAGTCTGTGTAACATTGGAGGAGCACAGGGAGCAGTCTGTGTAACATGGGAGGAGCACAGGGAACAGTCTGTGTAACATGGGAGGAGCACAGGGAACAGTCTGTGTAACATGGGAGGAGCACAGGGAGCAGTGTGTGTAACATGGGAGGAGTACAGGGAACAGTCTGTGTAACATGGTAGGAACATAGGGAGCAGTCTGTGTAACATGGGAGGAACACAGGGAACAGTCTGTGTAACATGGGAGGAGCACAGGGAGCAGTGTGTGTAACATGGGAGGAGCACAGGGAACAGTCTGTGTAACATGGGAGGAACACAGGGAGCAGTGTGTGTAACATGGGAGGAGCACAGGGAGCAGTCTGTGTAACATGGGAGGAGTACAGGGAGCAGTCTGTGTAACATTGGAGGAGCACAGGGAGCAGTCTGTGTAACATGGGAGGAGCACAGGGAACAGTCTGTGTAACATGGTAGGAACATAGGGAGCAATCTGTGTAACATGGGAGGAACACAGGGAACAGTCTGTGTAACATGGGAGGAGCACAGGGAGCAGTCTGTGTAACATGGGAGGAACATAGGGAGCAGTCTGTGTAACATGGGAGGAGGACAGGGAACAGTCTGTGTAACATGGGAGGAGCACAGGGAACAGTCTGTGTAACATGGGAGGAACACAGGGAACAGTCTGTGTAACATGGGAGGAGCACAGGGAGCAGTCTGTGTAACATGGGAGGAGTACAGGGAGCAGTCTGTGTAACATTGGAGGAGCACAGGGAACAGTCTGTGTAACATGGGAGGAGCACAGGGAGCAGTCTGTGTAACATGGGAGGAGTACAGGGAGCAGTGTGTGTAACATGGGAGGAGCACAGGGAGCGATCTGTGTAACATGGGAGGAGCACAGGGAACAGTCTGTGTAACATGGGAGGAGTACAGGGAGCAGTGTGTGTAACATGGGAGGAGCACAGGGAGCAGTCTGTGTAACATGGGAGGAGCACAGGGAACAGTCTGTGTAACATGGGAGGAGTACAGGGAGCAGTGTGTGTAACATGGGAGGAGCACAGGGAGCAGTCTGTGTAACATGGGAGGAGCACAGGGAACAGTCTGTGTAACATGGGAGGAGCACAGGGAGCAGTCTGTGTAACATGGGAGGAGTATAGGGAGCAGTGTGTGTAACATGGGAGGAGCACAGGGAACAGTCTGTGTAACATGGGAGGAGCACAGGGAGCAGTCTGTGTAACATGGGAGGAGCACAGGGAACAGTCTGTGTAACATGGGAGGAGCACAGGGAGCAGTCTGTGTAACATGGGAGGAGCACAGGGAGCAGTCTGTGTAACATGGGAGGAGCACAGGGAGCAGTCTGTGTAACATGGGAGGAGCACAGGGAGCAGTCTGTGTAACATGGGAGGAGTACAGGGAGCAGTGTGTGTAACATGGGAGGAGCACAGGGAGCAGTCTGTGTAACATGGGAGGAGTACAGGGAACAGTCTGTGTAACATGGGAGGAGCACAGGGAGCAGTCTGTGTAACATGGGAGGAGCACAGGGAACAGTCTGTGTAACATGGGAGGAGCACAGGGAGCAGTGTGTGTAACATGGGAGGAGTACAGGGAGCAGTCTGTGTAACATGGGAGGAGCACAGGGAACAGTCTGTGTAACATGGGAGGAGTACAGGGAACAGTCTGTGTAACATGGGAGGAACTTAAGGAGCAGTCTGTGTAACATGGGAGGAGCACAGGGAACAGTCTGTGTAACATGGGAGGAGCACAGGGAGCAGTGTGTGTAACATGGGAGGAGCACAGGGAGCAGTCTGTGTAACATGGGAGGAGCACAGGGAGCAGTGTGTGTAACATGGGAGGAGTACAGGGAGCAGTGTGTGTAACATGGGAGGAGCACAGGGAACAGTCTGTGTAACATGGGAGGAGCACAGGGAACAGTCTGTGTAACATGGGAGGAGTACAGGGAACAGTCTGTGTAACATGGGAGGAGCACAGGGAGCAGTCTGTGTAACATGGGAGGAGCACAGAGAGCAGTCTGTGTAACATGGGAGGAGCACAGGGAACAGTCTGTGTAACATGGGAGGAGTACAGGGAGCAGTGTGTGTAACATGGGAGGAGCACAGGGAGCAGTCTGTGTAACATGGGAGGAGCACAGGGAACAGTCTGTGTAACATGGGAGGAGTACAGGGAGCAGTCTGTGTAACATTGGAGGAGCACAGGGAACAGTCTGTGTAACATGGGAGGAGTACAGGGAACAGTCTGTGTAACATGGGAGGAGCACAGGGAGCAGTCTGTGTAACATGGGAGGAGCACAGAGAGCAGTCTGTGTAACATGGGAGGAGCACAGGGAACAGTCTGTGTAACATGGGAGGAGTACAGGGAGCAGTGTGTGTAACATGGGAGGAGCACAGGGAGCAGTCTGTGTAACATGGGAGGAGCACAGGGAACAGTCTGTGTAACATGGGAGGAGCACAGGGAGCAGTCTGTGTAACATGGGAGGAGCACAGGGAGCAGTGTGTGTAACATGGGAGGAGTACAGGGAGCAGTGTGTGTAACATGGGAGGAGCACAGGGAACAGTCTGTGTAACATGGGAGGAGCACAGGGAACAGTCTGTGTAACATGGGAGGAGTACAGGGAACAGTCTGTGTAACATGGGAGGAGCACAGGGAGCAGTCTGTGTAACATGGGAGGAGCACAGAGAGCAGTCTGTGTAACATGGGAGGAGCACAGGGAACAGTCTGTGTAACATGGGAGGAGTACAGGGAGCAGTGTGTGTAACATGGGAGGAGCACAGGGAGCAGTCTGTGTAACATGGGAGGAGCACAGGGAACAGTCTGTGTAACATGGGAGGAGTACAGGGAGCAGTCTGTGTAACATTGGAGGAGCACAGGGAGCAGTCTGTGTAACATGGGAGGAACACAGGGAACAGTCTCTGTAACATGGGAGGAGTACAGGGAGCAGTGTGTGTAACATGGGAGGAGCACAGGGAGCAGTCTGTGTAACATGGGAGGAGCACAGGGAGCAGTCTGCGTAACATGGGAGGAGCACAGGGAGAAGTCTGTGTAACATGGGAGGAGCACAGGGAACAGTCTGTGTAACATGGGAGGAACACAGGGAACAGTCTCTGTAACATGGGAGGAGTACAGGGAGCAGTGTGTGTAACATGGGAGGAGCACAGGGAGCAGTCTGTGTAACATGGGAGGAGCACAGGGAGCAGTCTGTGTAACATTGGAGGAGCACAGGGAGCAGTCTGTGTAACATGGGAGGAGCACAGGGAACAGTCTGTGTAACATGGGAGGAGCACAGGGAACAGTCTGTGTAACATGGGAGGAGCACAGGGAGCAGTGTGTGTAACATGGGAGGAGTACAGGGAACAGTCTGTGTAACATGGTAGGAACATAGGGAGCAGTCTGTGTAACATGGGAGGAACACAGGGAACAGTCTGTGTAACATGGGAGGAGCACAGGGAGCAGTGTGTGTAACATGGGAGGAGCACAGGGAACAGTCTGTGTAACATGGGAGGAACACAGGGAGCAGTGTGTGTAACATGGGAGGAGCACAGGGAGCAGTCTGTGTAACATGGGAGGAGTACAGGGAGCAGTCTGTGTAACATTGGAGGAGCACAGGGAGCAGTCTGTGTAACATGGGAGGAGCACAGGGAACAGTCTGTGTAACATGGTAGGAACATAGGGAGCAATCTGTGTAACATGGGAGGAACACAGGGAACAGTCTGTGTAACATGGGAGGAGCACAGGGAGCAGTCTGTGTAACATGGGAGGAACATAGGGAGCAGTCTGTGTAACATGGGAGGAGGACAGGGAACAGTCTGTGTAACATGGGAGGAGCACAGGGAACAGTCTGTGTAACATGGGAGGAACACAGGGAACAGTCTGTGTAACATGGGAGGAGCACAGGGAGCAGTCTGTGTAACATGGGAGGAGTACAGGGAGCAGTCTGTGTAACATTGGAGGAGCACAGGGAACAGTCTGTGTAACATGGGAGGAGCACAGGGAGCAGTCTGAGTAACATGGGAGGAGTACAGGGAGCAGTGTGTGTAACATGGGAGGAGCACAGGGAGCGATCTGTGTAACATGGGAGGAGCACAGGGAACAGTCTGTGTAACATGGGAGGAGTACAGGGAGCAGTGTGTGTAACATGGGAGGAGCACAGGGAGCAGTCTGTGTAACATGGGAGGAGCACAGGGAACAGTCTGTGTAACATGGGAGGAGTACAGGGAGCAGTGTGTGTAACATGGGAGGAGCACAGGGAGCAGTCTGTGTAACATGGGAGGAGCACAGGGAACAGTCTGTGTAACATGGGAGGAGCACAGGGAGCAGTCTGTGTAACATGGGAGGAGTACAGGGAGCAGTGTGTGTAACATGGGAGGAGCACAGGGAACAGTCTGTGTAACATGGGAGGAGCACAGGGAGCAGTCTGTGTAACATGGGAGGAGCACAGGGAACAGTCTGTGTAACATGGGAGGAGCACAGGGAGCAGTCTGTGTAACATGGGAGGAGCACAGGGAGCAGTCTGTGTAACATGGGAGGAGCACAGGGAGCAGTCTGTGTAACATGGGAGGAGCACAGGGAGCAGTCTGTGTAACATGGGAGGAGTACAGGGAGCAGTGTGTGTAACATGGGAGGAGCACAGGGAGCAGTCTGTGTAACATGGGAGGAGTACAGGGAACAGTCTGTGTAACATGGGAGGAGCACAGGGAGCAGTCTGTGTAACATGGGAGGAGCACAGGGAACAGTCTGTGTAACATGGGAGGAGCACAGGGAGCAGTGTGTGTAACATGGGAGGAGTACAGGGAGCAGTCTGTGTAACATGGGAGGAGCACAGGGAACAGTCTGTGTAACATGGGAGGAGTACAGGGAACAGTCTGTGTAACATGGGAGGAACTTAAGGAGCAGTCTGTGTAACATGGGAGGAGCACAGGGAACAGTCTGTGTAACATGGGAGGAGCACAGGGAGCAGTGTGTGTAACATGGGAGGAGCACAGGGAGCAGTCTGTGTAACATGGGAGGAGCACAGGGAACAGTCTGTGTAACATGGGAGGAGCACAGGCAGCAGTCTGTGTAACATGGGAGGAGCACAGGGAGCAGTGTGTGTAACATGGGAGGAGTACAGGGAGCAGTGTGTGTAACATGGGAGGAGCACAGGGAACAGTCTGTGTAACATGGGAGGAGCAGAGGGAACAGTCTGTGTAACATGGGAGGAGTACAGGGAACAGTCTGTGTAACATGGGAGGAGCACAGGGAGCAGTCTGTGTAACATGGGAGGAGCACAGAGAGCAGTCTGTGTAACATGGGAGGAGCACAGGGAACAGTCTGTGTAACATGGGAGGAACACAGGGAGCAGTGTGTGTAACATGGGAGGAGCACAGGGAGCAGTCTGTGTAACATGGGAGGAGTACAGGGAGCAGTCTGTGTAACATTGGAGGAGCACAGGGAGCAGTCTGTGTAACATGGGAGGAGCACAGGGAACAGTCTGTGTAACATGGTAGGAACATAGGGAGCAATCTGTGTAACATGGGATGAACACAGGGAACAGTCTGTGTAACATGGGAGGAGCACAGGGAGCAGTCTGTGTAACATGGGAGGAACATAGGGAGCAGTCTGTGTAACATGGGAGGAGGACAGGGAACAGTCTGTGTAACATGGGAGGAGCACAGGGAACAGTCTGTGTAACATGGGAGGAACACAGGGAACAGTCTGTGTAACATGGGAGGAGCACAGGGAGCAGTCTGTGTAACATGGGAGGAGTACAGGGAGCAGTCTGTGTAACATTGGAGGAGCACAGGGAACAGTCTGTGTAACATGGGAGGAGCACAGGGAGCAGTCTGTGTAACATGGGAGGAGTACAGGGAGCAGTGTGTGTAACATGGGAGGAGCACAGGGAGCGATCTGTGTAACATGGGAGGAGCACAGGGAACAGTCTGTGTAACATGGGAGGAGTACAGGGAGCAGTGTGTGTAACATGGGAGGAGCACAGGGAGCAGTCTGTGTAACATGGGAGGAGCACAGGGAACAGTCTGTGTAACATGGGAGGAGTACAGGGAGCAGTGTGTGTAACATGGGAGGAGCACAGGGAGCAGTCTGTGTAACATGGGAGGAGCACAGGGAACAGTCTGTGTAACATGGGAGGAGCACAGGGAGCAGTCTGTGTAACATGGGAGGAGTATAGGGAGCAGTGTGTGTAACATGGGAGGAGCACAGGGAACAGTCTGTGTAACATGGGAGGAGCACAGGGAGCAGTCTGTGTAACATGGGAGGAGCACAGGGAACAGTCTGTGTAACATGGGAGGAGCACAGGGAGCAGTCTGTGTAACATGGGAGGAGCACAGGGAGCAGTCTGTGTAACATGGGAGGAGCACAGGGAGCAGTCTGTGTAACATGGGAGGAGCACAGGGAGCAGTCTGTGTAACATGGGAGGAGTACAGGGAGCAGTGTGTGTAACATGGGAGGAGCACAGGGAGCAGTCTGTGTAACATGGGAGGAGTACAGGGAACAGTCTGTGTAACATGGGAGGAGCACAGGGAGCAGTCTGTGTAACATGGGAGGAGCACAGGGAACAGTCTGTGTAACATGGGAGGAGCACAGGGAGCAGTGTGTGTAACATGGGAGGAGTACAGGGAGCAGTCTGTGTAACATGGGAGGAGCACAGGGAACAGTCTGTGTAACATGGGAGGAGTACAGGGAACAGTCTGTGTAACATGGGAGGAACTTAAGGAGCAGTCTGTGTAACATGGGAGGAGCACAGGGAACAGTCTGTGTAACATGGGAGGAGCACAGGGAGCAGTGTGTGTAACATGGGAGGAGCACAGGGAGCAGTCTGTGTAACATGGGAGGAGCACAGGGAACAGTCTGTGTAACATGGGAGGAGCACAGGCAGCAGTCTGTGTAACATGGGAGGAGCACAGGGAGCAGTGTGTGTAACATGGGAGGAGTACAGGGAGCAGTGTGTGTAACATGGGAGGAGCACAGGGAACAGTCTGTGTAACATGGGAGGAGCACAGGGAACAGTCTGTGTAACATGGGAGGAGTACAGGGAACAGTCTGTGTAACATGGGAGGAGCACAGGGAGCAGTCTGTGTAACATGGGAGGAGCACAGAGAGCAGTCTGTGTAACATGGGAGGAGCACAGGGAACAGTCTGTGTAACATGGGAGGAGTACAGGGAGCAGTGTGTGTAACATGGGAGGAGCACAGGGAGCAGTCTGTGTAACATGGGAGGAGCACAGGGAACAGTCTGTGTAACATGGGAGGAGCACAGGGAGCAGTGTGTGTAACATGGGAGGAGCACAGGGAGCAGTCTGTGTAACATGGGAGGAGCACAGGGAACAGTCTGTGTAACATGGGAGGAGTACAGGGAACAGTCTGTGTAACATGGGAGGAGTACAGGGAGCAGTCTGTGTAACATTGGAGGAGCACAGGGAGCAGTCTGTGTAACATGGGAGGAACACAGGGAACAGTCTCTGTAACATGGGAGGAGTACAGGGAGCAGTGTGTGTAACATGGGAGGAGCACAGGGAGCAGTCTGTGTAACATGGGAGGAGCACAGGGAGCAGTCTGCGTAACATGGGAGGAGCACAGGGAGAAGTCTGTGTAACATGGGAGGAGCACAGGGAACAGTCTGTGTAACATGGGAGGAACACAGGGAACAGTCTCTGTAACATGGGAGGAGTACAGGGAGCAGTGTGTGTAACATGGGAGGAGCACAGGGAGCAGTCTGTGTAACATGGGAGGAGCACAGGGAGCAGTCTGTGTAACATTGGAGGAGCACAGGGAGCAGTCTGTGTAACATGGGAGGAGCAGAGGGAACAGTCTGTGTAACATGGGAGGAGCACAGGGAACAGTCTGTGTAACATGGGAGGAGCACAGGGAGCAGTGTGTGTAACATGGGAGGAGTACAGGGAACAGTCTGTGTAACATGGTAGGAACATAGGGAGCAGTCTGTGTAACATGGGAGGAACACAGGGAACAGTCTGTGTAACATGGGAGGAGCACAGGGAGCAGTGTGTGTAACATGGGAGGAGCACAGGGAACAGTCTGTGTAACATGGGAGGAACACAGGGAGCAGTGTGTGTAACATGGGAGGAGCACAGGGAGCAGTCTGTGTAACATGGGAGGAGTACAGGGAGCAGTCTGTGTAACATTGGAGGAGCACAGGGAGCAGTCTGTGTAACATGGGAGGAGCACAGGGAACAGTCTGTGTAACATGGTAGGAACATAGGGAGCAATCTGTGTAACATGGGAGGAACACAGGGAACAGTCTGTGTAACATGGGAGGAGCACAGGGAGCAGTCTGTGTAACATGGGAGGAACATAGGGAGCAGTCTGTGTAACATGGGAGGAGGACAGGGAACAGTCTGTGTAACATGGGAGGAGCACAGGGAACAGTCTGTGTAACATGGGAGGAACACAGGGAACAGTCTGTGTAACATGGGAGGAGCACAGGGAGCAGTCTGTGTAACATGGGAGGAGTACAGGGAGCAGTCTGTGTAACATTGGAGGAGCACAGGGAACAGTCTGTGTAACATGGGAGGAGCACAGGGAGCAGTCTGAGTAACATGGGAGGAGCACAGGGAGCAGTCTGTGTAACATGGGAGGAGCACAGGGTGCAGTGTGTGTAACATGGGAGGAGCACAGGGAGCGATCTGTGTAACATGGGAGGAGCACAGGGAACAGTCTGTGTAACATGGGAGGAGTACAGGGAGCAGTGTGTGTAACATGGGAGGAGCACAGGGAGCAGTCTGTGTAACATGGGAGGAGCACAGGGAACAGTCTGTGTAACATGGGAGGAGTACAGGGAGCAGTGTGTGTAACATGGGAGGAGCACAGGGAGCAGTCTGTGTAACATGGGAGGAGCACAGGGAACAGTCTGTGTAACATGGGAGGAGCACAGGGAGCAGTCTGTGTAACATGGGAGGAGTACAGGGAGCAGTGTGTGTAACATGGGAGGAGCACAGGGAACAGTCTGTGTAACATGGGAGGAGCACAGGGAGCAGTCTGTGTAACATTGGAGGAGCACAGGGAACAGTCTGTGTAACATGGGAGGAGCACAGGGAGCAGTCTGAGTAACATGGGAGGAGCACAGGGAACAGTCTGTGTAACATGGGAGGAGCACAGGGAGCAGTGTGTGTAACATGGGAGGAGCACAGGGAGCGATCTGTGTAACATGGGAGGAGCACAGGGAACAGTCTGTGTAACATGGGAGGAGTACAGGGAGCAGTGTGTGTAACATGGGAGGAGCACAGGGAGCAGTCTGTGTAACATGGGAGGAGCACAGGGAACAGTCTGTGTAACATGGGAGGAGTACAGGGAGCAGTGTGTGTAACATGGGAGGAGCACAGGGAGCAGTCTGTGTAACATGGGAGGAGCACAGGGAACAGTCTGTGTAACATGGGAGGAGCACAGGGAGCAGTCTGTGTAACATGGGAGGAGTACAGGGAGCAGTGTGTGTAACATGGGAGGAGCACAGGGAACAGTCTGTGTAACATGGGAGGAGCACAGGGAGCAGTCTGTGTAACATGGGAGGAGCACAGGGAACAGTCTGTGTAACATGGGAGGAGCACAGGGAGCAGTCTGTGTAACATGGGAGGAGCACAGGGAGCAGTCTGTGTAACATGGGAGGAGCACAGGGAGCAGTCTGTGTAACATGGGAGGAGCACAGGGAGCAGTCTGTGTAACATGGGAGGAGTACAGGGAGCAGTGTGTGTAACATGGGAGGAGCACAGGGAGCAGTCTGTGTAACATGGGAGGAGTACAGGGAACAGTCTGTGTAACATGGGAGGAGCACAGGGAGCAGTCTGTGTAACATGGGAGGAGCACAGGGAACAGTCTGTGTAACATGGGAGGAGCACAGGGAGCAGTGTGTGTAACATGGGAGGAGTACAGGGAGCAGTCTGTGTAACATGGGAGGAGCACAGGGAACAGTCTGTGTAACATGGGAGGAGTACAGGGAACAGTCTGTGTAACATGGGAGGAACTTAAGGAGCAGTCTGTGTAACATGGGAGGAGCACAGGGAACAGTCTGTGTAACATGGGAGGAGCACAGGGAGCAGTGTGTGTAACATGGGAGGAGCACAGGGAGCAGTCTGTGTAACATGGGAGGAGCACAGGGAACAGTCTGTGTAACATGGGAGGAGCACAGGCAGCAGTCTGTGTAACATGGGAGGAGCACAGGGAGCAGTGTGTGTAACATGGGAGGAGTACAGGGAGCAGTGTGTGTAACATGGGAGGAGCACAGGGAACAGTCTGTGTAACATGGGAGGAGCAGAGGGAACAGTCTGTGTAACATGGGAGGAGTACAGGGAACAGTCTGTGTAACATGGGAGGAGCACAGGGAGCAGTCTGTGTAACATGGGAGGAGCACAGAGAGCAGTCTGTGTAACATGGGAGGAGCACAGGGAACAGTCTGTGTAACATGGGAGGAGTACAGGGAGCAGTGTGTGTAACATGGGAGGAGCACAGGGAGCAGTCTGTGTAACATGGGAGGAGCACAGGGAACAGTCTGTGTAACATGGGAGGAGCACAGGGAGCAGTGTGTGTAACATGGGAGGAGCACAGGGAGCAGTCTGTGTAACATGGGAGGAGCACAGGGTACAGTCTGTGTAACATGGGAGGAGTACAGGGAACAGTCTGTGTAACATGGGAGGAACTTAGGGAGCAGTCTGTGTAACATGGGAGGAGCACAGGGAACAGTCTGTGTAACATGGGAGGAGCACAGGGAGCAGTGTGTGTAACATGGGAGGAGCACAGGGAGCAGTCTGTGTAACATAGGAGGAGCACAGGGAACAGTCTGTGTAACATGGGAGGAGTACAGGGAGCAGTGTGTGTAACATGGGAGGAGCACAGGGAGCAGTGTGTGTAACATGGGAGGAGCACAGGGAACAGTCGGTGTAACATGGGAGGAGCACAGGGAGCAGTCTGTGTAACATGGGAGGAGCACAGGGAGCAGTGTGTGTAACATGGTAGGAGCGCAGGGAGCAGTCTGTGTAACATGGGAGGAGCACAGGGAGCAGTCTGTGTAACATGGGAGGAGCACAGGGAGCAGTCTGTGTAACATGGGAGGAGTACAGGGAGCAGTGTGTGTAACATGGGAGGAGCACAGGGAGCAGTCTGTTTAACATGGGAGGAGCACAGGGAACAGTCTTTGTAACATGGGAGGAGCACAGGGAACAGTCTGTGTAACATGGGAGGAGCACAGAGAGCAGTGTGTGTAACATGGGAGGAGCACAGGGAGCAGTGTGTGTAACATGGGAGGAGCACAGGGAACAGTCTGTGTAACATGGGAGGAGTACAGGGAGCAGTGTGTGTAACATGGGAGGAGCACAGGGAGCAGTCTGTGTAACATGGGAGGAGCACAGGGAACAGTCTGTGTAACATGGGAGGAGCACAGGGAGCAGTGTGTGTAACATGGGAGGAGCACAGGGAGCAGTCTGTGTAACATGGGAGGAGCACAGGGAACAGTCTGTGTAACATGGGAGGAGCACAGGGAACAGTCTGTGTAACATGGGAGGAACTTAGGGAGCAGTCTGTGTAACATGGGAGGAGCACAGGGAAGTCTGTGTAACATGGGAGGAGCGCAGGGAGCAGTCTGTGTAACATGGGAGGAGCACAGGGAGCAGTGTGTGTAACATGGGAGGAGCACAGGGAGCAGTCTGTGTAACATGGGAGGAACACAGGGAACAGTCTGTGTAACATGGGAGGAGCACAGGGAGCAGTCTGTGTAACATGGGAGGAGCACAGGGAACAGTCTGTGTAACATGGGAGGAGCACAGGGAACAGTCTGTGTAACATGGGAGGAGCACAGGGAACAGTCTGTGT
Organism: Ranitomeya imitator; assembly: GCF_032444005.1. Classification (NCBI taxonomy): domain Eukaryota; kingdom Metazoa; phylum Chordata; class Amphibia; order Anura; family Dendrobatidae; genus Ranitomeya; species Ranitomeya imitator. The sequence goes on from NC_091286.1 coordinate 663,455,616, forward strand.
AACATGGGAGGAACTTAGGGAGCAGTCTGTGTAACATGGGAGGAGCACAGGGAACAGTCTGTGTAACATGGGAGGAGTACAGGGAGCAGTGTGTGTAACATGGGAGGAACATAGGGAACAGTCTGTGTAATATGGGAGGAGTACAGGGAGCAGTCTGTGTAACATGGGAGGAACTTAGGGAGCAGTCTGTGTAACATGGGAGGAGCACAGGGAACAGTCTGTGTAACATCGGAGGAGTACAGGGAGCAGTGTGTGTAACATGGGAGGAACATAGGGAGCAGTCTGTGTAATATGGGCGGGGCACAGGGAGCAGTCTGTAACATGGGAGGAGCACAGGGAGTGGTCTGTGTATCATGGGAGGAGCACAGGGAGCGGTCTGTGTAACATGGGAGGAGCACAGGGAGCAGTCTGTGTAACATGGGAGGAGTACAGGGAGCAGTCTGTGTAACATGGGAGGAGTACAGGGAGCAGTCTGTGTAACATGGGAGGAGCACAGGGAGTGGTCTGTGTAACATGGGAGGAGCACAGGGAGCGGTCTGTGTAACATGTGAGGAGCACAGGGAGCAGTCTATGTAACATGGGAGGAGCACAGTGAGCGGTCTGTGTTACATGGGAGGAGCACAGGGAACAGTCTGTGCAACATGGGAGGAGCACAGGGAGCAGTCTGTGCAACATGGGAGGAGCACATGTAGTGGTCTGTGCAGCATGGGAGGAGCACAGGGAGCAGTCTGTGTAACATGGGAGGAGCACAGGGAACATTCTGTGTAACATGGGAGGAGTACAGGGAGCAGTGTGTGTAACATGGGAGGAGCACGGTGAGCAGTCTGTGTAACATAGGAGGAGCACAGGGAGCGGTCTGTGTAACATGGGAAGGAGCATAGGGAGCAGTCTATGTAATATGGGAGGAGCACAGGGAGCAGTCTGTGTAATATGGGAGGAACATGGGGAGCAGTCTGTGTAATATGGGTGGGGCACAGGGAGCAGTCTGTGTAACATGGTAGGAGCACATTGAGTGGTTTGTGTATCATGGGAGGAGCACAGGGAGCGGTCTGTGTAACATGGGAGGAGCACAGGGAGCGGTCTGTGTAACATGGGAGGAGCACAGGGAGCGGTCTGTGTAACATGGAAGGAGCACAGAGAACAGTCTGTGTAACATGGGAGTTGCACAGGGAGCAGTGTGTAACATGGGAGGAGCACAGGGAGCGGTATGTGTAACATGGGAGGAGCACAGTGAGCAGTGTGTGTAACATGGGAGTTGCACAGGAAGTGATCAGTGTAACATGGGAGGAGCACAGGGAGCAGTCTGTGTAACATGGGAGGAGCACAGGGAGCAGTCTGTGTAACATGGGAGGAGCACAGGGAACAGTCTGTGTAACATGGGAGGAGCACAGGGAACAGTCTGTGTAACATGGGAGGAGCACAGGGAGCAGTGTGTGTAACATGGGAGGAGCACAGGGAGCAGTCTGTGTAACATGGGAGGAGCACAGGGTACAGTCTGTGTAACATGGGAGGAGTACAGGGAACAGTCTGTGTAACATGGGAGGAACTTAGGGAGCAGTCTGTGTAACATGGGAGGAGCACAGGGAACAGTCTGTGTAACATGGGAGGAGCACAGGGAGCAGTGTGTGTAACATGGGAGGAGCACAGGGAGCAGTCTGTGTAACATAGGAGGAGCACAGGGAACAGTCTGTGTAACATGGGAGGAGTACAGGGAGCAGTGTGTGTAACATGGGAGGAGCACAGGGAGCAGTGTGTGTAACATGGGAGGAGCACAGGGAACAGTCGGTGTAACATGGGAGGAGCACAGGGAGCAGTCTGTGTAACATGGGAGGAGCACAGGGAGCAGTGTGTGTAACATGGTAGGAGCGCAGGGAGCAGTCTGTGTAACATGGGAGGAGCACAGGGAGCAGTCTGTGTAACATGGGAGGAGCACAGGGAGCAGTCTGTGTAACATGGGAGGAGTACAGGGAGCAGTGTGTGTAACATGGGAGGAGCACAGGGAGCAGTCTGTTTAACATGGGAGGAGCACAGGGAACAGTCTTTGTAACATGGGAGGAGCACAGGGAACAGTCTGTGTAACATGGGAGGAGCACAGAGAGCAGTGTGTGTAACATGGGAGGAGCACAGGGAGCAGTGTGTGTAACATGGGAGGAGCACAGGGAACAGTCTGTGTGTTGGAATAAGTTTAAATGCAACAACTCCATTCCTGTTGTAGTCTGCATTGAATGTCTATGAGTGTTCATTTGTCAGCTATGCTGTGATTGTTAAAGTTTGTACAAAAAGGTCAGAGGACTCTCACTGATTGCATCATTCTGCTGCTGTTTCCTTCACAGAGAGACATGTGTTACATGGACTAGATTATATCGGTAGTTACTGTCAAAGCTTTCTTATTTTGTTCCAGTTCAAGCTGCATATATTAAACACAGTTTGCCTTACGTTGGATTCTGCTGCTTATATGAAGTAACACGCGCTGCTGTGGTAATACTCCGGCTAACAGGTTATGGGCCCAGCCACCGGAAAGTAAATGGTAAAAAGCCCAGTCACCGGAATAAGCAGCGAGCCAAGCGCAGACAGCACAGAGGAACCCCCGGAATACAAGGACACCGGAACGCAAAGGTACCGCAGTGTACAGAGCACCGGACAGCGCAGCTTAAAGGGCCAGTAACAAACAAACAAAAAAAAAAAAGGTACAAGAGACAAGAATGTCTACAGAAAGGAATGCAGTGAAGTACACAGTGCCAAGTCTCACAAATCACAATTACAGCTCCTGGAAATTCAAGGTAAAGATGTTACTTATAAGAGAGGGTACATGGAAATGTATTGAACAGCCTGTGCCTGACCCAGTACCGGGTGATTGGCTAGAGACTGATCAGAAAGCACAAAGCACTATTTCCCTCAGCATAGATGATAACCAGATTGTACATGTATGCAAATGTGATACTGCAAAGAAAATGTGGGAAGAATTACAGAAAGTGCATGAAAGGTCAAATCTCAGCAATAAGCTATATCTTATGAGAAAGCTGTATCAGTCTAAATTAAGTGATGGCCAGCATATGCAGGACTATATCAGAAACACCCTAGAGATTGTGGAGCGCCTAAGGGGTATTGGTGAAGAAATTAAAGATTTTCATGTTGCTGCATTACTATTAAGTGGTCTTCCAGAAAGTTATGACACGCTTGTGACTGCATTAGATGCCAGACCAGATGATGAACTCACACTAGAATATGTGAAAGGGAAACTTGCAGATGAATACAAGAGAAAGTCAGAGACTATTAGCAATAATATATGCAAAGCAGAAGCAGCATTAAAGACACAGTACTTTTCTAAAGCTCAGAGTCATTTAAAGGAAACTCGTGAATGTTTTGTCTGTAAAAAGCCTGGTCACCTTAAAGCAGACTGCAGAGTGTGGAAAGCAAGAATGAATCAGTTTAAAAAGCAGGACAGTCATCAAAAGGTTAAAACAGCTGTAAAGAAGGAAGATGCATGTATTGCGACTGCATTTGGGGTCAGCACAAGCCCATATGCAAACCATGTTTGGTGTATTGACTCTGGAGCGACTGCTCACATGACACGTGATAAAGATTTCTTCATTAATCTAGATGAAAGCAAGTCTGAAAAGGTAATTTTAGCTAATGGTCACTATATGACATCAGAAGGAATAGGAGATGGTTATCTCCATTGTCAAGTTCAATCCTCAGCACAAGTCAGAAAAATCCCAGTTAAAGACGTGCTGTATGTTCCCAAACTTGAAAGTAACCTTTTATCTGTAAAGAAGCTTGCACAACAGGGAAATATAGTTACATTTAAGGATGACAGATGCATCATTTCAAAGAAGGGTCATACCCTTGCCGAAGGAAAAATCAAAGATGAACTTTATCAGCTGAAATGCAATGAAACTGTTTACAGTGCTAGACAAGATTTTCATAAGGACTGTATTCATGTGTGGCACAGACGCCTAGGCCACAGAGATCCAGAAGCAGTAAAGAAACTAGCTCAACTTGCAAATGGTATTGCAATCAACCAGTGTAATCAAACAATGAAGTGCACAAGTTGCCTAAAAGGGAAAATGTCCAGAAAATCGTTTCCTAAAGTAAGCACTACTAAATCTGCACAGATACTGGATTTGATACATACAGATGTGTGTGGTCCAATGAGTGTTCTTACTCCCAGCAAGAAGAGATATTTTCTCACATTCATTGATGATTATTCCAGATATACTGTTACTTACCTACTTCAAAGTAAAGATGAAGTTCCACAGAAACTTGAAGAATATCTTGCTGCAGTTCTTAACAAATTTGGAAGAATACCAAAGGTACTGCGAGCAGATAATGGAACTGAATATACAAGTGGTAAAGTGCAAACCATCCTGAAAAAGAATGGAATCGTGTTCCAGACAACCGTTCCATACAACCCAGAGCAGAATGGCACAGCAGAGAGAAAGAACCGAACTCTTTGTGAAAGTGGAAGAAGTATGCTATTTGATGGAAACCTACCTACAACATATTGGGGAGAAGCCATCATGACTGCTACCTATCTTCAAAATCGACTGCCAAGTAAAGCTACAAGTAAAACTCCATATGAGCTATGGAACTGTGAGAAGCCCAACCTGAAGCATCTCAGGATATTCGGAAGCAAAACTTTTGTGCATGTTCCCAAAGAAAAACGTTCTAAGTGGGAATCTCATGCAAAGGAAGGAGTTCTTGTGGGGTACAGTGAAACTCAGAAAGGATACAGAATCCTGCACCCACAGACCAACACAGTAACAATCAGCAGAGATGTAGTGATTGATGAAAACTCAGTATCGCTCAAATTTCATGAGGTTACGCAAATAATTCAACCTAAGGAACAAGAATTTCAGTCAGTGATTCCAGACATTGAAGAGAATCTCAAAGAAAATACTGAAGTCTGGATATGCTCTGAAAGTACTGAAAAAGAAACAGAAGAACCAAGCCAACCTCAGGAGATCAGAAGATCAGAAAGATCAAATAAAGGAATTCCAGCTAAACGCCTTTCTTATATGGTCAGATCAATTCCAGAAGAAGAGCCACAGTCATGGCAGGAAATGCAAAAACTGCCTATTCATAAGAAGCAAAAATGGATAAAAGCTGCTGATGAAGAAATGGAATCCCTTCATAAGCTCAAAACATGGGAGCTCACAGAGCTACCTCAAGGCAAGAAAGCAATTGGATGTAAGTGGGTCTTTAAGAACAAATATGACTCCGAAGGTAATGTTCACCGTTTTAAAGCAAGATTGGTCGCAAAAGGATATTCACAAAAATATGGTGAAGATTATGATGCTACTTTTGCTCCAGTTGCCAAGCAAACTACATTCAGAACTTTATTATCCATAGCTGCTGTTCAGCAGATGAAAGTAAGACATTTTGACATCAAAACAGCCTTTCTACATGGAGACATTGAAGAAGAGCTGTACATGACTCAACCAGAAGGCTATGTTAAAAGGGGTAAAGAGAACCTTGTTTGCAGAATGCAAAAATCTCTCTACGGCCTTAAGCAATCAGCAAGAGCATGGAACACTAAGATGAACAAAGTGTTAATCGACGAAGGATTTAAAAGGTCTCAAGCGGATCCATGTTTGTATACAAAAGGTGTATCACAAGATTGGATGTATGTTATTCTATATGTGGATGATGTAATAATAGCGCATCAAGAAGAGAGAGAAATTTCAAAACTAGGTCAAATTCTGAACAAGCATTTCGAGACCAAGGACCTTGGAGATGTGACATACTATTTGGGAATCCAAATCCAGAGAGAGGAAGATGGAAGTTTTCTTCTTAATCAAAATTCTAAAATCTCCACAGTTCTAAACCAGTTTGGAATGTCAGAAGCCAAAGGCATATCAACTCCAATGGATCCATCTTACCTAAAATTGGAAGGAGAAGAAGATCTGCTACCCACAAATGACAGTTACAGACAAGCAGTGGGGGCACTTCTATACATAGCAACCACAACCCGTCCAGATATCTCAGCCACAGTGGGAATTCTCTGCCGACGTGTAAGCAAGCCACGCCAAAGAGATTGGAATGCAATTAAGAGACTTCTTCAGTATCTTAAGGCAACCCAAGAGTTAAGTCTAAAGATTTCTGCATCAGGAGATCTAATTCTCAGAGGATATGTAGATGCAGATTGGGCTGGAGACTCAAGTGATCGAAGATCAACAAGTGGTTACTTGTTCAAGTTAGGACACACTTCAATCTCATGGTCCAGTAGAAAACAAGTGTCAGTTGCATTGTCTTCTACAGAAGCAGAATATACATCAGCTGCTCATGCAAGTCAAGAGTTAATTTGGTTGAAGCAACTTTTGGAAGAATTCGGCAAACCACTAGCTGAACCAACTGTTATCTATGAGGACAACCAAGGATGTATCAAGCTCGCCAGCAGTGAAAGGATAAGTGCAAGAACAAAGCACATTGATGTTAAACATCATCACTTGCGTGACTTAGTAGAGCGTGAAGTTCTAAAGTTTGTTTACTGTGAATCTGACAAGATGTTAGCAGATGTTTTGACAAAGCCATTGTCAAGAGCCAAGTTTGAAGAATTCAGAACTGCAATGGGACTAACAGGATAAGCAGTTGTTGAGTGGGGGTGTTGGAATAAGTTTAAATGCAACAACTCCATTCCTGTTGTAGTCTGCATTGAATGTCTATGAGTGTTCATTTGTCAGCTATGCTGTGATTGTTAAAGTTTGTACAAAAAGGTCAGAGGACTCTCACTGATTGCATCATTCTGCTGCTGTTTCCTTCACAGAGAGACATGTGTTACATGGACTAGATTATATCGGTAGTTACTGTCAAAGCTTTCTTATTTTGTTCCAGTTCAAGCTGCATATATTAAACACAGTTTGCCTTACGTTGGATTCTGCTGCTTATATGAAGTAACACGCGCTGCTGTGGTAATACTCCGGCTAACACTGTGTAACATGGGAGGAGTACAGGGAGCAGTGTGTGTAACATGGGAGGAGCACAGGGAGCAGTCTGTGTAACATGGGAGGAGCACAGGGAACAGTCTGTGTAACATGGGAGGAGCACAGGGAGCAGTGTGTGTAACATGGGAGGAGCACAGGGAGCAGTCTGTGTAACATGGGAGGAGCACAGGGAACAGTCTGTGTAACATGGGAGGAGCACAGGGAACAGTCTGTGTAACATGGGAGGAACTTAGGGAGCAGTCTGTGTAACATGGGAGGAGCACAGGGAAGTCTGTGTAACATGGGAGGAGCGCAGGGAGCAGTCTGTGTAACATGGGAGGAGCACAGGGAGCAGTGTGTGTAACATGGGAGGAGCACAGGGAGCAGTCTGTGTAACATGGGAGGAACACAGGGAACAGTCTGTGTAACATGGGAGGAGCACAGGGAGCAGTCTGTGTAACATGGGAGGAGCACAGGGAGCAGTGTGTGTAACATGGGAGGAGCACAGGGAGCAGTCTGTGTAACATGGGAGGAACACAGGGAACAGTCTGTGTAACATGGGAGGAGCACGGTGAGCAGTCTGTGTAACATAGGAGGAGCACAGGGAGCGGTCTGTGTAACATGGGAAGGAGCATAGGGAGCAGTCTATGTAATATGGGAGGAGCACAGGGAGCAGTCTGTGTAATATGGGAGGAACATGGGGAGCAGTCTGTGTAATATGGGTGGGGCACAGGGAGCAGTCTGTGTAACATGGTAGGAGCACATTGAGTGGTTTGTGTATCATGGGAGGAGCACAGGGAGCGGTCTGTGTAACATGGGAGGAGCACAGGGAGCGGTCTGTGTAACATGGGAGGAGCACAGGGAGCGGTCTGTGTAACATGGAAGGAGCACAGAGAACAGTCTGTGTAACATGGGAGTTGCACAGGGAGCAGTGTGTAACATGGGAGGAGCACAGGGAGCGGTATGTGTAACATGGGAGGAGCACAGTGAGCAGTGTGTGTAACATGGGAGTTGCACAGGAAGTGATCAGTGTAACATGGGAGGAGCACAGGGAGCAGTCTGTGTAACATGGGAGGAGCACAGGGAGCAGTCTGTGTAACATGGGAGGAGCACAGGGAACAGTCTGTGTAACATGGGAGGAGCACAGGGAACAGTCTGTGTAACATGGGAGGAGCACAGGGAGCAGTGTGTGTAATATGGGAGGAACATAGGGAGCAGTCTGTGTAACATGGGAGGAGCACAGGGAGCAGTCTGTGTAACATGGGAGGAGTACAGGGAACAGTCTGTGTAACATGGGAGGAGCACAGGGAGCAGTCTGTGTAACATGGGAGGAGCACAGGGAGCAGTCTGTGTAACATGGGAGGAGCACAGGGAGCAGTCTGTAACATGGGAGGAGCACAGGGAACAGTCTGTGTAACATGGGAGGAGTACAGGGAGCAGTCTGTGTAACAAGGGAGGAGCACAGGGAGCAGTCTGTGTAACATGGGAGGAGCACAGGGAACAGTCTGTGTAACATGGGAGGAGCACAGGGAACAGTCTGTGTAACATGGGAGGAGTACAGGGAGCAGTGTGTGTAACATGGGAGGAGCACAGGGAGCAGTCTGTGTAACATGGGAGGAGCACAGGGAACAGTCTGTGTAACATGGGAGGAGTACAGGGAGCAGTGTGTGTAACATGGGAGGAGCACAGGGAGCAGTCTGTGTAACATGGGAGGAGCACAGGGAACAGTCTGTGTAACATGGGAGGAGCACAGGGAGCAGTCTGTGTAACATGGGAGGAGTACAGGGAGCAGTGTGTGTAACATGGGAGGAGCACAGGGAACAGTCTGTGTAACATGGGAGGAGCACAGGGAGCAGTCTGTGTAACATGGGAGGAGCACAGGGAACAGTCTGTGTAACATGGGAGGAGCACAGGGAGCAGTCTGTGTAACATGGGAGGAGCACAGGGAGCAGTCTGTGTAACATGGGAGGAGCACAGGGAGCAGTCTGTGTAACATGGGAGGAGCACAGGGAGCAGTCTGTGTAACATGGGAGGAGTACAGGGAGCAGTGTGTGTAACATGGGAGGAGCACAGGGAGCAGTCTGTGTAACATGGGAGGAGTACAGGGAACAGTCTGTGTAACATGGGAGGAGCACAGGGAGCAGTCTGTGTAACATGGGAGGAGCACAGGGAACAGTCTGTGTAACATGGGAGGAGCACAGGGAGCAGTGTGTGTAACATGGGAGGAGTACAGGGAGCAGTCTGTGTAACATGGGAGGAGCACAGGGAACAGTCTGTGTAACATGGGAGGAGTACAGGGAACAGTCTGTGTAACATGGGAGGAACTTAAGGAGCAGTCTGTGTAACATGGGAGGAGCACAGGGAACAGTCTGTGTAACATGGGAGGAGCACAGGGAGCAGTGTGTGTAACATGGGAGGAGCACAGGGAGCAGTCTGTGTAACATGGGAGGAGCACAGGGAACAGTCTGTGTAACATGGGAGGAGCACAGGCAGCAGTCTGTGTAACATGGGATGAGCACAGGGAGCAGTGTGTGTAACATGGGAGGAGTACAGGGAGCAGTATGTGTAACATGGGAGGAGCACAGGGAACAGTCTGTGTAACATGGGAGGAGCACAGGGAACAGTCTGTGTAACATGGGAGGAGTACAGGGAACAGTCTGTGTAACATGGGAGGAGCACAGGGAGCAGTCTGTGTAACATGGGAGGAGCACAGAGAGCTGTCTGTGTAACATGGGAGGAGCACAGGGAACAGTCTGTGTAACATGGGAGGAGTACAGGGAGCAGTGTGTGTAACATGGGAGGAGCACAGGGAGCAGTCTGTGTAACATGGGAGGAGCACAGGGAACAGTCTGTGTAACATGGGAGGAGCACAGGGAGCAGTGTGTGTAACATGGGAGGAGCACAGGGAGCAGTCTGTGTAACATGGGAGGAGCACAGGGTACAGTCTGTGTAACATGGGAGGAGTACAGGGAACAGTCTGTGTAACATGGGAGGAACTTAGGGAGCAGTCTGTGTAACATGGGAGGAGCACAGGGAACAGTCTGTGTAACATGGGAGGAGCACAGGGAGCAGTGTGTGTAACATGGGAGGAGCACAGGGAGCAGTCTGTGTAACATAGGAGGAGCACAGGGAACAGTCTGTGTAACATGGGAGGAGTACAGGGAGCAGTGTGTGTAACATGGGAGGAGCACAGGGAGCAGTGTGTGTAACATGGGAGGAGCACAGGGAACACTCGGTGTAACATGGGAGGAGCACAGGGAGCAGTCTGTGTAACATGGGAGGAGCACAGGGAGCAGTGTGTGTAACATGGGAGGAGCGCAGGGAGCAGTCTGTGTAACATGGGAGGAGCACAGGGAGCAGTCTGTGTAACATGGGAGGAGCACAGGGAGCAGTCTGTGTAACATGGGAGGAGTACAGGGAGCAGTGTGTGTAACATAGGAGGAGCACAGGGAGCAGTCTGTGTAACATGGGAGGAGCACAGGGAACAGTCTGTGTAACATGGGAGGAGCACAGGGAACAGTCTGTGTAACATGGGAGGAGCACAGAGAGCAGTGTGTGTAACATGGGAGGAGCACAGGGAGCAGTGTGTGTAACATGGGAGGAGCACAGGGAACAGTCTGTGTAACATGGGAGGAGTACAGGGAGCAGTGTGTGTAACATGGGAGGAGCACAGGGAGCAGTCTGTGTAACATGGGAGGAGCACAGGGAACAGTCTGTGTAACATGGGAGGAGCACAGGGAGCAGTGTGTGTAACATGGGAGGAGCACAGGGAGCAGTCTGTGTAACATGGGAGGAGCACAGGGAACAGTCTGTGTAACATGGGAGGAGCACAGGGAACAGTCTGTGTAACATGGGAGGAACTTAGGGAGCAGTCTGTGTAACATGGGAGGAGCACAGGGAACAGTCTGTGTAACATGGGAGGAGCGCAGGGAGCAGTCTGTGTAACATGGGAGGAGCACAGGGAGCAGTGTGTGTAACATGGGAGGAGCACAGGGAGCAGTCTGTGTAACATGGGAGGAGCACAGGGAACAGTCTGTGTAACATGGGAGGAGTACAGGGAACAGTCTGTGTAACATGGGAGGAACTTAAGGAGCAGTCTGTGTAACATGGGAGGAGCACAGGGAACAGTCTGTGTAACATGGGAGGAGCACAGGGAGCAGTGTGTGTAACATGGGAGGAGCACAGGGAGCAGTCTGTGTAACATCGGAGGAGCACAGGGAACAGTCTGTGTAACATGGGAGGAGCACAGGCAGCAGTCTGTGTAACATGGGATGAGCACAGGGAGCAGTGTGTGTAACATGGGAGGAGTACAGGGAGCAGTGTGTGTAACATGGGTGGAGCACAGGGAACAGTCTGTGTAACATGGGAGGAGCACAGGGAACAGTCTGTGTAACATGGGAGGAGTACAGGGAACAGTCTGTGTAACATGGGAGGAGTACAGGGAACAGTCTGTGTAACATGGGAGGAGCACAGAGAGCAGTCTGTGTAACATGGGAGGAGCACAGGGAACAGTCTGTGTAACATGGGAGGAGCACAGGGAGCAGTGTGTGTAACATGGGAGGAGCACAGGGAGCAGTCTGTGTAACATGGGAGGAGCACAGGGAACAGTCTGTGTAACATGGGAGGAGCACAGGGAGCAGTGTGTGTAACATGGGAGGAGCACAGGGAGCAGTCTGTGTAACATGGGAGGAGCACAGGGTACAGTCTGTGTAACATGGGAGGAGTACAGGGAACAGTCTGTGTAACATGGGAGGAACTTAGGGAGCAGTCTGTGTAACATGGGAGGAGCACAGGGAACAGTCTGTGTAACATGGGAGGAGCACAGGTAGCAGTGTGTGTAACATGGGAGGAGCACAGGGAGCAGTCTGTGTAACATAGGAGGAGCACAGGGAACAGTCTGTGTAACATGGGAGGAGTACAGGGAGCAGTGTGTGTAACATGGGAGGAGCACAGGGAGCAGTGTGTGTAACATGGGAGGAGCACAGGGAACAGTCGGTGTAACATGGGAGGAGCACAGGGAGCAGTCTGTGTAACATGGGAGGAGCACAGGGAGCAGTGTGTGTAACATGGGAGGAGCGCAGGGAGCAGTCTGTGTAACATGGGAGGAGCACAGGGAGCAGTCTGTGTAACATGGGAGGAGCACAGGGAGCAGTCTGTGTAACATGGGAGGAGTACAGGGAGCAGTGTGTGTAACATGGGAGGAGCACAGGGAGCAGTCTGTGTAACATGGGAGGAGCACAGGGAACAGTCTGTGTAACATGGGAGGAGCACAGGGAACAGTCTGTGTAACATGGGAGGAGCACAGAGAGCAGTGTGTGTAACATGGGAGGAGCACAGGGAGCAGTGTGTGTAACATGGGAGGAGCACAGGGAACAGTCTGTGTAACATGGGAGGAGTACAGGGAGCAGTGTGTGTAACATGGGAGGAGCACAGGGAGCAGTCTGTGTAACATGGGAGGAGCACAGGGAACAGTCTGTGTAACATGGGAGGAGCACAGGGAGCAGTGTGTGTAACATGGGAGGAGCACAGGGAGCAGTCTGTGTAACATGGGAGGAGCACAGGGAACAGTCTGTGTAACATGGGAGGAGCACAGGGAACAGTCTGTGTAACATGGGAGGAACTTAGGGAGCAGTCTGTGTAACATGGGAGGAGCACAGGGAACAGTCTGTGTAACATGGGAGGAGCGCAGGGAGCAGTCTGTGTAACATGGGAGGAGCACAGGGAGCAGTGTGTGTAACATGGGAGGAGCACAGGGAGCAGTCTGTGTAACATGGGAGGAACACAGGGAACAGTCTGTGTAACATGGGAGGAGCACAGGGAGCAGTCTGTGTAACATGGGAGGAGCACAGGGAACAGTCTGTGTAACATGGGAGGAGCACAGAGAGCAGTGTGTGTAACATGGGAGGAGCACAGGGAGCAGTCTGTGTAACATGGGAGGAGCACAGGGAACAGTCTGTGTAACATGGGAGGAGTACAGGGAGCAGTGTGTGTAACATGGGAGGAGCACAGGGAGCAGTCTTTGTAACATGGGAGGAGCACAGGGAACAGTCTGTGTAACATGGGAGGAGCACAGGGAGCAGTGTGTGTAACATGGGAGGAGCACAGGGAGCAGTCTGTGTAACATGGGAGAAGCACAGGGAACAGTCTGTGTAACATGGGAGGAGCACAGGGAACAGTCTGTGTAACATTGGAGGAACTTAGGGAGCAGTCTGTGTAACATGGGAGGAGCACAGGGAGCAGTGTGTGTAACATGGGAGGAGCACAGGGAGCAGTCTGTGTAACATGGGAGGAACACAGGGAACAGTCTGTGTAACATGGGAGGAGCACAGGGAACAGTCTGTGTAACATGGGAGGAACTTAGGGAGCAGTCTGTGTAACATGGGAGGAGCACAGGCAACAGTCTGTGTAACATGGGAGGAGTACAGGGAGCAGTGTGTGTAACATGGGAGGAACATAGGGAACAGTCTGTGTAATATGGGAGGAGTACAGGGAGCAGTCTGTGTAACATGGGAGGAACTTAGGGAGCAGTCTGTGTAACATGGGAGGAGCACAGGGAACAGTCTGTGTAACATCGGAGGAGCACAGGGAGCAGTGTGTGTAACATGGGAGGAGCACAGGGAGCAGTCTGTGTAACATGGGAGGAGCACAGGGAGCAGTCTCTGTAACATGGGAGGAGCACAGGGAACAGTCTGTGTAACATGGGAGGAGCACAGGGAGCAGTCTGTGTAACATGGGAGGAGCACAGGGAACAGTCTGTGTAACATGGGAGGAGCACAGGGAGCAGTCTGTGTAACATGGGAGGAGCACAGGGAGCAGTCTGTGTAACATGGGAGGAACATAGGGAGCAGTCTGTGTAACATGGGAGGAGCACAGGGAGCAGTGTGTGTAACATGGGAGGAGCACAGGGAACAGTCTGTGTAACATGGGAGGAGCACAGGGAGCAGTGTGTGTAACATGGGAGGAGCACAGGGAGCAGTCTGTGTAATATGGGAGGAACATAGGGAACAGTCTGTTTAACATGGGAGGAGGACGGGGAGCAGTCTGTGTAACATGGGAGGAGCACAGTGAGCAGTCTGTGTAACATGGGAGGAGTATATGGATCAGTCTGTGTAACATGGGAGGAACATAGGGAGCAGTCTGTGTAACATGGGAGGAGCACAGGGAGCAGTGTGTGTAACATGGGAGGAGCACAGGGAACAGTCTGTGTAACATGGGAGGAGCACAGGGAGCAGTGTGTGTAATATGGGAGGAACATAGGGAACAGTCTGTTTAACATGGGAGGAGGACGGGGAGCAGTCTGTGTAACATGGGAGGAGCACAGTGAGCAGTCTGTGTAACATGGGAGGAGTATATGGATCAGTCTGTGTAACATGGGAGGAACACAGGGAACAGTCTCTGTAACATGGGAGGAGCACAGAGAGCAGTGTGTGTAACATGGGAGGAGCACAGGGAGCAGTGTGTGTAACATGGGAGGAGCACAGGGAACAGTCTGTGTAACATGGGAGGAGTACAGGGAGCAGTGTGTGTAACATGGGAGGAGCACAGGGAGCAGTCTGTGTAACATGGGAGGAGCACAGGGAACAGTCTGTGTAACATGGGAGGAGCACAGGGAGCAGTCTGTGTAACATGGGAGGAGCACAGGGAGCAGTGTGTGTAACATGGGAGGAGCACAGGGAGCAGTCTGTGTAACATGGGAGGAGCACAGGGAACAGTCTGTGTAACATGGGAGGAGCACAGGGAACAGTCTGTGTAACATGGGAGGAACTTAGGGAGCAGTCTGTGTAACATGGGAGGAGCACAGGGAACAGTCTGTGTAACATGGGAGGAGCGCAGGGAGCAGTCTGTGTAACATGGGAGGAGCACAGGGAGCAGTGTGTGTAACATGGGAGGAGCACAGGGAGCAGTCTGTGTAACATGGGAGGAACACAGGGAACAGTCTGTGTAACATGGGAGGAGCACAGGGAGCAGTCTGTGTAACATGGGAGGAGCACAGGGAACAGTCTGTGTAACATGGGAGGAGCACAGAGAGCAGTGTGTGTAACATGGGAGGAGCACAGGGAGCAGTCTGTGTAACATGGGAGGAGCACAGGGAACAGTCTGTGTAACATGGGAGGAGTACAGGGAGCAGTGTGTGTAACATGGGAGGAGCACAGGGAGCAGTCTTTGTAACATGGGAGGAGCACAGGGAACAGTCTGTGTAACATGGGAGGAGCACAGGGAGCAGTGTGTGTAACATGGGAGGAGCACAGGGAGCAGTCTGTGTAACATGGGAGAAGCACAGGGAACAGTCTGTGTAACATGGGAGGAGCACAGGGAACAGTCTGTGTAACATTGGAGGAACTTAGGGAGCAGTCTGTGTAACATGGGAGGAGCACAGGGAACAGTCTGTGTAACATGGGAGGAGCACAGGGAGCAGTGTGTGTAACATGGGAGGAGCACAGGGAGCAGTCTGTGTAACATGGGAGGAACACAGGGAACAGTCTGTGTAACATGGGAGGAGCACAGGGAACAGTCTGTGTAACATGGGAGGAACTTAGGGAGCAGTCTGTGTAACATGGGAGGAGCACAGGCAACAGTCTGTGTAACATGGGAGGAGTACAGGGAGCAGTGTGTGTAACATGGGAGGAACATAGGGAACAGTCTGTGTAATATGGGAGGAGTACAGGGAGCAGTCTGTGTAACATGGGAGGAACTTAGGGAGCAGTCTGTGTAACATGGGAGGAGCACAGGGAACAGTCTGTGTAACATCGGAGGAGCACAGGGAGCAGTGTGTGTAACATGGGAGGAGCACAGGGAGCAGTCTGTGTAACATGGGAGGAGCACAGGGAGCAGTCTCTGTAACATGGGAGGAGCACAGGGAACAGTCTGTGTAACATGGGAGGAGCACAGGGAGCAGTCTGTGTAACATGGGAGGAGCACAGGGAACAGTCTGTGTAACATGGGAGGAGCACAGGGAGCAGTCTGTGTAACATGGGAGGAGCACAGGGAGCAGTCTGTGTAACATGGGAGGAACATAGGGAGCAGTCTGTGTAACATGGGAGGAGCACAGGGAGCAGTGTGTGTAACATGGGAGGAGCACAGGGAACAGTCTGTGTAACATGGGAGGAGCACAGGGAGCAGTGTGTGTAACATGGGAGGAGCACAGGGAGCAGTCTGTGTAATATGGGAGGAACATAGGGAACAGTCTGTTTAACATGGGAGGAGGACGGGGAGCAGTCTGTGTAACATGGGAGGAGCACAGTGAGCAGTCTGTGTAACATGGGAGGAGTATATGGATCAGTCTGTGTAACATGGGAGGAACATAGGGAGCAGTCTGTGTAACATGGGAGGAGCACAGGGAGCAGTGTGTGTAACATGGGAGGAGCACAGGGAACAGTCTGTGTAACATGGGAGGAGCACAGGGAGCAGTGTGTGTAATATGGGAGGAACATAGGGAACAGTCTGTTTAACATGGGAGGAGGACGGGGAGCAGTCTGTGTAACATGGGAGGAGCACAGTGAGCAGTCTGTGTAACATGGGAGGAGTATATGGATCAGTCTGTGTAACATGGGAGGAACACAGGGAACAGTCTCTGTAACATGGGAGGAGCACAGAGAGCAGTGTGTGTAACATGGGAGGAGCACAGGGAGCAGTGTGTGTAACATGGGAGGAGCACAGGGAACAGTCTGTGTAACATGGGAGGAGTACAGGGAGCAGTGTGTGTAACATGGGAGGAGCACAGGGAGCAGTCTGTGTAACATGGGAGGAGCACAGGGAACAGTCTGTGTAACATGGGAGGAGCACAGGGAGCAGTGTGTGTAACATGAGAGGAGCATAGGGAGCAGTCTGTAACATGGGAAGATCATAGGATCTGTGTAACATGGGAGTATAATAGGGCGCTATCTGTATTATATGGAGGCAGCATAGGGTTCAGTCTGTGTAACATGGATAGGCGAATGATGAAGCATAGGGAGCAATCTGTGTATAAGTGGGGCGTGGAGGCAGTTTATGATTTAAATAGGAACATGTTGCTTACTCTGTGTGAGAAGTAAAGGCACAGAGATCAGTTTGTGAAAGTGGAGAATTGGACATACTCTTTGTTGATCAGGGGCAAAAGGAACAGTTTGTGGAGTAAAGCGGGCATGTAGTTTGTGGCAGAGAATATAAGGAACAATCTATGAGAGAATAGTAAGTGGTATAAATTGCACAGGAATCCCTTACCACATAGTGATCACAATGGTAGCAAAAAAGGGTGAAAGTCCTTTTCCAAGGGTCATTCCACAGGTCATGACTCATGAAGAAAGAGAATAGGTGTGTGGAAGGGGCTTACAAACTGTCACTCCGTAGGTAGCAGTATTGAAGCTTAAAAATACTGTATTAAGTGTTGGCTTTTAACGAAAACTAAAAGACATTATGGGTAATTATAAGTCATTTTGTCTTTGATAACAGAAAATGTTCAAAAAGAAATTGAAAAGGTTATCGGATCCACCGAGCCTCAGATGGCGCACCGCAAACACATGCCATACACAGACGCTGTAATCCACGAAGTTCAGAGATTCGCAAATGTTGTGCCAACCAATCTGCCATATATGACCACTCAAGATGTCACACTGAAGCATTTCTTCCTACCAAAAGTAAGAAGTAAAATACGGTATTGCTTGACTTTTCTTAATTTAAGGAAGCTTCTGTTTTTTTTGTTTCTAAGAACTATTGAGGCACTTAGTAATAATAAAAGAGATCGTCTGTAATCATCCTTCACAATTAAGAGAATTGTTCTAACTCTGCCCACTGAATTTACCAAGTGTTGCAAAAAAATGTTCTGCACATAGTTTGAGGCCAGACTTAAAGAAAATCCAGCTTAAATATATAGTGAAAAACATAATTAACAAAATATAAAGCTTACAATATGATGTGAAATGTGGAAACACTATAGATGTAATTACAGGCAAAACTATACTCTTAATCGATAAGTATTGTCACGTTTTTATTAGGCTATCAGTATGTGTAAAGCGCTTTCCGTTCACTGCTCTCCACCTCCACTCAGCGTCCACGATAATGACCACAGGCACAGGCCTCGGGGATAACAGTTGCATTTACTTTCACAGGAATGGGAAAATATGACACGGAGTAACTGCTTTACAGCTCACGGGGTTAAACCACAGCAAATACAGTACAGAGTTAGATATTGACATGGAATTGAGGCTTCAGAGCTTTAAAAACCTGCTTCTTTATATGTAGTACTTGTAAGCAGGGCCGGACTGGCCATTTGGCAATTCTGGCAAATGCCAGAAAGGCCTGTCTAGTCATGGGCTGCCTTGTCTGCAACGTTGTTAACAGATTCAGTGTTCTCAAGACACCCATACTGCTAAGGCTTCTTTCACACTAGCGTCGGGCTCGGCCCGTCGCAGTGCGTCGGGCTGAGGTTACCGACGCTAGCATTGTAAGCGCCGCACAACGGGTGCAGCGGATGCAGATTTTCATCGCATCCGGTGCCCCATTGTGAGGTGCGGGGAGGTGGTGGAGGAGTTCCGGCCGCGCATGCACGGTCGGAAAAAGCGGTCCGTCGGCAGCATAAAACGTTACATGTAGCGTTTTTTTGTGCCGACGGTCCGCCAAAGCACGACGCATCCGTCGCACGACGGATGCGACGTGTGGCAATCCGTCGCAATGCGTTGCCAATACAAGTCTATGGGGAAAAAACGCATCCTGCAAGCACTTTTGCAGGATGCGTTTTTTCGGCAGAAAGACGCATTGTGACGGATTGCAGTTAACGCTAGTGTGAAAGTAGCCTAAGAGTTGTGATGGACACAAAGTCGCTGACTCCATCACTTACTCCAGCAGGCCAATGGGTATCATTAGTATATTGTAACTGTAGTAAATCTTACTTTTCTCCATCCAGGGAAATATTAGTAATATATTCCATCTGGTGCTTGGGGATGGGGACAACATGGGCCTGTGTGATTTCAAATGCCAGAGCTGAATTTCAGCCCCAGTCCGTACCTGCTTGTAAGTTGTTATAGAGAGATTCAGAGTCTTTTGTAGTTTTATGCAGAAGATTTTATGTAGTAAGAATATTCCACCAACCTGGGATTCCTGGGGTAATTTCTAAGCTATTCAGGCCTAGAGGGTCTTGAAGAGAGGGAACCTCCACATGTGCCGTGCTCCCAGAGACAGTTTGTTTCAGACTGGGGTTTTCCCAGCTCTCCTGGTCTAGACAGGGTGGAAACTAGAATAGCCCCTCCTCTTGAAACCTCAGTTCTCATGTCAAGACTTTACATCGTATACATTTCACCAGCAGATGGTGTTGGAACATAAGAAATTAGAAAATACCTGGAAAAATACATGAATCAAATTAAGACACATGTCTTAATAACAGTAAAAAGGGTAGCTAGAATGTGAGCTATAGTGTACAGTCCAGGTGTAGTTAAAGGGACAGTCATAACCTGAGCCAGGTCACTACATACTCCCCCTCTTAAGGTGAGTCGTCCTCGGTGATTGTACAAATTGAGAACAGCTAATGAAGGATGGAGATATATATGCAATGTTAAGTAACAACATGGCAAGAATGTTAAGACATATGGAAGAACAATATGCAATAATAACTGTAAAACAAGAAGGTGATAGGGCCCATTTGCAATAGAGTCTCTTTCCGCAATATATTATGAGCCATGTGAAAGGCTCTGGAATGGCACTTTTAGAGGCAAGGAAAATTCAATAACAAGTTCATGGCTGTATATAAAATAATGTAAAGAATAAATAAGGTGGTTGGTATAACCCAGAAGCTGACTCTTAAACGTTGCTAAACTATCTAGCTGACCAAATAAGTACAAGAATATATACACATGGAAACATATGGTCTTTAATCTCTCCAATGGGCTGGAAGTATTCCTTTTGTGCTTCGCTCCGTATGCCTGAACACTTGATGGTCCTCTTGTGCAGAAATGATACGGTCTGCTGGTTCAGGTGAAGTTGGTGGAGGAGTAGCGACTGGGGCAGTAACTGAGATGGGAACATACTGATAGCATGAATGATAAATTGATAGTCATAGAGGGGCTCCTTTACCATAGGTTGTCTGGGTGATGGTTCCAAGACAGGAACTGGTGTGTAGACCGGCATGACTTGAGGAGGAGGTAAGGACATCACCAGGAGATCTTCTTTGGTACATAACTTCATGCGGTCTCTGTGCACCGTCTGTGCCACCATTCCAGGTTTCTTCACTTCGTATACATCTGACTCAGGGTATAAATTAGCTTTCACTGTGTTTGGCTCTGTTTTCCAAAGGGAATTGAGTTTCCCTGTATGGTGGCACTTGTTTAGCCATACCTTGTCTCCAATTTGAAGTGGAAATGCATTAGTTCTTTGGTTGTAACTCTCTCTTCCTGTTGACGGTGAGCCTCACCCATTCGGTAATCAACAATCTGTTTAGCTTTGTGTATTCTTCGCTGATGCTGTAAGATCCAATCAGTTTTAGGCAAGAGATTGATCACATCGGGAACTTGGATTCCAAGAGCACGATCTTTTGGAAGCTGGCCTTGTTTTCCAAACATCAGGTAATATGGTGAGTAGTGTTGTGAATTCTGCTCTTGGGTTCCCTCCAGTGGTTGTTGGTGGGAATGCAGTTGTCTCTGACTCGCAGTCCTGGCCAGGTGTATCGGATAATTACAATTCTGACTGGGATATTTAGGTGTGCTGGATCCTTTAGCCCTTGCCAGTTGTGAATGTTCCTTGTGAAGTGTTGGATCTCTTTCTGGCTTCTCCTGCTTGCTGCCAAATTCAGCAAAGATAAGTGTTTTGTTTTTGTGTCTGTGGCACACTGCTGTGTGCTTGTTTCAGTTTATTCCTGTTCTGTTTGTAGGATTCACTGGAGTTGCAGATATACGCTCCTACATCTTTAGTTAGATGTAGGAAGTTTTTTGTATATTCTGCTGTGGATTTTTTGAAGAGTTTTAATACTGACCGCACAGAACTCTGTCTGTTGTAAATTCTGTTGTCGGGCTCCCTCCTGTGGTCATGAATGGTACTTCGGCTGGTTCTGTCCATGGACTTCCTCTGGTGGGTGTTTCTGAGTTTCCTTCCACAGGTGACGAGGTTAATTCGTTAGCTGCTGCTCTATTTAACTCCACTTAGATCTTTGCTCCATGCCACCTGTCAATGTTCCAGTATTGGTCTAGTTCACTCCTGGATCGTTCTTGTGACCTGTCTTCCCAGCAGAAGCTAAGTTCCAGCTTGTATTTCTTTGGTTTGCTATTTTTCTGTCCAGCTTGCTATTTTTATTGTTGTCTTGCTTGCTGGAAGCTCTGGGACGCAGAGGGAGCGCCTCCGCACCGTGAGTCGGTGCGGAGGGTCTTTTTGCGCCCTCTGCGTGGTCTTTTTGTAGGTTTTTGTGCTGACCGCAAAGTAACCTTTCCTATCCTCGGTCTGTTCAGTAAGTCGGGCCTCACTTTGCTAAATCTATTTCATCTCTATGTTTGTATTTTCATCTTTACTCACAGTCATTATATGTGGGGGGCTGCCTTTTCCTTTGGGGAATTTCTCTGAGGCAAGGTAGGCTTTATTTTTCTATCTTCAGGGCTAGCTAGTTCCTTAGGCTGTGCCGAGTTGCATAGGGAGCGTTAGGCGCAATCCACGGCTATTTCTAGTGTGTTTGATAGGATTAGGGATTGCGGTCAGCAGAGTTCCCACGTCCCAGAGTTCGTCCTTATTATCAGAAACTATCAGGTCTTTCCGTGTGCTCTTAACCACTAGGTCCATTGTTGTCCTGACCACCAGGTCATAACAGTACAGGTGGCCCAAAGTACTAATGCATCTCAATAGAGGGATAAGAGAAGTTCTGAGACCATTTTTTTTTCTTTGCAGTGTTTTTTGTCTCTCTTTTCCCCTTTACCTCTGGGTGGTTCAGGACACTGGTGTAAACATGGACATTCAAGGTCTGTCCTCTTGGATGGATAATCTCACTACAAGGGTACAAAACATTCAAGATTTTGTGGTTCAGAATCCGATGTCAGAGCCTAGGATTCCAATTCCTGATTTGTTTTTTGGTGATAGATCTAAGTTCTTGAATTTCAAAAATAATTGTAAATTGTTTCTTGCCTTTAAACCTCGCTCCTCAGGTGACCCTGTTCAAAAAGTAAAGATCATTATTTCTTTGTTACGTGGTGACCCTCAAGACTGGGCATTTTCCCTTGCGCCAGGAGATCCGGCATTGCGTGATGTTGATGCGTTTTTCCTGGCGCTTGGATTGCTTTATGACGAACCTAATTCAGTGGATCAGGCAGAGAAAATCTTGCTGGCTCTGTGTCAGGGTCAGGATGAAGCGGAGATATATTGTCAGAAGTTTAGAAAGTGGTCTGTGCTCACTCAGTGGAATGAATGTGCCCTGGCAGCAATCTTCAGAAAGGGTCTCTCTGAAGCCCTTAAGGATGTCATGGTGGGGTTCCCCATGCCTGCTGGTCTGAATGAGTCTATGTCCTTGGCCATTCAGATCGATCGACGCTTGCGTGAGCGTAAAGCTGTGCACCATTTGGCGGTACTATCTGAGCATGGGCCTGAGCCTATGCAATGTGATAGGACTTTGACCAGAGCTGAACGGCAAGAACACAGACGTCGGAATGGGCTATGTTTTTACTGTGGTGATTCCACTCATGTTATCTCCGATTGTCCTAAGCGCACTAGGCGGTTTGCTAGGTCTGCCACCATTGGTACGATACAGTCTAAATTTCTATTGTCTGTTACTCTGATTTGCTCTTTGTCATCCTATTCTGTTATGGCATTTGTGGATTCAGGCGCTGCCCTGAATTTGATGGACTTGGAGTATGCTAGGCGCTGTTGTTTTTTCTTGGAGCCCTTGCAGTATCCTATTCCATTGAGAGGAATTGATGCTACGCCTTTGGCCAAGAATAAGCCTCAGTACTGGACCCAATTGACCATGTGCATGGCTCCTGCACATCAGGAGGATATCCGCTTTCTGGTGTTGCATAATCTGCATGATGTGGTCGTTTTGGGGTTGCCATGGCTACAGGTTCATAATCCAATATTGGACTGGAAATCTATGTCTGTGTCCAGCTGGGGTTGTCAGGGGGTACATGGTGATGTTCCATTTTTGTCTATTTCGTCTTCCACTCCTTCTGAAGCTCCAGAGTTTTTGTCGGATTATTGGGATGTATTTGATGAGCCCAAAGCCAGTGCCCTACCTACTAGGGATTGCGATTGTGCAATTAATTTGATTCCTGGTAGTAAGTTTCCTAAGGGCCGATTGTTCAATTTATCTGTGCCAGAACACGCCGCTATGCGGAGTTATATAAAGGAATCCTTGGAGAAAGGCCATATTCGCCCGTCGTCATCACCGTTAGGAGCAGGGTTCCTTTTTGTGGCCAAGAAGGATGGTTCTTTGAGACCTTGTATTGATTACCGCCTTCTTAATAAAATTACAGTCAAATTTCAGTATCCTTTGCCGTTGCTGTCTGATTTGTTTGCTCGTATTAAAGGGGCTAGTTGGTTGACCAAGATAGATCTTCGAGGGGCGTATAATCTTGTGCGTATTAAACAAGGCGATGAATGGAAAACAGCATTTAATACGCCCGAGGGCCATTTTGAGTACCTGGTTATGCCATTCGGGCTTTCCAATGCTCCATCAGTATTTCAGTCCTTCATGCATGACATCTTCCGAGAGTACCTGGATAAATTCCTGATTGTGTATTTGGATGATATTTTGGTCTTTTCGGATAATTGGGAGTCTCATGTGAAGCAGGTCAGAATGGTGTTCCAGGTCCTTCGTGCAAATTCCTTGTTTGTGAAGGGGTCAAAGTGTCTCTTTGGAGTTCAGAAGGTTTCATTTTTGGGGTTCATTTTTTCCCCTTCTACTATCGAGATGGACCCTGTTAAAGTCCAGGCCATTTCTGATTGGACTCAGCCAACATCTGTGAAGAGCTGCAAAAGTTCCTGGGCTTTGCTAATTTTTATCGGCGCTTCATCGCTAATTTTTCTACTGTTGCTAAACCGTTGACTGATTTGACCAAGAAGGGTGCTGATGTGGTCAATTGGTCTTCTGCAGCTGTGGAGGCTTTTCAGGAGTTGAAGCGTCGTTTTTCTTCTGCCCCTGTGTTGTGCCAGCCAGATGTTTCGCTTCCGTTTCAGGTTGAGGTTGATGCTTCTGAGATTGGAGCAGGGGCTGTTTTGTCGCAAAGAAGTTCTGATGGCTCGGTGATGAAGCCATGTGCTTTCTTTTCTAGAAAGTTTTCGTCTGCTGAGCGTAACTATGATGTTGGTAATCGTGAGTTGTTGGCCATGAAGTGGGCATTCGAGGAGTGGCGTCATTGGCTGGAAGGAGCCAAGCATCGCGTGGTGGTCTTGACAGATCACAAGAATTTGACTTATCTTGAGTCTGCCAAACGGTTGAATCCGAGACAGGCTCGATGGTCGTTATTTTTCTCCTGTTTTGATTTTGTGGTTTCGTACCTTCCGGGCTCTAAGAATGTGAAGGCTGATGCCCTGTCAAGGAGTTTTGTGCCTGACTCTCCAGGTGTTCCTGAGCCGCCGGGTATTCTCAAAGAGGGGGTAATTTTGTCCGCCATCTCCCCTGATTTGCGGCGGGTGCTGCAAAAATTTCAGGCTGATAGACCTGACCGTTGCCCAGCGGAGAAACTGTTTGTCCCTGATAGATGGACTAGTAGAGTTATCTCTGAGATTCATTGTTCAGTGTTGGCTGGGCATCCTGGAATCTTTGGTACCAGAGATTTGGTGGCTAGATCCTTCTGGTGGCCGTCTTTGTCACGGGATGTGCGTTCTTTTGTGCAGTCCTGTGGGACTTGTGCTCGGGCTAAGCCCTGCTGTTCTCGTGCCAGTGGGTTGCTTTTGCCCTTGCCGGTCCCAAAGAGGCCCTGGACGCATATTTCTATGGATTTTATTTCGGATCTCCCCGTCTCTGAAAAGATGTCTGTCATTTGGGTGGTTTGTGATCGCTTTTCTAAGATGGTCCATTTGGTACCTTTGTCTAAATTGCCTTCCTCCTCTGATTTGGTGCCATTATTTTTCCAGCATGTGGTTCGTTTACATGGTATCCCGGAGAACATCGTTTCTGACAGAGGTTCCCAGTTTGTATCGAGGTTTTGGCCATCCTTTTGTGCTAGGATGGGCATTGATTTGTCTTTTTCCTCGGCTTTCCATCCTCAGACAAATGGCCAAACCGAACGAACTAATCAAACTTTGGAAACATATCTGAGATGCTTTGTTTCTGCTGATCAGGTGCTGATCAGGATGATTGGGTGTCCTTTTTGCCTTTGGCTGAGTTCGCCCTTAGTAATCGGGCCAGCTCGGCTACTTTGGTTTCGCCGTTTTTCTGCAATTCTGGTTTCCATCCTCGTTTCTCTTCAGGGCAGGTTGAGTCTTCGGACTGTCCTGGTGTAGATACTGTGGTGGATAGGTTGCAGCAGATTTGGACTCATGTGGTGGACAATTTGACATTGTCCCAGGAGAAGGCTCAACGTTTTGCTAACCGCCGGCGCTGTGTGGGTCCCCGACTTCGTGTTGGGGATTTGGTTTGGTTGTCGTCTCGTTATGTTCCTATGAAGGTTTCCTCTCCTAAGTTTAAGCCTCGTTTCATTGGTCCGTATAAGATTTCTGAGGTTATCAATCCTGTGTCATTTCGTTTGGCCCTTCCTGCTTCTTTTGCCATCCATAATGTGTTCCATAGGTCGTTATTGCGGAGATACGTGGCGCCTGTGGTTCCATCCGTTGATCCTCCTGCCCCGGTGTTGGTTGAGGGGGAGTTGGAGTATGTGGTGGAGAAGATTTTGGATTCTCGTGTTTCGAGACGGAAACTCCAGTACCTGGTCAAGTGGAAGGGTTATGGTCAGGAAGATAATTCCTGGGTTTTTGCCTCTGATGTTCATGCTGCCGATCTGGTTCGTGCCTTTCATTTGGCTCATCCTGGTCGGCCTGGGGGCTCTGGTGAGGGTTCGGTGACCCCTCCTCAAGGGGGGGTACTGTTGTGAATTCTGTTGTCGGGCTCCCTCCTGTGGTCATGAATGGTACTTCGTCTGGTTCTGTCCATGGACTTCCTCTGGTGGGTGTTTCTGAGTTTCCTTCCACAGGTGACGAGGTTAATTTGTTAGCTGCTGCTCTATTTAACTCCACTTAGATCTTTGCTCCATGCCACCTGTCAATGTTCCAGTATTGGTCTAGTTCACTCCTGGATCGTTCTTGTGACCTGTCTTCCCAGCAGAAGCTTAGTTCCAGCTTGTATTTCTTTGGTTTGCTATTTTTCTGTCCAGCTTGCTATTTTTATTGTTGTCTTGCTTGCTGGAAGCTCTGGGACGCAGAGGGATCGCCTCCGCACCGTGAGTCGGTGCGGAGGGTCTTTTTGCGCCCTCTGCGTGGTCTTTTTGTAGGTTTTTGTGCTGACCGCAAAGTAACCTTTCCTATCCTCGGTCTGTTCAGTAAGTCGGGCCTCACTTTGCTAAATCTATTTCATCTCTATGTTTGTATTTTCATCTTTACTCACAGTCATTATATGTGGGGGGCTGCCTTTTCCTTTGGGGAATTTCTCTGAGGCAAGGTAGGCTTTATTTTTCTATCTTCAGGGCTAGCTAGTTCCTTCGGCTGTGCCGAGTTGCATAGGGAGCGTTAGGCGCAATCCACGGCTATTTCTAGTGTGTTTGATAGGATTAGGGATTGCGGTCAGCAGAGTTCCCACGTCCCAGAGCTCGTCCTTATTATCAGAAACTATCAGGTCTTTCCGTGTGCTCTTAACCACTAGGTCCATTGTTGTCCTGACCACCAGGTCATAACATCTAACCTATCCTGTCCTATCTAGCTAGAATGGCCTCCTGTGCTAAATCCTGTTTTTTCTGCCTGAGTATGTTTTTTCCTCTCCGACTCACCGCCAATATTTTTGGGGGGCTGTCTATCCTTTGGGGATTTTCTCTGAGGCAAGATAGTATTCCGATTTCCATCTTTAGGGGTATTTAGTCCTCCGGCTGTGACGAGGTGTCTAGGTGTGTTAGGTACACTCCACGGCCACTTCTAGTTGCGGTGTTAAGTTCAGGTTTGCGGTCAGTATAGTGGCCACTTTCTCCAGTGAAAGTTCTCATGCAGCTCCAAGGTCACCGGATCATAACAGAGTAGCCTGTAGAACAGTGGACAGTATTGTTGTAGATTTCCTAACTCGCCAAGTAATTGAGGCCATTCAGCTTGTTTGGTAAGAGATGCTGTTCGCAGCATAGTGATGAAGGTCTGGTTGACTTTCTCTTGCAAAGGCTGTTCCCTTGGGGATGATAGGCAGTTATTCTTAGATTCTTTCACTCATGGAAGTAGCAGAGTTTCTGGAATAATTGTGACTGAAAGGCAAGTCCACAGTCTGTGACAACTGCTTCAGGGCAACCATAATGTCTCACATATTCATGGTAGAAGGTGATAGCTGTAGACTGAGCTGTGAGATCTTTCACTGGTACAACGGCAAGGTATGATAAGGGCATGGTATGGTAAGGGCATAGGTGTAGCCTCAATGAGTTGGTTCCAGCTTTATGTCAATAAGGGCAACTAGGTCATTTGGTTTCTGAGAATGGATTGGATGAAGAGGAACTCTGGCATCTCTCTTACCAGCCTTGGTGAGGATGCAAGCTGAACATTCACAACACCAATTTTCAATGTCTGTAGGCATCCCAATCCAGTTTTGTGCATGCCAAAGTGCCCAGACTGGTCGTGGTAGGCATCAAGAACAATTCTGGCATCTTGCCGTGGGATTAGAATATGATGTAACCTTTCACCTGAAACAGGATCTAAAGTATTGTTCAGGATCAAGCCCTTTTGAATGAAGAGTCTTTTGCACTGCCTCCAAAGACGTTTAAACTCAAAATCAGGGCATTGTCTGCCTCTTCTGACAGATATTCTTCCCGTAGTTAGGTAATCATAGATCTCACCTTGGACATGAGACTTATTTTGAAGGGTTTGCCATCTCGATGGATCTTGGAATAGGTCAGGTTTCTGTTGAGGGACTTCATCAGTTTGTATAGCAGCAAAGGCGTTCTGTGTAGCAAACCTTTGTTAGAAAGGCAGCATCTCAACATCTTCCCACAGATCTTCCTCAGTAGGCTCTTCTCCTACAGGCAGATGAGGTAATACATCGGCATTGATGTTGGTCTTGCCACTGTGATACTTAATGTCAATACAGAAATTTTCCAAGTTTGAAGCCCATCTCTTTTCCAGAGCACTTAACCATGTAGTATTAAGGTGAGCAAAGGTTATTGTCCATATAAACGGTGAAGGGTGTGGCCATGAGATAATCTTTGAACTGCTCTGTGACTGCCCACACAAGAGCTAGCAGCTCTAACTTGAATGAACTGTAGTTGTTATCATTCCTCTCTGCTCCTCTAAAGCTTCGGCTGGCATAGGCAATGAATCTCTTTGTTATCCTGGATTTGTGATAGTACCCCTCTGAGGTTTTGGTAGCTGGCATCCATGTAGAAACGGAAAGGATAGCGGTAGTCAGGATACACCAGAATTGAAGGTGAAATCAATAGGCGTTTTAATGTCTGAAATGCAGTTTCTTGTCGTTCAGACCAATTAATTGGGAGTCTTTGATCATAGTTTTCTCTAGGGCAACCTCATAGCAGTTCTGTGAGTTGTTCAGCTATTTGTGCGAAACGAGGTATAAAGCGGCGATAGCAGCCCTCAAAACCTAGTAAACTTCTGACTTCGATCACCGTTCATGGGATGTCCCAGTCCTTGACAGCTACAATCTTTTCAGGATCAGGCTGGATGCCTTCGGCACTGACAACATGACCCAGGTAGTTGACTTTCGGCTTAAGCAGATGGCACTTTGATGGCTTTAATTTCAGGCCATGGTCAATGAGTATTTGAAATACCTCTGCAAGGTGGTATAAGTGCGAGAATACATGCTCACATTATCAAGATACAACAAAATGCCCTGGAAGTTAAGGTGACCAAAACATCTTTCTGTGAGTCATTGAAACATAGCAGGGGCATTGCATAACCCAAACGGCATACCATTAAACTCAAAGAGTCCCATCAGAGTGGTGAAGGCTTTCTTCTCCCTATCCTCAGGAGTCATGGGTACCTGCCAGCACCCGCTGGTTAAATCAAGAGTGGAGAAGTATGCCGCTGAGCCAAAAGCAGTGATGGATTCTTTAATTCGTGGGAGAGGATAGGCATCTTTGTGTGTAACATTGTTCAACTTTCTGTACTCTACACAAAATCTAATGTTGCCATCCTTCTTGTTCTCCAAGATGATAGGCACCACCCATGGGCTTTGACTTTCTCAAATAACTTCAGAATCTTTCATCTCCTTTAACAGCTTCTTTACTTGCCCATAGTTAACAGGAGGTACTGGATGGTGTCTTTCTTTGCTAGGGAGATGATCACCTGTCTGCATTTTGTGCTGGAACAGAGAAGTCTTGCAGAAGTCAAGTGGGTGCTTGCTAAAAGCTTGGCTGTGCCACTTAGCAAGTTTGGTGACATCATGGATGTGTTCGATGGGGTATTAGCATCCCCGACATTAAGTTTGTTCCACCAGAAGGTAGTGGGTGTATTAGTGCCTTTGGGAGTGGCTTTCCTTGACCTTGGATTAGCTACTGTCTTTTCATCTAGGATGTCTTCTGGATCAAGACTGTACAGTTGAGCAACTAAATTGAAGTTACATAGCTCGATAGGTGCATCACTCAGGTTGACTAGCCGTATTGGTACTCTACCATTGGAGATGGTGACGACACTTCTGGCAGCTTTTACCAGCGGCAGCCCCTCAATCTTGATGGAGTCAAGAAGAGCTACATAGTCTTTGTTGTTTCCAGGTCAAGCTCGGCACCATACTAGAGTATCGCTGTTGGCCATCAAGGTAACTAGTCATGTGTCGGTGATACGCACATGGCAGATTTCTTCTTTTCAGTTGGCAAACTTCTGTTGGGCACAGAGCACTTTAATAGTCCGCTGGGCGACTTGCCTGTAAGGGGAAGAAGCAGAAGTAAGAGAGGCATGCAAGGCATCGAGCAATTGAGGAAATACATGATGTATAACATTCATGCCTAGCACTATTGCTGTGGTATCTCCCTCAGCCTCAGTAATAATTACTGGGAAATAGATTGACCATTACTTGCAATCACGCATAACTTCGCTTTGCCCACAGGATTCAGAACATCATAATACCAATTCCTTTCAAAGGTTTGGCATTCAATTGTGGTAACTTTAGAACCAGTGTCTACTAAAGCTTCTAAAGGTACACCATCAAGCCATATGGTTATATACGGGCATTTGGAGATGAACCGGGAGATCCATTGCAATTGTCCCTCTGGGCCCTTGAATACACCTCCTGAGGGGCGGCCCTTGGCCTCAGTGGTGACCAGTTTAACTTATAGCATTGATACTTATAGTGCCGAGGATGCTCACAATAAGTACAGTAGACACAATCACCAAAAGAAGGTCTTCCAGAACCTGGGCAACTAGAACGTGGCTCTGGGGACATTGTCCGACTTACAGATGACTCACATGATGCAGGGGGTTGGCTATTTAGCGCCTTTAAGGTTTGACACATAGAATCAAGGACTTGGACAAGTGCATATGTGGTAGAAGATGCATGAATGAGAGTAGAGGCTGGCACAGACCACGTGGCCTGCATAAGAGAGACAGGTGAAAGGGGGGATACGGTGGATCTTCTAGCAGCCAGGTTAGGGGAATAAGGAGCAGGAGCCTAGCTGGTACAAGGTCAGTACCCACTACCCGCAAAGCTAGAGCTTTAAAGTCTAAGAAAGTCATGTTGAGATTTTGTGCTGCTAGAGTTGACTTTGTACAAGTCTGGATTCCACACCTTTTATGAATCTGTCAGTGATTATGTTTTCTGCAGCCACAGGGTCTAGAGTGTCTATTTGCTGCAAAGCCCTGTATGCAGACTGAAGGGCTAGTGTGTAGTCCCTCAGGATCTCACCTGGTTACTGACATCTGTTGTAAAATTTGAGACGCACCTCGCTGGGTGATTGGCATTCAAATTAGTTTTTAATGCTGGTGAGGATCTGTTCTATGCTGGTCTTCTCAGTAGATGGCCAGGAAGGGACTTCTTTGGCAGTCGGACCTTCAAGCTGTCCCAGTAGAAGTTGTACTCGCTGATGGGGAGAGAGCGAGAAAAGTTCAAGAGTGCACATTAGCTTTTATTTGAACCCACCAAGGATATGAGGATCTCCCCTGTAACTTGGGAGACTAGCAGTGTGACAGGGTTTGTGACAGAGCAGCAAGAGACACCAGGCCGATAAACAATTCAACAAGATTTATTGGAACAGGGAACTGGGATAACACAAATGAAAGTAATTCTGCAGCGTCCGTAATGAGTCCACAATGAGTCTACACAAAGGGAGCAGATCAGGGGGTGCCACCCGGCAATCCGACGCCAGGGAAATAGTCGTTGAGTGAATTCAATGGATCCAGCAGATGAGGGCCACAAAACAGTCCAACATGGCAGCTTTTAACCCTCCACACACTGGCACTGGGATCTTTCCTCAGCATAAGATCCCAGCCCTTCCCAAGTCACCACACAACTGAATCAGCCAACACATGAATCTATTGTTCTGTGTTCTGGGTCCACCCTTCCATGGGGGAGGTCTCCTCCACTGGTTGTTGACTCAAGCCTGATTACATGGCAGTCCAGGGACACAGGCCGGGAGAGGGACACGCTCTTACAACCCCTTCCCCCTCAATTTGTGTACGGACTAGTGACCTCTACAGGTCGCTTGTAAAGTACACATAAACATGGCCGACATAACTCAGCACCTGCCTGGACAATCAATTAGCATTTGTGTTGACTGCCTCTTCTTTATTGTATGGTGCAGTTAATGGCTAAAAGGTGGGCTCCATTTTACCTCCTCTTTGACTAAAACTCTGCTTCCTGCACCTACAAATCGAGATTGTAGCTCTCCCACATCATTTCCTTATACAATATCTGCAGGCAGGCCCCTCATCACCCCAACCACGCATTGCTTCACCCCAAAGCCAAAGTCCAGTTCTACACTTGGGATATTCTTCCATTGGCCTCCAGCTAATTCAATGGTAATCCCAGGTCCATGCTGTATAGCCTCTGGCTGAACCACTCTAGGATCAGCTATAGCAACAAACTACAAAAGAATAGGTGCAAAAAAAGTCCAAAATTGACAAAATCTTTATTAAATATATACATAACAAACATAACAAAACAAGGAATACAAAAATAGTGGGTTAAAAATAGTAGATGTCATGTACAACACGCATGGAGCATGACCACAAACCCACACAAATCAGCAGACTGGCAGAAGTTCAGTAAAGGTACCAGGTATGGAGAGAAATGCCCCAGAGTCACAAAAGCCAATAACTCTCTGACCGTCCAGCATGACCTCCTGTACGAGCTTTCTTTGAGGATTAAAGGAACTCACCCCATAAACCCCTAATGGTCGAACATGGGTTTCTGTGCTATTAGGCAAATCAATTTGTAGGGGTGGCACCTCTTCCTCCATTGTGTTTGGCTGTAAATAATTGATAGGCCAATTTGGTGCAGGGTCATTCCTCAATTGACCCTGAGGGCAGGTGTCTTGCAGATGCCGAGCCTGTCCACATCGGTAACATCTGCGCTGTATCGCACTCCTTCCCATGTGTACTCTGGTGACGGAAGAAAGTGAACCTGGAGGCTGATATCTATGTGACGGTGCATGAGGTGGTTGTTGGGGTTGAGACCGATTTCTCCACTGTATATTTAGGCAGGTGGCCTGCAGATTTCTGGGATGCCCACATCCATAACTCCTGCAGTATACTACTTTCTCTCTCTCTCTAAGTCACATGGGTATCAACATGAAGTGGTGGTCTAGTGGGAAAGCAAACTGGGGACTGAAGGACAAGAGACCACTGGTGGTGGGGTGTTGTTAGTTTTTACTCCATCCACCAGTAAATTTTTCCACTGATGCTTGATGGTGAGAACCTCATCAGCTAAAGCAGCAGCTTGCTCCACTGTCGCTGGTCTCCTCTCACGCACCCATTCTTGGATCTCAGCAGGGCATTTGGTGTAGAACTGTTCTTTTAGGATGACCTGGATGAAGGCCTCCCAAGTTAAGTCCCCCTCTCCCTCCAGCCAGCGGTGACACACTTGTTTAAGCCTGTGGGCATATATCCTGAAAGACACTTCCCCCTCACAGGCTAAGGAGCGGAACTGCGCTCTGTAAGTGTCTGGAGTTACAGCATAATGTTCAAGAATGGCCTCTTTTACCTCCTCATACTTACTGCTCCACCGGGGGTCCATAGCTCTGTAGGCATCGGCAGCTCCACCATCTAAGAGCCCCACCAGATGTCTGACCCACTCCCTTTCCGGGACTTCCATTAATCGACATTGATGTTCAAAGTCCTGGAAGAAGCCCTCAATGTCACCTGCAGCTTCGTTAAATGGCTTAAAGTCCTTACGGGATACCCTTGGGAATTCCCTCATGGTGGGTGCTGTGGTTGCAGTCTGTCTATAGCTTCTAGCTGCTTCCCCATGAGCTGCCTCTTCTTAGCTGTGTGAATTGCTTCCCTCTCATCCTCTATGGTGGCCTCATCCCCAAGCAATGCCATCTCCTCCTCATACCACACAACCCACTGACTTTTTTGGGTATTTACCTGCAGCTCCTGTCTTTCCTCCCTTTGCTGTGGGAATCCTTCTTCGGTTTTATCTTGCAGGTAAGCTCCTTCCAAAGCCTTAATTAGTTGGACCTTGGTGAGTCCTTTATAGCAGACTCCTAATTCACGGGCCTTTGTTTGTAAACTCCCCACAGTCCAGTTCCTGAATCCTGAGGTTCTGGTTCCAGACATTGATGAGCCGCTGTCCTCCATTCCCTCTGCTCTGATCCCACTGCTTGCCACCAGTTTGTGACGGGGTTTGCCACAGAGCAGCAAGAGACACCAGGCTGATAAACAATCCAACAAGATTTATTGGAACAGGGAACTGGGATAACACAAATGAAAGTAATTCTGCAGTATCCGTAATGAGTCCACAATGAGTCCACACTAGTCCACACAAAGGGAGCAGATCCGGGGGCGCCACGCTGCAATCCGACACCAGGGAAATAGAAATAGTCCTTGAGTGAATTCAATGGCTCCAGGAGATGAGAGCCACAACACATTCCAACATGGCGGCTTTTAACACTCCACACACTGGCACCATGATCTCGCCTCAGCATAAGATCCCAGCCCTTCCGAAGTTACCACACAACTGAATCAGCCAACACATGAGTCTAATTTTTTGTGTTCTGGGATCCACCCTTCCATGGGGAGGGCTATCCCCACTGGTTATTGACTCAAGCTTGACTACATGGCAGTCCAGGGACACAGGCCAGGGGAGGGACATGCTGTTACAAGGAGTTCCTAGGAAGAATGTCATGCCGGTCACCATGACAGTGCCTGGAGCTAGATTGGTGGCATTAGCCTGCTGGATTGGAGCACTAACTGGTGACGAGGATGATGCAGAGTTAGGAGACTGCCTAGCCATTATGAAGAGGATCAGACATTATTATAATAATGAAGGTACTGTCTCTTTAAGAATAAAGGCGACACTGTAGATTTAAGTGATGCACTATCATTCAATAACACAGTCTCTGAGATGGAAGGCTCCCCCTCTAGAATATAGCACTGCTGTGGATGAGAATCTGCATTTATCTGTACAACTTAGATGGCAGCAGATGTAGAAGAGCTGGTGCAGGCAGGCTCCACAAACAAGTGTAGGCAGCAGCACAGCATATACCAGGAGACAGTCTTTAGGGAGCATTCACTGGCAAGATAGTTTTTAATAAGCCGTTCTGAGACTTGTGGTGCCGTAATAGTAGATAGGCAGAGAAGAATATTATCCAGTTCGTGACACCACTTGTAAAGCCCTTGCAATGATGGGTTTTCCGTTCACTGCTATCCACCCCTGTCACGATATTGTATGAACTATCATATAAGATTAGTTTCTCTTGTTAGCCCACAAAACCCCCCTTCCCTTTCACTCAGGCAAGAGCTTGCCTGGTCAATGTATGTGGGGGAGTTTTATTGAAGAAAGTTATTTACAATCAAGCATAGCTGCAGTGGACAGTTGTACTAGCTGAAAGTGGTATAGAAGCTTCCAGAATCCATAAGAGTCTTTGTTCTAATAAGATAAGATATTGGGCCAACGATGTAGGCTAGAAAAACGAAAATACATATGGTTAACGTTCGTCGGCCGTTCTGTCAGTCACACTAAACATGAGCTTCTAACTCCATCAGGTAAAAAATAGGGATTTCTGTGTAATTATGCGTCACAAATAGGACATATTTGATCTCATTAGAATGCAAATGTTAATACAAGATGAATGCTGGGTTTGTTATGACTATGACATGTTCTGTAGCGGAGATACAGGCATTAGACAAACTTGTGTTAAATCTAGTAAGACTGAAGAGGTAGGACTGACTGGGTAAACCAACCCCTTTTAGTGATGTCACAGGCTGTGGTTCTTTAAGTGACTCCACTTTGCCCAGCCTTGAGAGTGAGTCTGAGTTTTTACCTGGGAAGCCCTGACTGCCAGTCCTAATGCATTGGGACATATGGACCTAGCCTGGTTGCCTGAAATGATCTGAACACATGTAAGTTTTATTTCTCATGTAATCCCTGTTTTTTTTATAATTACCTTGTACATATTTTCAATTGTCTCATATTGTAACATCTTTATATAACTTTTTATAAACACTGCCTTCTTTCGGAGTAAAATATATAAATTACTAGTTTTCGTTCTTCCTGTTCTAAAACGTACCCTAAGTCTTCTGAAGGGAATTACGCTACTGTTTTGGGTTAGCTTCGGACCCGTTTAATCGAAGCTGGTGGCAGCATACCGTGTGCGGGCCTTTGGGTGTCGTTGTAGCGACTGTGGCATTGATAATTATTGTTCCTGCCTGAGTGGGAGTAGTTAATCGCGTCGCTGCAGCGTGCCCAATAGCCAGTACATAGCAGGTAGCCTTTCTGGCGACTAATTACCCTACGTGCAGTACCTAATCTGACCAGAGAGTAAGGGGAGCGCCAGAGAGCTGCAAGTTTCAAGTGGAACTGGAAGCGGGATATACATAAATCCCTGCAGTTTGTGGTATATTGCAGAGTAGTGGGATACCTAGAATAAGCCCCTGCTGTAAACTAAGAGGTCAATAGCCTTGTGTGTGTTTTTTCATCACATTGTGGAGTGGAGGGATAACTAAGATAAGCCCCCAGCACATGTGATAGCCGTCTGTTGGCCTAAAGTCACCCCGATCTGTGATGTGGGGGTGACGGTCACGGTGGGAATCGTGACAACCCCCATTCAGCGTCCACGATAATGACCACAGACACAGCTCTCGGCGATAACAGTTTCATTTACTTTTGCAGGAATGGGAATATATGACACGGAGTAAATGCTTCACAGCTCACGGGGTAAAACCACAGCAATTACAGTACAGAGTTAGATTCTGACATGGAATTGAGGCTTCGGAGCTTTAAGAACCTGCTCCTTTAGATGTAATGCTTGTAAGTTGTATTCCACTGACCTGGGAGTTCTGGGGTAATTTCTAAGCTTATCGGGCCTACCAGAGGGTCTTGGAGAGAGGGAGCCTCCACATGTGCTGTGCTCCCAGAGATAGTTTGTTTCAGGCTGGGATTTTCCCAGCTCTCCCGGTCTAGATGGGCAGAAACTAGCATAGCCCCTCCTCTTGAAACCTCAGTTCTCGTTTCAAAACTTTACATTGTATACATTTCAACAGCAGATGGTGCTGGAACATAACAAATGAGAAAATACATGATTTAAATTAAACCACATCTATATATATATATATATATATATATATATACAGTGGGGCAAAAAAGTATTTAGTCAGTCAGCAATAGTGCAAGTTCCACCACTTAAAAAGATTAGAGGCGTCTGTAATTTACATCATAGGTAGACCTCAACTATGGAAGACAAACTGAGAAAAAAAAATCCAGAAAATCACATTGTCTTTTTTTTTAACATTTTATTTGCATATTATGGTGGAAAATAAGTATTTGGTCAGAAACAAAATTTCATCTGAATACTTTGTAATATATCCTTTGTTGGCAATGACAGAGGATAAACGTTTTCTGTAAGTCTTCACAAGGTTGCCACACACTGTTGTTGGTATGTTGGCCCATTCCTCCATGCAGATCTCCTCTAGAGCAGTGATGTTTTTGGCTTTTCGCTTGGCAACACGGACTTTCAACTCCCTCCAAAGGTTTTCTATAGGGTTGAGATCTGGAGACTGGCTAGGCCACTCCAGGACCTTGAAATGCTTCTTACGAAGCCACTCCTTCGTTGCCCTGGCGGTGTGCTTTGGATCATTGTCATGTTGAAAGACCCAGCCACGTTTCATCTTCAATGCCCTTGCTGATGGAAGGAGGTTTGCACTCAAAATCTCACGATACATGGCCCCATTCATTCTTTCATGTACCCGGATCAGTCGTCCTGGCCCCTTTGCAGAGAAACAGCCCCAAAGCATGACGTTTCCACCACCATGCTTTACAGTAGGTATGGTGTTTGATAGATGCAACTCAGTATTCTTTTTCCTCCAAACACGACAAGTTGTGTTTCTACCAAACAGTTCCAGTTTGGTTTCATCAGACCATAGGACATTCTCCCAAAACTCCTCTGGATCATCCAAATGCTCTCTTGCAAACTTCAGACGGGCCCGGACATGTACTGGCTTAAGCAGTGGGACACGTCTGGCACTGCAGGATCTGAGTCCATGGTGGCGTAGTGTGTTACTTATGGTAGGCCTTGTTACATTGGTCCCAGTTCTCTGCAGTTCATTCACTAGGTCCCCCCGCATGGTTCTGGGATTTTTGCTCACCGTTCTTGTGATCATTCTGACCCCACGGGGTGGGATTTTGCGTGGAGCCCCAGATCGAGGGAGATTATCAGTGGTCTTGTATGTCTTCCATTTTCTAATTATTGCTCCCACTGTTGATTTCTTCACTCCAAGCTGGTTGGCTATTGCAGATTCAGTCTTCCCAGCCTGGTGCAGGGCTACAATTTTGTTTCTGGTGTCCTTTGATAGCTCTTTGGTCTTCACCATAGTGGAGTTTGGAGTCAGACTGTTTGAGGGTGTGCACAGGTTTCTTTTTATACTGATAACAAGTTTAAACAGGTGCCATTACTACAGGTAATGAGTGGAGGAAAGAGGAGACTCTTAAAGAAGAAGTTACAGGTCTGTGAGAGCCAGAAATCTTGATTGTTTGTTTCTGACCAAATACTTATTTTCCACCATAATATGCAAAAAAAAATGATAAAAAAACAGACAATGTGATTTTCTGGATTTTTTTTTCTCAGTTTATCTCCCATAGTTGAGGTCTACCTATGATGTAAATTACAGACGCCTCTCATCTTTTTAAGTGGTGGAACTTGCACTATTGCTGACTGACTAAATACTTTTTTGCCCCACTGTATATATATATATATATATAATTGTCTAAGGGTCACTTCGGTCTGTCTGTCTGTCCTTCTGTTACGGTTATTCATTCGCTGATTGGTCTCGCCAGCTGCCTGTCATGGCTGCCGCGACCAATCAGCGACGGGCACAGTCCGGAAGAAAATGGCCGCTCCTTACTCCCCGCAGTCAGTGCCTGTCGCTCGCATACTCCCCTCCGGTCACCGCTAACACAGGGTTAATGCCGGTGGTAACGGACCGCGTTATGCCGCGGGTAACACACTCCATTACCACCGCTATTAACCCTGTGTGTCCCCAACCTTTTACTATTGATGCTGCCTATGCGGCATCAATAGTAAAAAAAGTAATGTTAAAAATAATAAAAAAACAAAAAACCTGCAATACTCACCCTCTGTTGTACGCTGAGCCGCTCGCGCCTGCCGCCATCTTCCTTTCCCAGCGATGCATTGCAAAATTACTCAGAAGATCTAGCGGTCTCGCGAGACCGCTAAGTCATCTGGGTAATTTCGCAATGCATCCTGGGAGCGCAACATGGCGGCAGCCGCGCGCCTATCGAAAGAGCTCCGCCGCACCCCAGGAGGCGGAGAGACAGGACGCTGAGGAGCAGCGACGAGAATGGTGAGTATGTTAAACTACAAGGGGCCCTCGTATCGTTAGGTGAGTATGTTTATTTTTTATTTTTTAACCTGTAACATACGTGGCTGGGCAATATACTACATCACTGGGCAATATACTACGTGGCTGGGCAATATACTACGTGACTCTGTGCTGTATACTATGTTGCTGTGCAATATACTACGTGGCTCTGTGCTTTATACTACATCACTGGGCAATATACTACGTCACTGGGCAATATCCTACGTAACTGCGCAATATACTACGTCACTGGGCAATATACTACGCGGCTGGGCAATATACTACATGGCTCTGTGCTTTATACTACGTCACTGGGCAATATACTACGTCACTGGGCAATATACTACGTGGCTCTGTGCTGTATGCTATGTCACTGTGCAATATACTATGTGGCTCTGTGCTGTATACTACGTCACTGGGCAATATACTACGTGGCTGGGCAATATACTACATAGCTGGGCAATATACTACGTGGCTGGGCAATATACTACGTGGCTGGGCAATATACTACGTGGTTCTGTGCTGTATACTATGTCACTGTGCAATATACTATGTGGCTCTGTGCTGTATACTACGTCACTGGGCAATATACTACGTGGCTGGGCAATATACTACATAGCTGGGCAATATACTACCTCTCTGGGCAATATACTACGTGGCTGGGCAATATACTACGTAACTGGGCAATGTACTACGTCGCTGGGCAATATACTATGTCACTGGGCAATATACTACATCACTGGGCAAAATACTACGTAACTGGGCAATATACTACGTCGCTGGGCAATATAC
Source organism: Ranitomeya imitator (assembly GCF_032444005.1). NCBI lineage: Eukaryota > Metazoa > Chordata > Amphibia > Anura > Dendrobatidae > Ranitomeya > Ranitomeya imitator. The sequence continues at coordinate 663,495,371 of NC_091286.1, forward strand.
TATGTCACTGGGGAATATACTACATAACTGGGCAAAATACTATGTAACTGGGCAATATACTATGTCACTGGGCAATATACTACGTCACTGGGCAATATACTACGTGGCTGGGCAATATACTATGTCACTGGGCAAAATACTACGTAACTGGGCAATATACTACGTCACTGGGCAAAATACTACGTAACTGGGCAATATACTATGTCACTGGGCAATATACTACGTCACTGGGCAATATACTATGTCACTGGGCAATATACTACGTCACTGGGCAATATGCTACATGGCTGAGCAATATACTACGTCACTGGGAAATATACTACGTGGCTGGGCAATATACTACGTGGCTGGGCAATATACTATGTAGCTGGGCAATATACTACGTGGCTGGGCAATATACTACATCACTGGGCAATATACTACGTGGCTGGGCAATATACTACGTAACTGGACAATATACTACGTGACTGGGCAATATACTAGGTGGCTGGGCAATATACTATGTGGCTGGGCAATATACTACGTGGCTGGGCAATATACTACGTAGCTGGGCAATATACTACGTGGCTCTGTGCTGTATACTACGTCACTGGGCAATATACTACGTGGCTGGGCAATATACTACATAGCTGGGCAATATACTACCTCTCTGGGCAATATACTACGTGGCTGGGCAATATACTATGTGGCTGGGCAATATACTACGTAACTGGGCAATGTACTACGTCGCTGGGCAATATACTATGTCACTGGGCAATATACTACATCACTGGGCAAAATACTACGTAACTGGGCAATATAGTACGTCGCTGGGCAATATACTATGTAACTGGGGAATATACTACATAACTGGGCAAAATACTATGTAACTGGGCAATATACTATGTCACTGGGCAATATACTACGTCACTGGGCAATATACTACGTGGCTGGGCAATATACTATGTCACTGGGCAAAATACTACGTAACTGGGCAATATACTACGTCACTGGGCAAAATACTACGTAACTGGGCAATATACTATGTCACTGGGCAATATACTACGTCACTGGGCAATATACTATGTCACTGGGCAATATACTACGTCACTGGGCAATATGCTACATGGCTGAGCAATATACTACGTCACTGGGAAATATACTACGTGGCTGGGCAATATACTACGTGGCTGGGCAATATACTATGTAGCTGGGCAATATACTACGTGGCTGGGCAATATACTACATCACTGGGCAATATACTACGTGGCTGGGCAATATACTATGTAACTGGACAATATACTACGTGACTGGGCAATATACTAGGTGGCTGGGCAATATACTATGTGGCTGGGCAATATACTACGTGGCTGGGCAATATACTACGTAGCTGGGCAATATACTACGTGGCTCTGTGCTGTATACTACGTAACTGGGCAATATACTATGTGGCTGGGCAATATACTACGTGACTGGGCAATATACTACATGACGGGGCAATATACTACGTAACTGGGCAATATACTACGTCACTGGGAAATATACTATGTGGCTGGGCAATATACTACGTGGCTGGGCAATATACTACGTGGGCTGTGCAATATACTACGTGGACATGCATATTCTAGAATACCCGATGCGATAGAATCGGACCACCATCTAGTGTCTTAATAACAGTAAAGGAGTAGCTAGAATGTGAGCTATAGTGTACACTCCAGGGGTATTTAAAGGGACATAACCTGGACCAGGTCACTACGTATGTGGCTATTCTCTAGACCAGGGGTGGGGAACCTCAGGCCCATGGGCCATTTATGGCCCTTGATGACCTTTTCTCCGACCCACTGGCAGATTCCCGTTTACTACAGTTCTTGGGCCGGCAGCTGTGTTTGACAGCTGCAAGCCCTTTAATTTCTTCTTGCCCTGTGAGCATGTGCATGCAGCATTCACTACTAATTGCTGAGGTGCATGCAGTGAAAGATCATGTCCTGACGCTAGTGTCAGTGTCAGGATGTACCTTGTGGGAGGATTTAGAGCGCAACTTGTACTGCCCCTAAGACCATTGGCAGAAAAATATTCCCCACCCCTGCTCTAGACTTTAGACTGCTGTTTGACCCTTTATAAACCTTGAAACATGATTTGGGCAATAAAACAAATTTACAGTGGTTTATGAGAGTTTGTGAACCCTTTTGGATTTTCTATATTTCTACATAAATTGGCCTTAAAATTGCAAGAGATTTTCACACATCTTCTAAATGCAGCTGAACAAAACCAAATCAAACAATTGAGTTCAAAATATTAAACGTTGTTGTTTTTTTAAATGAGGATAATGATCCATTATAATGACTAAGAGTGGCTAAAATGAGCCTTTGTTTTCTGTATCGTATGTGGCGTGACTCTCTTGTGCAGCAGTAACTGCATCTAAAAGTTTACGTTAATTGCTGATTAGTTCTGTGCATCAGCTTGGAGGAATTTTAGCCCATTCTTCCCCACAATGCAGCTTTAACTCTGTTATGTTGGAGAGTTTTCTTCCTCGAACTGCTTGCTTCAGGCCCCTCCATAGAATTAAAGACAGGACTTTAATTTGGCTATTTCAAACCCTTAACTTTATTCTTCTTTAACTATTTTTGTAGAACAACTTGTGTGCTTAGAGTCAGTCTCTTGCTGCATGATCAATGCTCTCTTTACATTCAATTTATGGACAAAAGTCCTGACATTTTCTTTTAGCATTTTCTAATAAACATCATAATTAATTTTCCAGAAGCAGCAAAATAGATAAACTATGATATTACCACCTCTGTTTTTTGCAGTCCTACCATGTCCTTCAGGTTGATTCATGCATATTAACATTAGTTAATGAGAGTGAGGCCTTTAGTTACTTATAGGTTATCTTGGGTTTCTTTGTGATATCGCAGACTATTATATGCCTTACTCTTGGAGTGATGTTTGTTGGTCGACCACTACTGAGGAGTGAAATAACGGTCTTAAATGTACCATTTATGCACAATCTGTCTGACTGTGGATTGCCGGAACACAAACTCTTTAAAGATGGTTTGTAACCCTTTTGGAGCCTGATGAGCATAAAACAATTCTTCTATCATACTCAGAAATCTCATTTTTGCATAATACACTTTCACAAACATGTTGTAAAGAACAGACTCTCATATATCCTTCTTAATTAAATTAAAAAGGTCACCCACTCACACTTGCTTGTCATCCCATTGATTGGCAACACCAAACTCTCATTTTACCTTCAAATTTTCTGCATATCCTAAAGATACACATACATGTACTCAGTAGGATTCAAGATGGAGACTGATGAAAATAATAGGATTTTCAAGGACTCTAACTGTAGGCCTATATGGATTCAGATATTTTTGATGGTTACCTTATCCAAAAGGTTACATATTTTGGGGATTGAATTTCACCAAGATAATCATTCTTAAATTTTTGCAGGGAACTCACATAATGCCGTCACTGACATCTGTCCTACGAGATGACAAGCACTTCAAGAAACCTGATGAGTTTTACCCGCAACATTTTCTGGACTCTGATGGAAACTTTGTCAAAAACGAGGCCTTTATACCATTTTCTGCTGGTGAGTAACATCAAAGTAAAAATGGTAGATAATTCAACCACCTCAGAGGCTTTCTGCCACGAGACTCCCTGATAGCCTAATACTATTATGTTAATAACAAGCTACAAAGATATCCTACCAATAATTAAGAAGGATGGAGATCCTAAGAATACCAATAAAAAAGCAAAAGAGATTTGTCTATTAGTGATGGGCGAGCACTAAAATGCTCGGATGCTCGTTGCTTGGGTCGAGCAAATTGTAACGCTCGGGCGCTCGACCCGAGCAACGAGCCCAATGTAATTCTATGGGAAAACCGAGCACTTTTGTGGTGGCCCCCCGGGGGTCTTTTTGGTGTCTATAAACATCGTAAATAGATGAAAACAGTGCCCAAATGACATGGGGAAGACTCCTGGAAGCATTTCTGACTCCCAGATCACAGCTATGAACAATGTTGTCAGAGTCTTACAACATTTTTACAGATGCACAATAAAACATACAAAACTGAAACCAAAATGGATTTTCCTGCGAAATATGTTAAGGAACATCCTTTCCAGGGTAAAGATTTGTATGTAAGGCAAAAGAAATAACCCAAAACAAAAATGTTCCTCTATCACTTGGGCTTTGTCCACACGTAGCGTTTTTGATGCATTTTTCAACTTTACTATTGCTTTCAATCAAGACAAATGCATTCACTGGGAAATGTCATTTTAACATTTAACAACCTTATCTGGCCATGTGGAGTGTGACACATCATCAGACACATCCTGTTTCATTTATGAAGGAGGGACTCTGAAAGTCACAAAGTCTGTTTTTATAGGGCCAGCAGTCAGCCCTCATTATTCTTAGAGAAACATCAGCCGGCTATGCTTTGTTGTTCCCATTATTAAACAGTGGGTCTCTTAGACTGTTATTGCATATGCAGTGAGTGGCAGGGCTGCCAAAAACTTGTACGCACCCCAATAACCCATTGATCAGACATCCTGGATGGCCACATGCAACCAAAGTTCCCAGTATTCATTTGGTACTCCCATACTGTTTGAATATGCATTGAATGCAAGGTCTGTCCTGCCCCAAAGTTACACGCACCCCAATAAGCTTTTGAACCCACGTACTGGATGGCCACTTTAAACCAAACTTCACATTATTCATTTGGTACTCCCATAATGTTTGCCCATGATGTGAATGCAAGGCCTACTTAAAATTTGGACACACCCCAACAACCCATTGAACAGACGTCCTGGATGGCCACATTAAACCAAACTTCCCACTATTACGATTTTTTTAAGTCACATAAAGTTTCCCCATATGGGCCAGGCATGGTATGTGTGTGAGCTTGCCTCGACTCAGACCCGTCACCAGGTTCCAGCTATTGTCACCCACGAACATGCATGGCTGTAGGTTTAGCAGTGTCAGCCACAGATCTGCCTGCTCATTCTGAGCTGTCCACAACTCTTCAGCATTTTGCGGTTTGTCGCCTTAGCATATTACCTTCAGTACCGCCTGTTGACGCTTGACTGAGGCAGTGTTGCAGTGCCTCCTGCTTGTGACTGGTGTGATGGGGACATGGAGACTGAAAAGGAGGAGAAGGGGGTGTAGGAGCTGTAGACGGTGGGGGCAACCCTGATAGAAATAGGGACCGCAATTCTTGACATCGGGAGGACATGGTCCATCCCAAGATCAGACTGGGTCCCGGCTTCCACTATGTTAGCCCAGTGTGTCGTCAGCCAGATGTAACATCCTTGCTCACAAGAACTTGTCCACGTGTCTGTGGTTAGATGTACTTTCCTAGTAGCAGCATTGTTGAGGGCACAGCTAATGTTGTCGGACACATGCTTGTGTAATGTGGGGACGGCACACCGGGAGAAATAGTGGCATCTGGGGACTGAGCACATTGGGATGGCCGCCACCATCAGGTTGAAGAAAACATCCATCTCCACAAGCCTAAAAGGCAACATTTCTAGCAGGTGCAGACAAGAAATGTGTAAATTTAGTAGTGTGGCCTGTGGGGCTTTGGCTGCTTATTTCCGCTTGCGTTTCAAGGACTGGAGTATGGACAACTGAACGCTATGCTGGGATAAGAACATGGACATGCTTGCTGATGATGCTAGTTTAGTGTGTGCAATGACAGTTGCAGGGTATCTTTGCAGCCACCATGGACAGGGGATCGGCTTGCACGCACAACAGTGGAAGAAGCACTGGTGTCACCCACAGACACTGTTGCTGGACATTGTGGTTCGGCCCACAAAGTTGGGTGCTTTGCTGCCATGTGCCTGATCATGCTGGTGGTGGTCAGGCTGTTTTTTTTATACTTCTGCTGTTGCGGGCCAGGCAGGTGGTGCAAATGGCCTGTTTGGGGTTATTGGCAGAGTCTTTGAAAAACAACCAGACTCGGGAAGACCTATCACTTGTACTGGCAACTTCCGTCATGTTAGCATTATGGGGAACGGTTGCCTTCTGTCTGTTGCCAACACAATGCTTCTTCCTGCCTGTTGGGGTGCTATGCCTCCCTCCACATGTGTGCTGCTATCCCCACTCTGCAGGTCCTCCTGTCAGTTTAGGTCAGTTACTATATATACTAGAATATAGCGATGCAAAAACAATTCTTTGATCCATAAAGTAGTTTTTATTGTGTAAAAGCTGCAAAACATAAAAAATGATATAAATGTGATATTGCTATATAAATGTGCTATTGCTGATATAAATGTGATACAGCATAAAAACAGAAAAAAAATTCTTTAATTGCTGGTTTTGTTCATTCTTTCTCACAAAAATGGGAATAAAAAGTGATAAAAACATGTTAGGTGCTCGAAAATGGTAGCAATAAAAATATCAACTCGCCCCACAAAAAGCAAGCAATCACATGAATCTGCCGGCCGATAATGTGTATAGGAAAATTATAGCTGTCAAAATATGGCAATGCAAAAACTTATTTTTGCAAAAAAAAGTGTCCTTTAATGTGTGACACAAAGCTATCTTATCACATACTGTGAAGAGCAAAAAGGTAACAATGTTTTGAACTTTTGACTTCCTAGATCCATATCTCAACATTCACTACAGCTTTGATCGTGAGACTAAAGGTACTGTCACACTAGACGATATCGCTAGCGATCCGTGACGTTGCAGGGTCCTCGCTAGCGATATCGTCCAGTGTGACAGGCAGCAGCGATCAGGCCCCTGCTGTGATATCGCTGGTCGGGGAAGAAAGCCCAGAACTTTGTTTCGTCGCTGGATCTCCCGCTGACATCGCTGAATCGGCGTGTGTGACACCGATTCAGCGATGTCTTCGCTGGTAACCAGGGTAAACATCGGGTCACCGCTCTGCTTTCCGGCCGCTGTGCTCACAGCCAGAGCAGAGAAGCACAGCGCCGGGGACAGACAGCGGTAGGTAAGTATGTAGTGGTTGTTTTTTTTACTTTAACGATGGTAACCAGGGTAAACATCGGGTTACTAAGCGTGGCCCTGCGCTTAGTAACCCGATGTTTACCCTGGTTACCGGGGACCTCGGGATCGTTGGTCGCTGGAGAGCTGTCTGTGTGACAGCTCTCCAGCGACCAAACAGCGACGCTGCAGCGATTCGGATCGTTGTCGGTATCGCTGCAGCGTCGCTTAGTGTGACGGCACCTTAACATCATTTTATAGACAATCATCTTGGTTATCTCATACAGAAATTTGACTGGCAACTTTTTAGCATATGATTAGTTATGCAGATTCTTGTCATGTCACTGCGTTGTTACTGTTTTGCTCCTAGTGGTGGAAAAATCTTTTTCTTCCTTAATACTGCAATATACAACCTGTTCTCACATTACGTAATAGCTCAGTGTGTTATTAGGTTGATTCCCAAGTGAAAGGTCATTGGTTCAAATCGAGGAGCAGCCAAGACGATTTCCCAAGAAAAGAGAAACCGTATCATTCAGCTCGTCGATAGCGGTCTCTTGGCCAAGAAAATTGCCAAACTGCATCATGTGAGTGCCGTGACAGTTGGAAGAATAAAAAATGAAGTCTGTCCATCCATTGGCCAAAAGGTGAACATCCAGGCAAAATAAGGGAGTCAACAAGTCAGCTCATCCCAAGGTATATCAGTTCTGGCACGACAGACACGACATTGTTGGGGGCTCGAATGCTTCATAATAATGAGATCACAGTCAACGATGCAAGCACCATGCGACACACATTACACAAGTCTGGAATGGTGGCATGAAATAAGGTGAGGAAGCCACAACCTCAATATTGTCATATGAAGCGTCTCTTCAAGTTTGCAAACAAGTACGAAAAGTGGACAATTAAAGAATTGAAAGAGGTGATTTGGAGCGATGACATCAAAGTCAATGACTAGTCTCTGATAGGTGCAAATGGGTCTGAAAAAAACAAGGGACAAAGGAGCTAACAAATTGAGAAATTGATGGAAATGTCAAGTTCGGTGGAGGAAACCTGCTGATATGGAGTTGTTTCACGGCTAAAGGCATTGGATACTTGAACAGGATCGATGGTGGTCTTAATGCTGAGCTACATGTGAGTATCCTACAAGATGAGTTACTTCATAGACTCCAATACTATGGATATGAAAAGGATGACATAGTGTTCCAACAGGGCAACAACATGAATCATACAACGAGATTGGCAAAGAAATGGTTCAATGACGGTAAAGTAGAGGTGCTGAAATGGCCCTCTGTTGTGAATTCTGTTATCGAACTCCCTCCTGTGGTCATGAATGGTACTTCGGCGAATTCTGTCCATGGACTTCCTCTGGTGGCTGTGAGTGGAGCTGCTGGTTCTGAGGTTCCTTCCACAGGTGACCTAGTTTATTCTTAGGCTGCTGCTCTATTTAACTCCACTCTGATCGTTACTCCATGCCAGCTGTCAATGTTCTTGTACTGGTTCAGTTCGCTCTTGGATCTTTCTGGTGACCTGTCTACTCCAGCAGAAGCTAAGTCCCTGCTAGTTAATTATTTGCTCATTGTTTCCTTGTCCAGCTTGCTATCATGATTTTGCCTTGCTAGCTGGAAGCTCTGGGATGCAGAGTGGCACCTCCGCACCGTGAGTCGGTGCGGAGGTCTTTTTGCACACTCTGCATGGTCTTTTTGTAGTTTTTTGTGCTGACCGCAAAGATACCTTTCCTATCCTCAGTGTGTTTAGTAAGTCTGGCCTCCCTTTGCTGAAACCTGTTTCATTTCTGTGTTTGTGATTTTCATCTTAACTCACAGTCAATATATGTGGGGGGCTGCATTTTCCTTTGGGCAATTTCTCTGAGGCAAGGTAGGCTTTATTTTCTATCTCTAGGGCTAGTTAGCTCTTAGGCGGTGAAGAGGCGTCTAGGCAGAGTTAGGTACGCTCCACGGCTATTTCTAGTTGTGTGATAGGATTAGGGGTTGCGGACAGCACAGCTCCCACTTCCCAGAGCTTGTCCTGTGTGAGTTTAACCATCAGGTCATTCCGGGTGCTCCTAACCACCAGGTCCTTAACATCCCTCACAGTCCCCAGACCTCAACCCAATCAAACATTTGTGGGTAGAATTGAAGAAAAAACTGTACACAAATCCAAGTGAGCCGACCAGTAATGCACCAACTTTAGGTGGATTTAGAAAATACTAACAAAATAAAAAAAAATGTTTTTTAGATCTTCAGGAGCAAAACAGTAATGATGCAGGGACATAACCAGAATCTGCATAACTAATCATAAATAGTTGCAAGTCAAATTTTAAGTATAAGAGATCCAAGATGATTGTCTATAAAATGATGACTGTCTCAACTTCAAAGCAGAAGTGGATAATGAGATATGGAGCCTAAAAGTCAAAAGTTCAAAACATATTTACCCTTTTGATCTTCACTGTAAACGGCATGAGAAACGGTGTACAAAAATAAATAAAAGCAATTCTGGCTTATGATCCAATGGTGCATGTCTTTTTAAGTTTGCATAAAAGCGCAGTCAGCCACAGTTTTCTGCACTTCTAAAAAGAAGGGCTCCGCTGAACAGAGGCCAGATGGAGTCCAAAGTAAGTCTGCTTATTATAGTGAATGGACCTGTTGGGGTTTCATCTGAATATCATAACTCAGAGATTTAGATAGAAATCCCAATGCAAGTGCTCAGCGTAGAGCGCAGGATAAATGTGATTGAAAATGTTATGTAAAATGTTCCCAATAAAAGCTTCAACTCAGTCCACACAAAAAGCAAGTTCCCACTCTGGTTTGTTATCTGTCAATTGAATATAAGTGGTTTCCATGTTACTGCTAGCACAAAGGCTCTGAAAAAGTGCTATAGCTCCTTGCTCCCAAAAAGAAATCCAGCAAGTTCTGCACTGCCAAATCCAAGTGCCCCTCCCTTGTGAACCCTAGAGTGTGACTAAACTACATTTAGCGTCCACATGTTTGGCATTTCTGTAGTGCTGAGAGCTTGCTTAATTTATGAGGTCCATGTCTCCAGCTACTTAAGCTGGACACAATGTATGTGCACAAAAATGTACCAGGCACTACAATGTATTGGGCACTGCAACATGCTACAATAAACATGCCAGTCCACCTCTAAGACCAGTTGCCATGGGCGACTGCTTCACTGTGTATTCTGTAAATGCCAGGCATCTCACTTCCCCTGGCTGTTTGGCTCCATTTGCCTGTGTAGTCTCACACAGGTGGAGCTCTGCAGAGTCGACTGCTCTGCACTCCTGCAAACACCAGACTGACACTGACTCTGACCCTTACTCACCCAAACACTTTACTGCAGGGCATTTAAACAAGAACCAGTAGCCTTCAGCCACATAGAAAACCTGACCAGGAATGAAACGGACTGCAAAACTACTATCTGCAGTCTGTTTCAAAACAAAAGCCCAGCCGTTTTTCTCAAATCCGCCCTGGACAAGTAGCTTGTCCAAGACTAACACTTATTCACTTTTTATCCTGCATTGCAATCACAGCTACACCTGTGACTTTAATGCACTCCCATAGCCTCAACATTCCTCCATGCACATCCTGGGGAGAGCATACTGTGACACGCTACATGTGACACCGGTCACTGCCTCACATATCACCCCCTTTATTCAAACCTGTGGGGTTGAACACTTGTCACCCCACATGGGCGCATGACAGGGCATCCGCATTTCCCTGTGACACCCCCATCCGACACTGTGCTGAGAAACCAAAGTAGGGCCCGGAACCATGGGTTAACACACGCATTCCTCCCCTTTGCATTTCTGCTCCAAACTTTGTTACCCGACCATCCACCTTGCCGTTCTCCATTGCAGACAACACGCCTGACTGACAGTAGACTTGGGCCAGTTTCAGTTGGCCTTGACCCAGTTTATCTGGGGTTCACTAACCCCACAGCTCATCCCGTAACCTGAGTAGCTGCCTTTGGTCCCTTGGTACCATTTCCTCCATACCCTTACCTGTGCCTTGGTGTCTATGTTACGCTGGATCACCGAGGCCCACCCCGATAACTCTGGGCATACATCCGTACCACATTGCACCTGAACCAGAGCCCCCCATCGCTGCTGAGTAATGAGTGCTCTATCCATTTTACCTTGATACCCGGACACATCCTTGGTCGGTACCAGATGCTTTGATGTTGGTATGACCCTAGTCGCCTCTGCGACCACACCTTTTCGAATCCTCACAGTTTTCTTTTTATATGTGTGTCTCTGCTTGGGACCCTGAACCTGAACTATCCCAAACTTACTAGGGGACATGTCTGGCTCGGAGATCAGTGGGGTCTCATTGACCTCTCCTGCCACAACCTCTAAAGCAGTGTTTCTCAACTCCGGTGCTCAAGACCCACCAACAGGTCAAGTTTTCAGGATCTCTTAGTATTTCACAGGTGATAATTTCTTCACCTGCTTCAGCATTAATTCCATCACCTATGGAAATCCTGAAAACATGGCCTGTTGGTGGGTCTTGAGGACTGGAGTTGAGAAACACTGCTCTAGAGGGAACCTATCGGGGTTACATGCTGTCCCTAGGTTGGTGACCCATATGGCAGGTATCCCTAACTTGGAATCTTTGGGTTCTATGCCCGGAACAACATTTACATTGGGAGGGTTGACCCTAGTCTCCCACTGGGCCCAGAACAGGGGCAAGTCTCTTCCCAACACAGTCCCATATGAAAGGGTCTTCACCACTCCCACCACATGTTAAATGTCCCCACATGATGTAGAAAAATTAACCTCCGTGGTTGGGTACTCCCAAATTTCCCCATGGATATCCATCACCTCCATTTTCCATCCTTTGGGGTTGTCCCCTGCAACAAGGGACCCATGGAACAAAGTCACTCTGCTCCCCGAGTCCAAGGAAGCCTCTGATACCCATTCACAAGTAACTGGCACCTCTGGGGTTCACTGTCGGCAGAGCCAGTAGTAGCGGTACAGACTTGCTGGGCATACATAGACACCTGGTGCACATACCCGCAGTCCATAGGCTCAGATATCAGGGGACAGTTAACAGCCACATGTCTGGGCCTTCGGCACCACCAACACTTAATAACTGTGGCACGAATACACCTTGGAGCCGCTCTAGGGGACACAAGGCTTTTTTCGTGCTCCTGTACAAAGACCTGAGTGGCTGTATACCGCTCAATCCATTTTACCAGCTGGTCCAGAGTGCCCAAGTCCCCTTGCCTCACCCAACACTGCATGGTGGCTGGCAGAGCCCTCACCAGCTAGTCGACCCCCACCCTCTCTACCATCTGGGCCAGATTAAAGACTCAGGCTGGAGCCATTCCTCCGCCAACTGCAATAAGTCATACACCTAAGACCTGGCGAGATGAGACACAGTAAATGACCACTGGAACACCCTCTGATCGCCCCTCTCCTTACTTTAGGGGTTTCTTCTTGACACCGATGATCGCCCCTCTCCTTAGGGGTCTCCGCTTTATACCGCTGGTTGCCCCACACCTTAGGGGCCTCCTCTTTACACTGCTGATGCTCTGGTAGCTGCCATTACAAATGCAGAGCTTCTTGCTGCTGCAGCACCTCTTGCTGCTGCCACTGCTGAGTGAATACCAACTGCTTCAAAAGCTTCTCCATTTCTCCAGCAGACATGCTCATCGACAGCATGCTATGGGGTATGTCTCAGTTCAAACTGCTTGCATTCTCCACCATATACAGTATGTAAGGCAGTGGTAGCACTTTATGCAGTGATGAGGCAGTGGCCCAGCAAAGTTCCAAACAAAAGTCTCTTAAATGTGTTTACTTCACAGCATTAATGTCCAACTCACATAAAGTACACAGAGCACGATAACATCCGGATCGCAGCCGGGAAACATATCCTCTGGTTTGCAGCTGATACACATGCCAGTCCACCTCTAAGACCGGTTGCCGTGGGCGAATGCACTGCTATGTTTCATTTTCTACTCATATCATTTACACAGTACACGATATAATAATAAATAATAATAATAATTTTATTTCTATAGCGCCGACATATTCCGCAGCACTTTACAATTTAGAGGGGACTTGTACATACAATAGACATTGCAACATAACAATAAGCACATAGATCAAAACAGATATCAAGAGGAATGAGGTCCCTGCTCGCAAGCTTACAATCTATGAGGAAAAGGGGAGACACAAAAGGTGGACGGTAACAATTGCTTTAGCTGTTTGGACCAGCCATAGTGTAAGGATCGGGTGTTCATGTAATGCTGCATGAACCGGTTATCAGCCTAAGTATGTAACAGTACAGACACAGAGGGCTATTAAATGCATAAAGTGTATGAGAACATGATGCGAGGAATCTGGTTATGGTAAAAATTTGGAATAGGCAACACAGGGATAGTTAGCTTAAAGCAAGTCTGAACAAATGCATTTTTAGGCCATGCTTAAAACTGTGTGGATTGGGGATTAATCATATTAACCTGGGTAGTGCATTCCAAAGAATTGGCGCAGCACGTGAAAATCTTAGAAACAGGAATGGGAGGTTCTGATTATTGAGGATGCTAACCTCAAATCATTAGCAGAATGGAGGGCACGGGTAGGGTGGTAGATTGAGACGAGGGAGGAGATGTAGGGTGGTGCAGAGCCATGGAGTGCTTTGTGGATGAGGGTAGTAGTTTTGTACTGGATTCTGGAGTGGATGGGTAACCAGTGTAATGACTGGCACAAGGTTGAGGCATCGGTGTAACGATTGGTGAGGAATATGATCCTGGCTGCAGCATTCAAGACAGATTGGAGAGGGGAGAGTTTGGTAAGAGGGAGACAGATTAGTAGAGAGTTACAATAGTCCAGACGAGAATGAATAAGAGAAACAGTGAGAGTTTTTGCAGAGTCGAAAGTAAGAAAGGGTCGAATTTTAGAAATGTTTTTGACATGCAGATAAGAAGAGCGAGACAGTGAACGGATGTGGAGGGTGAATGAAAGCTCTGAATCAAGTATGACCCCAAGATAGCGGGCATGTTGCTGGGGAGTAATGGAGGAACCACACACGGAAATGGCAGTATAGGCATAGGCACATTAGTAGAGGAAACACAAGGAGTTCAGGTTTTGTCAGGTTCAGTTTCAGATAGAGTGAATACATGATGTTAGAGACAGCGGTAAGACAATCACTAGAATTTTATAAAAAGGCAGGCGTGATATCAGGAGTAGAGGTGTATAATTGGGTGTCATCAGCATAGCATAACTAATTGTTTGACCAATAGGGCAGTATACAAAGATAAGAGGAGTGGGCCTAGAGCCGATCCTTGAGGAACTCCAACAGTAAGGGAAAAATGAGAGGAGGAGATACAGTGAAGGAGCGGCAAGAGAGAAAGGAGGAGAACCAGGAGAGAACGATGTCCCCCGGGTCACAACCGAGAACCATATCCTCCAGTTTGCAGTCAATAAACACGCCTTTCCTCCTCTAAGACCAGTTGCCATGTGTACGCTGTGAATGTCGGGCATCTCAGTTCCCCTAGCTGTTTGGCTCCGCTTGCCAGTGCAGTCTCATGCAGGTGGAGCTCTGCAAAGCCGACTGCGCTGCACTCCTGCAAACACCAGACTGACACTGACTCTGACCCTGACACACCCAAACCCTTTACTGTAGGGCTTTTAACCAAGAACCAGTAGCCTTCAGCCACATAGAAAACCTGGCCAAGAGCAAAACGAACTGCAACACTACCATCTGCAGTCTGTTTCAAAACAAAAGCCCAGCCGTTTTTTTCAATTCTGCCCTGGACAAATAGCTTGTCCAAGACTAACACTTATTCACTTTTTATCCTGCATTGCAATTACACTACAACTCACTACCATAGCCTCAACACACCTCCATGCACATTCTGGGGCAAACATACATTGACCCCTACATGTGACACCAGTCACTGCCTCACACTACTCAACATCTCCGGGGTTGGAAGTCTATCACTGTGATGCACACTGTGTGCCTCACTGCTGTCTTGGGGAAAACCACAGTCAAGATTATCTTCAAGCATGTTTTGATACCATAGCATGGACGCGTCCCTTTCCAGGGGGCGAAGCAACTGGCAAAATTTGCTTTTGTATTGCGGATCGCACAGACTGGCAACCCAGTAGTCAGCACTACTTTGAATATTAAATTATGGATAACAATCACATTGCAGATAGTACTGCAAGAAGGCGCTCATGGGTCGATCTCTTTAATGAGCTCCATGTCCATAGTGTATTGATGGTGGGATAGCACTCAAGCTTGCTTCCTCCGTCACCTCCTGGCAACCACAGAAAACAGAGAGGGAATCATTATCCTCTTCATCTCTTGAGTCCATCAGCTCTTCCTCCTCATCCTTCTCCATTTGTGTCTCCCATGGCAACCACCTGTGAAATGACAGACCTGAACTTAGAGATATTGTTAACCCTTCAGTATCCTCCAATGCTTCCTCCTCTTCCCGTGGGACCACCACCACCTCCTCCTGCAGACTTTTCAAAGTGTGCTCCAGCATATAGATGACCGGAATTGTGATGCTGATACATGATGCAAAATGTCATTCTGCACCAGGTCTCTGCGCTGCTGCCACAGTCTCTGCAACATGTGCAGAGTTGAATTCCAATGTGTTGTCATATTACATGTGTTGAAAATGGCGAAAGTGAGCACACAAGGCTGGGACAGTGGCAGAGGACTTGCTGTATCATCAGGTTGAGGATGTGAGCCATGCAAGGCATGTGTGTGGTGGCCTCGGCATAGGGACGCCACCAGGTTTGCACCAATATTGCACACGACATTCCCTTGCTCCAGGTTCAGATGAGACAGCCATTGCTTAAACTCGGCATGGATAGCTGTCCCAGCGCTTGATATGCATGACTGCGATCTCAAAGGCATTTTTATATAAACACTGCCTGATTGCGGTGACCCCTGGTTGTGCAGTACAGAGGAGAGTGGATTCTCTCTGCAGTGTTGGAACATGTATCTCATTAAGGCAGAGGTTAAGGGAGCAGAGGAGGTGGAGGAGGCAGAAGCACTTGAGGAAGTGTTAGATACAGAGGTTGGACCGGCAAGTCCTGGTGATTCCAAGACTTTGTGTCTAGTGACACTGTCGGGGTCGTCACGACAATACCCTTCCTTCACCAGTCATTCCAAATTAAATTAAGAGCATTGGTACCGGATAAGAATGAGTCAGACAAAGGCTGGTTCAATCTCAGTGAATGCTCGTGTGTCTACGAGTTGTAGCAACTCCACAGCAACTGACTTTATTTCCTGTTACATAGCATTATATGGTCCATTGGGGGAAGGTGTGCAGAGGGCGGGGTTAGGCGGGGTTTAAGCAGTATGTCTAGTATTCAGTCTTTCTGGTTGGTCCTGACGTCATCTGATGGATCCTCCTTTCTCCACATCACTTTAAGTTTCGACTTCAACAGAAATGATACTTAGTTTCTGGAATGTGAAACTTGCTTCTCAACAGAAGCAGAACTAGGGCAAAGGTGAATACTGGCAGCCATGTTAAATACAGTTACATTTGCATCAGCAAGCAAAGGGAAAAAACTTATTGTTTCACAGCATAAGAATATAAAAGTACAAAAAATGTATGAAAATATATCTTTTCACCTTGACAACATCTTTGTGTCTAGTGCTTTAGTTCTCCATCCCCTGGTGTGTAATAGTTTAGTTCTCCAACCCAAGCTCTTTAGTAGTTTAGTTCTCCAACCCCTGTAGTCTATTAGCTTAGTTCTCCATGCTCTGGTGTGTATTTGTTTCCTTCTCCAACCCTAGCTGTTTAGTAGTTTAGTTCTCCAACCACTGTTATCTCTTACATAAATTATCCATGTTCTGATGTGTATTTGTTTTATTCTCCAACTATAGCTGTTTAGTAGTTTAGTTCTCCAACCCCTGTTGTCTAGTAGTTTAGTTCTCCATCTTATGGTGTGTAGTGGTTAGTTATCCAACTTTAGATATTTTGTAGTTTATGTCGTCAAGCCCTGTTGTCTAGTAGTTTAGTTATCCTTCTTATGGTGTGCAGTGGTTTAGTTCTCCACCAACAAGCACCCTACAAGCCTTGGCTTTTCCAATATTGTGGAACAGTCCCTTCCCGCCTGCCCCCACAATCACCAGAGTCACTCACTACCCAGTCAGTAAGCTGTAATGCACCTGGCCATGCTTGCTTTTCCAGGTGTCGGTGATGAAATGCACCCTATCAGACCTAGATTTTTTAAAGGAATGGGAGATTTGTCAGCAACTTGCTCGAGTAGCGTAGGCACAGTTTTCTTATAAAAGTAATGGTGACTGGGCAACTGGTACTGGGGGACTGCGATAGCCATCAGCTTTCGGAAACTGTCTGTATCCCCCATCGGAAAGGCCAACAGATTGGAGATGATGAAGTTCATGCCCTTTGCTTGGAATGTGTAGGAGGAATCAATTTTTTATGTGACCACAACTGTGGGATTGAGGGCTTGCTGCTGTGCTGAGAGAGGGTTGAGTAGGGTGAGCATGACAAAACTGCTGAACTGTAAGAGAGATGCAGGTGTAGATGTTACGGTGGATTGAGAAAGATGGGGTGTGCTCCGTATCTGAGATCAGTCAAAAACAGCAGGCATGTCAACTTCTGTTAGAGCTGGGGGTCTGTCACCCCAAATGTAGCTGTAAACAAGTGGAAGTTCTTCAGCCGGAGACCTGTGTGAGAATAGTTGCAAAGGTGAGGGAGGAGGAAAAACAGAAGATGCGGTAGTTGCGGCTGACGGTGGTTGGCGAGGCCCTCTAGTCTACATTTTAGCACAGTGAGATTCCCAGATTAATGCATGTTACGCATGTGCCAGTTCAAGCATGTAGTAGTCAAAATATTGCATTATATAACTTTACTCTGTCGTTTTTCAACAAAGTTGAGAGATAATATGATTTGTGTCATCTTTGGCTGTCTATAAAAAGACCCAGGCTAGGCAACTGCAGACCTGTGATAGCTGATGTCCACTGACAGAGTTGGGGCTGAGGATGCAGTGGTTAATCTGGTTGTATAACTCTGTGTCTGTGTAGGAAGCCACAATGTAACCTCCTCGTCTTCCTCCTCCTCCACATCCTCTGTTGAGCTACTCTTTTAGAACTGTCTTCCAACCTCTCATTTTACTCCCTCTTTGACCACTTACAACCTGGTTACCAACCGCACCATTCCACTAAAACTGCCATGACTTAAGTCAGCAATGACCTACTAACCACCAAATCCAAGAGATGCTAGTTTGCCCTCCTCCTCCTGGACCTGCCATCTGCCTTTGACACAGTGAACCTTTCCCTCTTACTACAGACTTTCTGATGTCTTGCATTACAGACTTGGCTCTTTGCTGGGTCTTCTCGTACTTAATAGATAGAACATTCAGTGTCTTCCACTCACACAGCACCTCCTTATCTCGCCCCCTATGTGTAGGTGTCCCCCAAAGTTCAGTTATAGGCCCGGGCACTATGCTTAGGGTGCGTGCGATCCCTCCCTCTTAAAATGATGGCACCCTAAGGTGTCCCCAGCCAATTGCTGGGCAATACCTTTTATTTAAGGCTCCTCCTCCAATATTGAGGTAGCTGAGCAATGTTGTTAGTTTGACTTGCATGCTTGCTAGTTGTCAGGTTCCCTAGGTCCGCCCATCTGCTTTTTTACCCTTTACCCATCCACTTGTACCTGTCTGTGCTTTTCTGCCCATCAGCCAATCCAGCCGGTACCAGCCAGTGCACTTCTGTTCAACACCCGGTCCAGATGACTCCTGCCAGTACCCATCTGTCTAATAGCTGGTTCAGCCCACACCTGCCAGTGCCCATCTGTATAACAGCCGAGCCGGTTCAGCCTTCACCTGCCAGTGTTATTCTGTTCCTCAGCCAGTCCCATTTGCACCTGTTGTTCTAATGTCAATACAGTGCCTGCCTGCATTGTTCGGCCCTTCATTGGGCTGTACCAGACTGCACATTCTAGGTGGTCAGCTGCACCCTCTGTAGGTCATCCCTGGAGTAGCACCTGGTGCCACCTCCTTGTCCCTCCTTGGGTCGCAGTGTCGCCTACTGCTGCTTATATGAGGTCAGATTTGGAGGTCCACCTAGTTACGCCCCTCCAGGCTTTCTGAGGGCAATGGCACCATGGTTCCACTACCTTGCCCATTACAGTGTCCATCTGCTGGGTTGGCTGTAGCGGAAGAGGTGTCGGTCCCCATTATACTAGTTCTACTCTAGTGAAATTGATGCCACTTTGGTGGTGCCTTCCACAAGTTTTGGGAAATGTGTAGACTCCTGGTTGGATCTCCTTCATGTGTGTTGTCTGAGGCACTAGGCCTCCTAGAGCGGCAAGCCTCCACTTACTACCTGTCTTACTATCCTTACACTTTTCTGACAATAGTAGTCTAAGAAACTGATATTTGTGCCATCTGAGTGTGGCTGAGCATAAAAGCAGGTTGAGCTCTTGCATATGGTATCAGAGCTCCCAGCACAGCAAGTCTACACCAATGTCTCACCCACCTCCTCTTAAATTGAAGTATAATTCAGAGCTGTAAATGCTGGCCCAGACCCTGATACCTCATGCATGGCTGATTGCTGCTGTGCCATTCTAAAATTTGTACTGTGGGTCAATTTAAGCCACTTTCCTGGTGTCTGTCCCTAATTTGATGTGTTTTGACAGCTTTGGGGCCCATTTCAAGGTGTTCTGTATGCATCTGTTTTTGCCTCCCATAGACTCCAATGGCATTCGGCTATGTTTGGCAAATATTTGGTGAATAATTTGGTGAATATTGCAATATCGTAGATCATAATCCGAACCGAATATTTAAATATTTGCTCATCTCTATTCAAGGTGCTGTCACGATGGGTGAGGGAGAAGTAAGGTGCACAACAACGGGGAGAGGGAGGGGGAATCCCAAACAATAGGGAAGGGGGTAGTGGAGACCCCAAGGCAGATCTAACAACACCCTGTCTGCTCTAAACATCACTAAATAGGTTCCGCACCTATCACCGAGCAGGAACATAATCCCTGCCTGACCTAGTGATAAGCCCTGTATAGGGAGGGGATGAGGTGAGCGCTGGTCAGCTCCCACTACAACTAAAGATAGAGAGGGTGGAAAAATGAGGGGATGCACTTAGCTAGAGAAGACCACTGAGATATCACACCAGCAATCCTCCAAGTGTACTCCAAGAATACAGTAGCTGACTGCTAGTACCGCCAAATTGAGCTAACACCAGGACCTTTCTGAAGAAACTGAATGAATTTAAACCTTCAATAAAGGTGTGTTGGTTAGCATCAGAAAGTAGACACAACTGCTGGGTCCTAGAGGGGGAAGGATATCACTCCACAACAGAGATGCAAAAATCAAGTAGGTGCTTGTAGAGCTAATCAAAATCACCTTCTAAACTGCAACCAGGATGACTGTCTGTCACACCTGACAAACCCGTGGTAAGTTCCTTGTAGTTTCCAAAATGGGGTCACTTGTGGGGGGTTTCCACTGTTTTGGCATGTCAGGGGTTCTGTAAACATGACATAACATCCGTTATTGATTCCAGCTAATTTTGCTTTCAAAAGGCCAAATGACACAAGCAGTAGTTTTCCATGTCATATAGGGTATTGGCAAACTCATGAGGAATTGCACAACAAATTATATGGTCCAATTTCTCCTACTACCTTTGTGAAAATGCAACGTTTTTGTTGGAAAAAGTTAAATTTTCATGTTTTTCTTCCACATTGTTTTAATTTCTATGGAGCACCTGAAAGATACATAAAATTTTTGAATGTGGCTTTGAGTAGTTTGAGAGGTGCAGTCTTTGAAAAGGATGTAACTTTTGGGTATTTTCTGTCATATAGGCCCCTTAAAACCACTTGAAATGTAATGTGGTCCCCCCAAAAATTGGTTTTGTAAATTTTGTTGGAAAAATTGAGAAATTGCTGATCAACTTTTAACCCTTCAAACTTCCTAAAGAAAAAAAATATCTTTCAAAAATTATGCTGATGTAAAGTAGACATGTGGTAAATGTTATTTATTACATAAAAAATAAAAGTTTTAAAATTGCAAAATTTTATACATTTTTTTCCAAAATTCCAATATTTTCACAAATGAATGCTTAAAATATTGGTCTAAGTTTACCACTAACACGTACAATGTGTCACGGAAAAGTCTCAGAATCACTGGAATACACTGAAGCGTTCCAGAGTTGTTGCCACATGAAATGACATTGGTTAGAATTATAAAATTTGGTCTGGTAAAAAAGGTGAAAACTGGCTCTGGGGTGAAGTGGTTAATAAAATTCATACCATTTTTTCGCTGTTGTTTGCTCCTGAATAAACTATTGAAAATTGAATTGGATATTGGATATATGATTTGATATACTATTTTGTTTTAATTTTTTGGATAACACTATTATGTTTTCTATCTGCTCCTTTTGCAGGGAAGAGAATGTGTGCTGGAGAGAGCTTGGCTAAAGTTGAGCTTTTCCTTGTCTTTACGAAGCTGTTACAGAACTTCACGTTCACGGCTCCTCCAGGGGCAAAGCTGGATCTCACTGGTACCGTTGGCTTCATCTCACACCCAAAGAAACATGAGATCTGCGCAATATCTCAAAATTAACGGGCGTCTTTCCTTTAAGTTGTCCCACTTTCAAGGGATTGTTCCACGATTAATGGACACTTTTTCGCTAAAGTTAAGAAATGTGTGTTATACAGTATTTTAGTATGTGCAAGTTACCAATACATCCCTTCTTGAAACTCTGTGCCATTTTCAATATTGATCAAGCCACGTCAGTCTTGATTGGTAGTTTGCCATCCAGATAGCGGTCCTGTCTATGAAATGTCTGCAGATGGAGGAGCACTAGACCAGTGTTCCCCAACTCCAGTCCTCAAGAGCCACCAACAGGTCGTGTTTTTAGGATTTCCTTAGTATGGCCCAGGTGATGGAATTGAAGCCTGTCTAGATTATGGAGTTCTCACCTGGGCATTACTAAGGAAATCCTGAAAACATGACCCGTTGGTGGCTCTTGAGGACCAAACTTGGGGAACACTGCACTAGACCCTACACATCATTCAGCCTCCTCCGCTGCTCATGTACCCTGTTTCAGTAGAGGAAACTAAATGACATGTAATGACTTATGACATGTAATGACTTACTTCTCTAAATGATTGCAGCTATCTTACTGACCCGACTGTCACTTGGATGCCACAGAAGGCTTGCCGATCAAAAAGGCATGACTAAGTGCTCATACCCAGATTGTGAAATGTATAGCTTCCATGAACCTAAGAGAAAACACAGTTCAGGAGTCTTAGAATTTTATTGGGGTGTTGGTACGCTGGATGCTAACTGACTATCCGTAACATATAATTGGTGAATTATAGGTTTGGGATAAAATAGAAAAACAGATATTTAGGAACTTTGTATACTGGTGTATGAGGTGAAAGAGAGAGTAACAGTTCATTCTATGGTTCTGTATTGCTTATATTGTGTGCTGGTGGGATTTAGGGGTCTGTATATATGCACTGGCTGTACCAGCATATATGCATTGTATAAATGTTTATGGCGATATGTTTAGTTTGCAAATTTTTTTAATAAGAATATTATTAAGTTTATCGTGTTTTTCAAGAGATTCTCTCTTGTAACAGGAACAAAAATGTGACCCACCAGGGATAAAAATTCCCTGTTCTTCTGATTACTGCTGGATCCAGTGGTTGGACGCATCCCAAGTCAGCAAGTTATTACCTATTCTGTGTAGAGGTGATTAGTTGTTTTAATTGGACAACACCTTCAACATGGTGTATTATAACTGTACTATCTCGGTCAAAAGGAGTCAGGCCAAAAGAGCTGGCACTCTACAGGAGAGAGGTCACTACCCATAAGAGTTGATACTCTACAGGAGAGAGAACCCTGCCCATAAAAGCTGACACTGTACAAGAGAGAGGACCCTGCCCATAAGAGCCGACACTCTACAGGAGAGAGGTCACTGCTCATAAGAGCTGATACTCTTCAAGAGATAGGTCACCACCCATAAAAGCTGACACTCTACAAGAAAGAGGACCCTGCCCTTTAGAGCCGACACTCTACAGGAGAGAGGTCACTGCCCCTAAGAGCCGACATTCTACAGGAAAGAGATCACCGCCCATAAGAGCCGATACTCTACAGGAGAGGTCAACACCCATAAGAGCTGATACTCTACAAGAGAAAGGTCACCACCCATAAGAGCTGACACTGTACAAGAGAGAGGACCCTATATAATCAATGGAATACATAATCTGTCTTATTACCGAAACGTGCGTCGGGGTGGACGGGAACGGCATGCATGTGCACTGTGACCCCCTACTGCGGTATGTACATGTATTAACTCTATATCTACAACTAAGGTCACATGTACCCATGACAGTTGTCCTATATTTTGCTAAATATGCATGACGTAACTATATGTCTAATATGGGCTTCTGGATCACTGTCTATGGTTAGTCACGTGCACCCTGCCCTGTCCCTTTGATATGTGTAGGGTTTGACGGAGGGGATTTTCACACCTGCCATGTTGTATACCTGTCATTATATTATTAAATAAAGTTTTTGCACGTTTGTATAATTTGAGACTTTTTGACTGCTTTTTTGCTTCTTGAGTATATATTCTAAGAGAGAGGACCCTGCCCATAAGAGCCAACACTCTACAGGAGAGAGGTCACCGCCCATAAGAGCTGACACTCTACAAGAGAGAGGACCCTGCCCATAAGAGCTGACACTCCTTACAAGAGAGAGGACCCTGCCCATAAGAGCCAACACTCTACAGGAGAGAGGTCACCGCCCATAAGAGCTGACACTCTACAAGAGAGAGGACCCTGCCCATAAGAGCTGACACTCTACAAGAGAGAGGACCCTGCCCATAAGAGCTGACACTCCTTACAAGAGAGAGGACCCTGCCCATAAGAGCCAACACTCTACAGGAGAGAGGTCACCGCCCATAAGAGCTGACACTCTACAAGAGAGAGGACCCTGCCTGTTATGTTTGCTAATGACAGGTGTTATGAAGGCAATCCAGAAACACAGTGTGCTTAGCGATCAGAGCGCACACAGTGATCTGACAAATACCCAAAAATACAAGAACGAGCTCTGAGACGTGGAAACTCTGTAGACTGCACACCTGATCCTATCCTAAACACAACTAAAAGCGGCTGTGGATTGCGCCTAACAACTACCTAGGCAACTCGGCACAGCCTAAGAAACTAGCTAGCCTGAAGATAGAAAAATAGGCCTGACTTGCCCCCAGAGAAATTCCCCAAAGGAAAAGGCAGCCCCCCACATATAATGACTGTGAGTAAGATGAAAAGACAAAACGTAGGGATGAAATAGATTCAGCAAAGTGGGGCCCGATATTCTAGGACAGAGCGAGGACAGTAAAGCGAACTTTGCAGTCTACAAAAAACCCTAAAGCAAAACCACGCAAAGGGGGCAAAAAAAAACCCACCGTGCCGAACTAACGGCACGGCGGTACACCCTTTGCGTCTCAGAGCTTCCAGCAAAACAAAAGACAAGCTGGACAGAAAAAAAGCAACAAAAAAACAAAAAGCACTTAGCTATACAGAGCAGCAGGTCACAGGAACAATCAGGAGAAGCTCAGATCCAACACTGAAACATTGACAAGGAGCAAGGATAGCAGCATCAGGCGGAGTTAAGTAATGAAGCAGTTAACGAGCTCACCAGAACACCTGAGGGAGGAAGCTCAGAAGCTGCAGTACCACTTGTGACCACAGGAGTGAATTCAGCCACAGAATTCACAACAGTACCCCCCCCTTGAGGAGGGGTCACCGAACCCTCACCAGAGCCCCCAGGCCGACCAGGATGAGCCGCATGAAAGGCACGAACAAGATCGGAAGCATGAACATCAGAGGCAAAAACCCAGGAATTATCTTCCTGAGCATCACCCTTCCATTTAACCAGATACTGGAGTTTCTGTCTAGAAACACGAGAATCCAAAATCTTCTCCACAATATACTCCAATTCCCCCTCCACCAAAACCGGGGCAGGAGGCTCAACAGATGGAACCATAGGTGCCACGTATCTCCGCAACAACGACCTATGGAATACATTATGTATGGAAAAGGAGTCTGGGAGGGTCAAACGAAAAGACACAGGATTGAGAACCTCAGAAATCCTATACGGACCAATAAAACGAGGTTTAAATTTAGGAGAGGAAACCTTCATAGGAATATGACAAGAAGATAACCAAACCAGATCCCCAACACGAAGTCGGGGACCCACACGGCGTCTGCGATTAGCGAAAAGTTGAGCTTTCTCCTGGGACAAGATCAAATTGTCCACTACCTGAGTCCAGATCTGCTGCAACCTATCCACCACAGAATCCACACCAGGACAGTCCGAAGACTCAACCTGTCCTGAAGAGAAATGAGGATGGAACCCAGAATTGCAAAAAAATGGAGAAACCAAGGTAGCCGAGCTGGCCCGATTATTAAGGGCGAACTCAGCCAACGGCAAAAAGGACACCCAATCATCCTGGTCTGCAGAAACAAAACATCTCAGATATGTTTCCAAGGTCTGATTGGTTCGTTCGGTCTGGCCATTAGTCTGAGGATGGAAAGCCGAGGAAAAGGATAGGTCAATGCCCATCCTACCACAAAAGGCTCGCCAAAACCTTGAAACAAACTGGGAACCTCTGTCAGAAACAATATTCTCAGGAATGCCATGCAACCGAACCACATGCTGAAAGAACAAAGGTACCAAATCAGAGGAGGAAGGCAATTTAGCCAAGGGCACCAGATGGACCATTTTAGAAAAGCGATCACAGACAACCCAAATGACTGACATCTTTTGAGAAACGGGAAGGTCAGAAATGAAATCCATCGAAATATGTGTCCAAGGCCTCTTTGGGACCAGCAAGGGCAAAAGCAACCCACTGGCACGAGAACAGCAGGGCTTAGCCCTAGCACAAATCCCACAGGACTGCACAAAAGTACGTACATCCCGTGACAGAGATGGCCACCAGAAGGATCTAGCCACTAACTCTCTGGTACCAAAGATTCCAGGATGACCAGCCAACACCGAACAATGAAGTTCAGAGATAAGTTTATTAGTCCACCTATCAGGGACGAACAGTTTCTCTGCTGGACAACGATCAGGTTTATTCGCCTGAAATTTTTGCAGCACCCGCCGCAAATCAGGGGAGATGGCAGACACAATGACTCCTTCCTTGAGGATACCCGCTGGCTCAGATAAACCCGGAGAGTCGGGCACAAAACTCCTAGACAGAGCATCCGCCTTCACATTTTTAGAGCCCGGAAGGTACGAAATCACAAAGTCGAAGCGGGCAAAAAATAACGACCAACGGGCCTGTCTAGGATTCAAGCGCTTGGCAGACTCGAGATAAGTCAAGTTCTTATGATCAGTCAATACCACCACGCGATACTTAGCTCCTTCAAGCCAATGACGCCACTCCTCGAATGCCCACTTCATGGCCAGCAACTCTCTATTGCCCACATCATAATTACGCTCAGCGGGCGAAAACTTCCTGGAAAAGAAAGCACATGGTTTCATCACTGAGCAATCAGAACCTCTCTGTGACAAAACCGCCCCTGCTCCAATCTCAGAAGCATCAACCTCGACCTGGAACGGAAGAGAAACATCTGGCTGACACAACACAGGGGCAGAACAAAAACGACGCTTCAACTCCTGAAAAGCTTCCACCGCAGCAGAAGACCAATTAACCAAATCAGCACCCTTCTTGGTCAAATCGGTCAATGGTTTGGCAATGCTAGAAAAATTACAGATGAAGCGACGATAAAAATTAGCAAAGCCCAGGAACTTTTGCAGACTTTTCAGAGATGTCGGCTGAATCCAATCCTGGATGGCTTGGACCTTAACTGGATCCATCTCGATAGTAGAAGGGGTAAAGATGAACCCCAAAAATGAAACTTTCTGCACACCGAAGAGACACTTTGATCCCTTCACAAACAAAGAGTTAGCACGCAGGACCTGAAAAACCATTCTGACCTGCTTCACATAAGACTCCCAATCATCTGAGAAGATCAAAATGTCATCCAAGTAAACAATCAGGAATTTATCCAGATACTCACGGAAGATGTCATGCATAAAAGACTGAAACACAGATGGAGCATTGGCAAGTCCGAACGGCATCACTAGATACTCAAAATGACCCTCGGGCGTATTGAATGCAGTTTTCCATTCATCTCCTTGCCTGATTCTCACCAGATTATACGCACCACGAAGATCTATCTTAGTGAACCAACTAGCCCCCTTAATCCGAGCAAACAAGTCAGATAACAATGGCAAGGGATACTGAAATTTAACAGTGATCTTATTAAGAAGGCGGTAATCAATACACGGTCTCAGTGAACCATCCTTCTTGGCTACAAAGAAGAACCCTGCTCCCAGTGGTGATGACGATGGGCGAATATGTCCCTTCTCCAGGGATTCCTTCACATAACTGCGCATAGCGGCGTGTTCGGGCACGGATAAATTAAATAATCGACCTTTAGGGAATTTACTACCAGGAATCAAATTGATAGCACAATCACAATCCCTATGCGGAGGTAGAGCATCGGACTTGGCTCTTCAAATACATCCTGATAATCAGACAAGAACTCTGGGACCTCAGAAGGGGTGGATGACGAAATCGACAAAAATGGAACATCACCATGTACCCCCTGACAACCCCAGCTGGATACCGACATGGAATTCCAATCCAATACTGGATTATGGGTTTGTAGCCATGGCAACCCCAACACGACCACATCATGCAGATTATGCAACACCAGAAAGCGAATAACTTCCTGATGTGCAGGAGCCATGCACATGGTCAGCTGGGCCCAGTATTGAGGTTTATTCTTGGCCAAAGGTGTAGCATCAATTCCTCTCAATGGAATAGGACACCG
Source organism: Ranitomeya imitator (assembly GCF_032444005.1). Classification (NCBI taxonomy): domain Eukaryota; kingdom Metazoa; phylum Chordata; class Amphibia; order Anura; family Dendrobatidae; genus Ranitomeya; species Ranitomeya imitator. The sequence goes on from NC_091286.1 coordinate 663,523,155, forward strand.
CAAAGGCTCCAAGAAAAACCCACAATGTTTAGCATAATCCAAATCCATCAGATTCAGGGCAGCGCCCGAATCCACAAACGCCATGACAGAAAACGACGACAAAGAGCATATCAAGGTAATGGACAGAAGGAATTTGGACTGTACAGTACCAATGACGGCAGACCTAGCGGACCGCTTAGTGCGCTTAGGACAATCAGAAATAGCATGAGTGGAATCACCACAGTAGAAACACAGACCATTCAGACGTCTGTATTCCTGCCGTTCAACTCTAGTCATAGTCCTATCGCACTGCATAGGCTCAGGTTTAACCTCAGGCAGTACCGCCAAATGGTGCACAGATTTACGCTCGCGCAAGCGTCGACCGATCTGAATGGCCAAAGACAAAGACTCATTCAAACCAGCAGGCATAGGAAATCCCACCATGACATCCTTAAGAGCCTCAGAGAGACCCTTTCTGAACAAAGCTGCCAGCACAGATTCATTCCACTGAGTGAGTACTGACCATTTCCTAAATTTCTGACAATATACTTCTATATCATCCTGACCCTGGCACAAAGCCAGCAAATTTTTCTCAGCCTGATCCACTGAATTAGGCTCATCGTACAGCAATCCGAGCGCCAGGAAAAACGCATCGACACTACTCAATGCAGGGTCTCCTGGCGCAAGAGAAAATGCCCAGTCTTGAGGGTCGCCGCGCAAAAAAGAAATAATAATCAAAACCTGTTGAATAGGATTACCAGAAGAATGAGGTTTCAAGGCCAGAAATAGCTTACAATTATTTTTGAAACTTAGAAACTTAGTTCTATCTCCAAAAAACAAATCAGGAATAGGAATTCTTGGTTCTAACATAGATTTCTGATCAATAGTATCTTGAATCTTTTGTACATTTATAACGAGATTATCCATTGAAGAGCACAGACCCTGAATATCCATGTCCACACCTGTGTCCAGAATCACCCAAATGTCTAGGGGAAAAAAAAAAGTGAACACAGAGCAGAAAAAAAAAAAAAATGATGTCAGAACTTTTTCTTTCCCTCTATTGAGAATCATTAGTTTGGCTCCTTGTACTGTTATGTTTGCTAATGACAGGTGTTATGAAGGCAATCCAGAAACACAGTGTGCTTAGCGATCAGAGCGCACACAGTGATCTGACAAATACCCAAAAATACAAGAACGACCTCTGAGACGTGGAAACTCTGTAGACTGCACACCTGATCCTATCCTAAACACAACTAAAAGCGGCTGTGGATTGCGCCTAACAACTACCTAGGCAACTCGGCACAGCCTAAGAAACTAGCTAGCCTGAAGATAGAAAAATAGGCCTGACTTGCCCCCAGAGAAATTCCCCAGAGGAAAAGGCAGCCCCCCACATATAATGACTGTGAGTAAGATGAAAAGACAAAACGTAGGGATGAAATAGATTCAGCAAAGTGGGGCCCGATATTCTAGGACAGAGCGAGGACAGTAGGCGAACTTTGCAGTCTACAAAAAACCCTAAAGCAAAACCACGCAAAGGGGGCAAAAAAAACCCACCGTGCCGAACTAACGGCACGGCGGTACACCCTTTGCGTCTCAGAGCTTCCAGCAAAACAAAAGACAAGCTGGACAGAAAAAAAGCAACAAAAAAACAAAAAGCACTTAGCTATACAGAGCAGCAGGTCACAGGAACAATCAGGAGAAGCTCAGATCCAACACTGAAACATTGACAAGGAGCAAGGATAGCAGCATCAGGCGGAGTTAAGTAATGAAGCAGTTAACGAGCTCACCAGAACACCTGAGGGAGGAAGCTCAGAAGCTGCAGTACCACTTGTGACCACAGGAGTGAATTCAGCCACAGAATTCACAACACCTGCCCATAAGAGCTGACACTCCTTACAAGAGAGAGGACCCTGCCCATAAGAGCTGACACTCCTTACAAGAGAGAGGACCCTGCCCATAAGAGCTGACACTCCTTACAAGAGAGAGGACCCTGCCCATAAGAGCTGACACTCTACAGGAGAGAGGACCCTGCCCATAAGAGCCAACACTCTACAGGAGAGAGGTCACCGCCCATAAGAGCTGACACTCTACAAGAGAGAGGACCCTGCCCATAAGAGCTGACACTCCTTACAAGAGAGAGGACCCTGCCCATAAGAGCCAACACTCTACAGGAGAGAGGTCACCGCCCATAAGAGCTGACACTCTACAAGAGAGAGGACCCTGCCCATAAGAGCTGACACTCTACAAGAGAGAGGACCCTGCCCATAAGAGCTGACACTCCTTACAAGAGAGAGGACCCTGCCCATAAGAGCCAACACTCTACAGGAGAGAGGTCACTGCCCATAAGAGCTGACACTCTACAAGAGAGAGGACCCTGCCCATAAGAGCTGACACTCCTTACAAGAGAGAGGACCCTGCCCATAAGAGCTGACACTCCTTACAAGAGAGAGGACCCTGCCCATAAGAGCTGACACTCTACAGGAGAGAGGACCCTGCCCATAAGAGCCAACACTCTACAGGAGAGAGGTCACCGCCCATAAGAGCTGACACTCTACAAGAGAGAGGACCCTGCCCATAAGAGCTGACACCCCTTACAAGAGAGAAGACCCTGCCCATAAGAGCTGACACTCCTTACAAGAGAGAGGAACCTGCCCATAAGAGCTGACACTCCTTACAAGAGAGAGGACCCTGCCCATAAGAGCTGACACTCCTTACAAGAGAGAGGACCCTGCCCATAAGAGCTGACACTCTACAGGAGAGAGGACCCTGCCCATAAGAGCCAACACTCTACAGGAGAGAGGTAACCGCCCATAAGAGCTGACACTCTACAAGAGAGAGGACCCTGCCCATAAGAGCTGACACTCCTTACAAGAGAGAGGACCCTGCCCATAAGAGCCAACACTCTACAGGAGAGAGGTCACCGCCCATAAGAGCTGACACTCTACAAGAGAGAGGACCCTGCCCATAAGAGCTGACACTCTACAAGAGAGAGGACCCTGCCCATAAGAGCTGACACTCCTTACAAGAGAGAGGACCCTGCCCATAAGAGCCAACACTCTACAGGAGAGAGGTCACTGCCCATAAGAGCTGACACTCTACAAGAGAGAGGACCCTGCCCATAAGAGCTGACACTCTACAAGAGAGAGGACCCTGCCCATAAGAGCTGACACTCCTTACAAGAGAGAGGACCCTGCCCATAAGAGCCAACACTCTACAGGAGAGAGGTCACCGCCCATAAGAGCTGACACTCTACAAGAGAGAGGACCCTGCCCATAAGAGCTGACACTCTACAAGAGAGAGGACCCTGCCCATAAGAGCTGACACTCCTTACAAGAGAGAGGACCCTGCCCATAAGAGCCAACACTCTACAGGAGAGAGGTCACTGCCCATAAGAGCTGACACTCTACAAGAGAGAGGACCCTGCCCATAAGAGCTGACACTCCTTACAAGAGAGAGGACCCTGCCCATAAGAGCTGACACTCCTTACAAGAGAGAGGACCCTGCCCATAAGAGCTGACACTCTACAGGAGAGAGGACCCTGCCCATAAGAGCCAACACTCTACAGGAGAGAGGTCACCGCCCATAAGAGCTGACACTCTACAAGAGAGAGGACCCTGCCCATAAGAGCTGACACCCCTTACAAGAGAGAAGACCCTGCCCATAAGAGCTGACACTCCTTACAAGAGAGAGGAACCTGCCCATAAGAGCTGACACTCCTTACAAGAGAGAGGACCCTGCCCATAAGAGCTGACACTCCTTACAAGAGAGAGGACCCTGCCCATAAGAGCTGACACTCTACAGGAGAGAGGACCCTGCCCATAAGAGCCAACACTCTACAGGAGAGAGGTCACCGCCCATAAGAGCTGACACTCTACAAGAGAGAGGACCCTGCCCATAAGAGCTGACACTCCTTACAAGAGAGAGGACCCTGCCCATAAGAGCCAACACTCTACAGGAGAGAGGTCACCGCCCATAAGAGCTGACACTCTACAAGAGAGAGGACCCTGCCCATAAGAGCTGACACTCTACAAGAGAGAGGACCCTGCCCATAAGAGCTGACACTCCTTACAAGAGAGAGGACCCTGCCCATAAGAGCCAACACTCTACAGGAGAGAGGTCACTGCCCATAAGAGCTGACACTCTACAAGAGAGAGGACCCTGCCCATAAGAGCTGACACTCTACAAGAGAGAGGACCCTGCCCATAAGAGCTGACACTCCTTACAAGAGAGAGGACCCTGCCCATAAGAGCCAACACTCTACAGGAGAGAGGTCACCGCCCATAAGAGCTGACACTCTACAAGAGAGAGGACCCTGCCCATAAGAGCTGACACTCCTTACAAGAGAGAGGACCCTGCCCATAAGAGCTGACACTCCTTACAAGAGAGAGGACCCTGCCCATAAGAGCTGACACTCCTTACAAGAGAGAGGACCCTGCCCATAAGAGCTGACACTCTACAGGAGAGAGGACCCTGCCCATAAGAGCCAACACTCTACAGGAGAGAGGTCACCGCCCATAAGAGCTGACACTCTACAAGAGAGAGGACCCTGCCCATAAGAGCTGACACTCCTTACAAGAGAGAGGACCCTGCCCATAAGAGCTGACACTCTACAAGAGAGAGGACCCTGCCCATAAGAGCTGACACTCCTTACAAGAGAGAGGACCCTGCCCATAAGAGCTGACACTCCTTACAAGAGAGAGGACCCTGTCCATAAGAGCTGACACTCTACAGGAGAGAGGTCACATCCCATAATAGCTATGGGTCCGGAGTAAAGTGAAAAGTTTGCAGTCACTTGGTTTGACTGTGCGCAGTGGGGAGTCGCCAGTTTTATTTTACAGAATAAAACATTTTTTCACAGATATAAAGGTATCAGTTTATTTAGCTTTCTGCAACCTACATAGATGGCTTAGTAGGATTGATCCTCCTGACAGATTCCCTTTAAACTCTAAAGGGAAAAGCACCCTGCCCTTTAGAGCTGACACTTTACAATAGAAGACTCTGCCCATAACAACTGAAACCTACAAAAGAGCTTATACTCTACACAATAGGGGATCTGGCCAATAAGAAATGATGCTCTACAGGAGGCAGATCCCTGCTCATAAGTGCTTACATTCTACAAAAGAGAGGACCATAACCATGAAAGTTGACACTACAGAAAAAAAGGCTTTTAAAATTCTACAATTTACAGGAAAGAGGACCCTAGCTATAAGAAATTACAATCTATAAGACCTCCTTCACAAGTCCTGGTCATTCCCGTACAGGAAAAAACATTCCTGATGAGATGTGTCCATCTGTGCATATGTGACATCCATGTGCAGTCCATGTGCCATCTGTGTTTACTGTCTGTGTGTCTGTGTGTTTCATCCGTGTGCCAGCAGTTTGTCCATGTGATAGGTACCAGTGCCAGGGAAGAAGCAGTACAGTTTGCGCTGTTCTCTGGTGCCGACTGGCTACTAAAAGCAGGTATCAACATTGTCTCCTGCTCGCGCTAAGATCAGCGAGAACATGAGACAATGATGGGAGTTGTCATAAGCCCTGCTAGGAATGCAACCTCACTGACTGGCGGTAACCATGATGATGTCACCGCTGGTCAATGATACTGTGCTCGCAGCAGCTCATTCACCAGTGGTTCTCGGCCATCTTGGCACCATCCAGGTTGAAAACTATTTATCCCCAGACATGGGTTACGGTGTGGGACAGAACAACGGATAGTTGAGGTGAGTATAAATATGTTTGTTAATTTTAAATAAAAATGGAGACTGTGTTTTGTTTTATTTCTAATAAAATACTTCATACTTGCTGTGTCTTTATTTACCATGTAACTATAGGATTAGTAATGGATGGGTGTCTTATAAACACCTCTGCATTACAAAGCCGTGGGCTTGATGTCACCTGACAATAAAAAGGTGACATCAACCCCACAAATATGAACCACACTTGCCACTGCTACAGGGAAAGTGGGAAGAGCTGGGCAAAGCCCCAGAATTGGCGCATCTAATAGATGTGCCTTTTCTGGGCAGCTGCGGGCTGCTATTCTTAGGCTGGGGGACCTATATCAATGGCCCCTTACCAGCCTGAGAATATCAGACCCCAGCTTTCAGCTTAAGCATGGCTGGTTATCAAGAATGGGGGGACCCCATGCGTTTTTAAAGTTATTTACTTGGATAATTAAAATAGCAGCGTGGGAACCCATGTATGCTTGATAGCCAGCCTTGCTGAAGCTGATAGCTGAGGGTTGCAGCCCCCAACTGTGAGTTTTGCCTGGCTGGTTTTAGAAAATAGAGGGGAACCCACACCTTTTTTTTTTAATTATTATTAAAAAAATATAACTTGAATATAACTCTAATAATTCTCCCCTGCTTGCAGTGATTAACGGCAGAGAAGGGGATAATGATGAGAGCCGTCTTCAGCACCCAGCACCGGGGAACAGAGCTAACTGTAGCGCCGCTTCTCAGGCACCAGGATGTGTCACACGGATGATATCCCAGTGTGTCATCCGTATGCATGTGTGCTTAAGGTTTTGTGGCATGTGCTGCTAGTAAAAAACAGACATGTCTACGTGTGGGTCACATGGACACATGGTCCGTGGAAACACACGGACATGTACACAGCAATGTAGATTTCAATGTGTCTACTTGTGTTAGTGTCTCCAGTACATGTGAAAACTGTCATCACATGTACCAGAGACACAGATGTGTGTAAGAGCCCTAAGAGAGTTCATAAATGCAAACACTCTACTGGAGAGAGGAACCTACATATAAGAGCTGGTATTCTACAGGAGAGCACCGTGTAAAAGTATAACGCTAATGCCGATTCCCCTGCATGGTTCCACTTCCCCCGGCATGCAGGAATGCCTGCATACTCACCGCCCAGGCCACACAGTGTTGTGCCTGTCATGTTCCCAGCTTCCTTATGTCTGTGCACACACTCTTCCATGCTCTTTAAGAGGCAGTACGCACATAGTAAAATTACCCGAAAAAATGGCTGGGAGGTGTTTATAAAAGGCACCATCCTCAACAGGAAGGTGCATAAGAAACGTGTATTCAATAGTTAGTTTAAGTGGAACTAGTGAGTTGTTAGGTCCTCTGGTCCTTGAGTGGCTAGGTTCTGAGCCCGGACCCCTGGTCCTTTTGCGTGTCATGACTGAATGTGCTCCCACTGTTCCTTATACAGCTGTTGTTTGAACCTGGTCCTGTTGTCCGTGTGAGGCTAGAGCCTGAACCTCGTGCCCTGATCCATGTGTGGCCACTGCCTGAACCTTGTCCCCTGGTCCATGTATAGCCAGTGCCTGAACTTCGTCTTTTGCTCCTTGTGTGGCCAGTGTCTGTAAGTGTACTTCATATAACAAGACTGCTAAAACCAGCATCCAAATCTAGTTCTGTATGTGACTCCTTGTCAGTATCTGTCTTGCCGGAGGTGTAGCCTGAACAGAGCCCGATTCTGTGCCCATGTCAGTGAACCTCACCCTTAGAGTCAGCAGCTGCAGTATCGGAGACAGCCTACTAGTGGTACCTAGTGGCTACCAGTAGGTTAAGCCTGGCTCCATCATCAAGAGTGCCAGTGACCACCAGGTAGATGCTTTGCTACACGCTTTTCTATGTAAGCCCGGCCCTGTAGCTCAATGGGTCCATGAACCACGTGGCTCACCTGCGTGCATGACAGTGTGCTTAGGCCATAGACCCAGCTGATCCCCATAGTCTTGTGCACTCAGAGCTATACTATCTGTGGTTTTACTGGTGTGAGCAACAGGAAAAATTTTGTGTCATCTGTAAATGCTGAATTCCCGATTGGAAGCCCTGACATCTGTTGCTTCTTCCTAAGTTGCAGTCCCAGTGGCTGTGTTTTCTTGACCTGCAACTTATGTTCATGAAATGGAACCTGTCCTGTCTGATCCACCAATATACTATGGGAATCCAAAGCAGAATTATGCACTTTCATTGCAATTGGGCTAAGGTAGGATTACTAATGTCCTAACTAGCAGAAGATGCCTTTGCATGGCTCATGCCCTTATGGGAGAGGGGATACAGTGACCTCAGAGCTGCAGGTCTTCCGGGTGGCCTTCCTGAAAGTCATCAATGAGCTTGTTCTGCCCATCTTAATGTGCAGAGAGTTAATTATCATGTTATTCAAGTTGTGGCCACTGGAGGTCATCAGTTGCCTACTTTTCATGTTGTTTACCAACCTTTCCCTCCTAAGAGCAATGTCTTATGGGTTAGTTCCGCCCACATTCTTCTTGTGAAGACAAGCTTCAGTAGCCATTTTTCCTCAGATCTGCAGAGAGGCACACGTGCTCCTGTCTCGCTTACTTTCTTACCCCTGTCCTAACGGATCTCGTTTTTCATCAGTCATCCACTATGATCAGTCATCCACTATGATCAGTCATCCACTATGATTATTCACTGAACATCCACTTTGTACATCAACATCATTCACTATTCAATCATCTACTATGAATACTGTCCACCATTGTTGTTCAACGTTATAGTTTTGGTTATCATCACCCTAATAAATAAGACTTAAGCATCAACACAGTCTGTTTACTGGGATGTGGATGAAGGTTTAGCCGTATGTTGTAATCCACACAGCATCCTACGTGGAGGAAGACAGAACAGTGAAAAACGAGACCGCCAGTCGCAGGCGGTGATTGTAAAGTAAGAACAGATTAGCTGCCTTCAGCGAAACTGATAGCCGGTCGCAGGCTGTAGTTGTTCAGACTGTACGGAACCGCTAACACCCACACTGCTCCGCATTCGGGTATCACAGCAGCCGCCATACAGCCGCGGGACTATACTGCAGCCCGCCAAGAGAAGCTACATCATTCCCGCCACGCGGAAGCTCACCGCACCTAGACTCAGTTTCCCGCCAAAACACTCAGCAGTACGCAGCTAAGCGCACAATGTCTCGAAACAGCACATCCTCACTCAAGATGAGGTCACGAGCAAGCTCTAACAGGTCAACATTAGCAGAGCTGGCCGCTGTTGCTCGTGCTGAAGCTGAAGCAGCCAAAGCGAGGTCCTCCTTTGCCGAGAAAGAAATGCATCTAAAGCTGAGACAAGCAGAGCATGAAGCAGAAAATGCACGTTTGCAGGCTGAAACCGCACGTTTGCGGGCAGAGCAAGAAGCAGAAGGTGCGCGCCTGCAAGTGTCTCTAGAAAGACTTATGGTAGACAAAGAGGCAGCAGCTGCAATAGCTAAGGCAGAGTACTTGGAAGCCATGAAGGATCCTGATTATGAGGGACGCAGCAACGTTCTTGGAACAGATCTAGAGCAGCAAGATCCAGCTCAGCGCGTCGCAGAGTACGTTCATCGACACTCCAGCATGGACAACACCCTCGACAGACTACAACAATCAGCCTACGCTGATTATCATCGAGCTAACCCCGAACTTCGCTACTACAAACAAGAAGATGTCCAACACAGAGGAGTCGGCCACAGCTATCGTTCCACTGAGAAGAAGGTACAGCTCCCACCTCACCTTAAAAAGACATCTTCTTCACCAGAAAGGTACTATGCAGACTGTCCGAAGCCAAGAGCGTCTCACAGGTATGGTGATGCACCACACACTAGACATGGCTATAACATACCGGCTCGTACCAACACTGATCAAGCCACCATAGACTTGGCAAAGTTCTTTGCCCACCGAGAACTGGTAACAAAAGGACTTGTAAAGTTCACTGACAATGCCGAAAACTACAGGTCATGGCGAGCTTCGTTCCAGAACGCCATTCAGGGACTGGACCTTTCTAGTAGTGAGGAGTTAGATCTCCTGGTAAAGTGGCTTGGAACTGAATCGGTTGAGCATGCTAAAAGACTAAGAGACATTAACATAGAATACCCACACATAGGTTTACGTAAAGTGTGGGAAAGACTTGACGAATGCTATGGGTCCGTAGAAGTAATAGAGAATGCTTTATTCAAAAGAATTGATGATTTCCCTAAGATAGGGCCCAAGGGTTATCAAAGACTTAGAGAATTGAGTGATTTATTGGTAGAGTTACAGGTCGCCCAGAAGGAAGGTCACTTGGCTGGATTGGCATTCTTAGACACTGCTAGGGGTGTCAATCCAATAGTACAGAAACTTCCTTACAATCTTCAAGAAAGGTGGATTATACATGGCTCACGGTATAAACAAATTCATAACGTACCATTCCCTCCTTTTACTGTATTTGTTGAGTTTGTCACCCAGCAAGCCAAGATCAGAAATGACCCTAGTTTTGATTTCACTCTGTCAAGTTCCACTACCCCTGGTGTCAAACCCAGTAAGACACCCGTGGCAGTCCATAAAACTGATATTGATTCCACAGGTCCTCCACACAAGATAACTAAGCCCCCTACGGAAGAGAGAAAACCTCAGGATGTCAGTAAGCAGTGTCCTCTACACAGGAAACCACATCCTCTACTAAAGTGCAGAGCCTTCAGGGAGAAGACTTTAGAGGATCGCAAAGGTTTCCTCAAGGAAAACAACATCTGCTTCAAATGCTGTGCTACAACCTCTCACTTCGCCAGGAACTGTGGAGCTAGAGTGAAATGTGCAGAATGCAGCAGCACGGATCACAATACAGTCTTGCATCCTGAACCACCTCCAGGAGTGTTGTCACAAGCAGAGGAGCACGATGAGAAACAGAAGAACACCGACGAAGGCACCCCTGCGGTCACCTCTCAATGATCTGTAAGGGACTCAAGGGAGGAAGATCCTGCTCAAAAATCTGCCTTGTCCGAGTCTATCCAACAGGCCACAGAGACAAAGCGCTCAAGATATATGCAATCCTAGATGACCAAAGTAATAGGTCTTTAGCCAGGTCCATCTTCTTTGACAACTTCAACATTGTAGGCCCCAGTTCTCCCTACTCCCTTAGGACATGTTCAGGTACCGTCGAGACGGCGGGGAGGAAAGCAACCGGATACAAAGTGGAGTCCATGGATGGCCAGACCTGTCTGTCACTACCGACCATCCTGGAGTGCAACCAGATTCCTGACAACAGGTCTGAGATACCTTCACCAGAGGTGGCAACGTATCACCCCCACCTGAAGCGTATAGCCCACCTGATACCTAAGTTGGAACCAGAAGCGCCAATAGCTTTACTTCTGGGAAGAGATATACTACGAGTCCACAAGACTAGAGAATATATCAACGGCTCACTGAATGCTCCATACGCGCAGAGGCAAGACCTTGGATGGGTCATTGTAGGGGATGTCTGTCTAGGAGGGGCACACAAGCCGGTCTCAGTCAACAGTATGCTTACCAGCACACTAGAAAATGGACGTCCATCTCTCTTCCAGCCGTGTCACAATAGTCTGCTGGTAAAGGAACTACCGAGCAGCACTCCCCTACCTTGCCCTTTCTCAGTTCCTATCAACGAAGACCACGCCTGTGAAGGTGAACAAGACCACATAGGATGTACAGTCTTCCACAGGACGAAGGAAGACAACAAGGTAGCGATGTCTATAGAAGACAAGATATTCCTGGACATCATCGACGAACAAATAGTCAAGGATACGGCGAATAGTTGGGTCGCACCTCTACCATTTCGACCTCAGAGGAGACGCCTACCCAACAACAAGGAATTGGTCTACAGCAGATTCATCTCCCTAAGACACAAGCTTCAGAAGTCACCTGAGATGAAGGAACATTTCTTTACCTTCATGGGAAAGATATTCCAGAACAACCACGCAGAGATTGCACCTGCACTTCGACACGGAGAGGAGTGTTGGTACCTGCCCATCTTTGGAGTGTACCATCCTAAGAAGCCAGGTCAAATTAGAGTGGTATTCGACTCAAGTGCCAAATGCGAAGACGTGTCATTGAATGATGTCTTACTGTCGGGCCCAGACCTCAACAACAGACTTCTGGAAGTATTACTCTGTTTCCGTAGAGATTCAGTGGCATTTATGGCCGACATACAACAGATGTTCCACTGTTTTCTCGTCAAAGAGGAACACAGAAACTACCTGAGGTTCTTCTGGTACCGTGACAACGACCCGGACGAAGACATCGCAGAGTACCGGATGCGGGTACACATCTTTGGGAACAGTCCTTCCCCAGCGGTCGCAATCTACGGCCTCCGACATTCTGCCAAAAAGGGTGAAGAAGAGTATGGCTCGGACGTCAGATCCTTTGTGGAAAAGGATTTTTACGTGGATGACTGTTTGAAGTCCACACCGACAAGTGAGGCCGCAATCAGTCTACTAAAGAGGACTCGTGACATGCTCGCTCAGTCTAACCTAAGGTTACACAAGATTTCTTCCAACAGCCGAGAGTTGATGGAAGCCTTTCCCTCTGAAGAATATTCCAGCGATCTAAAGGATTTAGACCTCAGCATCGACCCCCTTCCTATGCAGCGGAGCCTTGGATTGCTGTGGGACCTGAAGACAGATACCTTCACCTTTCAGATCAGCAAGGATGAGAAATCCTTCACGCGCAGAGGAGTTCTTTCCTTCGTGAATAGTTTATACGACCCCTTGGGGTTCGTAGCTCCAGTAACCATCCAAGGGAAGCTGATGCTCAGGGACTTCACCCAAGACACTACTGATTGGGATGATCCACTTCCAGCGGGAAAGGCTGACCTGTGGGCAGAGTGGAGGAAGTCTCTTGAAGCCCTGACCAACCTTCGTGTGAAACGACCGTATGCTCTTGTGCCATCCACAGAGGTCAAAACGCAAACACTTTGTATTTTCTGTGATGCATCAGTCAAAGCGATTGCAGCAGTAGCGTACCTCAAATCCACAGACGTAAGCGGACAATGCCATATCGGGTTCGTTATGAGCCGGACGAAATTGGCGCCACTTCGTGAACACACGATACCCAGACTGGAACTCTGTGCTGCTGTCCTCGCAGTTGAGTTGGCCGAGCTGGTCTCGGATGCGATGGGCCTGAAGATCGAGGATGCAGAGTTCTACACCGATAGCAAGGTGGTACTGGGGTACATCTGTAACGAGACACGACGCTTCTACGTCAACGTCAGCAACCGGGTACTTCGGATAAGAAGATCCACCGACCCTAATCAGTGGCACTACGTACCTACTAACCACAATCCTGCGGACCACACGACTAGATCCGTTGCACCCAGTCATCTGAAGGACACTTCATGATTCACAGGCCCTACCTCTTTGTACCGTTCGATGTCCCACATCAGCAGGCCTGAAACTTTCGAACTAGTGGGTCCAGACGCAGACGAAGAGATCCGACCTCAAGTGTCTGCTCTACATACAGAGATTTCAAGCTGCCACCTCGAATCTCACCGGTTCAGCAGGTTCTCCACCTGGAAGTCACTTGTTCGAGCTACAGCTTGTCTATTTCTTGTAACCCAGTCCTACAAGACAGCACTTTCTAGTGATTCTGGAGATCCATCCATCCTTACTCCTGCAATGTTACTCACACAGAAAACCTGTGTCCCGAAAGCTCCACTCAGAGAATTCAATGACAAAGACCTCTACAGACGACAATGGAGGCAAGTACAAAGCGTGTCCAACGTCTTCTGGAATAGATGGAGGAAACAGTATCTCTCCACTCTGCAAAGCAGGACAAAGTGGCAGAAAGGCCGCTCAAACATTCAATCTGGCGATGTTGTACTCGTCAAAGACAGTCAGTCACATCGGAACGAGTGGCCACTCGGCCTAGTCATTAAGACCCTTCCCAGTAAAGATGGGAAAGTGCGGAAAGTAGAGGTCAGAGTGTGCAAGCTTGGAGAAAACAAACTGTTCCTCAGGCCCGTTACCGAGCTTGTATTATTATTTTCCCCAAAATAACCTAATTGTGGCATCTGTTGACGCTAAGCGGGGAGTGTTCTGCCCATCTTAATGTGCAGAGAGTTAATTATCATGTTATTCAAGTTGTGGCCACTGGAGGTCATCAGTTGCCTACTTTTCATGTTGTTTACCAACCTTTCCCTCCTAAGAGCAATGTCTTATGGGTTAGTTCCGCCCACATTCTTCTTGTGAAGACAAGCTTCAGTAGCCATTTTTCCTGAGATCTGCAGAGAGGCACACGTGCTCCTGTCTCGCTTACTTTCTTACCCCTGTCCTAACGGATCTCGTTTTTCACCAGTCATCCACTATGATCAGTCATCCACTATGATCAGTCATCCACTATGATTATTCACTGAACATCCACTTTGTACATCAACATCATTCACTATTCGATCATCTACTATGAATACTGTCCACCATTGTTGTTCAACGTTATAGTTTTGGTTATCATCACCCTAATAAATAAGACTTAAGCATCAACACAGTCTGTTTACTGGGATGTGGATGAAGGTTTAGCCGTATGTTGGAATCGACACAGCATCCTACGTGGAGGAAGACAGAACAGAGCTGAATCTAGAATCTTTTGCAACAGCTTTCCTTCTCAGCATCAAGGAGCAGACCAAACAGGTAATGCGTGTGTGGAAACCATCACGGCAGCTTCTTCCTGTATTGAGTGGTCACATAGTACCGCTCATTAAAGTAATGAATATGCGGCTCCACCCCTATGGGAGTCCATATTCATTATGGAATGAGCGGTACCATGTGACCGCTCACTACAGGAAGAAGCTGCCGACGCCGGAGAGCCAGGTACCTGCAGGAACCGCGCCAGGTGCAGGTGAGTATTGTTAGACAGCTGCTGCTCCCCCTCCCCTGCTGACCCCTGGGTATGACTCGAGTATAAGCCAAGAGGGGCAATTTCAGCCTAAAAAAATGGGCTGAAATTCTCAGCTTATACTCGAGTATATACGGTAGTTCTTATGAAGTTCAGTAAAACCAAGTTTAATGTTGGATTTTGGTCTCCCTCAATTCATTCCCCAACACCTGGTCCTAGCCTGCCTGGTATAGTGGCACCATGCAGTCTGCAGAGGTGTTTCACCCAGATAACAAAGCACCCACAAACAGCCAGGATCCCCATTTTCATGTAGCGTGCTGCATTATACTTTACAGTAGAGAAGACTCTGCCCATAAGAGCTGACACGCTACAGGATAGAAGTCCCTGACTATATAGGAGCAGACACTCTACAAGAGAGAGAGGACCCTGCCTAAAAGAGAAGATACTGTACTGTAGATAGAACCCTGCTCATATGAGCGGAATGTCTACAGGAGAGAGGTCCCTGCCCATAAGAGCTGACACTCTACAGGAGAGAGGCCCCTGCACATAAAAGCTGACACTCTACAGGAGAGAGGCCCCTGCCCATAAGAGCTGACACTCTACAGGAGAGAGGCCCCTGCCCATAAGAGCTGACACTCTACAGGATAGAAGTCCCTGACTATATAGGAGCAGACACTCTACAAGAGAGAGAGGACCCTGCCTAAAAGAGAAGATACTGTACTGTAGATAGAACCCTGCTCATATGAGCTGAATGTCTACAGGAGAGAGGTCCCTGCCCATAAGAGCTGACACTCTACAGGAGAGAGGCCCCTGCCCATAAAAGCTGACACTCTACAGGAGAGAGGCCCCTGCCCATAAGAGCTGACACTCTACAGGAGAGAGGCCCCTGCCCATAAGAGCTGACACTCTACAGGAGAGAGGCCCCTGCCCATAAGAGCTGACACTCTACAGGAGAGAGGCCCCTGCCCATAAGAGCTGACACTCTACAGGAGAGAGGCCCCTGCCCATAAGAGCTGACACTCTACCGGAGAGAGGACTCTGCCCATAAGAGCTGACACTCTACAGGAGAGAAGACCCTGCACATAAGAGCTAACACTCTACAGGAGAGAGGACCCTGCACATAAGAGCTAACACTCTACAGGAGAGAGGACCCTGCACATAAGAGCTGACACTCTACAGGAGAGGACCCTGTCCAAATGGGCTTACACTCTACAGGAGAGAGGACCCTGCACATAAGAGCTGACACTCTACAGGAGAGAGGACCCTGCACATAAGAGCTGACACTCTACTGGAGAGAGGACCCTGCACATAAGAGCTGACACTCTACAGGAGAGAGGACCCTGCACATAAGAGCTGACACTCTACAGGAGAGAGGACCCTGCACATAAGAGCTGACACTCTACTGGAGAGAGGACCCTGCACATAAGAGCTGACACTCTACAGGAGAGAGGACTCTGCACATAAGAGCTGACACTCTACAGGAGAGAGGACCCTGCACATAAGAGCTGACACTCTACAAAAGAGATGACCCTGCCCATATGGGCTTACACTCTAAGCAACAGAGGTTCCTGCATATAAAAGCTGACACCCAAAATTATGTAATGTTGGTGTTGACAACACATATAAAGATGCATTAACCAGTCAGCTGCCATTAACTGAACCAACATGGATATACTTAGAAAATCAATATCCACCTGGTGCATTTTTATCCAAGAAAAGAGTGCAATATGGGAGCAAAAAAGTGATTTGCCTCACATGGCCTGAGAAGCAACTCTGTGCATAGACATATTCAAAATCAGGAAAACAAAATAGAGTTTTAAAAGCTTAAAAAAATGATATTTTATTAGTATTCACAGTTATAAATATACATAGAAAATATTGATAAAATGACAAGGACAGTATATAACTGATCAAGCATCCAGTGCAACATATCATATTGATATATTTATCACAACTCACATGAAAAATACATTCAGACAGACTTATCATAAGTACAACAATGGGCAGTGACCATAGGTAGAAAAAACAAAGTCCAGCTCACCATGCCGACATTCCCAAGAGCTCGGAGCACGGAACCGCTGTGTCAGGGCGTAGACGAACAGGAAAGAGAAGGAGATCCAGCTCAACGATGTAGTGAAAAATCCATAGTTTTTATTTCACTTGAAAAAATATAGTGTAAGGATAAAACATCAGCATAGAAAAAAATTAAAAACCAAGATCAACGCGTTTCTGGTGACTAAGAAACGCGTTGATCTTGGTTTTTAATTTTTTTGTATGCTGATGTTTTATCCTTACACTATATTTTTTCAAGTGAAATAAAAACTATGGATTTTTCACTACATCGTTGAGCTGGATCTCCTTCTCTTTCCTGTTAGTGACCATAGGTGCATAATCAAAAATGACATAGCAAGGCACAACATAACAATGATAGGACGCTGAATGAGAAGCCAGTGTAGCACCCCAGGTTGTTACAGTGGCATTGCTTTCCTCACGAGAAGAGTGATGTCACGCTTGGAAGCGAGGAAGGATCCCTTTGACAGGTATTCAGCACATACAACACTGTTCTTACTCCAGGCCAGAAGGGGGAGCTATACACCCGACTTCAGGGGAGCTGCTCTCTCTGGTTGGGAGGAGGAGTCAGTTGCTAGGCAGTTGCTAGGCAGTTGGAGTTAGACCGTTGGTGAGAGGAGAGCGAGGTGAGAGGAAGGAAAGCTGGGGCTGTGGAGACTAGTGATTCTGCGGCTCCTAGGAAGGGAAAAGAAGGCAGAGCATTCTGTAGGAGAGTGAGAGGGAGAAGAAGCACAGGAGAGTGAAGAGCTGGAGAGAGAAGCTGTGACTGGGTTTCCTCCACGCTGAAGGCATATACTGGTAGCTGGAAGACCAAGGTTGTGGGGATAACTTCATGCCCCATGGCAGAAACTGTCGGACAGCTGATTGCAAGTTACCTGTCCACCATTAACACCCGAGGACACATTAGCAAATAGAGCCCGGGTCGTGACAGAGATCATGTAAAAAGGCTCGAGTTACCTGTCATAAGGGTTAGTGTCCTACATAAAGGGGGACAGAGAGAAAATGTGAGGACCTTGTGTGAGGCCTAGGGCAGCAAGGGACTACAACACTACAGCGCTAGAAGGAAGGCTTCCAACCCCACCTGGTTAGAGGGATTCCCAATTTGCTTCCAAGCCAGCTGGACCACACCAGCATCCATGGTCCGGTACCCTGGACTGTGGCTGCCTTGAACCAAGTGAATAGGTAAAGAGACTGCAACCCTGTGTCCTCTGTTTCTTACTACACCACATATCACCATCTTCATCTATTACACTGGGATCCCTGGAGACCCAGCTTCACCTGTGGGAAGCCATACTTTCCCTGCTGCCATAACATCACCCCAGTGGACCCCTTTAAGCAGCGTCGGTCACCCCTGACCGAATACTACAGGTGGCGTCACAAACTTTCATTATTCAACTAACCCCTTTAAAGACTATCCCTTTAACATGGGCACCCAGGGCCACGGACCTGGTCGCCGCCACTGTGACACATCCCTTTAAGTACCGGACACGGCACTGAGTACCCCACGGCCCTGGCAGGCGTTACACCAGCACAACGAATGAGACGTGCGTTTTGCATTTTCAAATTGTACGCTTCTTCATGGGGGATACTTGGCTAGTTATGTTCTATGATTGTCCTTTCATCATTATTGTCTAAATCTATAACTTTGAATACTAATGAAATATTATATATTTTTTGAGCTTTCAAAACTCCATTTTAGTCTCCTTGATTTTTAACATATACTGTACATAAAGTGGGGGCACTTTGCGTACTGTAGCGTGGTGTGGAAATGATTGAGTGAAAATGTCTGTGACTAGTTCGGGACTGTTGTCAGCGTATGTGATATTTCTCACTGAAGAAGAATCTTTTTCACATACACATTAAACTGAACATAAGGATTCATTTTGGAATTGCTTCACATACTGGAAACCTTCCCATAGAAACAAGGAGTGTACTGGCAAATAAAGAAGAGAGACATGCTCATGAGGAATTGCCAGAAGAGCAACTTTGAGACCTGCAAAAAAACGAAATAAATGATGTTACAAAGCAAGTTTTCGAGACTACTTATTTCACTTCAACAGGCATGGAAAAACAGAGTTTCTAAAGAAGCATACATATACAGTACATAGACATTTTCTGTAGCCATTAACTGGCTTCAATTCTACATGATTATTATTTTGCTTTTCTTACCAAAAACAGTAAATCTTTTTTCAACTGCCTAATAAGGCACCAAAACTTTTTTCTTTTGCATTTTTTTTCTTACACTGTTCTGTCTGGAAAACAGAGGTGAATCTAGGTGACCGTCACCTTGGACAAGAATTCAGTTT
The DNA here is from genome assembly GCF_032444005.1 of Ranitomeya imitator. Classification (NCBI taxonomy): domain Eukaryota; kingdom Metazoa; phylum Chordata; class Amphibia; order Anura; family Dendrobatidae; genus Ranitomeya; species Ranitomeya imitator. Next base: position 663,542,088 of record NC_091286.1, read on the forward strand.
TTATATATCAAATGTCCACTTGAGGTTTACTGCCCACCTCAGAATAATCATAATAAATAAAATCCCTTGTAAGTATCCCAGGGACAGAGAGGCATAAGCAATAGAGTAAACTGCTTAAAATATCATCTATTACAACGTAAGTTAAAAAACATGAGTAAAAATACAACAAGGGGATTTCGCTGAATAGATGAAGCTGGGAGCAGCAACAGAGGCCAGAAATAGTAATATGCAAGACGGCAAAAATGAGTCACAAATGCAGCGCCCCAGAGTCCTGGTCGTTGCAGTAATGTTATTCTTCCACCAGGGGGAGTGATATTATGTCTGATGGCACTAAAGGAGTCCACCCTGCCAGGTATCACAAACCATACACCACACTTCACAGTCCAGTCCACCAGGGGGAGCCTTGCTCATATCTATTAGGGCACTCCTCACATTAGGGTAAAATTGGTGGGTTGGATAGAAAGTTAGCGAGAAGCTGACTGGGCTTGGCCCAGGCAACACCTGTCAGGCAGACAGCGGGAAAGGAGGAACACCACAAAGTTGCAGACAGAGGGCCCCAGACAGGGGTGGGATCCTGTCGGAGGCCCAGCACGAGACAGAAAGACACAGAGCTGCGCCTGCACCCCATGCGGCAGCATCCTAAGAAAGGAAAAGAAAGGAATTGTATTGTAGAAAGTGAGACACAAAGTCATAGCACAAGGAGAAAACCAGAAGGAGTTCTGCCCTGAGAGAGGCTGCCTCCTTCTGAGGTGTGTAGCCGGTGGCCCGAACACCGAGGGAGTAATAGACTCTACGCTTTACTTCAGAGACCGGCAGGACAGTCAATTCCAAGTTGGCTGCCCGACCTAAATACCTAAGAAGATACGGTGGCAAATTGTGGGGGTCGGGGCGTCTCTAGGGTCCCTATAAACAAGCCTCAGGCCATCAGTCATACAGGTTGTCCTATCCACATCATCTGGGGGACAGAGAGGAAGAGATAACATCTAGAACATCTACAAGAGTTGTGAGGACCTTACCGAGTTGCTCAGCAGCGAGGTACTACAACACCCAGGCGCTAGTAGGAAGGCTACTGAATTCCACTTGGATAAGGGGACTCTGGATTTGCCTTCGGACCGGCCGGACTCTGCCTACCCTGTGGTCTGGTGACCTGGACTGTGGATGTTGAAGCCTTCAGTAAAGGTAAAGAGACTGCAACCTTGTGTCCTCATTATTCACTGTGCCTCACACCATCCACCATCTACCAACTACACTCTGGGAAGCCCTGGGGACACACTTCACCTGTGGGAAGGTATACCATCTAGCTGCCATAACATCACCCCAGCAGACCCCTAAGCAGCGTCGGTCACCCTGACCGAACACCACAGGTGGCGTCACAAACATTACACCTTTTAAAGATCTTTCCCACCATTTCATCAACGGACCTCCCGAGGGCCACGGACCGGGTCAGCCACCGTGACATCCCCACTGAGTACAGAAGAAAGGCCCGGTACCGAGTTCCCGATAGCCCTTGGGGGCGATCCACAAACACTGATGCATAATAGGACCATACAAAGTAAAAAGTCGCTTAGGACAATGTTCACCTATCATATAGTGCACAGTGCTAATCAAATGTGAAGCATAATCCTGCGCGGTAATACATACAAGTACAGCTAAGCTCCTCACACAGTGTGAAAGAACAGACAAGCTTTCTGAAGTGCAAATGTGCCCTATAATGACAAGCTGCCAATAAGTAAAAAAAAAGGTACGACTTACAAAAGTGTTACTCCTGGCCAACGGCGCTCCTCAACTATCCCGACAGCGCAGTTTCGCCTGACTGGCTTCGTCAATAGGGAGCTTATGCTGTAATGAGTGATATTTTAAGTAGTTTACTTTATTGCTTATGCCTCTCTGTCCCTGGGATATTTACAAGGGATTTTGTTTATTAAGAATTCAGTTTCGCGCTCCTCTTATACACAGCTTAACCCCTTAAGGCTGGTTTCACACTTGCGTTTTGATCTGCAGCGTTTTTAACGCAAACGCATTTAAACGTATTTGGTGCAAAAATGCGTTTAAATGCGTTTAAACGCTGCGTTTTTTAGGCGCATGTTTTAACGCAAATGCGGCGTTTTGACGCGTTTACAAGCGTTTTTTCCTGCGTTTGCATTTTTGAAACGCATGATGAGAAGTGTGTGACAGCTGCCAATCATCAAAATCAACTAGAAAACCCACTATAAACAGAAATACCTAGGGTTAGGGTTAGGATCCCTAGTAACCCTAGGGATCCTAACCCTAACCCTAACCCTAAAACACAAACTCTAACCCTAACCCTAAAACACAAACTCTAACCCTAACCCTAAAACACAAACTCTAACCCTAACCCTAAAACACAAACTCTAACCCTAACCCTAACCCAAACTCTAACCCTAACCCTAACACAAACTCTAACACAAACTCTAACCCTAACCTTTACCCTAACCTTAAAACACAAACTCTAACCCTAACCCTAAAACACAAACTCTAACCCTAACCCAAACTCTAACCCTAACCCCAACCCAAACTCTAACCCTAACCCTAACACAAACTCTAACAAACTCTAACACAAACTCTAACCCTAACCCTAAAACACAAACTCTAACCCTAACCCTAAAACACAAACTCTAACCCTAACCCAAACTCTAACCCTAACCCTAACACAAACTCTAACAAACTCTAACACAAACTCTAACCCTAACCCTAACCCTAAAACACAAACTCTAACCCTAACCCTAAAACACAAACTCTAACCCTAACCCAAACTCTAACCCAAACTCTAACACAAACTCTAACAAACTCTAACACAAACTCTAACCCTAACCCTAACCCTAACCCTAAAACACAAACTTTAACCCTAACCCTAAAACACAAACCCTAACCCAAACTCTAACCCTAACCTAACACAAACTCTAACAAAATCTAACACAAACTCTAACCCTAACCCTAACACTAAAACCCAAACTCTAACCCTAACACAAACCCTAACACAAACCCTAACCCTAACACAAACTCTAACACAAACTCTAACCCTAACCCTAACCCTAAATCACAAACTCTAACCCTAACCCAAACTCTAACCCTAACCCTAACACAAACTCCAACAAACTCTAACACAAACTCTAACCATAGCCCTTACCCTAACCCTAAAACACAAACTCTAACCCTAACCCTAAAACACAAACTCTAACCCTAACCCAAACTCTAACCCTAACACAAGCTCTAACAAACCCTAACCCTATCCCTAAAACACAAACTCTAACCCTAACCCTAAAACACAAACTCTAACCCTAACCCTAAAACACAAACTCTAACCCTAACCCTAACCTAAACTCTAACCCTAACCCTAACACAAACTCTAACAAACTCTAACACAAACTCTAACCCTAACCCTAACCCTAAAACACAAACTCTAACCCTAACCCTAAAACACAAACTCTAACCCTAACCCTAAAACACAAACTCTAATCCTAACCCTAACCCAAACTCTAACCCTAACCCTAACACAAACTCTAACACAAACGCTAACACAAACCCTAACACAAACCCTAACCCTAACCCAAACTCTAACCCTAACCCTAGCCCTAACCCTAACCTTAACCCTAGGGATCCTAACTCTAACCCTAACCCTAGGGATCCTAACCCTAACCCTTAGGGTTAGGGTTAGGATCCCTTAGGGATAGGGTTAGGGTTTGTGTTAGAGTTTGTGTTAGAGTTTGTGCTAGGGTTTGTGTTAGGGTTTGTGTTAGGGTTTGTGTTAGGGTTTGTGTTAGAGTTTGTGTTAGAGTTTGTGTTAGAGTTTGGGTTAGAGTTTGGGTTAGGGTTAGGGTTTGTGTTAGGGTTTGGGTTAGAGTTTGGGTTAGGGTTTGTGTTAGGGTTTGTGTTAGAGTTTGTGTTAGGGTTAGGGTTTGTGTTAGGGTTAGGGTTTGTGTTAGAGTTTGTGTTAGAGTTTGTGTTAGGGTTTGTGTTAGGGTTTGTGTTAGGGTTAGGGTTTGTGTTAGAGTTTGTGTTAGAGTTTGTGTTAGAGTTTGTGTTAGGGTTTGTGTTAGGGTTTGTGTTAGAGTTTGTGTTAGGGTTAGGGTTTGGGTTAGAGTTTGGGTTAGGGTTTGTGTTAGGGTTAGAGTTTGTGTTATAGTTTGGGTTAGGGTTTGTGTTAGGGTTTGTGTTAGGGTTAGGGTTTGTGTTAGAGTTTGTGTTAGAGTTTGGGTTAGGGTTTGTGTTAGGGTTAGGGTTTGTGTTAGAGTTTGGGTTAGGGTTTGTGTTAGGGTTAGGGTTTGTGTTAGGGTTTGGGTTAGAGTTTTGGTTAGGGTTTGTGTTAGGGTTAGGGTTAGAGTTTGGGTTAGGGTGTTTTCTTGTGTTTTTCTGTAAAAATGCATGCAAACGCATGTGCTTAAAAACGGATGCGTTTACATAGACATCAATACGTTTTTTTGCAGCAAAAAAACGCAGCAAAAATTACTACATGTTGCATTTCTGCAACACAACGCATGCAGAGAAAAAACGCATGCGTTGCAAAAACGCGTCAAAACGCATGCAAAAAAATGCATGCGTTTTTAATGTTAAGTATAGGGGGAAAAAACGCATGCTTTTTTGCGTTTTTTACCGCAAAAATGCAAAAAAAAAAAACGCAAATGTGAAACCAGCCTAACCCCCATGGGTGGTATGCATGTTAATGACCAGGCCAATTTTTACAATTCTGACCACTGTCCCTTTATGAGGTTATAACTCTGGAACGCTTGTATGGATCCCGGTGATTCTGACAATGTTTTCTCGTGACATATTGTACTTCAGGATAGTGGTAAAATTTCTTTGATATTACTTGCGTTTATTTGTGAAAAAAACGGAAATTGGGCGAAGATTTTTAAAATTTTGCAATTTTCCAAATTTGAATTTTCATGCCCTTAAATCACAGAGATATGTCACACAAAATACTTAATAAGTAACATTTCCCACAGGTATACTTTACATAAGCACAATTTTGGAACCAACGTTTTTTTTTATTAGGGAGTTATAAGGGTTAAAAGTTGACCAGCAATTTCTCATTTTTACAATATCATTTTTTTTAGGGACCACATCACATTTGAAGTCACTTTGAGGGGTCTATATGATAAATACTCAAGTGTGACACCATTCTAAAAACTGCACCCCTCAAGGTGCTCAAAATCACATTCAAGAAGTTTATTAACCCTTCAGGTGCTTCACAGGAATTTTTGGAATTTTAAAAAAAAATAACATTTGTCTTTTTTTTACAAAAAATGTACTTCAGATCCAATTTGTTTTATTTTACCAAGGGTAACAGGAGAAATTGGACCCCAAAAGTTGTTGTACAATTTGTCCTGAGTATGCAGATACCCCATATGTGGGGGGACCACTGGCTGGGCGCATGGCAGAGCTCGGAAGGGAAGGAGCGCCGTTTGGCTTTCCAATGCAAAATTGGCTGGAATTGAAATAGGACGCCATGTCGAGTTTGGAGAGCCCCTGATGTGCCTAAGCAGTAGAAATCCCCACAAGTGACACCATTTTGGAAAGTAGACCCCCTAAGGAACTTATCTAGATGTGTGGTGAGCACTTTGAACCCCCAAGTGCTTCACAGAAGTTTATAATATAGAGCTGTAAAAATAAAAAATCATATTTTTTCACAAAAATGATCTTTTCATTTTTTTATTTTTCCAAGGGTAACAGGAGAAATTGGACACGAAAAATTGTTGTGCAATTTGTCCTGAGTACGATGATACCCTATATCTGGGGGTAAACCACTATTTGGGCGCATGGTAGAGCTCGGAAGGGAAGAAGTGCCGTTTGGAATGCAGACTTAAATGGAACGGTCTGCGGGCGTCACGTTGCGTTTGCAGAGCCCCTGATGTACCTAAACAGTAGAAACCCCCAACAAGTGACCCCATATTGGAAACATGACCCCTAAGGAACTTATCTAGATGTGTTGTGAGAACTTTGAACCCCCAAATGTTTCACTACAGTTTATAACGCAGAGCCGTGAAAAAAAAAAATCCTTTTTTTTCCACAAAAATTATTTTTCAGCCCCCAGTTTTGTATTTTCCCAATGGTATCAGGAGAAATTGGACCCCAAAAGTTGTTGTACAATTTGTTTTGAGAACGCTGATACCCCATATGTTGGGGTAAACCCCTGTTTGGGCATACGGGAGAGCTCGGAAGGGAAGGAGCACTGTTTTACTTTTTCAATGCAGAATTGGCTGGAATTGAGATCGGAAGCCATGTCGCATTTGGAGAGCCCCTGATGTGCCTAGACAGTGGAAACCCCCCAATTCTAACTCCAACCCTAATCCCTACACACCCCTAACCCTAATCCAAACCCTAACCATAATCCTAACCACACCCCTAACCCGAACACACCCCTAACCCTAATCCCAACCCCAACCACACCCCTAACTCCAACACACCCTAATCCCAACCATAACCCTAACCACATCCCTAAGCCTGAGACACCCCTAACCCTAATTCCAACCCTAATCCCTAACCCTAACTTTAGCCCAATCCCTAACCCAAACTTTAGCCCCATCCCTAATCCTAACTTTAGCCCCAACCCTAACCCTAACTTTAGCCCCAACCCTAGCCCTAACTTTAGCCCTACCCCTAATGGGAAAATAGAAGGGGGGTTTGGTTTACTATTTATAGCAGGTTTTTATAGTGGGTTTTTATGTTTGGTAGCTGTTACACAGTAAAAGACTCTTTTTATTGCAAAAAATAGTTTTTGCGCTACTGTCATGTGAGGTCTTGTGTCACGCTCGCTGCGCCCGCTGCGCATACTCACCCGACTTCTTCCATCCCGCGGCGCGCTCGCGATCCTGTCCCGCGCCGCACTGCGTCCTCCTTTGCCGGCTCTCGGCGTCCGGTCTCTCTGCGCATGCGCGGTCGCGTCTCCTCCATCGCTGGGCCTGCTGGGAGGTCGCGACCCAATGGCTCCGCCCCAACATGGCGGCGCCCATTGGCTATTTCTTCTCGGCGTCTTTCCAGGCAAGACGCCTTTGCCTTGTAGGTGCACTGCCTGCTGTCAGTGTCCCTATGCCATAAGGCTCCCCTGTATCTTTTCCCAGCTTAGTTCTCGCTTTGTCTCAGTGTTAGTTCCGTGTTCCTGCTGTGTCCTGCCAAGTTCCGTGTTCCTGCTGTGTCCTGCCAAGTTCCGTGTTCCTGCTGTGTCCTGCCAAGTTCCGTGTTCCTGCTGTGTCCCGCCAAGTTCCGTGTTCCTGCTGTGTCCTGCCAAGTTCCGTGTTCCTGCTGTGTCCTGCCAAGTTCCGTGTTCCTGCTGTGTCCTGTCAAGTTCCGTGTTCCTGCTGTGTCCTGCCAAGTTCCGTGTTCCTGCCGTGTCCTGCCAAGTTCCGTGTTCCTGCCGTCTCCTGCCAAGTCCTGTGTTCCCGCCGTGTCCTGCACCATCTCGTGTTCCTGTCTTTATCAGTTAAGTCCTGTTTTCCTATCATTTTACCGCCATTCCTATAGCTCTGTGTTCACCTTCCTTATCTTGGGTCGTCCCTTTGGCTCTAGCTGTTGTGTCTCCATTCCCCCGAGGTCCTGCCCCTAACACTCCCTGTATAGGGGGTGATTCCATCTGGTCCGCTCAACCCCGGGGGCTCTAGAGTCACGACCCAGAGGGTCCACTCTCGGATTTTTGTCCGAATCCCTACAGTAGGCAAAGGCCATGGACCCCGCTGGGGCCTCTGCTGCGCAAAAAGAGTTACTCTTTTTGCGGGAGAATCAGTCCCGTATTATGTCCTTTATGAAGGCTATGGATTCTCGCCTGTCTACGCTCCTGCCCTCTGATCCTGGCAACGCCGCTCTACTCGTAGGCTTAAGGTACTGTCACACTAGACGATATCGCTAGCGATCCGTGACGTTGCAGCGTCCTGGCTAGCGATATCGTCCAGTGTGACAGGCAGCAGCGATCAGGCCCCTGCTGGGAGATCACTGGTCGGGGAAGAAAGTCCAGAACTTTATTTCGTCGCTGGACTCCCCGTAGACATCGCTGAATCGGCGTGTGTGACACCGATTCAGCGATGTCTTTGCTGGTAACCAGGGTAAACATCGGGTAACTAAGCGCAGGGCCGCGCTTAGTAACCCGATGTTTGCCCTGGTTACCATCCTAAAAGTAAAAAAACAAACAGTACATACTTACCTACAGCCGTCTGTCCTCCAGCGCTGTGCTCTGCTCTCCTCCTGCTCTGGCTGTGAGCGTCGGTCAGCCGGAAAGCAGAGCGGTGACGTCACCGCTCTGCTTTCTGGCTGCCCGGCGCTCACAGCCAGACCAGAGAAGCAGAGCGCCGAGGACAGACAGCGGTAGGTAAGTATGTAGCGTTTGTTTTTTTACTTTTTAGGATGGTAACCAGGGTAAACATCGGGTTACTAAGCGCGGCCCTGCGCTTAGTTACCCGATGTTTACCCTGGTTACCGGGGACCTCGGGATCGTTGGTCGCTGGAGAGCGGTCTGTGTGACAGCTCTCCAGCGACCAAACAGCGACGCTGCAGCGATCCGGATCGTTGTCGGTATCGCTGCAGCGTCGCTATGTGTGACGGTACCTTTACAGCAAGAGTTAGGTCAGCAGCGTGACACCCAGGCTCATATCCTTAGTTATATGTCTTCAATAGACGATCGGCTGCTTTCTATCCAGACAGCCGCTACTACCTCAGCTTCTACTCCCCACCCTCCACCCCGCTTGGCTAAACCACCTCGGTACAATGGGGATCCTAAATTCTGCCGAGGATTTTTGAACCAATGCCGTCTTCACTTTGAACTTCTGCCCCAGCATTACCCGACGGATCGGTCCAAAGTTGCCTTTTTGATTTCCCATCTGGAGGGTGACGCCTTGGCATGGGTTAATCCACTCTGGGAGCGAGACGATCCTCTAGTCTCCCGGTTGTCTGAATTTTTGGAGACCTTCCGTCTTGTCTTTGACGAACCTGGTCGTCTGGCCTGTACTACTTAAGCTCTATTGTCTCTCCATCAGGGATCGTTATCTGTGGGCCAGTATGCTATTCAGTTCCGCACCCTCTCCTCTGACTTAGGCTGGAACAATGAGGCGTTAGTGGGCGCTTTCTGGCGGGACCTCTCTGGGCGCATTAAAGATGAGTTAGCTGGTCGGGACACCCCTACGGTTTTGGAGGATTTAATTTCCTTAGCTACCCGTATTGACCTTCGGTTCCAGGAACGCGCCCGGGAGCGGAGATCTCTTCATCCTTCCCCTGCCACCCGTAAGCCACTCAGCCCACAGCCTAGGACTTCCTCTCTGGCGTCCGCACCAGAACCTATGCAAGTGGACCGTCTTAAGATGTCCGAACAGCGACGTAAAGAGAGGCGTACTCAGGGTTTATGTTTTTACTGCGGGAGTGCTGCCCATCTGCTGCGGTCTTGCCCTGAACGTCCGGAAAACTCCTCCGCCTAGGTCAGGTAAGAGAGGCCTCCCTAGGTGTGTGTGATTCCTCTCAACCCCTCACTTTGTCTGTCCTTTTGCATATCTCTGGCAAGGGCATTTCTTTGGATGCTTATGTGGATTTTGGCGCAGCAGGCAATTTTATCAGGTTGGAAGAGGTTTTGAAATTCTCCGTTCCAGTCAAAACCCTAGATGCTCCTGTGATTCTTGCATCTGTGGATGGTAGACCGTTACAGGAGACCATTACTCAAGTTACGCTTGAGGTGGAACTTCAAGTTGGGGTTCTGCATAAGGAAAAAATTGCATTTTATGTTTTAGCGGGTCTGTCTCATCCTATGCTTTTAGGTCTTCCTTGGTTACGGAATCACGAGCCCACTTTAGATTGGCGCAACGGCCATATCTTGCGCTGGGGAGAGCTTTGTCGGGAACGTTGTCTGCTGCCGGTGCATCCTGTAGGTTCTTCTTCTTCTCCTTCCTCCTCTTTTCCCACCTTACCCTGCGTCTACAGTGCTTTCTCCGATGTCTTCAACAAAAAGGAGGCTGAGGGTCTTCCGCCTCATCGTCTCTATGATTGTCCCATAGATCTCGTGCCTGGAACTAACCCGCCCAGGGGAAGAATCTACCCTCTCTCTCCTGCTGAGACACAGGCTATGTCTGAGTATATTCAGGAAAATCTTGCTAAAGGATTCATTCGCAAGTCTTCTTCTCCCGCCGGAGCAGGGTTTTTTTTCGTGAAGAAGAAGGATGGTTCTCTTCGTCCCTGTATTGATTATCGAGGCCTAAACAACATCACGGTGAAGAACAAATATCCTCTGCCACTCATTCCTGAACTCTTCGATCGTCTTCGAGGTGCGCAAATTTTTACCAAGCTGGATTTACGTGGCGCATACAATCTGGTTCGAATTCGTGCGGGCGATGAGTGGAAGACCGCCTTCAATACTCGTGACGGTCACTATGAATACTTGGTTATGCCGTTTGGTCTCTGCAACGCCCCTGCGGTTTTCCAGGAATTTGTGAACGATGTATTTCGAGATCTTCTCTACTCCTCAGTCGTGGTTTACCTTGACGACATTCTCATCTTTTCTCCGGATCTCTCCACTCATAGACGAGATGTCCGCCGTGTTCTGCAACGGCTAAGAGAGAATCATCTGTTCGCTAAGATTGAGAAGTGCGTCTTTGAGCAATCTTCACTTCCCTTCCTTGGATATATTGTCTCAAGATCCGGCTTAGAGATGGATCCAGAGAAGGTTTCTGCTGTCTTGAATTGGCCCCGTCCTCTTGGAACAAAAGCAATCCAACGTTTTCTTGGCTTTGCCAATTACTATAGACAATTTATTTCTCATTTTTCTTCCATGACCAAGCCTATCTCTGCCCTAGTTCACAAGGGAGTCAACTCCAGTCTTTGGACCCCTGAGGCTGAAGAGGCCTTTCAGTCCCTTAAACAAAGCTGCGCTACAGCCCCTGTGCTTCATCGTCCTGATGCTAATAGACCGTTTGTCCTTGAAGTCGACGCATCCTCTGTTGGAGCCGGAGCAGTACTTTTACAAAGATCCTCGTCCGGACATTTGGTGACCTGTGGTTTTTTTTCTAAAGCCTTTTCTGCTCCTGAGCGTAACTACTCCATTGGGGATAAAGAACAATTGGCTATCAAACTAGCCTTAGAAGAGTGGCGTTATCTCCTTGAGGGGTCTCTTCATCCATTCACCATTTACACAGACCACAAGAATCTGGCCTATATTCAGTCTGCCCAAAGACTAAATCCACGACAAGCCAGATGGTCTTTATTCTTCGGACGATTTGAATTTGAACTTCATTTCCGACCCGGAAATAAAAATGTCAAAGCGGATGCACTTTCTAGATCCTTTCAGCCTCAGGACATTGAGGATTCTCCGGCTCACATTATTGATCCTGCGAAGATCGTCACTCTCGCTCCTCTAAGAGTGATTTCAGCTCCTCCTGGCAAGACTCTTGTGTCTAATCAAGACAAGGAGAGAGTTTTACGTTGGGGTCACTCCTCCAAGATTGCGGGGCATGTAGGAGTCAAGAAAACAATTTCCCTCATCTCTCGGCACTACTGGTGGCCATCTCTCCGACGAGACGTCACCGAATTCGTTGCTTCTTGTTCTTCTTGTGCCAAAAATAAAGTTCCTAGGCCGCTTCCTTCCAGTCTCCTGCATCCTCTGCCTGTGCCTTCCGTCCCATGGAGCCATATCGCTATGGACTTCATCACTGATCTACCTTGTTCCTCGGATTGCTCTGTCATTCTAGTAGTTGTGGATCGGTTCTCTAAGATGGCTCATTTCATCACGTTGCCTGGTCTGCCTTCCGCTCCTGAGTTGGCAAAAATCTTTTTACACCAAGTCTTCCGTCTTCATGGTTTTCCACATCATATTGTCTCAGACCGCGGCGTACAATTTACCTCACGTTTTTGGAGAGCTCTCTGTAGTCTATTGAAAATTAACTTGGACTTCTCCTCCGCTTATCACCCTCAGTCCAACGGTCAAGTAGAGCGAGTTAATCAAGTCCTGACTACCTACTTACGACACTTTTCCAATGCACATCAAGATGACTGGGTCTCCCTTCTCCCCTGGGCTGAGTTCTCATATAACAATCTTCCCAGTGAGTCTTCCTCCAATTCTCCCTTTTATGTGGTCTATGGTCAACATCCGAGCATTCCTCTTCCTGTTTCTCTCTCCTCGGGGGTACCGGCAGCGGATTTCTTGTCCCGGGAATTCTCTAAGATTTGGAGTGAGACTAAAGAGGCTCTTGAGAGAGCTAGCCATAATATGAAGAGATTTGCTGATAAAAGGCGTTTGGATGCTCCTCCCTATTCCCCGGGTGATAAAGTTTGGCTCTCCTCTCGCTATATCAAGCTCAAAATCCCCTCTTACAAACTGGGTCCTCGCTATATTGGTCCTTTTCCTATCTTGAGTCGCATTAATGATGTTTCCTACAAATTGAAACTACCTGCTTCTTTACGCATTCCCAATGCCTTCCATGTATCTCTTCTCAAGCCCGCAGTCTTTAATCGTTTTCACTCCGCTACCTCTCTTTCTCCTCAGCTCTGTACCACTGATGGAATCTTTAATGTTAAAGATATTCTTGCCAAAAAGGTAGTTAGGGGCAAAACTTATTTTTTGATTGATTGGGAGGGATTCGGTCCTGAGGAGAGGTCCTGGGAGCCTCGAGAGAACATCAACGCTCCTCTTATCATGAAAAGATTCCGTTCTAGCCTTAAAAGGAGGGGGACTAAGGAGGGGGGTACTGTCACGCTCGCTGCGCCCGCTGCGCATACTCACCCGGCTTCTTCCATCCCGCGGCGCGCTCGCGATCCTGTCCCGCGCCGTGCTGCGTCCTCCTTTGCCGGCTCTCGGCGTCCGGTCTCTCTGCGCATGCGCGGTCGCGTCTCCTCCGTCGCTGGGCCTGCTGGGAGGTCGCGACCCGATGGCTCCGCCCCAACATGGCGGCGCCCATCGGCTATTTCTTCTCGGCGTCTTTCCAGGCAAGACGCCTTTGCCTTGTAGGTGCACTGCCTGCTGTCAGTGTCCCTATGCCCTAAGGCTCCCCTGTATCTTTTCCCAGCTTAGTTCTCGCTTTGTCTCAGTGTTAGTTCCGTGTTCCTGCTGTGTCCTGCCAAGTTCCGTGTTCCTGCTGTGTCCTGTCAAGCTCCGTGTTCCTGCTGTGTCCTGCCAAGTTCCGTGTTCCTGCTGTGTCCTGCCAAGTTCCGTGTTCCTGCTGTGTCCCGCCAAGTTCCGTGTTCCTGCTGTGTCCTGCCAAGTTCCGTGTTCCTGCTGTGTCCTGCCAAGTTCCGTGTTCCTGCTGTGTCCTGTCAAGTTCCGTGTTCCTGCTGTGTCCTGCCAAGTTCCGTGTTCCTGCCGTGTCCTGCCAAGTTCCGTGTTCCTGCCGTCTCCTGCCAAGTCCTGTGTTCCCGCCGTGTCCTGCACCATCTCGTGTTCCTGTCTTTATCAGTTAAGTCCTGTTTTCCTATCATTTTACCGCCATTCCTATAGCTCTGTGTTCACCTTCCTTATCTTGGGTCGTCCCTTTGGCTCTAGCTGTTGTGTCTCCATTCCCCCGAGGTCCTGCCCCTAACACTCCCTGTATAGGGGGTGATTCCATCTGGTCCGCTCGACCCCGGGGGCTCTAGAGTCACGACCCAGAGGGTCCACTCTCGGATTTTTGTCCGAATCCCTACATCTTGTTTTTGGCGGGACGAGTTGATGTTTTTTAATAGTACCATTTCTGGGCACATGACATTTTTTGATCGCTTTTTATTCTGATTTTTGTTAGGCAGAATGAACAAACATCAGCAATTCATGAATTTCTTTTGGAGGAGCGTTTATACCGTTCCACATTTGGTAAAATTAATAAAGCAGTTTTATTCTTCGGGTCAGTACGATTACAGCGATACCTCATTTATATCATTTTTTTATGTTTTGGAGCTTTTATACAATAAAAACTATGCTATAGAAAAAAATATTTTTTTGCATCGCTTTATTCTGAGGGCTATAACTTTTTTATTTTTTCGCTGATGATGCTGTATGGCAGCTCGTTTTTTGCGGGACATGATGATGTTTTGAGCGGTACCATGGTTATTTATATCTGTCTTTTTTATCGTGTGATATTCCACTTTTTGTTCGGCGGTATGATGATAAAGCATTGTTTTTTGCCTGTTTTTTTTCTACCATGTTCACTGAAGGAATTAACTAGTGGGACAGTTTCATAGGTCGGGTCGTTACGGACGCGGTGATACTAAATATATGTACTTTTATTGTTTATTTATTGTTTACATAAAGAAATGTATTTATTGGAACAATATATATATATATTTTTTCTTCATTTAGGAATTATTTTTTTTTATTTTTTTACCCAAGTTAATATTTTTTTTACTGTTTTACATTGTTCTAGGGTGGGAAATCATTGTATAGTGTCAGATCGCTGATGTGACACTTTGCATAGCACTGTGTCAGATCAGCAATCAGACAGGCAGTGCAGGAGGCTCTCAGCAGGCGCTTGCAAGCCACCTCCCTGCAGGACCCGGAAGGACCCCTGCAGCCATCTTGGATCCGGGGTCTGCAGGGAGGAGGACGGAGTAGACACTTGGAACAATGCGATCACATCGCATTGTTCAGAGGGTCTCAGGGAAGCACGAAGAGAGCCCCCTCCCTGCGCGATGCTTCCCTATGCCACCAGAATGCTGCGATCATGTTTAATTGCAGTGTTTCGGGGGGTTAATGTGCTGGGAGCAGTCCGTGACCGCTCCTGGCACATACTGCTGTAATAGTCAGCTGACATCTGCCCACGATCAGCCGCACTCCCCCCATGAGCTCGGCTGCAAGTAGTCAAAATAACTATACCAGTAGTCCTAGTGTTAAGTCTCAGGTCACCTTGACGGGATAGTATGTCAGATGGCAGAAAGGGGTTAAGCAGTTTGAGAAGTCATCATGTGACCGCTTATATGCAATTTGTATAATTACAGTCACATGCTGAAGTTCTTATTAATTCTCTTAATGATTAGTGAAAGACTTTAGTCCCTGTTTCATTGAGAGAAGCAAGAAGAGAAGCTAATGACCGTAAGTATGAAGATCACATATGAGTGGTTACTTGATGGCTGCTGGGACTGGCAAGCAAAGCCAAATCCTGACAGTGAGTATATTACACACTGTTAGGTTTGGGCATACTACAGTGCTTAATTGTATAATTAAAGGGGCTGTCCATGTTTGTTAGAAAGTCTGCACCCATTCTATGTAACTGTAGACTTCTGAATCATCACAGCTTGCATACTGCATGCTGTCAGGGTTCTCCTGTGTAGGGAGCGAATGGTCATGTGACCTTAATTATGTCAAAGTGTGCATGCTGTTCAGTAGGGTTGAGCGACTTTTCTTTTTATAGGATCGGGTCGGGTTTCACGAAACCCGACTTTTTCAAAAGTCGGGTCGAGTGAAATCTGCCGATCAAATAGAAAAGTCGGGGTCGGGGTCGGCCAAAACACGAAACCCAATGCAGTGCATTGGGTTTCTAATGGTTCCCAGGGTCTGAAGGAGAGGAAACTCTCCTTCAGGCCCTGGGCCATGGGATCCATATTTAAGTGTAAAATAAAGAATCAAAATAAAAAATATTGATTTACTTACCCTCGGACGCGCCCTGGTTCTCACCGGCAGCCTTCCTTCCTAAGAATGAGCGCCTGAAGGACCTTCGATGACGTCGCGGCTTGTGATTGGTCGCGTGAGCGGTCACATGAGCGTCACGTGACCAATCACAAGCCGCGACGTCATCTAAGGTCCTTCAGGCGCTGATTCTTAGGAAGGAAGGCTGCGGGTTAGAACCAGGGCAAGTCCGAGGGTGAGTATATACCTATTAGGAATATACTCACCCTCGGGCGCGCCCTCGGATGCTTCTTTCCTAAGAATTAGCGCCTGAAGGACCTTAGATGACGTCGCGGCTTGTGATTGGTCGCGTGACCGCCCATGTGACCGCTCACGCGACCAATCACAAGCCGCGACGTCATCGAAGGCCCTTCAGGCGCTCATTCTTAGGAAGGAAGGCTGCCGGTGAGAACCAGGGCGCGTCCGAGGGTGAGTATATCAATATTTTTTTTTTTATTCTTTATTTTACACTTAAATATGAATTCCAATACCGATTCCCGATATCTTAAACATATCGGAACTCGGTATCGGAATTCCGATTCCAGATCAGAAGATCGCCGACCTTATGGCCGACCCCACACAAGGGTCAGGTCGGGTTTCATGAAAGCCGACTTTGCCAAAAGTCGGCGACTTCTGAATCTGGCCGACCCGTTTCGCTCAACCCTAATAACCACCATCAGTACAGAGAAATATCTCCACAACCAATATCAATAAAGGAATACATGACCAGAACCACCATAGTACAGGAATATATCACCAGTACCACCATCAGTACATAAAAACAGCACCAAGCTTACTACAGCAATCAACTGTAATGTCAGGTCAGCCCTATATTCAATTGTGTCACACAAACCTTCAGTTTCCCTAGTTTGTCCTTAACAATGTTAAATGGAACCTGTCACGAGGATTGTGCACAGTAACCTTCAGACAGTGTCTGGTCAGTGCCGTTATACTGATTAAAAATTTAAAATGATACCTTGGATGATGAAATCCATCTTGTGGTTGTTGTTTAATCTTTATTTTCACTTTTGAGTTAATGATATGCTCATGCTCCGGGGTTGGCCTGTTTGGGAGGTCTTCATTTGGTGTTCTGCTTAGGTATTCATAATGCAGACTGCTGACAGGTCACTGATTCCCCTGACTTCTCATTCTCTATGAAATGTCACCTCATTCTTTTCTCTCAACAAGTTTCCTCACACTTTTGTTCTAACATTTCCCCTTACTCCTTTCTCCCACCATGCATTTATCCCCATACTGTCTTCTCACACATTTCTACACATTTCTCTCCCTACTCCCCATGCTGTTGATCACACATTTTCTTCCACCCTTGCTATCCATATTGTCTCCTCACACATTTTCCCGACACTGTCTCCTCAAACTCACCCCATTTCCTATAGTGTCCTCTCACAATAAAATTCATTACAAGTATTAGATTTTTCCAGCTCTCCATTAGAACACATACCAGACTGACTTTCACACTGCCTATGCGAGGTAGCAGATTGACGTTAGCAGCGTGGTAAGATGACTTGATTACTTGAGAGCTGATGGTCAGGGCTTCAATTAAAATTGAAATTATGGAGGCAGAGTGTTATATCTTACCTGAGATGGCTATCAGCTTGACAACAGGATAAGAGAATGACTGAGCCCCAAATTCAGATGCTGGGGAGTTACCACGATCCTCGTTAGCACGTGGCCTGATGCTTCCACTCAGCCAGCTGAGCCCTTGGAAAATGCCCTGCATGCCCCTCCCTAGATATGCCCCTGGGTAAAAATAAATTAGTGTGAGGCAGTGACCGGTGTTATTTGTGAAGATCACTATGTGTCTCCCAGGATGCACAGAGAAGTGTATTGAGGTGGCGCGAGTGCATTGCAGTCATAGGCATAGCTGTGATTGCAGTGCAAAATAAAAGTAAGTTTTGGTCTTGGGCAAGCTATTTGCCCAAGGCAGATTTAAGAAAACCTGCAGTGGGCTTTTATTTTTGGAGCAGACTGCAAGATGGTAGTGGGGCGGTCCACTTCCTCCCAGCCAGGTCTTGCAAGTGGCCTATGGCCACAGATTCCTTGTAAAAACCCTGCAGCAAAGGGTTGGGTGTGTCAGTCTTGGTTTGTAAACTGCAGAGCAAGTGGCTCTGCAGAACTTCAGCCTGTGTGAAGTAACATGGAAGCAAGCCAAACCAAGAGGTCTGGCACCCCTCAGCATACAAGGCTTTGCAGTGACCCACGGAAACCGGTCTCGGACACAGACTGTCTTGTTTCCAAGCTGGGATCCAGAAGATACCCTTTACTTTCTGCTTGTGAGTACGCTGAACATTAAAAGAGACTTTGCCTTGAACATTCCAGGGTCACTGCCTGTCTGTCACACTGCACCAACCCTGCTGAAATACATATGGTGGAGAATATGGGCAGTGTGAACTGAGGGATACCCCAAAGTGTGCTGCATGTACGTAGGTTATTAGACCTGCAATGCTGCACACAAGCCTGCTGACAAGATGGAGGAAATACTAAGACAGTTGGCCCTCTCAAAAGCGCAACAGCAGAAGTTGCAGGAGTTTCAGCAGCAGCAGCTACAGCAGCAGCAAACCAACAATTTAATTCTGCAATAGATTGCGGCTCTCTGAGAGATGTCCTCTCCAGCGACCACGGTCCGTTCAAAGGCCCAGAATAAAGTGCGGTCAGCTGTGAGGAAGATGAGTCCTGAGGTCGATTCGGAGGCATTCCTCAATGTGTTTGAGCACATAGCCGAGCGGGAGAGCTTGCTGTTTTCCCAGTTGGCTGAAGTGGTGGCCCCTTTCCTGATGGGAGATGCCCAGAAGGCCTACTTGGACCTCAGTTAGGAGGATGCCCTGGACTATGAAAAACTAAGAGGTGACATCCTTGCCCGACAGGGGGTTAACACTTATGTTTGTGCACAATGGTGTTTGTTATGTTTGCTAATGACAGGTGTTATGAAGGCACTCCAGAAACAGTGTGCTTAGCGATCAGAGCGCACACAGTGATCTGACAAATACCCAAAAATACAAGAACGAGCTCTGAGACATGGAAACTCTGTAGACTGCACACCTGATCCTATCCTAAACACAACTAAAAGCGGCTATGGATTGCGCCTAACAACTACCTAGGCAACTCGGCACAGCCTAAGAAACTAGCTAGCCTGAAGATAGAAAAATAGGCCTGACTTGCCCCAGAGAAATTCCCCAAAGGAAAAGGCAGCCCCCCACATATAATGACTGTGAGTAAGATGAAAAGACAAAACGTAGGGATGAAATAGATTCAGCAAAGTGGGGCCCGATATTCTAGGACAGAGCGAGGACAGTAAAGCGAACTTTGCAGTCTACAAAAAACCCTAAAGCAAAACCACGCAAAGGGGGCAAAAAAAAACCACCGTGCCGAACTAACGGCACGGCGGTACACCCTTTGCGTCTCAGAGCTTCCAGCAAAACAAAAGACAAGCTGGACAGAAAAAAAGCAACAAAAAAGCAAAAAGCACTTAGCTATACAGAGCAGCAGGTCACAGGAACAATCAGGAGAAGCTCAGATCTAACACTGAAACATTGACAAGGAGCAAGGATAGCAGAATCAGGCGGAGTTAAGTAATGAAGCAGTTAACGAGCTCACCAGAACACCTGAGGGAGGAAGCTCAGAAGCTGCAGTACCACTTGTGACCACAGGAGTGAATTCAGACACAGAATTCACAACAGTACCCCCCCCTTGAGGAGGGGTCACCGAACCCTCACCAGAGCCCCCAGGCCGACCAGGATGAGCCGCATGAAAGGCACGAACAAGATCGGAAGCATGAACATCAGAGGCAAAAACCCAGGAATTATCTTCCTGAGCATAACCCTTCCATTTAACCAGATACTGGAGTTTCCGTCTAGAAACACGAGAATCCAAAATCTTCTCCACAATATACTCCAATTCCCCCTCCACCAAAACCGGGGCAGGAGGCTCAACAGATGGAACCATAGGTGCCACGTATCTCCGCAACAACGACCTATGGAATACATTATGTATGGAAAAGGAGTCTGGGAGGGTCAAACGAAAAGACACAGGATTGAGAACCTCAGAAATCCTATACGGACCAATAAAACGAGGTTTAAATTTAGGAGAGGAAACCTTCATAGGAATATGACGAGAAGATAACCAAACCAGATCCCCAACACGAAGTCGGGGACCCACACGGCGTCTGCGATTAGCGAAAAGTTGAGCTTTCTCCTGGGACAAGATCAAATTGTCCACTACCTGAGTCCAGATCTGCTGCAACCTATCCACCACAGAATCCACACCAGGACAGTCCGAAGACTCAACCTGTCCTGAAGAGAAACGAGGATGGAACCCAGAATTGCAAAAAAATGGAGAAACCAAGGTAGCCGAGCTGGCCCGATTATTAAGGGCGAACTCAGCCAACGGCAAAAAGGACACCCAATCATCCTGGTCTGCAGAAACAAAACATCTCAGATATGTTTCCAAGGTCTGATTGGTTCGTTCGGTCTGGCCATTAGTCTGAGGATGGAAAGCCGAGGAAAAGGATAGGTCAATGCCCATCCTACCACAAAAGGCTCGCCAAAACCTTGAAACAAACTGGGAACCTCTGTCAGAAACAATATTCTCAGGAATGCCATGCAACCGAACCACATGCTGAAAGAACAAAGGTACCAAATCAGAGGAGGAAGGCAATTTAGCCAAGGGCACCAGATGGACCATTTTAGAAAAGCGATCACAGACCACCCAAATGACTGACATCTTTTGAGAAACGGGAAGGTCAGAAATGAAATCCATCGAAATATGTGTCCAAGGCCTCTTTGGGACCGGCAAGGGCAAAAGCAACCCACTGGCACGAGAACAGCAGGGCTTAGCCCTAGCACAAATCCCACAGGACTGCACAAAAGTACGTACATCCCGTGACAGAGATGGCCACCAGAAGGATCTAGCCACTAACTCTCTGGTACCAAAGATTCCAGGATGACCAGCCAACACCGAACAATGAAGTTCAGAGATAAGTTTATTAGTCCACCTATCAGGGACGAACAGTTTCTCTGCTGGACAACGATCAGGTTTATTCGCCTGAAATTTTTGCAGCACCCGCCGCAAATCAGGGGAGATGGCAGACACAATGACTCCTTCCTTGAGGATACCCGCTGGCTCAGATAAACCCGGAGAGTCGGGCACAAAACTCCTAGACAGAGCATCCGCCTTCACATTTTTAGAGCCCGGAAGGTACGAAATCACAAAGTCGAAGCGGGCAAAAAATAACGACCAACGGGCCTGTCTAGGATTCAAGCGCTTGGCAGACTCGAGATAAGTCAAGTTCTTATGATCAGTCAATACCACCACGTGATGCTTAGCTCCTTCAAGCCAATGACGCCACTCCTCGAATGCCCACTTCATGGCCAGCAACTCTCGATTGCCCACATCATAATTACGCTCAGCGGGCGAAAACTTCCTGGAAAAGAAAGCACATGGTTTCATCACTGAGCAATCAGAACCTCTCTGTGACAAAACCGCCCCTGCTCCAATCTCAGAAGCATCAACCTCGACCTGGAACGGAAGAGAAACATCTGGCTGACACAACACAGGGGCAGAACAAAAACGACGCTTCAACTCCTGAAAAGCTTCCACAGCAGCAGAAGACCAATTAACCAAATCAGCACCCTTCTTGGTCAAATCGGTCAATGGTTTGGCAATGCTAGAAAAATTACAGATGAAGCGACGATAAAAATTAGCAAAGCCCAGGAACTTTTGCAGACTTTTCAGAGATGTCGGCTGAATCCAATCCTGGATGGCTTGGACCTTAACTGGATCCATCTCGATAGTAGAAGGGGTAAAGATGAACCCCAAAAATGAAACTTTCTGCACACCGAAGAGACACTTTGATCCCTTCACAAACAAAGAGTTAGCACGCAGGACCTGAAAAACCATTCTGACCTGCTTCACATGAGACTCCCAATCATCTGAGAAGATCAAAATGTCATCCAAGTAAACAATCAGGAATTTATCCAGATACTCACGGAAGATGTCATGCATAAAAGACTGAAACACAGATGGAGCATTGGCAAGTCCGAACGGCATCACTAGATACTCAAAATGACCCTCGGGCGTATTGAATGCAGTTTTCCATTCATCTCCTTGCCTGATTCTCACCAGATTATACGCACCACGAAGATCTATCTTAGTGAACCAACTAGCCCCCTTAATCCGAGCAAACAAGTCAGATAACAATGGCAAGGGATACTGAAATTTAACAGTGATCTTATTAAGAAGGCGGTAATCAATACACGGTCTCAGCGAACCATCCTTCTTGGCTACAAAGAAGAACCCTGCTCCCAGTGGTGATGACGATGGGCGAATATGTCCCTTCTCCAGGGATTCCTTCACATAACTGCGCATAGCGGCGTGTTCGGGCACGGATAAATTAAATAATCGACCTTTAGGGAATTTACTACCAGGAATCAAATTGATAGCACAATCACAATCCCTATGCGGAGGTAGAGCATCGGACTTGGGCTCTTCAAATACATCCTGATAATCAGACAAGAACTCTGGGACCTCAGAAGGGGTGGATGACGAAATCGACAAAAATGGAACATCACCATGTACCCCCTGACAACCCCAGCTGGATACCGACATGGAATTCCAATCCAATACTGGATTATGGGTTTGTAGCCATGGCAACCCCAACACGACCACATCATGCAGATTATGCAACACCAGAAAGCGAATAACTTCCTGATGTGCAGGAGCCATGCACATGGTCAGCTGGGCCCAGTATTGAGGTTTATTCTTGGCCAAAGGTGTAGCATCAATTCCTCTCAATGGAATAGGACACCGCAAAGGCTCCAAGAAAAACCCACAACGTTTAGCATAATCCAAATCCATCAGATTCAGGGCAGCGCCCGAATCCACAAACGCCATGACAGAAAACGACGACAAAGAGCATATCAAGGTAATGGACAGAAGGAATTTGGACTGTACAGTACCAATGACGGCAGACCTAGCGGACCGCTTAGTGCGCTTAGGACAATCAGAAATAGCATGAGTGGAATCACCACAGTAGAAACACAGACCATTCAGACGTCTGTATTCCTGCCGTTCAACTCTAGT
Organism: Ranitomeya imitator; assembly: GCF_032444005.1. Classification (NCBI taxonomy): domain Eukaryota; kingdom Metazoa; phylum Chordata; class Amphibia; order Anura; family Dendrobatidae; genus Ranitomeya; species Ranitomeya imitator. The sequence goes on from NC_091286.1 coordinate 663,564,736, forward strand.
CATAGTCCTATCGCACTGCATAGGCTCTGGTTTAACCTCAGGCAGTACCGCCAAATGGTGCACAGATTTACGCTCGCGCAAGCGTCGACCGATCTGAATGGCCAAAGACAAAGACTCATTCAAACCAGCAGGCATAGGAAATCCCACCATGACATCCTTAAGAGCCTCAGAGAGACCCTTTCTGAACAAAGCTGCCAGCGCAGATTCATTCCACTGAGTGAGTACTGACCATTTCCTAAATTTCTGACAATATACTTCTATATCATCCTGACCCTGGCACAAAGCCAGCAAATTTTTCTCAGCCTGATCCACTGAATTAGGCTCATCGTACAGCAATCCGAGCGCCAGGAAAAACGCATCGACACTACTCAATGCAGGGTCTCCTGGCGCAAGAGAAAATGCCCAGTCTTGAGGGTCGCCGCGCAAAAAAGAAATAATAATCAAAACCTGTTGAATAGGATTACCAGAAGAATGAGGTTTCAAGGCCAGAAATAGCTTACAAGTATTTTTGAAACTTAGAAACTTAGTTCTATCTCCAAAAAACAAATCAGGAATAGGAATTCTTGGTTCTAACATAGATTTCTGATCAATAGTATCTTGAATTTTTTTGTACATTTATAACGAGATTATCCATTGAAGAGCACAGACCCTGAATATCCATGTCCACACCTGTGTCCAGAATCACCCAAATGTCTAGGGGAAAAAAAAAAGTGAACACAGAGCAGAAAAAAAAAAAAAATGATGTCAGAACTTTTTCTTTCCCTCTATTGAGAATCATTAGTTTGGCTCCTTGTACTGTTATGTTTGCTAATGACAGGTGTTATGAAGGCACTCCAGAAACACAGTGTGCTTAGCGATCAGAGCGCACACAGTGATCTGACAAATACCCAAAAATACAAGAACAAGCTCTGAGACGTGGAAACTCTGTAGACTGCACACCTGATCCTATCCTAAACACAACTAAAAGCGGCTATGGATTGCGCCTAACAACTACCTAGGCAACTCGGCACAGCCTAAGAAACTAGCTAGCCTGAAGATAGAAAAATAGGCCTGACTTGCCCCAGAGAAATTCCCTAAAGGAAAAGGCAGCCCCCCACATATAATGACTGGGAGTAAGATGAAAAGACAAAACGTAGGGATGAAATAGATTCAGCAAAGTGGGGCCCGATATTCTAGGACAGAGCGAGAACAGTAAAGCGAACTTTGCAGTCTACAAAAAACCCTAAAGCAAAACCACGCAAAGGGGGCAAAAAAAACCCACCGTGCCGAACTAACGGCACGGCGGTACACCCTTTGCGTCTCAGAGCTTCCAGCAAAACAAAAGACAAGCTGGACAGAAAAAAAGCAACAAAAAAGCAAAAAGCACTTAGCTATACAGAGCAGCAGGTCACAGGAACAATCAGGAGAAGCTCAGATCCAACACTGAAACATTGACAAGGAGCAAGGATAGCAGAATCAGGCGGAGTTAAGTAATGAAGCAGTTAACGAGCTCACCAGAACACCTGAGGGAGGAAGCTCAGAAGCTGCAGTACCACTTGTGACCACAGGAGTGAATTCAGCCACAGAATTCACAACAGGTGTTCCAATGGCCCTTTGTGGAGACTCAACCCACCAGGTGGGCTTGATGTCACCTGACAATACAAAGGTGACATCAACCACTGCAACGATTACCCCACTTGCCACTGCTACAGGGCAATTGGAAAGAGCGAGGCTAAGTGCCATAACTGGTACATCTTAGAGATGCATCTTTTCTGGGGTGGCTGAGAGCTGATGTTTTTAGAATGGGGGCCAGTATCCACAGCCCCTTCCTAGGCTATTAATATCAGCCCACAGCTCTCTGTATAGGCTTTGCAGGTTATTAATTATAGGGTGACCCTATGTCATTTTTTTGGGAAGTCCACCATTTTAATAGCCAGTATATGATAAGTATACAGTTGTGAACTGAAATTAATAGCCTGGGAAGCTCTATGGGTATTACCTCCTTCCCAGGCTATAAGCATCTGCCCCCAGCCACCTGCTTTCCCTCTGCTGGTTCAGAAAATTATGCAGGAGCCCAATCCATTTTTTTCTGAAAAATAATCTAATTATAATTAATTAATTAATTAATTAAATAGATGTACGTTAAGCTGCAAACACACTGTACTAATTGTATGTGTCACTGACATCTGTATAACTATCTATTTTATGTGTATATACTGTATGTAATCCATCTATTATATGCTGTTGGGTCCTTCTATGCAATATGATGTGACTGCTGAATTGCCGGATTTTCTTATATAGATAGATAGATTATGAAATTTGGAACAGCACCAGACAAAATACCTTTACAATGCTCACGCATCCCTAGCCAGCAGTCAAAAAAGGCTCCTTAAGATAATGAAAGAAAAATGAGAAACACCACAGCAGACTTCCAAAAATTGTGATGTTTAATGCCCAAACGGCGTGGTGACGTTTCGGATACAATCCTTTCTCAAGCCTTTCAAAACTTACCAAAAGCTGATGGTTGGTGTATCTCTTTAGATTTTCTTTTAGCTCTCCCAGCAGTCACATTTACTGAATCGCAATTGTACATGAGGTTTTGTGATGATTGTGGATTCACAGCAAGTAGAGATAGGCAAGTGGATTAGCTGGGAATATAATTCTTGTAAAATCTTTAGGAATTTGTTGAACCTGGAGAATTTGAACATTTTGAAATTCGCTTCACGCAAATGACTTAAAATGGTAGCTGCCAGTTTACAAATTGCGGAAGATAGCATAAGTCACAAAAAGGTCGTATGCTCTCAGGCTGGCTTTCGTACATTGTTTTGCAGCTACCACATCACATGGTATAACACAGCCAATCAAGAGGGACTGTCATGAGCTGTATAAAAGCAGAAAAGGCAATAATTTTCGGGGTGAATCTGGAAAGTGAGAGAACGTCACGTCACAGTTTAGTCATTGAGAAAGAGAGGAAGAGAAATAAAACGCTGAAGAAACTGCACAGATAGTGTGTGACAGTGCAGCAGTGAAGAAGATTAGTGCTGGACTAAAAGATAATTGTGTCATATACTTGTATGTCTTTCCGGCCAATTAGAGGATTTGCAATTTTTTTATTTGCCACAAGTCAAATTTCTTGGGAACATTTCATGAATCTTGTGAATTTGTCTTTCACAAGATTTGTTGATTTCTATTAGTAACTTTCAATTTTTTTTTGCAACCAAGTGGTGCCTAAGCAAAAAGCTTTTCCTGATGTTTTCCAAAGATTTTCTGAATTGATGATGGACAGATTTCTACTTTAACTGGGACACAAGGTCACTGCATAAGAAAATTGTGAATATATACAGAACAGGGCAGAGCATGCGTTGAATGTGAGCTTTAGAAAAGCCTGAGGACAAGCAAGGTTGATCCATGTTTTCGTCTTTCCTAAGGTTTTCCCTAGAAGAGTGGGCAGGTTTCCAGTTCGAGTGAGTAAGTCGTGCGGTTAAGGCTCACAGACCAGATTCCATTCACAGATCTGAATGACATAAGAGCTTTGGAAATTTGAGATTCTAGAATCGGAATTCAGGTGAGTTTTTTTCTGATTTATTCTTTTGTAACCCCCAAAAGCAGGGTGTGGACAACCTGAGAGCTACACTTGGTGTCAGCAGATATGAATATACATTCCTTAGCGTTAGTCCAGTCTAAGAATAGGCTACATCCACTGCAATCTTTCTCTGTAGGATCCTGACAAGCTGAGGTCTGAGATGCTTTTTAGTAAGAACCTCCAAACCACCTGCTTGGGGGGTTCAGTCACATTGACAGTAAAGACTTTAACAATAACATCTCAAATTGTAGATTACTAAAGGCCCTCATGCACATAAGATTTTTTGTCAGCTGAATCCCCTGATATTGAAAGATTTGGCTGATGGTCTAGTTTGTTGGAATACCAGCCAATTGAGTTGTGGGCATGTTGATTGGGCATGTCCAATTTTGGCCTGATGATTGTACGGCTCTCCTGGAGATAAGCAGCTGGGAGACATGTCAGCTGATGGACTTCTCACAGAAAACACAGTAGTGCTTGGTTGGTTGCTTGTCCAACAGCAATCTAATGTGTATGGCAGGCTTATCTTTCTCACCTCATCACTTTCTCACTATTGCTGTTTTATGTAATTTTACATGATTTACAACTTACCAAACAATTTAAGATGTTAGACACTTATGGGTGGAAGTCCCATTATAGAGAAAACATGTTATTCAAGGAATGGGAAGACAGTAAAGAGGTGGTTGAACCTGTCTACGTCTCTCTTCATTAAATTCTATGTTAAACAACTTTACAAACGGTAGTGGTCACTGGGATATTGGTCACCTTGCCATCAAGAATTAAGTTCAGAAGACCTCTTTACTCTTAATCAGTTCTTCTCCAAAGAGTGGGATGCCAACTTAAGGGGAATTTGTGACCTCTTTAACCTTCGTGCGGCTGAGTAGGTACAATTGTAATTATTCCGTTTTAAAATTGCAATAACTTTTTTTTTCGAAAAGCCGTAGAGGGCTGAAATTTCGTGACATATCTGCAGTTTTGGTCCAGAATATATTGGCCAAATTTCAATAAAATATATATGAAGGTACAATTGTACCTCTGCAGCCTGTTAACGTTGTAAAATCATGCAGCCTGACGAAGGTTAAGGAATATTATTTTTACAGTTTAAAGGGAACAAAAAAGGCAATCGGCCCACCTGTCTGGCGCTCGGCAAACAGTCCTCTGTAGCGATATAAGTAGATCCACATAGAAGTCGGAACTTGCAGTATTCCATAAAAAATGGGTTTATTGTTCAGATTAAAATTATGAGTGGTAAAGAGAAGCAACAAAAATAATTATAAATGTATAAATCAATGGTGGAGAATGGATGCACTTCTATTCAGGCATCTTAGCAACTAGTTTCTGACCAGTGCGGTCCTTAGTCCGGGGTCACACTTACGAGTTCAATGCGAGAAACTCACGCGAGTCTCTCGCATCAAGTCCCGGCACTGCCGCCGGCATGTGGGACCGGAGCGTTCAGCTGCATAGAAATACTTGCGCAAGTTTCTCGCATTGAACTCACAAGTGTGACCCCCCGCCTTAGTCGGAAACACCATCCTGCCACATAGGATATGCGTTCGGGATTTAATTACAATCTTAATCATCAGATGAGAATGAATAGCATAACAAAATCATGGAGACTCATATAAATAAGTATACAAATATGCAACAAAAATACATAAATGAAACACTGTAATCCAAAAAAGATATCATTAACAAAGACTTAAATCTGATCTTTTATTAATACCTGCTGGGTGGGGCATATTTAACATTAAAATCTAGAATAATTCTTGGGAATCTGTTCACATCGAGTATGGTATTATACTAGTCAAAATAATCGGATGGCGCAAAATTCAAGCCCCTAGATAAAATAGAAATCTGCGCAGCATCAAGAATATACGATGTTAAGTTCACAACAATATACTTGTCCTCATCTAATTCTTCTTCCTGCGATTCCTTAGTGGATATCTTCTTGTGATGTTTTCTACATCCCCTCCAGTATTGTTTTTTTTTTACATTTTTCTGCAGTCTCTGTTCTCCCAATAATTATCTTTCCTTGCCTGCAATATTGCTAGTAAAATTACTCCTAGAATCATCTGGAATTGCTTGCCTGAGGAGGTGGTGATGGCGAACTCAGTCGAGGGGTTCAAGAGAGGCCTGGATGTCTTCCTGGAGCAGAACAATATTGTATCATACAATTATTAGGTTCTGTAGAAGGACGTAGATCTGGGGATTTATTATGATGGAATATAGGCTGAACTGGATGGACAAATGTCTTTTTTCGGCCTTACTAACTATGTTACTATGTTACTATGTTATGAGTTAGAATCAGAGCTATCAATGTCCGTGGAACTGACTGACAAGTTTTTTCCCGTCCTTCTGGGTTTTTTTTTGTTTTACTTGATGCTCTTCTTTTTTAAGATAGATTTAGGGGAAAAATCATCTCGATCCCATCATCCCCATTCATGAACTCTGTCAGTGTCATAATTATTTTTGTCCTCTTTAAATTTATTTTCTTTGAGATGTGTAATGTCAGATTCTAATTTCTCCATGTTGAACTTCAAATTATGATCCAATTCTTGAAATTCTAAAGATTCCTTAAATAGCAACACTCGGTCTCATAGTTTTTTTATGTCAATTTTAATATTGATCAGTTCTGCTTTCTAGTGCGAAATAAGTAAATATATACATAATGGTGGGAATTTTCTTAATGTTTATGCCTCTTGGCATCAATTTTTGCTTATATATTTTCATTTTTGCGTTTCTGTTTTTCCTCTCCTTCTTCCCAGAGCCATAACTTTTATATTTTTTCTGTCAATAAGGCCATGTCATGGATTGTTTTTTGTGAGACAAGTTGTATTTTTGAACGACACCATTGGTTTTAGTATAACGTGTACTCAAAAACGGGAAAAAAATTCCAAGTGTGGTGAAATTGCAAAAAAAGTGCAATCCCACAACGTTTTTTGGGATTTTTTTTACCCTTTTCACCAAATGCTAAAACTGACCTTCCATTATGATTCTCCAGATCATTACGAGTTCATAGACACCAAACATGTCTAGGTTATTTTTTATTTAAGTGGTGAAAAAAAATCCAAATTTTGTGAAAAAAAATTGTGCCATTTTCCGAGACCCTTTGCATCCCCATTTTTTGTGATCTTTGGTTGGGTGAGGGCTTATTTTTTGCGTGCCAAGCTCATGTTTTTAATTATACCATTTTGGTGAAGAAAAGATCTTTTGATCGCTCGTTTTTGCATTTTAATGCAATGTTGTGGCGACCAAAAGACGTAATTCTGGAATTTTGCCTTTTTTTTTAGCACTAAGCCATTTAGTGATCAGGTTAATCCTTTTTTTATTGATAGATCAGGTGCTTCTGAACACGGCGATACCAAATATGTGTACGTTTTTTTTTTAATATTTTTAAAAACATTTATTTTTTACTTTTGCCATTCTTCAATAGTTTCCATGGGAGACAAGAAGCTGTCATCGGCTCTGCTACATACAGGCGATGATCAGATCACCTGTATGTAGCAGAATACCTCACTTGCTATGAGCACTGACTACCAGGTGGCGCCGATAGCAAGCCGGCAGTGACAATGATAGAGGTCTCCCGGAGACCTCTGGTTGCTATGCCAACCCATCAATGACTCACGATCACTTGACGGGGTCACCGATGGGTGGATTTCCGGCCCGATGGCTGGAAGCATGCGTTAAATGCCCCTGTCAGATGACAGCGGCATTTAATGAGTTAATATCTGCGGGTGGATCACGCCGGAGCCCACATTAAAGGGAGAGAAGCGATATGCGCTATATTAGTACGGCACATGTCGCAAAGGGGTTAAAGTAGTAGGATCCTTCCATGTTAGTAATTTCCCTATTGATACCATTTGTTGCTTTAATTTTCTGTTATTTTTAACCTCTAGAGCACTTTCATGAAAAATATGTGAATGTCTGTTCATACATTATGAATATTCATCCTTTTTTTCTGAATAATTGTGCATCATGCCTATTATTTTCATTAAAGGGGTATTCACTTTTCCAATATCCTATCCCAATATGTAGTAGGTGTAATAATAATAATTATATAAGTATAATAATAGCAAAAGTAAATACCTCCAATTAGAAATGTAGTATAGTTCTTCTGAAAACCTAGGTCACTTACTCCATGTGCAGAGCATTGCAGTAGTTTAGGTTATAGCTAGTGTTGAGCAATACCTTCCGATATTTGAAAGTATCGGTATCAGATTGTATCGGCCAATATCCGAAAAATATTGGATATCGCCGATACCGATACCTGATACCAATAAAGTCAATGGGACACAAATATCGGAATGTATCCTGGAATGGTTCCCAGGGCCTGAAGGAGAGGAAACTCTCCTTCAGGCCCTGGGATCCATACTCATGTAAGAAATAAAGAATAAAAATAAAAAATATGGATATACTCACCCCTCCGGCGGACCCTGGGCCTTAGCGGTGTAACCGGCAGCCTCCGTTACTAAGAATGAGCGGGTGAAGGACCTTCGATGACGTCGCGGCTTGTGATTGGTCGCGTGACCACTCATGTGACCGCTCACGCGACCAATCACAAGCCGTGACGTCATCACAGGTCCTTCATTCGCTCATTCTTAGGAACGAAGACTGCCGGTTGCAGAGGTTACAACCAGGGCGCGTCCGAGGGTGAGTATATTCATATTTTTTATTTTTATTCTTCATTTTACACATAAATATTCATACCGATTCCCGATATCGCAAAAATATTGGAACTCGGGATCGGAATTCCGATACCGCAAATATTGGCCGATACCCGATACTTGCGGTATCGGAATTCTCAACACTAGTTATAACCACTGATATTGACAGTTAAGCTACAGCCACAGTAGCAGTATTTGGTCAGTATTTTGCAACAGTATTTGTGAGCCAAAATCAGGAGTGGAACAAATAGAGGAAAAGTATAATAGAAACATATGCACCACTTCTGCATTTTTAACCCACTGGCCACTACTCTTTTAGGCTTACAAATGCTGATGTGAAATACTGACCAAATATTGATAGTGTAACCGTAGCCTTAGTTAGCTCTTATTGGTCATAATCATGGATACCTAAGCTAACATAAAGAGCATTATGTTAACTTAGGTATCCATGATTGTGACCAATAAGAGCTAACTAAGGCTACGGTCATGCAGGGCAGCACATGGGGTTAGTGACAAGGATGTTTGGGTCCGTCGGGTTCGGCTGAATAGTTACAAAAAGTTTGAGTTTGCATACTAGACCCAAACTGTCTCCTTTAGCCAGGCTAGTTGTCAAAAATGGAGGGACCCTCACACCGTTTTTTTAAAATTATTTATTAAAATAATTAAAAATGTGTCGTGAGGACCCCTCTATTCTTGATAACCAGCCTTGCTGAAGCTGGCAGCTGAGGATGCAGCCCCCATCTTTGAGTTTTGCATATTCTGGTTATCAAAAATACAGGGGAACCCACGCCATTTAAAAAGAAAAAAATATTTACAGTGCAGGAGCCGGCAAATGAGGCTGAGGGACTATGGGAGATCTAAAGCCTCTGTCACTCCAGGTCTATTCTCCTCCCAGCGCCACCTCCTTCTACTTAACTGATGACTCATTGGCGTGATGTCACACAGCATAGAGGCTGTCAGTCAAGCAGGAGAAGGCGGAGCTGGTCAGAGAATAGACCTGGAGTGACAGAGGCTTCAGATGTGCTATAGCCCTTCAGCCTCATTTGCATATCAATTCAAAAGCTAATTTCTCAGTAATGGATGAACGCAATAGCAATGTAAAGGTTTGCTAGATTTGTCTTAAGGTACCATCACATTTAGTGACGCTGCAGCGATATAGACAACGATGTCGATCGCTGCAGCGTCGCTGTTTAGGTCGTTGTGTGGTCGCTGGAGAGCTGTCACACAGACAGCTCTCCAGCGACCAACGATGCCGAAGTCCCCGGGTAACCAGGGTAAACATCGGGTTACTAAGCGCAGGGCCGCGCTTAGTAACCCGATGTTTACCCTGGTTACCACTGTAAAAGTTAAAAAAAAAAACAGTACATACTAACATATCGGTGTCTGTCACGTCCCCCAGCGTCAGCTTCCCTGCACTGTGTCAGTGCCGGCCGGCCGTAAAGCAGAGCACAGCGGTGACGTCACCGCTGTGCTCTGCTTTACGGCCGGCCGGCGCTGACACAGTCGGTCCGGGAAGCTGACGCCGGGGGACGTGACAGACACCGGAATGTGAGTATGTACTGTTTGTTTTTTTTAACTTTTACAGTGGTAACCAGGGTAAACATCGGGTTACTAAGCGCGGCCCTGCGCTTAGTAACCCGATGTTTACCCTGGTTACCCGGGGACTTTGGCATCGTTGGTCGCTGGAGAGCTGTCTGTGTGACAGCTCTCCAGCGACCACACAACGACCTAAACAGCGACGCTGCAGCGATCGGCATCGTTGTCTATATCGCTGCAGCGTCGCTAAATGTGACGGTACCTTAAGACAAATCTAGCAAACCTAGGCGGCCATGCGCTTAGTAACCCGATGTTTACCCTGGTTACCAGTGAACACATCGCTGGATCGGCGTCACACACGCCGATCCAGTGATGACAGCGGGTGATCAGCGACCAAAAAAAAGGTCCTGATCATTCCAAGCGACCAACGATCTTCCAGCAGGGGCCTGATCGTTGGTCGCTGTCACGCATAACGATTTCGTTAACTATATCGTTGCTACGTCACAAAAAGCAACGATATCATTAACGAAATCGTTATGTGTGAAGGTAACTTTAGATATAAATAAATAGATTTTTTTTTAGATGGGGTGAAATTATTTTAACAGATTCCCTTTCAGGACTCAAGAGTTATCTCTTCTATGAGACAACCCCTTAATCTTAACTGCAGGGAGTGGAAAACTTTTGCTTTGTTCAAGTGCCGAACCCCATAAATTGGTCTTGTAAATAATTCTATTAACTGAAGCAGCTAAAATTATTGCTGAAACACTATAAAAAAATTGGTCAACATTGAATAAATAGAAAATATGTCTGTTTTTCTGTTCACTTAAGGCGACCATCTGTGCAGCATGTGAGTGAGATATAGGTCTTAATCTGCCAATCTGTCTACAAGAGTCTGTCATCATCAATGGTTAATGATGTAATGTAATGAGAGACTCTCATTTCTCCACTACAGGTTCTTCGGCGGATATGTTGCCCCTCGATCCAGTCACTGTTCTTTTGTCCATTATAACGTGTATTTTTTTGGCAACTGCTATTTATAAACAGAAGGAGCATGTTCCCCCGAATTATCCTCCTGGTCCAAAGCCATGGCCAATAATCGGAAATATTCCAGAACTGGATGTACATAAACCTTACTCATCATTTCAGGAGGTAAGATCTGATGATCATTGATTTTTAAAGATTCAAGTCTATGATTATCTATTTATTCACTGACTTGACCGGATTGCTTGTTTGACCATCTAGAAACCACTTCAAAATTGTCTGGAAAACTCTTCCTAATTATTTCTAAGGAAAATCCACTTTGCTGTTAATTTGAAGAGGGTTTAAGTGTTAGATTTTTTTTTGAGAAAGGCAAGTTTTAAAAAATACCTGGTGGAAAATCGAAGTGCAATCTCACTTCTTGGATCTTGATGTAATCTGGTCCCAACAACGCACCGTCAAATCTGGATGCAAAAAAAATTTCATTAGGACAAAAACTATTTCAAAATCTAATTTAAATCATTTTAGGAGATGCTTCATAAAAAGAAACACTCGTCCAAAGTCTACCCACCCAAAAAACTTTTCCTGAATCTATTTCTGAATGTCTAAGGGTAAATTCACACGGGGCCTTTTTGCAGTGTTTTTTTTTTTTGCTGTGTTTATTTATGCTAATTTTCAGCTGCTTTTTACAGTACTAGCAAAGCCTATGAGATTTCAGAAATCTCATGCACACAGCTATTGGGTTTTTGTGTGGTCAGTATTTTGCAGCGTTTTTTTTTACATAGGGTATGTCACTTCTTTTTTTCACCCATTGACTTGTATGGGTGGTGAAAAAACGCTGGAAATACACTAGATTGACTTTTCTTGCAGCGTATTTGCTGCAGAAACGTCACACTCGGCTCTGCTACTTCTAGATGGCAGTCTGCATGATGCGTCCATACAGCCTGCCATCCAGCAGAGCGGGCCCGACACCCATTCACTTGAATGGGGGGGTCTGACATTACAGTGTTTGACACGCTGTCATATGAATGACAACACAGCAAACACCGCTTCTGATCGGCAGGAAAATCCTCCCCGCCGGTCAGAGAGCCGCAGATCCCACGCTTTCAGAAGACAGCAGGAGCGCTCAGCTGTGATCAGAGGTGTAAACTTCACCTCCGATCACTGGTGTCAGCTGATGGGACTTCTGATCCCATCATCTGACACCTGCTAATGCTAATTACAGTGACAGCAGGAGCGGTGGATGGGAGTTTTCATCTGCCGCTCCTGCGCTATAAATAAATAATTTAAAAAAACGGCGTGGGTTCCCCCTAATTTTGAAAACCAGCCAGACAAAACTCACAGCTGGGGGCTGCAACCCCCAGCTGTCAGCTTCAGCAAGGCTAGTTATCAAGAATAGAGGGGTCCTCATGCTTTATTTTTAAATAATTTAAATAAATAATTTTAAAAAATGGCATGGGGTCCCCCTCAATTTTTGACAACCAGCATTGCTAAAGCTCACAGCTGGGTGCTGGTATTCTCAGGCTGCTAAGGGGCCATTGATATTGGCCCCCCAACCTAAAAATAGAAGCCTGCTGCTGCCCAGAAAAGGTGCATCTATTAGATGCGCCAATTCTGGCTCTTTGCCCGGCTCTTTCCACTTGCCCTTTAGTGGTGGCAAGCGGGGTAATGAGAGGTTAGGGTACCGTCACATTAAGCGACGTGGCAGCGATATAGACAACGATGCCGATCACTGCAGTGTCGCTGTGTGGTCGCTGGAGAGCTGTCACACAGACAGCTCTCCAGCGACCAACGATGCCGAGGTCCCCGGGTAACCAGGGTAAACATCGGGTTACTAAGCGTAGGGCCGCGCTTAGTAACCCAATGTTTACCCTGGTTAAAAAAAACAAACACTACATACTTACATTCCGGTGTCTGTCGCATCCCTCACAGTCAGCTTCCCGCACTGACTGTGAGCGCCGGCCGGCCGTAAAGCAGAGCACAGCGGTGACGTCACCGCTGTGCTTTACGGCCAGCGCTCACAGTCAGTGCGGGAAGCTGACTGCGAGGGACGCGACAGACACTGGAATGTAAGTATGTAGTGTTTGTTTTTTTAGGTAACGAGGGTAAACATCGGGTTACTAAGTGCGGCCCTGCGCTTAGTAACCCGATGTTTACCCTGGTTACAAGTGAAGACATTGCTGAATCGGCATCACACACGCCGATTCAGCGATGTCAGCGGGTGATCCAGCGACGAAATAAAGTTCTGACCTTCTAGCTCCGACCAGCAATCTCACAGCAGGATCCTGATCGCTGCTGCGTGTCAAACACAACAATATCGCTATCCAAGACACTGCAACGTCACGGATCGCTATCGTTATCGTTCTAAAGTCGCTCAGTGTGAAGGTACCTTTAATGTCACCTTGCTATTGTAAGGTGACATTAAGCCGGCTTAGTAATGGAGAGGCGTCAATAAGACACCTATCCATTACTAATCCTAAAGTAACTAAAGAGTATAAATAAACACACACACATGCAGAAAAAGTATTTTAATAAAATAAAACACCACACAGTTTTGACCATCTTTTTATTGTTCTGCCATTCCAAAGCGAAGCCCTCGATCTTCTGCAATAAAAATAAAAAAAATAAAAAAGCAAAAGTATACTCCCTGATCTGTCGTAGTCCAATATATCGAGTGTCCCACGCAGTCTCTGTGGAAGATAAAGCTTACAACTGGGGGCGCTGCTAATGTGACCGCTGCCGGCTCTAAGTACTGGGGAATGAATGGGACGGAGTGGGCGCAGGCTCGGTAACTAGCGGTGACGTCACCGAGCCTGCGCTCCCTCACAGCCTGACCGGAGGTAACCTCTGCACCATGGGAAAATGCAGGGGAAGAGGATACCGCAGTAAATGTATCTATTCTATTCTATCAATCTATTCTATCTATGCTATTCTATCCATTCTATCTATTCTATGAATCGATGTATTCTATCAATCTATCTATTCATTCTATCTATTCTATCAATCTATCTATTCTATGTTTTCATTCTATCTACAGGAAGTTTTTTTTATTTTCTCTGTGTTCACTCAACTTTATTGGCAGGCACAAAGAGAAAAAAAAGGCAGGAAAAAAAGGCAACAAAAGCGCACCTAAACCTGCGTTTTTGGCGCAGCTACTTTCCTGCCAAGATGATCAGGTTTTGCTGCAGAAAAAAAATGCAGCAAAAACGCCCTGTGTGAACTTACCTTACGAGACCAGTGTAGCTTAATCAATCACTTGTACCAGTTTTTTTCTTTTACATTGGCAGCTTACCTTCAGAACACTCTGATTTAATAAAACTGCGGTTTCGTACACCAGATTTAATGACTGTCAAGCAATAACACGATGCACTAAATTCACGGTGAGACACACACCTATTTGAACTTTATAGGCTGGTGTTTTCACATCCCTCCCCGACTTCCAGCTTCTACCACTTTGGCGGAGCTGCCCAAAACTGTAGTGAAAACTCCAGGAGTTGAAAAAATTTTGTGAGGCTCCTAGTTGAAGAGATTTTTTTTTGTGACTTTTCAAAATGTGTTTCACCAGTTTTCTGTGACAAACACTGATGAACCAGGGCCATTATGTTAAGTTGATCATCATAAGGGAGTTCTGTAATCAAGACTCAGCGTCCACCAACAGGTCATGTTTTCAGGATTTCCTTAGCATTGCACAGGTGATGGAATTATTGTCAAAGTATCAGAAATTGCCACAAGGTTCTTCACCTGTGTAATACCAAGGAAATCCTGAAAACATGCTCTGTTTGGGAAACTTGAGGACCGGATTTAAGGAGAAAGAGAGAAATAGGACCCTGTTGACCATAAAACCTTTCAGTCTACAAAAAATGCAAATTGTCTCTTCAGAGAGGAAGAGGACTAGAACTCTAGTTCCACGTGTTGGAAGCAACAATCCTAACAGTCAATGTCGAGCCTTATCACATGACTTAGAATAAGAGCCAAACCAGATCTCAATTTACAGACACTGTGTTTCGAGGTTCTGCCCCTCGTCAGTGCAAAGTGGAGATCTGGTCCACTCTACAAAAGAGAAAGACTTACCCACTGATTCTGGAGATGGAAAACAACTCTGCCATACAAACTGTGCACCACTGGGAACCACTGGTTTGTGATGTCCCAGGTACTGACCACCACTGTACAAGGTATGGTAATCCATTAGATGTTATAGATGTAGGGCTTTATGGGGAGACCACAAAGCAAAATAATGTTAGACCACTATCTGATACTTCAACTGTGTGGGAAATGGTGCTGAAAAAGTTTTTTGTGAACTGTGAATATAATCTTTGAATGTTCAAATTTGTGTGAAAACACAAATATCAAGAAATTTAACTCAAAATCGACCCTTTGCATAGGCAAATCTAGCTATCTGTACAACTATCTCTGTGATTTAAGCACTGGTCAATCTTGTGGCACTCCAACAAGGCTAATTTTTATCCGCCATTGCTGGTTAATGGGAAGCTCTTTGATAAAAAGTTCACCTTGACTCTGGGGCAACCTGAACACACCACTGACATGCTATTTAGGTAAAGGACTAGGGATGTAGACTACATTTTGTGAAAGAAAACCTGGCTATACCTCAGCCCTATCTGTGCTGGAGCTATGTACTGTAGAAGCAAATTACATCATGCTTCAGTGTTATATCCAAAGAAAAGTGAAAGAGAAAGCCAAAACAAGAAATACAGTACTGTGCAAAAGTGTTAGACAAGTGCAGCAAAAAAGCTGAAAAATAAATCAACAAAATGTAACGTGAAGGAACAATTAATGAATCTTACTCACGTCAATATTTGGGTTGACTGCCCTTCGTCTTCAAAGCAGCATCAATACTTTTCAGGCCACTTACACACAGTTTTTGAAGGTTCTCTGTAGGGAGGTTGTTTCAAGCATCTTGGAGGACCAACCACAATTCTCCCGTGAATAAAGGCTTGGACAAATCCTTCTCAACACCATACAATCTTGGCGTACATAGAGAAACAGCTATAGGCTTTGTGGGGGCCATATCAAAAATTCCAGGACCCTTTGTTCTTCTTTACACAGAAGATAGCTCGTAATGACATTGGTTGGATGTTGGGAGTAGTGGTCCGGCCGCAGAATAAATTTGGAGCCAATCGGACACTTACATGGTGGATAGTGTAGGCAGTGTACCTAGAAGAACTGATGCTGTTTTAGGAAGCAAAGAGTGGTCACACCAAATATTGAAGTGATTTAGATCACTAATTTTAATGAAAAAAAAAATAAACTATTAACTCTTTTGTGTTTGAAAGCAGTCTCAGTTTATTGCTACAATATTTTGTTGCCCAGCTGACGTTGCACAGTACTGTACTTGATTGTATAAATTCACAGGACAAGGTTTAAAAAAGGAATGGAAGGTAAACTCAGCGTGAGAGGACAGCACATGTGTGTAAAAGAAGGACAGAATAATATTAGGGTTGTATAAAGATGATGAATATGGATTGCCAAATGCTACTCTACGTAGAGAAACCGGAAAAACTAGCAGAAAAAAAGAGTGTTCAGCAGTACATACATCTGGCAACAGCAGGAGAGGGATGGCAAAAAAAAAAATGCAAAGACTGGAGCCAGGATGAGAAGAGATGGTCAACAATGGGATACAGTCCAAACACACAAAGTAACCAACAATTGCATGGAATGAAGATTAATGCGATGTAAAAAACCAAAGGCCACAGTTTAGTTCAATTAGTGGGCATGCATACCCATTGTTGCCTCCTCGCACTGTTATAGCGCCATCACGGGTGCACGTTTCGCTGCATGCCTCTGTCACTCCTAGACATGGCCAAATACAGTTCTTTTCCTGTCACTCATTGTGACCTAAACCTCCTGCCACTTCTTGTGGCCAGATCTCCAGATTGTTACTGGTATTGGAGTGCCAACTTGAATTTTGGGTGAGCTTGTCTTACAGTTAGGCTATGTGCACACGTTGCGGATTAGGCTTAGGAATTTCTGGTGCGAATTCTGCCTCTCCTGGCAGAAAACGCAGCTGCGGATTTGTCGCGTTTTTTGTTCGGTTCCGCAGCGGTTTTTGTGCGTTTTTGCTGCGGTTTTCTTGCGGGTTTGCTGCGTTTCTTACCCCTGCGGTTTTCTATAAGGGAATGGGTACAAAAACGCTGCAGATTCACAAAAAAGAAGTGACATGCTACTTCTTTTAAACCGCAGCGTTTCTACAGCGGATTTTCCGCAAAGTGTGCACAGCCTTTTTTTTCTCATTGATTTACATTGTACTGAAAATGAATTGTGGATCTGCAGCGTTTCTGCACCTCAAAAAACGCTGTGGATCCGCAGAGAATCCGCAACGTGTGCACATACCCTTATATTCCACTGTTGTGTGTCTGGTCTCAACGTTCAAAGCACTGCAGGAAATACTGACCAGAACTCTCTATCATTCTCCATCATTTGCTTTGATACAGTGTTGATGCTTCTTGAGAGCCACATTTTGTAACCTACGGCAAAGAAACCCAAAACAACCAAACCAAACCAGTTAGTTCATAGAAACGCTCTTTCCTACTTATCTGATCACCCGACGTACCAGCAAACTGCTCAATTATTTGTACTTGAATTAAAATCCTCATTATCAACAGCACATTTGCACAGGTGGTATTAAAGGATAGTACTATTGTAAAATATTAGCAAATTATCTTCCATGTTAATGAGTGTTATGTTCACACCGGTTACCCTTGCCCAATAAATATCTGCTGATCTACATGTGCATTGTCTATTGACGCTTGCTAACAGGTCGAAATCAGCCAATCTTAAATTACCTAAAGACTAATATCTTCAATATTGCAAACTTCACTCTTTTTCCACCAATGCTTTTCTTGCGTTGCACTACTTTTCTAGATTGCACTACCTAGACAGTGAGGAAAATTCCCAGCTACCTCAGTTGCCAGGCAGGAATTTCATAATCTAACCTTTCACCGTTCTCCTTTTCTGTGTTTTTCCTTGGAATCTGGTCCATTCCTTTATCTATTCCCAAACACTCCCTCCTCAGGAGGCCTTTATACCAAATACACAGATGGCAAACTATGTGAAGAATTCTTAAAAACAACTTTTATTCTTAATACCCAATAAAATGTGAGTATCTAGACAGTCAAAAAGTGGGGTAGTGATTTCTTGTCCATACACTCACCCCAAATGTCAGGTATTGACGGTATGCAGTGATGATTGTCTAGATATTCACATATTATTGAGTATTAGGAATAAAAGTTGGTTTTAAGAATTCTTCACTTAGTTTTCTATATAGATTGATATTTAAGTGAAAATTTCATTTCCAGTATAACGGCTATCTACAAATACGCAGATACTGGCTGGTGACCGGTTAATGCAGCTTTACAGGAACACCAATATTTAATGTACAGACGGCTGCACCGTACAATACCGGCATATTTAACCCTTTGTGTTTCCCCTATTTCCTCATAGATTGTAAGCTCTTGTGATCGGAGCCCTCACTCCTCCTGTGTGATTTGTTGGGCTGTGCGTGATACTGTCTGTACATGTCCCTCTGAACTGTGAAGTTCTGGCATCGTATAAAAACTAATTACTATCGTGATCACTATTATTAAAAAAAATAATTATAACTAGTATTATTAAAAAAACGTCACGTTGACAGATTTATACTTGTGGCTAAGTTTATAGCATTTCATTACTACACAGACTTAATTTCGAAATGCTTTCTGTGGGTGCAGGAACATAAGAAAAAAAATTATTTTGGGGGCAAAACAAGAAAGACCGGGGGTAAAAGTAAAAAACCCACTGTTTTGCAACAATTTCCAAAAATCTGCACCACTCCCACAACAAACATGTGAACAAAACCTTACAGCCTTATTGTGCCTTGTGTTTTTGCAGCTCGCAAAGACGTATGGCCCGGTGTACAGTATAAAGATAGGAGTCCAGAAGATGATTGTGCTGTGCGGATATGACGTAGTGAAAGAAGCTCTCATCACCCAGGCGGAGGTCTTCTCGGACAGACCCTACATGCCGGTTTTCTATGATATAACAAGAGGAAATGGTAACATATATGTTATATGATATAAATGTTAAGGGAAATGATGAAATGAAGAGTAAACCTCAGTTTTCTTTGGCAAATTTTGCTTATTTTCTATAAAGAAATTGTATTTTATTTACTTTTAAAGGGAATCTGTTAAGACCATTTTACTAATCAAACTTGTGGAATGGCTGTATAAATCGCAG
This sequence comes from Ranitomeya imitator, assembly GCF_032444005.1. NCBI lineage: Eukaryota > Metazoa > Chordata > Amphibia > Anura > Dendrobatidae > Ranitomeya > Ranitomeya imitator. The sequence goes on from NC_091286.1 coordinate 663,583,702, forward strand.
GGCAAAAATAAAAATGTCAAAGCAAAATTAAGACCTCTAAACACTATCACAATGTGAATGGTGTCATATAAAAAAACCTCACCAGTAGTTTTTGTATCAATATTTTAATCAGACGGTTCTTCTAATCAGGCGGCATCCATTAGGATAGATGTTGTGTGGCAGCTTTACTTTTCGCGTTTGTTCTCAATGCCCAAGATGTTCCTCTCCAAATAAAAGTTGTGATTCTCTAAAAATCGGAAAAGCCAAAACATAATGTAAAACCATTGACGAGTGTAAAACTCAATTAGCATTCTTCGAAAAGATATTGGACCATTTTGGAAATCACAAATCATGGTTTACCGTTCAGCCAGATTCATGTCCCTCGAAGAAGATGACAGGATCAAACCCTGGATCAGGAAGACGCTCAGTGTATGTATTTTGCCCATTGCAAAGACATTACGATCCTAATTAATTAAGTCTTAATGAGGGACATGCAGGAATAAGATGCTCCGTATGCCTCACCAGGAATGCTACTACAGTCACTGAAGGTCCTGGATCCACTCCAACTTTGCCTATTTTTACAGAGCTGCCCAAAACTGGCAAATAATGCTAATTTTCTGCTCAACTTTGCATTTGTAAACATTTACTGTTTGTGTGTGCAATTTTTTAGTCTTTTATTGGAACTTTTATTTCTATTTTTGTTACTATTTTTTGCATCTTTTATATTTTGTTCCTATTATTTTATAATCTAAAAAAATTAATAACTGTTTTGTAGTATTCGATGTTCTAGGGCTTAGAAATCAAGCTTTCTAGGGATTGTCCACTTTTGCAAAGGCATTTATTATTCTTTTTTTATTATAGCATGTATTTGGGGATAAAAATCATTATTGCATTTAGGTTTCATTAAAATGTTTGCACTGTTTGACTTTTACAGGATCTCTGCTTCACTGCACATTCAACTTTGATGTAGTCTGTGGCTATAAATCAGCTATGAAAAACTCTGAAAAAAACCCCCATAAAAGAATTAAAAACTCTGCCGTCATTCAATAATTGACAATTTTTCAGTTTATCTATTCTGCAGCCAGCAATAGAAGGTACAACACAGAGGTATTAAAAAGTAAATGGTACTACATTTTTTAATGAAACCTATTTGAAAAATGATTTATAGTCACAAATGCTTTCATTTAAATAACAAATAAGCCCCCAAATGTGGACAACTCCTTTAAAGACTTTGAAGATTAGCCCGTAAGATTATATGTTGGGTATGTTGATGAACTCCAACCGCGTCAACCCTTCTCTCAATGCTTTTACAATGCTTCCAGTTTAGGCTGGTTTCACACTTGTGTTTCACTGCACTGCGGATGACGGCGTACTTTCTCCTTGCTTTCTTGCTTCAAATATTAACCCCTTTACCACCGAGGGTGGTTTGCACGTTAATGACCAATTTTTACAATTCTGACCACTGTCCCTTTTTGAGGTTATAACTCTGGAACGCTTCAACGGATCCCGGTGATTCTGACACTGTTGTCTCGTGACATATTGTACTTCATGATAGTGGTAAAAATTCTTTGATAGTACCTGCGTTTATTTGTGAAAAAAACAAATTTGGCGAAAATTATGAAAATTTCGCAATTTTCCAACTTTGAATTTTTATGCAATTAAATCACAGAGATATGTCACACAAAATACTTAATAAGTAACATTTCCCACATGTCTTCTTTACATCAGCACAATTTTGGAACCAAAATTTTTTTTTGTTAGGGAGTTATAAGGGTTAAAAGTTGACCAGCAATTTCTCATTTTTACAACACCATTTTTTTTTAGGGACCACATCTCATTTGAAGCCATTTTGAGGGGTCTGTATGATAGAAAATACCCAAGTATGACACCATTCTAAAAACTGCACCCCTCATGGTGCTCAAAACCATATTCAAGAAGTTTATTAACCCTTCTGGTGCTTCACAGGAATTTTTGGAATGTTTAAATAAAAATGAACATTTAACTTTTTTTCACAAAAAATTTACTTCAGCTCCAATTTGTTATATTTTGCTAAGGGTAACAGGAGAAAATGGACCCCAAAAGTTGTTGTACAATTTGTCCTGAGTACACCGATACCCCATATGTGGGGGTAAATCACTGTTTGGGCGCATGGGAGAGCTCGGAAGGGAAGGAGCGCCATTTGACTTTTCAATGCAAAATTGACAGGAATTGAGATGGGACGCCATGTTGTGTTTGGAGAGCCACTGATGTGCCTAAACATTGAAACCCCCCACAAGTGACACCATTTTGGAAAGTAGACCCGATAAGAAACTTATCTAGAGGTGTGGTGAGCACTTTGACCCACCAAGTGCTTCACAGAAGTTTATAATGCAGAACCGTAAAAATAAAAAATCATATTTTTTCACAAAAATTATCTTTTTGCCCCAATGTTTTATTTTCCCAAGGGTAAGAGAAGAAATTGGACCCCAAAAGTTGTTGTACAATTTGTCCTGGGTACGCTTATACCCCATATGTGGGGGTAAACGACTGTTTGGGCGCATGGGAGAGCTCGTAAGGGAAGGAGCGCCGTTTGACTTTTAAATGCAAAATTGACAGGAATTGAGATGGGACGCCATGTTGCGTTTAGAGAGACACTACAGTTTATAATGCAGAGCCGTGAAAATAAAAAATCTTTTTTTTTTCCCACAAAAATTATTTTTTAGCCCCCAGTTTTGTATTTTCCCTGCGGGGAGCATCCCTATACCGCCGGCACATCGCGATCATCTTTGATCGCGGTGTGCCAGGGGTTAATGTGCCGGGGGCGGTCTGTGACCGCTCCTGGCATATAGTGCCGGATGTCAGCTGCGATAAACAGCTGACACCCGGCCGCGATCGGCGGCGCTCCCCCCGTGAGCGCTGCCGATCGCATATGACGTACTATCCCGTCGGTGGTCATAGGGGCCCACCCCACCTCGACGGGATAGTACGTCTAATGTCAGAAAGGGGTTAATGATAGTTACGTAGGCGGCGGTAGGCGGAGCCTGGGCGGAGCTTCATGGAGGAAGCAAGGAGGAAGTACATTGCCATCCACAGCGCAATAAAATGCAAGTGTGAAACCAGCCTTAGGTAATTATCATAGAATCATAGAATGGTATAGTTGGGAGGAACCTCCTGGGTCATCTGGTCCAACCCTCTGCTCAATGCAGGATTCACTAAACCATCTCAGACATATGTCTGTCCAGCCTCTGTTTGAAGACTTCCATTGGAGGAAAACTCACCACCTCTCGTGGCAGCCTGTTCCTCTCATTGATCACCCTCACCGTCAAAAAGTTTTTTCTAATAATAAAAACATACCATCTATCTACCAGTTGCCAGAACGGGTACACATGCCCTCCAATCCATTCAACCACTTGATCATGGCTAGAAGTAATTAAATGGAGAGGTTGGGGGCACTGATAAGGATAGTTGAGCACAGATGAGACCCCAAAAATCTCCGACTTGTTTTTCAAAAAGTAAGGACCCATTTAAAGAGGACCTGTCAGGAGTGCCAAAAAAATTTGTTATTATATTGTATCGCTGTGAATACTTTTCTGCCCAATGATGACAGAAGTATTCTAGGAGTGATACTTTTATTGGCTAACCAGAAAATAACATATTATTTTCTGGTTAGCCAATAAAGGTATCACTCCTAGAATACTTCTGTCATCATTGGGCAGAAAAGTATTCACATCGATTTTTCTGGCTAACACGGTACCACAATACAATTTGTTATTGTACATCATCTATTATATGGTAAAAATCTCAAAGTTCCCTTGATTCAGCCTCTCTTTTAAGTTTTGCACTGCATCGCTCCATTGTAAAGATAACCCCTTTTGTTTTTACTTGAGCACAGTATGTGATATCTCTACTTTGCATTCTGACTGGGTGTTTTAAACAATGTAATTTTATATACATCGTATATTATCTTTCATCATCTTTCCTCCATCTCATAGATCTTCCTTCCCTGACCTATCTATTACAATTAACGACATCACGCTTTCCCCCGTATTGGAAGTCCGTTGCCTCGGAGTAACCCTTGACTCTGCCCTGTCCTTCAAATCGCACATCCAAGCTCATTCCACCTTCTGTTGCCTCCAGCTCAAAAATACCTGCAGAATCCGTCCTTTCCTCAACCTTCAATATACTCAAATTTTTGTGCATGCCCTCATCATCTCCCGCCTTGACTACTGCAACATCCTTCTCTGTGGCCTCCCTGCTAATACCCTTGCACCTCTCCAGTCCATCCTTAACTCTGCTGCCTGACTAATTCACCTCTCTCCTTGCTACTCCTCCGCTTACCCCTCTGCAAATCTCTTCACTGGCTCCCATTCCCTCAGTGTATCCAGTTCAAATTACTAATACTGACCTACAAAGCCATCCATAACCTGTCTCCTCCATATATCTCTGAACTAATCTCCCAATATCTACCCTCACGTAATCTTCAGTCCTCCCAAGACCTCCTTCTCTCCTCCACACTTATCCGCTCCTCACCCAACTGCCTCCAAGACTTCTCCAGAATATCCCCCATCCTCTGGAATTCTGTGCCCTAACACATCCGACTATCAACCACATTCGGATCCTTCAAACGGAACCTGAAATCCCACCTCTTCAGGAAAGCTTACAGCCTGCACTGACCCCGCTGCCTCCTCACCACTACCGAAGCTACCGCCTCACCAACAGTGGAGCTCCTGCAACCCTCAACCTATTGTCTCCATCCCCACCATCCTGTAGAATGTAAGCCCGCAAGGGCAGGGTCCTCGCCCCTCTGTATCAGTCTGTCATTGTTAGTTTGTTTACTGTAAGTGATATCTGTAATTTGTATGTAACTCATTCTCATATATAGCACCATGGAATCAATGGTGCTATATAAATAAGTAATAATAATAATTATAAACAAGCTAAATTTTGTGTTAAGTATGTCTATTCTTCAGGTGTTACTTACTCTAATGGAGATAATTGGAAAACCATGAGACAATTCACTATTTCTACTTTACGTGATTTCGGTATGGGGACAAGAACCATAGAAGACAAGATTAATGAGGAAACCAATTATTTAGTGCAAGCATTTAACTCTTACAAAGGTCAGTCATGAGTATTATTATGCTAAAGTGTACACATGATGGTGATCCAATACAATCCCAAATAACTCATCAAATATAAAGTAAGGACCACAGGCTGATTGTGGGAAATAGTATGAAGAAAAGGATAACCACTATAACACTGCCCGCTGCCTCCTATGGAAAGGAATATAACTACTATAATGGTGCCCCTTTTGCACAAGTATATAACTACTATAATACTGCCCCCTATAAACAGGAATATAACTACTATAATACTGCTCCTATGTACAAGAATATAACTACTATAATACTGCTCCCTATGTACAAGAATATAACTACTATAATACTGCCCCTATGTACAAGAATATAACTACTATAATACTATCCCCTATAAACAAGAATGTAACTACTATAATACTATCCCCTATAAACAAGAATGTAACTACTATAATACTGCCCCTATGTACAAGAATATAACTACTATAATACATCATCAGGTTCTTTTTGAAGGTTTCCGTGGTAGGCAAAATTCTGATGTGTTGGGGTAGAAAGTTCCAGAATATGGGGAAGAAAGGAAGAAGTCTTGTATGCGGTTGTGGGTAGAAGAGATAAGAGGGGAGTAGAAAAGGAGATCTTGAGAGGAACGAAGGCTGCGTGTGGGTAAGTACCGGGAGACGAGGTCACAGATGTACAGAGGAGACCGGTTGTGGATAGCTTTGTATGACATGGTTAGGGTTTTGTAAATAAGTAAACAACAGCCGCACTCGAATTTTTGGTTTTTTCATATGCAATAAAGAAATGTATTTTGTTCACCACAGTAGTATTGCGAAGCCGGGGTCACCACAATCATATATAGGTATTGAGGTAACGTTTCGGCCCTGTTGTGGGCCTTTGTCAAACCTCACTAGAAAATAATGGAGATTACAAAATATTACTGATATGAACATTGAAATAAAACGGAAAAACAGAAAAATGAAGAAACAAAAAAACGTTGCTATACATGTACAACAACTGTTAGTTTGTAAGGCTATGTACAGTGATATCTACCCAATACAGACACTTTACATACATAAAGTATACAAAAAATATATACAAAAATTATATACAAAAACTATACAACTCATGCCAATAGCTGAAATAGTGAACAATACATTCATAGAGCTAACATGAAGATTGGCGTGGTGTCGACGAATGGCATCCAGAGGTAAGGTTCTAAGCACAACAATGCGAGTAATAGTGGTAAGGAAAAGGGCGACTAACCTTGTTGTAGAAAGAGAAAAGTGGAGGGTACCCCGAAGATGCGGGACAGGTAATAACATAAGGCAGGATCCAGAGAAAAACTGTAGAAAGGGAATGGTATAAGATTAAGTGGAATGAAGATATGTAAAAGGGGAAGAAGGGGATTGAAGGTACAAAACATACCGTTAGGCGAAGATGCAGAGAAAGGTAAATCAGGGAAGGGGAAAAAAATTCCCAGTATGCGCTGTAAGAAAATGCAAAGAGCAGGGATCAGCTGTGGTGTAGGCGGGAGGAACACAGCCTGAAGGGTAGGAAGGGAACAAGGGATAAAGACTACCTGCGGATCCGGTGTGCTGGCGTACCTGCGGTGGTATGTGGAGCCGTGGGACGTCAGTGGGGTTAATAAGGGGCAGCACCGGAAGTGCACAGCAGGAGTGAGGGCTGGAGCGCAGAGCCAGAGAGAGAAGTGCGACTGCGCACTCTGGGGTACAGGGCCAAGGGCTAGAATATGAAGCCGGCGCGGAGAATGCGACTGCGCACTAGTAAGGGAGCAGGAACGAGGGCTGGAGCGCAAAACGTCCGAAGGTGGCGCCTGCGCATTGGGAGAGTCGGGGGTAGCGGCGCAGAGCCAATCATGGCTCCTGCACAGAAGGGGGCAGGTTATAACAGAATGGGGCATACAAACGTCCGAGGGTGGCGCCTGCGCACTGAGAGGGTCGGGGTAGAGGCGCCGAGCCAAACATGGCTCCTGGACAGAAGGAGGAAGAGCAATAAGGGGAGCATGCGCAGTGCGAGACCCCAAGAGGGGAGAGAAGGGACACAAGCGCAGTCAGAGAGAGAGCGCTGAGAGGCAAGAAGAAGGCGGGCACCGGTATAGTGTGGGGATGGGCTATAGGTAAAGGCAGAAAGGAGCGTGATAGGAGCCATAGGGGGTATGGCAGAAGTAGTCAATATGGTGAATATAGTAAAAGGAGAACGCAGTGGAGATGGAGATGAAGAGATGAGAAGAAGATGAAGAAATAAAGGAAAATAATCGGGAATAAAAATAAAAATAATGATAATAATAAAAATTATAAAAAATAATAAGAGTGGGGCAATGAAAAAAATAAATAAAAAATAAAAAATATACAAAATAAATAAAATGTTATGTATTAAGAACAAAATGATGAGAAATAGTGAAAAATAATGAAAAATAATGATGATACTAGGAATAATAAGAGGGGAAAATTAATGGAAATAAAAATAAACAAATAAAAATAACAATAATGAAAAAAAGAAATAAAAAAGAATACAATAAAAAATAAAAATTAAAAATAAATATAAAAGTTGGGGGAAAAAAAACGGAAAAAAGGAAAAGTCAGGAAGTATATAGGGAAATAAATAAAACAAAAAAATAAAAAAATAAAAATAAAAATTAAAAATTAATACAAAATGGAAATTGTGGAACCAAAGTATAAGTAAAAAGCAACAAATGAAAAGTTTATTATTTTATTTTTGATTTGTAAAAATAAAAAATAAAAATAAAAATAAAAATAAAACTATGACCAAAATTGGGTAATAGGTACTTACCCCAGAAGGATGTGACAAATAGTGAGGGTCAGATGGCCTAAAAGTATTAAGAGAAGGTTAGTACGTGGAAAAGTAACAACGACAGTAAGTCAGCCCTTCCTAATAAAAACATGAAAATGCAGTAAAATACAAACTCAAAAGTATGTTACAATGAAGACTATGACCCTATAGCAGAGGACCGGAGGATCCACAGTATACCATCAGCAAACCAGATCAAGTTCACGGTTGAGGCCCTTTGGTGTGAGGGTCTGGAGGGTGTAGATCCAATGTGCTTCACGTTCCCTAAGCCGTTTGACGTGGTTACCACCCCTATGTGGTCTGTCCACCTGCTCAAGTACTTGGAATCGTAATTGTGAAATGGCGTGGTTGGCGGACGCAAAGTGATAGGGGAGAGGAAGCCACGTTTTCTTGCATCTTATGGTGGATTTGTGAGACGCAATCCGATCCCGGATATGTTGTCTCGTCTCACCGACATAAAGAAGTCCACAGGGGCATTTCACTACGTAAATGACATTATTGGAATCGCATGTGAAGAATCCATTGATTCTAAACTGTTTGCCAGAATGAGGGTGGGTGATTGAACCAGATTTTATGACATTTGAACAGCATGCACATCTCAAGCAAGGAAATGTACCATTCCTTTCGGTGCTGAGGAAGGTCTGTCTGGGCACTCTAGTGAAGCTACAAATGTCGGCTTTGACCACTTTGTCCCTAATGTTGTTAGGCCTACGTTTGCACATCAATGGAGGTGTGGAAAAAGCCTTAATGTGGGGGTATGCTTGTTTAAGAAGAGGTCAGTGCTTGCGAATAACGTCATACACCACGGGCATAACGAGATGGTGGGAGTGGACAAACGGGACTCTTTCAGGTTTGGGTTGAGTGCTTGGAGAAAAGGAGGGGTTTGTGGCCAACATTTTCTCTTCATTTAACAGACTCATAGGGTAATCCCTGGCTCTGAATTTTTGGGACATCTCTTCCAGCCGCTCTGGTAGTAGACTGGGTTTTGAAACAATGCGTGCTACACGCTTAAACTGAGAGCGAGGCAGGCTGTGTTTAGTAGAGATTGGGTGGCAACTTTGATAGTGGAGCAAACTATTAGAATCGGTGGGTTTAGAGAAGATATCCGTGGCGAGGCAGCCATTGGGTTCTCTTATGACCAAGGTGTCAAGGAAGGGTATCTGCATAAGGTTACTGTTTAATGTAAATTGTAGTTCTGGCCTAATAGAATTCAGGTATTCAGTGAACCTAAGTAAGGTGTCGTGTGGGCCCGTCCATAGACAAAAGATGTCGTCTATGAATCGGAGCCAGCATCGGCTATAGGTGCGGAACAGGGTATTGTTGTATACATAGGCATTCTCGTAGTTGTCCATGTAGATATTGGCGTATGCCGGTGCAACATTCGCACCCATGGCACCCATTGTTTCAAAACCCAGTCTACTACCAGAGCGGCTGGAAGAGATGTCCCAAAAATTCAGAGCCAGGGATTACCCTATGAGTCTGTTAAATGAAGAGAAAATGTTGGCCACAAACCCCTCCTTTTCTCGAAGCACTCAACCCAAACCTGAAAGAGTCCCGTTTGTCCACTCCCACCATCCCGTTATGCCCGTGGTGTATGACGTTATTCGCAAGCACTGACCTCTTCTTAAACAAGCATACCCCCACATTAAGGCTTTTTCCACACCTCCATTGATGTGCAAACGTAGGCCTAACAACATTAGGGACAAAGTGGTCAAAGCCGACATTGGTAGCTTCACTAGAGTGCCCAGACAGACCTTCCTCAGCACCGAAAGGAATGGTACATTTCCTTGCTTGAGATGTGCATGCTGTTCAAATGTCATAAAATCTGGTTCAATCACCCACCCTCATTCTGGCAAACAGTTTAGAATCAATGGATTCTTCACATGCGATTCCAATAATGTCATTTACGTAGTGAAATGCCCCTGTGGACTTCTTTATGTCGGTGAGACGACACAACATATCCGGGATCGGATTGCGTCTCACAAATCCACCATAAGATGCAAGAAAACGTGGCTTCCTCTCCCCTATCACTTTGCGTCCGCCAACCACTCCATTTCACAATTACGATTCCAAGTACTTGAGCAGGTGGACAGACCACGTAGGGGTGGTAACCACGTCAAACGGCTTAGGGAACGTGAAGCACATTGGATCTACACCCTCCAGACCCTCACACCAAAGGGCCTCAACCGTGAACTTGATCTGGTTTGCTGATGGTATACTGTGGATCCTCCGGTCCTCTGCTATAGGGTCATAGTCTTCATTGTAACATACTTTTGAGTTTGTATTTTACTGCATTTTCATGTTTTTATTAGGAAGGGCTGACTTACTGTCGTTGTTACTTTTCCACGTACTAACCTTCTCTTAATACTTTTAGGCCATCTGACCCTCACTATTTGTCACATCCTTCTGGGGTAAGTACCTATTACCCAATTTTGGTCATAGTTTTATTTTTATTTTTTATTTTTACAAATCAAAAATAAAATAATAAACTTTTCATTTGTTGCTTTTTACTTATACTTTGGTTCCACAATTTCCATTTTGTATTAATTTTTAATTTTTATTTTTATTTTTTTATTTTTTTGTTTTATTTATTTCCCTATATACTTCCTGACTTTTCCTTTTTTCCGTTTTTTTCCCCCCAACTTTTATATTTATTTTTAATTTTTATTTTTTATTGTATTCTTTTTTATTTCTTTTTTTCATTATTGTTATTTTTATTTGTTTATTTTTATTTCCATTAATTTTCCCCTATTATTCCTAGTATCATCATTATTTTTCATTATTTTTCACTATTTCTCATCATTTTGTTCTTAATACATAACATTTTATTTATTTTGTATATTTTTTATTTTTTATTTATTTTTTTCATTGCCCCACTCTTATTATTTTTTATAATTTTTATTATTATCATTATTTTTATTTTTATTCCCGATTATTTTCCTTTATTTCTTCATCTTCTTCTCATCTCTTCATCTCCATCTCCACTGCGTTCTCCTTTTACTATATTCACCATATTGACTACTTCTGCCATACCCCCTATGGCTCCTATCACGCTCCTTTCTGCCTTTACCTATAGCCCATCCCCACACTATACCGGCGCCCGCCTTCTTCTTGCCTCTCAGCGCTCTCTCTCTGACTGCGCTTGTGTCCCTTCTCTCCCCTCTTGGGGTCTCGCACTGCGCATGCTCCCCTTATTGCTCTTCCTCCTTCTGTCCAGGAGCCATGTTTGGCTCGGCGCCTCTACCCCGACCCTCTCAGTGCGCAGGCGCCACCCTCGGACGTTTGTATGCCCCATTCTGTTATACCCTGCCCCCTTCTGTGCAGGAGCCATGATTGGCTCTGCGCCGCTACCCCCGACTCTCCCAATGCGCAGGCGCCACCTTCGGACGTTTTGCGCTCCAGCCCTCGGTCCTGCTCCCTTACTAGTGCACAGTCGCATTTTCCGCGCCGGCTTCATATTCTAGCCCTTGGCCCTGTACCCCAGAGTGCGCAGTCGCACTTCTCTCTCTGGCTCTGCGCTCCAGCCCTCACTCCTGCTGTGCACTTCCGGTGCTGCCCCTTATTAACCCCACTGACGTCCCACGGCTCCACATACCACCGCAGGTACGCCAGCACACCGGATCCGCAGGTAGTCTTTATCCCTTGTTCCCTTCCTACCCTTCAGGCTGTGTTCCTCCCGCCTACACCACAGCTGATCCCTGCTCTTTGCATTTTCTTACAGCGCATACTGGGAATTTTTTTTCCCCTTCCCTGATTTACCTTTCTCTGCATCTTCGCCTAACGGTATGTTTTGTACCTTCAATCCCCTTCTTCCCCTTTTACATATCTTCATTCCACTTAATCTTATACCATTCCCTTTCTACAGTTTTTCTCTGGATCCTGCCTTATGTTATTACCTGTCCCGCATCTTCGGGGTACCGTCCACTTTTCTCTTTCTACAACAAGGTTAGTCGCCCTTTTCCTTACCACTATTACTCGCATTGTTGTGCTTAGAACCTTACCTCTGGATGCCATTCGTCGACACCACGCCAATCTTCATGTTAGCTCTATGAATGTATTGTTCACTATTTCAGCTATTGGCATGAGTTGTATATTTTTTGTATATAATTTTTGTATATATTTTTTGTATACTTTATGTATATAAAGTGTCTGTATTGGGTAGATATCACTGTACATAGCCTTACAACCTAACAGTTGTTGTACATGTATAGCACCGTTTTTTTGTTTCTTCATTTTTCTGTTTTTTATTTCAATGTTCATATCAGTAATATTTTGTAATCTCCATTATTTTCTAGTGAGGTTTGACAAAGGCCCACAACAGGGCCGAAACGTTACCTCAATACCTATATATGATTGTGGTGACCCCGGCTTCGCAATACTACTGTGGTGAACAAAATAAATTTCTTTATTGCATATGAAAAAAACAAAAATTCGAGTGCGGCTGTTGTTTACTTATTTATGAAGTTACCTTGGTTCAGCCTGCACCTTTCTACATTGACCAGAGTGCACGCCTTTGCTATTCCTATGGCTAGGGTTTTGAACTGGAGCCTCTGGACAATAGGAAGGCAGTGATTGGCTTGGCAAAGAGGAGAGGCTGAGGAATAATGGGGAGACAGGTGGATTAGTCGGGCAGCAGAGTGTAGGATAGACTGGAGTTTTGCCAAAGTGCTAGAGGGGAGGCCAGAGAGTAGGAGGTTGCTGTAATCAAGTCGAGAGATGATAAGGGCATGCACTAGCGTTTTTGTGGTTTCAAGGTCAAAGAATGCCCGGATCCGGGAAATATTTTTGAGTTTGAGTCAGCAGGAGGAGACAAGGGCTTGGATACTAGGCTTGAAGGAGAGGGCAGAGATGAGGATCAACCCGAGGGAACCGAGCATGCGGGACTGGGAAAGTGAGAAGTAATTGATATTGATGGATAGGTCTCGTGGAGGGGCAGAGTGAGATGGGGGAAAGATGATGAATTCTGTTTTGTCCATGTTCAGTTTTAGAAAGCGAGCAGAAAAGAAAGCTGAAATAGCAGACAGACATTGTGGGATTTGGTCAGTAAGTATGCGAGGTCGTGTCCAGATAGGTAGATCTGTGTGTCATCAGCGTAGAGACGATACTGCAAACTGTGGGATTCTATAAGCTGTCTCAGGCCGAACGTGTAGATGGAGAAGAGTAGGGGTCCTAGAACTGAGCCTTGGCGAACACCGACAGACATGGGGCGAGGTGAGGCGGTAGTGTGTGAGAGGGAGACACTGAAGGTTTGGTTTGTTGGATATGAAGAGATCCAGGATAGGGCCAAGTCTGTGATGCCAAGAGATTAGAGAATCTGCAGCAGGAGGGAATGGTCGACAGTGTTGAAGGCAGAAGACAGGTGCAGGAGAAGGACAACAGAGTAGTGTCGCTTGCTCTTGGCGGTCAGTAGGTCATTGGTGTCTTCACTTAGGGCAGTTTCAGTTGAGTGCAGTGGAAAGCCAGATTGTAACTGGTCAAAGAGGGAACAGAAAGAGAGGTCAGTTAAAGATGGACATGCTGTTCCAGTTATTTTGAGACATAAGGGAGAAGAGATATTGGGCAATAGCTAGACACAGAGGATGGGTTGAAGGAGGGCTTTTTGAGGATGGGTGTAATCTTGACATGCTTGAAGGATGAGGGGAATACACCAATTGTTAGTGAGAGGTTGAAGAGATGTGTTAAGGTACCGTCACACTAAGCGACGCTGCAGCGATACCGACAACGATCCGGATCGCTGCAGCGTCGCTGTTTGGTCGCTGGAGAGCTGTCACACAGACAGCTCTCCAGCGACCAACGATCCCGAAGTACCCAGGTAACCAGGGTAAACATCGGGTTACTAAGCGCAGGGCCGCGCTTAGTAACCCGATGTTTACCCTGGTTACCATCGTTAAAGTAAAAAAAACAAACGCTACATACTTACCTACCGCTGTCTGTCCCCGGCGCTCTGCTTCTCTGCTCTGGCTGTGAGCGCCGGGCAGCCGGAAAGCAGAGCGGTGACGTCACCGCTCTGCTTTCCGGCCGCTGTGCTCACAGCCAGAGCAGAGAAGCAGAGCGCCGGGGACAGACAGCGGTAGGTAAGTATGTAGCGTTTGTTTTTTTTACTTTAACGATGGTAACCAGGGTAAACATCGGGTTACTAAGCGCGGCCCTGCGCTTAGTAACCCGATGTTTACCCTGGTTACCAGCGAAGACATCGCTGAATCGGCGTCACACACGCCGATTCAGCGATGTCAGCGGGAGATCCAGCGACGAAACAAAGTTCTGGACTTTCTTCCCCGACCAACGATATCACAGCAGGATTCTGATCGCTGCTGTCTGTCACACTGGACGATATCGCTAGCCAGGACGCTGCAACGTCACAGATCGCTAGCGATATCGTCTAGTGTGACGGTACCTTTAGGGTTGGGATGAAGACTGTGGCAAGGTTAGTCATGAGGTGGAATGGGAGTGGGTCAAGCGTGCAAGTGGTGAGATGTGATCTTGACAGAAGGGTGGAGAGTTGATCTTCTGCCATGGTGGAGAAGTTGGTTTTGGAGGAACAGGGTTGAGCAGCTACAAGGGGCATTGGGGGCTGCGGGCAAAAGCTTTCTCTGATCATACCCCTATGTACAAGAAAGTTACTACTATAATACTGCCCCTATGTACGACAATATAACTACTATAACATTGCAACTATGTACAATAATATAACTAATATAATACTGCTCCTATGTACAAGAATATATCTACTATAATACTGCTCCCATATACAAGAATATAACTACTATCATACTGGCCCCTATGTACAGGAATATAACTACTATAATACTGCCCCTATGTACAAGTATATAACTACTTTAATACTGCTCCTGTGTACAAGAATATAACTGCTATAGTACTGCTCCTATGTACAAGAATAATACTACTATAATACTGCACCCTATTTGCAAGAATATAACTACTATAATACTGTCACCTATGTACAAGAATATTACTACTATAATACTGTCCCCCTATGTACAAGAATATAACTACTATAATATTGCTCCTTATGTACAAGAATATAACTACTATTATACTGCTCCATGTACTAGAATAATACTATTATAATACTGCACCTTATATGCAAGAATATAACTACTATAATACTGTCACCTATGTACAAGAATATTACTACTACAATACTGTCCCCCTACAGTCATGGCCAAAAGTATTGACACCCCTGCAATTCTGTCAGATAATACTCATTTTCTTCCTGAAGATGATTGCAAACACAAATTATTTGGTATTATTATCTTCATTTAATTTGTCTTAAATGAAAAAACACAAAAGAGAATGAAGCAAAAAGCAAAACATTGATCATTTCACACAAAACTCCAAAAATGGGCCAGACAAAAGTATTGGCACCCTCAGCCTAATACTTGGTTGCACAACCTTTAGCCAAAATAACTGCGACCAACCACTTCCGGTAACCATCAATGAGTTTCTTACAATGCTCTGCTGGAATTTTAGACCATTCTTCTTTGGCAAACTGCTCCAGGTCCCTGATATTTGAAGGGTGACTTCTCCAAACTGCCATTTTTAGATCTCTCCACAGGTGTTCTATGGGATTCAGGTCTGGACTCATTGCTGGCCACCTTAGAAGTCTCCAGTGCTTTCTCTCAAACCATTTTCTAGTGCTTTTTGAAGTGTGCTTTGGGTCATTGTCCTGCTGGAAGACCCATGACCTCTGAGGGAGACCCAGCTTTTTCACACTGGGCCCTACATTATGCTGCAAAATTTGTTGGTAGTTTTCAGACTTCATAATGCCATGCACACGGTCAAGCAGTCCAGTGCCAGAGGCAGCAAAGCAACCCCAAAACATCAGGGAACCTCCGCCATGTTTGACTGTAGGGACCGTGTTCTTTTCTTTGAATGCCTCTTTTTTCTCCTGTAATCTTTATGTTGATGCCTTTTCCCAAAAAGCTCTACTTTTGTCTCATCTGATCAGAGAACATTCTTCCAGAACGTTTTAGGCTGTTTCAGGTAAGTTTTGGCAAACTCCAGCCTGGCTTTTTTATGTCTCGGGGTAAGAAGTGGGGTCTTCCTTGGTCTCCTACCATACAGCCCCTTTTCATTCAGATGCCGACGGATAGTACGGGTTGACACTGTTGTACCCTCAGACTTCAGGGCAGCTTGAACTTGTTTGGATGTTAGTCAAGGTTCTTTATCCACCATCCGCACAATCTTGCGTTGAAATCTCTTGTCAATTTTTCTTTTCCATCCACATCTAGGGAGGTTAGCCACAGTGCCATGGGCTTTAAACTTCTTGATGACACTGCGCACGGTAGACACAGGAACATTCAGGTCTTTGGAGATGGACTTGTAGCCTTGAGATTGCTCATGCTTCCTCACAATTTGGTTTCTCAAGTCCTCAGACAGTTCTTTGGTCTTCTTTCTTTTCTCCATGCTCAATGTGGTACACACAAGGACACAGGACAGAGGTTGAGTCAACTTTAATCCATGTCAACTGGCTGCAAGTGTGATTTAGTTATTGCCAACACCTGTTAGGTGCCACAGGTAAGTTACAGGTGCTGTTAATTACACAAATTAGAGAAGCATCACATGATTTTTCGAACAGTGCCAATACTTTTGTCCACCCCCTTTTTTATGTTTGGTGTGGAATTATATCCAATTTGGCTTTAGGACAATTCTTTTTGTGTTTTTTCATTTAAGACTAGTGTTGAGCGATACCGTCCAATACTTGAAAGTATCGGTATCGGATAGTATCGGCCGATACCCGAAAAATATCGGATATCGCCGATACCGATATCCGATACCAATACAAGTCAATGGGACACCAAGTATCGGAAGGTATCCTGATGGTTCCCAGGGTCTGAAGGAGAGGAAACTCTCCTTCAGGCCCTGGGATCCATAGGGATGTGTAAAATAAAGAATTCAAATAAAAAATATTGATATATTCACCTCTCCGGCGGCCCCTGGACATCACGCTGGTAACCGGCAGGCTTCTTTGTTTAAAATGAGCGCGTTTAGGGCCTGCGAATGACGTCGCGGCTTCTGATTGGTCGCGTGCCGCTCATGTGACCGCCACGCGACCAATCAGAAGCCGCGACGTCATTCGCAGGTCCTAAATTCCTAGAATTAGGAGTTTAGTGAATGAGAATGATGTCGCGGCTTCTGATTGGTCGCGTGGCGGTCACATGAGCGGCACGCGACCAATCAGAAGCCGCGACGTCATTCGCAGGCCCTAAACGCGCTCATTTTAAACAAAGAAGCCTGCCGGTTACCAGCGTGATGTCCAGGGGCCGCCGGAGAGGTGAATATATCAATATTTTTTATTTTAATTCTTTATTTTACACATCCCTATGGATCCGATACCGATACCCGATACCACAAAAGTATCGGATCTCGGTATCGGAATTCCGATACTGCAAGTATCGGCCGATACCCGATACTTGCGGTATCGGAATGCTCAACACTATTTAAGACAAATTAAATGAAGATAATAATAACAAAGAATTTGTGTTTGCAGTCATTTTCAGGAAGAAAATGAGTATTATCTGACAGAATTGCAGGGGTGTCAATACTTTTGGCCATGACTGTATGTACAAGAATATAACTACTATAATACTGCTCTTATGTACAAGAATATAACTACTATAATACTGCTCCCATATACAAGAATATAACTACTATAATACTGCTCCTATGTACAAGAATATAACTACTATAATACTGCTCCTATGTACAAGAATATAACTACTATAATACTGCTCCTGTATAGAAGAATATAACTACTATAATACTGCCTCTATGTACAAGAATATAACTACTATAATACTGCCCCTATGTACAAGAATATAACTACTATAATACTGCTCCTGTATAGAAGAATATAACTACTATAATACTGCTCCTATGTACTACTATAATACTACTCTTATGTACAAGAATATAACTACTATAATACTGCTTGTATGTGCAAGAATATAACTACTATAATACTGCTTGTATGTGCAAGAATATAACTACTATAATACTGCCCACTATGTGCAAGGATAAAACTATTACAAACCTCAAAAATGTCTCTAATGATCCACTATCAACTAAATCTAATGGTCACTACTCCATGCTAATTCTCTTGGATCTCTCTGCAGCATTCGACACTGTGGATCATCAGCTCCTCCTAACTATGCTCCGCTCTATTGGCCTTTGGGATACCATCCTCTCGTGGTTTGCCTCCTAGCTCTCTGACAGCTCCTTCACTCTAGCTTTTGCTGGCTTCTCTTTCTCTCCTTTTTCTTACTGTCAGTGTTCCTCAGGGATCAGTCCTAGTCCCCCTCCTTTTCTCTTTGTCTACTGCACCTATTGGACAAATAATCATTAGATTTGGTTTTCAGTTGCACCTTTATGCCAATTATACACCTCTACTCCTGACATCAAGCCTGCATTATTACAAAGCACCAGTAACTGTTTTTCTGCTGTCTCTAACATCATGTCCTTCCTCGATCTGAAACTGAACTCCTTGTGCTTCCTCCTTCTACTAACCTACCTATGCCCGATATTGCCATTTCCATGTCTGATTCTACCATTACTCCCCAGCAACATGCCCGCTGTATTGGGGTCATACTTGATTCAGATCTTTCTTTCACGTCCCACATCCCATCACTCGCCTGCTCATGTCATCTACACCTCAAAAATATTTCTAGAATTCGACCTTTTCTTACCTTTCACTCTTCAAAAACTCTTAGGCTGCCGTCATACGTTCAGTATTCGGTCAGTATTTTACATCAGTATTTCTCAGCCAAAACCAGGAGTGGGTGATAAATGCAGAAGTGGTGCATATGTTTCTGTTATACTTTTCCTCTATTTGTTCCACTCCTGGTTTTGGCTACAAATACTGATGTTAAACACTGACTAAATACTGCTAGTGTGACGGCAGCCTTACTGTTGCACTTATTCTTTCTCGCCTGGACTGTTGCAACTCTCTACTAGTCAGTCTCCCTCTTACTCAATAATCCAAACATCCCATTCCCATCTCCAAGACTTCTCACAAGCTGCACCAATCTTTTAGAGTGCATTACCTAGGAAGACACTTTGATTAATCCCCAATACCAACAGTTTTAAGCGTGCTGTAAAAACACATCCAATAATTGAATGTTGATGCTGTTACAGAACCCCCAGCACCAAGAATATGTTATGCAGTATATATTATGTATAATAGGTTCCATGTGACATGCATCAGTCCACAGGCTGCGCCCCTGGTCAGAGGGGACAAGATATTCTCCTTCTGACCTCCCCCACCTTTGTAATTCCCACAGTAAATATCAGCAGGCTCCGGCCCCCTGCGGCTATTGTAATGTATGTCTGGCCTGCTTTTTCTATTGGCATGCCCTGTGTATCTGTGTTATATATTCTGTGTGCTGTGAATAAAGTGTGTTCTTTTAGACTGGAAATACGTGGAGTAGCAGTCAGCTTTTATATGCTCTCACGTAATCAAGGAATTCCAGCCAGCGTCCTTCATTCAGAATCCAGCAAAAGCAGAGTGGACCTCCTGAAACACGGGGGGTGCTGAAAGAGGTACTACAGCACAGTAGACCCTGTTACAGATGCAATTCTGTATTGTTCAGAATCTCCCAGTTTCTATCAGTCATATCCTCCTCCTTCTCATCACACTTCTTAAAACTCAAAGTGGTCAAAACCAGAGTTATCATCTTTCCTCCATGTAACTCAGCTCCCCCTTCCAGATCTGTCCATCATAATAAATGGCATCCCACTTTCACTGTATCACAAGTCCGCTGCCTCAGAGTTTCCCCAGACTCTTCTCTGTCCTTCAAACTACAAATCCAAGCTCTCGCCATTTCCTACCGCCTCTAACTCAAAAATATTTTAAAATTTCATCCTTTCCTCAATCAACTAAAATATTAGTCCATGCCCTTACTATCTTGACTATTGTAATATTCTCATTTGTGTCCTCCAGGCTAACATTTTTGCATCTCTGTAGTTCATCCTTAAAGGCAAAGTCATTTAGCTTCTAACTGTCTATCTACTTGATGCTGTAATCTAAGCTATTTTCTAATATTCTTGCACTAAATATTCCCTAGCATTCCCTAGCTACGCTGTCTAACTACACTGTCTAACAGCTATTGTATTTTCCCCTGTGAAGGAACAGATTAAGAGAGATTCTCCATTTTGTGCTTTTGTGTTGTGAATTCTGTGGCCAAGCTCCCTCCTGTGGTCCTGAGTGGTACTTCGGCTGGTTCTGTCTATGAGCTTCCTTTGGTGGATGAGAGTGGTACTGCGGCTTCTGAGTTTCCTTCCTCAGGTGATGAGGTTAAGTCGTTAGGTGCTGCTCTATTTAACTCCACCTAGTGCTTTGATCCTGGCCTCCAGTCAATGTTCTAGTATTGGTCTTGCTTCCTCCTGGATCGTTCCTGTGGCCTGTCTTCCTGCATAAGCTAAGTTTTGCTTGTGTCATTTTTGTTTGCTATTTTTTCTCTCCAGCTTGCTATATTGGTTTTTCTTGCTTGCTGGAAGCTCTGGGACGCAGAGGGAGCACCTCCGTACCGTTAGTCGGTGCGGAGGGTCTTTTTGCCCCCTCTGCGTGGTTGTTTGTAGGGTTTTGTGTTGACCGCAAAGCAATCTTTCCTATCTTCGGTCTGTTCAGTAAGTTGGGCCTCACTTTGCTAAATCTATTTCATCTCTGCGTTTGTATTTTCATCTCAACTCACAGTCATTATATGTGGGGGGCTGCCTTTTCCTTTGGGGTATTTCTCTGAGGCAAGGTAGGCTTATTTTTCTTTCTTAGGGCTAGCTAGTTTCTCAGGCTGTGCTCGAGGCGCATAGGACTGGTCAGGAGCGCTCCACGGCTACCTTTAGTGTGGTTGGATAGGATTAGGGATTGCGGTCAGCAGAGTTCCCACGTCTCAGAGCTCGTCATATGTTTTTGGTAATTGTCAGGTCACTTTGTGTGCTCTGAACTTCAAGGTCCATTGTGGTTCTGAATTACCTGTTCATAACACTTTTGACTCCATTTTCTTGTTGGTTAAAAATAACTTCTGTTATTTAATTAGGTAAAAGGTTACAGCTGCCATGAAGTAATTTTATCTTGTTTTTCATAAGTTTGTTATTCAACTAGGCTATGGTTCATAATTGGTATAAAGACCTTGAGTGTTCTAACTCGAGCCGAGCCAGATAAGAGACTCAGGGGGTGTATCGCTATACAAGACTGAGGCACCTGTTAATATGTTTTTTAAGCCAAAAAGACACGAGCATATCTGTAGTTTCCGTTTTTTCTGTATCCTCATGGGTTAAGTTTTTCCTGCATTCTTATAGGTTAAGAACTGTGAGCGTGTTCTTATGCTGATTGGTTGAAGTAGAATTTCTATGACTATAAAGAGTGATACACATTAAACGGGGGCCCAGAGATCTGCTCGATCCCCCATACAGAGACATACGTCTCCGTCTGGTCATTTTCAGTTGCCGGCAACGCCCTATAGATTAATTTGGAAATCACTGAGTCAACCGTGAAGGATCAATTTAGATCCTCCCTCAACACCCCTATTTGCTGTGTGATGAAGATTTGTCTGAGCATCATAGTGCAGGCTGGAGTACACAAACAAATTGTTATCAGACCAGGCACTGTCACAGTCTCTGCCCCTTCCCTGAAATGAAGTGTCATCAGTGACACTTGTTTCTGGGATGTGCTTGCCACTGCTGGTCCCCTGGGCACTGACTCCCCCACGCATGCTGTCTCTCATGTGTGTGCTCTGTTGTCTGCTTAGATAAATAGTAATAAGCCACAAACAGAGCGTTGTCACTATGCCCGGAAGAGACCAGTGACATTGTCATGACCAGGTCAAACATTCCCTGCTATTCACCCTCATATGGTGTCTGCAGCTGAAGGAATTATGACACACACCGGTCTCGGGGATAACAGTTGCTTTTACTTCAGCAGGAACGGGAATTATAACTTGGAACAAATAAGGAACAGTCTCTCATGGGTCATCCACAGCAATTACAGTTCATACTTACATGCTGAGATGTGATTGGGGTCTGGAGCTTTGAGAGCACTGGACAGTGTCTTTTGGTAGCTTACAGAGGGAGGTAGATGCAGCAATTAGAGGTTACAGACCTGTACTCGGGGTTAACTCCACAGTTTGTACAAGTACTTATAGGTGAATGTAAAAACTGAGGTGATTCCAGTCAGAAAGACTTTAGAATGATGTCCGTAGAGTTTTTAGAGGGAACCCAGGCTCTTGGGCCTGCAGGAGATCTTGCAGCAATAACAGCCTACACATGTGGTTTGTTGTCCATGAGGGCATCCCTCAGACTAAAGAACATTCTAGACTTGCCTGGAAAACAGCTCCTCCTATTGACCATGCAACTAGTAGCTGGCCAATAGGACATTGAATTCACATCTCAGATCCTTACAAAACAATAATTATGAGGCATTGTACACTTTCACTACTAGGTGGCACCAGAACACAACAAATGAGAAATGCATAGCATCTAAAATGCAGGTGACTAGAAATGGAGAATTACAGCTCAAAATTGCAGGGGATAATGTAGACAGGCAATTAGAGAGTGAGCTGTAGTGTTCAGAAGCTACTCACAATGCAGGATTACATAAAGGGAAGGACACACTCTGGACTGGGTCACTACAACATCACATGCGAGGGGCGGCTCTAGTCTCCTGGATTACTGGGTATAGTGATACCGCTCTGTTCCTGGCTTATTATTATTCATCTAATCAGACAAAGGGGTCCACAACGGAGGAGAGACAGCACACTGCACTCACCGGAGAGACAACAGGGACAGGCGTGCCACTGAAATAAGTGTCACTGATGACACTTTGTTTCAGGGAGGGGCAGAAACTGCCGCAGTTACCACAGCCTCTGCCCTTTCCTCTGAAGAAGATTCATGTGAATATCCCAGCATGCACTGGGATACTCAAATGAATTCGTCATCACAAGGGTAGTAGGGAAAAAATACAAGAGCTGTTAGACAATGCAGTTTCAGAGCGGTAGGGAATTTTTAAAGCAAGTATATTAGAAAAAGGCTTAGATTATAGCATTAAATATATAAGGAGTTAGGAGAAAAATGACTTTGCCTTCAGAGCATCCCTTTAACTGCACTGCTTGATTAAACCACCTTTCCCTTAGCTACTTCTCCACCTTTACCCTTTGCTCATCCCTTCAGTAGCTCCCAATTCCCTAGCTAATTCAGTTTCAGTTACCAACAATGACCTGAATTCAAGTCCTCGTTCTCTCTGAAAAGGCAATCTGCATATTTAATTTCCATAGGACCATTGTAGGGCTTATACAGTTAGGTCCATATATATTTGGACAGAGACAACATTTTTCTAATTTTGGTTATAGACATTACCACAATGAATTTTAAACAAAACAATTCAGATGCAGTTGAAGTTCAGACTTTCAGCTTTCATTTGAGGGTATCCACATTAAAATTGGATGAAGGGTTTAGGAGTTTCAGCTCCTTAACATGCGTCACCCTGTTTTTAAAGGGACCAAAAGTAATTGGACAATTGACTCCAAGGCTATTTCATGGACAGGTGTGGGCAATCCCTTCATTATGTCATTCTCAATTAAGCAGATAAAAGTCCTGGAGTTGATTTGAGGTGTGGTGCTTGCATTTGGAAGGTTTTGCTGTGAACTAAACATGCGGTCAAAGGAGCTCTCCATGCAGGTGAAACAAGCCATCCTTAAGCTGCGAAAACAGAAAAAAAACCATCCGAGAAATTGCTATAATATTAGGAGTGGCAAAATCTACAGTTTGGTACATCCTGAGAAAGAAAGAAAGCACTGGTGAACTCATCAATGCAAAAAGACCTGGGCGCCCACAGAATACAACAGTGGTGGATGATCGCAGAATAATCTCCATGGTGAAGAGAAACCCCTTCACAACAGCCAACCAAGTGACCAACACTCTCCAGGAGGTCGGCGTATCAATATTCTAATCTACCATAAAGAGAAGGCTGCATGAAAGTAAATACAGAGGGTTCACTGCACGGTGTAAGCCACTCATAAGCATCAAGAATAAAAAGGCTAGACTGAACTTTACAAAAAAACATCTAAACAAGCCAGCACAGTTCTGGAAGAACATTCTTTGGACAGATGAAACCAAGATCAACCTCCACCAGAATGATGGAAAGAGAAAAGTATGGCGAAGGCGTGGTACAGCTCATGATCCAAAGCATACCACATCATCTGTAAAACACGGCGGAGGCAGTGTGATGGCTTTGGCATGCATGGCTGCCAGTGGCACTGGGTCACTAGTGTTTATTGATGATGTGACACAGGACAGAAGCAGCCAAATGAATTCTGAGGTATTCAGAGACATACTGTGTGCTCAGATCCAGCCAAATGCAGCCAAACTGATTGGTCGTCGTTTCATACTACAGATGGACGATGACCCAAAACATAAAGCCAAAGCAACCCAGGAGTTTATTAAAGCAAAGAAGTGGAATATTCTGGAATGGCCAAGTCAGTCACCTGATCTCAACCCAATTGAGCAGCATTTCACTTGTTAAAGACTAAACTTCAGACAGAAAGGCCACAACCAAACAGAAACTGAAAACCACCGCAGTGAAGGCCTGGCAGAGCATCAAATAGGAGGAAACACAGTGTCTGGTGATGTCCATGAGTCCAAGACTTCAGGCAGTCATTGCCCACAAAGGGTTTTCAACCAAGTACTAAAAATGAACATTTTGTTTAAAATTATTGAATCTGTCCAATTACTTTTGGTCCCTTTAAAAACAGGGTGGCACATGTTAAGGAGCTGAAACTCCTAAACCCTTCATCCAATTTTAATTTGGATACCCTCAAATGAAAGCTGAAAGTCTGAACTTCAACTGCATCTGAATTGTTTTGTTTAAAATTCATTGTGGTAATGTCTATAACCAAAATTAGAAAAATGTTGTCTCTGTCCAAATATATATGGACCTAACTGTAAGCCTCCTCACATTGGCATGCCAAGCTAGTCATGTCACTGTCGACAAGGAGAAACATTACCCCTTAAAGGCTAACAAGTACCAACAAAGCCATGCATAATATGTCTCTTCCATATGTACAGTATGTCATTAAACTCTCCTCCCACAGTTAATCTCTGTTCCTCAAAAGTTCCCCTTCTTTCTTCTACTCTTGCATATTCCTCATCCAAACAGCTCTATGATTATTCCTGAGCATCTGCCATCCTCTGGAATTCAGTGTCTCAGCATGTCCGATTGTCTTCCACATATGGAGAACTTTAGCCCGAACCCGAAAACACATCTGTTTAGAAAAAGTCTAGCAATAACACTGATGCCACCTTACTACCACCAGGGCTGCTGCAACTCCAGGACCTAGTATTTCCCCCCATTACCCGGTAGACCACAAACTCATGAGGGCATGATCCACTTGTCTTCTGCATCAGATCCATTTCACATGTGCTGCACCCTGGAATTAATGGTGCTTTAAAACTAAATAATAATAATCTTAAGAGTTCCCATTATTTTACCATTATTTTATTATTTTTTTAGGTGAACCCTTTAATAATACCATGATAATGAATGCCGCCGTCACTAATATTATTGTGTCTATACTACTTGGCCATCGCTTTGACTATGATGATCCAAAACTTCAAAGACTTTTGACAATAGTAATGGAAAATATAAGGATTGCTGGTAGCCCAATGGCCTTGGTAAGTGTGTTACTATCACATTGTTTTTATTATAATTTAGTCAGTGGCAAACAGGGCGGAAAGGTGGCACCGCTGTAAAGATAAAACTTTGTCTGCCTTTGGGAGCGGATTTACACTATTACACTCTTAATTGTCTATTTTCATAATTCTTAAAATTGTATTCTTCCTTGTTTCACATGTGGAGAAACTATGATTATTTAGGTTCTACTAGCGGCGGATCTACAGTTGTCGAAGAAGTCATAGCAGTTAGCTGAGTCTGAGCTAAAAAGGCACCGCACTGGAATCTTTCCCACACTCACTAAACTTCTCCAGATCTATAAATCAGCAGGCTCCATCCAGTAGCATGGAACTTTTCTAGACTTGCCTGCTACTTGTACACAGCCAAAGTTCTCTATGGATGTGACAGCAAAATTGTTTTGAAGTAAAAAGTCTATCAATGTGGTGATATAATAGTATAGATCCTGGTAGCCAAGATAAAATGGGCTCACCTAACCAACAAACCTGGTGTGCGTTTTACAAATCCTTAGTCAGGCGTACCGACAACGGGGTCCAGTGGTGACCCGAGATAAAGCATTTGTGAATTGCACATCGGGTGTGATTGGTGGGTCAGCCTATTTCAATTTGGCTGCCAGGATGTATACTATTAAATCCCATACATTCATTGACTTTAGTGTAAACACTCTCATGAATCGAGACCAAAGTCTACCATTGAGCAGAATTTTTAGCTAATAGTTGGATATGAAATAGGTAAAAAATGTATTGACATATGTAACGCTAGTGATTGTGGAACCTTTATGCCACGGACTGGGGAGAGCCTAGAGGGACGTAAGTAAGCAACCACCTGGTTCTTCACTAGAGCCCCTAATGGTGTGGTTAGACTTCAGTCACAGGTAGACGCCAGGTGCACTCCAGGACAGACCCCGAAGCTGCAGCAGCTGACCCCAAAGGAACAGTGAAAAAGAAATAGAGTCAGGCCAACTAGGAACTGGTTAACAGAAAGAATGGGTGCTGTAATGCTGGTTAGACAGAACTGGTTCTAAATAGGACTGCATGGCTGGTTGACAGAATGGATACTTCAACATGCACAGACAAGACAGATTCAGGAACACAGGACAGACTCAGGTGAATGATCACAGGTCCAGATTCAGACTACACAGGTGAGGGTAGAGGTACAGGTGTGGACTAGGCGGGTCTGGAACAGGACTTGGTACAGGCAGGACAGGTTTAGGACTAGATTCATACAGGATGGACAAGATCAGGTTTAATCAGGAAGGATACAGAGACCTTAGAAATAAAGCGGAAGTGTAAACACTAATCTCTAAAGTTGTTAAGGACGTTCCCTATAGGGGAGGGTGCCTTAAATATTTGATGTCTCCCAGCTATTTACTGGGAGAGTTTAAGTCCTCTTTTTCTCAGAAGAGGCAATTTGTATATTATATTTCCCAGAGGAGCATTGCACGGAGAATAAGCCTCCTTACCTTGACAAGCCAGAGATGGTATGTCACTCTCCATAAGGAGAAACGATACCCCTTAGACCCCAGTCCAGAGCCTCTCACCTAGCCAAATCAGTTCTCATGCTTCGCACTGACGAGGGCCAACAGCCCAAAACACCGTGTCTGCGAATTGAGATACTAATTTGGCTTTTATCCTAAGTCATATTGCACGACTCGTTAAAGGATTGATTGTGACTTGTAGGATTGCTACTTCCAACAGGTGGCGCTATAGCGTTTAAGTCCTCTTTTTCTCAGAAGAGGCAATTTGCATACAGCTATTTACTGGGACACTTCAGAAGTGTGCTCATTGCCCCTTTAAGAAGTGGGAAGGGCACACGTGTCTTAAGCACAGTCCCAGGAAACCTTTCAACAGTGCGTAGGTTCTGGGAGGAAGCAGTAATGGCTCAAGACCAGGGTAGAGCAGATGTGTAGGTGAGCATGTTGGTGTCCCTGCCACGAGGAGGAAGAGGGATCGTGCAGAGACGCCGGCATTGACAATAAAACGTACATCACTTGTTTTGTGTCTAATAGATTAGAAGTTAGAAGGCTAAATGGTTTTAAATGCAATGACTGATTGAAATAACAACATTTACTAAAATGATAACGTAACCGCAACCCTAACACAACCCTGACCCCAACACTAACACACCCCTAACCCTAGTAGAAAAAACACCTCCGGCACTCATTTTTTTTTCTGTGTAACAAGAGAATCTTTATTTACAGCTGATATATGACAAGACAAAATTTCCGACGTTTCGGCGCTCAGGCCTTTATCAAGGATGTCTGTCAGAAGATGAATCGGCATGCATGGCGTGCTTGCAGCCAGGAGCAGAGTAAAAAGACATTTACACAAAAAAAAAATGAGTGCCGGAAGTATTTTCTACTACTGTATATTGGTTTTCCTTTTGGGCACCTACACTTATTGAATCGAGTGCAAAAGCTTCTTACTACCTCTATTACACCCCTAACCGTAACACAGCCATAACCCTAATCACTCCAACCCCAATCCTAAGCCCAACTGCATAAAATAGAAAAAATAAAAAAAATCATTATTATCTAACTAAAGTGTAGAAAAGCAATTGATTGTAGTACAACTACCAAAAATGATAATCAGTTTCCACCAAAAAATACTTGTAACACAGCAAACAAAGTGGAAATTAAAACATAACTTTTAATATACAATAGTATAAAATGTCGACAGACAAGATGGTGTCACCCAAGGTAAAAAAAAAAGGGGTCAGGTTCACTGTGGACAACACAACAGGAAACACAAACCCCTTTTAGGATAGAAAAAATATAACTCTTGCAGTGGCTAATGGTCAATGCACATACAACACAGCAGGCAAAAACAAATACTTAAACACTTGGTTGCAGAGTTAAAGACAATTGTCACAAAAGTGTCGCCGTTGTTATCATGAAACAAAAAATGCAATCATAAAAACGCAACAGCACCAGGAACGGTCTCACCAATTCCAGGCGATGGGCACGGGTGAAAAGGAAGCTCCAGGATTACGGATACTCCATGGAATCCTGCATGGGGACGACAATACCCTGTCCGTCCTTATGGGGCTAATAATAATCTGCCCCCCAGACTCCCGCCCTTACAAGGTGTTAGGACTGGCGGAACGCACCAAGAAAGGTGATATAGATGCGTTCGCAGTCCGGGGTCCACCGTGCAGGTGAAAACCTGCTGCTAGTAAATTGCAGACCATATGGCGGTACACTAAAGTATATACACGTGGGTTCAACCTCACCCAGCGTGAAGGGAGCAATCCTGTTGCGTCACAGGATCGCGGTACCGCACATAAAGCGCGAGCGAGCAGTCAGCGTACTTAACCCCAACTGGGATTGAAGTCCGATTAGACCCTCACTGGCACTACACCACAACTGGGTGTGTAAGGAAACTAAATATAAATATATAAATGCACAGGAGTGCGAGCAATGCCGCACTGACGGACGCCACCAACCACACTGGCTTGGGTATGGAAAGCGCAAGGCAAGCGCACGGCGCCGTACAGGCGGACACAGCAAGAGGACGCTGTAATGTGTGTATCGTGCAGATGATTAGTCGGGCGCTAGATAGCTACCAACATCCGCGAGCAGACAACAACTCTAGGGAGGGATACTTAGGAGCTTTCATCCATCGACATACATTCATCTACACACACACATATAACATTATGAGACAATACTAGCGCATGGCCGTGCGGTCATGCGCAGTTTATATAGTTGCAGCACAGGAAGTGGCTACAGCACTTTTGCCCTTCCAAGACCTGCCAAGAGGACCAATGGAATGTGCTGCAGAGCCTGAGCACATGACCCTCGATCTCCAACGGGAGATCTTACCCTGGGCATGCTCAGTACGTGCAGACAAGGACTTAGTCCCAGAGAAGTCCGCTCGCTGCTGACCAGCACTGACTTTAATGGCAGAGACTGGAGAAGCAGCAGCAACTCTTCGCACAGAGTCAGACTGAGCGAGACGCTGGGATCGACGTCCCTGCTGAGCAGACTCCACTGCGGCTGAAGGAGAATGGGAAACCGCATCGGAGACGGATCGAGATTCCCCCTGTGCAGCAGAGGAAACTCGACTCCTAACACAAGGGATGCCACATCTACCCCTTTGTCAAAATACGCCCTTCACTCTCCCTCATTGATTGTCCCAACGCGTTTCTTCCAAGCCAAATCATCAGGGGACTAGCTTGTTGGAGGAGATAAGGTGCCTAAGTGCTGCATAGAGGACAGGTACTGTCACCTATCTATGCTAGAATGCAAAGGAGAGGATCTATCACAGTGATCAAATGAAACCACTAGGAAAAATGTCCTATTGTTGCTGGGCACCGGCAGTCAGATCTCCGTAAGCACATTGCACATACGCCAGCCATTTTTTTTTTCAGGATGATGCTGGGCTGGGGGCAGGATTAACCAGGGGTGGCAGAGGTGCCAGGGGGTCTCGGGATGCATCATTTATCTCTCCTCTGATATGTATATCATATCAGAAGAGAGAAAAATCATTGAAACAGCTGGTTCACTTTTTTGTGATTGCCATTAATCACTTAATAACGGGGATCACGTAATAAGACAATGGAAAATCCAGCCCTGATCATGCTCTCTGGGGTCTCTGGTTCCTCCGATAGCTGAGACCCTGTAGATTTTCCATCTCTAGAGGGCACTGCAGCCTTATTCCCAATTTCCGCTTTAAAATGGCGATGAGGGAATAAGTACTCTTAGCGGATGCCGTTTTAATGCATTTTGGTGGTCGCTAAGGGGTTAACACTTGAAGTAATCAATGTTACAAAATAAGCATGTGTACAATATATATATGCATTAAAGGAGCTCAACTAAATTATATAGGTAGTCCCATGTCAAGCATTTATGGCATACCCAAAGATTGTGCAAAAAAAGAGCAGCCGTTCACAAAGAATGTGCTTGGTAATAATTGCACGTAGCAGATGTGCCGACTCCCAGAAACAATGTTATTAGTGGGTCCTGTCCGATACTGCACACAAATGTAATGTCTTCCGTAATATTTTCCTCCATAGTTGTACAGCGCGTTTCCATTCCTGATGAGTTGGATTCCAGGAAGTCACAAAACCGTCCGACAAAATAGCGATGAGTTTGATGCATTTATTAGAGAGATCTTCATTAAAAAGAGGAATCGACTGGATGCAAATGACCAGAGGAGTCTTATAGATTATTTTCTGATCAAACAGAAACAGGTAAAGTAAAACCTTCTACGGATCAAATTAAGAGCCGCTAATTAACATGTGCACCTAGGGCTGCATTAACCCGGTGGAAACAAAAGAGTGACCCTTTTGCCTTTGACTGGCTTGTACATGTCATAATTCGCAAAATAAGACAAAAACTAAATAGGCTTATAAAAAATAGATTTTGCAAAATTTGGTGAAAAATTTAAATAGCTGGTAAATGTTTAAACTCTTTAGTTCCTAACAAAATGAAAGGATATTTAAAAAAGTATACTGATATAAAGTAGACATCTAGGAAATGTTATTTATTAACTATTTTGTGTGATATGACTATGACCTGTTGAAAAGGCATAAAAATTAAAAATTATCAACCTACATTTAGGGCTGATGCAAAGAGTTATGAAAAAAGGTTGAGGCTTACTTAAAATAACCCTTATAAAAAAATCCTTTTATTAAGTACATATTAAAAAAATGACCCAAACAAAAAGGAATAAGGTGCAAAGTGCAAAAAAATGTATTGAGGGCTAAAGGATAACGGGGTAGTCTAGTGAGGTGGAAACCATCCTAAAACTACACTACTCTGTCTAAATACAGTACAGAACAAAAGTTTGGATACACCTTCTCATTTAAATCTTTAGAAGGTGTGTCCAAACTTTTGGTCTGTACTGTAGGTGACAATGCCAATAATATCTTAATGCCTCTGTTCAAGTGTCAGCTATGTTAAACTTGAGAGATAGAGGCCAGGTACACTTAAGGAAATCATTAATCCCATGCTGATTTTGTAAGTTTGCCCACTGACAAAGACATGAACAGTCTATAATGTTAAAGGTAGGTTAATTTTAACATTGAGAGATAGAATATCAAAAGTAAAATTCAGAAAATCACATCGTATAAATTATATAAATGTATTTGCATTTTGCAGTGAGAAATAAGTATTTGATCCCCTACCAACCATTAAGAGTTCTGGCTTCTACAGACCAGTTAGACTCTCCTAATGAACTCGTTACCTGCATTACAGACAGCTGTACTACATAGTCACCTTTATAAAAGACTCCTGTCCACAGACTCAATTAATCAGTCAGACTCTAACCTTTACAGCATGGGCAAGACCAAAGAGCTTTATAAGGATGTCAGGGACAAGATCATAGACCTTCACAAAGCTGGAATGGGCTACAAAACCATAAGTAAGACGCTGGGTGAGAAGGAGACAACTGTTGGTGCAATAGTAAGAAAATAGAAGAAATACAAAATGTCTGTCAATCGACATCGATCTGGGGCACCATGCAAAATCTCACCTCGTGGGGTATCCTTGATCTGATCATAAGGAAGGTGAGAGATCTGCCTAAAACTACACGTGGGAACTTGTTAATGATCTCAAGTCAGCTGGGACCACAGTCACCAAGAAAAACATTGCTACGCCGTAAAGGTTTAAAATCCAGCAGTGCCAGCATGGTCCCCCTGCTCAAGAAGGAACACCTGGATGATTCTGTGAATGATTGGGAGAAGGTGCTGTGGTTGGATGAGACAAAAATTGAGCTCTTTGGCATTAACTCAACTCGACGTGTTTGGAGGAAGAGAAATGCTACCTATGACCAAAAGAACATCGTCCCCACTGTCAAGCATGGAGGTGGAAACATTATGTCTTGGGGGTGTTTCTCTGTTAAGGGCATAGTACTACTTCACCGCATCAATGGGAGAATTGATGGAGCCATGTACCGTAAAATCCTGAGTGACCACCTCCTTCCCTCTACTCGGACATTAAAAATGGATCGTGGCTGGGTCTTCCAGCAAGACTAAAACCCAAAACATTCAGCCAAAGCAACAAATGAGTGACTCAAAAAGAAGAACATTAAGGCCATGAAGTGCTCTAGCCAGTCTCCAGACCTTAATCCCATAGAAAAGTTATGGAGGGAGTTGAAGCTCCAAGTTGTTATGTGACAGCCTTAAAATCGTAATGATTTAGAGATGATCTGCAAAGAGGAGTGGAGCATAAGTGTGCTAAAGTTTTGTGCCCCGCCGTTAGTGCAACACATACACACTTAGAGCCGATGTGAAGAAGGGGCGCACTAGGCCTGAGTAATGGTACTACTGCATACCCTCCTGCTTGCGGCGGTTGGCACCCTAAGATGGCAGGAGATGGCTCCCCCGCTCATGCATCGGCTGACCCTAGACTCCAACCAGAAACTCTATGATAAGACGTACAGATGGAAATAGAGGGCCAGTATAGGCTTATCTCTGCTGGTGTCAGTCTTTGGGGCCAGTAAACAGCACACAGTATGTAGTAAGTGGGTTGCAAAAGGGAAGTGATGGTTTGTAAAATAGAGATACAGAGAATAGTCCCACTAACACTCTCACATACACCATCATGGGCCCCAAATGACAAAAAAGGAAGCAATGCAAATTAAGTAGACATGATATGCAAATTATATCCAAGATGTTAAATAATTAGAGTTATACTTTCAAAACAGTTTAAAGAGCTCAAATTTTATACTAGACACTATATGATAATGGAGCAGTATATGGATGGATAGCAGGTAATACAGCCTGAAGAGACCTGGTAGCAAACAATCATTATTGACAAGCAAAAAGATTGTCCAAATGTGACTTATCTTTTCGATACTGCTCCTATTAAGACATAGGGTGTCACCCTCTCTTCAATGAGTTCTTTTAAACTAATCTGTATCTTCTCCATTTCTGTTTCATTCCAAATGAGAATAATGATGATCCCTCTACAATGTGACAGCCCTTCAGATATTTGTAAAAAGCTATTAAGTGTCCTCTTAGCCTTCTTTTTTGTAAGCTAAACATACCCATATCCTTTAACCGTTCCTCGTAGGAAATACTTTGCAGACCGCTCACCATGCTGGTAGCTCTCCTCTTAAGTTGCTCTAGTTTTTCAATGTCTTTTTTAAAATGTGATTCCCAGAACTGGTACACAGTATTCCATATGAGGCCTGACCAAGGAGTAAAGGGCGATAGTTACTTCATGTGATCTAGAATCTATGCTTCTCTTAATACATCCTAGAACTGTGTTTGCCTTTTTTGCTTCTGCATCACTCTGTTGACTCATGTGCAGTCTGTGATGTATTAGCATACCCAAGTCTTTTTCACACATGCTGTTGCTTAGTTCTATTCCTCCCATTCTGTAGATGTCATTTTTGTTTTTCTTGTCCAGATGTAGAATCTTGCATTTCTCCCTATTAAATACCATTATATTAGTCACTGCCCAAGAGTTATAATGTGCTTGATAAAAACATTGTATATTCTATAATAACAGTAAATCTTAGGATGCAGATGAATTTTCAGTGAATGGACATTCTTTTATTCAAGCAATCATAAAAGTTTAATGTTTTCGGTCTTACAGTCAGATCTTCACCAGAGCTGTTGGGATTATACAGAAAAATAAGGGATTATAAATAAATAAGGGGATCAAAATTGGGATATGCATAATACGACGATTATCAAAATTTCAAACTTTATGTACAACATTCTTTATGCCTAAAGTTCTATTTTGAACTCTGAGTCCCCTAAAAATACATTTTTTAAAGAATACATCAAACAACAGAATATTATATCAGGAAAATTAAGGTAACCTTTTTAATCATTGTACAACAATTTCAACATTGTAATAGAATTATTGATTATACAAACTGTGATGCTGGAAGACGAGTTATCAAAAGGATACAGGAGATACTCGACTGTAATCTGGGAAGAGATTCCAGTTGTCGCCTCCCTCATAACAGAAGGGAATAGGTGCTGGGTTGTGGATAATTATTTATTTCAGACTGTGAAATAGGACATCCATATTGCGTGATAGGGTGAGTATTATGAAAGAGGTGATACCTGAGAAAGTGAAAGTTAGGTAATTGAAGGAAAAAGGAAAGTGTATATGTGGTGATTGGTCCCCTACATGGTTTGTGCGGAGATGAACAGATCAAGAACAGCTTTTAAGTGTATGTAAAGCATGGTGTGAGGGGGATTACCCGATTGCCACCAGTTTACTGGAATAACTGCATACAGCCACGCTGGTATGTGCGACGTCTGTCGCTGTAGAACGGCGGCGTATGTAGCAGTAGCTGGTTCAAGTAACGCTAAACCAAAAGTTTGGGCCCCACATGACAAACAACTCTGCGTCATTGGGTCATGTGATGCATGCTAGGGGCGTGTATATGACGTAGGGGAGCAGGAGGAGTATGTCACCCGGGATCTGTAACGTGGGGCTTGAACTACCGGATGACATTCTCCTTCCACTCCCCTAAGTCACATGCTCGCCCCTAGCATGCGTCATGTGACTCGGTGGCACAGCGCTATCACGTGGAGTTTGAAATCTTGACAATCGTTATATAATGCATATCACAATTTCGATCCCCTTTCGTTTACTTATAATCCCCACATTTTTTCTGTACAATCCCCACAGTCCTGACGAAGGTCTGACTGTATGGCTAAGTTCACACTGGGCATTTTTGAGTGCTTGGTAGGAAAGAAACTGCGTTGAAAACACAGGTTTTGCTGCGTTTTTGGTGGCGGTTTTGGTGTGTTTTTTTATGCGTTTTGTCACTCAATTCAATGGGTGAAAAAATGCTGAAAGAAGTGACATGCTCCATGTCCAAAAAATCACGCAGGGTACAAAATACTGATGACAAAAAAACCAATGTGTGTGCATGAGATTTCTGAAATCCCATAGGCTTTGCTGGTACTGTAAAAAGCGGCTGATAATTAGCATAAAAAAGGCAGCAAAAAAGCCCAGTGTGAAATTAGCCAAAGGCCAAAAAAGTTTAACTGTTATGATTGCCTGAATAAAAGAATTTCCATTCACTGCAAATTCACCTGAGCGCCAAGTCCTACGGTTATTGTTATATACAGGGTGGACAACCTGCTTGAGCATCGCTCCCTACAAGGAAAATAGAAAAAATTGAAGTCCGGCTCCACAGGACTGGATTTTCCTTTTACTTTTATTTTTTTTAAACAAAATATAGTGCATACAAAAGAAAAACTGACATGGCCGACATAACCCAGTCGGCACGTTTCGTCTGCACGAAGCAGTCTTACTCTTGACTGGGTTCACAAACTTGTCAATAATGTCTATAAAGTGACTTTGAGAGAATTTGAAGCTTGATCCGTACAAGCAAAAAATGCTCCAACTGCTATAAAGTTATGTGAAGAAGTAAATCAGAAGAACTTTGAACCCAAAATGAAAAATATGAAATAGTTTGACATTCACTGTAGACAAGCAGTGTATGTAGACAAGCAGAGTAGACAAGCAGATTACATAGACACGCAGAGTAGACAAGCAGATTATGCAGACAAGCAGAGTAGACAAGCAGAATATGTAGACAATCAGAATATATAGAATAAAATATATGTTTTTTTCATATTTGTCTACTGTATATAGATATATATTATATTTTGTGTTTTTCAGGAGAAACCAAATCCTGAGTTGTATTTCCACGATGAAAACTTAACAGCTGTTGTTTCAGATTTGTTCTCTGCTGGAATGGAGACGACCTCTACCACCATGAGATGGGCCCTTCTACTAATGATTAAATATCCTGAAATACAAGGTAAGGTGATATGACTATTGCTTGTTGTGAGGGTTGTATACAGTATATGTACAGTGTCTTAAAGTGAGTGATAGACTTTTAACACAATTTTATGCAGAGGTGTATAGGTCTAGGTTTTCTGGCACCTGGGGCAAGGACTAATTTTTGGCGCCTTCCCTCCAGCACATATACTGTGTGTACACTTAGTCATGTGCCGACAAGCTGCTCTTCCTAAGGCCGGTTTCACACATCAGTGGCTCCGCTACGTGTGGTGACAGTTTCCTCATGTACCGGAGACACTGACTCACGTAGACACATCAAAATAAATGTGTCTCTGCACATGTCAGCTTGTTTTCACGGACCGTGTGTCCGTGTGCAAAACATGGAGACATGTCCACGTTTCTCTGGCAGCACGATCCGCAAAGCATCCCGCATACATGCACATGGAGAACAGTCTGCACTCTCCTCCGTGTGCACGTACAGCCGCAGGAGAAACAGCGCTACATTTAAACGCTGTCCCCTGCTTTTGGTGCTGAAGCCGGCATTCATTCCTTCTCCCCAGCAGCGTTCGCTGGAGAGAAGGAATGAAAAATGAAGGGTTTTTTTAATTATTTTTGTTAAAAATAAAGTTTGGGGTCACCTCCCGCCTCCCACCCCCCCGTGCGCCCGCCCACTTGCAGAGAAATACTCACCCAGCTCCCGCGATGCCTCCTCTTAGCGCCGGCAGCCTGTCCTGTGTGAGTGGTCACATGGTACCGCTCATTAGAGTGATGAATATGCAGCTCCACCTCCCATAGGGTTGGAGCCGCATATTCATCACTGTAATGAGCAGTACCACGTGACCGCTCACACAGTACAGGCTGCCAGCGCTGAGAGGAGGCATTGTGGGAGCTGGGTGAGTATTTCTCTGCAAGCGGGTGGGAGCACGGGGGGTGGGAGGCGGGAGGTGACCCCAAACTTTATTTTTAACAAAAAAAAATAAAAAAACCTTGATTTTTCATTCTTTCTCTCCAGCGAACGCTGCTGGGGAGAAGGAATGAATGCCGGCTTCAGCACCAAAAGCAGGGGACAGCGCTTAACTGTAGCGCTGTCTCCTGCACGTCCGTGTGGTCCTCAGTCGGCACACGGGCGGCACATGGCTGCCGCACGTGTGCCACACTGATGTGCCATGTGAGCACACGGACACATGGACACGGATAACTCCGGTACCGATTTCTCCTTTACCGAAATTATCTGGACGTGTGAGACTAGCCTTATTCAATGTTCAGCGAAAAACAGAAGCAGGAAGAGAAGTTGTCACGTGAATGTAAGTATGAAAATCACATGAGTGACGCGGCCATGAGATGACTGTTTGAACTTGCAGGGCTGAATCCTGACAGTGAGTATATTACATGCCGTTAGGATTGGCTACAAGGCTTCATTTTATCATTAAAGGGTGCGTTCAGGTTGGAGATGAAAGTCATCAGTCATTATAAGTGACTGCAGCTTCTGATTTCTCACAACCCATGCATTGCACACTTTTAGGATTCTACCTTGCACAAGTTTGTGATTTTCATACTTCTGGCCACATTCCAACTAGACATGTCCTGCCTCGCTCAATCTATTTTCACCGAGTGAGGCCACACATGTCTAGTCGGCACGTGACTGTATGTATGCAAATCAACGGCATGAGAGAATCCTGACAGCGTGTAGTGTGCAATGTCGGAATTCAGAAGTCTGCAGTCACGTAGAATGACTGCAGATTCATCAGAGACATGGACAACACCTTTAATGCTCCTAACAAATAAAAATAAGAGAATTAGTCAGTATCACATATAACATTTACATCCAGGTACCTGATAAATCATGTTGCCTCATGAGTAGTTTGCTTTCTTTTCTTCATCTTGTCCAGACCCCATGATGAGTTTTCTCATTCACAGCCGTCTCTGCAGACTTCCATCTTCTCCGAGCTTCTACAGCACTTCC
This sequence comes from Ranitomeya imitator, assembly GCF_032444005.1. Lineage (NCBI taxonomy): Eukaryota > Metazoa > Chordata > Amphibia > Anura > Dendrobatidae > Ranitomeya > Ranitomeya imitator. Next base: position 663,621,966 of record NC_091286.1, read on the forward strand.
CCACACAACACCCTTAAAGATAGCAGTGTCATTATAATGCTCCTGAATAAAAATATCTGCCCTACACTGAGCCACTGAAAAGATAATTGCCCCTCGCTGTATTCCCTGCACAAAATATGACCCCAACACTTTTCATCTTATGGTACATGCCCTCCACTCTGCTCTCTCCTTTCCATACTGGGCCCCCTCTTCCCACTGGGTCCCCCCTATAGAGCACAGTCTCTATAATATGCCCCCTCACCACATTCCCCCTCATTGGTATGCTGTGCCATAACAGTGTCCCCCCATGCTACCCCTAACACTACTCCATCTCTATTCTGTACCCACTCACACTTTTCTCCCCATATTGTCTCCTCGCACTATTCCTCTAAATAGTCTCCTCACATGTATCTCCCTCCCTCCTCATACATCTACCCTCCCACATTCCATACTGCCTCCTCACACATCCCTCTAACTCCCCATACTGTGTCTGAACCCATGCCATCACCCGCACTCCCCATACTGTGTTCGTATGCATTTTCACCTTGCTCCTCACACTGTGTCTGCATGCATATCCCCATTTCTCATACTGTGTCCGCCCCCTTACATGCCCCTCATCTCACCCCTTCCTCTCCATATTGTGTCTTCAAATTTCACTCGCTCCCCATATTGTGTCTGCACCTGTCCTTTCTTTGCTCTCCAAATTTGTGCCCTCAAATCATCCCCACACTAAATCTCCTCCAGCCCCGTTACACTAAATACCCCTATCACAGTAAATATCCTCCTCAGGCCCATTACACTAAATATCCTCATCACAGAAAATCTCTCCAAGGCACCTTACACTAAATACCCCCATCACAATAAGTCCCCCAGGACTGTTTCGCTAAATGCCACCATTACAGTAAATGCGCCCATCACAGTAAATTTTCCTCAGAACTATTACATTAAGTCTCTCCCACACACAGTAAATACTCCAGGCAGTAAATACCTCCCCCACAAGCAATAGATACCCCCCAAACAGTAAATACCTCCCCCATGGCTGAAAATACCCCACACACAGCAATACCCCTCCCACACAGTAATATCCCACACAAACAGTAAATACCCCCCACAACCACACACAGTAATCCCCCACACAGTAAATCCACACACACAGTAATACCCCCCACAGTAAATATGCACACAGTAATAACCCCCACACACAGTAAATAGACTCATACAGTGATTCCCCCACAGTAATACCCCCAAAACACAGTAAGTGCACACTGTAATACAACCCACACACAGTAATACCCCCCACACAATAATGTCTTCTCACACAGTAAATACGCACAGTAATATCCCTCCCACACAGTAAATATACACATATTAAATACCTCTACACACACAGTAAATACAGCCACGCAGCAATTACACACACACAGTAATTCCCCCACACATAGTAAATCCCCCCACACAGTACATAAACACACAGTAAATACACACACAGTAAATACACACAAATACACAGTAATACCCCCATACAGTAATACCCTCACACAGTAAATACAAAAAGTAATACTCCCCACATAGTAATACCCCTCCCACACAGTAAATGTACATACAAGTAAATGCGCCTACACACAGTAAATACAGACAAGCAGTAATTACACACACACTAATTCCCCACACATACAGTAAATACCCCCAAACATATTAAAAACACACACAAAGGAAATACACAAAGAAACACAGTAATACCCCACACACAGTAAATACACACACAATAAATACACACACAGACAGCAAATACCACCCCCCCCCACACACACACACACACACCCATCCAGGCAGTAAATACCCCCCCAATATTTGGTGACTTCAGCTCCACTACCGTGGAGCATTTACCACCAATCTATGCCTCTGGGCGCCAGCGAGTGACGTCAGCAGCGTGATCACATGACATGACCACACTGCTGGCCTCGATCTGACCTGGCGGTCAGGGCTTCAATTGTACTCATGTCTGAATGACACAAGTGCTATTGAATACTGGGAGCTGGTGCGCTGCAGGTTCTCTGTGCCGGATGTCAGCTTGACAGCTGGCTCAGAGGACTGCGTCTCATAGTCTCGGAGGTGGCATAATGTAGCCCCTGTGTAGATGCTTCAGACCGCCAGGTAGATTAGCTACAGTGCCATGGGTTGTAAACTTCCATGGGCAAAGAGACATCAAGATCTCTGTAGAAGGACTTGTAACCTTGAGATTGTTGATATTGTTCAACAATTTGGGTTCTCAAGTCCTCAGACAGTTCTCTTTTCTTTCTGTTCTCCATACTTAGTGTGGCACAACCCCAGACAAGAATGAGTCAACTTCCCCCCTATTTCTCTAGTTTCAGGTGTCATTTTCAGATTGCCCACACCTATTACTTGCCACAAGTGATTTTGAATGAGCATCACAACAAAGTAATTTACCCACATTTGTTGAAAGGTGGCAACACTTTTATCCAGCACATTTGTGGAGTTTTGCGTGAAAATATGTCCATGATTATACCTGACACCTTTGCAGGTTCCTCTCAGCTCCAGTTTTCTTCTCACAGGCAGACAGGGTGGTAATTTTGTTACAAAACAGCAGAGCTGAGAGAGAAGCAAAAAATGTGTTTACAAGAAGAAAAATTTAAATTCTGTTTTTCTTCTGATCTGTGGAGTTACTTGTCACACACTGGAAACTGCCCCCTCATGTAAAATATTCTCTGGATGCAGAGTTATCTTCTAAGCAGTTTCCTCCCCATAGCCTGGAAGAGCACATGTACATAAATTGATAGAAGATAGTTTTTCAACAGCAAGGCATCTGATATAAGACAAACAGGGATTACATTTTTCAGCAGTCTCTAATCTGTATGCCCATATTAATAGTTTAGATAGGTTAAATCTGGTGACAAATTCCCATTAATATATTGTACCACTAATCTGTAACTAAATGAAAAAAAATTCTATTTAAAAATCAACTAATACTACCACCATACACTGATCATATAGGTTCCGCAGACCGTATAAAAGGTTACAGTACATATAAATCCAATTAATTGGATGTGATGTCCATTTTGTATCATAGTTTTGTTTTTCCAATCTAGAGCTCAAAATCCCTTGCATAACAAGAGCCATAGAGTTAATTAATAAAAGTTTGGGTGCCTACATGAATACAGATAGCAGAGAACCAGTATTCTACCTGTTCTCTGAGCCTGCTGTCTGTTTTAGCAACTGGCACAGAGAATGGCTGTAACCTGACAATCCCATTTGCAGCTATCTAAGACATAGCCCAGACTGCCGCCTGAGGCGCGATGCTCACATTGCCTCATTGCAGAAGTGGGGCTCCTTCCCTGTCCCTAATATCAGGGGCTTCTTCCCTGTCTGTAACGGGGAGTGGATGATGGGATTAAGCCAAAGAGGGAGAAGAAAGGGAATTATCACACAATCAAAACCTAGCAACAGTCACAGATAAATCCACCAAACGCCTTCTTCAATAACAACCACCAACAACCTCCAGCCATGCAGCATAAGCTATATCTGACAATGAGTGCTAGCTAGTATCAAGATTATATAGGAGATGGGAGTGGCTAACAGTGCACAGCTGAATGCCTTAACACAGGAAAACATCCAGGAGTTCTCAACTGGGCGGATTAACCCCTGAACAGTTAAAAGAAATTTACACTGTAACAACTCTGCTGGCATCACAGCATGGCCTCACATCTCTCACACAATCTTACCCACTGCTCCAGGCCATGATGTGGTTTCTGTTTCATGCCAGCTCCATGTTCTGTGTCTCTGCTCTGTGCATGCTTCATGGCTATGTGTATAGGGGGCCGGCGCCTGAACTCTCTGGTTCTTATAGGAATCAGGTGCATCTGTCTAATCAGATCCTGACCAATTACCAAGAGGCCTCCTGTATATAGTGCAGCACGACCCTGTGCTCTGGGCCTGTGCAACTTACTCCCTCAGTCAGTTCTTAGCTGCTGAGGTGCCAGGTCCTGTCTCGGTTACTCTTTCTTGTCTGCCACCCAGGGGGGCGTTGTACCCTGGTCTTGTCCTGTGTAGCCACCCAGTGGGGCTTCGTACCCTGGCCAATGTCTGCCACCCAGAGGGGCATCATACCCTGGTTTGTGTCTATGTCTCTGTGTCTTGTCTTGTTCCTGACTCTGTCTTAGTCTAGTCCTATTCCACTGTCTGTTTATATCTGTCTTGGTTTGCCTTTTCTGCTCTGTTCGCCACTGTCTGTGGCTCTGCTTCTCTTTGCTCAGTTCTACCACAACCTGTGCTTTTGTGTCTCTCAGCTTTTCCCTCAGCTCTGCTCTCTGTAACTTTGCTCTGCACTCTGACCTTGCTTTACACTCTGTGGCTTTGCTCTCAGCTCTGCACTCAGACCTTGCTTCGCACTCTCTGGCTTTGCTCTGTGGCTCTGCTCCTTGCGGTTCTATCTGGCTCCGCTCTTTGCGGTTTTATCTGGCTCCGCCTCCTGTGTTTCTGCACTTGGCTCCGTCTCCGCTCTTGGCTCCGCCTCCAGCGTCTCCGCTATTGGCGTTACCTCCAGCTTCTGCGCTTTTGGTTCCGCCTCCAGCGTCTCTGCTCTTGGCTCCGCCTCCAGCGTCTCCGCTCTTGGCTCCGCCTCCAGTGTCTCCGCTCTTGGCTCCGCCTCCAGCGTCTCCGCTCTTGGCTCCACCTCCAGCGTCTCCGCTCTTGGCTCCACCTCCAGCGTCTCCGCTCTTGGCTCCGCCTCCAGCGTCTCTGCCCTTGGCTCCGCCTCTTGCGGCTCCATCCTTCTCTTCTTAGTTCCACCTTCTACTCGTACTCAGCCTCCTGCGTTTCTGTTCTTGGTTCTAGCTCTTGTGCTTTTGCTCTGCATCCGCTCTTGCGGTCTTTCTCTACTTGTTACTTAATCCTCCTGTCTGAACAGGTTCCTACCTGTTTCACATACCTGCCTGCAGACCGGTCCCTACCGGTTCTTCCTATGTTCCAGCCGTACCCGCCTGCCTACCAGAGAGCCAGCCGTGTCCGCCTGCCCGCCAGTGTCTGTTGTACCCGTCTGCCTGCCTGTGTCCCAGCCGTGCCCGCCTGTCAGCCAGAGTGCCAGCCGTGCCCGTTCCGTTCCTTAGTGGGATCAGCAGCCACAGCCAGACATCACCCTGGAGTGGCACCTGGTAGCTTCCTATTGCACAAGTCTGACCTCACGATCAGAGGCTCCAGCGAACACCTAGGAAGCTACTTAGTTACGCCCCTTCCAGGGAAGTTTGGTCTGTGGTCCAGTGGGGCCACACCCCCGTATGCCCACGCCAACTAGTCTGGGCGCGTGCGTGACAGTTTGCACAGGCCATGGTCCCCGCTGAGACCCATGTGCCTTCGCTCTCGGAGCAAGATGAACTCTCTTCTTGCCAGTATTGGCCTCCGAGGAAAATGTTTACCCAGTCTGAAAGCCAGTCCTTCACTGCTCCATCCCCAATTGTCATCGCTAATGAGCTGTTGGATGAACTTCAAGCCTGCGCTCCTAATGACGAATCCAAGCCAGCAGATCCTCCATGCTACTATGGGGACCCAAAGCAATGTCGTGTGTTCCTGGAGCGGTGCTTGCGTTATTTCAAGTGGCATGCCACCCAATTCCCCACTGACTGGTTGAAAGTAGGTTTCTTAATGGCCTACCTTAGAGGAGATGCTTTGATGTGGTCGACTCCATTTGGGAAGCAGGGGACCTCATCATCTCGAATCTGCCGGCCTTCCTGGTGGCCTTCTGTAAAGCCTTCGATGAGCCAAGTACTGCATCTCCTGAAAAGTCTTCCCCTTCAAGCTCACAGAGACGGTCCAGATGAAAGAAACCTGTAGGTAAACCGTCACTTCCGTCCATGACCGTCCAAGACTCATCTGTTCCACAACCCGCCAAAACGGCCACCCGAGCAAGATCCAAGAGGTCTAATAAAAGGGGTCTGGCAAATCTGCAGCCTGAATCTGGTGCTGAGATTGAAATACGGTATCCCTGTGGTTGTAAAGAACATTCAGATGGTCTTTGCCCTGTGAGGCCTGTACTCCAAAACCCTGGGCCAGTAGGAGAGGCTGCCCCTGGCGAGAGTACTTCCTTTCCGTCAAAGTTAATGACTGTTTCTCTGCCTTCTGGGAACTTTGGTGTGTTTAACCCGCCTATCATTCGGAGTCAGTGTATGGTCTCCATTCTACAGCTCCAGAACCCGGTGTGGGCGTTGCCTGATAATGGCCGAGCCCTGCTAAAGAGCAGTCTAGTCCTGCAAGGACAACTACAGCTCCAAGTTGGAGCCTTATACACGAAGAAGTTTGTTTTCCGTATGCTGTCTGTTATCCCCATGGGTCATTCTGAGCCAAGGACTCTACCACCCGCTCTGGTCAAGAGTTCCAGTAAAGTGCTTCGTTTGAACTTACCCAGTCTTGAGAAGTGTCTGGTTCCCATGCATCAAAGACTCTCAGCAGTGTCATCTTCTTCAGCTGGTCTGCTAGTCGTCGAGTCAAGATGTGCTGACGTCACCGAAGATGGGGAAATGGTGACGATGTCCCCACACATCTCCAATGACTATACCAGTAAACAGTTAGTCGTCGAGTCAAGGTGTGCTGACGTCACTGAAGATGGGGAAATGGTGACGATGTCTCCACACATCTCCAGGGACTATACCAGTAAACAGTTAGTCGTCGAGTCAAGGTGTGCTAACGTCACTGAAGATGGGAAAGCGGTGACTATCTCTCCACACATCTCCCACGACTATTCCTGTAATCAATTCCTAGGAACATCCCCGCCGTTTGGACGATTTCTTCTGGATAACGGGCAGAAGATGGTTCCTATGTGGATACCTTCAGCGTCCTTGTGGCCGGCTGGTGAGGATTTCAAAACAGAAGTTTGTTCACCTCAATTTTTCTCTGACCCAGTGGAGCTGTTGTTCTCCACTCTCATCTCTAATGACTTTTCTTGTGTTCCGTACTTAAGAACATCTCTGCTACCTGTCGAGCAAAAGTTGAATCCTATGAGAAGGCTTCCAGTTTAAATGTGTCTGGCTGGTGAAGATGTTAAGACAGCAGCATTCAATTCCCTGTTACCTGTCTACCTGAAGGAGGTGGTCCAGCTCATTGTGGAAGCTAACCCTGTTGAGCACCAAGAGACTTTGTTTTATGAGATTCCTGGTGACCCGCCTGCCTTTTTCTACCCTGAAGATGTCATGTTGGCCTGGACTATGTGTGCTCCTATCCTTCTTCTACAAGTTATTCTGGCAGGCTTGAAGAAGAGGGGCCGTAAAGGGGGGGGGGTACTCTAACAACTCTGCTGGCATCACAGCATGGCCTCACATCTCTCACACAATCTTACCCAGTGCTCCAGGCCATGATGTGGTTTCTGTTTCATGCCACCTCCATGTTCTGTGTCTCTGCTCTGTGCATGCTTCATGGCTATGTGTATAGGGGGCCGGTGCCTGAACTCTCTGGTTCTTATAGGAATCAGGTGCATCTGTCTAATCAGTTCCTGACCAATTACCAAGAGGCCTCCTGTATATAGTGCAGCTCTAACCTGTGGTCTGGGCCTGTGCAACTTACTCCCTCAGTCAGTTCTTAGCTGCTGAGGTGCCAGGTCCTGTCTCGGTTACTCTTTCTTGTCTGCCACCCAGGGGGGGCGTTGTACCCTGGTCTTGTCCTGTGTAGCCACCCAGTGGGGCTTCGTACCCTGGCCTATGTCTGCCACCCAGAGGGGCATCATACCCTGGTTTGTGTCTATGTCTCTCTGTCTTGTCTTGTTCCTGACTCTGTCTTAGTCTAGTCCTATTCCACTGTCTGTTTATATCTGTCTTGGTTTGCCTTTTCTGCTCTGTTCGCCACTGTCTGTGGCTCTGCTTCTCTTTGCTCAGTTCTACCACAACCTGTGCTTCTGTGTCTCTCAGCTTTTCCCTCAGCTCTGCTCTCTGTAACTTTGCTCTGCACTCTGACCTTGCTTTACACTCTGTGGCTTTGCTCTCAGCTCTGCACTCAGACCTTGCTTCGCACTCCCTGGCTTTGCTCTGTGGCTCCGCTCCTTGCGGTTCTATCTGGCTCCGCTCTTTGCGGTTCTATCTGGCTCCGCCTCCTGTGTTTCTGCACTTGGCTCCATCTCCGCTCTTGGCTCCGCCTCCAGCGTCTCCGCTCTTGGCGTTACCTCCAGCATCTCCACTTTTGGTTCCGCCTCCAGCGTCTCCGCTCTTGGCTCCGCCTCCAGTGTCTCCGCTCTTGGCTCCGCCTCCAGCATCTCCGCTCTTGTCTCCGCCTCCAGCATCTCGGCTCTTGGCTCCGCCTTCAGCGTCTCCGCTCTTGGCTCCGCCTCCAGCGTCTCCGCCCTTGGCTCCGCCTCTTGCGGCTCCGTCCTTGGCTCTGCCTTCTCCTTCTCTTCTTAGTTCCACCTTCTACTCGTACTCAGCCTCCTGTGTTTCTGTTCTTGGTTCTAGCTCTTGTGCTTTCGCTCTGCATCCGCTCTTGCGGTCTTTCTCTACTTGTTACTTAGTCCTCCTGTCTGAACAGGTTCCTACCTGTTTCACATACCTGCCTGCAGACCGGTCCCTACCGGTTCTTCCTATGTTCCAGCCGTACCCGCCTGCCTACCAGAGAGCCAGCCGTGTCCGCCTGCCCGCCAGTGTCTGTTGTACCCGTCTGCCTGCCTGTGTCCCAGCCGTGCCCGCCTGTCAGCCAGAGTGCCAGCCATGCCCGTTCCGTTCCTTAGTGGGATCAGCAGCCACAGCCAGACATCACCCTGGAGTGGCACCTGGTAGCTTCATATTGCACAAGTCTGACCTCCCCATCAGAGGCTCCAGCGAACACCTAGGAAGCTACTTAGTTACGCCCCTTCCAGGGAAGTTTGGTCTGTGGTCCAGTGGGGCCACACCCCCGTATGACCGCGCCAACCAGTTTGGGCGTGTGCGTGACATACACCCTTTAATATGAAGGAGAAGTACTTCTAATCAGCACAAGAATAAGAGAAATCAGACACTGCGGTATTCTGGTTCCTCTCTGTTGTGGTAAACCCGTGACACCACTAATTCACCAGAATTAAAAGTTTAGAAATACCAAATGTTTGTTTTTAGCTTAGACTTGAAGACATTAAAGAAGTTGTCACTCCTAATAAAATGTTTTAAAAATGGGTCTATAGTGGTGCTAAAGTAAAATAAAAAAAACAACATACTGACCTACAAAACTATCTACATTCCTCCATACTACTGCCGGAGTCAGCAGCTCTCCTGGTCTCCTGTGGCATTAGCAGCACAATCGGCCGATTGTTTTGTGTTTTTTTTTTTATTATTTTTTTTAGCATTAGACAATCCATTTAAGAGTTAGTCTTACTTTTATAACAGAAAAAGTTCAAAGTGAAATTGAAAAGGTTATTGGTTCAGGTGAGCCTCAGATGACGCATCGCAAACACATGCCATACACAGACGCTGTAATCCACGAGGTTCAGAGATTCGCTAATATCGTACCAACCAATCTGCCTCATCAGACGACTAAAGATATCACCCTTAAGGGCTTCTTCCTACCAAAAGTAAGTGTCTCGATTTAAGTTTCTCTGTGACTCAAGTATTGAAATGTTTCGATTAATTAGAAATACTATGCAGGTATCTTTTGAATTAGCCGAAAGAATTTGAAGTACAAAATATGGAAGAAAAAACAAAATTCCGCCATAATGCATTGCTTAAAATGGTATTTCAATAGTGATTTTTTTTCTGCTTACAGGCTTGGATGATTATAACATAATAAATACACACATACTTGCATTTCAAAGCCCCCGACGATCCAGCGCAGGCTGATCTGGAGGTCTGCATTGATTCTGAAATGGGTGCCACTGTAACTGTCACTGGTGGCAGAGGTCAGGAGATTAGAAGAGCAAATCTTTTGTTGTTGATGCGCTCTTCTAATTACCAGACTGCTGCAGTCAATCACATGCTGCAGCAGTCACAAAGTCTGCATCTTATAGGACCACTATTGATTAGTTGTAACCAGTGGGGAAACTTGTTGGTAAGTGTTCAGTTAACCTACAGCGCAAGCAAAGGGGATATGAAACATTTCCTATTGTCTATTTAAATCGGTAAGATATCTGTGTAGTATAGGACAGGAAAGGTCTGCTACAGTGGGATATGTTTTTCATCTTCACTTTCTAGTATAACCTTTAAATTCAAGATTCAGTTATTCTAAACTTTTTCCTAAGCACCTTTAAATATATATATATATATGGACACAATACTCGTAAAACAGTACTTCCGACCCATCCTTACCTCTACAGTATATGTCCCTGAAATTGTCTCTTTTGTGTGATTATCCTGTAAGTCAAAGACTGACATCCAGAAAAAGCCTTTAACCATGAGAAGGGTAATCAGCCAAACAAATGGATGGCACCAGATTTTGTAGTTCTATAGTGCAGAATAGTGGTGCTCTAAACCAGAGCTTCCATCAGGGTGGCAGAGGTGGTAGCACTGTCAGAGGCCCAAGAAATCTAATGGCTCAAACTTACCTGTGGTCTGCCACCTACTCACCACCGCTGCAGCATGATAACTGCAGAAACTTGGGTAAACATGATTTCTCACATGTGTAAATGAATACTTCTTAATTACTGTAGTATTCTGTCTGCCCTCTTCCATGGACCCACTAAGTTTGTAGCTTTGGACTGATAGGCTTCTTTAAGAAGATATTAAATGTGTTTTCCATTACTCGGACAATCTCTTCTCAATCTCTAGGTTGTTCTCCAATAGAATAATAACACATACTCAACTCTGATGACTTTGCTTACTGAGTGGTCCGTGCAAAATCAGGGGGAGATATGTCCAATATTGATCCAAGTGTTGAATCGAACTCGACAATTAAAGTCTAGGGGTAAATGGGACAGCACTTGTATGTCATCCGTATGCTGTCCATTTTTACTGATTGATAGATAAGACAAGGTGGGTAAACTATTTTTTCTCATCACTGACAATCACTGTATTTCTCGCACTGATGTCTGAATGATGCCTAACAACCTTTCATATTCACACACCAAAAGTTCAGAAAAGGGTTCAAGATGGCAATGATGAGCATTACTATTGGCCCTCACAATGTGCCCATATTGCGCCCAGATATTATTGATGGGCGTTTTGTGATAAAAGCTCCTTATTTTTTGGTGAAATTCAGAAAGAAAACTCATTCATGAATCTTTTCAGGGTTCTTACATTATTCCATCACTGACATCGGTCCTGCGAGATGATAAGTACTTCAAGAAACCTGACGAATTTTACCCTCAACATTTTCTGGATGCTGATGGAAATTTCATAAAAAACGAGGCCTTTTTACCATTTTCTGCTGGTAAGTATCCTCAGAGGTAAATGTAGTGAACACCTCAACCGCTTCAGCATTTTGGATTCTTATTTCATGATAAACTAAAATTATTACATCATCTGTCTGCTCCTTTTTTGCAGGGAAGAGAAGCTGTGCTGGAGAGAATATGGGTAAAATGGGGCTTTTCCTTTTCTTTACAAAGCTGCTACAGAACTTCACATTCACAGCTCCTCCGATGACAAAGCTGGATCTCACTGCTGCCATTGGCTTCACCCTACGCCCACAGGAGCATGAAATCTGTGCAGTCCCTCGCTACTAATTGACTTCTTGGAAATGTTTAATTCCTTGTGGTTGCCACAGGTACTTTTCCATTAAGCTGCAGCAAAATGCTTGAAAAGTCACAATATTTTTACGCAAAGCGGACTTTTTTCACTGGAGTTTTGAATATCTTCCCGAAGATGGGCAGAACTTGGGCAAGACGGGCGTGAAGCTGGAGTAAGATTGGTGGTGAAGTGCAAAGAGGCTCATGCATCTCTTAATTGGGTACCTCTGACTCTAGCATGGGCCCTCATCAAGACCAATGTCAGTGTTGATGAATCGGGGCCTTAGGGTCTGGTTTGGGGTTATATATATTTTAGGGTGGCTTTGGTTGAATGATTGTATCCCTGCTGGTCTAGGGTATCTTAGTAATTCATATGTTATTAACAGTGATAAGCAAATCAATTTTAAGGTATATCAAAGATTCAGCAAAATGTTTATTTATTTGCCATTTGCCTTCAACGAATCCACCAACCAACAGCCAGATATTTTGCTGAACACGCTCTTGAAGACCCCAGAGCATTCATTTTGCATTGAATAAATTTGAGTTAGGCCTCTTTCACACTTCCGTCGGGCCGACGTACCGACGCACGTTGTGAAAGTTTTGCATGACGTGGGCAGCGGGTGCAGTTTTTTGATGCATCCGCTGCCCATTCTTCAGTCTGGGGAGGAAGGGGCGGAGTGTCGGCCGCGCATGCGCGGTCGAAAATGGCAGACGCGAAGGACAAAAAACGTTCACTTGAACTTTTTTTGTGACGACAGTCCGCCAAAACATGACGGATCCATAGCACGACGGACGCGACCTGTGGCCATCCGTCGCGATCCGTCACCAATACAAGTCTATGGGCAAAAATCGCATCCTGCGAGCACATTTGCAGGATCTGTTTTTTTGCCCAAAACAACAGATTGCGACAGATGCCAAACGACGGAAGTGTGAAAGAGGCCTTAGTCTGCCAAATTATTTGTTATATTTGGTTTCCAAGTGTATAAATATAGTGAATGCAGAGTATTTAATTACATCCTGCCCTAGACACCGATGGGCCCAAACTATCCTTGTGCCTTATGTCAGAAGACCAATACTGTTGAATGGGGAGCCCACTACTCAGTCAACTCTTTCTCAATCCAAAAAAGAGAACATTTCCATTGTATTCACATTTTAGGAAACACCTGTCTTTATTTTCCGGAATGCCTTTCCAATGCTGCTGACCGACAAGAAATATCCAATGCAAAAAAGAGGTGAACAGGCACATCCAACAATAAAAAATCTTCAACCTTTATTTCAAATACATATCTTTAAAAATCCATACAAGGATGATGTGGAATATGAATTGCAGAGTAACAGTACCACAGTTTTACAAATGTTGGAACAATGGAATGGAATGAGGCATATCATTTCATATCCTGTGATATCATTAATCTGTACTCATGTATCCCTCATGATTTGTCCATTCAATTTTTTTCAGACCATCTTGATCGATACAGTTCATATGATTCTGAGCTTAAGGAATTTATTGATATGGCTACTGATTTTTTGTTGAAGCATCATTTTTTCATGTGCAACCATGATTTTTTTCTTCCAGGTAAAGAGATTACCGATGGGGTCATGCTTCTCCCCCTCATTAGCAATCATTTTTGTTTCCTTGTGGGAAGAACAATGCATTTTTTCTGACCACAATCCGTTTTTGTCACATTTGTTCAGGTGTAGTCGATATGTGGATGATATCCTCATCATATGGTTGGGGGAACCTAGGGATTTTATTCATTATATCAATTCTAATGCTTTAAATCTCCGATTCACTTTATTCAACCCATGCAACAGTTCTACATTTATGGATAATTCCCTGCGTGGGAATACTGTATAGAAAAATCTATTAAACTAATCAGTGGTAATACCACATTACCAGCTGATACTTGTCATCCATTTCACACCATTGCTTCTATACCTTATGGGGAGTTCATTGGAGCCAAAAGACTGTGTTCAGATAACGCTGATTTTTCCAGAGAATCTAATAATATTTTCAACAAAGGGGATATACTGATGATATTATAGATACAGCATATTGTAAAGTTTCCTCTGTGCTTCTCCCTGATGCTGTCTGTGCTTAACTACTGTCTGGACTTCTAGTGTGGAACTGTTCGCCCTGAATCTGCTGTGGCTCCTGAGCTCCTGCCTGTCTACTGGTGGACTCCCTGCTGCTGCTGCTCCTTGCTCGGTGCTCTGCCTCTCCACGTTATGCTGCCTTCAGTCCTCTATGCGTCTCCCTGATGCTGTCTGTGCTTAACTACTGTCTGGACCCCTGAATCTGCTGTGGCCTGTAAAGAATCCTGACATCACCATCTCCTCTAGGCCTGTGTTTGTCGGGCTGCAGTGCTGGACTTGTATTGGACTTTCAGCCCAAAAAGGTACACATAGTGACTAGTGATGAGGGAGTATACTCGTTGCTCGGGTTTCCTGAGCACGATCGGGTGATCTCCGAGTATTTGTTAGTGTTCGGAGATTAAGTTTTCATCGCCTCAGCTGAATGATTTACCCGAGCAATGAGTATACTCGCTCATCACTCTTAGTGACCTTCTCCTGTTAATGTCATTCGCTTATAATTCTGGTCTTCTACGTTTTTTAAGTGCCGTGTGCATTTCCACCCATATGATTGCTGGGCTTCTACACTTTAGGGCTGTGTGTGTGCTCATTCATAATATAGCTGGACTTCCTTATTAAACGCGGTGAGCTTACTCTCATACTTAGTGCTGGACTTCCACGTTTAGAGCGTTGTGCACACCTGCGTCATATTACTGTTGGACTGGTTCATATTAGCGGTCACGCCCCACTCTTCGGTTACACTGGACATTTCCATATTGTGCTGTGCATTTGTTACTTTAACAGGAAGTGCTCTGATAGTTTTGTTTCACTTGCATTATTCTATATTGAGCTATGTGTGTATCTATGTGTATGTGCATCTGTGTATGTATGTGTGTGTTTGTGTGTGTATGTATGTGTCTGTACATCTGTATATGTACGTGTGTAGATGCGGTATATATGTGTATGTATATGTGTTAGCGGTATGTGTATACTATATGTAGATATAAGTGTGTGTGTATGTAAGGTATATGTATTTGTATCTGTATGCACGGTAAATGTATGTACATGTATGTGAAATGGAGGACAGGGGGTAGTTGTGGCAGTGGGTGGCAGTACTGGCACACCCTGGCCCTTCGGTGTATTAACACATGGTAGTTCACTCACTTGCAAGTCAGGGTCCATTTCACACTGCCGGGAGACCTTTTTCTTTAACATCACACAATGACAGTCAGAGTCCAGGTTCATCCTCAACAAAACAATTTTATTCTGCTCGTCCAGTTTAGTCACAGAAACAGCACAAGAATATAACTATTCCGTTCCCTGTACTGTCCCTCACTCCTCCAGAAATATCCATCGGATCCGCCGGTCCCACAGCTTCCTTACTGGTCAGACTTACCCACTTCAGGAGTTCCCCACCCACTTCGCTCTCTGAAGGTGAAGTCGAGAAATTACTCTTCCATTCCTTACCAGGCCGTAAGTCTCGGATGTTTAGGGTTGTTCCCACGAAGTTAGCTGCTACCATCTTTAAGCTGCCAAGATATTTCTCCACACTGTGTAACTGTCAGCTCTAAGGCCTTGGATTGCTGGGCTCCTCGGCTTAAATGTTCCCCCTGGACACAACTGTCCTGTCCTTGCTCCTGGCTCACACTCCTTCTCCACACTCCAACTCCACACTGTGTGATTCCAGGAAGCTCCCCAACTAGTCTTTCTTCATAGTCCCTCCTAACTAATCCTATTGGTCTATCTAATCCCTATTCTATTCTATCCAATTGTGCTCCCCCTACTGAGCTAAGTCCTACACTATCCCTATATCTATAGAGCACATGAACATCAGTACGTTTACAATACACGACATATGAAATACACTGTTTCTATGAGGAATATACTGTATTTACACACCATATGACATTCTACCAGGGACGTATGTAGGGAGTGCAGGGCATTAAACTGGCTCTTGTACCCCTTACATATATATGGTATATGTACTGTATGTACTGTGTAAGTGTGTATGTATGGTATGTGTATGTATTGTATATGTGTGTGTATCTGAGTGTATGTATGGTATACAGCACAGACCAAAAGTTGGGACACACCTTCTCATTTAAACCTGATACAACTGTGAAGTGAAAACCATTCCCGGTGACTACCTCTTGAAGCCCATCAAGAGAATGCCAAGAGTGTGCAAAGCAGTCATCAAAGGAAAAAGTGGCTACTTTGAAGAACCTAGAATATAAGACATAATTCCAGTTGTTTCAAACTTTTTTGTTAAGTATATAATTCCACATGTGTTAATTCATAGGTTTGATGCCTTCAGTGTGAATGTACAATTTTCATGAAAATACAGAAAAATCTTTAAATGAGAAGGTGTGTCCAAACTTTTGGTCTGTACTATATATATATATATATATATATAGCTATTACCTATTACCTATTAGGTAAATTAGGTTACCTCATTTTTCAGGCTATAAGACGCACTTTTTTCTTTCAAAAATGTGGAGGAAAACATGGGGTGTCTTATGGTCTGGACGTCCTTAATTTGGCTGTTGTGGGGTTAGGAAGTGGCAGTGGCGGAGCAGCGGGTCACAGGAGGTGGGAGCCAGCTGCTGGGCTACACTCCTGTGCCGGCTGCTAAAAAGAATTAAATATTCACTCCATTCCATGCCCATTTCTCTTTAACAGCGAGCACAGTATTAGCCGCAGCAGCCGGCTTCTTGCAGCTACCAGGCTTTCGAGTATCAGGCTACTTAAGGCAATGAATATTCACTTCTCTCCACTCCCGTAGGTGTGGAGTGCAATGAATATTCCTTCCCATTAGTGAAAGTTCGGCAGCTGCAGGAACCTGACGGCTGTGGCTAACACCGTGCTAGCTAAAGAGCAATGAATATGCACTGCGCTCCACGCACATAGTCCCGGTGTGAAGAACAGTGAGTATTCCAGCAGCTGTCCTTGGCAGCTTGTAGGCAGTGCATGACTTCACTGCCAGGCGCAGCTTACAAGCATAAAGCAGCTGCTGGCATCAGAGTAGTAGGCTGGGAGGCCGCGCAGGGAAGCTAAGAATTTTTTTTTGCTTTATTTTTCTGCTGGGGGCCATGCATATAAGGATGGGGAAGGGGGCCAATCATATCAGGATAAGGATGGGGCCATGCATACCGAGATTGGGCACTGCATACCAGGATAAGAATTGGGGCCATGCATTCCACAATGAAGATGAGGCCAATCATACCAGGGTAAGGATGGGTCCACGCATACCAGAACAGAGATGGGGTCCTTGCATACCAGGATAGGGATTGGGGCCAATCATACTAGGATAAGGATGGGGTCATACATACCAGAATAGGGATAAAGGAGTCGTGTGTACCAGGAAGGGGGTTATTAAGTATAGAATTGACAAGATATTTTGCTTCCATTTTTTTTCTAATTTCCTCCTCTAAAACCTAGGTGCGTCTCATGGTCCAATGCATCTTATAGTCCAAAAAATACAGTAATTGCATATTTTTCATTTAGTTTGTGGGTGTGTTTTTACATGCTTTTTAATTGTATTTTAGACTCTGCGTTTTTTGTTTCTTCCACATTTGTCATATTTTCAATAAAGCTACTTTGTTTTTGATACTATCTGGTATTCGGTATTGCCAAAATTTTATTGAAATAGTCAAGTGCGGATTGCATGCAGTTTTAATGTGTTTCCGCCATACAAACGCACTAAATATTCATGTGCGATATTTTCCTGTGGATTATCCAAATCTAGTGCAAGGCTTTTAAAAAGATCAGCTCATAAACTCAGTGTACCCACAAGAGAAATTGACATGTTATGGATTTGCAACACAAAACAAAGGTTCAGTTTACGCCGAGTTAAAAAAAAAAGCACAGTGGGTATGAGATTTCTAGAACTGTAGGATGGTGTGTTTTTGATGAAGCAAAAATGCGTAGAGTCAAAAACTCACCTTGTATATGCAACCAAACACATAAAAAATGCATTAAATTCATACATGACTATATCAATAACATTTTGTTAATGCCAAATGCCAGGTAGCATTAAAAACAAAGCGGCTTTATTCAAAACATGATGGACTAAATACAGACAAAAAATGCAGTGTCAAAAATATATGTAAAAAATGCACTCAAAAACTAAATAAACAAGCACATGTAGGGGCAGAAATGCTACATAAAATCTGGAACATCCAAAACTCTCCAAAAGCTTCTTGTGTAAATGTGGCCTCCGAGTAAGTTTGCACAATGAGTGTTTGCTATGTCTCTGATGTTGCAGGCGTTTTGCAGTGTTTCTGAACCTATCATGTAAATTATGTTAAGTTCCAAGTTTTTGGTGAGTTTTAACTGCATATGTTCGAAAAGATGCAAGTAACCTATTTTACGTAATGCGTACACGAATGTTATAGATACATAGTGTTCTAATTATTTTAAAAATATAGATCTGAACATTGTGATATTCATTTGTATTTAGCCCACGAGTGTCTGATACCCGTTTGACCAATTGCCTCCAGAAGTCACATTATTAGTAAATTGTCCACCTGTGTGTGATTTATTTCCATTATAACTACTACTTAACTTAAGTGAAGGCCTGAGAGGTTTGTTTGGTAACATCAGGGATCAAACGGCATCATGAAAACCAATGAGCACACCAGACAGGTCAGGGATAAAGTTGTGGAGAAGAGTAAGGCTGGGATAGGTTATATAAAAAATAGCCCGAGCTCTGAACATCTCATAGAGCATTTTCAATCCATTATCCACAAATGGATGACACAGCTGCAAACCTACCGAGAAATGGCCGTCCACCCAAACTGACATCTAGAGCAAGGAGAACACTCTGGAGGAGCTGCAGAGAACCACAGCTCAGGTGAGAGAATCTGTTCACAGGACAAATGCTAGGTCATATTCACATGTTCAGTATTTGATTAGCATTTTACATCAGTATTTGTAAGCCAAAATCAGGAGTGGGACACTCAGAGGAAAAGCATAATATAAAAATGTCACCATGTCTGTATTTTTCTCCCAATCTTGTTTTTTCAAAATAATAATAATAATAATAATAATAATAATTTTATTTCTATAGTGCTAACATATTCCGCTTTACATTTTAGAAGGGACTTGTACAGACAATAAAAGACTAATACTGTTGTAAAATACTGACCAAACACTAAACGTGCAAACATGGCCTTAGTCGTATACTCCAACATCATGCTGTGGGGAGGCTTTTCTCCAGCAGTGGCAGGGAAGCTGGTCAGAGTTAAGGGGAAGATGGATGAAGCTAAATACCGGGCAATCCTGGAGTAAAACTTGTGAGATAATGCAAAAAACTCGAGTCAATGACCCTAAACATATTGCCAGAGCTACAACAAATGGTCAAATGGTTTCCATCACAGTATATTAATGTGTGTGAAAGTCACAGTCACATTTCAGACTTAAATCCCATTGGGAATCTGTGGCAAAAAGTGAAAATTACTGTGGCAAGACGTGAAAATTACTGTCCACAGACGTCTCCATCCAACCTCACTGAGCGGGCGTGCAATGAAGAAAGGACAAAAATGTCACTTCTAGATGTGCTAAGCTGATAAGGAAAGACCGCAAAAGACTTGTATTAGTAATTGCAGCAAAAGATAGCCCTACAAAGTATTAACTCAGGGGAACTGAAAACGAATGCACCTCACAATTTTCAGATTTATATTTCTAAAATAAATAGAAACCATGGATCACTTCCTTTACTCTTCACAAATATTTCCTAGTTAGTGTAGGTATATCACATGAAATCCCAATAAAATACATTTAAGTTTGCAAGTATAATGTAAAAAAATGTGGAAAGGTTCACAGGGTATGAATACTTTTTCAAGGCACTGCATAACATAATAGGAACAGTAAGACATTTTTTACGTACAGTATAAACGAATGTTTGCCCCCCCGCCCAAACATATGAAATATGACGGGGGTCTCATGTCCACATAGACCTGAGTTACCTCAGGCAGTGGTAAACAAGAGTCAGTGAAGGGTCAGAGGCTGTGCTATTTTTAAAGTAAAGTGGCTTAAACCAGTTTTTACTGGTTTTTGTGTGCTCAATTTTCTGACAATGTGATTGGTTTCTATCAATTTGGCGGTTCTTTGGTTGATATATAAGACTGATTCCTGTCAGCGCCTGTCACTCCGCTGGCGCTTGAAGAAAGAAGAGCCCACCCTCCCTCCCGCTATTTTAGCATTTGTTTTCCTGTCGTTCGGTTTTATTTGTGGGGTAAAAATCACCATTCAATGGGTGGATTTGGCTACTGGATGAATTTTTGGATATGGACTTTTGAATTTATTTATTGGTATTTATTCGAGTTGTATGTTACCCAAAATAAAACCTCACGGCCAATTTTTATTCCATCAATAAAGGTGTCTTGTCATTTATTTATTAATGGGTCTTATGGGGACATGTTTATTCCTTTGAACATTTTTTGCAACATTTCTCATTAAACATATTGGAAACGACATAGTCGGCATGCGCCCTTAGGAACACTTCACAGTTTGTCTTTTTGTTGAGCTTTTGGGAACAGAATCTGAGCCAAAACTCTAAAAAAATCCACTAAAAAAAATCTTGGCGTTTCTATTAGCTGTATAAATAATACTCAAAATCTGTAGTAGCCCGATCTATACAGATCCACACTTCTTAGCCGATTTGGGCGAAATCTGGCAAGCCACCTCTCCACCCACAGGAGCAGAATACCGCGCACGTTACCTCTTGCTAGCGTCCTCCCGTCATGAGATTGGGAAGTTAGGCCCTACACATATAAAGGAGAAATGTGAAGGTGAAAGTAAACGTGCTGAGGGGAAAACAACAGTTGTGACTGACAGGGATGGATTATAGCGACGGCGCCAAAGAGTCGCTGCTACAGGGGCCGCACCACCACACACAACACACAAACTTTCACAAACACCATACAAACATCACACAGACAGCACACATACACCAACCCACAAGCACAACACCACACAAATGCAACAACACACCTCACAAACACCAGACCACTCTAGACACACCCAACACAAACACCACCCTTCAAATACAGCAACACCACCCCATAAATACCACATGCACACCACACACACACACATGCACATGTGTGAAAATGACCGCATACAACATATGCAACGTGTGCAAAGATGTAGGCAGGATGACTTGGAATCGCCTGGTATGTGCTGCTCAAATGGGAAAGTCAGTTTGACACCTTTAGATCTACCTCCTGAACCACTTCTTTCATACATGTCAGGAACAACTCCCGAGTCCAAGCATTTTCTGCAAAATATTAGGAGGTACAATTCATCTTTCCTGATGACATCCTTTGGTACGACAGCTGTACTCCAGGAAGCAGGAATTATGCCAACTTTTAAAGTCCAGGGCCAAGTATATCACAAAATCGGTTCAATGCTTCCTGTAGCAAATGAAGATCCATAGTTAATGCCGATATGTTTTTTGGGAGATGAACAAATGCAAGCTGATAGATATTGTGAAGCTATACTTGAGACAAAAAGAGAGATTGTGTTGAATTTGCAAAGATTTTCCATCAGCACAATCAGTTAGTAAACCTTTTCAAAGTTGCCTTAGAAAGAATGCCAGGTGATGAATATCAAGTTGTAATAAGAGCAGACAAGACACCGGTTGGCGAGCATAAAAGGCGATTTCATTCTCCCATTGATAACAAAGTAGCTATTGTAATGCTTGGACAGGACTTGACACTGGTATTTTTGAGTTATTGTGGTAAAGAGGGATAACCTCACCCAACCCCTTATACCCGTTTACCCTCCACTTACATAAAGATTACCCCAAATAAAAACATGGACAACAATTTTTCTTTAGAACATTATAGGCCACAGCCACCTTTATTTAACATAAACAATAACCCATTGAAATTAACTACATTAACTTTAATACTAGGGGGAGTCCTTGAAGCTCCCAAGAATCTGGTGATTAATAAAGCATAACGTGAACATAACATAAAACCAATTTACTCCCAGCCGTTACCACACTGGCTTGGGAGCACCAAAAGCCCTGCGGGTTTACTGTTCACGATACAATTCTAGGGGATCCAACCACCCTGCCAATGGATCCCCAGACCAATTTCTACCAACTCCAAGGACTCCCCCCAGACGCCACGGCCACAATGACCCAAAAAAGAAACAACCTTATAAAAACAGTAGCCTCACTAACCCCAAAACAAAAGCAAAAATTTGGGCGGGAGGGCGGGACAATTCCTATATCCAGAGAGCGGGAACTGATGGGACTCCACCCCTAACCAGACCCTAAATACTACCCCGCTAAGCCAACCCCTTAATTAACCCTCACTCCACCCTCCAACCCATTGTCATGCTGGCCTCCGCCCAGCCGTGGGGGAGGGAGACAGCTCTGCTCCGGTCATTCCTTTCAAAGCCGAGATATAATTATTCATCGACGAAGCAACAATCTTCAACGTATTGCAGAAACACATAGATCATATCAGCTATGGACTTTGATGCCTACCAAATAACGATCAGACATGGGTCTTCTAACCACATTTTACAGTGTAGGCAATTTTTCATCAATTTATAGTTGATATGTATGCCAATGTGGAAAGTGAGCATCTTTTGTACATACGATTGAACCAACAAAAACTTAAGAGTGGATGAATGCATTCATTTAAGGGATGCTGTTGCTAATGATGGCAATGTGGCTGACATTGGGTGTATGCTTATTTTACCAGCTACATTTACTGGAAGTCCCAGACATATGCATGAGTATGCTCAGGACGCCATGACATATGTTCGGATATATGGTCATCCTGATTTGTTTATTACAGTTATATGTACTCCAACTTGAACAGAGATAAAGGAAGAGCTTCTGAATGGTCAAAGCCCCTCTGATCGACATGATTTAACAGCAAGGGTTTTTAAACAAAAAATTATCAAGCTCATAGATGAATTTACAAAGTGTTACATTTTTGGTGAAAGTCAGTGTTGGATGTATTCAATTGAGTGGCAAAAAGAGGTCTTCCACATGCTCATTTACTCATATGACTAAAGGATAAGATACACCCTGATCAATTTAACATATTGTCTGCGAGCAAAGCCGCGGGTAATCTACTAGTCGGTTTATAAAATAAAAATTGAAGTGACGGTTCCACTTTAAAGGGAACCTATCATCAGAAACAAAACTATTAATCAGCAGATATGGGGCTAATGTTCAGGTTAATAGTATCACGTGAGTGGTGCTGATTAAGTCACCACTCTGAGTATACAGAGCGCAGGGCATGACTGACACTGTCTCTGCATTGGGGCCGGATTTCAATCGATGCCGGTAGCACGGTTACAATTGCTGCTTTGTAGTGCTATCCCAGTGACTGAAATTGGAATGTCGCCAGTGGGGAATAAATGTAATTTTCTCCCCACAATATTTGGCTATGTTCGAGTGCCGAACTGGTTAATAATGCTGTTAATCTGCAGATTAACCCCATATCTGCAGGTTATCAGCATTTTTCTATGGTAGCAGGTTCTCTATAAATATGGATACACTGTATATTCATGATAGAAGTCAGCGAGATGTAAGGAACTGGTTGGTTTATGGTAGTAATCTTTCACTATTGTAAATTTTGTTGTACCACAAATCTATCTAGGCAATTATTTACGAGGTATAGCACATATCTTATGGGCCTTTGGACTGGCAGTGAATCCCACCCTAGGGTTGAGGTCTAGTGTAGCTCCAAGAGGAGCCTGGAATGTGAAGTTCTGCAGTAGTTTTGTGAAGAACATGAACAGCTCCATTTTGGCCAAGTTCTCTCCAGCGCAACTTCTCTTACCTAAAACAAAAAATATGAAATAAAAGATAAAAAATGTATATTCTTTAAAAGGAAAAACACAAGGTAAAGTATGCTTCCAAAAATGGGCATTTAAACACTTTGATTGGTATAGCGAACTGCAGTGTGCAGGCTCCAGGAAAGGTCAGAGAGGCCCAGCACCTGCGCACTGCAGTACTTGGCTCTGCCCTCAACAGATTAGTATGCCTGCGCAGGAGCCACGACACAAAGCAAGGAAGATGACGACATCGCATGAACATGGGAGATGCCGGACTCGGACCTGCAACTCTCATCAGACCGGACCGCTCCTGGGTGAGTATAAAAAAACTTGTTTTTCTTATCTTTCAGGTTAGATTGGGGGGTTATCTACAGCATTATAGAATGCTGTAGATAAGCCTTGAAATGTAGTGGCCGCAGCTTATAGCTGAAAAACGAGGTGACAGGTTCCTTTTAAAGTGAGAGCACAAGCACATTGTAAAATGCCCCCAGCTGACATCTGGGAGGCATTTAAAGCTATTCCTCCTAGGTGTCTCCCAGCCAATAGCTGCCATGGCATCTCAATTGAATTAAAATCAGGACTTTGACTAGGCCACTCCAAAGTCTTTATTTTGTCTTTTTTAAGCCATGAAAAACATGCAAAATAACAGGAAATCAGGAAGAGGGCAAATACTTTTTCACACAACTGTATGTTTACAAAAAATTAAGTTATGACAAAAAAAATGGAAATTGACCCTGTTTTGAAAGGGTTAAAAGATTGCTTTGAATTGGGTGGGCTTTTCAGTGTTGAAATTCTCTCATCCTTATTACTCCTAAAATAAGACAACTGAAAGGATCACTCACCAGCTGAAAAGGGTATAAATGCTTCTTTCCTTACAAAATTTCCACTGGAATCCAGAAAGTGTTCTGGGTAAAACTCATCAGCTTTTACAAAATGATCTTTGTCATAAAGAGCGGAGGTAAGCAGCGGAATCACATGTGTGCCCTGAAAGAAGTGATATTTACAATGGAACTTAATAAATTAGATTTATCACTGAGGTCGGTACACAGGAACAGCAGGATTGTAATGGAGGATAAAAAGATAATGAGTAGTTAGACAGAGGTCGGGAAACAGGAGAAGTAGGATTGTAATGGTAAAAAAACAGGTAGCGTAGTGGATAGCCAGAGGTCGGAACACAAGAGCAGCAGGATTGCAATGGAGGATAAGCAGGTAGCTTAGTCAATGGATTGCCAGAGGTTGGTACACAGTGGCAGCAGGATTGTAATGGAGGATAAGCAGGTAGTGTAGTCAGTTGATAGCCAGAGGTGGGTACATAAGAGCAGCATGAATGTAATGGAGGATAAGCAGGTATAGTGAAATCTTAAATAAAGGGAGCTGAGAGCTCAAAATTCTCGCTATTAGGTAAGTACAAGGCCAGGTTTAAGTAGGGTGTCCAATCAAGGAATCACACAATGAGCCAATCAGTAAAACACAGTGTGGAGCCGATCAGGTATCTGAACTAGCAGGGAGCTGTACATAGAGCTGAATAACTCAAAGGGAAAAGCTTCTGCCTGGTGCACAGGAGTTACCAGGTAACACCATGATGTCATTTGAAGCATACTCAATTTTGGAGGTGTCAAAAGGGTGAAGATGAAAGAGAACATTGGAGCTGGAGGTAGGAATACTGCCATGACAGATGAGTGGTGGGTGAGGTGAGCAGAATATTTTTTTATTGTGAAACTGCTTGCAGTTTGATTTTAGCAAACTAAATTACAAAATATTCGGGTTTTGACTAATCCAAACTTTTTTTTGAGAAATTTCAAATCAAATGAATCATCTCTAGCCACATTACAGGAAGGATGTTGCCATAATGTCAATATTGCACAAAAAAATTTGTAAATTGTGTAGGGAACGAATGAAGTCCAAACACAATTCGGAACTTTTAATAAATTATCCTAGGACATTCCAAAAAGGAGTCAAAATAAAGTGCATAAGCAAGTGGCAACGAGCTGCAGCCCCAGGGAATAACCTGTAAGGACTATGTACAGCGGGTCTTATCAATGCACAAAAATACAACAGCTGTGGGTTATTATATCTTATTTTGAATGTTGTTTGAACTTCTTTTTTTCCTTTGTAATGTACAGAGGTTTTTATATAATGGATTGTTCTTGTTGTTGATACAATATTGACTTCGAATTGTGATATTATCTCTGCGGTGATTTTGACACTTTGCCATGTGACTTATTTTTAACAGTTATTCTTGTGAGATTCTATAAAGAATTTAATTTTTAACAGTAAGCTCTGCTGGTATTTCTAACAGTCTGTTTTTATGTATAAATTTGTATTAGGACATATCATGCAATCAAAATGTGTACACGAATAAAACAATTAAATAACAGTAATTATATTTACTATTTAAAACAGAAAAAAAATGCCACACACAAACTTCCCCCTTATATCTAAATTTTGATTGTAATATACAGGGTGGGCCATTTATATGGATACACATAAATAAATTGGGAATGGCTGGCGATATCAACTTGTAAATAACTCATGAAAGTTACGTTAAAACCAAGCACACCATTTGTTTTTTCTTGTGAAATTCTCAAAAAGTTTGATGTGTCACATGACCCTCTTCCCATTAGAAGAAATAAAGCTGGATCCAAAATGGTCAACTTCAAAATGGCCGCCATGGTCACCACCCATCTTGAAAAGTTTCCCCCCTCCCATATAATAATATGCCACAAACAGGAAGTAGATATCACCAACCATTCCCATTTTATTTAGGTGTATCCATATAAATGGCCCTCCCTGTATTATAAAACTACTGCATTGTATAGTACAAGTAACTAAATAGGTTCAAAACTCCAAAAGGGTAAAAAAAAACCAAGAATAACATGATAAAAAATAAATAAATAAATCCCCAAATTTAAAAAGTTTAAATCAACTCAATTTTCCTGTTATTTAAATAAAAAAACTATTACTGTACATTACAAAAAATTGCTAGCAATGCGTCTGTAGCAGTCCGAACTAAAACAATATTGGAATATTTTTCAGAGAGTCAGAGAGAACATTTTTTCGAAAAGTTAAAAATTTAATTTGAAGAATTGCAATTTTTGTTTTTGTCTCCTTCAGAAAATGTTATAACAAGTCATCAAATTTAAAATGTCTCCCAAAAAGGTACCAATAAAAACCCCAGCTTGATTCTTGAAACACAAACCCTCATACAATATTGACCGGAAAATATAAGTTAGGGTATGTGCACATGAAGTCTTAGTTAGAGTTGAACGAATTTGTTCGGATTCGGTTCCGAATAAGATTGTTAGCGGTTGTAAGCGAATATTGTTTCTGCACTATTCTTCGAACACAGCCGAACGTCATTAGAGTCAATGGGTGTTGAAATTACCGAATATGTTCGGAACCAATCATTCAACATACATTCGGCACGATAGTCTTCGAATATGGCTAAATCAGATTCGGAGACAAATTCGCTCATCTCTAGTCTTAGTCCCGATAGTCAGAAAAATGAAACTATAAGAGTATATGCAGACATCGTCTTTTTTAGGAGATTTATGCCTGAAAGCCGTTTGGAAAACGAGAGTGGTGGCTGTAACTACACCCCTAGTAACAGCTGGTCCTAATGCTGAGCTGCAGACAGTCTGACTCGGTGTCATTGTTAGAGCTGCTGCTTTCTATACTCTAAGTGATGACTGGACCTTGAACATGTCTGGAACCCAAATGTTGCCAGGAAGAAATAAGTTTACTTCCTTGCAACAGCGGGGGTCTTATTGCCCGCACCTGGCAGGTTCAGAACACTATTAACCTGTAGATTTTCCCAATATCTGTAGGCTAGTAGTGTTTTTACGTGACAGGTTTCCTTTAATGTTACACATCATAGACGGGAGAAGAAATGCAAAAAGATCAATTCGAATTGTTTCAATAAAAACATCAATAAATTCCATGCATCCAAAGTTGATTCCGTTGGAAAATACAGCTCAACACATAAAACTATCTGTAAAACAGCTGCATTGACAGAAATAATAAAAAAGTTATGAAGAAGAAGAAAAATAATCGCTTGGTCCTTTTGGTCCAAAGCAGGAGAAACATCACGGAAGCTGATGTGTGTAGAATAGCTTTGTGACTAAAGTTAAATCAGTTGCTTTAGTGTATGGGCTTCACCCTGAGGAGCAATGAGGAATATGGGCCTATGGGCTATGGCCACTGAATTTGGAAATTTTGAGACATGGATAACATAAATGACCATGTGCAAGTAGCCTTGTTTTACAATCCATGGTAGATCACACATGTCGCCAAAATAACAAGATAACTAATAAGCCTCAATATCTATTTATCTTACCTTGGGTAGGAGATATCCCCTAAAATTTACATCCTGAGTGGTAGCGTGGGGCACATTAGTTGGAACAATGTTTCCAAAACGTTGAATCTCATTGATGACGGCATCAGTATACGGCATGTCTTTTCGATGATTCACTTGGGGTTCGGCCAAACCAATAACTCTTTCAATTTCACTTTGGACCTTTTCTATTTCACGAGTTTAAAAAAAAAAAACATAAGACCATACATAACAATAGTATTTATTAAACACTTTTTTTCATCACGATTTCAGCACATTTAGAACCTGATTTATCATTTGCGCTTTTTTAGATTCACTTTTTGTTTAGGTCTTGTGGCATTTTATGCTGTTTTTAATGCCAAAATTTTCAAGGGTTTTTGTCAAAGTAAAACTTGCTTTTTGTTTTCTTTTTTTTTTGAGTGCAAAAAGTTGCATGCTCCCAAAAAAGGTTGCATGCAACTCAAGTACAGTTGTGCTCAAAAGTTTACATACCCTGGCAGAATTTTTGCTTTCTTTGCCTTTTGTCAGAGAATATGAATGATAACACCAAAACGTTTTCTCCACTCATGTTAAGTGGTTGGGTGAAGTCATTTATTGTCAAACTACTGTGTTTTCTCCTTTTAAATCATAATGACGACCCAAAACATTCAAATGACCCTGATCAAAAGTTTACATACCCTGGTGATTTTGGCCTCATACCATGCACAGACGTTGACACAAATGGGTTTGAATGGCTACTAAAGGTAACATGCTCACCTGTGACCTGTTTTCTTGTAAACAGTGTGTGTGCACAAAAGCTGAGTGAGTTTCTGGGATCCAGACAGACTCTTGCATCTTTCATCCTGCCCCTGTGATGTATATGCACCAGCTTTTCCTGTGATGCATATGCCCCAGTGCTTCCGGTGATGTATATGCCCCCAGCCTCTCCTGTGATCTATATACCCCAGCTTCTCCTGTGATGTATATGCCCCAGTCTCTCCTGTGATCTATATGCCCCAGTGTCTCCTGTGATGTATATGCCCCAGTGTCTCCTGTGATGTATATGCCCCAGTGTTTCCTGTGATGTATGTGCCCCAGTGTCTCCTGTGATGTATGTGCCCCAATGTCTCTTATGGATGTATATGCTAAAGCATGCCCAGCATCTCCTGTGGTGCATATTCTCCAACCCCAGTATATTCTGTATTAGATCTATGCTCCTGCCCAGGCATCTCCTGTGTGACATATATGTTCCAGTCCCAGTGTCTCCAATGTAATGTATATGTTGCAGTCCCAGTGTCTCCTATGTGGTGTATATACAACAGTCTGTGTTTCATGTGTGATGTATATACTGCAGATCCCCATTGCTTGAGTTCTATAATTGTTACTTGGGCATTGATGAATTTTCTACTCTGGGGATACTTGCAGTGTAATATACATGTGGAAAAACAGCTGCGAGTAGCCATATAATCAATACCATCTAATATCATATTTTGCACCAAAAAGAAGCAACTGCAGCCATCACGTTATGGGTGAGTTAGTTTTTTTGTTTGATCTAATAGTTGATAATTTTATATGACTTCTGAATGATAGTATAAATATCCAAATGGCCCCTGGCAGAAAAAAGGTTTCCCACACCTGCCATAGAAGGACCAGAGTTTATTTGCGCCAAAAGTTGCAAGCAATGAATCAGCCGAAAACATCTGGATTACAAGAAGAACGGCCACAATAGTGAAAAGGAATAAAGAAGCAGATGAAGTAGAACATAGATTTTAAAATACGGTATGTGCAATTAAAAATAATAATTCAACGCAAAACAAATAACTTTTAGCTGGAAAAAATAAAGTACAATTAATGCAACTGCATAATGAATTGTGCCCTTAGTCCATAGTTTTTGGTCTTGAGGTGGTCATGATACACTTGCTGAATGCTGCAATCATCCTTAGGGTATGTGCACACAATGCGGAAAACGCTGCGGATCCGCAGCGTTTCCGCAGCTGCTGGTCCCGCAGCAGTTTCCCAGGAGTTTACATTACAATGTAAACCTATGGGAAACAAAAAAGGCTGTGCACAGGCTGCGTAAAAAAAACGCGCGGAAACGCAGCGGTTTACATTCCGCAGCATGTTACTTCTTTCTGCGGATTCCGCAGCGGTTTTACAGCTTCTCCTATAGAAAACTGCAGTTGTAAAACCGCAGTGAAATCCGCAGAAAAACCGCGGTAAATCCACAGTAAATCCGCGATAAATCTGCAGCAAAAATGCAGCATTTTTGCCTTGCAGATTTATCAAATCTGCTGCGGAAAAATCCGCAGTGGACCATTATACGTGTGCACATAGCCTTAAACCCCAATGTTTCCCTATATTTGGAATTCTGGCCATGGACAATCTTTTGTAACTGCTTCTCTCATAGAGTAACATTAAGATTATACTTGCTCAAAAGTCCTTTAGAAGCCGTAGGCATGTACACACTTATGTTGCGTTAGCCTCTTTTTAATCTTTAACCCCTTCATGACCCAGCCTATTTTGACCTTAATGACCTTGCCGTTTTTTGCAATACTGACCAGTGTCCCTTTATGAGGTAATAACTCAGGAACGCTTCAACGGATCCTAGCGGTTCTGTGATTGTTTTTTCGTGACATATTGGGCTTCATGTTAGTGGTAAATTTAGGTCAATAAATTCTGCGTTTATTTGTGATAAAAACGGAAATTTGGCGAAAATTTTGAAAATTTCGCAATTTTCACATTTTGAATTTTTATTCTGTTAAACCAGAGAGATATGTGACACAAAATAGTTAATAAATAACATTTCCCACATGTTTACTTTACATCAGCACAATTTTGGAAACAAAATTTTTTTTTGTTAGGAAGTTATAAGGGTTAAAATTTGACCAGCGATTTGTCATTTTTACAACGAAATTTACAAAACCATTTTTTTTAGGGACCACCTCACATTTGAAGTCAGTTTGAGGGGTCTATATGGCTGAAAATACCCAAAAGTGACACCATTCTAAAAACTGCACCCCTCAAGGTACTCAAAACCACATTCAAGAAGTTTATTAACCCTTCAGGTGCTTCACAGCAGCAGAAGCAACATGGAAGGAAACAAATGAACATTTAACTTTTTAGTCACAAAAATTATCTTTTAGCAACAATTTTTTTATTTTCCCAATGGTAAAAGGAGAAACTGAACCACGAAAGTTGTTGTCCAATTTGTCCTGAGTACGCTGATACCTCATATGTGGGGGTAAACCACTGTTTGGGCGCACGGCAGGGCTTGGAAGGGAAGGAGCGCCATTTGACTTTTTGAATCAAAAATTGGCTCCACTCTTTAGCGGACACCATGTCACGTTTGGAGAGCACCCGTGTGCCTAAAAATTGGAGCTCCCCCACAAGTGACCCCATTTTGGAAACTAGACGCCCCAAGAAACTTATCTAGATGCATAGTGAGCACTTTGAACCCCCAGGTGCTTCACAAATTGATCCGTAAAAATGAAAAAGTACTTTTTTTTCACAAAAAAATTCTTTTAGCCTCAATTTTTTCATTTTCACATGGGCAACAGGATAAAATGGATCCTAAAATGTGTTGGGCAATTTCTCCTGAGTACACCAATACCTCACATGTGGGGGTAAACCACTGTTTGGGCACATGGTAAGGCTCGGAAGGGAAGGAGCGCCATTTGACTTTTTGAATTAAAAATTATTTCCATCGTTAGCGGACACCATGTCGCGTTTGGATAGCTCCTGTGTGCCTAAACATTGGCGCTCCCCCACAAGTGACCCCATTTTGGAAACTAGACCCCCCAAGGAACTTATTTAGATGCCTAGTGAGCACTTTAAACCCTCAGGTGCTTCACAAATTGATCTGTAAAAATGAAAAAGTACTTTTTTTTCACAAAAAAATTCTTTTCGCCTCAATTTTTTCATTTTCACATGGGCAGTAGGATAAAATGGATCATAAAATTTGTTGGGCAATTTCTCCCGAGTACGCCGATACCTCATATGTGGGGGTAAACCACTGTTTGGGCACTTGGCAGGGCTCGGAAGGGAAGGCGCGCCATTTGACTTTTTGAATGGAAAAGTAGCTCCAATTGTTAGCGGACACCATGTCGCGTTTGGAGAGCCCCTGTGTGCCTAAACATTGGAGCTCCCCCACAAGTGACCCCATTTTGGAAACTAGACCCCCCAAGGAACTTATCTAGATGCATATTGAGCACTTTAAACCCCCAGGTGCTTCACAGAAGTTTATAACGCAGAGCCATGAAAATAAAAAATAATTTTCCTTTCCTCAAAAATGATTTTTTAGCCTGGAATTTCCTATTTTGCCAAGGATAATAGGAGAAATTGGACCCCAAATATTGTTGTCCAGTTTGTCCTGAGTACGCTGATACCCCATATGTGGGGGTAAACCACTGTTTGGGCGCACGGCAGGGCTCGGAAGGGATGGCATGCCATTTGGCTTTTTAAATGGAAAATTAGCTCCAATCATTAGCGGACACCATGTCACGTTTGGAGAGCCCCTGTGTGCCTAAACATTGGAGATCCCCCAGAAATGACCCCATTTTGGAAACTAGACCCCCAAAGGAACTAATCTAGATGTGTGGTGAGCACTTTGAACCCCCAAGTGCTTCACAGAAGTTTATAACGTAGAGCCATGAAAATAAAAATAAAAAATTATTTTCTCAAAAATGATCTTTTAGCCTGCAATTTTTTATTTTCCCAAGGGTAACAAGAGAAATTTGACCCCAAAAGTTGTTGTCCAGTTTCTCCTGAGTACGCTGATACCCCATATGTGGGGGTAAATCACTGTTTGGGGACATGCCGGGGCTCGGAAGTGAAGTAGTGACGTTTTGAAATGCAGACTTTGATGGAATGCTCTGTGGGCGTCACGTTGCGTTTGCAGAGCCCCTGATGTGGCTTAACAGTAGAAACCCCCCACAAGTGACCCCATTTTGGAAACTAGACCCCGAAAGGAACTTATCTAGATGTGTGGTGAGCACTTTGAACCCCCAAGTGCTTCATAGAAGTTTATAATGCAGAGCCGTGAAAATAATAAATACGTTTTCTTTCCTCAAAAATAATTATTTAGCCCAGAATTTTTTATTTTCCCAAGGGTAACAGGAGAAATTGGACCCCAATAGTTGTTTTCCAGTTTCTCCTGAGTACGCTGATACCCCATATGTGGGGGTAAACCACTGTTTGGGCACATGCCGAGGCTCAGAAGGGAAGTAGTGACTTTTGAAATGCAGACTTTGATGGAATGGTCTGCGGGCGTCACATTGCGTTTGCAGAGCCCCTGGTGTGCCTAAACAGTAGAAACCCCCCAAAAGTGACCACATTTTAGAAACTAGACCCCCCAAGGAACTTATCTAGATATGTGGTGAGCACTTTGAACCCCCAAGTGCTTCACAGACGTTTACAACGCAGAGCCGTGAAAATAAAAAATCATTTTTCTTTCCTCAAAAATGATGTTTTAGCAAGCATTTTTTTAGATTCACAAGGGTAACAGGAGAAATTGGACCCCAATAATTGTTGCGCAGTTTATCCTGAGTACACTGATACCCCATATGTGGGGGTAAACCACTGTTTGGGCACACGTCAGGGCTCGGAAGCGAGGGAGCACCATTTGACTTTTTGAATACGAGATTGGCTGGAATCAATGGTGGCGCCATGTTGCGTTTGGAGACCCCTGATGTGCCTAAACAGTGGTAACCCCTCAATTCTACCTCCAACACTAACCCCAACACACCCCTAACTCTAATCCCAACTGTAGCCATAACCCTAATCACAACCCTAACCACAACCCTAATTCCAACCCTAACCCTAAGGCTATGTGCCCACGTTGCGGATTCGTGTGAGATATTTCCGCACCATTTTTGAAAAATCCGCGGGTAAAAGGCACTGCGTTTTACCTGCGGATTTTCCGTGGATTTCCAGTCTTTTTTGTGTGGATTTCACCTGCGGATTCCTATTGAGGAACAGGTGTAAAACGCCGCGGAATCCGCACAAAGAATTGACATGCTGCGGAAAATACAACGCAGCGTTTCCGCGCGGTATTTTCTGCACCATGGGCACAGCGGATTTGGTTTTTCATATGTTTACATGGTACTGTAAACCTGATGGAATACTGCTGCGAATCCGCAGCGGCCAATCCGCAGTGTGGGCACATGGCCTAATTCTAAAGGTATGTGCACACGCTGCGGAAAACACTGCGGATCCGCAGCAGTTTCCCATGAGTTTACAGTTCAATGTAAACCTATGGGAACCAAAAATCGCTGTACACATGCTGCGGAAAAACTGCACGGAAACGCAGCGGTTTACATTCCGCAGCATGTCACTTCTTTGTGCGGATTCCGCAGCGGTTTTACAACTGCTCAAATAGAAAATCGCAATTGTAAAACCGCAGTGAAATGCGCAGAAAAAAACGCGGTAAATCCGCCATAAATCCGCAGCGGTTTAGCACTGCGGATTTATCAAATCCGCAGCGGAAAAATCCGCAGAGGACCAGAATACGTGTGCACATACCGAAACCCTAACCCTAGCCCTAACCCTACCCCTAACCCTACCCCTAGCCCTAACCCTAGCCCTACCTCTAACCCTACCCCTAACCCTAACCCTACCCCTAACCCTAACCCTACCCCTAACCCTAGCCCTAACCCTAGCCCTACCCCTAACCCTACCCCTAACCCTACCCCTAACCCTAACCCTACCCCTAACCCTAACCCTACCCCTAACCCTAACCCTATTCTAACATTAGTGGAAAAAAAAAATGTCTTTATTTTTTTATTGTCCCTACCTATGGGGGTGACAAAGGGGGGGGGTCATTTATTATTTTTTTTATTTTGATCACTGAGATAGATTATATCTCAGTGATCAAAATGCACTTTGGAACGAATCTGCCGGCCGGCAGATTCGGCGGGCGCACTGCGCATGCGCCCGCCATTTTGGAAGATGGCGGCGCCCAGGGAGAAGACGGACGGACCCCGGCAGGATCGGTAAGTATGATGGGGTGGGGGGGACCACGGGGGGGGGGATCGGAGCACGGGGGGGCGGAATTGGAGCGCGGCAGGCGTGGAACGGAGCACGGGGGGCGTGGAACGGAGCACGGGGGGGCTGGAACGGAGCACGGGGGGGTGGAACGGAGCACGGGGGGGGGGGTGGATCGGAATGCAGGGGGGGTGATTGGAGCACGGGGGGGTGATTGGAGCACGGGGGGAGCGGACAAGAGCACGGGGGGGAGCGGAGCACTGGATGGAGGGGAGCCGGAGCAGTGTACCGGCCAGATCGGGGGGCTGGGGGGGCGATCGGTGGGGTGGGGGCACATTAGTATTTCCAGCCATGGCTGATGATATTGCAGCATCGGCCATGGCTGGATTGTAATATTTCACCCGTTATAATAGGTGAAATATTACAAATCGCTCTGATTGGCAGTTTCACTTTCAACAGCCAATCAGAGCGATCGTAGCCACGAGGGGGTGAAGCCACCCCCCCTGGGCTAAACTACCACTCCCCCTGTCCCTGCAGATCGGGTGAAATAGGAGTTAACCCTTTCACCGGATCTGCAGGGACGCGATCTTTCCATGACGCCACATAGGCGTCATGGGTCGGATTGGCACCGACTTTCATGACGCCTACGTGGCGTCATGGGTCGGGAAGGGGTTAATGAGATTTTATGTGACCATAGTGACTAGTAGACCAAAAAAGACCCAAAATTTGGTACTGTAGCATCACTCTCTAGCTTTTTCCTTTCACGTAAATCAATATTAACAATTAGTGAAGGAGTCAGCTCCTCCTCCCTCCTCCATGTTGCAGCGTAGTACTAGTGACCCCTGGACAAGTCAAGTCACATGCCCACTGCCTTCTCCCATGAATGTCATTGGTTTGTTTTCTGACTTTGTTACCTTTGATGTAGCCGCTGTAAAGAACATTTCTGAGCTGTTTTTCACAGTGGAGAGCAGCAGCTCAAATAATATGGCAGCCACCATAATGATGAACAGAAGATAAAATTAGAGACAGAGAAGTAGATGATTGTTATATAATGCATGTTGCTAACTATAAGACACACCAGACCGTAAGACACCCCACAAATTGGAGGAGGAAAATAGGAATAAAACAGATTACTTACCGGTAATACTCTTTTATAGAGTCCACGACAGCTACCCACTGATAGAGGGAATCCTGCCCTAGGAACAGGAAACCTACAGAAGTAAAAGGGGCGGTACCCCTGGCCTCCTCAGCTGGATAAGGCTACGTTCACATTAGCGTTGCGCCGCCGTGCGTCGGCGACGCAACGCGCGACGCACGCTAAAGCGCACGCAAACGCGCGCGTTTTGCGACGCGTGCGTCGTTTTCCGATGAAAATCGGACGCACAGAAAATGCTACATGTAGCGTTTTCTTGCGTCCGACGCTAGCGTCGGAAACGACGCACGTGGCGAAAAACGCCACCAAAACGACGCACGCGTCCCCTATGTTAAACATAGGGGCGCGTCGCCGCTGCGTCGCCGCTGCGTCGCCGCTGCGTCGCCGGCGCAACAGCGACGCACATTGGCGGAACGCCAATGTGAACGTAGCCTTACAGAGAATGAGAGGAACTGCCAAACAAGATTTAGTCAATTGCCATAGAAAGACATTTAATGTGCCTAAACTTTTACATCTATACACACCTATATACATACATACAATCTCCACCCAAAGTAAGCCATGTACATCCATAAAAAACTAAGGGAGGGAAGTGAGTGGGTGCTGTCGTGGACTCTATAAAAGAGTATTATCGGTAAGTAATCTGTTTTTTTCTCTTCGCCACGACAGTACCCACTGAGAGACTTTCAGAGAACCATCACCTGGGAGGGACCACAGTGTTGAGGACAGACCTCCGGAAGGCTAAGTCAGAGGATGATGATAAATCCAGCCTTTAGTGACTGTAAAATGTAGATGATGAAGACCATGTTGCAGCCTTACATATGAGATTAATCAGAATGTCCGCCCTCTCAGCCCAGGAGGATGCCATAGCACATGCTGAATGTGCCTTTATGCCATCTGGAGGACTTTCACCTTTTTCTGAGTAGGCCAGACAGATTGCATTTCTGATCCATCCGGATAAGGTGCTTTTTGTGACTCCAGACCTCTTCCTGTGGCCCTGAAATGACACAAACAGAGCCCTGCTCTGCCTCCAGGGACGAGTTCTGTTTATATATCCCAGGACAGCTCTCCTCACATCTAAGGTGTGAAATCTCTCCTCCCATGGAGTTGAAGGGTTATCAAAAAAAGGAGGGAATAAAGAACTCCTGACTTCTATGAAATCTGGCCACTACCTTAGGGAGGTATGAAGGGTCTGGCTTCAAAACTACCCTATCCTGCAATACTAACAGGAAGAGAGGGTCAATCGACAGAGCCTGAATGTCGCTCACTCTCCTAGCAGACGTTAAAGCTACTAATAAGGCAGTCTTCAATTAAATATGTTTCAATGAAACAGAGTCTAAGGGTTCAAATGGAGGATCTTTCAGGGTGTCAAGGACCAGGTTCAGGTCCCAAGGGGGTAAACGAGTAATGTGCACTGGGTTGCTAAGCTCACATGCTGAAATAAATTGTATAACCCATCTATCCCCTGCAATATTGTGACCATACAGGGATCATAGAGCTGAAATCTGAACTTTTAGTGCATTAACTGAAAGACCAAGCTCCTGACCCCTCTGCAGAAACTCCAGAATAGCAGTAATAGGCATCTCATTAGAGAAGGCCCCAGTATGAAAATTAAAGAACTTCCTCCACACTTTACTATATATTTTTGTTGTGGGTTGTGGGTATTAATCAGGCTGTCAGAGAACCCCCTTAGTCTCAGTAACTGCCTCTCAAGTTCCTCGCCGTCAAGTGTAGACCCTTCACCTGAGAAAAGAACCTGAAGACCTACCTCTTCCGGCAAGCCTACAACCTGCAGTAATCACCGAATGACCAAACTACTGTACAACCAGCTCTATTCTTACCTACTGTATCCTCACCCATCCCTTGTAGATTGTGAGCCCTCGCGGGCAAGGTCCTCTCTCCTCCTGTACCAGTCGTGACTTGTATTGTTCAAGATTATTGTATCTGTTTTTATTATGTATACCCTCCTCACATGTAAAGCACCATGGAATAAATGGCGCTATAATAATAAATAATAATAATAATGTGCCTTGAGAGAGTAGGTCCGGATCTGGTGGAAGGATCCAGGGGTCATATATGGACATGGCTCTGAGCCATGAAAACCAAGGCCTCTTGGGCCTTCTTGATGACCTATGGGAGTACCACCATCAGGGAAAACACATTAGCCAGATTGAAAGGCCACGGGACTGGAGGGAGTCGATCATCTCTGGTTGGTCCGCTCTGTTCAGAGAGGCAAACATTTTGACTTGTCTGATGGCTCTGGTAGCAAACAGGTCTATTTCCGGAAGCCCCACAAGTCCACTATCTTTCTGAAGATGCGATGACTGAGTGTCCATTCCCCCTGATGCAAGGTATGGCGACTGAGGAAGTCTGCTCTGAAATTGTCCATTCCCCTGATGTGAAGGGCTGATAGAGACAAGAGATGGGATTCGGCCATCTCGAGGATTCCCTGTGCAGTAGACATCAGAGTCCTTGATCATGTTCCGCCTTACAGATTTAAATGCGCGACGGATGTGGCATTGTCCGACAGGACTCTCTCATGAGACCCACACAGCTGTGGCAGAAATTCATGTATAGCATGACAGATTGCTTTTAGTTCTCTTAAATTTGAGGAGTCATTGGCTTCTTCTATGGACCACTGTCCCTGAACTAAGTTATTACCTAAATAAGTTCCCCATTCAAAAGGACTAGCATCAATAGTAACCACCCTCGAGGGTGTCACCACCACGGAACCCCATTAGAGAGATGATCTCAGTCTAAACACCATGACAGGGAGTTATCTAATGACAACGTTAACTTGTCATCCAGTCTACCTTGCAGCCATTCCTCCTCGTCAAAGACCTTATGCTGCAGATGTCTAGTATGAAACTGGGCCCACTGAACAGCAGGAATGCAGGATGTAAGGGAGCCCAGGAGGGACATAGCCTCTCTTAGAGACATCTGAGGGTTATCTATTGCCAACCTCACTTTATGCATCATCGCCAACATCTTTACCTCTGGGATAAGACATCTCTGACTTGCAGAAACTAGATTCAGGGCCAGAAAGGACTGAAGAGTTACTGGGACTAGTCTGGACTTGACCCAGTTGATTATCCATCCTAAAGCCTGCAAGGATGAAATTGTGTCATCAAGTCGATCTTCACATTGGATGGCAGATTTCCCTACTACCAGGAAATCATCTAAGTATGGAACTATCAACGTGTCCTTCAACCACACATAAGCCATCACCTCCAGCATTAACTTGGTGAAGACCCGATGAGCCATAGATAGACCGAAAGGCATTGCCATAAATTGAAAATGACGGATGTGATCCTCCATGATGACCGCCACTCTGAGATATTGCTGGAACCCGGCATGTATTGGCAGATGATAATAAGCATCCTTCAAGTCCAGAACTGCCATGAAGCATCTGGGAAATAAAAGTTTAATGGCCAATCTTACAGATATCTTCTTGAAGGTATGGAACTGTAAGAGGTTATTTAACTTCTTTAGGTTAATGATGGTTATATAGGAACCATCTGGAATAGAAATCAGAAATAAAGGAGAATAAAATTCCATTGCTCTTTGGTCTACCGGGACCTCTACAAGAACATGTTTAGACAATAGATCCCTAATTTCCAACTCCAATGCCTCCTCTTGCGCATGAGACTTTAGAGATGTCAATATAAAGGAGTTTTAGGGAACATGGCTGAATTCCAATTTCAAGCCAGTTGAAATGAGCCTTAGGGCCCAGGGATTAGATGTTATTTTTTCCCATTCATGGCAGAGCAATGACAACCTGCCACCTACCAGAGGGCCAGGACAAGCAGAACTTGCCTCTGCCCTTGGAGGAAGACCCACTAAAAAGGGTATCTTTCTCTTTAGTCTCTCTATTACCCCAGCGATCCTGGTTCCTATATGTTCTTTTCCTACCAAATGGCTGTTTCCTGAAAGCTCTCTTGTAGGATGGGAGAAACTGGTTAGGGAACCCCTTCTTCCTATCCCCTGCCTTGGTGCAGATATCATCAAATACCTTGCCAAACAGGTACTCACCCTGGCATGGAATCGCACATAGCTTTGATTTAGCTTGCGCATACCCTTTCCAGCACTTTAACCACAAGGCACAATGAGTAGTATTAGCCAATCCGGCTGATCTGGCTGCCAGGTGTAAGGAGTCTGCTGAGGCATCCGCCAAATAAGCCATAGCTCCCCTGATCAGATGGATAGAGGACAGCAACTTGTCCATAGAGACACCCTTCTTTATCTGCTCCTCCAATTGATCCACCCAGACCAGCATCGATCTTGCCGTACAAGTTCCTGAGATAGCTGGTTTGAAATCCCCTGTGCAAGACTCCCACAATCTCTTAAGGAGCATGTCAGCTTTGCGATCCAAGGGGTAAGCCAGAGTCCCTGAGTCTTCTACCGGCAGAGTGGAGCAGTTCGAGGTTGAAGCTACTGCGGCATCTACTTTAGTAACCTTAGACCAAGTTGTCAGGTGCTCATCATCAAAGGGGTATCTCCTCTTTGAGGTTGAAGGAAGGAAACCTCGCTGTCCTTGCTTCTCCCACTCCTTCTTGACCACATCCTTCACTGTGGCTATTACCAGAAA
Organism: Ranitomeya imitator; assembly: GCF_032444005.1. Classification (NCBI taxonomy): domain Eukaryota; kingdom Metazoa; phylum Chordata; class Amphibia; order Anura; family Dendrobatidae; genus Ranitomeya; species Ranitomeya imitator. The sequence continues at coordinate 663,662,473 of NC_091286.1, forward strand.
TGTTCGCCTCTTCCTCTGTGAGAGGCCAGCCAACATAATCTCCTGTGTAGTTCTAGCCTCCTTAGCTAGGACCAGCATGGGACCAGTTCATGGTCCCATGAACTGATTTCATCAGATTATCGATACTCTCAATGGGGAAACAGAAGCGCCCTTCTTCATCAGACGATGATGACGCCTGAGAAGAATCATCAGATTTAACCCCGTCACTGTCAGAAGAGGGGCTGGAAATGGAGGAAGCACCCCTTTCCCTGGGCTTATGTTTTCCAGCCTTATCCGAGCCCCTGAGTAATTGGAGCTCCTCTCTAATCATAAGCCTTATATCATTTGCTCTGACGGATGATTCCTCCTCCAGAGTCTGGCTGATACAAGTCTGACAAAGCCTTCTTGGGTAATTATCAGGAAGGGGCCTTGAGCACAAAGCACATTCCCTATGCTTAGACTTCCCAGTCTTTTTAACCTGAAGGGGTACACAGAAAGAGGGGGCAATCAGCTTAAATGGTAGAGCCCTGTAACACTCACCCAGTGAAGCTTGTCAGCACGGTAACGGTTCTGTAGGCAGAGGCACAGCCTGAAATGTGGATTCCTTAGTCTTCTTGTCTCTTCCACTCTTTTCTGTGAATCGCTCTCACGGGAGGGTCAACTGCTGCTCTTACTTCTTCTGCTGTGTGCCTGCACATCCACCACCTGTGGGTGCACTACAGAGTCTCCTGGGGAGGCCATCATGGTACACTGGCAGGCCTCACGCCACCAGCTTTATACCTCACGCTGATTCCACTGCTTCCTCGCCCCCCGAAAATGATCTCTGCTACTTCCAGGGCAGGAGCACTTACCCAGCTACTGCGGGCATGGCCCAACTTCTTTCTCTCCCAGCGCCACCATGTAGATACCAGGCTTCATGCATCACGCTGACTCCACCACCTCCCCGTGCCCCCTGGAAGTGATCCCCTCTACTTCCGGGGCAGGAGCGCTTACCTTGCTATTGCACACGCACGGCCCGGCTTTCCCCTTCCTGGCACCACCTCACAAACACCAGGACTAATGGAGGAGCTGGGCACCCAATGCCCACACCCCTCTCCTCCCAGACGTGTGTCGGTCCATCCTGCTATACCGCGCTCCCATGTGAGCCAAGGCGGCATCTCCTGAACCCTGGCCTCATGCCATCCATCGCCAGACGAGGGGGGAGCTGCCGGCAGGATTCCCCTGATGCTGCTTCTGGTGCTGCAGCCTTGGCAATTCCCACCAACACCGCACAGGCGGCCTATACAGCCCAGGTATCTTCTTCTTCCTGCAGGTTCCCGTAGAACAGGAAACCAACTGAGGGGGCAAGGGGACTGCCCCTTTTATTTCTGTAGGTTTCCTGTTCCTAGGGGTGGATCCCCTTTCTCAGTGGATGCTGTCGTGGCAAAGAGAAAATAAAAGATTTTTAATAAAATGAGGGTCTGTTTTATAGTCCGTATGTATGTTAGATTACCAGGGAGGCAGCAAAAGTGGAGCCGGGTCACGGGAGGCATGATCCTTGCTGCAGGAAGCCGGCAATGGTAAAAGTGGGGCTCTGAGTGGGAGGAGGGGGTATCCCGGCAGTGTGAGGCTGAGGGCCCTGAGCTGGAAGAAATGGTGAGGCAGCATGTAGTGCATTGATTTCACAAAGGTGGGCATTCTTTGCGTCTGGAGGAGAGAAGGTTTTTCCACCAACATAGAAGAGGATTCTTTACTGTTAGGGCAGTGAGAATCTGGAATTGCTTGCCTGAGGAGGTGGTGATGGCGAACTCAGTCGAGGGGTTCAAGAGAGGCCTGGATGTCTTCCTGGAGCAGAACAATATTGTATCATACAATTATTAGGTTCTGTAGAAGGACGTAGATCTGGGGATTTATTATGATGGAATATAGGCTGAACTGGATGGACAAATGTCTTTTTTCGGCCTTACTAACTATGTTACTATGTTACTATGTTACTATGATGATGGCATGTGCAGATTGAGATCATTTTCCTAAAGCACACCACTGGGAAATCAATGTGCAAAGTGGTGACTGAGCTTCTGAGTCACTGCCGACACCCCTCCTTCCAGCTCAGGGCCCGCAGCATCTCTCCACTTCTGCCACCACTGCCACCAGCATCCTGCAGCGGGGACCCTGCCTGGCGTGACACTGCTCCACCACCACAAGGAATCAGTAAGGTACATTCGGACTATAAGACGCACCCATATTTTCCTCTCAAATTTGGGGGAAAAATGCTTCTTATAGTGCGAAAAATATTGTACATGATACATTCCCACACTTAAGGCAGGTTTCTTACTTTGGATTTCTGGATACTTCATCATCAGGAGAAGACCCCACCTCAAGGTTGTTGAGGTTGTCTCCATGCCAGCAGAAAAGAGATCGGATACCAGCACAGTAAGGTTTTCATTGGTGAAGTATAAACCAGGATTTGGCTTTTCCTAAGACATAAAATATATCACATGTATCACATTGCAAAAATGTGATTATTCTCGTTGTTTTAACACCATTATTTTAGTAAACATTAAAGAAGAATCTGTCTTTTACTTTTCAGCTTAATTTTAATCCACACTCTACTGTCAGTATTTAGAGATGCATTTTTATGTAATGGTACCTTATACCTGTAAAGAAAAAAAGATATCGTATATATCTTTAGGTCATGAAAATGCTCATCAGTCACCACAGTGCAGCCTGTAGCTCACTTTTGAGTTTCTGACTTTCTTGCTAGAGTTTGTGAGGTTGAGTGGGAGGAAATAACTACAGTAGTTATCACAAAAAAAGCAGGTAAGTGAAAATACTAGACTTCAGTCTATGACAGCTTCAACTCGTCATGCGAAAGACAAGCCCTCATATGGTTACGTGGGTGTAATTATAAAAAAACGAACTCTTGGAAAATTAGGAGAAAAATGGACATGAGTTCAATAGGTTAAATAGATATCTTATAGCTGTTACAGCTGATGTAATTACTTTGAAAATCATTATGAGAATGGCCCTATTATTTTTTGTAAAGTTTCCAAGCTTAATATTAAAGAGAATCTGTCAGCAGGGTTTACTATGTAATCCGAGAGAAGAATGATGTAGTGGATTTAGACCATGACTCCAGCAATGTGTCATTTACCAAACTGTTATGTATTATTTCAACAAAATCAGTGTTTTATCAGCAGGATATTATCACTACAGGACTAGGTGTCTCGTGCCTCCAAGTCAAATGCTCTGTATAATCCCGCACCCTCTCCACTGAGGAGCAGTTTTCTGTCAATAAAGATCATATTGAGAACAAGCACCATAAAGAATCAATGTGTAAAAGGATATCAAAAAACTTTATTACAAACAATTGCATAAACAGAAATTGTACAGGGATGTGACAGTAGTAAGCTAACAAAAGTGGGATCACAGTGAACACCAGGCACCAACAGGTGTATGAAAGTTAAATAGATCACTCAGTAATAACCACATGAATCTTATACATAATGAAGGTGATTCTAAGATTTGGAATCTTAAGTAAGATAAGCCAAAATAAAACCTCCAAAAGGGCTGTATGCCACATTAAAAAGAGTCAAACTAAGGATTTCCGAGTAGACGTAGTAATTACCTGGAGGTGCCTGGAGCTCTGTGATGCCCACGGTCCCCAACGCGCGTTTCGGCGCTCAGCCTTCTTCCTGAAAGAACTGGACACAGAGCTGGCAGAGACACAGCAGAGAACACAGGGCTGGCAGGAACACGGCAGATAACACAGGGCTGGCAGGAACACGGTAGAGAACACAGGGCTGGCAGGAACATGGCAGAGAACACAGGGCTGGCAGGAACACGCCAGAGAACACAGGACTGGCAGGAATGGTGTATGAAGGTGTGGTGTATGAAGGAACAGGTAGGGACCTGTTCACACAGGAGGTGCAGTTATGGATATGTAGTATGAATGAACAGGTAGGAACCTGTTCACACAGGAGGTGCAGGAAAGGAAACAACCCAGAAGGTAAGGAGAATGATGGAACAGGTTGGGACCTGTTCACACAGGAAGAGAACCGCAAGAGCCGCAAGAGATAGCACAGCAATAAAAGCTAAGCAGAGCAGAACCACAAGAAATGTGGAGAGGAGCTGCATCAAGAGATTACTGCAGCCGCAGGAGCTAAGCAGAGCAGAGCCACAAGGAATGTGGAGAGGAGCTGCAGCAAGAGATTACTGCAGCCGCAGAAGCTAAGCAGAGTAGGACAGAGCAGAACCGCAGGAGTGCGGAGGAGAGGTAAAGCCACAAAGCTACAGAGCAGGCAGAGCCGAAAGAGTGCGGAGCAAAGGCAGACTGAGAACACAAGGAACGACACAGCAGGGAAGGAAGCCACAGACAAGGAGACCGAGATAAGACTAAGTACAGACAAGGCAATGGAACAAGACACAAGGACAAAGACACAGTGACCAGGATATTCTGCCTCCTGGAGGGCGGACAACAAGATCAAGGCAAGGCAAGGAGAAAAGCCTCCAGAGAGGGAGTAACACAGAGCAAGGCCTGGCAAACTCAGAAGCTAAACACAAACTGAGCTAACACATTGCACAGGCCCAGACCACAGGGTGGAGCTGCACTATATACTGGAGGCCTCTTGGTAATTGGTCAGGAACAGATTAGACAGGTGCACCTGATTCCTATAAGAACCAGAGAGATCAGGCGCCGCCACCCTATACACACAGCCATGAAGCATACAGAGCGCAGAGACACAGAACATGGAGCTGGCATGAAACAGAAACCACATCATGACCTGGGGCACTGGGTAAGATAGTGTGAGAGATGCGAAGCCATGCCGTGATGCCAGCAGAGTTGATACAGCCACTTTGGCACATTTGACACCTCTGTGGCCACTTTGGCCACTTGGTAGCCACTTTGACACATTCAACACCTCTGTTGTCACTTTGGCCACTTGGTAACCATTTTGGCCACTTGGTAGCCACTTTGGCACATTTGGCACCTCGGTAGCCACTTCGGCCACTTGGTACCCACTTTGGCACATTCGACACTTCTGTAGCTACTTTGGCCACATGATAGCCACTTTGGCACATTCGGCACTTCGGTAGCCCTTTTGGCCACTTGGTAGCCACATTGGCATATTCAGCACCTTGGTCGCCACTTTGGCCACCTGGTAGCCACTTTGGCACATTCGGCACCTTGGTAGCCACTTTGGCAACTTGGTAGCCACGATTGCACATTTGGCACCTCTGTAGCCACTTTGGCCACTTGGTAGTCATTTTGGCCACTTGGCAGCCACATTGGCACATCCGGAACCTCGGTAGCCACTTTGGCCACTTGATAGCCACTTTGGCACATTCGGCACCTCTGTAGTCACTTTGGCACATTCAGCACCTCGGTAGCGAGTTTGGCCACTTGGTAGCCCCTTTGGCCACTTGGTAGCCATTTTGGCCACTTCGTAGTCACTTTAGTACATTCGGCACCTTGGTAGCCACTTTTGCCTCTTGGTAGCCACTTTGGCACATTCGGCACCTCGGTAGCAACTTTGGCCACTTGGTAGCCACTTTGGCACATTCGGCACCTCTGTAGCCACTTGGGCCACTTGGTAGCCACTTTGGCACATTCGGCACCTCTGTAGCCACTTTGGCCACTTGGTAGCCACTTTGACACATTCATCATCTCGGTAGCAACTTTGGCTACTTGATAGCCACTTTGGCACATTCTGCACATCAGTAGCCACTTTGGCCACTTGCTAGCCACATTGGCATATTTGGCACCTTGGTAGCCACTTTGGCAACCTGGTAGCCACTTTGGCACATTCAGCCCCTTGGTAGCCACTTTGGCCACTTGGTAGCCACTTTGGCACATTTGGCACCTCGGTAGCCACTTCGGCCACTTGGTACCCACTTTGGCACATTTGGCACCTCGGTAGCTACTTTGGCCACATGATGGCCACTTTGGCACATTCGGCACTTTGGTAGCCCCTTTGGCCACTTGGTAGCCACATTGGCATATTCAGCACCTTGGTCGCCACTTTGGCCACCTGGTAGCCACTTTGGCACATTCAGCACCTCGGTAGCGAGTTTGGCCACTTGGTAGCCCCTTTGGCCACTTGGTAGCCATTTTGGCCACTTCGTAGTCACTTTAGTACATTCGGCACCTTGGTAGCCACTTTTGCCTCTTGGTAGCCACTTTGGCACATTCGGCACCTCGGTAGCAACTTTGGCCACTTGGTAGCCACTTTGGCACATTCGGCACCTTTGTAGCCACTTTGGCCACTTGGTAGCCACTTTGGCACATTCGGCACCTCTGTAGCCACTTTGGCCACTTGGTAGCCACTTTGACACATTCATCATCTCGGTAGCAACTTTGGCTACTTGATAGCCACTTTGGCACATTCTGCACATCAGTAGCCACTTTGGCCACTTGCTAGCCACATTGGCATATTTGGCACCTTGGTAGCCACTTTGGCAACCTGGTAGCCACTTTGGCACATTCAGCCCCTTGGTAGCCACTTTGGCCACTTGGTAGCCACTTTGGCACATTTGGCACCTCGGTAGCCACTTCGGCCACTTGGTACCCACTTTGGCACATTTGGCACCTCGGTAGCTACTTTGGCCACATGATGGCCACTTTGGCACATTCGGCACTTTGGTAGCCCCTTTGGCCACTTGGTAGCCACATTGGCATATTCAGCACCTTGGTCGCCACTTTGGCCACCTGGTAGCCACTTTGGCACATTCGGCACCTCGGTAGCCACTTTGGCAACTTGGTAGCCATGATTGCACATTCGGCACCTCTGTAGCCACTTTGGCCACTTGGTAGCCACTTTGGCACATTCGGCACCTCTGTAGCCACTTTGGCCACTTGGTAGCCACTTTGACACATTCACCATCTCGGTAGCCACTTTGGCCACTTGATAGCCACTTTGGCACATTCTGCACATCGGTAGCCACTTTGGCCACTTGCTAGCCACATTTGCATATTTGGCACCTTGGTAGCCACTTTGGCAACCTGGTAGCCACTTTGGCACATTCGGCACCTCTGTAGCCACTTTGGCACATTCGGCACCTCAGTAGCCACTTTGGCCACTTGATAGCCACTTTGGCACATTCGGCACCATGGTAACCACTATGGCCACTTGGTAGCCACTTTGGCCATTTGGTAGTCACTTTGGCACATTCGACACCTCGGAAGCCACTTCGGACACTTGGTAGCCACTTTGGCACATTCGGTACCTCGGTAGCCACTTCGGACACATGGTTGCCACTTTAGCACATTCTGCACCTCAGTAGCCACATTGGCCACTTAGTAGCCATTTTGGCACATTCGGCACCTCGGGAGCCACTTTGGCCATTTGGTACCCACTTTGGCCACTTGGTAGCCACTTTGGCACTTTCGGCACCTTGGTAGCCACTTTGGCTACTTGGTAGCCATTTTGGCCACTTGGTAGCCACTTTGGCACATTCGGCACCTTGGTAGCCACTTTGGCCAGTTGGTAGCCACTTTGGCCACTTGGTAGCCACTTTGGCACTTTCGGCACCTTGGTAGCCACTTTGGCTACTTGGTAGCCATTTTGGCCACTTGGTAGCCACTTTGGCACATTCGGCACCTTGGTAGCCACTTTGGCCAGTTGGTAGCCACTTTGGCCACTTGGTAGCCACTTTGGCACATTCGGCCCCTCGGTAGTCACGAGTCAGAGTCGCGAGTCACAGTCACGAGTCAGAGTCACATTATTCTGATGTCTGACTTTGATAAATGATCCTGTCCTAAAATGGACATCATACATTTGCATAGCTGCCATTTTTGTAAGGTGAGTGCACCTGCGCTGTGGCTTCAGTCCATGTCAGTAGGGGGTCATGGAAAGGTCGCCATTAATTCCTATGGGAAAATCTTTGTTTAAAATGCGATTTTTAAAAAATCTACAAATCTGATCGACTCCAAAAATAGCACACCTGTCCCCACTGAGGGCTTCGAAATGCCGCCTGAACAGGATCTCTGCGCCGAGCGGTTCGGGCCGCATTAATTGCGGAAAACGTGGAGAAGAAGAAGTAGACTAATAAGAAAATACAAGAAATCTGATTACAATATGTTGCTTGAACCTAGAGGGTTCAAGCACCATATTTAAAAAATAACTTTTTACGATGCAAAAGGAGTTGAAAAGAAACGTTTTGAGTAAGAAAAAGAAGGGTTCAATTCTGGCTTTACTAGCAGAGGGATACAGTGAGCATCATGTTGCCTCCATACTTAAAATTTCTAAGACAACAGTCCATTACAACAAGGTCAAGCAGCAGATATTGGGGACAACGAAGCTACAGACCGGCAGAGGGCGAAAACGACTCTTCACTGACTGGTATGACCGTCATCTTATTCAAATGTCACTCAGCAACCGCAGGATGACATCAAGTGACCTACAAAAGGAATGGCAGCTGGGATGAAGTGCATGGCAAGAACAGTTCGTAGCAGGATCCTAGTTGCAGGGCTCAAGTTATGTAAAACTCGAAAAAAGCCTTTCATTAATGAGAAGCAAAGGAGAGCCAGGCTGAAGTTTGCCAAATACCATAAGGCAGTGTTTCTCAACTCCAGTTCTCAAGACACCACAACAGGTCATGTTTTCAGGATTTCCTTAGTATTGCATAGGCGATGGAATTAATGCTTGAGCAGGGGATGAAATTATCAGCTGTGCAATACTAAGGAAATCCTGAAAACATGACCTGTTGTGGGGTCTTGAGGACTGGATTTGAGAAACACTGCCATAAGGATTGGACCATAGAGCAGGGGTCCCCAACTCCAGTCCTCAAGGCCCACCAACAGGTCATGTTTTCAGGATTTCCTTAGTATTGCCCAGGTGATAATTGCATTACCTGTGCAAAACAAAGGAAAACCTGAAAACATGATCTGTTGGTGGGCCTTGAGGACTGGAGTTGGGGAACACTGCCATAGAGGACTGGAGTAAGGTAATCTTCTCTGATGAGTCTAATTTTCAGCTTTGCCCAACACCTGGTCAACTAATGGTTAGACGGAGACCTGGAGAAGTATACAAGCCACAATGTCTTGCACTCTCTGTGAAATTTGGTGGAGGATCGGTGATGATCTGTGGATGCTTTAGCAAGGCTGGAATTGGGCAGGTTAACCTTTGCAAAAGACTTATGAATCAAGCCGCATGCAAGGTTATCCTGGAAAAACTGTTGATTCCTTCTGCTCAGGCAATGTTCCCCAACTCTGAGGACTGTTTTTTCCAGCAGGTCAATACGCCATGCCACACAGCTAGGTCAATCAATGTATCAATGAAGGACCACCACATCAAATTCCTGTCATGGCCAACCCAATCTCCAGACCTGAACCCCACTGAAAACCTCTGGAATGTAATCAAAAGGAAGATGGATAGTCACAAGCCATCAAACAAAGAAGAACCGCTTACATTTTTGTACCAGGAGTGGCGTAAGGTCACTGAAAAGCAGTTTGAAAGACTGTGGGAAAGCATGCCAAGACGCATGAAAGCTGTGATTAAAAATCATGGTTATTCCATAAAATATTGATTTCTGAACTCTTCCTAAGTTAAAACATTAGTATTGTTGTTTCTAAATGATTCTGAACATGTTTTCTTAGCATTATTTGATGTCTTCAAGCAATGCATTTTTTTTGTTATTTTGACCATTTCACATTTTCTGAAAATAAATACAAAATTTAGTGCTTGGAAATTCGGAGACATGTTGTCAGTAGTTTATAAAATAAAAGAGCAATTTACATTTTATTCAAAAATATACCTATAAAGAGAAAAATCAGACAAACTGAAAATTCTGCAGTGGTCTCTTAATTTTTACCAGAACTGTATATATACATATATATATATATATATATATATATATATATATATATATATATACATATATATATATATATATATATATATATATATATACAGTTATATGAAAAAGTTTGGGCACCCCTATTAATCTTAAGCTTAATGTTTCAGTTTCATATATCTAATAACTGTTGGACACAGTAATGTTTCTGCCTTGAAATGAGGTTTATTGTACTAACAGAAAATGTGCAATCTGCATTCAAAAAAAATTTGACAGGTGCATAAGTATGGGCACCCCACCAGAAAAGTGACATTAATATTTAGTAGATCCTCCTTTTGCAAAAATAACAGCCTCTAGTCGCTTCCTGTAGCTTTTAATGAGTTCCTGGATGAAGGTATATTTGACAATTTCTCTTTACAAAACAATTCCAGTTCAGTTAAGTTTGATGGTCGCCGAGCATGGACAGCCCTCTTCAAATGATCCCACAGATGTTCAATGATATTTAGGTCTGGGGACTGGGATGGCCATTCCAGAACAGTGTAATTGTTCCTCTGCATGAATGCCTGAGTAGAATTGGAGCGGTGTTTTGGATCATTGTCTTGCTGAAAGATCCATCCCCTGCGCAACTTCAACTTTGTCACTGATTCATGAACATTATTGTCAAGAATCTGCTGATACTGAGAGGAATCCATGCGTCCCTCAACTTTAACAAGATTCCCGGTTCCGGCATTGGCCACACAGCCCCAAAGCATGATGGAACCTCCACCAAATTTTACTGTGGGTAGCAAGTGTTTTTCTTGGAATGCTGTGTTTTTTGGCCGCCATGCATAACGCCTTTTTATATGACCAAACAACTCTATCTTGGTTTCATCAGTCCTCAGGACCTTCTTCCAAAAAGAAATTGGCTTCTCCAAATGTGCTTTTGCATACCTCAGCCGACTTTGTTTGTGGTGTGCTTGAAGAAATGGCTTCTTTCGCATCACTCTCCCATACAGCTTCTCCTTGTGCAAAGTGCGTTGTATAGTTGACCGATGCACAGTGACACCATCTGCAGCAAGTTGATGCTGCAGCTCTCTGGAGGTGGTCTGAGGATTGTCCTTGACTGATCTCACCATTCTTCTTCTCTGCCTCTCTGATGTTTTTCTTGGCCTGCCACTTCTGGCCTTAACAAGAACTATACCTGTGTTCTTCCATTTCCTTACTATGTTCCTCACAGTGGAAATTGACAGGTTAAATCTCTGAGACAGCTTTTTATATCCTTCCCCTGAACAACTATGTTGAATAATCTTTGTTTTCAGATCATTAAACAGTTGTTTTGAGGAGCCCATGATACCACTCTTCAGAGGAGATTCAAACAGGAGAACAACTTGCAAGTGGCCACTTTAAGTAGCTTTTCTCATGATTGCATACACCTGGCTATGAAGTTCAAAGCTCAATAAGGTTAGAAAACCAAAAAAAGTGCTTTAGTAAGTCAGTAAAAAGTAGGTAGGAGTATTTAAAACAAGAAAATGATAAGGGTGCCCATACTTATGCACCTGTCAAATTTTGTTTGAATGCAGATTGCACATTTTCTGTTAGTACAATAAACCTCATTTCAAGGCTGAAACATTACTGTGTCCAACAGTTATTAGATATATGAAACTGAAATAGCTGTTGCAAAAAACAATTTTTATAAAACATTAAGCTTAAGATTAATAGGGGTGCCCAAACTTTTTCATATGTATGTATATATGTATGTATATACCGTATATACTCGAGTATAAGCCGACCCGAGTATTAGCCGACCCCCCTAATTTTGCAACAAAAAACTGGGAAAACTTATTGACTCGAGTATAAGCCTAGGGTGGGAAATGCAGCAGCTGCCAGTAAATGTCAAAAATAAAAATAGATACCAATAAAAGTAAAATTTAATTGAGACATCAGTAGGTTAAGTGTTTTTGAATATCCATATTGAATCAGGAGCCCCATATAATGCTCCATTCAGTTCTTTATTGCCCCATAGAAGCCCCATATAATGCTCCATGCAGTTCTTTATGGCCCCATAGATGCTCCATATAATGCTCCATGCAGTTCTTTATGGCCCCATAGATGCCCCATATAATGCTCCATGCAGTTCTTTATTGCCCCATATAATGCTCCATGCAGTTGTTTATGGCCCCATAAATGCCCGATATAATGCTCCATGCAGTTCTTTATGGCCCCATAGATGCTCCATATAATGCTCCATGCAGTTCTTTATGGCCCCATAGATGCCCCATATAATGCTCCATGCAGTTCTTTATGGCCCCATAGGTGCCCCATATAATGCTCCATGCAGTTCAGTGGGGAAAAAAAGTATTTAGTCAGTCAGCAATAGTGCAAGTTCCACCACTTAAAAAGATGAGAGGCGTCTGTAATTTACATCATAGGTAGACCTCAACTATGGGAGACAAACTGAGAAAAAAAAATCCAGAAAATCACATTGTCTGTTTTTTTTATCATTTTTTTTGCATATTATGGTGGAAAATAAGTATTTGGTCAGAAACAAACAATCAAGATTTCTGGCTCTCACAGACCTGTAACTTCTTCTTTAAGAGTCTCCTCTTTCCTCCACTCATTACCTGTAGTAATGGCACCTGTTTAAACTTGTTATCAGTATAAAAAGACACCTGTGCACACCCTCAAACAGTCTGACTCCAAACTCCACTATGGTGAAGACCAAAGAGCTGTCAAAGGACACCAGAAACAAAATTGTAGCCCTGCACCAGGCTGGGAAGACTGAATCTGCAATAGACAACCAGCTTGGAGTGAAGAAATCAACAGTGGGAGCAATAATTAGAAAATGGAAGACATACAAGACCACTGATAATCTCCCTCGATCTGGGGCTCCACGCAAAATCCCACTCTGTGGGGTCAGAATGATCACAAGAACGGTGAGCAATAATCCCAGAACCACGTGGGGGGACCTAGTGAATGAACTGCAGAGAGCTGGGACCAATGTAACAAGGCCTACCATAAGTAACACACTACGCCACCATGGACTCAGATCCTGCAGTGCCAGACGTGTCCCACTGCTTAAGCCAGTACATGTCCGGGCCCGTCTGAAGTTTGCTAGAGAGCATTTGGATGATCCAGAGGAGTTTTGGGAGAATGTCCTATGGTCTGATGAAACCAAACTGGAACTGTTTGGTAGAAACACAACTTGTCGTGTTTGGAGGAAAAAGAATACTGAGTTGCATCCATCAAACACCATACCTACTGTAAAGCATGGTGGTGGAAACATCATGCTTTGGGGCTGTTTCTCTGCAAAGGGGCCAGGACGACTGATCCGGGTACATGAAAGAATGAATGGGGCCATGTATCGTGAGATTTTGAGTGCAAACCTCCTTCCATCAGCAAGGGCATTGAAGATGAAACGTGGCTGGGTCTTTCAACATGACAATGATCCAAAGCACACCGCCAGGGCAACGAAGGAGTGGCTTCATAAGAAGCATTTCAAGGTCCTGGAGTGGCCTAGCCAGTCTCCAGATCTCAACCCTATAGAAAACCTTTGGAGGGAGTTGAAAGTCCGTGTTGCCAAGCGAAAAGCCAAAAACATCACTGCTCTAGAGGAGATCTGCATGGAGGAATGGGCCAACATACCAACAACAGTGTGTGGCAACCTTGTGAAGACTTACAGAAAACGTTTGACCTCTGTCATTGCCAACAAAGGATATATTACAAAGTATTGAGTTGAAATTTTGTTTCTGACCAAATACTTATTTTCCACCATAATATGCAAATAAAATGTTAAAAAAACAGACAATGTGATTTTCTGGATTTTTTTTTCTCAGTTTGTCTCCCATAGTTGAGGTCTACCTATGATGTAAATTACAGGCATCTCTCATCTTTTTAAGTGGTGGAACTTGCACTATTGCTGACTGACTAAATACTTTTTTGCCCCACTGTATAATGCTCCATGCAGTTCTTTATGGCCCCATAGATGCCCCATATAATGCTCCATGCAGTTCTTTATGGCCCCATAGATGCCCCATGCAGTTCTTTATTGCCCCATAGATGCCCTATATAATGCTTCATGCAGTTCTTTATGGCCCCATAGATGCTCCATATAATGCTCCATGCAGTTATGGCCCCATAGATGCCCCATATAATGCTCCATGCAGTTCTTTATGGCCTATTAGATGCCCCATATAATGCTCCATGCAGTTTTGGCCCCATAGATGCCCCATATAATGCTCCATGCAGTTTTGGCCCTATAGATGCCCCATATAATGCTCCATGCAGTTTTGGCCCCATAGATGCCCCATATAATGCTCCATGCAGTTTTGGCCCCATAGATGCCCCATATAATGCTCCATGCAGTTCTTTATGGCCCCATAGATGCTCCATATAGCATTGTGCCACATGTAATGCTGCTGCTGCACTAAAAAAAAAAAAAATGACATACTCACCTCTCGTCGCTGCCCGCTGCTCCTCAGCATCCCGTCTCTCTGCACTGACTGTTCAGGCAGAGGGCGGAGCACACACTAATACGTCATTGGGCCCTCTGACCTGAACAGTCATTGCAGAGGACGTGGAAGACAGGGCGGCGGTAGAACGGGGAAAGGTGAATATGACATAATCACCTGCTCCCGGCACTCCTGACGCGGTCCCTGCATGTCCCACATCTCCGGGAGCGGCAGCTTCATCCCGTAGTGAGCGGTCACGTGGCACCGCTCATTACAGTAATGAATATGCGGCTCCACCCCTATGGGAGTGGAGTCCATATTCATAACTTTAATGAGCGGTACCAGTGACCGCTGAACAGGGGAAGAAGCTGCCCCTCCTAGAGACTGTGGGACATGCGGGGACCGCGTCAGGAGCGCCGGGAGCAGGTGAGTATTTGACAGGCGTCGCTTCCCCTCACCCGCCGACCCCTCTGCCTTCCATGACTCGAGTATAAGCCAAGAGGGGCCCTTTCAGCCCATTTTTTGGGGCTGAAAATCTCGGCTTATACTCGAGTATATACGGTATATATATATAAATATATATATATATATATATATATATATATAAACTTGAGAAAGTGAATACAGGGAAGAAAAGATACATGATAATTGGTTATGCCAGATAACAAACTCAGCTCTGCCATGTAGTATCAGTTCGTGTTCTAGTACCTCTCGTTGTTTCACCAGGAAGGAGTCGATAAGATTCCTCTGGTCATTTACATCCAGTTCTTTCCTTTGGTTGGTGAAGGTCTCTTGAATGAACGCATGCATTTCACCCACATTCCTGGTGACTGTTTCTTGCAGACTTGAACACCAGCGCATCACAGATGGAAATGCGTTAAACAGCTGCAGCGTATACAAAGAATAGATGTGTAGTCCTGCAAATTAAAGGGTTAATCCTACAAACAACACTTGTCATATGTATACTGAATGGGATGGAAATTGTATGAATGATGGGGATTAGACCGCTAGAACTCTAACTAATCCAAAAGTCCTGTGTGAGTTAAACAGTAGTCCGTTAAAGAGGCTAACAATATCAGATTAGGGTTCAGTGTCCCCTGCGATCTTCTAGGTAGTAATCCCAGAAAATTGCTTCTAGGTGGATATAGTGCTCTAACGAGCACTAGCGCACTTTTTTTTTTTTTTTTTTTAATGATGATCTGTGTGGGTCATAATATGTTCTTGCACATCACAGGACAGTCAGCTACACGTTTTACTGATAGAAGGACTGACCAATTAATTTATATGTTTGGAGTGTTCCAACTCTCTGTCAATGACATATGTTGGGGAAAGAAGGGGTATGTTGGATTTCAGCATGGCTGATCTGCTATTTCCAAAGGAGACATGTTACTGCCAGAAGATATGTCTCCTTCCTCCATCTACAGGTATTTTGTTGCTCACCATAGCTTTTTGGGTTCCAAGTAATTGGATATTTTCATTAACAATCTTCAACAGCTTCAGAAGTGTGGGATCTTCATAATCAAATCGATTACTCAATAAGATGGAAACAATTATGTTGGCTACAGCAGCATTTATAATCAAGATGTTATCGAAGGGTTCGCCTGGAAATACAATTATTAGATAAGGGCCATAAGAAATTACAGCATTAAAGTCTATGAATCTCAATGTATTCGAAACGTTGTGCTCTAATGTATAGAGTAAGAGCACATAATATAGCGAATGGCTGACCATATAGCCATCTAAAAAAGTTGAATGGTTACAGATCTTGCTGTCCTTCAACTCTGTGTGTGAATCTCAGTGTATTAACGCATTCCTGTTCTAACACATAGAGTAGGAACCAAGAGAGAGCAAATGGTTGACCATGCAGCCTCCGAAAAAATTTTGATTGGCCATTGCTCTTTTCAGTCTTCAACTCTTTTCCTCCTTGCTACCAGATTCTCGTTAGCACCAGAGGAGATCAAACAGTCATGGATCTTGCAAAATGATGCGTTGTTCAGACCCATATACTGTATAATAATTACAGCATCAGGACATAGCATGGTGGCACCCAAAGCAGAAGAGGACCCGATTGGGGAGCAGAGATGGCTCTTATCATGGTAATGGTGCTAACCACTCTGTTACTAAACAGTATATGGTCTTGAGCGTGATTCCATCTAGAGCATTTCTATCAAGTTGCTAGATCCCTAAATAATTAGAGACATTTTCTTATTTTACAAGTATAAAATATACTCATAGGCTACATAGAAGATGGAAGAAGGGATTATAAAATGGATGATGTCCAGCCATAACAGGACACTTGAAGTCTAGCAGTAGAAAACACAAGTGACTAGAACAAACCCTGTGCACCTGGGGGTGTTATGACTTTTCTGATTATTCAAGAGTCTTTTTTATAAATGTGTGTAATAATTGATGTAGGTAATATATTGGTAACCAAGAAAAAATAAGTCAAGGATGGATCTCAACTGGAGCTCAGACCTTCAGAATTATCCAAGTCCAGCATAGCCTACCACCAAAAATTATAGCATTTATAATTTTCGCCCATGAATACAACAGTTTGGTACAATGGAAGCATTCACTAACCTTTGTAAGATCTGAATTTCGTTACTAGAAAATCACTTTCTTCAGAAATCTTGTTTTCAATGGCTTGCTTCCCCATTCCAAAATCTCGAAGTGTTGATAAAGTAAATCGTCTCATCACTTTCCAGTTTTCATAGTTGGTAAATATAACTCCTGGGAATGGTACATGTTTCATAGAGAGAGAAAGATATTAGACATACAAGATGGCTACCAACATTTATTTTTCAGTGGCTAATTCATAGCACCAAATAGTGGAAGAGTCAAAATTCTCCTGAATTGAAAAATATTATTATTAGCAATCAAACGTCACCTCTGGATGAAAAATATTTAGAATTGAGAGTCCTCAGTGGTTGATACTTTTTAATGGCTAACTGAAAAGATGGTAACAAATTGCAAGCTTTCGAGACTACACAGGTCTCTTCATCAGGCATGTAGACTATTTGTTACCATCTTTTCAGTTAGCCATTAAAAGGTATCAGCCACTGAGGACTCTCTAAATATTTTTCTATCTACTGGCTAACACGGTACAAAGATATATATATATATATATATATATATATATATATATATATATTACCTCTGGATGAGTCATTTTTGAAGAAATGGCCACTGAAGTTATGTGGGGCAGTGAGGGTTTCTATAATGTACCCTCCATGGACTCAATAGTCTTTGATTACATGATACATTTTTAAACTAAAACACAGTGTGTCCGTAAAGTCATGGTGCACTTTTATAGTTTACATTTTGGAGCCCTTTCTCTGGCCCAATCATATCAGACCTGTTCATGAGGAAATATAACAAAAACCAATCAAACAACACAAACTCATTTAAGCTGTTGCTGAGCCCCCAGTCAGATTAACCCTTGAGAAACTGAACTCTGATTAATACACTGCCAGGTCTGTGACTGACATCATGCAACCACAAGCTTATGCTGTGTGTAGGGCAACAAAGGTAGTGCACATCAAAACTACAATGAATAGGTATGAAACTGGGAGAGTTTTTCTTTTATTTGGAGCAGATTTAACATTTCTATTGCTTTTTTGTTGCTTTCCAGTGACTGATCAAAAGTGCACCATGACTTTAAGCACACACTTTATATTCCATCTCAAGAAAATAGTCGTTTTTAAGATGTTGGACATGAAATTATCTTAGTATACAGTATGTGAATGAAATCACTGGAATTTTAACCAGAAATATTGCATTGGCATGTAAAAATAAGCAACGGTCAGAAAATGACCTATTGTTTAAAGGGGTATTCTCAATTCAACTCTTGAGCAGCAAAGAGCAATGCAGTCTCCTTATTTTCCTTACTTCCTGGTGTGAGGCAGTGACAGGTATTATATGCGAGGGTTGCTATATATGCCCCAGGATGTGCATAGAAGACCACCACACCAAAACCCTGTCATGGGCAGCCCATACTCCAGACGTGAACCCCATTGAACACCTCTGGAATGTAATCAAGAGGATGATGGATAGTCACAAGCCATCAAACAAAGAACCGCTTCAATTTTGGCACCAGAAGCAGTGTGAAAGACAGGTGGAAAGCAAGCCAAGATGAATGAAAGCTGTTTTTAAAAATCATGGTTATTCCACAAAATATTGATTTCTGAACTCTTCCTGAGTAAAAACATTAGTATTGTTGTTTCTAAATGATTATGAACTTGTTTTCTTTGCATTATTTGAGGTCTGAAAGCACTGGGCTTTTTTTAAATTTTCACAATTTCTCCTTTTCAGAAATAACAAATAAAATGTATTGCTTAGAAATTCGGAGACATGTTGTCAGAAGTTTGTAGACTAAAAGAACAATTTACATTTTACTCAAAAATATACCTATAAAGAGAAAAATCAAACAAACTGAACATTTGGATGTGGTCTCTTAATTTTTGCCAGAGCTGTAGCTGTGGCTGCAATGCAGACTAAAAGTAAGTGTGCTCTTGGACAAGCTATTTAAAAAATCTAGCATGGGCTTTTATTTTTGGAGCAAAGTACAGGATGGTTGTAGTGCGGTTCGATCCCTCCAGGCTGGGTCTTACAAGTGGCCCATGGCCACAGATTCCATTTAAAAACCCTGCAGTAAAGGGTTGGGTGTGTCAGCGTTTGTTTGAAAGCGGAAGAGCAGGTGACTCTGCAACAGCCAGTGTGTGTGAGGTTACACAGAGCCAAGAGAAGAGAATGCCTAGCAGGCTTTAGAGTGACATGGTGGTGCAGTCACCCATGGCAACAGATCTCGGTTACGGACTGTTTTGACGCCCCAGATGTGATCTGGAAGATACCATGTGCTCTTTATTTTGTGAGGTTTGAACATTAAAATACGTTTACATAGAACTTTTCCTGAACACTGCTGCACTACACTGGTTTCTAGCAGGACATGGTCTCCTACATTACTAGTGAGTAGTGAGTAGCAGAGCTATAGCATTAGTAGAATGCCGGACCCCGAAGCCCCAGAGTCGGGGAAAGGGTCGCGTTCCCTTGCTGGGGACAGTCAGCCCCGATTCTATACTGAGGGGCTACTCCAGAGTGAGTGTGGCAGGAGATCAGTTTCACCCAAACTGGGATCTCAAAGACTAGCGGTGCCTCCAATATTAGGTGCTGGCGATGCCAAGCTGAACCTATGGACTGCGGGTTTATGCGTAGAGTTTCTATGTTTGCCCAGTCAGTCTGTACCGTAACTACAGGCAATGCATGTAGTGAACCCCAACTGTGCCAGGTACTCGTCAACGGGTACCAGATGGAGGCTCTCTTGGACTCAGGGAGCTTAGTTACTCTGGTCCATGGGTCACTAGTTGCCGGAGACCACCCCAATGGTCGAAAAGTGGGGGTAGTTTGCACACATGGGGAACTCTGAGAGTACCCGTCTGCTGAGG
This sequence comes from Ranitomeya imitator, assembly GCF_032444005.1. Taxonomy (NCBI): domain Eukaryota; kingdom Metazoa; phylum Chordata; class Amphibia; order Anura; family Dendrobatidae; genus Ranitomeya; species Ranitomeya imitator. Next base: position 663,682,094 of record NC_091286.1, read on the forward strand.
TTACGTTTTCCACCTCATGTGGAGAAATAAGACATGTGGTGGGAATGGTAAAGACTCTTCCATATGGGACTGTGTTGGGAAGAGACTTGCCCCTGTTCTTGTCCCTGTAGGAGCACAGGGTTAACCCTCCCATGGTAAAGGTTATTCCGGGTGCAGAACCCGAAGATCCCAAGTCAGGGATAACTGCCTTAGGGGTTGTCAACCTAGGGACAGAGTGTAACCCTGATAGTTTCCCCCTAGAGGCATTGGCTAGAGAGGTCGAGGAGACCCCGATGATCCCCGAGTTGGAAGTGTTCCCTTGTACATTTGGGACAGATCAGCTTCAGGATACCACCCTGGTATGGGCACGAGAAAGGGTGGTAGAAATAAATTGGGTGGCTCAGCACCTGGGTGCAGAAATATTTTTTCCCCACATGGCTGTCAACCAAGACTTAGTGTATAGGGTTGATAAAATCCGAGATGAATTGATAGAAATGCTGGTGGTGCCGCAGTCGTACTATCGGGCCGTGCTAGAGATGACACACACACATCCTGGGTGGACACTTGGGGGTAAAAAAAACCCAAATATGAATACAACAGAGGTTCTTATGCCGAGTTCCAGAGGTATTATGAGTCCTGTCCCGAGTGCCAATTTACCACACCTACTGCATACAGCAAGAGGGTCCACTCCATTACTGTCTGCTGCTGCTGCCTATTACAGATATTGACCATATATACATAGCACCAGGTATCAGTGGCCAGGAGTAATTTTTTGACATCTTAATCCTGATTTTTTTATTCAAAAGCAATCCAGAGCACACGTTTTTTTTCTCCATTTTCTTGTTGACATTGCAGAAAACAGCCAGATCCTTTTCATAGCACAGCGTGAAAATACAGCTATTTGGGTTTGCCCATCCCAGCAATCACATCTGAGTGTGCAGTAAATTCTGCCATTTTTGTACTACTGTAAAAACTTTTGGCGTGTCTTATACAATTTATTGACACCAATTTGCTGCCAAAAAAATATTTAGCTGCCAAAATAATATTTAGCTACAGGACAGATATTTTCCACTGGGGTTCGTCCGCCACATGGATCACATATCATTGAGTTTAAAATTGTTCAATTTCAGACCTCCATGGAATGGTTTTTGTTGTGTGTTATGCTAGGTTCACACTATGTTAGTGCAGTCCGTTCAACATATCTGTTAAATGGACTGCACTAATGCAAGTGCGCTAGCAGTGACGGACCCAAAAACGCTGCAGCCCGCATCTCGGGAACCGTCACTCAAATGACGGCACATCGCTAGCGCACGCCCAGTGTGGGCATGCGCTAGAGATGCGTCCGACATTGCAGTCTATGGTGGCGTTAACGGACTACGTTACACCGCGTTATGTCGCGGTGTAACGTAGTCCGTTAAACGTAGAGCCATAGCGCAATGTGAACCAAGCCTTAGCCTACTTATTGACACATTTTTACTGGCCAAAATAAATACAGGAAAGATATTTGAAAGTGTGGTATCTCCATCACACGCCTCATCGATCTGTGGGCTACAAATTGTGGCATTTCAGGCCTACATTGAACTGTTTCTGCTGTGTACTACCCAAGTTAGTGACACTATTTTTGTGTAAAAAAAAATAAAAATACAGGCCACATATTTTACAGTGTGGTATCTCCGACACAGACATCATCTATCTGTTGGCTACAAATTGTGGCCTTTCCAGCCTACTGAACTGTTTCTGCTGTGTGTTACCCTAGTTCTTGAAACTATTTTTCTGCAAAAAAATAAAAATACAGGCCACATATTTTACAGTGTGGTATTTCCGTCACACGACTCTGCTACAGTATCTGTGCGCTAAAAGTTGTGGTATTTCAGGCCTACATTCTACTGTTTTTGCTGTGTGTTACCCTAGTTCTTGAAACTATTTTCCTGTAAAAAAATAAAAAATAAAGGCCACATATTTTACTGTGTAGTATCTCCATCACATGCCTCATCTATCAAATTGTGGCATTTGAGGCCTCCCATTCCAATTTTTTTTCCTGTATCTTAGCCTAGTTATTGACACCAGTTTGCTGAAAAAAAATTATTACCTACAGGCCAGTGTGTGGTTTTGCCGCACACAGATCACATAAACGTTCGCTCCTGTCATGCTGCTGCTAAGCAGGTAGATGCAAGCTCCACTAGATGGCAATAGAGTGGAGGGAGGACTGCACACTTCCAGAGCAGACCTGCAGGTGACAGCAGAATAATGAAACAAGCTGAGTCGATATTAGTCTGTAGCGCAGTACGAAAGGAATAAATAAACACTGAGTCAGAAGCAAGCCAAATGGGTCAGTACCTGTTACGAACCATGTTTGGATCTGTGGCAGATCTGGTTTCCCTCTGATTTAAACTTTTTTTCCTTTCTGGTCATTGGGGGTTAATGCAGTTTTCCCCCCCTTCCCCCCGGTGGCCACTTGTGTTATTGCATTGCTGCTGGGTCTGCTGATGTTTGTGACCACTCCCACCTTCCTTTAAAAGGTCACCTGGTGCAGCTACAGCTGAATACTCATTCCAGGTGCCTTGCTCTGCTGTGCGGTATGTTGCAGCAGAGAAAGCTAAGTGTGGTGTTATTGTTTCTTTGTAGTTTGTGCATTCACCTTTTGGTATCGTGTTCCCCTCACTCTCATATTGTTTATTTGCTTTGTGGTGCTGTTTACACTTTTCACCCCCTGGGGTGGGGGTTGGGGGTTTAGTTCAGGGTTTAACAGGAGACAGGGACAGGTCGGTGACTTGGGACTCCCTAACTTCAAGGGTACCCCCAAGTTAAGGAAAGACAGGGCTTCCCCTAGCCTGATTCCTCATCTCCTGTTTTCCTATTTCTGCCCTGTGACATTATAACCAACCCTCCCATTTTTTTTTTCTGGTGAGCTATGGCTCAAATGCAGGACTTTGCCCAACTGCTTCAGACCCTCACTGATGAGTTTAAGGTGCTTAGTGGTGAGGTGGTGCAGCAGCTGCAGCAGTTGGTGGGGTTTTGGGCTTCGGCCCAGGTACATGCTCAGCCAGAGCCCAAGATATCTATCCCTGACAGGTTCACCATTTTTGGTGTTTCAGGAAGCCTCTAAACTATACTTCAGGCTCTGCCCTCGTTCACTGGGGAGTGAGGAACAGTGTGTGGGGATTATAACCTCCCTTCTTGAGGGTGATCCCCAATCCTGGGCTTTCTCCCTGCCGGCCGGTTCTCCATCTTTACGGTCGGTGGATGAGTTCTTTGCGGCCTTGGTGCTTGTGTATGGGGACCCTGATGGCGTCTCCCTGGCAGAATCCTGACTGCGTAAAATCAAGCAGGGGGCTCGGCCGGCTGAGGATTACTGCTCGGAGTTTAGGAGATGGGCCACTGACAACACAGTGGAATGACCCTGCCCTTAGGAGCCATTTTAGGCAGGGTCTGTCTCTAAGGTTGCAGGATGCTCTTGTGCAGTATGCCACCCCCAGGTCATTGGAGGCCACCATGTCCCTTGTCATCCGGGTACGTAGACGCTTGAGGGAGAGACATACATCTAATGTGTCTCCGGTAGTCCTTGCTTGGGAGGGGGATACACCTGAGCAGGTGGATGAACCCATGCAGGTGGGAGGAGTTGTTTCTCAAACGGGGTTGCCTGCAGTTCGCCGTGGTGTGGGGGCATGTTTTTACTGTGGGCAGACTGGTCATTTTTTCTGTGTCTGCCCAGCTCGGGCCAAAAAACCTGTACCATCTAAGAAGCCGCATTCCCGTGGTCGTGTGGAGGGAGGCGACCAGGGAGTGTATATTTCCTCCATATCTTCTCGTCAGTGTAACCTGTCAGTTGGAGTAGTGGTTGGCGGGGTAACTGAGTGTATACTGGTGCTTGTGGACAGTGGAGCAGGTGTGGTGTTATTGTTTCTTTGTAGTTTGTGCATTCACCTTTTGGTATCATGTTCCCCTCACTCTCATATTGTTTATTTGCTTTGTGGTGCTGTTTACACTGTTCACCCCCTGGGGTGGGGGTTTAGTTCAGGGTTTAACAGGAGACAGGGACAGGTCGGTTACTTGGGCCTCCTTACCTTCAAGGGTACCCCCAAGTTAACGAAAGACAGGGCTTCCCCTAGCCTGAGGGGCAGTCCAGGGGTCCAGATTCCTCATCTCCTGTTTTCCTATTTCTGCCCCGTGACAGTACCGGTCAAGAGCAGGTATGCCAAAGACAAGAGACAAACAGCAGGTCAGGATCCAAGCTGAGTCAAAAAACCAGGAGTTCTAAACATGACAGGGACACACTGAGTTGGGACGAGGGTGTGTGAGATAACAGACATGTGCAAAGTCAACAACAGTAGGAAGGGAAATCAGGGTACTACCAGAGTCAGATACTTATGCCGTAGGCAGAAAATATAACTGACATGGCCTGCTGGACCCAGCAGGAAGAAATAACAAACCTGAATCCAAAATGAGGCAAGGTAAAGTTAACCCTTAACATGATCTGACCGGGAAAAGGGCATTCAGTGCCCAAAACCCAGACTGGATAATGACAGCTCCAGATTCAGCCATTTGTAGTGAATGTGGAAAATATTGCAGTCCATTTAAATTGGCAAGGCACGTGGCAAGGGATGGAGAAGTGGACTTGATGGTGATTGTGCATACAGAGGCCGAGGCCATGGGCCACCTAAAATTGTGCCACAACAAACACCCACATCTTCTCGCCCGACATTCTTGTCCAAATTGCTAAGGCACCACACAACACCACTATTAATCCCAGAGCAGTGTCAAAAGGTTGTTGGTTGCATAGCGGAAAATGCTTCCAGTCACTTTGCCACAACCACCCTGTCTTCCACACGGTCAAGTCTGAGTAGTAGCCGTGAGTCTGGACCACATATTCCTCACCCTGATCCTCCTGTCTCCCACCATGCCAAGTGCCCAGAGACAACTGATCTTACATTTGCACACTCCGAAGAGCTGTCCACTTTTCCATTTAAAGATTTGGACCTCTTGTCCTCTCCACTTGAAGTGGGGCAAGATGAGCATGTAGCATTGCCCAAATATTTGAGCAGCCACGGTCACACAAAGGCGATGGTGGGAATGTGTCACAAGAGGTGGACGATGATAAGACACAATTGCCAGAAAGTCAGGAGGAGGACCAAGGTGTGGAAGTGAAAGATGAGGTGGCGGATGATATAGTAACTGACCCAACCTGGCAGGAGGACATGCAGAGCAAGGACAGCAGCAAACGGGAAGGGAGGCGTAGCACCCCAACAAGCAGGAAGAAGCAGTGTGGTGGCTGCAGACAGAAGGCGGGCAACCGTTCCTCGTAACACCAACACGACGGAAGTTGACAGCACAAGTGTTAGGTCTTCCCGAGTCTGGTTGTTTTTTAAAGACTCTGCCGATAACTCCAAACAGGCCATTTGCACCACCTGTCATGCCCGCATCAGCAGAAGTAGCAAAATTACCATCCTGACCAGCACCAGCATGATCAGGCACATGGCAGCAAATCACCCAACTTTGTGCGCTGAACTTCAGGGTCCAGGAACACTGTAACATAGTAACATAGTAACATAGTTAGTAAGGCCGAAAAAAGACATTTGTCCATCCAGTTCAGCCTATATTCCATCATAATAAATACCCAGATCTACGTCCTTCTACAGAACCTAATAATTGTATGATACAATATTGTTCTGCTCCAGGAAGACATCCAGGCCTCTCTTGAACCCCTCGACTGAGTTCGCCATCACCACCTCCTCAGGCAAGCAATTCCAGATTCTCACTGCCCTAACAGTAAAGAATCCTCTTCTATGTTGGTGGAAAAACCTTCTCTCCTCCAGACGCAAAGAATGCCCCCTTGTGCCCGTCACCTTCCTTGGTATAAACAGATCCTCAGCGAGATATTTGTATTGTCCCCTTATATACTTATACATGGTTATTAGATCGCCCCTCAGTCGTCTTTTTTCTAGACTAAATAATCCTAATTTCGCTAATCTATCTGGGTATTGTAGTTCTCCCATCCCCTTTATTAATTTTGTTGCCCTCCTTTGTACTCTCTCTAGTTCCATTATATCCTTCCTGAGCACCGGTGCCCAAAACTGGACACAGTACTCCATGTGCGGTCTAACTAGGGATTTGTACAGAGGCAGTATAATGCTCTCATCATGTGTATCCAGACCTCTTTTAATGCACCCCATAATCCTGTTTGCCTTGGCAGCTGCTGCCTGGCACTGGCTGCTCCAGGTAAGTTTATCATTAACTAGGATCCCCAAGTCCTTCTCCCTGTCAGATTTACCCAGTGGTTTCCCGTTCAGTGTGTAATGGTGATATTGATTCCCTCTTCCCATGTGTATAACCTTACATTTATCATTGTTAAACCTCATCTGCCACCTTTCAGCCCAAGTTTCCAACTTATCCAGATCCATCTGTAGCAGAATACTATCTTCTCTTGTATTAACTGCTTTACATAGTTTTGTATCATCTGCAAATATCGATATTTTACTGTGTAAACCTTCTACCAGATCATTAATGAATATGTTGAAGAGAACAGGTCCCAATACTGACCCCTGCGGTACCCCACTGGTCACAGCGACCCAGTTAGAGACTATACCATTTATAACCACCCTCTGCTTTCTATCACTAAGCCAGTTACTAACCCATTTACACACATTTTCCCCCAGACCAAGCATTCTCATTTTGTGTACCAACCTCTTGTGCGGCACGGTATCAAACGCTTTGGAAAAATCGAGATATACCAATGACTCACCGTGGTCCAGTCTATAGCTTACCTCTTCATAAAAACTGATTAGATTGGTTTGACAGGAGCGATTTCTCATAAACCCATGCTGATATGGAGTTAAACAATTATTCTCATTGAGATAATCCAGAATAACATCCCTCAGAAACCCTTCAAATATTTTACCAACAATAGAGGTTAGACTTACTGGCCTATAATTTCCAGGTTCACTTTTAGAGCCCTTTTTGAATATTGGCACCACATTTGCTATGCGCCAGTCCTGCGGAACAGACCCTGTCGCTATAGAGTCACTAAAAATAAGAAATAATGGTTTATCTATTACATTACTTAGTTCTCTTAGTACTCGTGGGTGTATGCCATCCGGACCCGGAGATTTATCTATTTTAATCTTATTTAGCCGGTTTCGCACCTCTTCTTGGGTTAGATTGGTGACCCTTAATATAGGGTTTTCATTGTTTCTTGGGATTTCCCCTAGCATTTCATTTTCCACCGTGAATACCGGTGGAACACTGCCTGAGGGTGACATCACTGCTTCTTCTGCTGTTGTGTGCGGAAGCCAATCCCCTGTCCATGGTGCCTGTGATGATGCCTCCTGTCCTGCACATGTCGTTGCACACACTCAACAACCACCATCATCAAGCATGTCCACATCCTTTTCCCAGCGCAGTGTTCAGTTGAACATACCCCAGTCGTTGGAACGCAAGCGTAAATATGCAGCCAATGGCCACAGTACTACATTCACACATTTCTCATCTGCTTGCGCTCAAAATGTTGCCCTTTAGTCTTGTGGAGATGGAAGCTTTCTGCAACCTGATGGCGGTGGCCCTCCCAAGGTACTCGGCCCCCAGCCACCATTATTTCTCCCAATGTGCTATCCCAAGATTACACAAACACGTGTCCCATAACATTACGCGTGCCCTCAACGATGCTGTTAATGGGAAATCCACCTAACCACAGGCACATGGACAAGTGCTTGGGGCAGGGATGGTATATCTCACTGACGGGACACTGGGTTAACATAGTGGAAGCCAAGACCCATTCCGAACTTGGGATGGAATGCACCATCCTGACACTAAGGATTGTGGGCCCTATGTCAATCAGGGTTTCCCCCCCACAGTCTACAGCTCCTGCACATCCTCCTCCTCCTCTTCAGCCTCCATCTCAAAATGACCACATCAGTCACAAGCTGGAAGCACTGCAGCACTGTCTCAGCCAAGCAGCAACAGGTTGTGCTGAAGCTAATATGCTTAGGTGACAAATCACACAATGCTGAAGAGTTGTGGACAGCTCTGAAAGAGCAGGCAGAGCTGTGGCTGATGCCGCTGAACCTACAGCCAGGCATGGTCGTGTGTAGTGTATTGAGCAATACCTTCCGATATCTGAAAATATCAATATCGGATTGGATCGGCCGATATCCAAAAAATATCGGATATTGCCGATGCCGATACCGATACCGGAAACCAATGCAAATCAATGGGACAAAAATATCAGAATTAAAATAAACCCTTTCTTTTCTTGTAGGTTAAATATACATGAAGGAAAACCGCTAAGAATAATGTAGAATTTTATTGGGGGAGGTGGAGGAGACATTAAAGGCATAGAGGTTTAGCCCAATGAAATAGAATAGCAGGAATTAATTTTTTTTTCGGAGTTACAAAGATATTAACTATGTATAGATTTTTTTATATTTTGTCAGATATTTGTTTCACTATTTCCATGCTCTTCACCTTCTTTTTTACTTCTCCCACACTTTCTTCTTCATCATCCTCAGCAGCAGCATCTTTTTCATCAACTTCTTCTTCACCTTATTCATCTTCATCTTCTTCCCCTTCTTCCTATATTCTTCTTATTCAACTATTATTATTATTCTTCATATTCTACTGCTTCATCTTCGTCATATTCTTCTTCTTCTTCAGCATATTCTTATTTGTGATAGGCATTCCTGTAGTTGTTATCTATAAAAGTTTGGCCTGCAGCAGCAGGTTTTTTCCAGGGGCACCACGAGGAGGAACGGACTCACCCCCATACTCTGCTTAGTCTTCTTCTGCTTATAATTTTGATAATATCTTTTGCTCTGATTTTTAGTCTTATGCTTAATGTACTTCTGCTTTTTGCTCTGCAGCTTCTTATTCTTCTGCTTCTTGGTCTTCTTCGGGGTGGTCTCCAGGGTTGTCATCTCCAGGGTTGTCGTCTGCGGGGTCGTCATCTTCTTTGAGGTGGTCTTCAGGGTCGTTGTCTCCGGGGTCCTCGTCGCCGGGGTCGTCATCTTCTTCAGGGTGGTCTTCTGGGTCGTCGTCTTTAGGGTCATCATCAGGGAGATCCAGAGTAATTAGCAAAAACCATTTCCAAAAGCTTGAACACTAAGCTAGAAGATCGTTGGATACAGCCGGGAACAGCTGCTTGGAAAGCATCACCAAACCAGGGATTCAAGCTTGAAGAGGCTAATTTGCATATTCCAGGTGCCTTCTGGGAAGAGCGAAGAGTCTCCCTAAGCTAGAAGATCGTTGGGTACAGCCGGGACCAGCTGCTTGGAAAGCATCACCAAACCAGGGGTTCAAGCTTGAAGAGGCTAATTTGCATATTCCAGGTGCCTTCTGGGAAGAGCGAAGAGTCTCCCTAAGCTAGAAGATCGTTGGATACAGCCGGGACCAGCTGCTTGGAAAGCATCACCAAACCAGGGATTCAAGCTTGAAGAGGCTAATTTGCATATTCCAGGTGCCTTCTGGGAAGAGCGAAGAGTCTCCCTAAGCTAGAAGATCGTTGGGTACAGCCGGGACCAGCTGCTTGGAAAGCATCACCAAACCAGGGATTCAAGCTTGAAGAGGCTAATTTGCATATTCCAGGTGCCTTCTGGGAAGAGCGAAGAGTCTCCCTAAGCTAGAAGATCGTTGGATACAGCCGGGACCAGCTGCTTGGAAAGCATCACCAAACCGCGCGCCTTACGGCGGGCGAATTTTTGCCTGTAGGACATTATTGCAAGAGAGCTTGGCTGAGTAGATTACACAAGAAGGATAACACACACCAAGTCAGCAGGATCTAGGAGCAACATGGCAGATGTGACAACCTACATGGTGAGCTGCAGCATGTGCTACATGTTCACAGATCGACCAGAAGAAGAATCAAATTTCACCTGTCAGAAGTGTAGACTAGTGGCCCTTTTAGAAGAAAAGGTGCGGGGTCTGGAAGAAAGAATATCAACTTTGAAACTCATCAAAGAGAATGAAGACTTTCTAGACAGAACAGAAGCATCTCTACTGGTCACAGAAGGTGAAAAAAGTGTCAGGGAACCTCCAAAAGCAGATGAGTGGAAGCATGTGACCAAAAGAAGCAAGAAGACCATGGAGAAATCACCAACCACACAACTGAAGAACCGATATCAAATCTTTGTAGAGGATGAAGATTGCACACCTAAGGATGAAGCAATACCAGCAAGCAAAAAAGAAAAGGGCACACAGCAACAAGTGACAGCAAAAAGTACAGCCAAGAAGCAACAAAGAGTGGTGGTGGTGGGAGACTCACTACTGAGAGGCACAGAAGCAGCCATCTGCAGACCGGACATAACCGCAAGAGAAGTATGCTGCCTTCCAGGTGCGATGATCAAGGATGTGACCGATAGGATACCAAAGCTCTTCAGCTCCAAGGACGTCCACCCATTTCTTCTGATACATGTTGGCACCAATGACACGGCAAGGAAGGACCTACCGACAATCTGCAAAGACTTTGAAGAGTTGGGGAAGAAAGTAAAGGAACTGGATGCACAGGTAGTTTTTTCTTCTATCCTTCCAGTAGACGGGCATGGCACCAGGAGATGGAACAGGATCCTTGATGCAAACAACTGGCTAAGATGATGGTGCAGACAACAAGGATTCGGATTCCTGGACCACGGTGTGAATTACTTGTACGATGAACTCCTCGCCAGAGACGGACTACACCTCAACAAACCTGGGAAACACACAGTCGCCAGAAGACTCGCTACACTCATCAGGAGGGCGTTAAACTAGAAGAAGAGGGGACGGGAAGAAAAACATTAGACTTGAACAAAGAAGATCCAGGAAAACATACTCAGAAGGGAGGTAAGAACATTTCTAAAACAATCCACAGCGAGGAGATTGGAACAAAACAAAATCCTCTAAACTGCATGCTCGCAAACGCCAGAAGCCTGACAAACAAGATGGAAGAACTAGAAGCAGAAATATCTACAGGTAACTTTGACATAGTGGGAATAACTGAGACATGGTTAGATGAAAGCTATGACTGGGCAGTTAACTTACAGGGTTACAGTCTGTTTAGAAAGGATCGTAAAAATCGGAGAGGAGGAGGGGTTTGTCTCTATGTAAAGTCTTGTCTAAAGTCCACTTTAAGGGAGGATATTAGCGAAGGAAAGGAGGATGTCGAGTCCATATGGGTCGAAATTCATGGAGGGAAAAATGGTAACAAAATTCTCATTGGGGTCTGTTACAAACCCCCAAATATAACAGAAACCATGGAAAGTCTACTTCTAAAGCAGATAGATGAAGCTGCAACCCATAATGAGGTCCTGGTTATGGGGGACTTTAACTACCCGGATATTAACTGGGAAACAGAAACCTGTGAAACCCATAAAGGCAACAGGTTTCTGCTAATAACCAAGAAAAATTATCTTTCACAATTGGTGCAGAATCCAACCAGAGGAGCAGCACTTTTAGACCTAATACTATCTAATAGACCTGACAGAATAACAAATCTGCAGGTGGTCGGGCATCTAGGAAATAGCGACCACAATATTGTGCAGTTTCACCTGTCTTTCACTAGGGGGACTTGTCAGGGAGTCACAAAAACACTGAACTTTAGGAAGGCAAAGTTTGACCAGCTTAGAGATGCCCTTAATCTGGTAGACTGGGACAATATCCTCAGAAATAAGAATACAGATAATAATTGGGAAATGTTTAAGAACATCCTAAATAGGCAGTGTAAGCGGTTTATACCTTGTGGGAATAAAAGGACTAGAAATAGGAAAAACCCAATGTGGCTAAACAAAGAAGTAAGACAGGCAATTAACAGTAAAAAGAAAGCATTTGCACTACTAAAGCAGGATGGCACCATTGAAGCTCTAAAAAACTATAGGGAGAAAAATACTTTATCTAAAAAACTAATTAAAGCTGCCAAAAAGGAAACAGAGAAGCACATTGCTAAGGAGAGTAAAACTAATCCCAAACTGTTCTTCAACTATATCAATAGTAATAGAATAAAAACTGAAAATGTAGGACCCTTAAAAAATAGTGAGGAAAGAATGGTTGTAGATGACGAGGAAAAAGCTAACATATTAAACACCTTCTTCTCCACGGTATTCACGGTGGAAAATGAAATGCTAGGTGAAATCCCAAGAAACAATGAAAACCCTATATTAAGGGTCACCAATCTAACCCAAGAAGAGGTGCGAAACCGGCTAAATAAGATTAAAATAGATAAATCTCCGGGTCAGGATGGCATACACCCACGAGTACTAAGAGAACTAAGTAATGTAATAGATAAACCATTATTTCTTATTTTTAGGGACTCTATAGCGACAGGGTCTGTTCCGCAGGATTGGCGCATAGCAAATGTTGTGCCAATATTCAAAAAGGGCTCTAAAAGTCAACCTGGAAATTATAGGCCAGTAAGTCTAACCTCTATTGTTGGTAAAATATTTGAAGGGTTTCTGAGGGATGTTATTCTGGATTATCTCAATGAGAATAACTGTTTAACTCCATATCAGCATGGGTTTATGAGAAATCGCTCCTGTCAAACCAATCTAATCAGTTTTTATGAAGAGGTAAGCTATAGGCTGGACCACGGTGAGTCATTGGACGTGGTATATCTAGATTTTTCCAAAGCGTTTGATACTGTGCCGCACAAGAGGTTGGTACACAAAATGAGAATGCTTGGTCTGGGGGAAAATGTGTGTAAATGGGTTAGTAACTGGCTTAGTGATAGAAAGCAGAGGGTGGTTATAAATGGTATAGTCTCTAACTGGGTCGCTGTGACCAGTGGGGTACCGCAGGGGTCAGTATTGGGACCTGTTCTCTTCAACATATTCATTAATGATCTGGTAGAAGGTTTACATAGTAAAATATCGATATTTGCAGATGATACAAAACTATGTAAAGCAGTTAATACAAGAGAAGATAGTATTCTGCTACAGATGGATCTGGATAAGTTGGAAACTTGGGCTGAAAGGTGGCAGATGAGGTTTAACAATGATAAATGTAAGGTTATACACATGGGAAGAAGGAATCAATATCACCATTACACACTGAATGGGAAACCACTGGGTAAATCTGACAGTGAGAAGGACTTGGGGATCCTAGTTAATGATAAACTTACCAGGAGCAGCCAGTGCCAGGCAGCAGCTGCCAAGGCAAACAGGATCATGGGGTGCATTAAAAGAGGTCTGGATACACATGATGAGAGCATTATACTGCCTCTGTACAAATCCCTAGTTAGACAGCACATGGAGTACTGTGTCCAGTTTTGGGCACCGGTGCTCAGGAAGGATATAATGGAACTAGAGAGAGTACAAAGGAGGGCAACAAAATTAATAAAGGGGATGGGAGAACTACAATACCCAGATAGATTAGCGAAATTAGGATTATTTAGTCTAGAAAAAAGACGACTGAGGGGCGATCTAATAACCATGTATAAGTATATAAGGGGACAATACAAATATCTCGCTGAGGATCTGTTTATACCAAGGAAGGTGACGGGCACAAGGGGGCATTCTTTGCGTCTGGAGGAGAGAAGGTTTTTCCACCAACATAGAAGAGAATTCTTTACTGTTAGGGCAGTGAGAATCTGGAATTGCTTGCCTGATGAGGTGGTGATGGCGAACTCAGTCGAGGGGTTCAAGAGAGGCCTGGATGTCTTCCTGGAGCAGAACAATATTGTATCATACAATTAGGTTCTGTAGAAGGACGTAGATCTGGGGATTTATTATGATGGAATATAGGCTGAACTGGATGGACAAATGTCTTTTTTCGGCCTTACTAACTATGTTACTATGTTACTATGTATGTTAACTTGGAAATGTAGCAGAAGGTACAAGAGCCAATGGAACTACCGAGGACCAGTTGATGGTTCTGGAACCCAGTTACTAAGCAGGAGGTAACCGTGCCATAAAGCACTACCAAGGACCACCAGACGTTGGTGGAACTCGGATACCGTGAAGGAGGCACCTAAGACAAAGGCTCTGCCTGGACCAGCTGACGGTACTGGAACCAGGATGGGTAGCAGAAGGTAAAAGAGCCAAAGACACTGCTGAGAACCAACTGATGGTACTGGAACCTGGATGGGTAGCCGAAGGTACAAGAGCCAATGGAACTACCAAGGACCAGCTGACGGTACTGGAACCCGGTTACTAAGCAGGAGGTACCCATGCCAGATAGCACTACCAAGGACCACCAGATGTTGGTGTAACTCAGATACCGAGAAGGAGGCACCTAAGCCAAAGGCTCTGCCTGGAACCAGCTGACGGTACTGGAACCAGGATGGGTAGCAGAAGGTACAAGAGCCAAAGACACTGCTGAGAACCAGCTGATGGTACTGGAACCTGGATGGGTAGCCGAAGGTACAAGAGCCAATGGAACTACCGAGGACCAGCTGACGGTACTGGAAGCCGGTTACTAGTCAGGAGGTACCCATGCCAGAAAGCACTACCAAGGACCACCAGACGTTGGTTGAACTCGGATACCAAGAAGGAGGCACCTAAGCCAAAGGCTCTGCCTGGAACCAGCTGACGGTACTGGAACCCAGGGGGACCTATTCAAGATTGACTTCCAAAGAACCAGCTAATGGTGCTGGAACTCAGATAGGCAGCAGAAGGTCCACATGAAAAAAAAATTTCTAGGCCGCGAGTTGGCCGGAGTTACCGAAAACCCACAGTCCTACAGGGGGAGCTTGTCCTATTGGCACTACGGAACCAGCCTTGATTGCCAGTTCCCACGGCCCAGATAGGAAGCACCTAAACTGCAGGTACTATAGAGTTGGCTAACCCAACCGCAACCCGACATGACAACGTATTGGAGACAAAGTGACCTTGACACTACCCGGAAACAGCTGGCGTGCTGGAACCAGGCTGGGCAGGAGGGAGTACCGGTGCCAACGACACTTCTGAGTAGCAACTGGCGGTGTTGGAGCCCAGGGATTACAGGAGAAACAGAGTGTAGGCTGAGGCCTAGATGGAGCAAGTTTAAAATATGTAGTGGTGTCAATGTAGAGGGAGCAGGAGAAATTGCCGCACACACAGCTGGGGATCAGCTGACGTTACTGAACCTCAAAACACTGGAGCATGTGTTGACTGCAGAAGGCTCTTCCGAGCAGCAACTGGCGGTGTTGGAGCCCAGGGTCAATGCTAGAAGCAGACTGTACGCCGAGGCCTAATTGGAGCTAGTTTAATATCTGTTGTAGTCTTAGTGTGGAGGGAGCAGGAGATATTACCACACACACAGCAGGGGAGCAGCTGGCGTTACTGAACCCCAATAACAGAGGACCAACTGTTGACTGTGCAGACGGTACTTCCGAGCAGCAGCTGGCGTTGTTGGAGCCCAGGGTCAATGCTAGAAGCAAAGTGTAGCCTGAGGCCTAATTGGAGCAAGTTTAATATCTGATGTAGTGTGAGAGTGAATGGAGCAGGAGAAATTGCCGGATACACAGCAGGGGGACAGCTGACCTTACTGAACCCCAATAACACGGCAGCAAGTGTTGACTGTGCAGACGGCACTTCTGAGCAGCAACTAGCGGTGTTGGAGCCCTGGGAATCCAAGAGAAACAGAGTGAAGGCAGAGGCCAAATTTGAGCTAGTTTAATATTACTATTATTATTTATTTATATAGCACCATTAATTCCATGGTGCTGTACATGAGAAAGGGGTTACATACAGAATTATAGATATCGTTTACAGTAAACAAGTTTACAGTGACAGACTGGTACAGAGGGGAGAGAACCTTGTCCTTGCGGACTTACATTCTATGGGATAGTGGGGAAGAGGCAGATGGTAGGGGGTGACACGGCTGCTCTGACGATGGCGAGGCGGCGGCTCTGGTGATGGCGAGGAGGCAGAATGGTTATTGCAGGCTGTAGGCTTTCTTGAAGAGATGGGTTTTCAGGTTCCGTCTGAAGGATCCGAGGGTGGTGGATAATCGGACATGTTGAGGATTGGAATTCCAGAGGATGGGGGGTATTCGGGAGAAATCTTGGAGGCGGTTGTGTGAGGAACGAATAAGTGTGGAGGAGAGTAGGAGGTCTTGGAAGGATCGGAGATTACGTGAGGGAAGATATTGGGAGATTAGTTCAGAGATATAGGGAGGGGACAGGTTGTGGATGGCTTTGTAGATCAGTGTTAGTAGTTTGAACTGGATTTATTAGGTAATTGGGAGCCAGTGGAGGGATTTGCAGAGGGGAGAAGCAGGGGAGTAGCGAGAAGAGAGGTGGATTAGCCGGGCAGCAGAGTTGAGGACAGACTGGAGCGGTGCAAGAGAGTTAGCGGGAAGGCCACAGAGGAGGGTGTTGCAGTAGTTGAGGCGGGAGATGATGAGGGCATGCACAAGAGTTTTGGTAGATTGTGGGCTAAGGAAGGAGCGGATTCTGGCAATATTTTTGAGTTGGAGGCAACAGGAGGTGGCAAGAGTTTGGATGTGTGGGTTGAAGGACAGGGCAGAGTCGAGAGTTACCCCGAGGCAGCGGATTTCAGGTGAGGGAGAGAGCGTGATGCCGTTTACCATAATAGACAGATCAGGTAAGGGGGATACGTGAGACGGGGGAAAGATGATGAGTTCAGTTTTGCCTATAATGAGTTTTAGGAAGCG
This sequence comes from Ranitomeya imitator, assembly GCF_032444005.1. Classification (NCBI taxonomy): domain Eukaryota; kingdom Metazoa; phylum Chordata; class Amphibia; order Anura; family Dendrobatidae; genus Ranitomeya; species Ranitomeya imitator. The sequence continues at coordinate 663,698,621 of NC_091286.1, forward strand.
AGAGGTGAAGAAAGAGGATATGTCTGACAGACACATCGGGATTCTGGACAGCAGAGAGGTGACATCTGGGCCAGAGAGGTAGATCTGAGTGTCGTCCACGTACAGGTGGTACTGGATGCCATGGGACTTTATGAGTTGTCCTAGGCCAAGGGTATAGATGGAAAAAAGTAGGGGCCCTAGGACAGAGCTTTGAGGGACTCCAACAGAGAGAGGGCGGGATGAGGAGGTTGTGTGGGAGTGGGAAATGGTAAATGTGCAGTCAGAAAGGTATGATGCAATCCAGGACATGGCAAGGTCTTTGATTCCAAGTGAAGAAAGAATCTGTAGCAGTAGGCAGTGATCGACTGAGTCGAAAGCAGAGGATAGGTCAAAAAGGAGGAGGATGGAGAACTGCCTGTTAGCTTTGGCTGTGACTAAGTCATTAGTAATTTTTGTCAGGGCAGTTTCGGTGGAGTGGTGTGGGCGGAAGCCAGATTGGAGGTTGTCAAGGAGAGAGTTAGATGAGAGGTGGGAGGAATTTTGAGCATGGACATGCTGCTAAAGGAGTTTTGAAGCAAACGGGAGCAGTGATTTGGGGCGGTAGCTGGGCAAAGCAGTTGGGTCAAGGATAGTTTTTTTGAGGATGAGTGTGATGGTGGCATGTTTGAAGGCAGAGGTGAAGGTACCAGAAGATAGCGATAGGTTGAAGAGATAGGTTAAGGCTGGAATGAGCATGTTAGTGAGGTTGGGGAGCAGGTGGGAGGGGATGGGGTCAAGTGCACAGGTGGTTAGGTGTGATTTGAAAAAAAGGCGAGTAAGCTCTCCTTCAGTGATGTTGGAGAGGGAGGTTATTAGGAAAGGGCAGAGGTCTGGTATTTGGGGTGGTTGGGGTGGTGGAACAGTTAGGGTTTGACTTGTTTGGTTGATCTTGTTTTTGAAGTAGGTGGCAAAGTCCTCGGAGGAGATGTGGGGAGTTGGAGGTGGCAGTGGTGGGCGGAGGAGGGAGTTAAATGTGCTGAATAGTTGTTTTGGGTTGTAGGATAGTGAAGATGCAAGGTTAGTGAAATAGGTCTGTTTAGCGGAGGTGAGGCCTAATTTGAAGTCCAATGTAGCTTGTTTGAAAGCAGTGAAGTCATCTGGCAGGCATGTTTTCTTCCAACGCCGCTCCGCAACCCTGGATGTTTGTCGAAGTTTTTTTGTGAGATATTTATGCCAAGGTTGCCTATTGGTTCGTTGCACTGTGCCATGCATGAGAGGGGCGACTGAGTCTATGGCTGATGTGAGAGTGGAGTTAAAGAACGCGGTGGCGCTGTCCGTGTCGTGGAGTGAAGATATGGAGGACAGGGGTAGGAGAGAGTCTGAGGGTCTGTGAATATCTAGATGTGCGAGGTTTCTGCGAGGATGTAGTAATGGCTGGACATAGGGGGCAGGTGAGGAGGACAAGGATTAGAAGGTGAGTAGATGGTGGTTAGATAGGGGGAAGGGAGAGGTTGTAAGATTAGATAAGGAACAGAGGCGGGTGAAGATGAGGTCTAGCGTATGTCTGTCTGTGTGGGTGGCTGTGGAGGACCACTGAGTGAGTCCAAAGGATAATAATTTTTTTAATAATAATTTTTATTTATATAGCACCAACATATTCTGCAGCACTTTACAATTAAGGATGAAGTAAGGGCCATGTGACCATGTAAGAGCATGTGACCCTCGATCTCCAATGGAAGATCTCACCCTGGGCATGCTCAGAAGGGAAAAAGCAGGACATAGTCCCAAAAGCGTCTGCTCGCCGCTGCCCAGCACTGGTTTTAATGGCAAAAGCTGGAGAAGCAACAGCAAGCCTAAGCACAGAGTGAGACTGAGCCAGACGCAAGGACCGACGTCTCCGCTGAGCAGGTTCCACTGCGGCAGGAGAAGAATGGGAGACCGCAGCAGAAACGGCCCGAGATTCCCCCTGTGCAGAAGCGGGAACTCGACCGCTAACATCCAGGCCTTGTTCATTTTCAGAAAAGTAAGCAGGTCAACGTTATCGGAGGATAGTCGCATACGACGGTCTGTTAGTACACCACCTGTGGAACTAAAGACGTGTTCCGATAATACACTGGCAGCAGGGCAAGCCAGCCCCTCCAATGCATACTGGCTAAGCTATGGCCATGTATCCAGCTTAGAAACCCAAAACTTGAAGGGGGAAGAGCCGTCTGGGAGTACACTGAGAGGGCAAGACATGCAGTCTGTCAGCATCTGACGGAAACTTTACCTCCTGCTGACTGGAGCCATCTGTGATGGTGTAGACATTTGTGGCGGGCACACAAAACTTTGCCACAGTTGGGCCATACTGGTCTTGCCTTGTGCCGAGCCACTACTTCTGCTCCCTCTTTGTGCAGAGCTTCCTCCACTGCCTCGACGCACTGAGCTGCTTTGTAAAGCACTAGCCGCACTGCTCTCGGTTGGAATGGAGAACATGATGGAATGCACCAGTGTGCCTTGGTACTCCCGATTCAACGGTGTTATGAGGCATTGTAAGTTGTCCCGGTAGCGAGGATCTAGGAGGGTTTACACCCAATAATCAGCCGTGTTGAGAATGTGGGCGATGCGGCGGTCGTTTCTCAGGCACTGCAGCATGAAATCAACCATGTGCTGCAGACTGTCAACTGGCCAAGAAACGCTGTCCCCTGCTTGAGGCGTGACCTCTGCCTGCTCTGCATCACCCCACCCTCGCTCTACATACTGACTACTAGAGCATTGTGTAACTCCCTCCTCTGGACAGATGTCTTCGTACTCCATTGACTCCTCCTCATCCTCCTCACAAAGTGTCCCCTGCCTAGGCCTTTGTGAGGAACCACATTGCGCAGACTGTCCAGAATGTGCAGATGGCATTTGTGACTCCACAGCCTCCTCCCTTAGCACTTGCAGTGTTCTTTCAAGCAGGCAGATAAGGGGGATAGTCATGCTGACTAGTGCATCATCTGCATTCGCCATCCGCATTGAATCATCGAAGGCATGCAAAAACTGGCAGATGTCCTTCATAGTGGCCCACTCAGTGGTTGTGAAGTCTGAAAGGCGTGCAGTGCGACTTTTTTGCACCTGATGCAGCTGGTACTTCATTACTGCTGCCTGCTGCTCACATAACCGCATCAAAATATGTAACCTTGAATTTCACGTGGTAGGTAGGTCACATATGATGCGATGTTCTGGAAGGCGGAATCGGCGCTGCAGAGCTGCAATGCGCAATCTTGCCATGCTGGAACGCCGCAAGTGAGTACACTCTAGGCAGACCTTGTGCAGCAGTGCATCAAGATCCAGATAGTCCCTCAAAAAACTCTGCACAACCAATTTGAGCACATGTGCCAGACATGAGATGTGAGTGAGGTTGCCTAGGCCCAGAGCTGCCACCAGATTTTGGCCATTGTCACAGCAGATAGATGCTGTTTCGTGTGTTCTAGTGCTGATAACAAGTCCGGTGCTAGATAGCAATCATCCACCTTTCGCGAGCAGTCAAACACAAGGGAGGGGATAATTAAAGAGTGACTTTCTCTCATCAACACACACACGTTCACAAGTGCACACTAGCGCATGGCCGAGCGGCCATGCGAACCTTTTATAGCGGCAGTGCTACAAGACCTTCCAGATGGTCCAATAGGAGCCGCAACAGGACCTGAGCATGTGACCTCCAACCTCCAATGGGAGATCACTCCGTGAGCATGCTCGGTATGGGAAAAGCAGGACTTAGTCCCAGAAAGACCTGCTCGCTGCTGATCAGCACTAGCCACAAAGGCAGAGACTAGAAGGGCAGTAGTAACCAGTCGCCCAGTATCAGCCTGTGCTAGACGCTGGGACTGACGTCTCCGCTGAGCAGGCTCCACTGCGGCTGGAGAAGAATGGGAGACTGCAGCGAAGACGGTTCGAGATTCCCCTGTGCGGCGGTAGGAACTCGACATCTAACAACCATATTATTGAAGAAATTTATACAAGTTATTCAACATTTAGCCTCCCTTGACATAACTATAGAACCATAATCGTGCTGATCAGAATACTAGAGCAAGGATATAATGGAAATTCTTGATGCAATGACGCAACTGCCCCACAGCAAAGGTAAACTGTAACTACATGCAGTCAACAGGATTGATTGTCCAATGTTTGATGCCAGACTCCTTCAAACATCAACTACCTGCTGGTGAACAGCGCTAAGCAAAACACAAGAAGCAAAATGAAGTTTTTAAAAAAAAAAAAATATTTTGAATTAAGAGTCCTCAGTGGTTGATACCTTTTAATGGCTAACTGAAAAGATGGTAACAAATTGCAAGCTTTCGAGACTACTCAGGTCTATTCATGAGGCACAGACTAATAGAAATTCTGAAGAATCACATATTTATGCACAACACAGCACAGAAAAATGCCGTAGATAAGACAGGTGACATTAAGCAGAATTACCATTATTTGAGTGCTAAACAGTTATGTCCATAAATATTGGAACAGTTCATAGATAAGGAGTGTAAATGTTTTATTGTGATCTCTTTGGGGTCTTGTTCTATGTTATGGTAACCTCACATGGTCTGAGGAGCAAATTCCTTAGTTGATGTAAAAAGACATAAATCCATGCGACACGTTCATTCCTGTCAAGGCAAGGGTCATCATTAGCTTATATTCCAAGACTCTTCTGTCTCTCTAAAACAAACAAGATGGCTAACCGCACTTCACAATCAGGAGCGCCCGTCCAGGTCCAGGGAACCAACTAGGGCCATAGAAAGTCCAATATGAAAAAGTGACAGCGCTCCATCCGGGTGTAATCCAAAATCGAAACTTTATTCAGCCATAAAACAGCAGACAGCAACGTTTCGACCCTGTGGGTCTTTATCAAGCATGTCTAACAGTGCAAAGTGTCGGCTATATATAGCACAAGTGCCACACAGGGCACCAATCCCCAACAAGCCGCACCCACCATATAATTAACGATATATACAACATTAAAAACAAAGATCAGACATATACCCAATAAAAATCTCCCCACCCAGATATAATCCGCATACACAAAATGTAAACAAATCCCCCAAATACATCAAAATACAGCTCAATCCAGAGAAGTTTCATCTGTCAAAAAACAGGAGGCGTGATCTTCATAAGAAAGTCCACCAATCATCGCATCACCACATGGGGTTGTAAACAATCCACTGCCAATCGATTCCAGGCTCTCTTGCGCGTCATAGATCCAAACGATGCAGTCAGAAGAATCACATGACCGGAAATCACCTCCCCACCAATAGCGAAACCTGTAACAAAATCAATATAACACTGCATACAGCTCAAACGTCCAGCCACCACCCACCCAGGCCGGAGGACGCAGGCGCAACAACGTCAAGACACGCCCCCCTTCGGGAGCCTATCCAGAGCGGAGAGCGTCATGCGCACACCCCCCGAAGAGAGCGGGGCTGGATCGGAGCGTTGCCACAGTAACCGCAACGCTACCATCGCCATAGTGCTCAACAACCACCGGCTAAAACCAACGATGCGATGGCGAGGATGCACCCACGGATCCCCACCCGAGTCAGAACCCCACCAAATAGTGGGAGAACCACACCGGGGACGGGTCCGCAGTGCGCACACCCCGCACATCACACCGGGTAAGCCACCTCGCTTGTCGAGACAACCGCAGCCCAGGCATTACACGTGCAGCACCAGGTACAGCATATTGGAACAGGGAAATACCAGCGGCATCTCTATACAGAATCTATAAAATCTCAAAAAGGGGGAACACATCCTGTAAGAAAAAGAATCATATAGTAGAGAACCCATGTTAGAGGGAATCGCAAAAATTAGTAGACAACCAGGGGGATATGTCAACACTCAATTAGGCCCCCATAACCCATATGTGGCCGACGGGGAACACACAGCCCAGGAAACCCAATAGGGTCTCATATCATAGACTAGGCCTTTCACTTCTCATCACCGTCGATTGTGCCAAAGTATATCTGAAATACAAACAATCAAGGGATACAGCACACCTATGACAACACATAATAAACCTGGGCAGCAAAGACATTAAAAACAAATACCGACAATGATGGAACCGACATCCTACCGAGTACATACATGCAAGTTGAAATCAATATTAAGGCCCTTAGGTTGTAATGACCCCAATGTATAGATCCAACGAAGTTCCTTAGCTTTGAGAATTTGTAGTCTATTGCCTCCCCTCCTGAGCACTGGTACACTATCAATCACCCTAAACCTAAGTTGATTCACTGAATGTTTATTATCAACGAAGTGTTTAGGCACTGGTAATTCCGTGAGTCCTGTTCTCACTGTACTCTTATGTTTGGTAATGCGTGCTCTTACCTCCATGGTTGTTTCACCAACATAATTGAGCCCACACGGGCATACAATCATGTACACAACAAAACTAGAAGTACACGTGTATCTTTCCTTAAGAAAATTTTTTTTACCAGTGAGCGGGTGATGAAAAAAATCCCCCTTTAACATATTGTTACAACAGGAACAACACAGACATGGAAAATTACCATTCTTGACTGTACTCAGGGTACTTTGAATAGATCTTTTAGAGGTCCCAATATCAGACTTCACAAGTTTATCCCTGAGGTTACGTCCCCTTCTAAATGACATCATCGGGGGCGCCTCAAACTTAGGGACAGAGGGTAAACCTCGCTGTAGTAGGGACCAATGTCGTCTCAGTATATTCCCAACCCGACTACTCGCTGAGTTATATGTTGATACAAAGGGGATTCTATCCGTAGTGGATTCGACACGAGTCTTGTTTCGAATACTCGAACTGGAGCAGCTGTTAGCCTTATTCTTATATTTAATCACCTCCCTTGCTGGATATCCCCTAGCGATGAACTTATTACACATCTCGCTCAGTCTCATATCAACACGTTCCTCATCTGACACAATACGTCTCACCCTCAGAAGTTGGCTCCACGGGAGGGAACCCACCATTTTCCTCGGGTGATCACTATCAAAGGCTAATAATCCATTCATATCTGTTGTTTTAATAAAAATGTCGGTCTCTAATTTATTACCAGCCTTGTAGACCAAAGTGTCCAGAAATTGTATCTGGATGGTAGACTGAGTCAAAGTAAATTTTAGTTCAGGATAGATTTGATTCAAAGAATCATGGAAGGCCTCCAACTCAAGGGAGGACCCCTCCCATATCACAAAAATGTCATCGATGTATCGCCACCAGGCTCTGACGTGGCGCCAGAGGTTGGAACTGTACACGAACGCATCCTCAAGTACCGCCATGTAGATGTTGGCATACGTGGGGGCCACATTGGACCCCATGGCGGTACCCCTTAATTGCAAGAAAAACTCATCCCCACACAGAAAAAAATTCCGCCTAAGGATGAACTCAAGCAATGTGAGGATGAGTCGTGCACACTCGGGGGCCACGTCAGAGCCCGATAGCATACATGAGACCGCTTCAAGACCTTTATCGTGCTCAATGGAGGTATATAAAGATACCACATCGAATGAAGCCAGGATGGTAGAATCAGAAATGGTGATGTTTTCAATCTTATTCAAAAAGTCTCCCGTGTCCCGGATATATGACTTTGCAGATGTAGCATATGACCTTAATACGCGGTCCCAAAAAATTGCAACATTATTGGAGAGAGAGCCCCTACCCGAGACGATAGGTCGTCCCGGGGAATTATATAGATCTTTATGTATTTTAGGCAGTACATATAGTACTGGGACCACCGGAGACTCAACGATCAAAAAATCAGCCAGCTTATGGTCAATGAGTCCCATGGCTAGGGAGTCACTGACCACAAGCTGTAATTCCCTCTGAAAACGGGATGTCGGGTTACATGATAGTTTCTCATAAACAGCCCCATCGTCCAACTGCCTTAATATTTCTGACTTATATTTAGTACTGTCCATAACCACCACCTCCCCACCTTTATCAGCTGGTTTAATCGTTATTAGGGAGTTATCAGCTAAAGTCCTCAACGTGTCCCTCTCGACCGTTGTTAAGTTGTTGACCCTGACAGATTTAAAGTCTTTCTTCAATTTTTCAATATCCCTGCATACCAATTCAACATAGGATTCCACAAAATGGTTTCTAATGGGAGGTTGAAAATTGCTTTTACAATGCAGGCCCACCCCTTTCAGAGTGAAGCCATTCTCATTATTCAACCTGCTAGTATTGGGGATTTCAGGGCTCTCCATTTTTTCAGAAAAGAAGGTAGATAATCTTAGTCTTCTGAAAAAAGCTTGTAGATCTACCTCTAATGTAAACCAGTCAGGGTTATGTGTGGGGCAAAATGATAACCCCTTGGACAGTACCTTAATCTCCATATCCGACAGGGCAGTAGACGAGATATTCACAACCAACTCCTCACTATCATTTAGTTGTCCTTCCTGTTCCTCGTTCTCATGGTCACACTCCGTCCTGGTCGCTGCTCCCGGGATGTCCCTCCATTTCCTATGTTTGCGGCCCCCTCTCCGACCACGTCTCCGGGGGTGGTTTTGTCCACCTTCTCTTGACCTAAAAAATGTTGGCGCTGTTGTATCTGTCTGGGCCCTCCAGCATTAGAGTCATCTGTCGACTCCGAATCGGCTGTAGTGAAACCAAAGTTAGAGTTTTTTCTTACTTGTGGTCTTCTGTGCCTCCTGGTTCCATTAGCTCTCCTATTGCCGATATTGGAATGCTGTCCCGGCTGTCCCGGACCCATCTGCCAAGAAAAGACACGGCCCACCTTATAGTCATCCACATCTCGAAACCACTTAGTCCTCCGGCCTGGGTGGGTGGTGGCTGGACGTTTGAGCTGTATGCAGTGTTATATTGATTTTGTTACAGGTTTCGCTATTGGTGGGGAGGTGATTTCCGGTCATGTGATTCTTCTGACTGCATCGTTTGGATCTATGACGCGCAAGAGAGCCTGGAATCGATTGGCAGTGGATTGTTTACAACCCCATGTGGTGATGCGATGATTGGTGGACTTTCTTATGAAGATCACGCCTCCTGTTTTTTGACAGATGAAACTTCTCTGGATTGAGCTGTATTTTGATGTATTTGGGGGATTTGTTTACATTTTGTGTATGCGGATTATATCTGGGTGGGGAGATTTTTATTGGGTATATGTCTGATCTTTGTTTTTAATGTTGTATATATCGTTAATTATATGGTGGGTGCGGCTTGTTGGGGATTGGTGCCCTGTGTGGCACTTGTGCTATATATAGCCGACACTTTGCACTGTTAGACATGCTTGATAAAGACCCACAGGGTCGAAACGTTGCTGTCTGCTGTTTTATGGCTGAATAAAGTTTCGATTTTGGATTACACCCGGATGGAGCGCTGTCACTTTTTCATATTGGACTTTCTATGGCCCTAGTTGGTTCCCTGGACCTGGACGGGCGCTCCTGATTGTGAAGTGCGGTTAGCCATCTTGTTTGTTTTGGACTTTTGGAACCTGGCTGACCTGCACCGCACCGCAATGGCGGAAGGATTTATGACTCCGGAGGTGGGTGAATCGGAGAATGCCATTACCTTTTCATATACCGACGATGATGCGGCCCGTATCTTGGCCGATGCAAGTACGGACATTGGATTTCTCAGCAAACCGACTATTGAAATGCTGAGGAGGAAATTGGAGAATGAGAAAAAGAGACTGGTATCTTTTGAATTACATGTTATAACTTTGACTGAGTATTTTAAGGCACGGAGGATTCCACGGGGTCTGCGGCCACACCTTAGACCTACGCTGTTACCAGAAAATACCCAATTCTGCATGAAATTTGAATCAATTACTAACAAATATGCCTTTGATGTTATGTTGCTGAATATTGAATTTCTGAAGGCGGAAATGATTACCGTGAAGAGGAACATCATGGATTTGGAGGATCAGGTGAAGGCACAGTTGACAATCCAGGATTGGAATCCGCTTAAAATAAAGATGGAGGAGAATTTGATGAAATTCAGGAATGAGATCGAGATTACTAAAAGGACCAAGTGGTTTCGAGATGCGGATGACTATAAGGTGGGCCGTGTCTTTTCTTGGCAGATGGGTCCGGGACAGCCGGGACAGCATTCCAATATCGGCAATAGGAGAGCTAATGGAACCAGGAGGCGCAGAAGACCACAAGTAAGAGAAAACTCTAACTTTGGTTTCACTACAGCCGATTCGGAGTCGACAGATGACTCTAATGCTGGAGGGCCCAGACAGATACAACAGCGCCAACATTTTTTAGGTCAAGAGAAGGTGGACAAAACTACCCCCGGAGACGTGGTCGGAGAGGGGGCCGCAAACATAGGAAATGGAGGGACATCCCGGGAGCAGCGACCAGGACGGAGTGTGACCATGAGAACGAGGAACAGGAAGGACAACTAAATGATAGTGAGGAGTTGGTTGTGAATATCTCGTCTACTGCCCTGTCGGATATGGAGATTAAGGTACTGTCCAAGGGGTTATCATTTTGCCCCACACATAACCCTGACTGGTTTACATTAGAGGTAGATCTACAAGCTTTTTTCAGAAGACTAAGATTATCTACCTTCTTTTCTGAAAAAATGGAGAGCCCTGAAATCCCCAATACTAGCAGGTTGAATAATGAGAATGGCTTCACTCTGAAAGGGGTGGGCCTGCATTGTAAAAGCAATTTTCAACCTCCCATTAGAAACCATTTTGTGGAATCCTATGTTGAATTGGTATGCAGGGATATTGAAAAATTGAAGAAAGACTTTAAATCTGTCAGGGTCAACAACTTAACAACGGTCGAGAGGGACACGTTGAGGACTTTAGCTGATAACTCCCTAATAACGATTAAACCAGCTGATAAAGGTGGGGCGGTGGTGGTTATGGACAGTACTAAATATAAGTCAGAAATATTAAGGCAGTTGGACGATGGGGCTGTTTATGAGAAACTATCATGTAACCCGACATCCCGTTTTCAGAGGGAATTACAGCTTGTGGTCAGTGACTCCCTAGCCATGGGACTCATTGACCATAAGCTGGCTGATTTTTTGATCGTTGAGTCTCCGGTGGTCCCAGTACTATATGTACTGCCTAAAATACATAAAGATCTATATAATTCCCCGGGACGACCTATCGTCTCGGGTAGGGGCTCTCTCTCCAATAATGTTGCAATTTTTTGGGACCGCGTATTAAGGTCATATGCTACATCTGCAAAGTCATATATCCGGGACACGGGAGACTTTTTGAATAAGATTGAAAACATCACCATTTCTGATTCTACCATCCTGGCTTTATACCGATGTGGTATCTTTATATACCTCCATTGAGCACGATAAAGGTCTTGAAGCGGTCTCATGTATGCTATCGGGCTCTGACTTGGCCCCCGAGTGTGCACGACTCATCCTCACATTGCTTGAGTTCATACTCAGGCGGAATTTTTTTCTGTTTGGGGATGAGTTTTTCTTGCAAATAAGGGGTACCGCCATGGGGTCCAATGTGGCCCCCACGTATGCCAACATCTACATGAGGATGCGTTCGTGTACAGTTCCAACCTCTGGCGCCACGTCAGAGCCTGGTGGCGATACATCGATGACATTTTTGTGATATGGGAGGGGTCCTCCCTTGAGTTGGAGGCCTTCCATGATTCTTTGAATCAAATCTATCCTGAACTAAAATTTACTTTAGTAAAACGTTGCTGTCTGCTGTTTTATGGCTGAATAAAGTTTCGATTTTGGATTACACCCGGATGGAGCACTGTCACTTTTTCATATTGGATCTTCTGTCTCTCTGAGATTTGAAGTTACCTTTTATTAAGTAATTTCCTGTCCAAAATGCTATGATCAGGGAGACAAAAATGTATTGCCACAGGTAGATCCATTCTTTTTTCTCTTATTGTATGGCGATGAGAGTTCATCCTTGCTCTCAGTTTCTGCCCTGTCTCCCCTACATACAGACCCCCAGTTGGACATTTAGTCCAAATAACACCACATTAGATGTGATGCAGCTGAAAGTACCTGGTATCTTGTAGTCCTGATGTGAGTTGGGAATCTTTATCTTGTCCGTGGTCATTATAAATGGACAGGTTTTACATTTTTTCTGGATGCAAGGAAAGGTTCCTGCAGCTGTTGGAGAGGACAGCGAGCTTCTGACAATGATGCTTCTTAGATTGGGGGCTGCCTAAAACACAGTAGTGGGGGTCTGGAAAAATGGATTGTAAGCGGGCATCTTTTTGTAGTAAAGGTTGTAATTTCCGTGCAGCTCCCCTTAGCACCTCCAGATTTGGATTGAAGGTGACTACTAGAGGCATCTGATTATTTTCTTCTTTAGCTTTGTAATGTAGCAGGTGATTCCTTGATATTCTAGTTGCTCTTGTAATTTGATTTTGAATTGCTCTTGGATGGTAGCCCTGATTCAAAAAGGTCTTTCTGAGGCGACCACGGTGTTCAACTCTATCCATAGTGTTGGAACATATACGATTGTATCTGATGGCTTGGCTGTAGACAATAGAATTTTGTATGTGTTTTGGATGGAAACTGTCCCATTTAAGGTTTGTTAGACGATCGATTGGCATCTGATACAGGGATGTTTCTATTTCATTGTTCTGCTGCTTAATGATGGTGTCCAAAAAGTTAATTTCAGTGCAGGAGTAGTTGGGTATTAAGTTGATGGTAGGATGAAATTGATTAAATTGTTCATGGAACATCTTTAGCTGTTGCTCAGACTCCATCCAGATGATTAAAATCTCATCAACGTAGAGCAGTAGGCCAGAGGCCTGATGGGACATGAGGATAAAAAGTCTCTTTCAATCTTGGCCATGAAAAGATTTGCATACTCTGGGGCCATTTTACTTCCCATTGCTGTGCCAGTCTTCTCTAGATATATCTTGTTGTCAAATTCAAAGTAATTGCGGGTGAGGATGAATTTTATAAGTTTCACCTCAGAATCAGCATCACTCCCTGTATTTTCCATGAAGAATTTGCAGGCATTTATTCCATCCTGGCATGGGATATTGCAGCGCCCCAGAGATCTGGTCGTTGCAGTATGACACTCTGCCGTTAAGGGGAGTGATGGTACGTCTGATGGCACTGAAGGAATTCTACTGACCAGGTATCACCAGCACACATTACACTTCCCACTAGGGGGAGAAAAAGGCTTTATTTATTGGGCCACTCCTCACACTGGTAAAACTAGGGGTTGGATAGGAAGTTAGTCAGAAGCTGACTGTGTTGGATTCAGGCAACATCTCGTGGCAGGGGGTGTTGCAGGGAGAAGATTCAGGGGGGTGCCTGTCAGGCGTGGGAACCTGGCAGGTACCTAGCAGAACAGAATGTTACGGAACTGTGCCTGCACTACCTTGCGGTGGTATCCTAAGAAAGAGACACGAAGCGAAGGATATTGTGGAACAGTGAGAAACGAGATTAAGCACAAAGGAGAACCAGCCTACAACCTGCAGTAACCACCGATCGACCAAACCGCTGCATGACCAGCTCTATCCTCGCCTACTGTATCCTCACCCATCCCTTGTAGATTGTGAGCCTTCGCGGGCTGGGTCCTCACTCCTCCTGTACCAGTTATGACTTGTATTGTTTAAGATTATTGTACTTGTTTTTATTATGCATACCCCTCCTCACATGTAAAGCGCCATGGAATAAATGGCGCTATAACAATAAATAATAATAATAATAACCAGTAGGAGTCGTGCCCCGAGAATGGCAACATCCTACTGAGGCACGTAAGCGGTGGCCGGAACACCGAGGAAGTAACTGACTCTATGCCTTACTTCAAACTCCGCAGGACAGTTAATTATAGGTTGGCTGTCTACCTTAAATTTCCTGCGAAGAGATAGGGGGAAACGCGTGGAGAGGGGCGTCTCTAGGGTCCTGGAAGAGCTCCAAGCTTTCCCGTCATACGGGTGCGTCCTAGCCATAACATACCTGGGGGACGAGAAACTAGTAACATCTAGAACGAAATAGAAAGAAAGAGAAAGAACTAAAAAAAACGAACGAATGAACGAACTAGAACAGAAGTTGTGAGGACTATACCGAATGCTCAGCAGGGTAGCACTACAACACACAGGCGCTATTGGTAGGCAAGGATTTCCACCTGCAAAGGGAACTCTGGATGTGCCATCGGACCGGCCGGTTTCAGACAGCCCTGTTAACTGTGCTCTGGATTGAGGATCCTGAAGTCTTCAGTAAAGAGGTAAAGAGACTGCAAACTTGTGTCCTCGTTATTGTCTGCACCTCACACCATCGCCATCTACATCACTGGGAAGCCCTGGGGACATACTTCATCTGTGGGAAGGTATACCATCTAGCTGCCATTCCATCACCCCAGTGGGCCCCAAGCAGCGTCGGTCACCTTGACCGAACACCACAGGTGGCGTCACGAAACCTTGACAGAATCCAATCACCTTTTATTGGACGCCCTTTAGCAGGGTCAGAGACCGGGTCCAGCCACCGTGACAACCCCAGAACTGAGACAGAAAGGACCGGTACAGAGTAACCTGTGGCACTGTGTCTGGAGGCGATCCAACTTGGCGTCACGAACAGGATTGTACTTAAGCCTGAGAAATCAGGTCATGTGTGCCTTGGAACTGTGATTGAATTGTGCATGAACTGTGATTTATTGCAAGGACTGTGTATTGCCGATTGCCGCAAGATTCCCACCAAAACCGCCACCATTACACCACCACGAGGAGCACAGGAGAAGAAGAAGGGCATGAAAGTGGGTGTGAACAAACTGCAGAGCGCGAACGACTATGACCGCCCAATCTAAATATTTCTGCACCCTGAGGACGTGTCCGTCAGCGGCTGAGATCCGCCTCCTGATTCTCAATGGAGGGCAGAGACAAAGGAAACCGAACCGCCCACGAAGAAGAGAGCGGGAAAGACACCAGGAAGCGACCCACGTGGAGGACGCCATGGCCAGTCGCTCAGACCCAGACTGCGGGGTTGAAGCAGAGGGCTCCCCCAGCTTCCCGGATGAGCACAGCAACCAAACCTCCGCAACTGGGACCGGTCTCCTGCAGGGTGAGATGGAGGATCTCAGGGAACAGCTTCTCCAGTGGCGGCTGGAGACCAAGGCCTCGGGCCAGGAGGCACCGGCGGAGGAACTCTCGACTCCGGATCCTTTGCCATCACTGGAGCCGGCTGCAATGGAGGAAGTCGCATCGACCGGTGACTCTGCCGACCCCATCCCGCAGGCAGAGGACCTGCTAATAGGCCCCATCGCAGCGCCCACTCTCCCTGGCACCTATAGGCTCCAGCGCCTCCTGCCCTGGGACCAGGCCACATGCATGGAACACTTCCTAAAGGCCCCGATCTCGCCAATCAGCATGCCAGGCGAGGTCTACTTGGAGCGCACAGTGTGTCGCTGGGTGAACTTGGGATCTGACTTCATGGGGTTCCCCGGGGCGAAGACACAGGAAGGGGAGATGGTGGAGGCCCTCAGCTGGGAAGCGTACACGGCCCAGCTGGACTGGCAGTGGGAGGAACAGGAGAAGAAATATCAGGGTGCGCGAGAAGCCCACTACCGGCGGGACCTCGCGGTCAAGGACCGGGCCCGCAAGGACCGCACCACCCACCAGGCCCCGCACAGGCAGGGCACCGTTGTGGATTTCAAGCTCCATGGGGGATGGTGCTTCATCAAGGAGCCAGACCTGTATTCCGAGGTGTTTGTTAACTGGAGGGATGTGGAGTCCCATCTCAGAGAAGGCCACCCAGACCAGGATCTCTACTCGGGTACGAGGTAACCTACACGCGACACTTTGGGGAAAGGGGGTGGTTCGCCCTGAATGTACACAAACGGCCAGTCCTCGTGACATCGACAAAGCGTCGGAGAAGCCGTCCCCCATAGCGAGGGTGCCCCCTTGTGACTGGACCACGACCATCACTAAGACTACGGTAGTGACCCCCACATGCACCATCGTGAAAACCACTACTTGTACTGTGGACACTATCACTACGGTGGTGGCAGAAAGCTCAGCCTCAGGAGTGGTTAGCACCTCGGCCCCTGCGAGGTTCAGAACAATTGCCACACAGACCCCTGCCTATGAGTACCCGGCGGGATGGCCCCGCCCACTGCTGCTGGTGGAGTTGTCACAACCACCAACATCAAAGAACAAAACCTCGGAAGCCTGAATATGTACATAGTTAACTCTTTATCTTCTTGTTTTCCCTACTCTTTTGCTGCTTAAACCCGTAGGGGTTAGAGAGAGAGTCCTCCTGAGAACCGTAGAACGATAGTTGGTTGCTGATAGAAAGACAATGACAGTAGGCCCAGCCAAGGAGCTAGGCGGTCCTGCATTGGTGAAGCTAGAAAGAAAAGAAAAAGTTGAGTTTGTCTTATAGTACTTTATAGTAGGCCTTTAGTGAGCTCAGATTATACGCCCTTAAAGGAAAAGTTAAATTATTGTTCAGAATCTGCACTTAGTAGAGTATCCGGAAGGGTACCAGAAGTTATTTATAGTCAGAATGTTATTTAAAAATATTTAACTTTGTTTTTGTTTGTAACGTTCAAGTGTCCTCACCTCCCATAAAGGGAAGCCTTGTTATACAGTGGGGCAAAAAAGTATTTCGTCAGTCAGCAATAGTGCAAGTTCCACAACTTAAAAAGATGAGAGGTGTCTGTAATTTACATCATAGGTAGACCTCAACTATGGGAGACAAACTGAGAAAAAAAATCCAGAAAATCACATTGTCTGTTTTTTTAACAATTTATTTGCATATTATGGTGGAAAATAAGTATTTGGTCAGAAACAAACAATCAAGATTTCTGGCTCTCACAGACCTGTAACTTCGTCTTTAAGAGTCTCCTCTTTCCTCCACTCATTACCTGTAGTAATGGCACCTGTTTAAACTTGTTATCAGTATAAAAAGACACCTGTGCACACCCTCAAACAGTCTGACTCCAAACTCCACTATGGTGAAGACCAAAGAGCTGTCAAAGGACACCAGAAACAAAATTGTAGCCCTGCACCAGGCTGGGAAGACTGAATCTGCAATAGCCAACCAGCTTGGAGTGAAGAAATTAACAGTGGGAGCAATAATTAGAAAATGGAAGACATACAAGACCACTGATAATCTCCCTCGATCTGGGGCTCCACGCAAAATCCCACCCCGTGGGGTCAGAATGATCACAAGAACGGTGAGCAAAAATCCCAGAACCACGCGGGGGTACCTAGTGAATGAACTGCAGAGAGCTGGGACTAATGTAACAAGGCCTACCATAAGTAACACACTACGCCACCATGGACTCAGATCCTGCAGTGCCAGAAGTGTCCCACTGCTTAAACCAGTACATGTCCGGGCCCATCTGAAGTTTGCTAGAGAGCATTTGGATGATCCAGAGGAGTTTTGGGAGAATGTCCTATGGTCTGATGAAACCAAACTGGAACTGTTTGGTAGAAACACAACTTGTCGTGTTTGGAGGAAAAAGAATACTGAGTTGCATCCATCAAACACCATACCTACTGTAAAGCATGGGGGTGGAAACATCATGCTTTGGGGCTGTTTCTCTGCAAAGGGGCCAGGACGACTGATCCGGTTACATGATAGAATGAATGGGGCCATGTATCGTGAGATTTTGAGTGCAAACCTCCTTCCATCAGCAAGGGCACTGAAGATGAAACGTGGCTGGGTCTTTCAACATGACAATGATCCAAAGCACACCGCCAGGGCAACGAAGGAGTGGCTTCGTAAGAAGCATTTCAAGGTCCTGGAGTGGCCTAGCCAGTCTCCAGATCTCAACCCTATAGAAAACCTTTGGAGGGAGTTGAAAATCCGTGTTGCCAAGCGAAAAGCCAAAAACATCACTGCTCTAGAGGAGATCTGCATGGAGGAATGGGCCAACATACCAACAACAGTGTGTGGCAACCTTGTGAAGACTTACAGAAAACGTTTGACCTCTGTCATTGCCAACAAAGGATATATTACAAAGTATTGAGATGAAATTTTGTTTCTGACCAAATACTTATTTTCCACCATAATATGCAAATAAATTGTTAAAAAAACAGACAATGTGATTTTCTGGATTTTTTTTTCTCAGTTTGTCTCCCATAGTTGAGGTCTACCTATGATGTAAATTACAGACGCCTCTCATCTTTTTAAGTGGTGGAACTTGCACAATTGCTGACTGACTAAATACTTTTTTGCCCCACTGTATTTACTTGTTTCAAGCATTCCAAAATTTTGCATGTCTTTTGCTGACATGTATTGTTGTTCTTCTTCCCAGTCCAGGAGTACTGGATTTTACCGGGGGGGGGGGGGGGGGGGGGGGGTTATGCAGCGCCCCAGAGATCTGGTCATTGCAATATGATACTCTGCCGCTAAGGGGAGTGATGGTACGTCTGATGGCACCGAAGGAATTCTACTGATCAGGTATCACCAGCACACATTACACTTCACACTCCGGCCACTAGGGGGAGAAAAAGGCTTTATTTATTGAGCCACTCCTCACACTGGCAAAACTAGTGGTTGGATAGGAAGTTAGTCAGAAGCTGACTGGGTTGGATTCAGGCAACATCTCGTGGCAGGGGGTGTTGCAGGGAGAAGATTCAGGGGGGTGCCTGTCAGGCGTGGGAACCTGGCAGGTACCTAGCGAATAGAACAGGACGTTACGGAACCGCGCCTGCACTACCTCGGTATCCTAAGAAAGAGACACGAAGCGAATGATATTGTGGAACAGTGAGAAACGAGATCAAGCACAAAGGAGAACCAGTAGGAGTCGTGCCCTGAGAATGGCAACATCCTACTGAGGCGCGTAGCCGGTGGCCAGAACACCGAGGAAGTAACTGACTCTATGCCTTACTTCAAACTCCGCAGGACAGTTAATTATAGGTTGGCTGTCTACCTTAAATTTCCTACGAAGACATAGGGGGCAACGCGTGGAGAGGGGCGTCTCTAGGGTCCCGGAAGAGCTCCGAGCCTTCCCGTCATACGGGTGCGTCCTAGCCATAACATACCTGGGGGACGAGAAACTAGTAACATCTGGAACGAAATAGAAAGAAAGAGAAAGAACTAGAAAGAACGAATGAACTAGAACAGAAGTTGTGAGGATTATACCGAATGCTCAGCAGGGTAGCACTACAACACACAGGCGCTATTGGTAGGCAATGAATTCCACCTGCAAAGGGAACTCTGGATGTGCCATCGGACCGGCCGGTCTCAGACAGCCCTGTTAACTGTGCTCTGGATTGAGGATCCTGAAGTCTTCAGTAAAGAGGTAAAGAGACTGCAACCCTGTGTCCTCGTTATTGTCTGCACCTCACACCATCGCCATCTACATCACTGGGAAGCCCTGGGGATATACTTCACCTGTGGGAAGCAAAAACTGTAGAAAAAAGTGGGCACTCACCATCTGCTAATATTCAGTCTTTATTGTGCCACATGCCAAATGCAGAAATAGCAGGGAGAAACGTGATATAAAAAGACGACGATCGCTGCTGCGCTTCCTCGGGTCTTGATGCAGAGTGTGAGTGAGAGGACTCTATATAGCAGAAACCACCACCAGGTGGCCACTCACTCACCTGCATTATCACAATCATACTAGTCTAATAAAAACATAAAAGTGATTAAAAACAATGCGAGAATAAGCACCTTACATAAATATGAAATCTTGAACATGAACTGTGCAACCAACATCATATTATATTGCCAACTCTCCATTATAAATATACTGACATATCCAGTCTCTCGTTTAACACCAAGGGTCCTGTAGCATTAACCCTCATGATCCACTTCCCCTCTCTTCTCAGAAGTAATGTATTATGATCTCCTCCTCGATCAGACAGAGCTACTCTTTCTAGTCCCGCAAATCTCAAAACTGACGAATCCCCTCCATGATGTGAACGCATATGTGATATTAACCTTACCAGTGCTGATCGAATTGAAGTGTTCTCTGAACCTCACAAACAACGGTCTAATAGTTTTCCCAATATAGTAAGATCCACATGGGCAGAACAAGGCATAAACCACATATGTGGTCCTGCACGAAATAAACTGCTGCACTTTATGTGTGACAGGACCTAGCCTTATTAGTTTGTCAATCATGTGATGCCCACAAAAATTGCAGTGACCGCATTTGTAGTTACCTTGAGGAGTCCCATCCTGAAGCCAATTAGGTCGGGTTGTACTGATATTATTATGAACTAAAATGTCTTTTAAATTCTTACCCCGACGGCACGCAAATAAGGGGCCTCTGCTAGCCAGTTCAGTTAGTGCAGGATCTCTTTCTAAAATGTGCCAGTTCTTCCTGACTGCTGTTCTTATTGCTGAATCCAAGGGACCGAAGGTAAAACTGAAAGTAAATCTTTTCTGCCTTTTATCTTTATGTGCTCCCTGTGAGGATTTGACATCTGATTTGTCTGCCCTGACTAAGGCTTTATCTAAAGTTGACCAGGGATAACCTCTAGCACTGAACCTGTCATATAACTCACGGGTCTGTTGTCTGCATTTTTCTGGATCACTGTTCACTCGTTTAACCCTTAAAAACTGACTGAAGGGGAGGGAATCCTTCATATAATGTGGATGTGCGCTCCTATAGTGCAATAAGGAGTTAGTGGCTGTAATCTTACGAAAAATTTCTGTGTTTAACCTCCCCTCCTCTGCACTGACCTTCACATCCAAAAATTCCAAAATTTAACCCCCCAAAAACTGAAGTGAACTTCATATTCATGTTATTAGTCTGCTCTAGATGCTCAACAAAACTATTAAAAGTATGGTTGTCCCCATCCCAAATTATGAATACATCGTCCACAAAACGGAGGTATAGTTTGATATGTTTTAAGAAGGGATTGCTTTCCGTATACACATACCAATTTTCAAAAACTGCCAAAAACAGGTTGGCTAATGTACATGCGACCGGTGTCCCCATGGCGGTACCCTCTGTTTGAAGGTACCACCTGGAGTCAAAACGGAACGCATTGTGTGTTAGTACAAAAAAAATGCCATCACTAATAAACCTCACTGTATTCTCATCTGTTGTTGTGTATGACAAAATATCCTTTACCGCTTCTACTGCCAACTGTTGTGGTATGCGAGTATATAAGCTCTCTACATCTATTGATGTTAGATTAAAGCCCTCTTGCCATGTGAACCCCCTAAGCACCTCCAAAAAATGTTTTGTATCCTTTATGTATGAAGGAATATCAGAGAGCAATTGGTGGAGTAGCCAGTTCAAATAGCACGACAAAGGCTCCGTTATAGAGCCTATTCCCGACACTATAGGACGGCCAGGTGGCTCTGTTATTGACTTGTGGATTTTTGGGACGTGGTACCAAATGGGCTTTTGAGGGAACTCAGGAAGTAATTTTTCTGCTTGTTTTTTGGATAAAGTTCCTATCTTCACTTGTGTTCTCAACAAGGAGCGTAGATCATTTTTATATTTATTTGTAGGATCATTTTCTAACCGCTGATATGTATTGGTTTGCAGTAATTGCCTATTAGCTTCCCTCATGTACAACTCCTTTGAAAGGAGAACCGTATGACCTCCTTTGTCCGCAGTGCGGATAACCACGTCCGACCAACTTTTTATGTCCATTAATGCTCTCTGTTCTGCTTGAGTTAAGTTAGGGATTGATTCACGGTAAATAAGGGCTTCCACCTCCTGTAGAACTTGTCTCTCAAAGACATCTATGAGATTACCAGGGGTCACTGGAGGCATATACGTAGATTGCACTCCTCCTGTGAAGGGTGTATTAGTATAGGGTGTAGATATTCGCATTGTCACATCCGGATCAGTTAAACTGAGCAATAGTTGTGCATCTTTACTAATATCGTCAACTCTCTTCATACATAAAGGATACAAAACATTTTTTGGAGGTGCTTAGGGGGTTCACATGGCAAAAGGGCTTTAATCTAACATCAATAGATGTAGAGAGCTTATATACTCACATACCACAACAGTTGGCAGTAGAAGCGGTAAAGGATATTTTGTCATACACAACAACAGATGAGAATACAGTGAGGTTTATTAGTGACTAGCTGAAGAGCCCGGCGTTGCCTGGGCATAGTAAATTTCTGTGGTTAGTTATAGCACGTCACTTCTCTTATTTTCCCCAGAATGGGAAGAACAGCGCTCCAAACGGGTGTTTATCCAATAGAGAAGAACTTTATTTCAGCCATGGTAAAATAGCAACGTTTCGGCTGCACATCCAGCCTTTTTCAAGCATACAACATGGTATCGTGGGCTGTCTTAAATAGTGTGCACTCCACGCAGGGAGCCAGTCACCATTCAGTGCCAGCCCACTATTAACATATAAACAATTAATCTAACAAAACAGACATCAGATATACAGTCATGGCCAAAAGTATTGAGAATGAGACAAATAGTATTATTTCCAAAGTTTACTGCTTCATTTTTGTAATGGCAATTTGCATATACTCCTGAATGTCAAAGAGTGATCAGCTTAACAGCAATTACTGTACTTGCAAAGTCAATATTTGCCCAGAAAATGAACTTTAACCCCCAAAACACATTTCAACATCATTGCAGTCCTGCCTTAAAAGGAGCAGCTAACATCGTTTTAGTGCTTGATCCATTAACATGGGTGTTGATGAGGACAGGGCTGGCGATCAATCAGTCATGATTAAGTAAGAATGACATCACTGGACACTTTAAAAGGAGGCTGGTGCTTGGTATCATTGTTTCTCTTCAGTTAACCATGGTTATCTCTAAAGAAACACGTGCAGCCATCATTGCACTGCACGAAAATGGCCTAACAGGGAAGAGTATTGCAGCTACAAAGATTGCACCTCAGTCAACAATCTATCGCATCATCAAGAACTTCAAGGAAAGTGCTTCCATTGTTGTCAAAAAGGCTCCAGGGCGCCCAAGAAAGACCAGCAAGTGCCAGGACCGCATCTTAAAACTGTTTCAGCTGCAGGATTGGACTACCAGCAGTGCCGAGCTTGCTCAGGAATGGCAGCAGGCTGGTGTGAGTGCTTCTGCACGCACTGTGAGGCGGAGACCCTTTGAGCAAGGCCTGGTTTCAAGGAGGGCAGCAAAAAAGCCACTTCTCTCTAGAAAAAACATCAGGGACCGACTGATATTCTGCAAAAGGTACAGGGAGTGGACTGCTGAGGACTGGGGCAAAGTCATTTTCTCTGATGAATCCCCTTTTCGATTGTTTGGGACATCTGGAAAATAGCTTATTCGGAGAAGAAGAGGTGAGCGCTCCCACCAGTCTTGTCTCATGCCAACTGTAAAGCATCCTGAAGCCATTCATGTGTGGGGTTGCTTCTCAGCCAAGGGAATCGGCTCACTCACAGTCTTGCCTAAAAACACAGCCATGAATAAAGAATGGTACCAGAATGTCCTCCAAGAGCAACTTCTCCCAACCGTCCAAGAGCAGTTTGGCGCCCAACAATGCCTTTTCCAGCATGAAGGAGCACCTTGCCATAAAGCAAAGGTGATAACTAAGTGGCTCATGGAACAAAACATAGAGATTTTGGGTCCATGGCCTGGAAACTCCCCAGATCTTAATCCCATTGAGAACTTGTGGTCAATCATCAAGAGACGGGTGGACAAACAATAACCAACAAATTCTGGCAAAATGCAAGCATTGATTATGCAAGAATGGACTGCTATCATTCAGGATTTGGTCCAGAAGTTGATTGAGAGCATGCCAGGGAGAATTGCAGAGGTCTTGAAGAAGAAGGGTCAACACTGCAAATATTGACTTGCTGCATTAACTCATTCTAACTGTCAATATAACCTATTAGTACTCATAATACGATTGCAATTATATTTCTGTATGTGATATAAACATCAGACAAACACTAATAAAAACCAGAGGCCAGCAGATCATGTGAAAATATAATTTTGGTGTCATTCTCAAAACTTTTGGCCATGACTGTACATAGCCATATACTAACATATAGGCACATCACCGCTGAGTGTAACTCTATAATATTCATCCCATAAATATGTTGGCGCTATATAAATAAAATTATTATTATTATTATTATAAATATAAAAACATGCAGTGTTTACTCTTATCTCACCATACGTTTCCACAATGTTTAGATGTCTCCATAGTGACTGTTTCCCAAAATGCTCTGTTGTGTGATTTACTTCCTGTGTTCACTCAGACTCTTATTTTCCCATCACGCCTCTCATTTTCCCAATCACATCTTTAATTTTCCCCCTCACATCTCTCATTTTCTCCCTCACACCTCTCATTTTCTCCCTCACTCCTCTCATTCCCCCCTAACACTTGTCATTTCGACCTCACATCTGTCATTTTCCGATCACTCCACTATTTTCCCTCACTCCTCTCATTTTGCACTCACACCTTTTCATTTTCACCTCACACCTCTCATTTTCACCTCAGTATATACATGTTTGTCATCTCCCTTATATATAGTATACACCTGTATGTCATCTCCTGTATATAGTATATACCTGTATGTCATCTCCCCTGTACATAGTATATACCTGCTGTGTGTCATCTCCCCTGTATATAGTATATACCTGTATGTCATCTCCTCCTATATATAGTATATACCTGTATGTCATCTCCTTCTATGTATAGTATATACCTGTATGTCATCTCCTCCTGTATATAGTATATACCTGTGTGTCATCTCCCCTGTATATAGTATATATCTGTGTGTCATCTCCTCCTGTATATAGTATATACCTGTATGTCATCTTCTATATATAGCATATACCTGTATGTCATCTCCTCCTGTATATAGTATATACCTGTAGGTAATCTGCTCCTGTATATAGTATATACCTGTGTGTCATCTCCTCCTGTATATAGTATCTACCTGTATGTCATCTCCTCCTCTATATAGTATATACCTGTGTGTCATCTCTCCTGTATATAGTATATATCTGTGTGTCATCTCCCCTGTATATAGTATATACCTGTGTGATCTCCTGTATTAGACCTCGTTCACACGTTATTTGCTCAGTATTTTTACCTCAGTATTTGTAAGATAAATTGGCAGCCTGATAAATCCCCAGCCAACAGGAAGCCCTCCCCCCTGGCAGTATATATTAGCTCACACATGCACATAATAGACAGGTCATGTGACTGACAGCTGCCGTATTTCCTATATGGTACATTTGTTGCTCTTGTAGTTTGTCTGCTTATTAATCAGATTTTTATTTTTGAAGGATAATACCAGACTTGTGTGTGTTTTAGGGTGAGTTTTGTTTGTCAAGTTGTGTGTGTTGAGTTGTGTGTGGCGACATGCATGTAGTGACTTTTGTGAGATGAGTTTTGTGTGGCAACATGCGTGTAGCAACTTTTTGCGTGTCGAGTTGCATGTGACAGGTTAGTGTAGCAAGTTGTGTGCAGCAAGTTTTGCGCATGGCGAGTTTTGCACGTGGCGAGTTTTATGTGTGGTGCCTTTTGAGTATGTGCAAGTTTTGTGTGAGGCAACTTTTGCATGTGTTGCAAATTTTGTGCATGTGGCAATTTTTCCGCGTGTGCAAGTTTTGCGTGTGGCGAGTTTTCCATGAGGTGAGTTTTACACTTGTGGCGAGTTTTGCGTGAGCCTAGTTTTAGCATGTGGCGAGTTTTGCGCGTGGCGAGTCTTGAGCGGTGACTTTTGTGTTTCGACTTTTATGTGGCGAGGTTGGTACATGTGTGGTGAAATGTGTGCTGAGGGTGGTATATGTGTTCAAGCACGTGGTAGTGTGTGGCGCATTTTGTGTGTGTTCATATCCCCATGTGTGGTGAGTATCTCATGTCGGGGCCCCACCTTAGCAACTGTACAGTATATACTCTTTTGCGCCATCGCTCTCACTCTTTAAGTCCCCCTTGTTCACATCTGGCAGCTGTCAATTTGCCTCCAACACTTTTCCTTTCACTTTTCCCCATTATGTGGATAGGGGAAAAATAGTTTGGTGAATTGGAAAGCGCGGAGTTAAAATTTCACCTCACAACATAGCCTATGACGCTCTCAGGGTCCAGATGTGTGACTGTGCAAAATTTTGTGGCTGTAGCTGCGACGCCTCCAACACTTTTCATTTCACTTTTCCCCCATTATGTAGATAGGGGCAAAATAGTTTGGTGAATTGGAAAGCGCGGGGTTAAAATTTCACCTCACAACGTAGCCAATGACGCTCTCAGGGTCCAGACGTGTGACTGTGCAAAATTTTGTGGCTGTAGCTGCGACGATGCAGATGCCAATCCCGGACATACACACATACACACACACATTCAGCTTTATATATTAGATGGCATTTTTTTTGTACTAACACACAATGCGTTACGTTTTGACTCCAGGTGGTACCTTCAAACAGAGGGTACCGCCATGGGGACACCGGTCGCATGTACATTAGCCAACCTGTTTTTGGCGGTTTTTGAAAATCGGTATGTGTATACGGAAAGCAATCCCTTCTTAAAACATATCAAACTATACCTCCGTATTGTGGACGATGTATTCATAATTAGGGATGGGGACAACCATACTTTTAATAGTTTTGTTGAGTCTCTAGAGCAGACTAATAACATGAATATGAAGTTCACTTCAGTTTTTGGGGGGTTAAATTTTGGAATTTTTGGATGTGAAGGTCAGTGCAGAGGAGGGGAGGTTAAACACAGAAATTTTTTGTAAGATTACAGCCACTAACTCCTTATTGCACTATAGGAGCGCACATCCACATTATATGAAGGATTCCCTCCCCTTCAGTCAGTTTTTAAGGGTTAAACGAGTGAACAGCGATCCAGAAAAATGCAGACAACAGACCCGTGAGTTATATGACAGGTTCAGTGCTAGAGGTTATCCCCGGTCAACTTTAGATAAAGCCTTAGTCAGGGCAGACAAATCAGATGTCAAATCCTCACAGGGAGCACATAAAGATAAAAGCCAGAAAAGATTTACTTTCAGTTTTATCTTCGGTCCAGAAAGGCCGTACTGGGGGCCCACGGCACGTAAAGGGAGGCCGCCATGACGGGGTTACGTGGGACCTGGGGAGCTGGAGCAGTTAGAAGGGATACGGTGGTAAGGGGTTAACTGGGAACTTGAGGGGTGGCTTTAGGGGCATTTTTTGAAAATAAGGGGTGGAACTAGGGGACTGTGGGGAGGGGGCACATAAAAAGGGGCACGCTCCTCACGCAGGCATCCATTTTAGGTGCCTGCGTGACAAGTGAGGAATCTCCCGCCCACCCTCCCTTTTTTGGTTAGGGTAATGGGGGGGGTGAAGTCGGCATATGTGGGCTTTTGGAGTATTGTTTTAAGAGGCGTCTAAATGTATTTATTTTGTTATGTGAATGCTGTCAGGGTATTGTCACGGCAGTTGGCGGGGGTGGAGGTCCTCGAAGTCGGTGGAAATGGTAAATCGTGGTTCAATGGGGTGGGGATCTTGAGAGGTCCTGGACACCCCATGAGAGAATTTAACAAGGCGCGGTACGGTTATTCCGCGTGAGGTGGATTTATGGACCCCTGGCATGGGGGTGGGTTCGGTGGACCAGGATTGGTTGTTATCTATCCCTGAGCTGGTGCTTTACGGCTGGGGGTAAGACTCATCCTGGGCTGAACATTGTGGAGTTTTTGGGATACTGAGTTTTTTATAACTTTGGGGCTTCGAGGACCGCCCCTCCTATTCTGGGTTGTCATAAAAGTTCTGTTATCTTTTATTTAATAAAATGGCTGCTGTGGCCAATTAAATCCAACATATGTCTCCGTCTGCTGTTTTGAGTACGTTAGAAGTTTATTCTTTAGATTGTTAAGAGATCTGTTTAAGGGGGTTGGGGTAATTTTTTCCAGGACCCTATGTCACTTGGATTCAGCAATAAGAACAGCAGTCAGGAAGAACTGGCACATTTTAGAAAGAGATCCTGCACTAACTGAACTGGCCAGCAGAGGCCCCTTATTTGCGTGCCGTCGGGGTAAGAATTTAAAAGACATTTTAGTTCATAATAATATCAGTACAACCCGATCTAATTGGCTTCAGGATGGGACTCCTCAAGGTAACTACAAATGCGGTCACTGCAATTTTTGTGGGTATCACATGATTGACAAACTAATAAGGCTAGGTCCTGTCACACATAAAGTGCAGCAGTTTATTTCGTGCAGGACCACATATGTGGTTTATGCCTTGTTCTGCCCATGTGGATCTTACTATATTGGGAAAACTATTAGACCGTTGTTTGTGAGGTTCAGAGAACACTTCAATTCGATCAGCACTGGTAAGGGTGTCCCTCGGTTAATATCACATATGCGTTCACATCATGGAGGGGATTCGTCAGTTTTGAGATTTGCGGGACTAGAAAGAGTAGCTCTGTCTGATCGAGGAGGAGATCATAATACATTACTTCTGAGAAGAGAGGGGAAGTGGATCATGAGGGTTAATGCTAAAGGACCCTTGGTGTTAAACGAGAGACTGGATATGTCAGTATATTTATAATGGAGAGTTGGCAATATAATATGATGTTGGTTGCACAGTTCATGTTCAAGATTTCATATTTATGTAAGGTGCTTATTCTCGCATTGTTTTTAATCACTTTTATGTTTTTATTAGACTAGTATGTTTGTGATAATGCAGGTGAGTGAGTGGCCACCTGGTGGTGGTTTCTGCTATATAGAGTCCTCTCACTCACACTCTGCATCAAGACCCGAGGAAGCGCAGCAGCGATCGTCGTCTTTTTATATCACGTTTCTCCCTGCTATTTCTGCATTTGGCATGTGGCACAATAAAGACTGAATATTAGCAGATGGTGAGTGCCCACTTTTTTCTACAGTTTTTGCTATTTCATGGATTATATTTCTGTGGCAGCACCCAAGTTCTGCAAGTGGCATATACGCTGGATATCTGACACACACATGTACAGGTGTTTTCACTAGCGGTTGGTGCGGCAACCTGTTTTTCTTTTTGCTTTTCACCTGTGGGAAGGTATACCATCTAGATGCCATTCCATCACCCCAGCGAGCCCCAAGCAGCGTCGGTCACCCTGACCGAACACCACAGGTGGCATCACGAAACCTTGACAGACTCCTATCACCTTTTGTTGGACGCCCCTTAGCAGGGTCACGGGCCGGGTCCAGCCACCTTGACAACCCCAGAACTGAGACAGAAAGGACCGGTACCGAGTAACCTGTGGCCCTGTGTCTGGGGGCGATCCAACTTGGCGTCACGAACAGGATTGTACTTAAGCCTGAGGAATCAGGTCATGTGTGCCTTGGAACTGTGATTGAATTGTGCATGAACTGTGATTTATTGCAAGGACTGTGTATTGCCGATTGCTGCAAGATTCCCACCAAAACCGCCGCCATTACAGCGCCACGAGGAGCGCAGGAGAAGAAGAAGGGTGTGAAAGTGGGTGTGAACAAACTGCAGAGTGTGAACGACAATGACCGCCCAATCTAAATATTTCTGCACCCTGAGGACGTGTCCGTCAGCGGCTGAGATCCGCCTCCTGATTCTCAATGGAGGGCAGAGACAAAGGAAACGGAACCACCCACGAAGGAGAGAGGGGGAAAGAGACCAGGAAGCGACCCACGTGGAGGACGCCATGGCCAGTCGCTCAGACCCAGACTGCGGGGTTGAAGCAGAGGGCTCCCCCAGCTACCCGGACGAGCACAGCAACCAAACCTCCACAACTGGGACCGGTCTCCTGCAGGGTGAGATGGAGGATCTCAGGGAACAGCTTCTCCAGTGGCGACTGGAGACCAAGGCCTCGGGCCAGGAGGCACCGGCGGAGGAACTCTCGACTCCGGATCCTTTGCCATCACTGGAGCCGGCTGCAATGGAGGAAGTCGCATCGACCGGTGAGTCTGCCGACCCCGTCCCGTAGGCAGAGGACCTGTTAATAGGCCCCATTGCAGCGCCCCCTCTCCCTGGCACCCATAGGCTCCAGCGCCTCCCGCCCTGGGACCAGGCCTCGGGCATGGAACACTTCCTAAAAGCCCCGATCTCGCCGATCACCATGCCAGGCGAGGTCTACGCGGAGCGCACAGTGTGTCGCTGGGTGAACCCGGGATCTGACTTCATGGGGTTCCCTGGGGCGAAGACACAGGAAGGGGAGATGGTGGAGGCCCTCAGCTGGGAAGCGTACCAGGCCCAGCTGGACCGGCAGTGGGAGGAACAGGAGAAGAAATACCAGGCCGGGCGAGAAGCCCATTACCAGCGGGACCTCTAGGTCGGGCCCGCAAGGACCGCACCACCCACCAGGCCCCGCGCAGGCATGGCACCATTGTGGATTTCAAGCTCCGTGGGGGATGGGGCTTCATCAAGGAGCCGGACCTGTATTCGGAGGATTTCGTTAACCGGAGGGATGTGGAGTCCCATCTCAGAGAAGGCCACCCGGGCCGGGATCTCTACCCGGGGGACGAGGTAAAGTACACGCGACACTTTGGGGAAAGGGGATGGTTCGCCCTGAATGTACACAAGCGGCCAGTCCCCGTGACATCGACAGACAAAGCGTCGGAGAAGCCGTCCCCCGTAGCGAGGGTGCCCCCTTGTGACCGGACCACGACCATCACTAAGACTACGGTAGTGACCCCCACATGCACCATCGTGAAAACCACTACTTGTACTGTGGACACTACCACTACGGTGGTGGCAGAAAGCTCAGCCTCAGGAGTGGTTAGCACCTTGGCCACTGCGAGGTTCAGAACAATTGCCACACAGACCCCTGACTGGAGCCTGGGATCTCCTGTAACCACACCGAGTGCCCGTGAGTACCCGGCGGGATGGCCCCGCCCACTGCTGCCGGTGGAGTTGTCACAACAACCAACATCAAAGAACTAAACCTCGGAAGCCTGAAAATGTACATAGTTAACTCTTTATCTTCTTGTTTTCCCTACTCTCTTGCTGCTTAAACCTGTAGGGGTTAGAGAGAGAGTCCTCCTGAGAACCGTAGAACGATAGTTGGTTGCTGATAGCAAGACAATGACAGTAGGCCCAGCCAAGGAGCTAGGCGGTCCGGCATTGGTGAAGCTAGAAAGAAAAGAAAACGTTGAGTTTGTCTTATAGTACTTTATAGTAGGCCTTTAGTGGGTTCAGCTTATGCGCCCCTTAAAGGAAAAGTTAAATTATTGTTCAGAATTAGTACTTTATAGTAGGCCTTTAGTGAGTTCAGATTATATGCCCTTAAAGGAAAAGTTAAATTATTGTACAGAATTTGCACTTAGTAGAATACCCGGAAGGGTGCCAGAAGTTATTTATAGTCAGAATGTTATTTAAAAATATTTAACTTTGTTTTTGTTTGTAACGTTCAAGTGTCCTCACCTCCCATAAAGGGAAGCCTTGTTATATTTACTTGTTTCAAGCATTCCAAAATTTTGTATGTCTTTTGCTGACATGTATTGTTGTTCTTCTTCCCAGTCCAGGAGTACTGGATTTAACCGGGAAGGAGTGCAGCGCCCCAGAGATCTGGTCCTTGCAATATGACACTCTGCCGCTAAGGGGAGTGATGGTACGTCTGATGGCACTGAAGGAATTCTACTGACCAGGTATCACCAGAACACATTACACTTCACACTCCGGCCACTAGGGGGAGAAAAAGGCTTTATTTATTGGGCCACTCCTCACACTGATAAAACTAGGGGTTGGATAGGAAGTTAGTCAGAAGCTGACTGGGTTGGATTCAGGCAACATCTCGTGGCAGGAGATGTTGCAGGGAGAAGATTCAGGGGGGTGCCTGTCAGGCGTGGGAACCTGGCAGGTACCTAGCGAACAGAACAGAACGTTACGGAACCGCGTCTGCACTACCTTGTGGCGGTATCCTAAGAAAGAGACACGAAGCGAAGGATATTGTGGAACAGTGAGAAATGAAATCAAGCACAAAGGAGAACCAGTAGGAGTCTTGCCCCGAGAACGGCAACATCCTACTGAGGCGCGTAGCCGGTGGCCAGAACACCGAGGAAGTAACTGACTCTATGCCTTACTTCAAACTCCGCAGGACAGTTAATTATAGGTTGGCTGTCTACCTTAAATTTCCTACGAAGACATAGGGGGCAACGCGTGGAGAGGGGCTTCTCTAGGATCCCGGAAGACATCCAGGCCTTCCCGTCATACGGGTGCATCCTAGCCATAACATACCTGGGGGACGAGAAACTAGTAACATCTGGAACGAAATAGAAAGAAAGAGAAAGAACTAGAAAGAATGAACGAACTAGAACAGAAGTTGTGAGGACTATACCGAATGCTCAGCAGGGTAGCACTACAACACACAGGCGCTATTGGTAGGCAACGATTTCCACCTGCAAAGGGAACTCTGGATGTGCCATTGGACCGGCCGGTCTCAGACTGCCCTGTTAACTGTGCTCTGGTTGAGGATCCTGAAGTCTTCAGTAAAGAGGTAAAGAGACTGCAACCTTGTGTCCTCGTTATTGTCTGCACCTCACACCATCGCCATCTACATCATTGGGAAGCCCTGGGGACATACTTCACCTGTGGGAAGGTATACCATCTAGCTGCCATTCCATCACCACAGCGGGCCCCAAGCAGTGTCGGTCACCCTGACCGAACACCACAGGTGGCGTCACGAAACCTTGACAGACTCCTATCACCTTTTATTGGACGCCCCTTAGCAGGGTCACGGACCGGGTCCAGCCACCGTGACAACCCCAGAACTGAGACAGAAAGGACCGGTACCGAGTAATCTGTGGCCCTGTGTCTGGGGGCGATCCAATATTGGAGTACAAAGATTCCACATCCATGGATGGTTCCTTCTGGTAGAGGACCTATTGCTGATAGTTTATTCAATAGGTCAGTTGTGTCCTGAATGAAGCTGGGTGTATCCTTTACCAGGGGTTTAAGAATAACCTCTACCCATCCAGATACCTGCTCGGTAAGGGTGCACACACATGAAATAATTGGTCTTCCTGGATTTCCAGATTTGTGGATTTTGGGAAGCATGCAGAATGTCCCTGTTCTTGGACTTTCTAGTATCAGGTCATCGGTTCTTATAGATTCATCGGGCAGACAAGATACTAACTTGTTTAATTTCTTGTAATATTCCTGTGTAGGGTCCGACTCCAATTTTTTGTAGTAGCGTGTGTCCATAAATTGTCTGTTTGCTTCTTTCATATAGTCTGATATGTTCTTCATGACTATTGCACCACCCTTGCCAGCAGGTTTAATGATTTTTTAAGGAGTCTCTGGGCCCATATGTGACTTGGGAATCTCTCTTATTACAGTCTCCAAGTTGTGCCGGTATCATCATAGCTTAATCTTAAATGCAGTTGGTTGGATGACTGCGGATGACCCTGAGGATTTAAAGAATTCTTTTAAGATAGTGTCAGGAGCAACTTCAGCTGGAGGATTTGGATAAACACTGGAGGAGGAGGAGGTTATGTTTCTTCTAGATTCACCTTGCTTATTTGATGAGGTGTCATTTATTGTTTGATGGGTGGGCAGGTCTGATGTTATCACACTAAAATTCAAATGAAGATTCCATTTAATTGGTTGTCCATCTAGATATCTATTGTTGTATATTTTGTAGGCATCAACTGCATCTTCCGTTTTTATAAACACAACCTCTGCAACTCTGTAACTCAACAAGTGGGCGAGCTTCAAGGTACCGTATACACATAAAAGCTACACGATATCGTCCTCTGTGAGTCTTGGATGCAAATTATTAACGGTCATTTTTTTGCCTTCTAAAGGGCTAAAGACAGACTCTTTTGGAGTAATCCCTACTGAAGAACTGTCCTCCTTTGTGAGAAGTGTCCATAACACGTTGGTTAGAGCCCTTGGGTGCAATAAAGGTGGCGAAGTCTCATGCTGAGTAGACAAGAGAGCTCTGTATTCATCATTTTGTACCACTTTAGTAAGAGGTAAAGTTTGTCCAAGAGAAAATGAATTTCCAGACATTCCTGGCCTTTTTTTGCAGTGTTGGCAGCTGTGATTTTCATCTTCTTGGATGGGATGTGGGAACATTCCAAGTCGTCATTAATGACATCATCGTCCATATCTTGTAAATAGGAAATGTGTGGTTTCCCTGGTTCGTGTTTAACAATTTAACATTTATTCGCAGTCCTTTACCTGATGAAATAGTTTTTGGCTGTGAAATTTTGATTGTCTTGGTAATATTTGTTTGAAGATGAAGAACCTTGTGCCATGAGTGTGTTTATAGTTACGGGTGGTGCACCCCTCTTTAAACTTAGTTTTTCACGAGCAGCATCCATCAGTTTTGTTGGTTGTCCTCCAACACTGATCTGCTGCTTTCTAGAATTCAGCATCTCATGAGCATCTTGCCCTTTAACCTTGATATGGAAACATGAATCTTTGGCAACCAATTTTTCATGGGTATCTTTTAGGCCTTGCTTGAGACGCGCATCTGTTACAGCTACAGTATTTTGCCTTACATACAAATCATTACCCTGGAAAGGATGTTCCTTAACATTTTTCCCAGGAAAATCCATTTTGATTTTGTTTTTGTATGTTTTATTCTGCACTTGTTAAAGTGGCATAAGACTCTGGCAACATTGTTCACAGCTGTGACCTGGGAGTCAGAAATGCTTCCAGGGGTATTCCCCTTGATGTTCCCATGTCATTTGAGCATTGTTCCCATCAACTTCAGATGTTTATAGACCCTAAAAGGACCCCTGGGGGGTCACAGCAAAAATGCTCAGTTTTCCCATAGACTTACATTGGGCTCCTTGCTCGGGTCAAGTACCTGAGCATTCCAATTTGCTGGACCTGAGCAACGAGCACCCAAGCATTTTAGTGCTTGCTCATCAATAGCATCTACCCATTATAGAGGTACACTTTGAGCGGATAGCAATGGATCTGGTGGGCCCTATAGTGAAATGCGCCCGTGGCCATCAACCTAATTTGGTCATAGTGGATTACGCCACATGGTACCCAGAGGCGTTACCCGCGAGCTGTTTGCAATGTTTTGTCACCTTGGGCTACCAAAGAAGATCCTTACTGATCAGGGGACTCCTTTTATATCCAAGGTGACCAGGGAGCTCTGTAAGCTGCTCCAGATTCAACGGCTACGCACAATGGTGTACCACCCATAAACCGACGGGTTAGTGGAGAGGTTTAATAAGACCCTCAAATCCATGCTCAAAAAGGTGGCCGCCAAGGACAGGAGGGATTGGGACATGCTCTTGCCCTATCTAATGTTCGCTATCCGTGATGTACCACAGGCATCCATGGATTTCTCCCCATTTGAATTATTGTATGGCGGGCAACCGAGGGGGGTTGCTGGATGTAGCAAAGTAGACTTTGGAACAGGAGCCAACTCTGCATAAGAGTGTCATTGAGCACGTGGCAAGCATGCATGACCAGATTGCGGTAGTCTGGCTTATAGTAAAGGAGCATCTGATGGGTTCCCAGGCCGCACAGAGCCGCACGTTTAATAAAAGAGTCACTGTCAGGTCCTTTAAAGAAAGGGAATAAGTATTGGTATTAGTGCCCACCACAGAGAGTAAACTCATAGCCAAGTGGAAAGGGCCATATGAGATATGGGGGAAGGTGGGAGAAGTGAATTATAGAGAGAACCAACCGGGAAAGAGAAAACGTGAACAACTGTACCATGTAAACCTGAGAAATGCCTGGAAGGACTGGAAATGCTTGGTCACAGAGGTGACTCTGGTCATACCAACATGGAACCCTCTGTCACTGGTCAAGGACGCGGGCGGGGGTGAGGTTAAGATAAATGATGCTCACACAAAACAGCAGCGACGGGAGGCTTGGATTCTGATGCAACAGATTACCAACATATTCTCAGATCTGCCGGGGCAAACCTCGCCGATCCACCATTGTCACTGAGCCCCGGGTAAGGGTACAGATGAAACTGTACCCAGTGCCATCACAGTTAAAGTGAAGCAAATGCTTCAATTGAGAGTCATCGAGGAATCCTGGAGTGAGTGGGATAGCCCGACTGTACTAATTCCAAAGCCAGACGGGTCATTAAGTTTTTGTAATGACTTCAGGAAATTGAATGAGGTATCTAAGTTTGACCTCTATCCAATGCCCTGGGAGGATTAGCTGATTGAGAGACTGGGGAAAGCCCGGCACTTCACCATGCTCGATTTGACTGAAGGTTAATGGCAGGTCCTACTGACTGAATATGCAAAAGAAAAGACCGCATTTATAACACCAGAGGGTCTATAGCTCTATGTCGTCTTGCCTTTTGCATTACATGAGGCTCCGGCCATATTCCAGATTCTGATGATCCTAGTGTTAGAGCCTCATCGGAAGTATGCGTTAGCATATTTAGATGACATAGTCACCTTTAGTGCCGACTGAAATACTCACCTGTCCCAGGTACAGGCAGTGCTGGATTCTCTAAGAATTGCGGGGTTAACAGAGAATCCAAAAAAGTATGTGATAGGACCTGGTAACTAGGATATGTGGTTAGCCGTGGGGTTATAAGATCCCAAACAAATAAGATTGAGGCCATCCAAAACTGGCCCAACCCGCAAAATACAAAAAAGTGAAGGCATTCCTTGGCATCATTGGGTACCACCACCAGTTTATACCCAATTTTGCTGGGAAATCAGCACCCCTAACCGACCTCTTAAAGGGTAGGAAGTTGGTTATGGTCCTGTGGAATCCTCAAACGAAGGAAGCATTCCAGTCCCTGAAGTCATCGTTGTATGGACAGCCAGCCCTCATTAGCCCCAACTTCACGAAAACCTTTGTTCTACAAACGGATGCCTCAGATGTGGGCAAGAAGTGAATGGGGATGAACATCCAGTCACTTACTTGATCAGGAAACTGACTCCGGCAGAGAAAAATTATAGTGTAGCGGAGAAGGAGTGCTTGGCGATTAAGTGGGCCTTGGAGTCCCTATGCTACTATTTGCTCGGGAGTCAATTTTGTTAGGTAGCGGACCACTCACTCCTTGTCTGGATGAGAAATGCAAAATAAATGAATGCTAGAGACACCAAAAGATTCCTTTCCCTACAAAACTTCAGTTTTTCAGTGGAACATCGGGCGGGGAATTCACAGGGAAATGCGGATGCCATGTCACGTGCATCTTGTATGGTGGCAAATGTTCAACCTCACAAGCTTGAACAAGGGATGTCGCATGTGAGGCAATGACAGGTATTATATGCGAGGGTCACTATGTATCCCCCATGTTGCGCACAGAAGTGTATTAAGGCGCTGGAGTGCATTGCAGTCACAGATATAGCTGTGGCTGCAATGCAAGATAAAAGTAAGTGTGGTCTTGGACAAGCTATTTGCCCAAGGCAGATTTTTAAAAAACCCAGCATTGGCCTCTATTTTTGGAGCGAACTACAGTATGTAGTGGGACTGTTTGCTCACTCCAGGCCGGTTCTTACAAGTGGCCCATGGCCACAGATTCCATTTAAAAACCCTGCAGTAAGGGGTTGGGTGTGTCATTGTTTGCTTGCAAGCCGCAGAGCAGTTGGCTCTGCAATAGCCAGTGTAAGGAAACACTTAGCCAATAGAAGCGAACACCCGGCACCCCTCAGCGTGACACTGTGGTGCAGTTGCCCATGGCAACCGATCTTGGTTACAGACTGTTTTAAGTCCACGGATGCGATCCGGAAGATATCGTGTGTGCTCTTTGTTTTGTGAGGTTTGGACATTAAAATACATTTGCTTTGAACTTTTCCTGAGTCACTGCCTCATTACTGCATGGTGTGAACACCACTGCACTACACTCGTTTCTAGCAGGACAGGGTTTCCTACATTATTGATGAGTAGCAGAGCTACAGTATTAGTAGAACTAAGAACCAAACCAATCACCAAACCCAAGTATGCCTCATGAAGACCAGACTGGATCATAAAATATACCTTAATTAATTAATTAATTAGCAGTGATATAATATGTAAAATCAATAAATTCAAAAACAATTATGCAAAAAAGTGTGCAACACTGGACGGCGTATAAAAAATAAATAAACGGAAACCCAAACGCACAATTATGATAGTCACTTATATAGATGTGCAAGGTAATGACTATGAGATTCCCTGAGAATTTGTGCAAAAAATGGTGGAAAAAGCAATATATCTTAAAAAACAACTCCCATAATAATGTGCAAAAATATGCAAAAAAAAAAACGCACCCAGGGTGTGTGCGTGTACTCAGGACGGCGTGGTGCCCTAAGGTAATGTTCATTAATTCTATCCCTTGACTATTTACGTTTAACACTTTGCACCTTGTTTATGCTGGCACTGTGTAGGGTCTGAGGAAAAAACCCTGATATATATAAGTACCGAGTTCCCTAACTTAAATTGCACTTAAGCACAATTTTTTTTTGCATATTTTGCACCTTATTATGGGAGTTGTTTTTTAAGATATATTATTTTTTCCACCATTTTTTGCACAAATTCTTAGGGAATTATTATACCCCGATTTTGGGGAATATTTACCTTGTACATCTATATATGTGACTATCATATTTGTGCGTTTGGGTTTCCGTTTATGTATTTTTTATACGCCGTCCAGTGTTGCACACTTTTTTGTATCATTTTTGTTCTATATAATTTTTGTTGAATTTATTGATTTTACATATTATATCGCTGCTAATTAATTAATTAATTAATAAAGGTATATTTTATGATCCAGTCTGGTCTTCATAGTGCATCCTTGGGTTTGGTGATTGGTTTGGTTCTTGGTTTAAGTGGTTGCCACTTTCTTTTTGCTCAAAAGACACCTTGGGGAGCTAATTTCACTATATAAATAATTGTGATATTTATTTATAGCTTTTATCTTGGATCTGGATGGTTCTTTTGCAATTTTTCTAGTATTAGTAGAATTATAACACTCTACACAAGTTCTGCTGTTAAACGTTCAGCTTTCTCCCTGTCTGCAATACCCTGACCTCTCTGCCTGCCTCCAGTGTTTGAAAAGCAAATTTTAAACTACGGTAAGTATGCAGGTCACTGAAAAAGCAGTGAGCTATTATTCAAAGACCAGGGGCAGGCAGAGGTGCCAATATCATAATTTACTCTGTTCCCCCTCCCTTCAGTGATTTTTGCACATGCACATTAGATGCTTTCATAAAAAAAGTATGGTCGGGGTAGGACCATGGACACTATGCACATGTATTGTTTCCTGAAACACCAGGAAGTTAGAGTGAAAAAAGCCCCAGTGGTCAATGTGGAAATTGCA
This sequence comes from Ranitomeya imitator, assembly GCF_032444005.1. Taxonomy (NCBI): domain Eukaryota; kingdom Metazoa; phylum Chordata; class Amphibia; order Anura; family Dendrobatidae; genus Ranitomeya; species Ranitomeya imitator. Next base: position 663,737,528 of record NC_091286.1, read on the forward strand.
AGATTTCTATTTTTAGTTCTTAATACAGATTCTTACATGGTCAGAAAAGTAGTATGTATTATTAATTATTTACATAGCGCCATTGATTCCATGGTGCTGCACATGAGAAGGGGTTACATCAAAATACAAATATCACTTACAGTAATCAAAACTAACAATCACAGACTGGTACAGAGGGGCGAGGACCCTGCCCTTTTGGGATTACATTCTACAGGATTATGGGGAAGGAGACAGTAGGTCGGGGGTTGCAGTAGCTCCGATGGTATTGAGGTGGCAACATAGTCATTACAGGTTGTAAGCTTTTTTGAAGAGATGGGTTTTCAGGTTCCATCTGAAGGATTCAAATGTGGTGAATAACCCGGATGTGTTGGGGCACAGAATTCCAGAGGTTGGGGGATACTCAGGAGAAATCTTGGAGGCGATTGGGTAAAGTGCATGGAGGAGAGAAGGAGGTCTTGGGAGGACCAGAGATTACGTGAGGGAAGATATGGGAGGTTAGTTCAGAAATATACAGAGGAGAAAGGTTATGGATGGCTTTGTAGGTCAGTGTTAGTAGTTTAAACTGGATACGCTGGGAAATTGGGAGACAGTGAAGGGATTTGCAAGAGGGGAAGCAGGAGTGTTAGGAGGAGAGAGATTCAAGCAGCAGAGTTAAAGCGAACCTGTCAGCAGTTTTGGCCGATCTAACATGCGACCACTGCCTTTCACAGCTTATCTACAGCATTCTATAATGCTCTAGATAAGCCCCCTGTCTGACCCTAAAGATAAGAAAAATAAGTTTTACTATACTCACCCGGGGGGCGGTTTGGTGTGGAACAGTCCGATGGGTGTCGCAGGTCCAGGTCCGGTGCCTCCCATTTTCTTGCGATGCCTCCCTCCTTTTGCTTCTTCGCTCCCTGACATCACGCTACTGCGCAGGTGCACTTATTTTAAACTAAGCAGGTCACTGAAAAAGCAGTTATTCAAAGACCAGGGGCAGGCAGAGAAAACAATATCATAATTTACCCTTTGCAGGCATACTCATCTGCCCTTTAAGGACGGACTGGAGAGGTGCGAGAGTGTTAGAAGGTAAGCCACACATGAGGATGTTGCAGTATTCAAGGTCGGAGATGATTAGGGCATGCATAAGCATTTTGCTAGAGAGGGTTGAGGATAGGACAGATTCTGGAAATATTTTTGAGCTAGAGGAGACAGGAGGTGGCGAGAGCTTGGATGTGCGGTTTGAAGGACAGGGCAGAGTCAAAGGTTACTCCGAGGCAGCGAATTTTCAGGATAGGGGAAAGTGTGATGTAATTTATTGTGATAGATAGATCAGGTAGGGAAGATATGCGAGATGCAAGAAAGATAATTAGTTCAGATTTGTCCACATTGAGCTTGGGGAAGTGAAAGGAGAAGGAGGAGGATATGGCTGATAGACACTCTGGGATTCAGGACAGCAGAAAGAGGAGGTGACATCTGCTGCGTGTCATCAGCACATCAGCATATAGATTGTACTAGAAGCCATAGGACTTTATAGATTGTCCAAGGCCAAGGTTATAGATTAAGAAGAGATGGGGTCCTAGGACAGAGCCTTGAGGGACACCAACAGAGACCGGGCGAGATGAAGAGGTAGTGTGGGAGTAGGAAATGCTAAAAGTGCTGTTGGTAAGGTATGAGGATATCCAGGTTAAGGCGAGGTCTTTGACACCAAAGGTAAAGAGGCTCTGTTGTAGGCAATGGTCAACTGTGTCGAAGGCAGATGACAGATCTAGAAGGAGGAGTATAGAGAATTGTCTGTTAGCTTTGGCTGTAAGTAAGTTATTAGAAAGTTTGGTCAGGGCAGTCTCAGTGGAATGGTGGGGACAGAAGCCAGATTGTAGGTTGCCAAAGAGTGAATTAGATGCAAAGTGAGAGGAAAGTTCAGCATGGACACGCTGCTCAAGGAGTTTGGAAGCAAATGGGAGCAAAGATGTGGGGCGATAGCTAGACATAGGTCAAGGGATGGCATTTTGAGGATAGGTGTGATTGTGGCATGTTTGAAAGCAGAGGGGAAGGTAACAGAAGTTAGTGATAGGTTGAAGAGATGGGTTAGGGATGGAATAAGTGTGGTGGTGAGGTTGGGGAGGAGATGGGATGGGATGGGAGCACAAGTGATGAGGTGTGATTTGGAGAGGAGATGAGCAAGCTCTCCTTCAGTGATTTTGGAGAGGAAAGTATTGACACTTTTTTTTATTCATTTAACACAAAAACCTGATTTAAAGATAGGTAACTTTTTGATTATCATTTCCCTTAACATAGTCAGTAAGCATAAATAAGAAAAGAATAAAAACAGTGCACCAGCATACACCTATTGGTTAATTTGCAGAACCTTATATAAGCTCTTGGATTCATACAGTACAAACCTAGCCAGGGATTTTTTTTCTTGTAGTCCTTGATTTGGTGGGCATAGTAAATTAGGAAAGGCATAACTGAGTGGATTTGGTTAGCATTCCTCTTAGAGCAGTATGAGAGACAGACTACCTCCAGACTTAACTTTCACATTTGCGTCGGTACTTGCCGGTCACAAAGTGTCGGCGTGACGTACCAACCAAAGTTTGTCCTTTCACATTTCCTTCTGTAGTCCCGGGGAGGAAAGAGAGTGAGAGCGAGATTTCCTGCTGGGCATGCGCAGTCAGAAACACTGGATACAACGTACAGAAAAACGTTCCCTTGAACGTTTTTTCAAAAGATGGGCCGTCACATTTTGAAGGATCGAATGCATGACGGAAGAAACGTGTGTCCATCCGTCGTGATACGTCGCTAATACAAGTCTATGGGAAAATGCAGGGTCCTGCAAATATTTTTGCATTTTCAAAAATCAACGAATTGCGACAGCAGAGGAAAGACGGAAATGTGAAAGTAGCCTAACATGTAGCCTTTCTCATGTCATCTAAGCTTGGGACATAAGAAAAAAATGTAGAAGAATGCAGAATACTTTTTATGTATTGATTTTAATTTTTTTTTTTTCCCCTTGAACAGCACAAGCACAGTACACCAAGAACAATGATGATTTTGGTGTCATTAAGGGCCTTTTAGCACTGCATTTTGTCCATATTTGCTTGCGTCCAACAACCCCCGCCTCCTGCAAAACGGGAATCCGACATATGTGGGACATAGACTATAATGGTGCCAACAGAGTCAATGTGTGCTTTGTCATTTGGACGTATGAGCTTACTGGAAGATGATATCCACACTTAGTACACTACCTCTGGTTGTCCACACATTGCCTCCTGGATATCCTTTTTCATTACATGGTGTCTTTGGCAGTGCTATTAAAGACCCAGCTTCCATGATCTTTCTCTCCTTGTATGTATCTTGGATCTGCGGCAGACATTTTTCTGAGCTATCAATGGTGTTTTGGTCCCACAACCCAGCCATTTGAGTACATCATTTCACCTATCATTACCATATCCTCTATCTGAGTTAAACCCCATTTTTCACCATTGTCTTCCAGTTTTATCCTACTGAACCTAATCTAGGAGGATCCCAACGTGGAGCTCCCTGTCACTAGATTGTTTATTGGGGAGCAAAATAATTGAACTGAGGTTTTCCAAACCAGAAAACCTATGCAATATTGAAATCAACAAGGGGAAATTAATTGATCAATGGTGTAAAGTCTATACAAGAAAAATATGAAAAGCCTCAACGTGACAATGTCACTGCCTCCATAAATGAGCACAACAATCCATACTGCTGACCAACAGTGTACGACAGAAAAAAGGAAGGGAGGATTTTTACGTCAAAAGATAAAAATGTCTTTTATTTCACCTGTTTAAAACGGGGATATCCATAGTTAAAAATGAGAACGATTCTGACGCGTTTCTGGCATAGCTTCCCTTCGTCATTGACTATGAATTGATCAACAACTAAGGGAAGCTATGCCAGAAACACGTCAGAATATTTCTCATTATTAACTATGGATATCCCCATTTGAAACGGATGACAAAAAAGACAGTTTTATCTTTTGATGAATTAATCCTCCTTTCCTGTTGGCGATCAAGGGCGCAAGTTTATGATCTTTACCGTGTCCTTTAGTTACTTCACGAAAAATTGGCACATTCGGTCTGCCGGAAAATTCATCTGCATGATTGACCAGGGCGTCTTTTATGGCGTCATATCCACATATGACAACAACTTTCTCTTCTCCTAATTTTAAGGTGTACATGGGTCCAAACTTCTTAGACAGCTGGAAAGAACATGATGTTATTTTTAGTGTGTTTCTTAATGACACGTCTCCTGGTGTTTGTTCTTAAGCAGCTTCTACTGTAACTGAAGAACGAAATTCCTTATAGAGGTTTTCCCATTTTATGTTATAAACCTAAAAGAAGATGAACACCTTGGGGGATTCTTTTTCTACTTAATGAGATCCTGTGATCGGGTCAAAAGTGTCCAGTTTTTGCTTTTACTTTGTTAAAACTGCTCCTCTGAGTATTATATATCTATATATATATATTTATAGATATATATATATATAAATCTGCCTTATGGTTCTGGAAATATGGATTAAATATGGATGATCGATCGGATTAATTTATTTTATATTTTGATAGACTGGACATTTCTGAAAGCAGAGATGCCAAATATGTGTATTATTTTATATTCTTTTCAATGGGGCAAAAGGGAGATGATTTGAACTTTTGTACTTTCTTATTTTTTTTCGTATTTATAAAACTTTTTTTTTATATTTTTACTTTATTTAATAGTCCCTTAGGGGATTTGAAGAAGTGATCGTCAAATCACCTGTGCTATACATAGCAGGGCTTCAGTAAATCACAATCTCCTATGAACTCCTGTCACGATCCAGCGTTTACAGGTGGATCGTAATATTAGCAGACCCTAGGCTGTCGTGACAACCTATCGATGCTCCGTAATCAAATCACAGGTGCGCCGATGGGGGAGTGGAATGATGCACGCCCCTGTCAGAGATTGACAACGGGATTTGACAGGTTAACATCTGCTCTACCGGCTGCCGTTAAAGGAACATGATGGCTGATTAAACCAGCAGTAGGAGATCTGGTCATCAGTTTTACGTCAGAACCCTTCTACCAAAAGTGTGTAAAAAAGGGAAGGTTTTACACCTAATATTTTTTGCATTTTTTTCATGGCGAGGAAAAAGTTATTTATTATCTCCACTATATGTAGCTTATTCTTAAACCTTCAGAGAAACAGAATCAGGACCCTTCAGGATAAAATAATCATGAAATCTGAATATTACCTGATGCATTGTCAGATATGGTCTATTCCGGTCTAGAATGTGCAGATTTCCAATGATTGGAAGCGTCCATGGTCCGGGGGGCAAGTTGTAGACATTTTTGTTCCACCCGTAGATAAACAGGACAATAAAAAGACACAGAATAATAGATAGAACCAATGTGATGGGATCTGAAATGTTCATGGTGACAGGAAAGGTTTCTATGGAAAGACAAAAAAAAAAATTATTAACCCGATTTCTTTTTTTGTTGTCTATGGCTCATGTGGTTCAAGAATTTTGTACAAAATATAAAGTTGTTCTTTTTTTTAACATCTCCAGCTGTTTTTCAGAGTTTCTAATGTAAAAAGTAGCACGTTTTGCAGAAAAAAAATGCAAAAATTGCACAATAAAGTCCGATGTACATGAAATCACTACAGGTGATGGTACTGGAGTAGATTAGCCACAAATTTTTCAAAAAGTTGCAATTGACGAGTAAGACAAAAACATCTAAAAAACCTTTAATATTACCAGATAAGCAAAAACAAAAGCTAGCCAAATACATATAAAATAGACTTTAAAAGGGATCAAATGGAAAGAAGAATTTAGTGCAAAAAAGTCCAAAATACCAAACATTTTACCAAAATCAGGTGCAAATGCAATAATGAATCAGATCCTTCATGTCGAAGCTAGCAACAACTCCCATACACAGAGGTGAGTGTCATTTATTTATATATTTATTTATTTTACTCGCTTATATAGCGCCATCAGTGCTTTGCAGAAATCATCATCACCATTTGGGTTCACAATCTACATTCCAGATCAGTATGTCTTTGTAGTATGAAAGGAAACTGGAGAACCTGGAAGAAACTCTCACAAACACTGAGGAATCATACAAAGTCCTTGCATAAGGTGTAATCCTCTAAAAACCCATTCTGTGGTTCTACAAAGGACCTCAGATAAACTTACTACATTGCCTTCCTGAGTGACAGTTCCTCGCACACAGTTATTAGTTTCCTTGCCGTCTTTGGTATGGCACCTTCTCTTCACACTCAGTGATCAGCTGAAGGTCTCCTATGATCTCCTTGACCCTCACTGTTGGTTTGCCTTCAACCCTCACTTATGATACAGGATTCATCATAACACACTTAGGGATCAGCTGAAGGTCTCCTATGATCTCCTTGACCCTCACTGTTGGTTTGCCTTCAATCCTCACTTATGATACAGGATTCATGATAACACACTTAGGGATCAGCTTACAGTTTTCTCTGATCTCATTGCCCCTCACAGTTGGTTATCCCTTCGCCCCTAACATCTGATACAGAAGCCGAAAGGACACGCTCGCAGCTTATTGCTTTCTGTCCCACGACCAGGTTGAGTCACCATTATCCTACTGCACATCCAAGAGTGCAAACTCCTCATCCACTACATGTCTCATGCTAACTATCAAACAAAGGCGTACATGAAACGTTAGGACTTTGTTGTAAAATGGTGGTGGATTATTCTTCAACTCACTTTCAAGCTCTGCTCTTAAAAACTATTCTTCCAAAAGTGTGCTATCTATTGTCTAAATACGGCGTCTATCATATCATACCTTTATCTTTGCGGTGGTCAGAGTATGGTCTCCCTTTTAGTCTGCAGTAATATTCAGATTATAAGCTGAAGGTCCAGGACAAGATCTAGCTCTTCTGCGTGATTTCCCTGTTCTGATCACATTGCCTCACACCAAAGCTGTAATCAGATATATATAAGCCTGCCAGATATTCAGCCCATAAAGACTGCAGAGATGTAATACTGATATCTGATCTCTTATCTGGGCAATTATCTGAAGTTATACTTGATTAAATTATTAACTAAAATATTTCAATTGATTTATACATTAGGAAAATATACTCTGTTCGGACCCTCCACTCTTAAGGTACCTTCACACTGAACGATATCGCTAGCGATCCATGACGTTTCAGTGTCCTGGCTAGCGATATCGTTGAGTTTGACAGGCAGCAGCCATCGTTGGTCGAGCAGAAAGTCCAGAACTTTATTTCGTCGCTGGACTCCCGCAGACATCACTGAATCGGCGTATGTGACGCCGATTCAGCGATGTCTTCACTGGTAACCAGGGTAAACATCGGGTTACTAAGCGCAGGGCCGCGCTTAGTAACCCGATGTTTACCCTGGTAACCAGCGTAAACGTTAAAAAAAAACAAACACTACATACAGTACTTACATTCCGGTGTCTGTCCCCCGGCGCTGTGTTTCTCTGCACTGTGTAAATCGCTGGCCGGAAAGCAGAGCACAGCGGTGACGTCACCGCTCTGCTTTCCGTCTGGCGCTCACAGTCAGTGCAGAGAAGCTGAGCGCCGGGGACAGACACCGGAATGTAAGTATGTAGTGTTTGGTTTTTTTTACGTTTACGCTGGTAACCAGGGTAAACATCGGGTTACTAAGCGCGGCCCTGCGCTTAGTAACCCGATGTTTACCCTGGTTACCAGGGGACTTCGCATAGTTGGTCGCTGGAGAGCTGTCTGTGTGACAGCTCTCCAACCACCACACAGCGACGCTGCAGCGATCGGGATCGTTGTCTAGATCGCTGCAGCGTCGCTAAATGTGACGGTACCTTTATCCGGAACCGAGGTGAAGTAGAAATAGTATCTCTCCATCTGGATGACCAAATAGTCCAAGACTTGCACAGACAGGTGGTAGCGCTGAAGAGGAATCTCAGATTTTTAATTCCTGCAGTATAATTTACCACTGATCGATGGAGGTTCCTGCAGTGGGACAATTTGTGATTTGCCTACTGTGGACCCTTTGGGCAAAAAATAGGTTAACTATGGAATTAGTCTTTTTTAAAAAGGTACAAAACCTACTTTCATATTTCCGATTCTGGATTTGCGAATTAATGAGACTGAATATAACTATAGAATAGTTCAAAGTCAAAGGCATCCAGCAGCCGAAGTGGACAAAGAAGTATGATATTTATTTTTGCAGTGCAATCCAAGCAATAACTTAAACTCCCCTATGAGAAAGCCATCATGCGAAACGCGCAACAGGGGTCATGGGAAGGTCATCTTGTAGTCCTGACTTATGATGGGTGAGCATTGATTGTGTTACATTAACATGTGCTGATTTGACCTTGTGGTGCTTTGTTTACTGTTACACTTGTGGGATTACTGCATGATTGTTATTCTTTGCACCTGGTCTTTAACTGTTTACATAGCAACACTTATTTTTGCTCTCCCAGGTCATACAGGGGGACTTGTGACCTGCACTTTGTGTACCTGTTTTTGTTTCCTCCTTTTTTTCATATTTTTTTAAATTATGTTTTATGTGATTTTTGTATGTCAAATTATTTAAGGAAAATTACTTTTTAATTATTTACTCTTTGGTGTTTTTGGTACTCCTTTCTTTGGTATAAAATAACTTAAACAGTTTGTCTGGTCTAAAATGATAAGTCTGCAGGCTTTTGAATCCTCTCAGTGCACCCACTGTGCTCTGCAAGGATTCGCCGGTTTCTGAGTTGGGTCCAGCGAATACCTATGAGTTATTCATACTCTCAGTCAGAGGCCATCTAATAGGAATGGCTTAACTCCATACACTTGTATTGGGCAAGGCCATGTCCACTAGACCAGCAGCTTGAGCAATGTCTATTACCAGAAAGCCAGTGCAGCTTCCATGCTTAACATGGGATGGCAGATGTGGTCTTTGCTGTTCATAATCTCCAGGAAAAGTGCCAGGAACAACACAGGAACCTTCTCGTGACCTTTGTCAACTTAACCAAGGCTTTCAAGACATTCAACAGAGGCGGCTTGTGGAAAATCGTGGGAAAGTTTGGCTCTCCTAGCAAGTTCATCAAAATCGTCAGGCAGCCCCATGAATATAGTTACAAATGGTGTAAAACAAGGCTGTGCACTCATCCTTGTCAAATACAGGACTGACCGCAAGCTATTCAACCCTAGCTGACTGTCAAAAAGGTACATGAGACTGGTCTTTAACTGTTTATGAGTCGCCCGCCAGAGCACTGGGGATACTCGGTACAGGGTCATGGTGGCAGTGAAAGTTCGTGATGCCACCTGTGGTTTTTGGTGATTGACGCTGCTTAAAGGAGTCCTCTGGGGGTGATGGTGCTGCAGCAAAGATGGTGTCGCTTCCCACAGGTGAAGCAGGGTCCGCAGGGCTCCCAGTGTGCTGGCAGGGATGGTGAATGCCAGCAAATAAATGGAGGACACAGGGTTGCAGTCTTTACCTGGTTTACTGATGTAGAACAGCCTCAGTCCAGGGTACCGGCAACAGGTGTCGATGGAGTCCAGGTAGCCTGAAGACAAGAGGAAATCCCTTTGCCAGGCTAGTTTGGGAGCATTCCACTTTGGTCCTGAGTTACTATCTGTCCTAGGACAGTCTGTGCATGGTAGGCAACTTGAGCCGTCTCTTGGGGTCTCTGTACATGGTGACTCCAGGCTCTAATTGTTGCTGTACCTCTGGGATTATGTGGGCAAGTCACTTTTAGCTACCTGTCCTCTGGTTCTGCAGTTCCTCACGACCTCGGGCTCCCAGTGCCTGGTTCCTGTTCTTTAGCTTAGAGGGGCTCAATCGCAGCCCTCCTCTAGCTTTTAAGTTCCTCTGTGCTCCTTCACTGTCTGCTACCAACTGTCAACTGTCTGCTTGTCTGCATCATACTAACTGACTCCTCCTCCAGACCAGGATGTATTTAGGGAAGTTCCACTTAAACCGGGTTTCAAGCTCCCCCTTCTGGCCTGGAGTCAGAAAGTGCTGCATGTAAGATTACCTGCCAAAGGGATCCCTCCTGTTTCCAGGCATGGCATTGCCCTTCCAGAGAGGAAGGCAACACCACTGTGGTACCCGAACTCCTGGGGTGCCACATTTACACAGCAACACTTCATTTTGTTCTCCAAGATCATACAGGGAACTTGTGAACTTCCCTTTGTGTACCTTTGTGTACCATGACTGTTTGTTTGCTGATGACTGCACACTCAAGGCCAACATAGAACAGCCGATGCAGCGTGAAATGTTTTTCACAAGCTTGTGACAACTTCAGTCTCATTATCATTACTAGAAAGACCAAGGTTATGGATGAACCTGCTCCAGAAAAACCATACCAAGAAACATTATGGTGAAGAACAACAAACCTCTGGACCATTTAGCTTTGTGAGGCAGGATAACCTCAGGAGCACGTGCAGCTGAAGACAGGAGAATCTTTGAGGTTAAGTGAAAGCAAGCTGTGCGCAATGCACAAGCAGTATATCCTGTCCTGACTACATTTACTTATGTGTTGTGATTTCTGCTTTTGGGTTCCCTCCAGTGGTTGTAGGTGGGAATGCAGTTGTCTCTGAGTCGCAGTCCTGGCCAGGTGTATCTGCTGATTGCAGTTCTGACTGGGATATTTAGGTGTGCAGGATTCATTAGTCCTTGCCAGTTGTCAATGTTTCTTTTGAAGTGTTGGATCACTTTCTGGCTTCTCCTGCTTAGCTGCCAATTCAGCAAAGATAAGTGTCTGTTTCTTTTTCTGTGGCACACATGCAGTGTGCTTATATTCTGTGCTATTCATTTGTTTTTCTCTTGTCCAGTTTAGACTGTGTCAGTGTTTTCTCAGTCTTGTTGGATTCTCTGGAGTTGCAGATATACGCTGCACATCTTTAGTTAGATGGTGGAGTTTTTGTATTTTCTGCTGTGGATATTTTTGGAAGGATTTTTAATACTGACCGCTTAGTATAATAATGATGCTTTGGCAGCAATTTTCAGAAAGGGTCTTTCTAAATCCATTAAAGATGTTATGGTGGGATTTCCCACACCTTCCGGTCTGAGTGATTCTATGTCTCTGGCCATTCAGATTGACCGGCGCTTGCGGGATCGCAGAACTGTGCGCGCTGTGGCGTTATCCTCAGAGCAAATTCCTGAGCCAATGCAGTGTGATAGGATTCTATCTAGAACGGAACGACAAGGTTTCAGACGTCAGAATAGGTTGTGTTATTATTGTGGCGACGCTTCTCATGTCATTTCTGTCTGTCCTAAGCGGACAAAGAGGATCGCCAGTTCAATTACCATCAGTACTGTACAACCTAAATTTTTGTTATCTGTGTCCTTGATCTGCTCATTGTCATCATTTTCTGTCATGGCATTTGTGGATTCAGGCGCCGCCTGGAACTTAATGGACTTTGAGTTTGCCAAGCGTTGTGGTTTTCCCTTGCAGCCTTTGCAGAACCCTATTCCTTTAAGAGGCATTGATGCTACACCCTTGGCTAAAAATAAGCCCCAGTTTTGGACACAGGTGACCATGCGCATGGCGCCAGCCCATCAGGAAGATTGTCGATTTCTGGTGTTGCATAATTTGCATGATGCTATCGTGCTGGCTGGGTTTTCCTTGGTTGCAGGTACATAATCCTGTGTTGGATTGGAAGTCCATATCTGTGACTAGTTGGGGTTGTCAGGGGGTTCATAATGATGTTCCTTTGATGTCAATCTCCTCTTCTTCCTCTTCTGAAATTCCAGAGTTTTTGTCTGATTTTCAGGATGTATTCGATGAGCCCAAGTCCAGTTTCCTTCCACCGCACAGGGACTGCGATTGTGCTATTGACTTAATTCCAGGCTGTAGGTTTCCTAAGGGTCGACTTTTCAACCTGTCTGTGGCTGAACATACCGCCATGTGGAGCTATATTAAGGAGTCTTTGGAGAAAGGGCATATTCGACCATCTTCTTCACCGTTGGAAGCGGGGTTCTTTTTTGTTGCTAAAAAGGATGGTTCCTTGAGACCTTGTATTGATTATCGCCTCTTGAGTAAGATCACGGTCAAGTTTCAATACCCTTTACCTTTGCTTTCCGATTTGTTTGCTAGGATTAAGGGAGCTAGTTGGTTTACGAAGATTGACCTTCGGGGGGCATATAATCTTGTTCGTATTAAGCAGGGTGATGAATGGAAAACTGCGTTTAACACGCCCGAAGGCCATTTTGAATACCTTGTGATGCCATTCAGACTCTCTAATGCTCCATCTGTTTTTCAGTCCTTCATGCATGATATCTTCCGGACTTATCTTGATAAATTCTTGATTGTATATTTGAACGATATTTTGATTTTTTCCGATGATTGGGAGTCTCACGTTCAACAGGTCAGGATGGTATTTCAGATCCTTCGTGACAATGCTTTGTTTGTGAAAGGGTCTAAGTGTCTCTTTGGGGTGCAGAAGGTTTCTTTTTTGGACTTTATTTTTTCTCCCTCGTCTATAGAGATGGATCCGGTTAAAGTTCAGGCCATTCATGATTGGATTCAGCCCACATCCGTGAAGAGCCTTCAGAAATTTTTGGGTTTTGCAAATTTTTATCGCCGTTTCATTGCTAATTTTTCCAGCGAGGTTAAACCCTTGACCGATTTGACGTGGAAAGGCGCTGATGTGGCGAATTGGTCCTCTGCGGCTGTCTCTGCCTTTCAGGAGCATAAACGTCGATTTACTTCTGCTCCGGTGTTGCACCAACCGGATGTTTCTCTTCCGTTTCAGGTTGAGGATGATGCTTCTGAGATTGGGGCAGGGGCCGTTTTGTCTCAGAGGGATCCTGTTGGTTCCTTAATGAAAACGTGTGCCTTCTTTTCCCGTAAGTTTTTGCCTGCTGAACGCAATTACGATGTCGGCAATCGGGAGTTGTTGGCTATGAAGTGGGCGTTTGAGGAGTGGTGACATTGGCTTGAGGGAGCTAAGCACTGTATTGTGGTCTTGAACGATCATAACAATCTGATTTACCTCGAGTCTGCCAAACGGCTGAAAACTAGACAGGCTCGATGGTCCTTGTTTTTTTCCCGTTTTGATTTCATGGTCTCGTACCTTCCGGGTTCTAAGAATATTAAGGCTGATGCCCTCTCTAGGAGTTTTTTGCCTGATTCTCCTGAGGTCTTAGAACCGGTCGGTATTCTGAAAGAAGGGGTGGTCCTTTCTGCCATTTCCCCTGATTTACGATGGGTTCTTCAGGAATTTCAGGCTGACAAACCTGACCGCTGTCCTGTGGGGAAACTGTTTGTTCTTGACAGATGGACTAGTAGAGTGATTTCTGAGGTTCACTGTTCCATGTTGGCTTGTCATCCTGGCATTTTTGGTACCAGAGACTTGGTTGGTAGGTCCTTTTGGTGGCCTTCTTTGTCGCGTGATGTGCGTTTTTTTTGTGCAGTCCTGTGGGACTTGTGCACAGGCCAAGCCTTGTTGTTCCCATGCTAGTGGGTTGCTTTTGCCATTGCCAGTCCCTGAGAGGCCCTGGACGCATATTTCGATGGATTTTATTTCTGATCTTCCAGTCTCCCAGAAGATGTCAGTTATCTGGGTTGTTTGTGACCGGTTCTCTAAGATGGTTCATTTGGTGCCTTTGCCTAAATTGCCTTCCTCTTCAGATTTGGTTCCGTTGTTTTTTCAGCATGTGGTTCGTTTGCATGGTATTCCGGAAAATATTGTGTCCGACAGAGGTTCCCGATTTCTTTCTAGGTTTTGGCGGGCCTTTTGTGCTAGGCTGTGCATTGATTTGTCTTTTTCTTCTGCATTTCATCCTCAGACAAATGGCCAGACCGAGCGAACTAATCAGACTTTGGAGACTTATTTGAGATGCTTTGTGTCTGCTGATCAGGGTGATTGGGTGGCCTTCTTGCCATTGGCCGAGTTTGCTCTTAATAATCGGGCTAGTTCGGCTACTTTGGTTTCGCCTTTCTTTTGTAATTTTGGTTTTCATCCTCGTTTTTCTTCTGGGCAGGTTGAGCCTTCTGACTGTCCTGGTGTGGATTCTGTGGTTGACAGGTTGCAGCAGATTTGGGCTCATGTGGTGGACAATTTGGTGTTGTCTCAGGAGGAGGCTCAACGTTTTGCTAACCATCGTCGGTGTGTTGGTTCCTAGCTTCGGGTTGGGGATCTGGTCTGGTTGTCTTCCCATCATGTTCCTATGAAGGTTTCTTCCCCTAAGTTTAAGCCTCGGTTTATTGGTCCTTATAAGATTTCTGAGATTATTAATCCGGTGTCTTTTCGTTTGGCGCATCCGGCCTCTTTTGCTATCCATAATGTCTTCCTTAGATCTTTATTGCGGAAATATGTGGTGCCCGTTGTTCCCTCTGTTGATCCTCCGGCCCCTGTGTTGGTTGATGGAGAGTTGGAGTATGTGGTTGAGAAGATTTTGGATTCTCGTTTTTCGAGGCGGAGGCTTCAGTACCTTGTCAAATGGAAGGGTTATGGCCAGGAGGATAATTCTTGGGTTTTTGCTGCTGATTTGGTCCGTGCCTTTCATCTGGTTCATCCTGATCGTCCTGGGGGCCCTGGTGAGGGTTCGGTGACCCCTACTCAAGGGGGGGTACTGTTGTGAATTCTGCTTTTGGGTTCCCTCCAGTGGTTGTAGGTGGGAATGCAGTTGTCTCTGAGTCGCAGTCCTGGCCAGGTGTATCTGCTGATTGCAGTTCTGACTGGGATATTTAGGTGTGCAGGATTCATTAGTCCTTGCCAGTTATCAATGTTTCTTGTGAAGTGGGCAGCACGGTGGCTCAGTGGGGCAGCACGGTGGCTCAGTGGATAGCACTGCAGCCTTGCAGCGCTGGGGTCCTGGGTTCGAATCCCACCCAGGACAACATCTGCAAAGAGTTTGTATGTTCTCTCCGTGTTTGCGTGGGTTTCCTCCGGGTACTCCGGTTTCCTCCCACATTCCAAAGACATACTGATAGGGAATCTAGATTGTGAGCCCCATCAGGGACAGTGATGATAATGTGTGCAAAACTGTAAAGCGCTGCGGAATATGTTAGCGCTATATAAAAATAAAGATTATTATTATTATAAGTGTTGGATCACTTTCTGGCTTCTCCTGCTTAGCTGCCAATTCAGCAAAGATAAGTGTCTGTTTCTTTTTCTGTGGCACACATGCAGTGTGCTTATATTCTGTGCTATTCATTTGTTTTTCTCTTGTCCAGCTTAGACTGTGTCAGTGTTTTCTCAGTCTTGTTGGATTCTCTGGAGTTGCAGATATACGCTCCACATCTTTAGTTAGATGGTGGAGTTTTTGTATTTTCTGCTGTGGATATTTTTGGAAGGATTTTTAATACTGACCGCTTAGTATCCTGTCCTATCCTTTCCTATTTAGCTAGTGTGGCCTCATTTGCTAAATCCTGTTTCCTGCCTGCGTGTGTCTTTTCCTCTTCTACTCACAGTCAATATTTGTGGGGGGCTGCCTATCCTTTGGGGTTCTGCTCTGAGGCAAGGTAGAATTCCTATTTCCATCTATAGGGGTATTTAGTCCTCCAGCTGTGTCAAGGTGTCTAGGTTTTGTTAGGCACACCCCACGGCTACTTCTAGTTGCCGTGTTAAGATCAGGGTTTGCAGTCAGTATAGTTACCACCTACTCCAGTGATAGTTTTCATGCTGCTCCAAGGTCACCGGATCATAACACTTATGTTACTTGGGTGAGCCTTCAGGGCCTGAATTGATCTCATCAGTCACCTCTGTACCCACAGTCACTGATCGTCCACTAAAGCATGAAGTGGTGGTCATTTTCAACTATGATGGACGAACAACAACTGCAAGCAAAGGATTTATTAGTCAAGCACAGGGCACCACTTGGCGGGAAACAGAGCAGGGGTGATAGAGGCTTGGGAAGCGCTTCTATACTCCAGGAAGCAATTTAGCCTCAATTACATATTGATTCAAATGCTGATTTTTAAGTATTGGAAGAATAAACTGGCATTGTACAGGGTATTCCTGGACTTTTCTTTTGAAGAGATACATGCACATATAAATTATTTAGAGGATGGAATCCTGTTGACAGGTGCGTAGTCTTTAAATAAATCTACTGTACTTCCCCTATAGTCCAGTTAAATGAACCAAAGTCAAATGTATCTAAAATCACAGTGCAGTTTTCAATTTTCTAGAGCAGATTACAAAATGTAAACTGTCCTCTGATTTGTTGCATTTGGAAACCGAGGCAATTTTTCTTTTAAGCAATTTTATAAATCTCCAGATTGAATTTCCACACAAGTTAATAATTTATAATAAAAGTTAGATATTAAAAGTTATTTATTGCAGAAAGAGATGTTCAATGTGTTTGGATCATGTTGCCAAGACAAACAGAAGTAGATAAAAAGAGAAAAAGTCCACAAAAGGTGAAATGAGGTTACAGAACGCACAAGTTCAAAACATTTTTCTTTAACTCGGTCTAAAGTTAAATAAATTCTTTCCTCTAAGCCAGTGTTTCTAGAGCCCGGTTCATTCATGCATTAATTGTGGTTACCTAAAGAGGGTATGTCTAAGTTCCATCTAAACTGGCCATGACCTATAGGAACTTCACTGCATTTCATTTCTTTAGGCATCTTTTAAGCAAAAGCAATTTACAGTTTCCCTGTATCAGGAGATGCCGAATGTCCTCAAGCAAAAGGAGCCTCTGAAGCAGAAATACAACTTTCAGACTTATTTTAGACTCTTCCTTCCTGCTCTTTACAAAAGGCTTTGAAGAAGTCTCATTATTACTAGTGATGAGTGAGTTTGTTTGGAAACCGATTGCCAAACGTAAATTCGGCACACATATTGCACATTCGGATTCGTGATCGGAAACACAAGCAACATTTTATGAAATCAGTAAAAATTGGTAACATTCGGTAGAAGTGCGGGAAAATATTTGCCGCAAAAATATTTTCAGCACTTTAGCAAATATAATGGTGGTGTATCATGAGCATTTGGCACGTGTTTGATGAAGGGAGGTGGTTTGCAGAGCTCAGAGGTGTGGTGTTCTTGTTAGCAGTCATTTTTTTCCCCCTAACTTTGTGTTCACATTGCGGTTAGCAGGGCGCAGGAAGCACCCACAATGTCCTGACACAATGGCTTGTGTTATTGGCTGTTGAAATCACATGTCCCTCTCCATATAAATAGCGGACATTTTGTTTTAGTGCCATTTTGACACTGTAAAAGCGCAGAGAGGCTTCTCCTGATGCTGGCACTGCTAACAGCAAGATTTTAGGTAGTTAGCTAGGTGGTTGTATATCAGTCAGATTGTGTAGCTAGAAAGTGTCAAGTGTGGATGTAAAATTTACCTTCCAGAATTTGTTTGGGGAGGCCACTACTGAGGTCCACAGACAAAGCCAGCAAGGCACAAGTTATGCACTGCTTTTATTGCATGAGTGTAGCATTCTAATTAATATTTTTTCACTAGCTAAAAAAAGTCTGCTGTATACCACATTTTAGCTAGTTCACCAGGTGGTTGTATATCAGTCAGATAGTGTAGCGAGCTACTGTCCAGTGTGGCTGTTAATTTCACCTTCCAGCATTTTTTTTTCTTTTTTGGACATTACTGAGGAGGACCACAAAGAAAGCCAACAGGGCCCGTGTTGTGCACTGCTTCTATTGTGCTCAATGCATGAGTATAGCATTCTAATTCACATGTAGCTATTTAAGAACTATTGAAGGTAGAATCCCACCTTACTGTTTAGTGCTGTGGTGATATAAAACTTTCTGCAGGCATAAAGCACATTAAAAAATATATAATTTTTTCTGTTGCTAAATGTAAAACAGCCTGCTGTATCCCACATTGTCATTTTGTGGTGGTGATATGAATCTGTCTGCAGACCTAATGCACATTAAAAAAAATATATCATTTTTCAGTTGTAAAAAGTTAGACAACCCACCATATCACACTTTGTCATTTGGTTGGGTTGAATTCAAGCTGTAGGGTCCTGATCCAGAGGCTACAAAAATTCTTCTGTTATTAATGGCATACAGTAAGGGAACTGACGTTAAAATAGTTTGTAGCATCTAATGTGTTACAGAGGCCTGATCCATAGGCCACAAAAATTTTTTCTTTTCCTAATGTCATACAGTAAAGGACCTGACTTTAAAATATTTTGTAGCATCTAGTGTGTTATAGGGGCCTGATTCATAGGCAACAAAAAGATATTCTGCTATTAACATCATACAATATGGACCTGACTTTAAAATAGTTTGTAGCATCTAGTGTGTTATAGAGGCCTGATCCATAGGCCACAACAAATTCTTCTGTTCCTTGTTTCATACAGTAGGGGACCTCACTTTAAAATTGTTTGTAGCATAACTTCTTTGTCATACAGGCCTCATCCATACGCAAACAATTATTTTTTCTGTGACTAACACAATACAGCATACCATATTTCAACTTTGAATTAACTGTCGCTGAAATTCAGCTGTTTGCAGAAGTGATGCAGAGTTTAAAATCTAACTTTTTTGTTTCTAATCCTGTGCTCCTACCACACTCTCTGAGCAACATGACTGGGAAAAAACGAGGCCGTGGTAGAAGGGGAATTAGGCTTGGTGTGCAAGGTGTACGTGGAGTAGGTGGTATTGTTTGTGAAATCACTAGTGAAACAACGTCAACATGTTCGTGCAGTCCAGGGATGGCCCACTAAGAAAAGTAGTGGCAGCTGGGAACCACAAACTGTGGTTCCCGAGATTTCAATGTATTGTTACCCCTTTATAAAAAAAAACCTGTGATGAGGAGGCGGAGGCCAAGACCGTAGCAGAAGAGAGAGCTGGAAGAAGTTCAGATCTTTCCTGGTTTTCAGGTGTGTACTCCACTGCAGCTCTTGTTTTGCATTCAGATGCCTCATCATACAGGTGGTGCTCAGATTAAGAAAATGTATACCTCATGTTAGTCTCTAATGGCATAGCATGCAAACAACTCGGGTCTTGTCAGGGACCTCCTTTAAGCAGGTTTTGGTGTGCTCAGTTAGCTGGCAATGTGGGCAGTAGTAGCCGAAGTACTGGCTAGGGGCCAGCAGCTATACCTTAGTACCCTAGTACCCTGCTCCCTTATTTGCTGTGCAGCTGCTCCAGCATGGCCACCACCTTTTCCCTGAACTGCCCATGTCACTCAGCAGTGGGGTCTAGGACCTCATCATCCGCCATCGCACCATCACATCATCGCACCTCTCCATTCTATCCTTAACTCTGCTGCTGGAATAATCCACCTCTCTTCTCGCTTCTCCTCTGCAAATCCCTTGGCTCTCAAATGCAAAATTCCACTTCAAGTTACTAACACTGACTTTCAAAGATGTCCATAATCTGTCTCCTCATATATCTCTGATCTAATCTCCAATCACAAAATCTCTTGTCCTCCCAAGACTTTCTTCTCTCCTTCACAATCACACTTTACTCAACCTATCGTCTTCAATACTTCTCCCGAGTATTCCCCATCCTCTGGAATTATGTGCTCCAAAACATACTACTATCCCCTACATTCAGAACTTTCAAACATAACTTTAAAACCCATCTCTTCAGAACAGATTAGAGCTTGCATTGACCAGGCTGCAACCTCACCACTAACAGAGCTGACACCTCTCCAACACAGGGGCTGCTGCAACCCCGAACCTTTCTGTTAACTTTCCCACTATTTTGTAGAATTGCCATGAGGGTTGAGTCCTCTCCCCTCTGTACCTAACTTTCACTATTAGTTTGTTAATTGTAATTTATATTTGCTTTGTATGTAACCCCTCCTCACGTACAGCACCATGGATTTGATGGTGTTCTAAAAATAAATAATAATAAATTTCCCCTGCATGATCTTTCACCCAATCCTCACCACTGCCCTCCTTGCTGTTCTGCACACTACAGAAAGGTGCAGCAGTTGGAACCTGTGCCTCGACATTATCATCATCTGAGATGTTATACTAACTGTTTGTACTTCCCCTCCTACATATTTACACTCAAACAGAACAAGTGGTTGGGCATCAGTGCACCCATTTTCTTCTAATTGTGGGGCAGTGCCAGGTGGATGGCCCATGAAACTATAGAGCCAGCGTTTTCAGTAAAAAGCAGAAGTCACTGCTGCATGACTTGGGACACAGAATGCTTGCATGAGTTGCAAAGGAACGAGGTGGAAGACAGATGCCCATGGTCTGCAGGTGCCGACATTGCTCTTTGAGCAGGGGACTGGGTGGAAGACAAAGTGAATGAACTGGGGGTACTCTCAGCGATTCAATTTACAACCGCCTCTACTTGTTCTCACCTCACCATTGGTCCAGCGGTACTCATGTTATGACATTACGCAGAACGTCTAGTTGCCTGCATGCACCAGAGGAAGTTGTTTCATTTGGGTACATAGCAGGCACAGATTGACCATGTCCTCTTTTTCCCTGCATCACATACACCACCAGCAGCAACTCGGCCACATTTCCTATTTGATGCTCTCCTCATTCTTTGCATCCCAAAAAAAGATTACACAGCCTGTATACAGAGAGATTGGCCAACATATTATTACACTGCCTGTGTTCAGAGTACCCCCCAAAAAATAAATAAAAAAAAATAAAACACAAAAATAGTGCTGGCTAGGGTTGAGCGACCTTTACTTTTATAGGATCAGGTCGAGTTTCACGAAACCCGACTTTTTCAAAAGTCGGGTCGAGTGAAATCGGCCGATCCTATAAAAAAGTCGGGGCCGGGGTCGGCCGAAACTCGAAACCCAATGTAGTGCATTGGGTTTCCAATGGTTCCCAGGGTCTGAAGGAGCGGAAACTCTCCTTCAGGCCCTGGGATCCATATTTAAGTGTAAAATAAAGAATTAAAATAAAAAATATCGCTATACTTACCCTCTGACGCGCCCTGGTACTAACCGGGAACCTTCCTTCCTTCGAATCAGCGCTTGCAGGACCTTGCGGTGACGTCGCGGTGACGTCGCGGCTTGTGATTGGTCGCGCGGCCGCCCATGTGACCGCTCGCGCGATCAATCACAAGCCGCGACGTCACCACGACGTCACGCAAGTTCCTGCAAGCGCTGATTCTTAGGAAGGAAGGCTGCCGGAAAGAAGCAGGGTGCGTCCGAGGGTGAGTATATTCCTATTAGGTATATACTCACCCTCGGACGCGCCCTGCTTCTTTCCGGCAGCCTTCCTTCCTAAGAATCACATGGTCACATGGGCGGCCGCGCGACCAATCACAAGCCGTGACGTCACCGCGACGTCACCGCAAGGTCCTGCAAGCGCTGATTCGAAGGAAGGAAGGTTCCCGGTTAGTACCAGGGCGCGTCAGAGGGTAAGTATAGCGATATTTTTTATTTTAATTCTTTATTTTACATAAATATGGATTCCAATACAGATTTCCGATATTGCAAACATATCGGAACTCGGGATCGGAATTCCGATACCACATTCAGAAGATCGCCGACTTCATGGCCGACCCCACACAGGGGTCGGGTCGGGTTTCATGAAACCCGACTTTGCCAAAAGTCGGCGACTTCTGAAAGTGGCCGACCCATTTCGCTCAACCCTAGTGCTGGCTATTTCCATCTTTTCCATCTATACCACCATGTCCATCTCCATCTCAGCCTCTTCCTCCACTTGAATCTTCACCTCCTGGCTCAAGAGTATTATGTTTTTTATTCTATGTTATTTTAAGTCATTTTCCTATCAACATTTGCACATTTGTTTTCAGGGCAATTGTCCAGCTCTTACCCCATTTTGCTTCCTTTTGCAGTCGTCTAGCAATTTCTATGACCATTTTACAGCCATTTTAAGGAGTTGAAGTTCGAGTCCCCATTGACTTCTATTGGGTTCGGGGTCAACTTTGGATGCCGATCTGAACTCTGAAATACATTTTGACCCAATCCAAACATTGACAGGTCTGCTCATCTCCAGTAAGGACACTGATTCTAAAAGTTTGAGGTCATCTCACTACTGGTTGTTTTTTACAAGTGTCTTTGACTACCAAGTCTGGAGTCATAGGTACCTATTAATTTGTTGACTTTGGTTTCGCCTTAGATCTCATCGACAGTAATTTTGCTGAAGAGAGGTATGTATTGAACAGACAGAGGTCTGCTGCAATCTGAATCCAGGACAGGTTGCTAGGTCTTGTAGTCCCACAAACCTGTATATTAGTAAAGGGCTGGATTTAAGGGTTAACCAGATAGTGATGGGTGGGACTGGTTAACTACATACCTCCCAGGGGTGTGTTCCTGTGATGTCATGAAGGTCCTATATGTTTTCCTGGTTGCCCCACATGGGGGTATTAGCCATGTGTGTGACTAGAACTGGCAGAAGCTTCTGGAAGTCCAGGATGAATTGAGGGTCTGGAGAACCTATATGAAGCCAGGCTGGGAAACCTGAGGATCTGTTAAGCAAATAACCCTGAGAGCCTGGGAATTGTGAACTGATGGGCGTCATGTATTGAACTGTGCGAATGTAACAACAACTGAAATGGACTTTGTCGGTTCTGTGATGTTTACACGGCATACCATGGTTTATGAATGTGTAATAAGCCAGGCATGGATTTATCTGAATGAGAAACGGTTGCTGTTTGTTTACAACATCGTCACCAAGAGAGTGTACCCCAACCCGCTTAGTGATCGCTACGTCACAGTCGATGTTCAGTTGCAACACTTGTTCATCATGTTCAAGTAAAGGCAATTGATAATTCTCCCCTAACTCAGACTCATTTACTTCTAAGGTTGAGAATGTCTGCATGAAAGTGGGTGTGTTAGGCTGGTTTCACACTTGCGTTTTTAAACGCATGCGTTTTAAAAAAAACGCGTAGTGAAAAAACACACTTAGGCTACGTTCACATTAGCGTTGCGCCGCCGTTGCGTCGGCGACGCAGCGGCGACGCGCCCCTATGTTTAACATAGGGGACGCGTGCGTTGTTTTGGTGGCGTTTTTCGCCACGTGCGTCGTTTCAAAAACGACGCACGCGTCGCAAAACGCGCGCGTTTTTGCGCGCGTTTGCGCGCGTTTTTACGTGCGTCGTGCGTTGCGTCGCCGACGCAGGGCGGCGCAACGCTAGTGTGAACCTAGCCTTAAACGCGTACACACAGAATCTATTTCCTTCATGGTTCATCCTTCCTTGTCAGCTAAAATGCTGTTGGGTATGCTCTGGTAGCTGAAACACAATCCTTCCATCAATTGGGAGACATGTGAGGTTACATTTTGTTGAATATCTGTTTTCCAATTGTTTATCTAAATCCCTGTCATCCACGAGATCTCCTCCTGATTTGGCTCAGGATTGTGAGGATATTTTCTCTGATACTGAGGGTGAATTTCTTCCTTCACATTGTTCTTATGATTGTTCTCATATGTACAGTGTTCATTTTAGGACATGGTCACATATCAAAGTCAAACATCATAAATACTCTGTCTGATTCTGATGCCTGAGTCTGATGCCTGAGTCTGATGCCTGAGTCTGATGCCTGACTCTGATGCCTGACTCTGATGCCTGACTCTGATACTTGACTCTGATACTTGTCTCTGATACCTGACTCTGATACCTGACTCTGATACTTGAGTCTGAAAAAAACGGATCCGGCGGAAAAAAAAACGGATCGGCGGAAAAGAAACGAATCCTTCGGAAAAAAACGGATCCTGCGGAAAAAATGGATCCTGCAGAAAAAAACGGATCCTCCGAAAAAAAACGGATCTGGCAGAAAAAAAAACCAGATCCTGCAGAAAAAAACAGATCCGGCGTGTTAGGTGTTGAGTTCCTGCCTTTGCACAGGGGGAATCTCGAACCATCTCTGCTGCAGTCTCCCATTCTTCTCCAGCCGCAGTGGAGTCTGCTTAGCGGAGACGTCGTTCCCAGCATCTTGCTCAGTCTCACTCTGTGCATAGGATTACTGCTGCTTTGCCTGCTTATGCCATTGAAGCCAGTGCTGGGCAGCGACGAGCAGATGCTTTTGGGATCTAAGTCCTGCTTTTTCCCTTCTGAGCATGCCCAGGGTGAGATCTCCCATTGGAGATCTAGGGTCACATGCTCAGATGCTGCAGCGGTTCCCATTGATACTTTATTGGAAGGTCCTGAACGTGCTGCAGCTATATAAGCTGCGCATGACCGCACGGCCATGCGCTAGTGTACATTTGTAAATGTGTGTGTGTTGTGAGTGAAAGTCGTTCATTAAAATCCCCTCCCTATTGGATGACTGTTCGCGGAAGGTGGGTGATTGCTATCTAGTGCCCGACTTAGCTACCAGCGCGTTACACACCATACAGCGTCTAATTGCTGTGACCGCCAGTGCGGCACCGCATGCACTCTCGTGCATCTTTTATTATTACTTTGGTTTACGCTGACACCCCATTAGCGGTGTCGAGCACAAGTAGTCTAGTCGGACTCGGATCCCAAGTCTTGGGACTGAGCTTGGTGACTCCTTGCTTGCACTCTTGTGTGCGGTACTGCGGCCCTGTGACTTAACAGGGTTCGCTTCCTTCACCCAGGGTGAAGTTAACCCGTGTGTGTATTCACATTGTACCGCCATATAGTCCGTCATTACTTGGCAGCAGGTTCCATCTCTGCACGGTGGACCCCGGACTGCAAACGCACCTTAATCTACAGTATCTTATTTTTTGGTGCATTCCGCTAGCCCTAACATTACACTAGCGCCAGCGTCTGGCTAGTAATGACGGGCATACAGCAATCCTTGCGGTATATCCAGCAGCTGGAGGGTAGGTTGGCGGCTATCGAGAGCTCAACCTCAGCTGTGGATGTTACAGCAGTTGCTGTACAGGCTGCTAGCGTGGCTGCAGCAACCTTTTCCACTGCCACCCCTGTTCCGACATTATCTCGCCTCCCGCTGCCAGAAAAATTTTCTGGAGATAGCAAATCTTGTAGGAGATTCGTGAGTCAGTGATCGATTCAACTGGAGCTCCTGGCTGCACATTTTCCCACAGAGCGGGCTAAGGTGGGATTTATTGTGTCTCTCTTGTCGGACAGGGCGTTGGTATGGGCTACGCCGCTGTGGGAGCGTGGCGATCATGTGGTGCAGAGCGCTCCGCTGTTTCTGAGCACTCTGAACCAGGTCTTTTTAGGACCTCAAGTCACCCATGATACTGCGCTCCAACTGCTGGCATTAACTCAGGGTGAGTCCTTGGTCAGCCATTTTGCCGTTCACTTCCGCACTTTAGCTTCTGAGCTGGAGTGGTCGGATAAAGCCCTTCTCCCCATATGTTGGAAGGGGCTGGCTGATCACGTGAAGGACGCTCTGGCCATTAGGGAGATTCCTGCCACACTGGAGGAGTTAATAACTATCTCTACTCGTATTGACCTCTGTTTTAACGAGCGGAGGTTAGAACGAGCCCAGTGTAGGCAGAGGTTTCGGCTTGCTCCTACCTTCGCCAAACCTCTGGAATCTCCGGTCCTGGTTCCTGAGTCACATGAGGCCATGGAAGTGTCACGAGCTGGATCTAAGTCCCGGATCGCTTGTGCACTCAAGGTCTGTCATGTTTGTCAGCAGTCAGGACATCTTGCCACCAGATGTCCACAGCGGTCGAGGAAACATCAGCGTCTAGTGGTAGTGGGTGGAGGTACACTAGACACGGCGACGTTTGCCTCCAAATTGTCCTTTAAAGGGACAATTATTATAGGCTCATCCTCCCACTCGGTAGAGCTCTGCGTGGATTCTGGGACGGAGGGCAATTTTATGTCTTCTGCCTTCGCCCAACGTCACGCAATACCCCTTGTTATGATAGCTCAACCAGTAAAGGTACGAGTGGTGAATGGGTCGACACTGCCCTCACAGATAACACACCAGACCATCCCTTTTACTCTGTCCATGTCGCCATCCCATCAGGAGATTATATCTCTGCTCGTCATTCCTGAGGGAATTGATGAGGTCCTGTTGGGAATACCTTGGCTACGGTACCATTCTCCTCATATCGAGTGGTCCTCAGGCAGAATTCTGGGATGGGGTGAATCTTGTGGGGGTAGGTGTCAGAGAGAGTGCGTTCAGGTTGCTACTACAGAGGTACCCGCAGATCTTTCCTCTCTCCCCAAGCAATACTGGTCTTATGCAGACGTGTTCTCCAAAAAGGCGGCAGAGACCCTTCCGCCCCATCGCCCCTATTACTGTCCTATTGATCTCTTGCCTGGTGCTGAGCCTCCCCGGGGTCGAGTCTATCCGTTATCTCTCCCGGAGACGGAGGCAATGTCACAGTACATCCAGGAAAATCTGGCAAGAGGATTCATTAGGAAGTCAGTGTCACCTGCTGGGGCAGGGTTCTTCTTCGTGCAGAAGAAGAATAGGGAATTGTGTTCATGCATAGACTACAGGGGTCTTAACGCCATGACCGTTAAGAATAATTATCCTTTGCCCTTGATATCTGAGCTCTTCGATAGGCTTCGGGGAGCAAGGGTATTTACTAAATTAGATCTGCGGGGTGCTTACAACCTGATTCGCATCCGTGAGGGGGACGAATGGAAGACGGCTTTTAACACCAGGGATTGGCACTATGAATAACTGGTGATGCCCTTCTGGCTCTGTAATGCCCCAGCCATCTTCCAAGACTTTGAATGACATCTTCTGGGATATGCTCTCCACCTCGGTCGTAGTCTATCTGGATGGTATTCTCATCTACTCTCCAGATATTGACTCCCACCGGAGAGATGTTTGCAAAGTCTTCGACCTCCTACGGGCAAACTCCCTCTATGCCAAGTTGGAGAAGTGTATGTTCGAGCAGGAGTCCTTACCTTTCCTGGGCTATATCATCTCAGCCCAGGGATTGGCTATGGATCCTGCCAAACAACAGGCTGTGATGGACTGGAAGGAACCCCATTCTCTTAAAGCGGTGCAGCGCTTTATGGGGTTCATTAATTATTATCGCCAGTTCATTCCGCACTTCTCAACTTTGGTAGCTCCCTTGGTTGCCCTCACCAAGAAGGGGGCAAATCCCAAATTGTGGTCTGAGGAGGTCTTCAAGGCCTTTGACTCCATAAAGTCACATTTCACTAGCGCTCCCATTCTACATTGCCCCGATGTAGATAAGCCATTTATCATGGAGGTGGATGCCTCATCTGTTGGTGCTGGAGCAGTCCTCTTTCAAAAGGATGCTCAAGGTCGGAAGCATCCTTGCTTCTTCTTTTCTAAGACCTTTTCACCAGCAGAGAGGAATTATTCCATCGGGGACAGGGAGTTGCTAGCCATGAAGTTGGCTTTCTCGGAGTGGAAACATCTCTTGGAGGGAGCTCGTTTTCCCTTCCAAGTCTTCACAGAACATAAAAATTTGGTGTACCTGCAGACAGCCCAGCGGTTAAATTCTCGCCAGGCCAGATGGTCCTTGTTCTTCTCCCGGTTTCATTTCACCCTCCATTTTCTTTCTGGGGAGAAGAACATTCGGGCCGACGCTCTCTCTCGCTCCGTTGTGTCATCTGTGGAGGAGGAAGAGGAGCCTTGGCTTATAGTCCCCACCGAGAGCTTGAGAACTGTGGCCCCGGTTTCGCTAGAGTCTGTGCCTCCGGGCAAGACTTTTGTACCATCCAGTTTGCGACCGGAGGTTCTCTCTTGAGCACACTCGTCCAGGGTGGGTGGACATTTTGGTTCCAAAAGGACATCTGAGTTACTGGTGAGGACATACTGGTGGCCGCATATGGCTCGTGATGTCGCAGAATATGTTCGGGCGTGTGTCTCTTGTGCCAAGAACAAGTCCCCTCGGCAACAGCCAGCTGGTTTGCTTTACCCTCTGCAAGTAGCGGACAGGCCTTGGGAGATGGTCAGGATAGACTTTGTAGTGGGCTTACCCAAGTCTCGTAACTGCATCATTATCTGGGTGATCACCGACCATTTTTCCAAAATGGTGCACTTGGTGCCTCTTCCACGGCTACCTTCTGCACGGGCTCTGGCTGTGTTGTTCATCAAACACATCTTTGGCCTACATGGTATGCCAGACAAAATTGTTAGTGACCGGGGTCACCAGTTTGCGTCTCGATTCTGGAGAGAGCTTTGTTGTCTACTCAGTATTGAGTTGAATCTCTCTTCGGCATCTCATCCCGAGACGAATGGGTTGGTAGAGAGGGCCAACCAGACCTTGGTCACATATTTACGACATTTTGTCTCTGCCAGGCAGGATGACTGGGCATCCTTGCTACCGTGGGCAGAGTTTGCGCTTAACAACGCCGTAGCCGACTCCACTGGTCAGACTCCATTCCTCCTAAATTACGGCCAGCATCCGCGTGTCCCTGTGCCCATGCCTGTGTCTTCCGCCGACTCCAGGGTGGCAGACTGGGCTGTGGAGGCACGGGACATTTGGGACTGCACTCAGGATGCCATTTGGGCCTCCAAGGAGAGAATGAGGTCCTCCGCCGATGCTCATCGGCGCCTCGCTCCGACCTTTGCTCCTGGTGACTTAGTGTGGCTCTCCGCCCGTAACATCAGGCTGCGTGTTGAGTCCACTAAGTTTGCACCTCGCTACTTGGGTCCCTTCAAGGTCCTCGAACAGGTTAACCCTGTGGTCTACCGTCTGGCCCTTCCTCCATGCTTGGGTATCTCCAACACCTTTCATGTTTCCCTCTTGAAACCCGTATACATGTCCCGGTTTTCCCGAGTCATCAGCCGGGACATCGGGTTCGTCTACGGACGATTACGAGGTGAATGCTATTTTGGGGTGCAAGGTGGTAAGTGGTAAAAAATTCTATTTGGTGGATTGGAAGGGTTATGGCCCAGAGGACAGGTCCTGGGAGCCTGCTGAACACATTCAAGCTCCACAGCTCATTGCTGCCTTTAAGTATAGCGAGGTCCAGGGGGGGCCCTAGAGGGGGTGGTAATGTTAGGTGTCGAGTTCCCACCTCTGCACAGGAGGAATCTCGAACCATCTCTGCTGTGGTCTCCCATTCTTCTCCAGCCACAGTGGAGTCTGCTCAGCGTAGATGTCGTTCCCAGCATCTTGCTCAGTCTCACTCTGTGCATAGGATTACTGCTGCTTTGCCTGCTTCTGCCATTGAAGCCAGTGCTGGGCAGCGGCGAGCAGACGCTTTTGGGATCTTAGTCCTGCTTTTTCCCTTCTGAGCATGCCCAGGGTGAGATCTCCCATTGGAGATCGAGGGTCACATGCTCAGATGCTGCAGCGGTTCCCATTGGTCCTTTATTGGAAGGTCCTGAACGTGCTGCAGCTATATAAGCTGCACATGACTGCACGGCCATGCGCTAGTGTACATTTGTAAACGTGTGTGTGTGTTGTGAGTGAAAGTTGTTCATTAAAATCCCCTCCCTATTGGATGACTGTTCGCGGAAAGGTGGGTGATTGCTATCTAGCGCCCGACTTAGCTACCAGCACGTTACACACCATACAGCGTCTAATTGCTGTGACCGCCAGTGCGGCGCCGTGCGCTTTCACAGCGCTTTCCTGACCCAAGCCTGGGTGGTTAGTGGCATCCGCCAGTGCGGCACCGCATGCACTCTCGTGCATCTTTTATTATTTCTTTGGTTACGCTGACACCCCATTAGCGGTGTCGAGTGCAAGTAGTCTAGTCGGACTCGGATCCCAAGTCTTGGTACCGAGCTTGGTGACTCCTTGCTTGCACTCTTGTGTGCGGTACCGCAGCCCTGTAACTTAACAGGGTTCGCTTCCTTCACACAGGGTGAAGTTAACCCATGTGTGTATTCATATTGTTCCACCATATAGTCCATCATTACTTGGCAGCAGGTTCCATCTCTGCACGGTGGACCCCGGGCTGCGAACGCACCTTAATCTATCTTATTATATGGTGCGTTCCGCTAGCCCTAACACGGTGGAAAAAACGGATCTGGCGGAAAAGTACGGATTAGATGGAAAAAACGGATTCAGAAGAAAAAAACAGATCCGGCAGAAAAAAACTGATCTGGCGGAAAAAACTGATCCGGCGGAAAAAAACGGATCTGGCAGAAAAAAACTGATCCGGAGAAAAAAAACGATCCTGCGGAAAAAAACGTATCCGTTTTTTTCAAAACTCGCCGGATTGTGCCTGACGGCAAAAACCTGATGTGTGAAAGCAGCCTAAGTCTAGAGACTACAGCTGTCAGCCTTACCATTGCACCACAAGCTCAAGTTATACCAGGTACTAATTTTATGAGATGAACCATTCACATACTGTATAGAGGAAATCTAAATAACCTTCTGATTCTGATGTTTGAATGTTTCATGTATCAAACTCAGGTATCAGAGTCAGGTATCAGACTCAGGTATCAAAGTCAGGTATCAGACTCAAGTATCAGAGTCAGGTATCAAAGTCAGGTATCAAACTCAGATATCAGAGTCAAGTATCAGAGTCAGATATCAGACTCAAGTATCAAAGTCAGGTATCAGACTCAAGAATCAGTCAGGTATCAGAGTCAAGTATCAGAGTCAGGCATCAGACTCAGGTATCAGACTCAGGCATCAGAATCAGGTATCAGACAGAGTATTTATGATGTTTGACTTTAATATGTGAAAGTCAGGTATCAGAGTCAAGTATCAGAATGAGGTATCAGACAGAGTATTTCTGATGTTTGACTTTGATATGTGACCACGTCCTAAAATGAACACTGTACATATGGATCCAATAAGGTAATTGATTGGGCACAACCAAATAATCGTAAATATTTAGAGAAGTTCTTAGGGGTTGCCAATTTTTATCATAGGTTCATTAGTAGTGAGGAGCGAACGTGCTCGCCACTGCTCGTTACTCGCCCGAGTATCACTATGCTGGGTGTACTCGGCGAGCACTGAGCATTTCTGGGATTATTCAGCGGTAACTGGTGTCTCCACCTAGCATTTTTGGCGGACTTTAGGGACCCAATCACAGTGCAGGGATTGTCTGCCAGGCCATGAAAAGCCGCAGCCATCTTTGTTGTGGTCGTGCAGTGATTGGCTTGGCCGCACAGCATCATGCCGAGTATAAGAGACCTGGCGCTGCCCTGCTCACCGCATTGTGTTCCTGTTTTAGCAAGAGTAGGGAGAGCTGGTATCGAAATAGGGTCAGAATCGTGTTTTTTAGAGGTAGTGTAGGTCTACAACTGTTACATCCACAACTCCTGAGAAACCAACAGTCCTTTTTAGGGCTAATTTGTGGGTCCATATATTGCAGCGCTAGGCAGGCAGGGCACAGCATATCCACATCAGTGCAAGGCCTGCAGGCAGTGTATGTGCGTCCATTGCTCCCACTGCATCCATCCCAAAGCTCCAAAACTGTCTGCTGCTGCTGCTGCAGCTTCGTTACTATATACCTTTTTTTTATTTCCAAAAATTCACCCCCAAAAAATAAAAATAAACAGTCTGTTCTGTCAGACTGAGGCCTGTTGAAAAATCCTTGTTTGTCAGGCATCCGTAGCATAGTTGTGTGCGCTAGCCTTGTGCCACTTTTTTTTGTTTTAAATTCACCGTAAAAGGCCTCATATATCTGCGTGCTCCAAGTTTTTGCATTTTATTCCGTTTTACCACTGTTTTTGCTGCCTGATACTCAAATTCTATACAGCACTATTTTGCATCTTAAAAAAAAAAGCCACATATTTTACAGAATGGTATTTCCGTGACAGCCCTCATATATCTGTGTGCTCCAAGTTTGTGCATTGTAGGCCGGTGTACCTCTTTTTTTGCTGTCTGATAGTCTAATTCTATACAACAGTACTTTCATTTTATAAAGATACAAGCCACATATTTGCCAGTGTGGTATATCCTTGACAGCCCTCATATATCTGCGTGCTCCAAGTTTGGGCGTTGTAGGCCAGTGTACCCCTTTTTTTGCTGTGTGAGGCTCAAATTCTATACAGCACTATTTAGCTTCCAAAATTACAAAAAGGCCACATATATGCCAGTGTGTTATCGCTGTCAGACGTCTGATGTATTTGTGGCCTACAAAACGTGGAAATTCAGGCCTACATTCAGCTTTATTTGATGTCTGCTACCTTAGTTCTATACACTATTTTAGTTTAAAAAATTAACAAATACAGGTCAAATATCGAAGAGTGTGTTTTCGTGTTAAAAATACTTCTCTTTCAAGTTGTTATGGCTGCTTCAGGACTGTGTTAAATACTCCAACTACCACCATCATCATCTTCTGCCTGGAGGCAATCAGTCTCTGCGCACATAGAAAGACTGAGGAGCAGAGTGTGAACGCTTTTGCGGTGTTGTACTCTGTCTCTGTACGAAGGCATGAGCTCCTGGCAATAAAAGCGTTACTGCCAGAAAGCAAGGAGCCATGTTTACAGTGACCGCCAGAGAGTGAGGCACGGTGCGCTCCATGACCATGAGTACAGCGCAAGTAGAGAGACAGTTCATGTTTCGTGTTCAGCTTTGCAAAACAATAATTAAAGGGCACAGAGGAATGATAGAGGACGTTGTTACGGTCAGCAAGGTGCTCCCTCAGCATTTTCCAAAACAAGGCATTCCTTGTGAGAGTCCTCCATGCCTCAGGGCCAGGGAGATAGGAGGGTGTCAGAAAACTGTCCCCGAACTTTGTCAGTGTTCCACTGCCTCTGCTGGATTGGAGTCTCTTTCACCTGTACTACTTGCTTGGCCAACGAACTGTGACCTCTTCTGCCAGCATTTTCAGATGGGAATTGTTTTAATAATTCAGCAAGAAGGGCCCTATGGTCCTCCAACATTGTACTACACCTGTCTGCCTCTGGAATAAGAGAAATAAAGTTCTCCTTGTAGCGTGGGTGTGGAAGTGTCACCAATCAGTATTTCCTGTCACTCAAATTTTTGAGAACACGAAGGTGACGGGAAAGGCAGAGGAACATAAACTCAGGCATGCGTGCAAGATTGCTAACAGTCGATAATTCCGTGTCATCACCAAGAGGACAACTGACCATGCTCTCCTCCTCCTCCTTGTCCTGAGACCTCCACAACTTTCAACAAACCTCAGTAATATCATTGTAAATACATCCTTATAAATACATTCCCCTGTAGTTTTTATCTCCCCCACCTCATTGTAGATAGTAAGTTGTCACGAGCAGGATGTTTTTTTGGGGTTTAATTATTGTTCTCATTGTTAGTTAGTATAGATTGTAAGCTGTCACGAGCAGGGTTGTTTTATTTCTGTTTAATTATTGTATTATTGCTATCGCTGTTAGTTAGGACTAGAGTTGAGCGACCTTGACCTTTTTAGAGTCGAGCCGGGTTTCGCGAAACCCGACTATCTCAAAAGTCGGGTCGAGTGAAATCGGCCGATTATGACGTAAAGTCGGGATCGACCGAAACACGAAACCCAATGCAAGTCAATGGGGCAGCATAGTCGGCAGTGAGTGGGGGCCAGGAAAACACCTAGAGTGCCCATTTTAATGTCAAAACCATCCATTCTTCTTAATGAAGCTTGTCAAGCGTAATTTACCTTATAATAATTGGAAGGCATTTGAAATTGGGGGTCATTTGGCTAAAGTTGTGGTGGGTAGGGCTGGTTCAAGTAATTAGTGGGCCCAGGAAATCTGGACCACGTCACGGCAGTGGAGCAGGGAGAGGTAAGTATTTCAACTTTGCAAGTGCTGTGAACCTGAGCAAGCGGGGGGGCCCACTCGTTGGCATTGGCACTGGCACAGGGCCCCTCAAAGTACAGCGGTGTGTTTGCACGGCGGGGGCGCCTCCCACCGGCAGCAACACTTTTGCGTACTATGAGAGGCCCTGTGCCAGTGACGTCGCCAACTAGTATTCCTCCCCCCACCTGATGAAGGAACCTGCACTTTCATCTGCACCTTCCTCTTTGTCCCCGTGTAAGGTGGTATGGTATGCGGGAAGAGCAACCTGACTTTCAGCAGGGTCACAATGTTGTTGTGTAGCGTGCACGGGGAATGTTGCGTTATGGGTCAATGTACCAGCAGACTCATCTATCACTGGCTGGGCAATGGGCAGGATGAGGAGGAAACACAGATATAGGCCCAAATAATAAAGTGGGCTAAATGCAGTTCAAAATTGGTAACACAGGAATAACCAGGGGGCATTGCAGTGGAGGACAACTGGAATGAGAGGCTGACACAGAGAGTAGGCCCAAATCAGTAAGTAGTCGAAATGCAGTTCAAAATTGGCAACCGTAGTAAACAGGCGGCACAGCTTTGTTCAGTGGAGGAGAACAGCAAGGAGTGGCAGACACCGATAGTAGGCCCCAACCCAACTAGTAGGCCAAATGCAGTCTAACATTAACAACTACTTAACGAGCGCCTGAAAACGGAATTTCAGGACAGGAAACCAGGAGAACAGCAAGGAGCGGCAGACACTGTTAGTAGGCCCCAAACCAACTAGTACGCCAAATGCAGTTGTTCCATTTAACCACAATTTAACGAGAGCCTGAAGATAGAAGCTCAGGAAAGGCAACCTGGAGAACACCTTGGAGTGGAACACACCATCTCTCTCCACCCCATACCCATTTTGTAGGCCTAATGCAGCCTACTTTCCGACAACTACTAAACGAGAGCATGAAGATCGAAGCTCAGGAAAGGCAACCTGGAGAACACCTTGGAGTGGAACACACCATCTCTCTCCACCCCATACCCATTTTGTAGGCCTAATGCTGTGTAGTTTTCTACAACTACTAAACGAGAGTCGGAAGATCGAAGCAATGGCGAGGAAACCTGGAGAACACCTTGGAGTGTAACACACCATCTCTCTCCACCCCATACCCATTTTGTAGGCCTAATGCTGTGTAGTTTTCTACAACTACTAAACGAGAGTTGGAAGACCGAAGCAATGGCAAGGCAACCTGGGGAACACCTTGGAGTGTAACACACCATCTCTCTCCACCCAATACCCATTTTGTAGGCCTAATGCAGTGTAGTTTTCTACAACTACTAAACGAGAGTCAGAAGACCGAAGCAATGGCAAGGCAACCTGGGGAACACCTTGGAGTGTAACACACCATCTCTCTCCACCCCATACCCATTTTGTAGGCCTAATGCTGTGTAGTTTTCTACAACTACTAAACGAGAGTCGGAAGACCGAAGCAATGGCAAGGCAACCTGGGGAACACCTTGGAGTGGAACACACCATCTCTCTCCACCCCATACCCATTTTGTAGGCCTAATGCAGCCTACTTTCCGACAACTACTAAACGAGAGCATGAAGATCGAAGCTCAGGAAAGGCAACCTGGGGAACACCTTGGAGTGGAACACACCATCTCTCTCCACCCGATACCCATTTTGTAGGCCTAATGCTGTGTAGTTTTCTACAACTACTAAAGGAGAGTCGGAAGATCGAAGCAATGGCGAGGAAACCTGGAGAACACCTTGGAGTGTAACACACCATCTCTCTCCACCCCATACCCATTTTGTAGGCCTAATGCTGTGTAGTTTTCTACAACTACTAAACGAGAGTCGGAAGACCGAAGCAATGGCGAGGAAACCTGGAGAACACCTTGGAGTGTAACACACCATCTCTCTCCACCCCATACCCATTTTGTAGGCCTAATGCAGCCTACTTTCCGACAACTACTAAACGAGAGCATGAAGATCGAAGCTCAGGAAAGGCAACCTGGAGAACACCTTGGAGTGGAACAAACCATCTCTCTCCACCCCATACCCATTTTGTAGGCCTAATGCAGTGTAGTTTTCTACAACTACTAAACGAGAGTCAGAAGACCGAAGCAATGGCAAGGCAACCTGGGGAACACCTTGGAGTGTAACACACCATCTCTCTCCACCCCACACCCATTTTGTAGGCCTAATGCTGTGTAGTTTTCTACAACTACTAAACGAGAGTCAGAAGACCGAAGCAATGGCAAGGCAACCTGGGGAACACCTTGGAGTGGAACACACCATCTCTCTCCACCCCATACCCATTTTGTAGGCCTAATGCAGCCTACTTTCCGACAACTACTAAACGAGAGCATGAAAATCGAAGCTCAGGAAAGGCAACCTGGGGAACACCTTGGAGTGTAACACACCCTCTCTCTACACCACGGAAGGGCTGATTCTTAGGAAGGAAGGCTGTCGGAAAGAAGCAGGGCGCGTCCGAGGGTGA
Organism: Ranitomeya imitator; assembly: GCF_032444005.1. Classification (NCBI taxonomy): domain Eukaryota; kingdom Metazoa; phylum Chordata; class Amphibia; order Anura; family Dendrobatidae; genus Ranitomeya; species Ranitomeya imitator. The sequence continues at coordinate 663,773,354 of NC_091286.1, forward strand.
TTATATTCTTATTAGGTATATACTCACCCTCGGACGCGCCCTGCTTCTTTATTTGTAATGAATGTTTATTTGCAATGTGGTTTTGACTTACTCTATTTTTTTGGTAAATAATGATTTTATTATTTTCATTGTTTTGCATCTTCTTGGCAATAATATAAAGAAGACGCGACAGGACAACACTCGGTGGATGCCATATCTGTGTTTTAAATTGAAAAAAACTTTCAGTTAACTACTTGCAGGAGAAAGTTATTGTAGCTGGTGGCCATTTTTAGTACTGTACCAGATTTTTGTTGTATGTGTTTGTTTTTAATGTTAAAATGTCTGCATTTGATATCTCTCCAGTATTTTCTTTTTTATAAGCAAAATACTTATTTTTATATTTTCTGATGTTGGTTCAAGGGGTACACGGGCAGCAGTAGACAGGTCAGTGGAGGCCTAGTGGAAGGAGGGACTGTAGACAGGCTTCGAAGCCCTAACATAATAAATTGGCCTGGCTGTAGGCAATTTACAATTGGTTCCAGGGGAACACGGGCGGCAGTAGACAGGTCAGTGGAGGCCTAGTGGAAGGAGGGACCGCAGACCGGCTTCGAAGCCCTAACATAATAAATTGGGCTGGCTGTAGGCAATTTAAAATTGGTTCCAGGGGAACCCGGGCAGCAGTAGACAGGTCAGTGGAGGCCTAGTGGAAGGAGGGACCGCAGACAGGCTTCGAAGCCCTAACATAATAAATTGGGCTGGCTGTAGGCAATTTAAAATTGGTTCCAGGGGAACACGGGCAGCAGTAGACAGGTCAGTGGAGGCCTAGTGGAAGGAGGGACCGCAGACAGGCTTCGAAGCCCTAACATAATAAATTGGCCTGGCTGTGGGCAATTTACAATTGGTTCCAGGGGAACACGGGCGGCAGTAGACAGGTTAGTGGAGGCCTAGTGGAAGGAGGGACCGCAGACAGGCTTCGAAACCCTAACATAATAAATTGGGCTGGCTGTAGGCAATGTAAAATTGGTTCCAGGGGAACCCGGGCAGCAGTAGACAGGTCAGTGGAGGCCTAGTGGAAGGAGGGACCGCAGACAGGCTTCGAAGACCTAACATAATAAAATTAGAAGGCTGTAGGCACTTTATAATTGGTTCCAGGGGTACACGGGCAGCAGTAGACAGGTCAGTGGAGGCCTAGTGGAAGGAGGGACCGCAGACAGGCTTCGAAGCCCTAACATAATAAATTGGGCTGGCTGTAGGCAATTTAAAATTGGTTCCAGGGGAACCCGGGCAGCAGTAGACAGGTCAGTGGAGGCCTAGTGGAAGGAGGGACCGCAGACAGGCTTCGAAGCCCTAACATAATAAATTGGCCTGGCTGTAGGCAATTTACAATTGGTTCCAGGGGAACACGGGCGGCAGTAGACAGGTCAGTGGAGGCCTAGTGGAAGGAGGGACCGCAGACAGGCTTCGAAGCCCTAACATAATATATTGGGCTGGCTGTAGGCAATGTAAAATTGGTTCCAGGGGAACCCGGGCAGCAGTAGACAGGTCAGTGGAGGCCTAGTGGAAGGAGGGACCGCAGACAGGCTTCGAAGGCCTAACATAATAAAATTGGAAGGCTATAGGCACTTTATAATTGGTTCCAGGGGTACACGGGCAGCAGTAGACAGGTCAGTGGAGGCCTAGTGGAAGGAGGAACCGCAGACAGGCTTCGAAGCCCTAGCATAATAAATTGGGCTGGCTGTAGGCAATGTAAAATTGGTTCCAGGGGAACCCGGGCAGCAGTAGACAGGTCAGTGGAGGCCTAGTGGAAGGAGGGACCGCAGACAGGCTGCGAAGCCCTAACATAATAAATTGGGCTGGCTGTAGGCAATTTAAAATTGGTTCCAGGGGAACCCGGGCAGCAGTAGACAGGTCAGTGGAGGCCTAGTGGAAGGAGGGACCGCAGACAGGCTTCGAAGCCCTAACATAATAAATAGGGCTGGCTGTAGGCAATTTAAAATTGGTTCCAGGGGAACACGGGCAGCAGTAGACAGGTCAGTGGAGGCCTAGTGGAAGGAGGGACCGCAGACAGGCTTCGAAGCCCTAACATAATAAATTGGCCTGGCTGTAGGCAATTTACAATTGGTTCCAGGGGAACCCGGGTGGCAGTAGACAGGTCAGTGGAGGCCTAGTGGAAGGAGGGACCGCAGACAGGCTTCGAAGGCCTAACATAAGAAAAATGTCAATACAATGGTATTGACAGTGCCAGGCATTGAAGGATGTCAGCGCATAGACTAAACATTGGTGGAGCTGTGAGAGAAAATTTTGCAAGTGGTAGAGCACTGTTTGACCTGGGGGGGGGACTGTCTTGTGGCCGGCGGTACAGGCCCAGGGCCCCTCATATTACAACGGTGTGTCTGACGTTGGGTGCGCACCACCACCGCCAGACACTTTATTGTACTATGAGGGACCTAGTGGCAGTGCCGTCGACCAAAAGCGGGCACACCCACCTCTTCAGACAAACAGTACTCTCACGGGTGCTGGCGCCAAGTGGCGATACCACGGCCCCGTGTGGGGACTTTGGCCATTTAGGGAGGTGTTAACATGTTGGATGCTGGACAATCAGGTGCTGCAAATTACGAGATTGGAAAAGTCGTTCAGAATAGTCCACAGGCAAGACCTTTACATAGGAAAGCTAGGTGTCAGCCGGGCAAGGTGGGGCAAAAGATTTTGAAATCCAGTTGTGGTTCATTTTAATGAAGGTTAGATCATCTACATTTTGGGTAGCCAGACGAGTCCTTTTTTCTGTTAGTATTGAACCTGCAGCACTGAATACTCTTTCTGATAGGACACTAGCTGCCGGGCAAGCAAGCTCCTGCAATGCATATTCTGCCAATTCTGGCCAGGTGTCTAATTTTGATGCCCAGTAATCAAATGGGAATGACGGTTGAGTGAGAACGTCGATAAAGGATGAAAAATAGTTAGTAACCATACTGGACAAATGTTGTCTCCTGTCACTTTGAATTGATGCTGCAGTACCTGTCCTGTCTGCGGTCATAGCAAAATCACTCCACAACCTGGTCAGAAAACCCCTCTGGCCAACGACACTTCTGATTTCTGCCCCTCTAACACCTCTGGTCTGCTGGCCCCTGCAGCTCGTGTTAGAACGATCACGGGAGCTGTGTGCAGGGAATGCCAGAAGCAAACGGTCAACAAGAGTTGATTGTTTGGTTGCTAATATTAGTTCCAAGTTCTCATGTGGCATTATATTTTGCAATTTGCCTTTATAGCGAGGATCAAGGAGGCAGGCCAACCAGTAATCGTCATCGTTCATCATTTTTGTTATGCGTGTGTCCCTTTTGAGGATACGTAAGGCATAATCCGCCATGTGGGCCAAAGTTCCAGTTCTCAAATCTGTGGTTGTGCTTGGTTGAGGGGCAGTTTCAGGCAAATCCACGTCACTTGTATCCCTCCAAAAACCAGAACCCGGCCTTGCCGCGCCAACAATTTCCACTGGCCCCGGAAAAGCTTCCTCATTAAAAATATAATCATCCCCATCATCCTCCTCGTCCTCCTCCTCCTCTTCGCCCGCTACCTCGTCATGTACACTGCCCTGGCCAGACAATGGCTGACTGTCATCAAGGCTTTCCTCTTCCTCAGCTGCAGACGCCTGATCCTTTATGTGCGTCAAACTTTGCATCAGCAGACGCATTAGGGGGATGCTCATGCTTATTATGGCGTTGTCTGAACTAACCAGCCGTGTGCATTCCTCAAAACACTGAAGGACTTGGCACATGTCTTGAATCTTCGACCACTGCACACCTGACAACTCCATGTCTGCCATCCTACTGCCTGCCCGTGTATGTGTATCCTCCCACAAAAACATAACAGCCCGCCTCTGTTCACACAGTCTCTGAAGCATGTGCAGTGTTGAGTTCCACCTTGTTGCAACGTCTATGATTAGGCGATGCTGGGGAAGGTTCAAAGAACGCTGATAGGTCTGCATACGGCTGGAGTGTACGGGCGAACGGCGGATATGTGAGCAAAGTCCACGCACTTTGAGGAGCAGGTCGGATAACCCCGGATAACTTTTCAGGAAGCACTGCACCACCAGGTTTAAGGTGTGAGCCAGGCAAGGAATGTGTTTCAGTTGGGAAATGGAGATGGCTGCCATGAAATTCCTTCCGTTATCACTCACTACCTTGCCTGCCTCAAGATCTACAGTGCCCAGCCACGACTGCGTTTCTTTCTGCAAGAACTCGGACAGAACTTCAGCGGTGTGTCTGTTGTCGCCCAAACACTTCATAGCCAATACAGCCTGCTGACGTTTGCCAGTAGCTGCCCCATAATGGGAGACCTGGTGTGCAACAGTGGCAGCTGCGGATGGAGTGGTTGTGCGACTGCGGTCTGTGGACGAGGTCTCGCTTCTGCAGGAGGACGAGGAGGAGGAGGAGGGGGTGCGAATGGCTACAGCCAACTGTTTCCTAGACCGTGGGCTAGGCAGAACTGTCCCAAACTTGCTGTCCCCTGTGGACCCTGCATCCACCACATTTACCCAGTGTGCCGTGATGGACACGTAACGTCCCTGGCCATGCCTACTGGTCCATGCATCTGTTGTCAGGTGCACCTTTGTGCTCACAGATTGCCTGAGTGCATGGACGATGCGCTCTTTAACATGCTGGTGGAGGGCTGGGATGGCTTTTCTGGAAAAAATGTGTCAACTGGGTAGCTCGTAGCGTGGTACAGCGTAGTCCATCAGGGCTTTGAAAGCTTCGCTTTCAACTAAGCGGTAGGGCATCATCTCTAACGAGATTACTCTAGCTATGTGGGCGTTCAAACCCTGTGTACGCGGATGCGAGGCTAAGTACTTCCTTTTTCTAACCATAGTCTCATGTAGGGTGAGCTGGACTGGAGAGCTGGAGATCGTGGAACTAGCGGGGGTGCCGGTGGACATGGCAGACTGAGAGACGGTGGGAGATGGTATTGTTGCCGCCGGTGCCCTAGATGCAGTGTTTCCTACTACGAAACTGGTGATTCCCTGACCCTGACTGCTTTGGCCTGGCAAAGAAACCTGCACAGATACTGCAGGTGGTGCAGAAAATGGTGGCCCTACACTGCCGGAAGGGATGTTGCGTTGATGACTAGCTTCATTGGCCGAGGGTGCTACAACCTTAAGGGACGTTTGGTAGTTAGTCCAAGCTTGCAAATGCATGGTGGTTAAATGTCTATGCATGCAACTTGTATTGAGACTTTTCAGATTCTGCCCTCTGCTTAAGGTAGTTGAACATTTTTGACAGATGACTTTGCGCTGATCAATTGGATGTTGTTTAAAAAAATGCCAGACTGCACTCTTTCTAGCATCAGATACCTTTTCAGGCATTGCAGACTGAGCTTTAACCGGATGGCCACGCTGTCCTCCAACAGGTTTTGACTTTGCCACGCGTTTTGGGCAAGATACGGGCCCGGCAGATGGAACCTGTTGCGATGTTGATGCCTGCTGCGGCCCCTCCTCCTCCGCTTCAGAACTGCTGCCGCCTGCACCCTGTTCCCCCAATGGCTGCCAATCGGGGTCAAGAACTGGGTCATCTATTACCTCTTCTTGTAGCTCGTGTGCAACTTCGTCTGTGTCACCTTGTCGGTCGGTGGTATAGCGTTCGTGATGGGGCAACATAGTCTCATCAGGGTCTGATTCTTGATCAGCACCCTGCGAGGGCAATGTTGTGGTCTGAGTCAAAGGACCAGCATAGTAGTCTGGCTGTGGCTGTGCATCAGTGCACTCCATGTCAGATTCAACTTGTAATGGGCATGGACTGTTAACTGCTTCACTTTCTAAGCCAGGGACGGTATGTGTAAAGAGCTCCATGGAGTAACCCGTTGTGTTGCCTGCTGCATTCTTCTCTGTTGTTGTTTTTGCTGAAGAGGACAAGGAAGCGACTTGTCCCTGACCGTGAACATCCACTAACGACGCGCTGCTTTTACTTTTACCAGTTTCACGAGAGGAGGCAAAAGAGCTAGAGGCTGAGTCAGCAAGATAAGCCAAAACTTGCTCTTGCTGCTCCGGCTTTAAAAGCGGTTTTCCTACTCCCAGAAAAGGGAGCGTTCGAGGCCTTGTGTAGCCAGACGACGAACCTGGCTCCACAGCTCCAGACTTAGGTGCAATATTTTTTTTCCCACGACCACCTGATGCTCCACCACTATCACTACCCTCATTACCAGCTGACAATGAGCGCCCCCGGCCACGACCTCTTCCACCAGACTTCCTCATTGTTTTAAAAACGTTACCAAACTAACGGTATTTGTTGCAGTCACACAACTTACACGGTGAGCTATAACTTCAGTATGATTTAGCTACCCCTTTACAGGTGGGTGAGACCACAACGAAAATCAGGCACAATGTTACACACTCTGTTGTTGGTGGCAACAAATGAGAGAGATGCCACACATGCAGGACTGTCACTGAAGCGCAAATGTAAATATTAATCTCCCACTGATTTGTGTTTTTTTTTTTACAAAGGAGACTTTAGAAAAAAAAAAAAATGATTTTTTAAGGAAGAATTTATAAACCAAATAAAATGAAATGATTTTTTCAGGGAGAATTTAGAAAACAAATAAAACATAAAATAGCCTTTCTAGGGCCCAGTGAGTGAGAGAGGACGCACACAGGAGTCAGGAGTGGCACACAAGCCCAGAGGCCAATATTTATCTCCCACTGATTGATTTAGTGATTTTTTCAGGTAGATTTTGGAACCCAAATCAAGCAAAAAAATTAATAGGCTTTCTATGGCCCACTATTGGAGAGAGAGAGATGGCACACCCAGGAGTCAAGACTGGCACACAAGCAGAAAGGGCAATATTAATCTCCCACTGATTTGTTTTTTTTGTTTTTTTTCAGGGAGACTTTAGAAAAAAAAAAAAAAAAAAAAATGATTTTTTCAGGAATAATTTAGAAACCAAATAAAATAAAATGATTTTTTCAGGGAGAATTTAGAAAACAAATAAAACAAAAAATAGGCTTTGTAGGGCCCACTGAGTGAGAGAGGACGCACACAGGAGTCAGGAGTGGCACACAAGCCCAGAGGCCAATATTTATCTCCCACTGATTGATTTAGTGATTTTTTTCAGGTAGATTTTGGAACCCAAATCAAGCAAAAAAATTAATAGGCTTTCTATGGCCCACAATTGGAGAGAGAGAGATGGCACACCCAGGAGTCAAGACTGGCACACAAGCAGAAAGGGCAATATTAATCTCCCACTGATTTGATTTTTTTTTTTTTTTTCAGGGAGACTTTAGAAAAAAAAAAAAAAATGAATTTTTCAGGAAGAATTTAGAAACAAAATAAAATAAAATGATTGTTTCAGGGAGAATTTAGAAAACAAATGAAAAAAAAATAGGCTTTGTAGGGCCCACTGAGTGAGAGAGGACGCACACAGGAGTCAGGAGTGGCACACAAGCCCAGAGGCCAATATTTATCTCCCACTGATTGATTTAGTGATTTTTTCAGGTAGATTTTGGAACCCAAATCAAGCAAAAAAATTAATAGGCTTTCTATGGCCCACAATTGGAGAGAGAGAGATGGCACACCCAGGAGTCAAGACTGGCACACAAGCAGAAAGGGCAATATTAATCTCCCACTGATTTGTTTTTTTTTTTTTTTTCAGGGAGACTTTAGAAAAAAAAAATCACAAAAAAAATGATTTTTTCAGGAATAATTTCGAAACCAAATAAAATAAAATGATTTTTTCAGGGAGAATTTAGAAAACAAATAAAACAAAAAATAGGCTTTCTAGGGCCCACTGAGTGAGAGAGGACGCACACAGGAGTCAGGAGTGGCACACAAGCCCAGAGGCCAATATTTATCTCCCACTGATTGATTTATTGATTTTTTCAGGTAGAATTTAGAACCCAAATCAACCCAAAAAATAAATAGGCTTTCTATGGCCCACTATTTGTGAGAGAGATGGCACGCTCAGGACTGGCACACAAGCCCAGAGGCCAATATTAATCTCCCACTTTTTTTTTTTTTTCCAGGGAAAATTTATAAACCCAATAAAAAAAATAATAAATAGGCTTTCTATGGCCCACTATCTGAGAGAGAGAGATGGCACGCTTAGGACTGGCACACAAGCCCAAAGGCCAATATTAATCTCCCACTGATTGATTTATTGATTTTTTCAGGTAGAATTTAGAACCCAAATCAACCAAAAAAATAAATAGGCTTTCTATGGCTCACTATTTGTGAGAGAGATGGCACGCTCAGGACTGGCACACAAGCCCAGAGGCCAATATTAATCTCCCACTGATTGATTTATTGATTTTTTCAGGTAGAATTTAGAACCCAAATCAACCAAAAAAATAAATAGGCTTTCTATGGCCCACTATTTGTGAGAGAGATGGCACGCTCAGGACTGGCACACAAGCCCAGAGGCCAATATAAATCTCCCACTTTTTTTTTTTTTTTCCAGGGAAAATTTATAAACCCAATAAAAAAAATAATAAATAGGCTTTCTATGGCCCACTATCTGAGAGAGAGATGGCACGCTTAGGACTGGCACACAAGCCCAAAGGCCAATATTAATCTCCCACTGATTGATTTATTGATTTTTTCAGGTAGAATTTAGAACCCAAATCAACCAAAAAAATAAATAGGCTTTCTATGGCTCACTATTTGTGAGAGAGATGGCACGCTCAGGACTGGCACACAAGCCCAGAGGCCAATATTAATCTCCCACTTTTTTTTTTTTTTCCAGGGAAAATTTATAAACCCAATAAAAAAAATAATAAATAGGCTTTCTATGGCCCTTTATCTGAGAGAGAGAGATGGCACGCTTAGGACTGGCACACAAGCCCAAAGGCCAATATTAATCTCCCACTGATTGATTTATTGATTTTTTCAGGTAGATTTTGGAACCCAAATCAAGCAAAGAAATAAATAGGCTTTCTATGGCCCACTGAGAGATGGCACACACAGGAGTAAGGAGTGGCACACAAGCTCTGAGGCCAATATTTTTCTCCCACTGATTGATGTAGTGATTTTTTCAGGTAGATTTTAGAACCCAAATCAAGCAAAAAAATAAATAGGCTTTCTATGGCCCACTGAGTGAGAGATGATACAGACAGGGATGGCACTCTAGCAGAAATGCCAATCTTAATCTCCCACAAAAAAAAAAAAAAAAGGAACTGTCCTTCAATTACTATCTCCCTGCAGTAATCTCAGCCAGGTATGGCAGGCAGCAATAAGGAGTGGACTGATGCACAAATTAAATAAAAAGTGTGGACAAACAAACAAGATAGCTGTGCAGAAAGGAAGGAACAAGAGGATTTGTGCTTTGAAAAAAGCAGTTGGTTTGCACAGCGGCGTACACACAGCAATGCAGCTATCAGGGAGCCTTCTAGGGCAGCCCAATGAGCTACAGCGCTGAGGGAAAAAAAAAAAAATGTAGCTTCCACTGTCCCTGCACACCGAAGGTGGTGTTGGGCAGTGGAAATCGCTACAGCACAAGCGGTTTGGTGGTTAATGGACCCTGCCTAACGCTATCCCTGCTTCTGACGAAGCGGCAGCAACCTCTCCCTAGGCTCAGATCAGCAGCAGTAACATGGCGGTCGGCGGGAACGCCCCTTTATAGCCCCTGTGACGCCGCGGACAGCAAGCCAATCACTGCAATGCCCTTCTCTAAGATGGTGGGGACCAGGACCTATGTCATCACGCTGCCCACACTCTGCGTCCACCTTCATTGGCTGAGAAATGGCGCTTTTCGCGTCATTGAAACGCGACTTTGGCGCGAAAGTCGCGTACCGCATGGCCGACCCCGCACAGGGGTCGGATCGGGTTTCATGAACCCCGACTTTGTTAAAAGTCGGCGACTTTTGAAAATGTTCGACCCGTTTCGCTCAACCCTAGTTAGGACTATTGTGTTTCAAACTGTAAATATGTTGACGCTAGATATATAACTATAAATATTAATATTAGAACACAGAGAAGCAGGATAGAGATGTTAATTATGGCGTCATTGCCGCTCACCATCTTGGTGAATTCCTCGAAGTTTTGGAGGATGGTACATATGTCTGACATCCATGTCCTGAGATCATATGTGTGAAGTCAGAACTGAATATCAACGGCCTTGTTGATGCTGATAGTTAACAACTGCCCTCTTCTGCTCAGACATCCTTTCCAAAATATGCAGTGTAGAGTTCCAATGCATGGGGAGGACATCATACACCAGTCGGTGAGCCAAAAGCTGCAAGCACAGCAGAATCACGGCAAGGGCGGATGAAGCTTTAGCTGACTTTCTAAAATGGGTAGGCAGAGCCTCGTACTTTTCCTAGCAGATCTGACATCTCCGTGTTGCTTTTCAGGAAATGTTGAACAATGAGGTTAAGCACATGGGACAGGACACAGAGCAGTCACCAGGTTCCAGGCATTCCCACACACGACCATGCCTGGATGTAGGTTCAGTGGTGTCAGCCACAAATCTGCCTGCTCTTTCAGAGCTATCCACAACTCTTCATCATTGTGTGGTTTGTCACCTAATCATATTAGCTTCAGCACAGCCTATTGCCGATTGCCTGAGGCAGTGCTGAAGTGCTTCCAGCTTGTGACTGATGTGTTACTTTTGGAGATGGAGGCCGAAGAGGATGCAAAGGAGGAGGAGGTGCAGAAGCTGTAGACTGTGGGAGCAACCCAGATTGACATAGGGTCAGCAATACTCGGGGTTGGGAGGATGTGCACCATCCCAAGGTCGGACTGTGTCCCGGCTTCCACTATGCTAACCCAGTGTGCTGTTAGTGAGATGTACCGTAACTGACCACAAGCACTTGTCCACGTGTCTATGGTTAGGTGGACTTTCCCAATAACAGCATTGTGGAGGGCACAGGTAGTGTTGTGGGACACGTGCCTGTGTAATGCCGGGATGGCACACCGGTACAAATAGTCCCATATGTTCGGAGCCTCGGGGTGATCCTCAACTCTGCCCTCTCTTTCAAGATACATATCCAAGCCCTTGGCCATGACAACTCGAAAACATTTCCAGGATCCGTACATTCCAAGAAACTGCAAAAATGTTTGCGCATGCCGTCATGATCTCCCGTCTACACTATTGCAACTTTCTACTCTCTGGCCTCCCCTCTAGCACTCTTGCACCATTCCAATTTATCCTAAATCTGATGGCCGAGTAAATCAACTGTCCCTCTGTTAATCCCCTGCCTCTCCTCTCTGTCAGGCCCTTCACTGCCTTCTAGTTGCCCAGAGGCTACAGTTCAAAACCCTAACTATGACAGACAAAGCCTTCCACAACCTTTCTCCATACATCGGCAACATGGTCTCCAAATGTCCGACTGGTTCATGGCTTCCTCTACGCTAACCCAGTGTGCCGTCAGTGAGATGTACCATCCCTGCCCACATGCTCCACATTGTCCAAGTGTCCGTGCTTAGGTGCACTTTCCCTGTAACAGCATTGTAGAGGGCCCGGGTACTGTTGTGGGATATGTGGTTGCTTGTCTAATGTCATGACGGCAGACAGGGAAAAATTGTGGCAGCTGGGTAACGAGTACCTTGTAATCAGTTTGCTGAAAGCTTAGGTCTCACACGGGCCTAAAATGCAACATTTTGAGCGCAAGCAGACGAGAAATGTGTGAATTTAGTACTTTGGCATTAGCTGCTTATTTCCGCTTACCTTCCAAAGACTGGGGTATGGACAACTGAACGCTGCGCTAGGACAAGGACGTGGACATGCTTGTTGATGGTGCTAGTTGAGTTTGTGTGCAACTGTAGATTCAGGGCATGAGGCATCTTTGCATGAATCATGGACAGGGGATTTGCTTGCACGCACAACATTGGAAGAAGGAGTGGTATCACCCGCAGACACTGTTCATGGAGCCTTGTGTTCAACCAACAAAGTCAGGTACTTTGCTGCCATGTGCCTGATCATGCTTGTGGTGGTTATGATAGGAGTTTTGCTACCCCTGCTGATGTGGGCCTGGCCGTTGGTGCAAATGGCCTTCTGGGGATTATCGGCAGAGTCTTTAAAAAACAACCAGGATGTTACTGGGACATTCAGTGTCTCCCTCTCCCACACCAACTCCTCACCTCGACCACGATCTTCCGGTGTTCCCCAAGGCTCAGTTCTAGGACGCCTACTCTTCTCCATCTACACCTTTGGCCTGGGACAGCTGATGTAATGGCACAGTTTGCAATATCATCAGTACGCCGATGACATGCCGATCTACCTATCTGTACCTCATTACTGACCAAAATCACACGTCTTACCCCTATTTTATCCTTCTTTTATGCTTGCTTTCAAAAAGTGGACACAGACAAAACAGAATACATCATCTTTCAACCATCTCACGCTAAATAGACATACGAGCTGTTTATGCATCATAGTAACATAGTAACATAGATAGTAAGGCCGAAAAAAGACATTTGTCCATCCAGTTCAGCCTATATTCCATCATAATAAATCCCTAGATCTACGTCCTTCTACAGAACCTAATAATTGTATGATACAATTTTGTTCTGCTCCAGGAAGACATCCAGGCCTCTCTTGAACCCCTCGACTGAGTTCGCCATCACCACCTCCTCAGGCAAGCAATTCCAGATTCTCACTGCCCTAACAGTAAAGAATCCTCTTCTATGTTGGTGGAAAAACCTTCTATCCTCCAGATGCAAAGAATGCCCCCTTGTGCCCGTCACTTTCCTTGGTATAAACAGATCCTCAGCGAGATATTTGTATTGTCCCCTTATATAGTTATACATGGTTATTAGATCGCCCCTCAGTCGTTTTTTTTCTAGACTAAATAATCCTAATTTCGCTAATCTATCTGGGTATTGTAGTTTTCCCATCCCCTTTATTAATTTTGTTGCCCTCCTTTGTACTCTCTCTAGTTCCATTATATCCTTTCTGAGCAGCGGTGCCAAAAACTGGACACAGTACTCCATGTGCGGTCTAACTAGGGATTTGTACAGAGGCAGTATAATGCTCTCATCATGTGTATCCAGACCTCTCTTAATGCACCCCATGATCCTGTTTGCCTTGGCAGCTGCTGCCTGGCACTGGCTGCTCCAGGTAAGTTTATCATTCAGTACCATTTTAGCAAGAGTGAAAGTTTGCCCAAGAGAAAATTATTTTCCAGACATTCAAGGCCTTTTTTTGGCACATTTTTTGCAGCTGTGATCTTTATCTTCTTGGTGTGGATGTGGTAAATTAATTTCAAAGTCGTCATCAATACCATCATCGTCCATATGTTGTAAAGAGGAAATCTGGTGTTTCCCAGGGTCATGGTTATCTACTCTTAGTGGGATTCCTTTAACAGTGTTCGTTACACTAGAACAAAAAATTTTCGACTGTAACATTGGGATATTATTGATAATATGGATGGGTGAAGATGAAGAAGCTTGTGCCAGGGGTGTGTTTATAGTTACAGACGGTGCACTCCTCCTTTTTTTTAAATCAAATAATTTTGTATTAAAGCATATGAAACGCAGCAACACAGTCTGACACATTTCCCTGACAGGTACCACTAGTACAAAACAGATTAATACATTTTCATTTTACGAAAACATGACCCTTACCCCATAACCAACCATCCCTCACCCAAATCCCTTACCCATTATCCACTACAACCAACTGACAACATCATCTCTTGAAAATTGTCCAACAGTACATGTAAAAGTTCCTCCAGAAGCAACTAAACGACCCCCATTCTACTCAGCAATAACTGAGCAGACGCCACACCTGGGTAATCCATCCGCCAGACACATTTTTAAATTTTGCATTCTGACCTCTCTTGATGTAGATATTCCTTTCCATAAGGAAAAGAAAATTAATTTTATTAATACCGTATATACTCGAGTATAAGCCAATCCGAGTATAAGCCGACCCCCCTAATTTTGCCACAAGATACTGGGAAAACTTATTGACTCGAGTATAAGCCTAGGGTGGAAATGCAGCATTTACCGGTGAATTTCAAAAATAAAAATAGATCATTATTTCCCCATAGCTGTGCCATATAGTGCTCTGCACCGTTCATATTTCCCCATAGCTGTGCCCTGTATAGTGCTCTGCACCGTTCATTTTGTCCCATATCTGTGCCCCGTATAGTGCTCTGCACCGTTCATTTTGTCCCATAGCTGTGCCCCATACTGTGCTCGGCTCCGTTCATTATTGCCCCATATCTGTGCCCCATATAGTGCTCTGCACCGTTCATTATTGTCCCATAGCTGTGCCCCATACTGTGCTCGGCACCGTTTATTTTGTCCCATAGCTGTGCCCCATACTGTGCTCGGCACCGTTCATTTTGTCCCATATCTGTGCCCCATACTGTGCTCGGCACCGTTCATTATTGCCCCATATCTGTGCCCCATATACAATGCTCTGCACCGTTCATTTTGTCCCATAGCTGTGCCCCATATAGTGCTCTGCACCGTTCATACTGCCCCCATAGCTGTGCCCCATATACAGTGCTCTGCACCGTTCATTGTGCCCCATAGCTGTGCCCCATATACAGTGCTCTGCACCGTTCATTGTGCCCCATAGCTGTGCCCCATATACAGTGCTCTGCACCGTTCATTGTGCCCCATAGCTGTGCCCCATATACAGTGCTCTGCACCGTTCATTATTGCCCCATAGCTGTGCCCCATATACAGTGCTCTGCACCGTTCATTGTGCCCCATAGCTGTGCCCCATATACAGTGCTTTGCACCGTTCATTATTGCCCCATAGCTGTGCCCCATATAGAGTGCTCTGCACCGTTCATTGTGCCCCATAGCTGTGCCCCATATACAGTGCTCTGCACCGTTCATTGTGCCCCATACCTGTGCCCCATATAGTGCTCTGCACCGTTCATTGTGCCCCATAGCTGTGCCCCATATACAGTGCTCTGCACCGTTCATTGTGCCCCATAGCTGTGCCCCATATACAGTGCTCTGCACCGTTCATTGTGCCCCATAGCTGTGCCCCATATAGTGCTCTGCACCGTTCATTGTGCCCCATAGCTGTGCCCCATATAGTGCTCTGCACCGTTCATATTTCCCCATAGATGCTCTGCCATTGTCGCTGCTGCTGCTGCAATAAAAAAAAAAAAACACATACTCACCTCTCTTGCTTGCAGCTCCCAGCGTCCGGTCCCGGCGCCTCCATCTTCCCGGCGTCTCTGCTCTGACTGATCAGGCAGAGGGCGCCGCGCACACTATATGCGTCATCGCGCCCTCTGACCTGAACAGACGCCGGGAAGATGGAGCGACGCCCGGCGGCTGGAACGCGGACATGTGAATATAAAATACTTACCTAGTCCCAGTGATCCTGACGCTTCCTCTGCCTGGTCTTCGGTGCTGCAGCCTCTTTCTCTATCAGCGGTCACCGGCACCGCTGATTAGAGAAATGAATACGCGGCTCCACCCCTATGGGAGGTGGAGCCGCCTATTCATTTTTTTAATGAGCGGTCCCACGTGACCGCTGAAGAGGGGAAGACGCTGCAGCACAGAAGACTGTGGGATGGCAGGGGGAGCGCCAGGATCGCTGGGACTAGGTAAGTATGCCTCAGCGCCCTCACCCCCTCACCCGCCGACCCTGCCACCCACCTTGACTCGAGTATAAGCCGAGAGGGGCACTTTCAGCCCAAAAATTTGGGCTGAAAATCTCGGCTTATACTCGAGTATATACGGTAAATTCCTTTTTCCCTGGCAGTTTTTCATCCAACCAGTAAATGGCAAAAAGCTTTCTCGCAGCGTACAATAATCTTGAAATAATCAACCTTCCACATTTATCCATAGCAATATCATCCATTCAACCCAGAAGCCAAGTCAGCGGGTTAGGCTGGTTTCACATTTGCGATTTTTGCCGCTGCGTTTTACCGCAAAAAAACGCATGCTTTTTTTCTATACTGAACATTAAAAACGCATGCGTTTTTTGCATGCGTTTTGATGACGCATG
Organism: Ranitomeya imitator; assembly: GCF_032444005.1. Lineage (NCBI taxonomy): Eukaryota > Metazoa > Chordata > Amphibia > Anura > Dendrobatidae > Ranitomeya > Ranitomeya imitator. The sequence goes on from NC_091286.1 coordinate 663,789,236, forward strand.
CGTCGTTTCTATGCTTGCGTTTCGTTGCAGAAAAACCAGGGATTCAAGCTTCAGGAGGCTAATTTGCATATTCCAGGTGCCTTCTGGGAGAAGCGAAGTCTCCCTAAGCTAGAAGATCGTTGGGTACAGCCGGGACCAGCTGCTTCGAAAGCATCACCAAACCAGGGATTCAAGCTTCAGGAGGCTAATTTGCATATTCCAGGTGCCTTCTGGGAGAAGCGAAGTCTCCCTAAGCTAGAAGATCGTTGGGTACAGCCGGGACCAGCTGCTTCGAAAGCATCACCAAACCAGGGATTCAAGCTTCAGGAGGCTAATTTGCATATTCCAGGTGCCTTCTGGGAGAAGCGAAGTCTCCCTAAGCTAGAAGATCGTTGGGTACAGCCGGGACCAGCTGCTTCGAAAGCATCACCAAACCAGGGATTCAAGCTTCAGGAGGCTAATTTGCATATTCCAGGTGCCTTCTGGGAGAAGCGAAGTCTCCCTAAGCTAGAAGATCGTTGGGTACAGCCGGGACCAGCTGCTTCGAAAGCATCACCAAACCAGGGATTCAAGCTTCAGGAGGCTAATTTGCATATTCCAGGTGCCTTCTGGGAGAAGCGAAGTCTCCCTAAGCTAGAAGATCGTTGGGTACAGCCGGGACCAGCTGCTTCGAAAGCATCACCAAACCAGGGATTCAAGCTTCAGGAGGCTAATTTGCATATTCCAGGTGCCTTCTGGGAGAAGCGAAGTCTCCCTAAGCTAGAAGATCGTTGGGTACAGCCGGGACCAGCTGCTTCGAAAGCATCACCAAACCAGGGATTCAAGCTTCAGGAGGCTAATTTGCATATTCCAGGTGCCTTCTGGGAGAAGCGAAGTCTCCCTAAGCTAGAAGATCGTTGGGTACAGCCGGGACCAGCTGCTTCGAAAGCATCACCAAACCAGGGATTCAAGCTTCAGGAGGCTAATTTGCATATTCCAGGTGCCTTCTGGGAGAAGCGAAGTCTCCCTAAGCTAGAAGATCGTTGGGTACAGCCGGGACCAGCTGCTTCGAAAGCATCACCAAACCAGGGATTCAAGCTTCAGGAGGCTAATTTGCATATTCCAGGTGCCTTCTGGGAGAAGCGAAGTCTCCCTAAGCTAGAAGATCGTTGGGTACAGCCGGGACCAGCTGCTTCGAAAGCATCACCAAACCAGGGATTCAAGCTTCAGGAGGCTAATTTGCATATTCCAGGTGCCTTCTGGGAGAAGCGAAGTCTCCCTAAGCTAGAAGATCGTTGGGTACAGCCGGGACCAGCTGCTTCGAAAGCATCACCAAACCAGGGATTCAAGCTTCAGGAGGCAAATTTGCATATTCCAGGTGCCTTCTGGGAGAAGCGAAGTCTCCCTAAGCTAGAAGATCGTTGGGTACAGCCGGGACCAGCTGCTTCGAAAGCATCACCAAACCAGGGATTCAAGCTTCAGGAGGCTAATTTGCATATTCCAGGTGCCTTCTGGGAGAAGCGAAGTCTCCCTAAGCTAGAAGATCGTTGGGTACAGCCGGGACCAGCTGCTTCGAAAGCATCACCAAACCAGGGATTCAAGCTTCAGGAGGCTAATTTGCATATTGCAGGTGCCTTCTGGGAGAAGCGAAGTCTCCCTAAGCTAGAAGATCGTTGGGTACAGCCGGGACCAGCTGCTTCGAAAGCATCACCAAACCAGGGATTCAAGCTTCAGGAGGCTAATTTGCATATTCCAGGTGCCTTCTGGGAGAAGCGAAGTCTCCCTAAGCTAGAAGATCGTTGGGTACAGCCGGGACCAGCTGCTTCGAAAGCATCACCAAACCAGGGATTCAAGCTTCAGGAGGCTAATTTGCATATTCCAGGTGCCTTCTGGGAGAAGCGAAGTCTCCCTAAGCTAGAAGATCGTTGGGTACAGCCGGGACCAGCTGCTTCGAAAGCATCACCAAACCAGGGATTCAAGCTTCAGGAGGCAAATTTGCATATTCCAGGTGCCTTCTGGGAGAAGCGAAGTCTCCCTAAGCTAGAAGATCGTTGGGTACAGCCGGGACCAGCTGCTTCGAAAGCATCACCAAACCAGGGATTCAAGCTTCAGGAGGCTAATTTGCATATTCCAGGTGCCTTCTGGGAGAAGCGAAGTCTCCCTAAGCTAGAAGATCGTTGGGTACAGCCGGGACCAGCTGCTTCGAAAGCATCACCAAACCAGGGATTCAAGCTTCAGGAGGCTAATTTGCATATTCCAGGTGCCTTCTGGGAGAAGCGAAGTCTCCCTAAGCTAGAAGATCGTTGGGTACAGCCGGGACCAGCTGCTTCGAAAGCATCACCAAACCAGGGATTCAAGCTTCAGGAGGCTAATTTGCATATTCCAGGTGCCTTCTGGGAGAAGCGAAGTCTCCCTAAGCTAGAAGATCGTTGGGTACAGCCGGGACCAGCTGCTTCGAAAGCATCACCAAACCAGGGATTCAAGCTTCAGGAGGCTAATTTGCATATTCCAGGTGCCTTCTGGGAGAAGCGAAGTCTCCCTAAGCTAGAAGATCGTTGGGTACAGCCGGGACCAGCTGCTTCGAAAGCATCACCAAACCAGGGATTCAAGCTTCAGGAGGCTAATTTGCATATTCCAGGTGCCTTCTGGGAGAAGCGAAGTCTCCCTAAGCTAGAAGATCGTTGGGTACAGCCGGGACCAGCTGCTTCGAAAGCATCACCAAACCAGGGATTCAAGCTTCAGGAGGCTAATTTGCATATTCCAGGTGCCTTCTGGGAGAAGCGAAGTCTCCCTAAGCTAGAAGATCGTTGGGTACAGCCGGGACCAGCTGCTTCGAAAGCATCACCAAACCAGGGATTCAAGCTTCAGGAGGCTAATTTGCATATTCCAGGTGCCTTCTGGGAGAAGCGAAGTCTCCCTAAGCTAGAAGATCGTTGGGTACAGCCGGGACCAGCTGCTTCGAAAGCATCACCAAACCAGGGATTCAAGCTTCAGGAGGCTAATTTGCATATTCCAGGTGCCTTCTGGGAGAAGCGAAGTCTCCCTAAGCTAGAAGATCGTTGGGTACAGCCGGGACCAGCTGCTTCGAAAGCATCACCAAACCAGGGATTCAAGCTTCAGGAGGCTAATTTGCATATTCCAGGTGCCTTCTGGGAGAAGCGAAGTCTCCCTAAGCTAGAAGATCGTTGGGTACAGCCGGGACCAGCTGCTTCGAAAGCATCACCAAACCAGGGATTCAAGCTTCAGGAGGCAAATTTGCATATTCCAGGTGCCTTCTGGGAGAAGCGAAGTCTCCCTAAGCTAGAAGATCGTTGGGTACAGCCGGGACCAGCTGCTTCGAAAGCATCACCAAACCAGGGATTCAAGCTTCAGGAGGCTAATTTGCATATTCCAGGTGCCTTCTGGGAGAAGCGAAGTCTCCCTAAGCTAGAAGATCGTTGGGTACAGCCGGGACCAGCTGCTTCGAAAGCATCACCAAACCAGGGATTCAAGCTTCAGGAGGCTAATTTGCATATTCCAGGTGCCTTCTGGGAGAAGCGAAGTCTCCCTAAGCTAGAAGATCGTTGGGTACAGCCGGGACCAGCTGCTTCGAAAGCATCACCAAACCGCGCGCCGAATTTTTGCCTGTAGGACATTATTGCAAGAGAGCTTGGCTGAGTAGATTACACAAGAAGGAAAACACACAGCAAGTCAGCAGGATCTAGGAGCAACATGGCAGATGTGACAACCTACATGGTGAGCTGCAGCATGTGCTACATGTTCACAGATCGACCAGAAGAAGAATCCAATTTCACCTGTCAGAAGTGTAGACCAGTGGCCCTTTTAGAAGAAAAGGTGCGGGGTCTGGAAGAAAGAATAGCAACTTTGAAACTCATCAAAGAGAATGAAGACTTTCTAGACAGAACAGAAGCATCTCTACTGGTCACAGAAGGTGCAAAAAGTGTCAGAGAACCTCCAAAAGCAGATGAGTGGAAGCATGTGACCAAAAGAAGCAAGAAGACCATGGAGAAATCACCAACCACACAACTGAAGAACCGATATCAAATCTTTGTAGAGGATGAAGATGGCACACCCAAGAATGAAGCAATACCAGCAAGCAAAAAAGAAAAGGGCACACAGCAACAAGTGACAGCAAAAAGTACAGCCAAGAAGCAACGAAGAGTGGTGGTGGTGGGAGACTCACTACTGAGAGGCACAGAAGCAGCCATCTGCAGACCGGACATAACTGCAAGAGAAGTATGCTGCCTTCCAGGTGCGATGATCAAGGATGTGACCGATAGGATACCAAAGCTCTTCAGCTCCAAGGACGTCCACCCATTTCTTCTGATACATGTTGGCACCAATGACACGGCAAGGAAGGACCTACCGACAATCTGCAAGGACTTTGAAGAGTTGGGGAAGAAAGTAAAGGAACTGGATGCACAGGTAGTTTTTTCTTCTATCCTTCCAGTAGACGGGCATGGCACCAGGAGATGGAACAGGATACTTGATGCAAACAACTGGCTAAGACGATGGTGCAGACAACAAGGATTCGGATTCCTGGACCACGGTGTGAATTACTTGTACGATGGACTCCTCGCCAGAGACGGACTACACCTCAACAAACCTGGGAAACACACATTCGCCAGAAGACTCGCTACACTCATCAGGAGGGCGTTAAACTAGAAGAAGAGGGGACGGGAAGAAAAACATTAGACTCGAACAAAGACGACCCAGGAAAACATACTCAGAAGGGAGGTAAGAACATTTCTAAAACAATCCACAGTGAGGAGATTGGAACAAAACAAAATCCTCTGAACTGCATGCTCGCAAACGCCAGAAGCCTGACAAACAAGATGGAAGAACTAGAAGCAGAAATATCTACAGGTAACTTTGACATAGTGGGAATAACCGAGACATGGTTAGATGAAAGCTATGACTGGGCAGTTAACTTACAGGGTTACAGTCTGTTTAGAAAGGATCGTAAAAATCGGAGAGGAGGAGGGGTTTGTCTCTATGTAAAGTCTTGTCTAAAGTCCACTTTAAGGGAGGATATTAGCGAAGGGAATGAGGATGTCGAGTCCATATGGGTTGAAATTCATGGAGGGAAAAATGGTAACAAAATTCTCATTGGGGTCTGTTACAAACCCCCAAATATAACAGAAACCATGGAAAGTCTACTTCTAAAGCAGATAGATGAAGCTGCAACCCATAATGAGGTCCTGGTTATGGGGGACTTTAACTACCCGGATATTAACTGGGAAACAGAAACCTGTGAAACCCATAAAGGCAACAGGTTTCTGCTAATAACCAAGAAAAATTATCTTTCACAATTGGTGCAGAATCCAACCAGAGGAGCAGCACTTTTAGACCTAATACTATCTAATAGACCTGACAGAATAACAAATCTGCAGGTGGTTGGGCATTTAGGAAATAGCGACCACAATATTGTGCAGTTTCACCTGTCTTTCACTAGGGGGACTTGTCAGGGAGTCACAAAAACATTGAACTTTAGGAAGGCAAAGTTTGAACAGCTTAGAGATGCCCTTAATCTGGTAGACTGGGACAATATCCTCAGAAATGAGAATACAGATAATAAATGGGAAATGTTTAAGAACATCCTAAATAGGCAGTGTAAGCGGTTTATACCTTGTGGGAATAAAAGGACTAGAAATAGGAAAAACCCAATGTGGCTAAACAAAGAAGTAAGACAGGCAATTAACAGTAAAAAGAAAGCATTTGCACTACTAAAGCAGGATGGCACCATTGAAGCTCTAAAAAACTATAGGGAGAAAAATACTTTATCTAAAAAACTAATTAAAGCTGCCAAAAAGGAAACAGAGAAGCACATTGCTAAGGAGAGTAAAACTAATCCCAAACTGTTCTTCAACTATATCAATAGTAAAAGAATAAAAACTGAAAATGTAGGCCCCTTAAAAAATAGTGAGGAAAGAATGGTTGTAGATGACGAGGAAAAAGCTAACATATTAAACACCTTCTTCTCCACGGTATTCACGGTGGAAAATGAAATGCTAGGTGAAATCCCAAGAAACAATGAAAACCCTATATTAAGGGTCACCAATCTAACCCAAGAAGAGGTGCGAAACCGGCTAAATAAGATTAAAATAGATAAATCTCCGGGTCCGGATGGCATACACCCACGAGTACTAAGAGAACTAAGTAATGTAATAGATAAACCATTATTTCTTATTTTTAGTGACTCTATAGCGACAGGGTCTGTTCCGCAGGACTGGCGCATAGCAAATGTGGTGCCAATATTCAAAAAGGGCTCTAAAAGTGAACCTGGAAATTATAGGCCAGTAAGTCTAACCTCTATTGTTGGTAAAATATTTGAAGGGTTTCTGAGGGATGTTATTCTGGATTATCTCAATGAGAATAACTGTTTAACTCCATATCAGCATGGGTTTATGAGAAATCGCTCCTGTCAAACCAATCTAATCAGTTTTTATGAAGAGGTAAGCTATAGGCTGGACCACGGTGAGTCATTGGACGTGGTATATCTCGATTTTTCCAAAGCGTTTGATACCGTGCCGCACAAGAGGTTGGTACACAAAATGAGAATGCTTGGTCTGGGGGAAAATGAGTGTAAATGGGTTAGTAACTGGCTTAGTGATAGAAAGCAGAGGGTGGTTATAAATGGTATAGTCTCTAACTGGGTCGCTGTGACCAGTGGGGTACCGCAGGGGTCAGTATTGGGACCTGTTATCTTCAACATATTCATTAATGATCTGGTAGAAGGTTTACACAGTAAAATATCGATATTTGCAGATGATACAAAACTATGTAAAGCAGTTAATACAAGAGAAGATAGTATTCTGCTACAGATGGATCTGGATAAGTTGGAAACTTGGGCTGAAAGGTGGCAGATGAGGTTTAACAATGATAAATGTAAGGTTATACACATGGGAAGAGGGAATCAATATCACCATTACACACTGAAAGGGAAACCACTGGGTAAATCTGACAGGGAGAAGGACTTGGGGATCCTAGTTAATGATAAACTTACCTGGAGCAGCCAGTGCCAGGCAGCAGCTGCCAAGGCAAACAGGATCATGGGGTGCATTAAAAGAGGTCTGGATACATATGATGAGAGCATTATACTGCCTCTGTACAAATCCCTAGTTAGACCGCACATGGAGTACTGTGTCCAGTTTTGGGCACCGGTGCTCAGGAAGGATATAATGGAACTAGAGAGAGTACAAAGGAGGGCAACAAAATTAATAAAGGGGATGGGAGAACTACAATACCCAGATAGATTAGCGAAATTAGGATTATTTAGTCTAGAAAAAAGACGACTGAGGGGCGATCTAATAACCATGTATAAGTATATAAGGGGACAATACAAATATCTCGCTGAGGATCTGTTTATACCAAGGAAGGTGACGGGCACAAGGGGGCATTCTTTGTGTCTGGAGGAGAGAAGGTTTTTCCACCAACATAGAAGAGGATTCTTTACTGTTAGGGCAGTGAGAATCTGGAATTGCTTGCCTGAGGAGGTGGTGATGGCGAACTCAGTCGAGGGGTTCAAGAGAGGCCTGGATGTCTTCCTGGAGCAGAACAATATTGTATCATACAATTATTAGGTTCTGTAGAAGGACGTAGATCTGGGGATTTATTATAATGGAATATAGGCTGAACTGGATGGACAAATGTCTTTTTTCGGCCTTACTAACTATGTTACTATGTTACTATGTAGAAATGCAACATGTAGTAATTTCTAGCGGCGTTTTTTTGCCGCAAAAAACGTATTGCTGTCTATGTAAGCACATGCGTTTGCATGCATTTTTAAATGCATGCGTTTCAATAGAAAAACACAAGAATAAACACTGATAAGCCACCCCCAACCCTAACCCTAAAGGGATCCTAACCCTAACTCTAACCCTAACCCTAGGGATCCTAACCCTAACCCTAAGGGTTAGGGTTAGGATCCCTAGGGTTAGGGTTAGGGTTGGGATCCCTAGGGTTAGGGTTAGGATCCCTAGGGTTAGGGTTAGGGTTAGGATCCCTAGGGTTAGGGTTAGGATCCCTAGGGTTAGGGTTAGGATCCCTAGGGTTAGGGTTAGGGTTAGGATCCCTAGGGTTACTAGGGATCCTAACCCTAACCCTAACTATTTCTGTTTATAGTCGGTTTTCTAGTTGATTTTGATGATTGGCAGCTGTCACACACTTCTCATCACGCAGCGTTTTAACGCATTTACATGTGTTTTTTTTAACCACCTGCGTTTGCATTTAAAACGCTGTGTTTTTAAATGCAAATGTGAATCTAGCCTTACGCACTACATTTACCCGTCACCTCTTGAATTAAGTTAAGCACCTTCACCCAAAAGGGTTGGAGGCGAGCGCATGACCACATCATATGTATCAAATCTGCATCATCCTCACCGCACCTTGGCCATTTTGAGTCACCTCTCAGTCCTGCCTTCCTCATCCATGCCATGGTCCTGTACACCCTGTACACCAGGTATAACTCCGACACCCTCTTAGCCTCACTCAAGGACGCCCTGGGGATGTATTGAAGTATAGACACCCACTGGGACTCAGACAAAGGACCCACGTCCGCCACCCATTTTTCCTTTAGCCTTAACGGATGTTTCAATAAAAAGGTATCCATCAGACCCTTGTACATCAAGGTAATGAACCCCCTCGTACTCCTCTGATGCCTGATAAGATTCAACAAGGTATCGGACTGTAGAATCACGCCAAACCTCCTTTTGACAATTTAGGGCGTGTCTCAACTGCAAATATTGAAAGAACATCTTCTGGGACAAAGGAAACTCAGTCCTTAGTGTCTCGAATGTTTTAATAACATCTCCATCAAGCAATTGAGACACGAACCAAAAGCCAATGCGCTTCCACTGACCGAACCATCACAATTTCATGAGCTCTGCCAACCTAGGATCAAACCAAATTGACGTATATCTCGCAAATTCTGTTACTCCCCTCCAAAACTTAATTTTCAGACAGATTTTCCCCATCATAGCTATTGTTGGGAATTGTTTGGGGTTTATTTTGAATCTGCCTGCTTCCAGAGTGGCTAACAATGGGCCTTTCACTACCGCATGTTCAATGATTATCCCTGCTTAAGCACTCTGTTCCGGTTCTCCCCAACCTACCATATGCTGGCATTGAGATGCTATATAGTAAATCCATGGATTGGGGACCGCCAGACCACCCTCTTCCTTCGCCCTTAGCAGATGTTCCAATTTGATGTGCGCCAGGCCACCCTTCCAAATTAAGTCCCTAAATAGAGTATTGATCCTATAAAATTTACTCTGAGGCAGCCACACTGGAGCATTATGCAATATGTAAAGGAGCTGAGGCATAAGTATCATTTTGATCAAATTTACTTTTCCTGCAACCGACAGAAATAGCTTCTTCCAGGCCCCAATCTTCTGCTGGAACTTCCCAAGCATAGGAGTCAGGTTGAGACACACATAGGAGTCAGATTGAGCTGCACATAGTCCTTTATTTTGCCCGAAACCACGATGCTCAGATATTTAAACTCATGTACCACCTTTAAGGGAACCCCAGGGTCTAGTGTCAGAGAAGCCGCTGCGTCCATGGGCAACAACACAGACTTATCCCAATTAATGGATAATCTGGAAAGAGCCCCAAATTTTTTAATGCTGTTCAAAACAGCCCCCAAAGACTGCTGCGCATCTTCCAAGAACAGTAACATGTTGTCCACGTACAGGGCAATCTTTTCTTCATAGTTTCCGTATCTAAATCCCTTTATGTCCCTATACGTCCCTATCGCCACCACCAAGGGCTCAACAGCAATTGCAAACAAGAGAGGAGACAATGGAAACCCCTGCCGCGCTCCCCTATATAAAGGGAAATCCCCTGACAAGAGCCTATTGACGCATATCCTGGCTCTTGGAGAGGCATATAACAATTGCTCACAAATGATAAATCTCTCACCAAAACCCATAGCCTTCATAACCGCCCACAAATACCGCCATTCCACACTATCAAAATCCTTAGCGGCGTCTAAAGACACCACAACCCTCTGACCCATATTGTCTGACTTTACCTGCATATTGAGAAACAATCATCTAAGATTACATGTTGTAGAACTATTTGGCATAAAACAGGACTGTTCCCAGTTTATTAGTGTCGTTATCACCTTGCTAAGACAATTAGCCAACATTTTGGCCAAGATTTTGATATCTATGGTTAATAATGAGATTGGGCGATAAGAAGCTGGATCCGTCGGATGCTTACCCTGTTTTGGCAAAACTACAATTATTGCCTCATGCATGGACTGCGACAACTCCCCCTCCACCAGTCCAGCAGCATACACCTCCAACAAAGCGGGAAGAAATACCTCTTTACATTTTATTTACACCTCCCCTGGGATACCATCCACCCCTGGGGCTTTATCATTAGGCATAGAGGCCAGTGCGGCGTCAAGCTCCTCCAAATTAAACGGCTCGTCAGGAAGTCCCTGATCAACTGTAGAAAGTCTAGGAAAGTGAACCTCTGCCAGAAAACCATCCACCTCCTCCATCGTTGGCTGTACCCGCGATTTATAAAGATCCTACTAATACTCCGTCATCATCTCCAAAATTGCCCTGCAACTAGTACGCTCCGACCCATCCTTTCCCTTCAAAGCAACTATATGTGTGGAGTCTCTCTGTGCAGCCACTATTCTAGAAAGAAGATGACCCTCCTTGTCCCCCTCCTCATGCACTCCTTTTTAAACTTAGTTTTTCACAAGCATCCATCAGTTTGTTTGGTTTTCCTCCAACACTGATCTGCTTTCTATAATTCAGCATCTCACGAACATGTTGCCCTTTGCCCTTTAGACAGACACGTGCGTCTTTGGTTTGGCAACATATTTTTGACAGGCAGTTTTTAGGCCGAGTCAAACATGCGCATCTGTTCACCGATTTCAGACGGGCATGAAACACATTCTGGTAATTGGTGGTGGCTAAACGACTAATCATTGTGGGCTGAATCCTGGATCTAATACCTCCCATAGCCACCGCTATTATTAATCATGTACGTTCCCATTCCTGTCATCACCATGCCCCTTTTCATGATCACTTCATCCAACGATTCGTCCGCCACATTTTTCTACAAACCTGCACCTTCCCAGCAGCAGCTGTGTAGGAAACCACTTTACAGTTTTGCAAGGTGTTTATGATGCCCGTAAACATTTTTTTTAGAAAAATTGCCCCCATGGGTAAATGTTTCTCAGCCCATGCACTTAGTGTATGGGCATTAGAAGTGTAGGAGACACGATCCTTTACATTGGGCCTAGGTTTTAATGAGGCCTTCAGCAATGTCTCCTCATATTCCACCACTAGAACACCAGGGTTCCCTGTTGTTACAGAAAGTCAATTTTTGGGAAAGGGTGTCTAGGATCCAGATGAAATTTTAAAAAAAATTAACCATCATTGAGCAAATGCTTGTCAGGCCAGGCACTCCATTACAAATCTAAGAGACCCACACCCCTACATTGGGCCTACTTCTTAACTCTGTCTCCTGCAATTTGTCCTTTACCTGCCACTAGATAACCAGAGTGAAAGTACGCTCTACGGTGAATTTTAGGCACGGGGGCTGTGATGGCACTATTTTTTACAGGAACCCACTTTGGGGAATTGGGCATGACATTATATTGGGCCTATTTCTTAACTCTCCGGCAATTTCTCTTCTTAAACTGCCACTAGATCACCAGGGTGAATGTGCTCTGTACTGTTATAGGCCTGTGAAGTTTGGGCAAGGGGGGCTGTGATGGCAATAGTATATTTTTAAAAAAGGTACCCCACATTGGTGAAACCACATCCTTGTTTGCAAAGACTTCATAATATTTGTGTACCTTAAAGAGATCACTTAAAAAAGCTCCTTTTTGTGTTGCCTGGTTGCTCACATTGCACACAATACATGCTGTTAGTTTGGCACAGTAGTTCATTAAAAATATTTCTTTATCCACTATATTACTTTCTCTCCTTGACAGCCATAACTTCAAATGTACAAATGGTGAATTTACAAATGGCGATTTGAAATCCAGATTAAAGTACGGTATACCAAATGCATTCAGACAATCACATAGCTGCATTTCTTGTAAAACATTTACAGATGTGAGAGACAATGCTCATAGTGACACAATCTAGAGAAATGTTTGTTCATTCATTTCACAATCATTTCTAAGCCTCTATATATTTGCTGTTTCTCATTGTAAAACATTAAGGTTTACTGAAGCTATGCCTGTGGTGGTTTGATCTAAATGTTTGTGGCTTTTATTTTCTAGGGGTTTATGGCCCCTCGTCTGATGACTCCATGATATCTCAGTTTCATCCAACCTTGAAAAGTGGCCACTTGAAGGTGTGGATGAAACTAGAGTTACTTCATAGTGTAAATCACTATATAAGACCAGAGAAACATGACTAAGACAGATGCCAAAACTGGGGTACCTGTACATGTACAGTGTGCTGATACCTGCATAATTGGGGATGCCCATGCAGTGTAGGTAATCTCCCAGGGGTTCTCTGTCTTGGTGTTGCTTCTCTGATATTCCAGACGGATGATGTTTAAAAGCTTCTTGGTGATGATCTAAGTATACTGTATGTAGTTAATCTTCATATATACATAATCCCTGTATTTATTTAATCATTATATGAACTTATTAACCTGTGTATGTTAACATATACAAAAGTGTACGCACTCACACTATTCAATCATACAATTCCTTGATTTTTTTAGTTTGCAATAAAATTGGCTAGTATTGCAAGTATTAGCCTTTTTTAAAGCCGTATCTGAACCTTAGTGTTAAAAACATGGCAAATAAAATTGCCAAATACTACTGTAAATAATTGTCCAAAGAGGGAAGCATAATACCATTAAAAAAATATGAGTGGATATTCATGGGCCCATCCATCCAGCCAACGTGTAAAACAAAGGAGTATGGAGTACAAAATGCATATTGTGAAGTGGTTTTCATGGGCCCATCCAGTATGTGGGTTCCAAGACCTAATGGGGTGCATGTGACTTGGCAGCAGGGTTGGCCTTGCTGCTAATGTGTAAAACAAAGGAGGACATGAGTAAACGTATAGAAGAAAACATTTCAGCTCACCTGTTATGAGTCAAATCACTGTGGTCACGGAAAGATCCGAGCTTGGAAATAGCGTCACTGGCAGAAAACTGAAAACTTGAAGAGAAAAATAGGGAAATCCAGCTCAGATGCAGACAGTTTTCATCGATCTCACACTATTCAGTCCATCCCCGTAGGAGAGGCACTTAGAGCAAGGAGGAACTGCAGTAATGAACCAGCTTTCAATCGGGAAAAATCTATTATCAGAAAACGTCTCACCAATAGGAGATATCCCAAATGGACCATAGAAAGAGCTTTTAATATAGCTGACAATAAGGCGAGATTAGAACTTATAGGTAGCACGTTCAATATTTTACGTAGCCGCAGTGATGTAACAAAGGAAGCACGGCGGGTAATCAAAAACACACACTTTGAACAAACTGTTCTAGTACTTACCTATAGAACGTATTTCAAATCTATTTCGGAGATTGTTCTCCTTAATTTGAATATAATAATAATAATAATAATTTTTATTTATTTATATAGCGCCAACATATTCCGCAGCGCTTTACAAATTATAGAGGGGACTTGCACAGACAATAGACATTACAGCATAACAGGAATACAGTTCAAAACAGATACCAGGAGGAATGAGGGCCCTGCTCGCAAGCTTACAGACTATGAGGAAAAGGGGAGACACGAGAGGTGGATGGTAACAAATGCTATAGTTATTCGGACCAGCCATAGTGTAAGGCTCGGGTGTTCATGTAAAGCTGCATGAACCAGTTAACTGCCTAAGTAATATCTTGAGAGATGATCATATTATGGATTCAATCCTCGAAAATGGTGTCAAAGTAGTCTCCAGAAGGGCTCCTACATTGGGTAATTTCCTTTCTCCTAGCTTTTTGAATTCCATCACATCTAAGAATCCTTCAAATTGGTTGTCACCAATCATACCCCTGCAAAACCTGCCTTCACAAAAAAAGACTGCAACTTTCTTTTGTTCAAGAAAACAGAAACTTTTTTCATAAAAAGTTTTTTAAATTTTAATTCGGATCATGTAGTTTATGTTATAGAATGTGTGGAATGCGAACTATTTTATGTGGGTTCCACAATAGGAAAACTAAAAGATAGGTTTCGTGAACATCTTTATGATATCGTACAACCGACAATTCGTTCTGTGTCTAATGCGTCTAATCATTTTATAAAAACTCACAATAGACAAACTACATCTTTGAGAGTTTTTGCTATAGAACAAGTATATAAAGACATACGAGGTGGCGACAGTGAAAAAAGATTGCGTGATAGTGAAGCCTTTTGGATTTTTTGTTTAAATACCAGGGCACCCCTAGGATTAAATCTTAGGAAAGAAATTACGTTACAAAATATGTCGATTTCTGTCTCTTCTTTTTTCTTTGCAGGGTTATCCTATTTGTATTTGTCTTGTTTCTTCTTTTGCTTCTATTCACTTATTTAGTTGTTTTTTCTTTTAGCAATGTTCACAGGTTTATTGCTAATTTTATCCATCTGTTGGGAACAGTTTATAGAAGGCGTGGATTCTCCACCTTTGTACTGAGGACTAAGAACACAGAGGTTGTTCGAAACGCGTTCAGTGGTTTATGGCTGTTCCTTAATGTTCTGCTGGTCATCTATAAGCAATCGTCCAATTTTTAAAATGTTTAAATAAATTTTTTGCTATTTTAATTCATGGATTTCCCTATTTTTTATTCAGGACAGGAGTACAAATTGCATATTGTGAAGTGAATTTTCATGTGCCCATCCAGTATGTGGGTTACAAGGCTTATTGGGTGCATATGAATTGGTAGCAGGGCAGGCCTTGAATTCATTGCAACACTTTGTCAGGAGTCCCTCCTGGACATCTTATGAAAGGGGTATTGTGGTGCGTCGTAATTCTTGGCATCCCATCCACTCACAGCATAGGCTACCACAGCTTAGGAGACCCACTGTTTCATAATGGCCCTTTAAGAAGATCAGTGCCGCCTGATGCACCAGCAAAAATAGGCTCTGTGACTTTAAGAGTCCCTCCTTCATAAATGAAACAAGATGGGTCTGCTTATGTGTCACACACAACATGGCCAGCTAGGGGTGTTAAATGTTACAATGAGATTTCCCAGTAAATGCATTAGCAGTGGTTGAAAGCAATGTTAAAGTTGAAAAACGCTTCAAAAATGCTGCGTCTGAGCTAAGCCTAAGTGGGGGAGGAAATTTTCTTTCTGGGGTTAAAGATTTGGCCTTACAGGCAAGTCATTAACCTGCAAAGGGTGTACCTTGACATATTTCCCAGCAAAATCCGTTTTGGTTTCAATTAATGTGTTTTTTTGTGACAACGGGAAAAATGGCATGAATCTCGGAAAAAAATGATTAAAGCTGTGAACTAGGAGTCAGGAATGCTTTCAGGGGCGATCCCTATGATGTTCCTGTGTCACTTGAGCAGTGTTCCCATCATTTTCAGATGTTTTTAGACCTTTAAAGGACCCCCGGGGGGATCGCGGTAAAAATACTCGGGTCTGTCGTAGACTTACATTGGGCTCATTGTTCTAGCCGAGTAACAGAATATTCCAATCTGCTCGACCCGAGCAAAGAGCACCCGAGCATTTTAGTTCTCGCTCATCACTAGTCATAGTCAAACCTCTTACCTATATTACCAAGAAGGGTACTGATTTTTACCAAGAAGGGTACTGAGGATGCTGATGCCTTTGCTGCCCTTAAGACAGTTTTCTGTAAAGATTTATGCCCTTAGTCAAACTGTCAATATTCCTGTAGTCCTTCTACAGTTTGATCACTAGTGGCTGTTATTGTTCACCTTGAATAATTGTGCTGCAATTCCACTCCTTACCATTAAAGGCTATTGTTGTGTTCTGCAATTGCCCTTTATTAAAGGGAACCTGTCACCCCGAAAATCGCGGGTGAGGTAAGCCCACCGGCATCAGGGGCTTATCTACAGCATTCTGTAATGCTGTAGATAAGCCCCTGATGTTACCTGAAAGAGGAGAAAAAGACGTTAGATTATACTCACCCAGGGGCGGTCCCGCTGTTGGTCCAGTCGGATGGGTGTCTCTGGTCCGCTGCGGCGCCTCCCATCTTCATTCCAAGACGTCCTCTTCTGATCTTCAGCCACAGCTCCGGTGCAGGCGTACTTTGTCTGCCCTGTTGAGGGCAGAACAAAGTACTGCAGTGCGCAGGTGCCCGGCCTCTGTGACCTTTCCGGCGCCTGCGCACTGCAGTACTTTGTTCTGCCCTCAACAGGGCAGACAAAGTACGCCTGCGCCGGAGCCGTGGCAGAAGATCAGAAGAGGACGTCTTGGAATGAAGATGGGAGGCGCCGCAGCGGACCAGAGACACCCATCCGACTGGACCAGCAGCGGGACCGCCCCTGGGTGAGTATAATCTAATGTCTTTTTCTCCTCTTTCAGGTAACATCGGGGGCTTATCTACAGCATTACAGAATGCTGTAGATAAACCCCTGATGCCGGTGGGCTTACCTCACCCGCGATTTTCAGGGTGACAGTTTCCCTTTAAGAAGGCAGATTCTGAACCTGTGGAATCCTTCTTGTTACCTGTTTGTTTAGGCTTACTTAAAGCCACATGGATCCCTCACTAATTGCTTAAGTATTAGGTCTAGCTGTTAGTCTATTTCTAGTCTCCAACTCCTGAACTTTCTTATCCAGACTGTTCTCAGTAATCTCTGGATAGTTTCCTACAACTCCTTTGCTATGTCCAAGGACTTCTATTACCACTTGCTGTTCCTTGCTCATGCTTCTCTGGGCACTGGATTCCAGTAGTGCTGCACGAGTATCGTAATGCAACCCAATGCTGATTTCACTGTGACATATCTCCCTGATACTAAGAACAACAAGTATGAGGGGGAGTCTATGTTGGGTTCCAGAAGTGTCAAACATCGATAGCAACATCACATTAAATGGAAAAGTTTTGGTCAGGAGGATAATGTGTAGGTTGACACAAAAAATGTGCATGCGGGTCGCCTAGTGAGGGAGTTCTGTCAGTGGTTGGGGATCTCTTTGCGTTCAGTGGCCCCTCATACTGTCATGTTTCTGAATTCGATCTCTTTAGTTTCTGGTGCAGCTTTTTATTCTGCCTCCTCGCTGGCGTTTTCTGCTGGTGATAGTTTCTTTTGGATGTTCTTACATTCTATTGATGTTTGGTGCCAGTCTGTGCATTTCCAGTGAAGGGTTTAGATTAGGGTTTAGACAATTTAGATTGTGAGCCCCATCGGGGACAGCAATGATAATGTGTGAAAGCTGTAAAGTGCTTCAAAATATGTTAGTGCTATATAAAAATAAGGATAATTTATTATTTATTAAGAGTTTTCACTTTTCTGCTTCTTTATTATACTATCTTATTATACTATTTTAAAAAATAAAATAAAAAATCTTCTGTTTATCTTTAGAAAGTAGGTAGTATATTTGAGAACAGCACTTGGTTTATACTTTCTTTGGTATTTTATTAATTATTTTATTCACTCTGGGATCTTTTCTTTTTTGGGCACATTTCTCCTATTGTAGGTAATTCACACTCTGCTCTTGTTATGAAAGGCAATTCAGTACTACAATGGACATAGCGGTCAGAGCACATACAGTGATCTGACAATAACCCAAAATCATAGAACGAGCTCTGAGACGTGGGAACTCTGCAGACCGCAATCCCTAATCCTCTCCAAACAACACTAGAGGCAGCCGTGGATTGCGTCTAACTCTGCCTAGGCAACTCGGCACAGCCTGAGAAACTAACTAGCCTGAAGATAGAAAATAAGCCTACCTTGCCTCAGAGAAATACCCCAAAGGAAAAGGCAGCCCCCACATATATATGACTGTGAGTTAAGATGAAAAGACAAACGTAGAGATGAAATAGATTCAGCAAAGTGAGGCCCGACTTTCTTAACAGATCGAGGATAGAAAAGGTAACTTTGCGGTCTACACAAAACCCTAAAGAAAACCACGCAAAGGGGGCAAAAAGACCCTCCATACCGAACTAACGGCACGGAGGTACACCATCTGCATCCCAGAGCTTCCAGCAAGAAATTAGACAAGCTGGACAGAAAAAATAGCAAACAAATAGCAAAGAAGAACTTAGCTATGCAGAGCAGCAGGCCACAGGAATGATCCAGGGAAAAGCAAGTCCAACACTGGAACATTGACAGGAAGCCAGGATCAAAGCATTAGGTGGAGTTAGAGAAGCACCTAACGACCTCACCAGATCACCTGAGGGAGGAAACTCAGAAGCCGCAGTACCACTTCCCTCCACCAACAGAAGCTCACAGAGAGAATCAGCCGAAGTACCACTTGTGACCACAGGAGGGAGCTCTGCCACAGAATTCACAACAGTACCCCCCCCTTGAGGAGGGGTCACCAAACCCTCACCAGAGCCCCCAGGCCGACCAGGATGAGCCACATGAAAGGCACGAACAAGATCGGGAGCATGGACATCAGAGGCAAAAACCCAGGAATTATCTTCCTGAGCATAACCCTTCCATTTAACCAGATACTGGAGTTTCTGTCTAGAAACACGAGAATCCAAAATCTTCTCCACAATATACTCCAATTCCCCCTCCACCAAAACCGGGGCAGGAGGATCAACAGATGGAACCATAGGTGCCACGTATCTCCGCAACAATGACCTATGGAATACGTTATGTATGGAAAAAGAATCTGGAAGGGTCAGACGAAAAGACACAGGATTAAGAACCTCAGAAATCCTATACGGACCAATAAAACGAGGTTTAAATTTAGGAGAGGAAACCTTCATAGGAATATGACGAGAAGATAACCAAACCAGATCCCCAACACGAAGTCGGGGACCCACACGGCGTCTGCGATTAGCGAAACGTTGAGCCTTCTCCTGGGACAAGGTCAAATTGTCCACTGCATGAGTCCAAATCTGCTGCAACCTGTCCACCACAGTATCCACACCAGGACAGTCCGAAGACTCAACCTGTCCTGAAGAGAAACGAGGATGGAACCCAGAATTGCAGAAAAATGGCGAAACCAAGGTAGCCGAGCTGGCCCGATTATTAAGGGCGAACTCAGCCAAAGGCAAAAAGGACACCCAGTCATCCTGATCGGCAGAAACAAAGCATCTCAGATATGTTTCCAAGGTCTGATTGGTTCGTTCGGTCTGGCCATTAGTCTGAGGATGGAAAGCCGAGGAAAAAGACAAGTCAATGCCCATCCTACCACAAAAGGCTCGCCAAAACCTTGAAACAAACTGGGAACCTCTGTCAGAAACGATATTCTCTGGAATGCCATGTAAACGAACCACATGCTGGAAGAACAATGGCACCAAATCAGAGGAGGAAGGCAATTTAGACAAGGGTACCAGATGGACCATCTTAGAAAAGCGATCACAGACCACCCAAATGACTGACATCTTTTGAGAAACGGGAAGATCAGAAATAAAATCCATAGAGATATGTGTCCAAGGCCTCTTCGGGACCGGCAAGGGCAAAAGCAACCCACTGGCACGAGAACAGCAGGGCTTAGCCAGAGCACAAATCCCACAGGACTGCACAAAAACACGCACATCCCGCGACAGAGACGGCCACCAAAAGGATCTAGCCACCAACTCTCTGGTACCAAAGATTCCAGGATGACCAGCCAACACCGAACAATGAACCTCAGAGATAACTTTATTGGTCCACCTATCAGGGACAAACAGTCTCTCCGCTGAACAACGATCAGGTTTATTAGCCTGAAATTTTTGCAGCACCCGCCGCAAATCCGGGGAGATGGCAGACACAATTACTCCTTCCTTGAGGATACCCGCCGGCTCAGACAAACTCGGAGAGTCGGGCACAAAACTCCTAGACAGAGCATCCGCCTTCACATTTTTAGAGCCCGGAAGGTACGAAATCACAAAGTCAAAACGGGCAAAAAACAGTGACCAACGAGCCTGTCTAGGATTCAACCGCTTAGCAGACTCAAGATAAGTCAAGTTCTTATGATCAGTCAATACCACCACGCGATGCTTAGCTCCTTCAAGCCAATGACGCCACTCCTCGAATGCCCAATTCATGGCCAGCAACACTCGGTTGCCCACAGCTAGTGTTGAGCGATACCGTCCGATACTTGAAAGTATCGGTATCGGATAGTATCGGCCGATACCCGAAAAATATCGGATATCGCCGATACCGATATCCGATACCAATACAAGTCAATGGGACATCAAGTATCGGAAGGTATTCTCATGGTTCCCAGGGTCTGAAGGAGAGGAAACTCTCCTTCAGGCCCTGGGATCCATAGGGATGTGTAAAATAAAGAATTAAAATAAAAAATATTGATATATTTACCTCTCCGGCGGCCCCTGAACTCAGCGCGGGTAACCGGCAGGCTTCTTTGTTCAAAATCAGCGCTTTTAGGACCTGAGAATCACGTCCCGGCTTCTGATTGGTCGCGGGCCGCCCATGTGACCGCCACGCGACCAATCACAAGCCGCGACGTCACCGCAAGCTATTAACGCGCTCATTTTTAAAAATGAGCGCGTTAATGGCTTTCAAAGACGTAGCGGCTTGTGATTGGTCGCGGCCGCGACCAATCACAAGCCGCTACATCTTTGAAAGCCATTAACGCGCTCATTTTTAAAAATGAGCGCGTTAATAGCTTGCGGTGACGTCGCGGCTTGTGATTGGTCGCGTGGCGGTCACATGGGCGGCCCGCGACCAATCAGAAGCCGGGACGTGATTCTCAGGTCCTAAAAGCGCTGATTTTGAACAACGAAGCCTGCCGGTTACCCGTGCTGAGTCCAGGGGCCGCCGGAGAGGTAAATATATCAATATTTTTTATTTTAATTCTTTATTTTACACATCTCTATGTATCTGATACCGATACCCGATACCACAAAAATATCGGATCTCGGTATCGGATTTCCGATACCGCAAGTATCGGCCGATACCCGATACTTGCGGTATCGGAATGCTCAACACTACCCACAGCATAATTTCGCTCAGCAGGCGAAAACTTCCTGGAAAAAAAAGCGCATGGTTTCATCACTGAGCAATCAGAACCTCTCTGCGACAAAACAGCCCCTGCTCCAATCTCAGAAGCATCAACCTCGACCTGGAACGGAAGAGAAACATCTGGTTGACACAACACAGGGGCAGAAGAAAAACGACGCTTCAAGTCTTGAAAAGCTTCCACAGCAGCAGAAGACCAATTGACCAAATCAGCACCCTTCTTGGTCAAATCGGTCAATGGTTTGGCAATACTAGAAAAATTGCAGATGAAGCGACGATAAAAATTAGCAAAGCCAAGGAACTTTTGCAGACTTTTCAGAGATGTCGGCTGAGTCCAATCATGGATGGCTTGGACCTTAACAGGATCCATCTCGATAGTAGAAGGGGAAAAGATGAACCCCATAAATGAAACCTTCTGCACACCAAAGAGACACTTTGATCCCTTCACAAACAAAGAATTAGCACGCAGGACCTGAAAAACTGTTCTGACCTGCTTCACATGAGACTCCCAATCATCCGAGAAGATCAAAATGTCATCCAAGTACACAATCAGGAATTTATCCAGGTACTCTCGGAAGATGTCATGCATAAAGGACTGAAACACTGATGGAGCATTGGCAAGTCCGAATGGCATCACTAGATACTCAAAATGACCCTCGGGCGTATTAAATGCAGTTTTCCATTCATCTCCTCGCCTGATTCGCACCAGATTATACGCACCACGAAGATCTATCTTGGTGAACCAACTAGCACCCTTAATCCGAGCAAACAAATCAGATAACAATGGCAAGGGGTACTGAAATTTAACCGTGATCTTATTTAGAAGGCGGTAATCTATACAAGGTCTCAGCGAACCATCCTTCTTGGCTACAAAAAAGAACCCTGCTCCTAATGGTGACGATGACGGGCGAATATGCCCCTTCTCCAGGCATTCCTTCACATAACTGCGCATAGCGGCGTGCTCAGGCACAGATAAATTAAACAGTCGACCTTTTGGGAATTTACTACCAGGAATCAAATTGATAGCACGATCACAATCCCTATGCGGAGGTAGGGCATCGGACTTGGGCTCATCAAATACATCCCGGTAATCAGACAAGAACTCTGGAACCTCAGAAGGGGTGGATGATGAAATTGACAGAAATGGAACATCACCATGTACCCCCTGACAACCCCAGCTGGACACCGACATGGATTTCCAATCTAATACTGGATTATGGGCTTGTAGCCATGGCAACCCCAACACGACCACATCATGCAGATTATGCAACACCAGAAAGCGAATAACCTCCTGATGTGCAGGAGCCATGCACATGGTCAGCTGGGTCCAGTATTGAGGCTTATTCTTGGCCAAAGGCGTGGCATCAATTCCTCTCAATGGAATAGGACACTGCAAGGGCTCTAAGAGAAACCCACAACGCTTAGCATACTCCAAGTCCATCAAATTCAGGGCAGCGCCTGAATCCACAAATGCCATGACAGAATACGATGACAAAGAGCAGATCAAGGTAACGGACAGAAGAAATTTTGACTGTACAGTACCAATGGTGGCAGACCTAGCGAACCGCTTAGTGCGCTTAGGACAATCAGAGATAGCATGAGTGGAATCACCACAGTAGAAACACAGCCCATTCAGACGTCTGTGTTCTTGCCGTTTAACTCTGGTCAAAGTCCTATCGCACTGCATAGGCTCAGGTTTAAGCTCAGGTAATACCGCCAAATGGTGCACAGATTTACGCTCACGCAAGCGTCGACCGATCTGAATTGCCAAAGACATAGACTCATTCAAACCAGCAGGCATAGGAAATCCCACCATGACATCCTTAAGGGCTTCAGAGAGACCCTTTCTGAACATAGCTGCCAGCGCAGATTCATTCCATTGAGTGAGCACGGACCACTTTCTAAATTTCTGACAATATACCTCTATCTCATCCTGACCCTGACAAAGAGCCAGCAAATTATTCTCTGCCTGATCCACTGAATTAGGTTCATCGTACAGCAATCCGAGCGCCAGGAAAAACGCATCGATATTACTCAATGCAGGATCTCCTGGCGCAAGAGAAAATGCCCAGTCCTGAGGGTCACCGCGCAAAAAAGAGATAACAATCAAAACCTGTTGAACTGGATCACCAGAGGATCGAGGTTTCAAGGCCAGAAATAATTTACAATTATTTTTGAAACTCAGAAACTTAGTTCTATCTCCAAAAAACAAATCAGGAATAGGAATTCTTGGTTCCAACATAGCTTTCTGATCAATAGTGTCTTGAATCTTTTGTACTCTTGCCGAGAGCTGATCCACAAATGAAGACAGACTTCTAATGTCAATCGCTACACCTGTGTACTGAACCACCCAAATGTCTAGGGGAAAAAAAAGGCAAAACACAGTGCAAAGAAAAAAAAATGGTCTCAGAACTTCTTTTTTCCCTCTATTGAGAATCATTAGTACTTTTGGCTTCCTGTACTGTTATGAAAGGCAATTCAGTACTACAATGGACATAGCGGTCAGAGCACATACAGTGAGCTGACAATAACCCAAAATCATAGAACGAGCTCTGAGACGTGGGAACTCTGCAGACCGCAATCCCTAATCCTCTCCAAACAACACTAGAGGCAGCCGTGGATTGCGCCTAACTCTGCCTAGGCAACTCGGCACAGCCTGAGAAACTAACTAGCCTGAAGATAGAAAATAAGCCTACCTTGCCTCAGAGAAATACCCCAAAGGAAAAGGCAGCCCCCACATATAATGACTGTGAGTTAAGATGAAAAGACAAACGTAGAGATGAAATAGATTCAGCAAAGTGAGGCCCGACTTTCTTAACAGATCGAGGATAGAAAAGGTAACTTTGCGGTCTACACAAAACCCCAAAGAAAACCACGCAAAGGGGGCAAAAAGACCCTCCGTACCGAACTAACGGCACGGAGGTACACCCTCTGCGTCCCAGAGCTTCCAGCAACAAATTAGACAAGCTGGACAGAAAAAATAGCAAACAAATTGCAAAGAAGAACTTAGCTATGCAGAGCAGCAGGCCACAGGAATGATCCAGGGAAAAGCAAGTCCAACACTGGAACATTGACAGGAAGCCAGGATCAAAGCATTAGGTGGAGTTAAGTAGAGAAGCACCTAACGACCTCACCAGATCACCTGAGGGAGGAAACTCAGAAGCCGCAGTACCACTTCCCTCCACCAACAGAAGCTCACAGAGAGAATCAGCCGAAGTACCACTTGTGACCACAGGAGGGAGCTCTGCCACAGAATTCACAACAGCTCTACCCTCTGATTCATTAGAAGGAACGGGAAGCTAATTTAACAGATTTTTAGGCAATGAGTTCCGAGTTGCGATCTCCCAGTCTGTGGTTAGGGCTATCTCTGTTCCCTCAGGCACCACGAGAGACTGAGGAGTCAGGATATCTAGTCAGTACAGTAACCAGCAGGGTCAGCTGCATGTTTTTTAGTGTAACACCTATTAATTCCTAGTGATGATACGCAAGTATAACAGAAACTCCATTTGTAAATGTAATGTACCTTATTATGTTCTGGGGTCTCTAAAGAACCAAGAGCATACAAAAGGTATACTCGCGCTATGCCCACCTTTATGGCCCCTGTGTCCCTTACTGTCACTAGTTCGGATCTCTCCACATCTTCTGGTTCCCAAACATTTTCATTGGATCCTTTGGGCCTCTCACACTGTGCCAAACTTCCTGCTGTTATTGCACCCAGGAGGGCTCTGCACATGCACGCGGGAGGGAAATAGTGACATGACATCATGACTTGCAGAGTGACATTTGCGCTTGCAGGTGCAGATTCGTCCCGGACACCAAAACCAGCACAGTCCGAGAGGCCCGAAGATTCGAATGCAAGCGGCGGGGAATCATAAGATGTGAAATTTTTATAACCTTTTCATTTCCCTTTATGGTTCAGAAAAATGGTGGCCAGCAGCTGCCATTTTGTTGAATCTTCAGTGAAACGAACTGAAAAAAAAAACTGCATTTTGACGAATGTGGATTTTTGTAAAAATCATCTTTGAAGCAATTTTTAGTTAGACAAAAAAGCGAGAATACATTTGAAAATTAATAACCAAAATACTGCCCATAAAAATGACCTTTATTGTTAAAATGTAAATAATTGCAGTCTTGTAAATATACAAAACCAGACAACACAGATATGAAAAATGCTAAAATGTGAACTACAATTTGTGTTTCTATAAAATCACGGACAGAAGGTGTTTGCACAACAGTAAGAATCCTGTATGTTAGAAAAATTATGATAATTCGCAAGAATCACATACAAGTATGTAAATCGATAGTGGCAATCATTACTGAAATGTACTGTATACTTAAAAAAGGGGTGGAGGATGACAGAGATGAATTTGTCATGAATTTCTTTCAATTTGAATTGTGTGAATCGAGCAAAGTGGCGGCCATCTTACAGGCTTAAAAGGGCTGGGAAGGGTTTACGAAAAGAGACATTAATGCTTACTAAAGACGAGTGAATCTTTTGAACTTGACAGTTTTGCAGTATTCTCCCCATTATAATATAAACCATCAGGTCGGCGTCCCGACGACTGCTCTAGTCATTCTCTATGGGGCCAGGAGCAGCTCTCGTCAGCCCAAGAGAGGCTACATTGAGAGGTGATCATGAATACGCATTACAGTTCCATTCTAACAAGGATAGAAGTGTCCTGTTCTGTTATTGGCTGAGGTTCCCACCAATTAATAAATTCTCATCTGGTATTGAGTCACTTGGTGAGAGACTGGCAGAGTGGCTCGATTCTCTCCTGTAACCTCTAGTCCAGAGAGTCGCAGGATTTAACAAGGACACGGGTTACATTGTACACATTTTTAATGACCTGAAATTGTCCTCTCAAGATTCATAGTTTGGGTGCGATGTAGTATCATTATACACGTCAATTCATCATCAGGTGGCTATAAGTGCAATGCATTTACATTTAAAATATTTTTTTTTCACATCGTTAAAATTATATCAATGATGTTGCTTATTTCTTAATTACAACAATTACTTTAGCTTCAATGCTCCGTTCTGCTGGGATGTGGTTACCAGTGGCTGGAGCCCCCCAATTAATAAATTATCACTTAATCTGTGGATTGATGATAACTTGTTTTCACAGGAGAACATTTTAAGGATTTTCAATGTAGGTGACAAAGTGCTCACACACGAGGAATAGCACACATCTTATAGGGCACTGGACTGGCTGTGAGTCCAACCGCAGGAGTCAGGTCTAGTGTCGCCCCAGGAGGAGCCTTAAACGTGAAGTTCTGCAGCAGTCTCGTGAAGAACAGGTACAGCTCCATTTTAGCCAAGTTTTCTCCAGCGCAACTTCTCTTTCCTACAGCAATGAAATATGTGGAAAAGTATAAAAAGTTTATATTGTTCCATGGCTAAAGCAAAAGATAATATATCATTTCAAAATGGGCTGTTATTTTACGAAATTCTAAGTTATCGATTCCAATATGAGAAATGTCAACCCAACAGTTAAATACGGAGGCACAACCATCCTTTTCTCACAGAGATTCCCCAAAAGGAAGAAACTGTCCCCATTCAGATTCTCACATTTTCCCAAAGCATAACCCATATAAATCATAAATGTACCATCATGGTACAGCCTCATAGGAAGAAGATTTAAACAACATTTCTATTAATTGAGTGACTGTGATGATGGAGAAATGTTCTTATTTGCTCTCATCTCTCCTCCAGCGTGCTAAAATTATAACTCACCGGCTGAAAAAGGCAGGAACGCTTCATTCCTTACAAAATTTCCACTGGAATCCAAAAAGTGTTCTGGGTAGAACTCGTCGGCTTTTGCAAAGTGATTCTTATCATAAAGTACGGAGGTCAGCAGTGGGATCACCTGGATTCCCTGAAAGGTTCAACATTTGCATAAGTCATATTTAATTAAGACTCCCACCTCGTTAGGCTTTATTCATTTAAAGGGAATCTGTCAACAAGTTTTTGCTACATCATCTGAGAGCAGATAAACATACTGATCCTATAGTCACTACACTATATCCAGATCAAGAAGTGTTTTCAAGTTAATAAAACAAATAATCTTTATTTTAAACAACTTTAAGAACACATGTAATGCAAGGGAAATTATAAAATTAAAAAGAGGTGCCTCAAGCCATATGTGGAGAGGTCAGCTCGAGCAGTACGCATACATACCCAAGGAACTACTGTATAAGATCAAACAACAAGTCACTTCAGTTCTCTCAAACCAATTACTCAAATGCAGTTTGCACTCCGACTGTTATGATAATCATGTATACAAATCCTGTCCTATGTTTGCACAAAATACATCCATCTATGTATAAAGAAGGCTGATCCACATTAACATCTACCTAAACATAAACTCATAATCTGAACCATGGACTCAGCCTATGTATATTAGCCTGTAGTATTTACAGTAAGGTGAACGTGCAAAGAAAGGTGCAATGCTTATACTGGGCAAAGAGGGGGAAACTAAATGGTGGCAGAGCTCTGTCCCTGTGTAAACCGCCACACTCCCAAATGCCGACAATGTGTCACTAATGCCTGCAAATATGAAAGGCGTCTAATACCCCAATGAAATATATGTATTATCTGGGTCTGCGCCTGCTGAGAACATGCGATGCCAAGTGATCATCAAGGGGTCATCTGAGAGCAGCATACTGGACGCCAAAAGACCTTAAATCCAAATATGTATCACTGTATCACTTAGTTTACTGGGTGGAGAAGTTCTGACTATTGATGAGCGAGCATACTTGTCACTACTCATTGCTCGATATGCTAGGAGTTCGCAGAGTTTTTCCATGGTTCCCCGACAGGAGCGCGGGTCCCCACCATGCACGTTTACCGTTCTTTAGAGAGCCATAAACATGCAGGGATTGTATGCCACACTCTGTAATGCCGCAGCCATGTTGGTTGTGGCATTACAGTGATTGGCTGGCCACACAGCATCATCAGGTCTATAGTAGACCGGGCACTGCTACGCTCGTCACAGTAACGTCCGGAATCTGGCAGTGTAGGGAGAGTTGCTGCTGAGCTATGGAGAGATTTCCTTGCTTTGTACTTAGTGTGGGTGTACCATATATAATACACATATCCATTTCAACTAACAGCCCGTCTGAAGACTAATAAAGCTGCATAGATATCAGTGGTAGGCGGGCAGGCAGTGTATGTGGCAGACTGCAGTGCATATAGCAAGAGGGTCCATTGCAGTTCTGTCTGCTGCTGCTATTACAGATATTTGTAGAAAATAGCCCTGATTATTTGCTGAAAAAAGCAATCCAGAGAAAACCGATTTTTAGCTCCATTTGGTTGCTGGCACAGCAGAATACAGCCAGATCCTTTCCATACTACAGCACTAAAAATCCAGCTATTTTAAACAGTGGTTTGTCTGTCACGCGGACATAAGTGCACCCAAAATTCTGCCATTTATGACCTACATTTATATTTTGTTGCCATGTCTTAGTGCAGTTATTAAATCTCCAACACTGTAGAGACACCATCACTTGTTTCTCAACGCAGTGATCCAGAACACTTCCCCCATCCCTTATGGGAAATATGCAAATGCATGTAGAAAAGCCGCGGAGACAACATCACGTGTTTCTCAACGCAAGCAATAAATAGCCAGGTCTTTCACCGGGAAGGAACAACCACGGGAAGGGCAGCATCCAAAAAGGAAAACCACCTATGCCAAAACATAGTATCCATCCACAGACAGCTGTTTCGGGGTATTTGCCCCTCATCAGTGTGGAGTAGGAAACTGGCTATTAGGAGCAGTGCCTAGTAAAAGGGCTATAAACATAAGAATGAATGACCTCGGGGAGATCAAAACATCCCACACCACGGAGACAACTGAAAATGCTCACAGGCTGAATCTTATAAAAATGAACAAGGGCTGGATTGGGCAAGACTTCTCAACACCACCGAATGAAAGCAGTGTAAAATAAACTCAAATCCAGTATATTTTATTGTGAGATCTATTCCCATGCACCTCTTCACACCAACACATGGGTATACTCTTCCTGATTTTATCTATTTGCTCTTGTCGTCATCCTTCTCCTCATCCTCATCTTCCACCACCATATTATGTTCATGAATACCTCCCAGGGGTAAACATTTTCAGCCCATACACTTAGTGCAAGTGCATTACAAGTATAGGAGACCAGCACCTTTCTAATGGGAACATTTTTTATGAGACCCTCCACATCTCTTCCAAGGGGCATTGGAGTGCCTCCAAATTATTGGAAGCCCTTGCATTCACTGCATAGGCAAACACTATAGGAGACCCACTTTCTAATAATGGGATCATTGTTTTCAGGAGACCCTCCTGTATGTTTCTTCAAAGGGGTATTAGGGTTCATCTAAATTTTGGGCTTACCTTGTGTAATAGTATGCAGGTACTGAGTATGTCACCACGGAACAGACAGACCAACAGTTGAGGGGTTTACTAACAGGAATCAGGTTCTCCTCGCAGGAAGGAAGCAATGGAAAATAACTAGCAAAAAAAACAGTGCAAAAATATGGGAGTCAAACAATGTAACAGAAGTAAGCAAGATTAGTTGAGAAAAGAACACTTATCAGTCTGATGAGGACTTGCTTGAAGGGTTGTCTTCTCCAATGTATGCGCCGAGAAACAGCGGCACTTGTCATCCCTGTTGTCCGTGGGCTGAGTAGTCTCTAGGAGCCTGCCAACTCATATAGGCAGGGGCAGCACCGTCTGCCCAGGGGGCAACACTCGATTGACTGAGGCGCGAGCGACGACTTTGCCGAGTTCCTTTCCGTCGCTGTATGCTTCCCGGACCTGGGCAGTCCGTATCAGTTGTTGAAAGACCCTTCTCTGGGGGGTTTGGTCGCTCCATTGTTGCAGGAACTGTTCCAGGGACTCGTTCAAAACCAGGCTTCCGAGGTTTTTTAACACATTCATGCCCAGGGTTTTTAGCTACCTCTTCATCCACCACTACCACTCCTCTTCTCCCGAGGTCTTTTCTTCACACCTCTATGTTCATCCATACCACCCCTGCGACCGGGATGGGCAAGTGATTGGCCGCCCTAAGTTTGATCACAGGGCCCCATTCGGGCCGTAGCGCCTCTGAGACGGCGGAAATATCTCTCAGGCATGGTGGTCACTTGTGAGCCGGTGTCTATCAAGCACCACACTGCTCTTCCCTTGATTTCTGCCCAGACCAGAGGGCATGTGATAACAAGGCTGTGGGGACTTTTACTACTCCTCCTCTCTTCTTCAGGCTGTGAGCAGTGCCCCTCAAGCTCAGAGCTACCTAGTTTAAAGGAGGGTGCGGGGATGGTCGGCTCTGCCGGGGACACCATCGAGCAATGTGGCTGGATTCTCCACAAGTGTAGCATGTAAGAGGGCTTCTCCTCCTGGTAGTTTCACGTTCCTTTCCGGGGGCAGCTTCTCTGTCTCGCACCAGAGGGCCGGGCCCTTCTGTCAGAGTTCTTCTGGAGGCCGCCATTTCATCACGGACCTGACTAATCTCCTTCCTCAGGTCCTCCACCCACTGGGGGATATTGTCTGCGGTGGTGGTTACCTCCCTACTCTGCACCCTTCCCACCAGCCCCGTCACTCCCTGTTCTTGTTCTCGCACACGCGCCTCACTGCCAACCTCAGAGAAAGTCATGTCAGGCTTTACTCGCATGCGCTCTTGCAGTGCCTGTTTCATCATTGCATCACGCAGTCCCGTTATCAGCTGATCTCTGAGCATCACATCAACTGACCCAACCCCTACACCGTCCTTTCGTCTGATAGCAGTCTGAAGCTCTTGTAGGGTGTTCATGAATTGGGTCATGGTCTCCCCCTCCCATTCTACCTGGTGAAACAGTCGCATGCAAAGTTCCCCTATGTCAGTTGGGTCGCCAAGTGTCTCCTCAAGTATGCGCAGCACTTTGTCCAGGGTATCTCTCTCCCAGGGTGACCTATGCATGACAGAATCCCGCACCTCCCCCTCCAGGGCCATCAATGCAATTTCTGCCTCCAGGGCTGGTGTCATGGGATGTATCAGCATCATTCCCCGGATACGCTCCATCCAACTCCACAGCATTACATTGCTCCCAGTGAACCTTGGGAAATTATTCAACATGGCTCCCAGGGAAATGATAGACCTGGGAACTTCCCCAGCTGCTTGGTCTGCCCTGTCCGCGCTACCGTGTGACATCCTGCCGACTACACCAAATGTAATAGTATGCAGGTACTGAGTATGTCACCACAGAACAGAAAGACCAACAGTTGAGGCGTTTAATAACAGGAATCAGGTTCTCCTCGCAGGGAGGAAGCAATGGAAAATAACTAGCAATAAAACAGAGCAAAAATATGGCAGTCAAACAATGTAACAGAAGTAAGCAAGATTTCTTGAGCAAAGATCACTTATCAGTCTGATGAGGACTTGCTTGAAGGGTCGTCTTCTCCAACGTAGGTGCCGAGAAACAGCGGCACTTGTCGTCCCTCTGTTGTCCGTGGGCTGAGTAGTCTCTAGGAGCCCGCTGCCTGGGGTTTCGGGAGTTAATGTGATATGCACAGGCTCTGAGTCTTTCGCTTTTACAGCACAGCCAGGAATCAGGGGCTCTGCACTGTTAAGTCTCTCACCAGGAATCACAGTCTCTGTACTGATACCGCGGGTACCAGTGGGTCACAGTCTCTGCATGGGCCAATGTCTCTACACGGGTCTCAAAGCACCCCTCTCCAGTCACTGAAGAGTCCGCTTTCATGTACTCACAGGATGCAGTCTTTCTGGGCAATCTCCCTGTATTTGTCCTCTGACCGGGAGCTCTCTGTTATGAACTGGTGATTCAGAAACACAATAGACCTGGTTGTTAAGAGCACACAAGTGACCTGATAGTTACAAATAACATAGGACAAGCTCTGAGACGTGGGAACTCTGCTGACCGCAATCCCTAATCCTATCATACCACACTAAAGGTAGCCGTGGAGCGCTCCTGACAAAACCTAGGCACCTCGGGCACAGCCTGAGAAACTAGCTAGCCTGAAGATAGAAAAATAAGCCTACCTTGCCTCAGAGAAATTCCCCAAAGGAAAAGGCAGCCCCCCACATATAATGACTGTGAGTTAAGATGAAAATACAAACACAGAGATGAAATAGATTTTAGCAAAGTGAGGCCCGACTTACTGAATAGACCGAGGATAGGAAAGATAGCTTTGCGGTCAGCACAAAAACCTACAAACAACCACGCAGAGGGGGCAAAAAGACCCTCCGCACCGACTAACGGTACGGAGGTGCTCCCTCTGCGTCTCAGAGCTTCCAGCAAGCAAGAAAAACCAATATAGCAAGCTGGACAGAAAAAATAGCAAACGAATGTAACACAAGCAGAACTTAGCTTATGCAGGGCAGACAGGCCACAAGAACGATCCAGGAGAGAGCACGACCAATACTGGAACATTGACTGGAGGCCAGGAACAAAGAACTAGGTGGAGTTAAATAGAGCAGCACCTAACGACTTAACCTCGTCACCTAAGAAAGGAAACTCAGAAGCCGCAGCCCCACTCACATCCACCAGAGGAAGCTCATAGACAGAACCAGCCGAAGTACCACTCATGACCACAGGAGGGAGCTTGACCACAGAATTCACAACAGTACCCCCCCCCTTGAGGAGGGGTCACCGAACCCTCACCAGAGCCCCCAGGCCGACCAGGATGAGCCAAATGAAAGGCACGAACCAGATCGGCGGCATGAACATCAGAGGCAAAGACCCAGGAATTATCTTCCTGACCATAACCCTTCCACTTAACCAGGTACTGAAGTTTCCGTCTCGAAATACGAGAATCCAAAATCTTCTCCACTATATACTCCAACTCCCCCTCAACCAACACCGGGGCGGGAGGATCAACGGATGGAACCACAGGTGTCACGTATCTCCGCAACAATGACCTATGGAATACGTTATGGATGGAAAAAGAAGCTGGAAGGGTCAAACGAAAAGACACAGTGTTAGGACTGGCGGAACGCACCCAGAAAGATGATATAGATGCGTTCGCAGTCCGAGGTCCACCGTGCAGGTGAAAACCCGCTGCTAGTAAATTGCAGACTATATGGCAGTACACTAAAGTAAACACACGTGGGTTCAACCTCACCCAGTGTGAAGGAAGCAATCCTGTTGCGTCACAGGACCGCGGTACCGCACCTAAAGCGCGAGCAAGCAGTCAGCGTACTTAACCCCAACTGGGATTGAAGTCCGATTAGACCCTTGCTGGCACTACACCGCAACTGGGTGTGTAAGGAAACTAATTAGAAATATATAAATGCACAGGAGTGCGAGCAATGCCGCACTGACAGACGCCACCAACCACACAGGCTTGTGTATGGAAAGCGCTAGGCAAGCGCACGGCGCCGTACAGGCGAACACAGCAAGAGGACGCTGTAATGTGTGTATCGTGCAGATGGTTAGTCGGGCGCTAGATAGCTACCAACATCCGCGAGCAGACAACAACTCTAGGGAGGGATATTTAGGAGCTTTCATCCATCGACATACATCCATCTACACACACACATATATAATTATGAGACAATACTAGCGCATGGCCGTGCGGTCATGCGCAGTTTATATAGTTGCAGCACAGGAAGTGGCTACAGAACTTTTGCCCTTCCAAGACCTGCCAAGAGGACCAATGGGATGTGCCGCAGAGCCTGAGCACCTGACCCTTGATCTCCAACGGGAGATCTTGCCCTGGGCATGCTCAGTATGTGCAGACAAGGACTTAGTCCCAGAGAAGTCTGCTTGCTGCTGACCAGTACTGGCTTTAATGGCAGAAGCTGGAGAAGCAGCAGTAACTCTTAGAACAGAGTGAGATTGAGCAAGACGCTGGGACTGACGTCTTTGCTGAGCAGACTCCACTGCGGCTGGAACAGAATGGGAGACCGCAGTGGAGATGGCTCGAGATTCCCCCTGTGCAGAAGCGGGAACTCGACCTCTAACACACAGGATTAAGAACCTCAGAAATCCTATACGGACCAATGAAACGAGGCTTAAACTTAGGAGAGGAAACTTTCATAGGAATATAACGAGATGACAACCAAACCAAATCCCCAACACGAAGTCGGGGACCCACACAGCGCCTGCGGTAAGCGAAACGTTGAGCCTTATCCTGAGACAATGTCAAAATGTCCACCACATGAGTCCAAATCTGCTGCAACCTATCCACCACAGTATCCACACCAGGACAGTCAGAAGACTCAACCTGCCCTGAAGAGAAACGAGGATGGAAACCAGAATTGCAGAAAAACGGTGAAACCAAAGTAGCCGAGCTGGCCCGATTATTAAGGGCGAACTCAGCCAAAGGCAAAAAGGACACCCAATCATCCTGATCGGCAGAAACAAAACATCTCAGATATGTTTCCAAGGTCTGATTGGTTCGTTCAGTCTGGCCATTTGTCTGAGGATGGAAAGCCGAGGAAAAAGACAAATCAATGCCCATCCTAGCACAAAAGGCTCGCCAAAACCTCGAAACAAACTGGGAACCTCTGTCAGAAACGATGTTTTCCGGAATGCCATGTAAACGAACCACATGCTGGAAGAACAATGGCACCAAATCAGAGGAGGAAGGCAATTTAGACAAGGGTACCAAATGGACCATCTTAGAGAAGCGATCACAAACAACCCAAATGACCGACATTTTTTGAGAGACGGGGAGATCCGAAATAAAATCCATAGAGATATGTGTCCAGGGCCTCTTCGGGACTGGCAAGAGCAAAAGCAACCCACTGGCACGAGAACAGCAGGGCTTAGCCCGAGCACAAATCCCACAGGACTGCACAAACGAACGCACATCCCGCGACAGAGACGGCCACCAAAAGGATCTAGCCACCAAATCTCTGGTACCAAAGATTCCAGGATGACCAGCCAACACCGAACAATGAACCTCAGAGATAACTCTACTCGTCCATTTATCAGGGACAAACAGTTTCTCCGCTGGGCAACGGTCAGGTCTATTAGCCTGAAATTTTTGCAGCACCCGCCGCAAATCAGGGGAGATGGCAGACAAAATTACCCCCTCTTTGAGGATACCCGCCGGCTCAGACAAACCTGGAGAGTCGGGCACAAAACTCCTAGACAGGGCATCCGCCTTCACATTTTTAGAGCCCGGAAGGTACGAAACCACAAAGTCAAAATGGGAGAAAAACAGCGACCAACGAGCCTGTCTAGGATTCAACCGTTTGGCAGACTCGAGATAAGTCAAGTTCTTGTGATCAGTCAAGACCACCACGCGATGCTTAGCTCCTTCAAGCCAATGACGCCACTCCTCGAATGCCCACTTCATGGCCAGCAACTCTCGATTGCCAACATCATAATTACGCTCAGCAGGCGAAAACTTCCTGGAAAAGAAGGCGCATGGTTTCATCACCGAGCCATTAGAACTTCTTTGTGACAAAACAGCCAATCCAATCTCAGAAGCATCAACCTCGACCTGGAACGGGAGCGAAACATCTGGTTGGCACAACACAGGGGCAGAAGAAAAACGACGCTTCAACTCTTGAAAGGCTTCCACAGCAGCAGAAGACCAATTGACCACATCAGCACCCTTCTTGGTTAAATCAGTCAACGGTTTAGCAATACTAGAAAAACTATTGATGAAGCGACGATAAAAATTAGCAAAACCCAGGAACTTTTGCAGACTCTTCAGAGATGTCGGCTGAGTCCAATCATAAATGGCCTGAACTTTAACAGGGTCCATCTCGATAGTAGAAGGGGAAAAAATGAAACCCAAAAATGAAACCTTCTGAACACCAAAGAGACACTTTGACCCCTTCACAAACAAAGAATTCGCACGCAGGACCTGGACCACCATTCTGACCTGCTTCACGTGAGACTCCCAATCATCCGAGAAGATCAAAATATCATCCAAGTATACAATCAGGAATTTATCCAGGTACTCTCGGAAGATGTCATGCATAAAGGACTGAAACACTGATGGAGCATTAGAAAGCCCGAATGGCATAACCAGGTACTCAAAATGGCCCTCGGGCGTATTAAATGCTGTTTTCCATTCATCGCCCTGTTTAATACGCACAAGATTATACGCACCACGAAGATCTATCTTGGTGAACCAACTAGCCCCCTTAATCCGAGCAAACAAATCAGACAGCAGCGGCAAGGGGTACTGAAATTTGACCGTGATTTTATTTAGAAGGCGGTAATCAATACAAGGTCTCAGCGAACCATCCTTCTTGGCCACAAAAAAGAACCCTGCTCCCAATGGCGACGATGACGGGCGAATATGACCCTTCTCCAAGGATTCCTTTACGTAACTCCGCATACCGGCGTGCTCAGGCACAGACAAATTAAACAGTCGACCTTTAGGAAACTTACTACCAGGAATCAAATTGATAGCACAATCACAATCCCTATGCGGAGGTAGGGCACTGGACTTGGGCTCATCAAATACATCCCGGTAATCCGACAAGAACTCTGGGACCTCAAAAGGGGTGGATGATGAAATAGACAGAAATGGAACATCACCATGTACCCCCTGACAACCCCAACTGGACACAGACATTGATATCCAATCCAATACTGGGTTATAGACTTGTAGCCATGGCAACCCCAACACGACCACATCATGCAGATTATGCAACACCAAAAAGCGAATATCCTCCTGATGCGCAGGAGCCATGCACATGGTCAGCTGGGTCCAATACTGAGGCTTATTCTTGGCCAAAGGCGTTGCATCAATTCCTCTCAATGGAATAGGATACTGCAAGGGCTCCAAGAAAAACCCACAGCGCCTAGCATACTCCAAGTCCATCAAATTCAGGGCAGCGCCTGAATCCACAAATGCCATGACAGAATAGGATGACAAAGAGCAGATCAAAGTAACGGACAAAAGAAATTTCGACTGTACCGTACCAATGGTGGCAAACCTAGCGAACTGCTTAGTGCGCTTAGGACAATCGGAGATAGCATGAGTGGAATCACCACAGTAAAAACACAGCCCATTCTGACGTCTGTGTTCTTTCCGTTCAGCTCTGGTCAAAGTCATATCGCACTGCATAGGCTCAGGTCCATGCTCAGATAATACCGCCAAATGGTGCACAGTTTTACGCTCACGCAAGCGTCGACCGATCTGAATGGCCAAAGACATAGACTCATTCAGACCAGCAGGCATAGGAAATCCCACCATGACATCCTTAAGGGCTTCAGAGAGACCTTTTCTGAAAATTGCTGCCAGCGCACATTCATTCCATTGAGTGAGCACAGACCACTTCCTAAACTTCTGACAATATATCTCTACCTCATCCTGACCCTGACACAGAGCCAGCAAATTTTTCTCTGCCTGATCCACTGAATTAGGTTCATCATAAAGCAATCCGAGCGCCAGAAAAAACGCATCAATATTACATAATGCAGGATCTCCTGGCGCAAGGGAAAATGCCCAGTCTTGAGGGTCGCCACGTAATAAAGAAATAATGATCTTAACTTGTTGTACTGGGTCACCAGAGGAACGGGGTTTCAAAGCAAGAAACAGTTTGCAATTATTTTTGAAATTCAGAAACTTAGCTCTTTCTCCAGAAAATAACTCAGGAATAGGAATTCTAGGTTCTAACATAGATTTCTGAACCATAATGTCTTGAATTTTTTGTACTCTTGCAGTGAGATTATCCACACAAGAAGACAGACCTTTAATGTCCATCACTACACCTGTGTCCTGAACCACCCAAATGTCTAGGGGAAAAGAAAGACAAAACACAGTGCAAAGAAAAAAAAATGGTCTCAGAACTTCTCTTTTCCCTCTATTGAAAAGCATTAGTACTTTGGGCCTCCAGTACTGTTATGAACTGGTGATTCAGAAACACAATAGACCTGGTTGTTAAGAGCACACAAGTGACCTGATAGTTACAAATAACATAGGACAAACTCTGAGACGTGGGAACTCTGCTGACCGCAATCCCTAATCCTATCATACCACACTAAAGGTAGCCGTGGAGCGCTCCTGACAAAACCTAGGCGCCTCGGGCACAGCCTGAGAAACTAGCTAGCCTGAAGATAGAAAAATAAGCCTACCTTGCCTCAGAGAAATTCCCCAAAGGAAAAGGCAGCCCCCCACATATAATGACTGTGAGTTAAGATGAAAATACAAACACAGAGATGAAATAGATTTTAGCAAAGTGAGGCCCGACTTACTGAATAGACCGAGGATAGGAAAGATAGCTTTGCGGTCAGCACAAAAACCTACAAACAACCACGCAGAGGGGGCAAAAAGACCCTCCGCACCGACTAACGGTACGGAGGTGCTCCCTCTGCGTCTCAGAGCCTCCAGCAAGCAAGAAAAACCAATATAGCAAGCTGGACAGAAAAAATAGCAAACGAATGTAACACAAGCAGAACTTAGCTTATGCAGGGCAGACAGGCCACAAGAACGATCCAGGAGAGAGCACGACCAATACTGGAACATTGACTGGAGGCCAGGAACAAAGAACTAGGTGGAGTTAAATAGAGCAGCACCTAACGACTTAACCTCGTCACCTAAGAAAGGAAACTCAGAAGCCGCAGCCCCACTCACATCCACCAGAGGAAGCTCATAGACAGAACCAGCCGAAGTACCACTCATGACCACAGGAGGGAGCTTGACCACAGAATTCACAACAGCTCTCTCTCTCTCCCGGAGCGCAGCTGCACCCTGCTCTGACCGCTACTCACGCTGCTCAGTGCCTTGCGCGCGTGACTTTCCCGCTCTCTGCCTGGCTTCCTTCCTGTCCCAGTCTCTAAGTCTGCCCCCTGGGGAACCTGCAGCACAGCTCAATGGTTCCAGCCGAGAAGGTAACCGCCCCAAGACTCTTCTTGTGTTTCACCTCCTTACACTTGCATTCACTGCATAGGCAAACAGCATGGGAGACCCACTTCCTAATAATGGGAACATTGTTTTCAGGATGCCCTCCTGTACCTCTCCTCAAAGGGATATTGGGGTGCATCTAAATTTTGGGCAGACAGGGACGTGTTCGACGAACTGTTCGTCGAACGTTCGACGAACACTGTCGAACCCCATTGAAACCAATGGCAGGCAAACACAAACACATACAAACACATGGAAACGCATAAAAAACACCTTAAAAGGTGTCCAAAAGCTGACAAACTGCTCAGAAGACACAACAAACACATTGAAAAGTCACAACTACATATAGTCATGTGAAAAGAAATGAGGTGGAGGAGTAAAAGGAGGAGGAGACACAGATATAGGCATGTCATGCCTTTCTAAAATCAAGAAAGGCTGGAGTAAAAATCTAAACTCACTCTACCAACACCCAGGTGTCTTGACAAAAAAGTAAAAAAAGAAATATCTTTGGGTAGAATGGCGGCGGGTCCATTCAGAACACTTTCCTTAGAAGACGTAGTGGTACCCCCGTTGGGAGTTGTGCCAAAAAATGAACCCAATACATTCAGACTAATCCACCATTTGTTATATCCATGGGGCAGGTCAGTAAACAACAACATCGACGCGGAACCAAGTACAGTACTATGTACTGTACATCCTTTGACGAAGCAATCAGGTGGGTCAAGAAGTTGGGATGGGGCACCTTAATGGCCAAAACAGACATTGAGGGGTGTCACGATATGGTATGAAATATCATATAAGTAGTTTCTCTTGCTAGCCTGCGTGGGCTAAGCCCCCCTTCTTGGAGTGATGCTGCAACAGTTTGTAGCTTCAAATTCCTGACTTTCAACTCCCAAATCCCCCATCACCCCTTGCCAAAGGTATTTACGATCGGCATTTCCTGCCGTGTAAGCTCTAACTGGACTAGAAACTTCTAGAAATTCATGAAAGTTCTTTGTTCTGTTTTTGTAAGATATTATGCAAACCGTTTTCATTAAGAACACGAAAATATATATTCTTACTCTCCCTCGGTGGATCTGCCCATCCCTCTAAACACGAGCTTCTAACTCCATCTGGTAAAGAAGTAGGGATTTCTCTGTAAATATGTATCCCAGATAGGACATATTTGATCTCATTAGAATGCCCACGTTAATCCGAGATGAATGCTGGGTTTGTTATAACTATGACATGTTTTGTAGCAAAGTTATAGAAAGTAGATAAATTTAAGATTGACGGTCTCAGAATGTAGAGAGAGGAGGGTCTGGATAAGCCAGCCTTTCTATGATGTCACTAGCTGCAGGTTTTAAGTTTGTGGCAGGCTCTCAGCAGGCATGTCATCTTGATTT
This sequence comes from Ranitomeya imitator, assembly GCF_032444005.1. NCBI lineage: Eukaryota > Metazoa > Chordata > Amphibia > Anura > Dendrobatidae > Ranitomeya > Ranitomeya imitator. Next base: position 663,829,397 of record NC_091286.1, read on the forward strand.
CTTGTCTTCTCCTGGATAGCCCTGAGCACGTCCAATGAACTGGGACGTATGGTTGCCTGCAAAGCAATGAACTGAGAACATGTGAGTTGTACCTTTTCTTATTTAATCCCTGTTTATTTTATAATTACCTTTGTACATTTTCAATTGTCTCATTTTGTAACATCTTTGTAAAATATTTTGATAAAGCACTGCCTAAATTTGTGGGGTATATTATTTCATGCCAGTTCTTTCTCCATGCTATAAAATCGTCCCCTAAGTCTTCTGAAGGGAAATACGCTACTGTGTTGGGTTAGCTTCGGACCCGTTTAATCGAAGATGGTGGCAGCGACCGTGTGCAGACTTTTGGGTGATGCTGTAGCGACTGCGGCGTTGATAATTATTGTTCCTTTCCTGCCTGAGTGGGAGTAGTTTACCGCGTCGCTGCAGCGTGCCCAATAGCCAGTACATAGCAGGCAGCCTGTCTGGCGACTAATTACCCAGGGTGCAGTACCTAATCTGACCTGAGAGTAAGGGGGGCGCCAGAGAGCTGCAAGTGTTAAGTGGAACTGTAAGCGGGATATACATAAATCCGTGCAGTTCGTGGTATATTGAAAAGCAGTGGGATACCTAAAATAAGCCCCTGTTGTAAACTAAGAGGTCAATAGCCTTGTGTGTGTTGTTTCATCACATTGTGGAGTGGAGGGATAACTAAGATAAGCCCCCCTGCACATGTGATAGCCATCTGTTGGCCTAAAGTCACCCCGACCCGTGACGTAGGGGTGACGGTCACGGTGTGAATCGTGACAAATTGGTGGCAGCGGTCAGGGGATTCCTGACAAATTGGTGGCAGCGGTCAGGGGATTCCTGACAAATTGGTGGCAAGGCGGTGGGATATTAGAGCATTAGTGATTTGGTTTGAGCAATTATTCCCCTCACTAAAAACTTGCAGAAGGTTCTTGCGAGGACTCTGCGCAAATAAGTTTGGAGAACGAACTCAGTGCTTATTAGTCTTGAGACAATTGTGTACTGGTAATTATCCCCTCCCTTTCTCTTCGTTTTTTTATCCTATCTTTTATTTGGCAACCATGGCTGCGAAAGGGGATGCCTGGTATGCCCAGCAGAAGAAGGACTTTCTTGCTGGGATATGCACGTGCCATGGCCTGAACCCCCAGGGTAAGACCAAGACTCAAATGGTCGCTGAACTGGTGCAATTTGAAGCAGACCAATCCAGGCCACAGAGCCCAGAGGCCGCAGAAGCCAGCACCAGCGAACATGGTGCTGCAGCAGAGGTCCAACCACTGAATGCCGGCCCAATAAGCAACCAGGGCGAATTGGACCCCCACCTGCAGGCAGCCTTGGGAGAGCTCCCCACTGATGACCATGATGGACGCCTACAGCTGATTCAGCAATACCGGCAGGAGGCTCGAGCCGAGCGGCAAGAGGAGCGGGAGTACCAGCTGAGGATGGCCCAACTGCAAATGCAGGGGTCGTCCCAGTACAGCCGTGAGCCCAGCAGCGCTCAGACACCGAAGCCCCAGCCTGAGAACTTTCCTGTGATGGAAAAGGATGGGGACTTGGACACTTTTCTGCGGGCCTTTAAGAAAGCCTGCAGACAGTACCGGCTGCCTACAGATGAATGGGCCCGATACCTGACACCAGGGCTGAGAGGCAAAGCTCTGGAGGCGTTTGCTGCCCTCCCGCAAGAACAAGATGGTGACTATGAGGCCATCAAGCAGGCTCTGATAGCCAAGTACCAGCTTACACCCGAGGTGTACCGTAGAAAGTTCTGGACCCTCCAACGTGGCCCACTTTGACCAGTGGACCCAAGGACTGTCAGTGACCACCTTTCCACAGCTGCGAGACCTGATGATCAAAGACCAGTTCTTTCATCTTTGCCCAGCTGAGGTGTGACAGTTCGTGATGGACAGAGAACCCAAAGACGTGACGAAAGCAGCGCAGATTGCCGATGCCTATGAGGCCAACCGTAGAGCGGAAGTGCGGAAGCCAGTCACCACCAGCTGGAGAGGGGGTAAGCCTGCAACTAACGCCAGTACCCCTGCCAGCCAGCACACCAGAGGTCCTGTCCCCGTAGCCAACAGCACCAGACCTACCACCGAATCTCGCAAGTGTTACCACTGCAATCAGACTGGTCATATCAGTCTCTCCTGTCCAGCCAAGCAGAATAACCCCTCATCCAAGGCCCCAGGGCCTAATGCAGCAGTTCTTTTGGTGGGTGGTGTGGCTGGGAGGGTGTGTGACAACGTACGGCACGTCACTGTGGGAGGCTATGTTGCTACAGGCCTCAAGGACACCGGGGCTGAACGAACCCTCATCCGACCCGAACTGGCGGCCCCTGAAGAAATCATTCCGGGGAAAACCCTAACTGTCACTGGGATTGGGGGCATCAGCTGTCCCTTACCGATGGCCCGGGTTTATATTGATTGGGGTGCCGGGAGCGGGGTGAAGGAAGTGGGGCTGTCTGACAATTTGCCCACTGATGTTTTGTTGGGGACTGATTTGGGGAGGTTGGTTGCACACTACGTCCCTGACACCCCTCCCCAATCTACTAATAAGGGTAACGTTAACCCTGATGATGATGATGATGACGGGAAATCGCATGTGTTACCTGACCATGCTTTATCTTGTAATGATGCATCTAATAACCATTTTTTTCCTAGGATTGATGGTGAAAATGTTGTACCTGTGCCAACTGAACCTGATAATGATTTTTCTGTGAAGGTTAATGTGTACATAGGTACAGGCGTGCCCAGCCACGTCGCTCTGCAGAGTGAGACGGCTGAGGAACCCCTAACAGGGGCAAGTGTCTACAGGAAATGGGGAGATGCATGGGAACCGTGAGGAAGGTGATGCCATGAAAGTGACCAGTGCCACCGTGGAAGGTAAATGGCCCATAAGTAGCACTGCCCCTGGAGTGTTGGGGGTGGATGGGGAGGTAGAGCCCATAGCAGTGCCGGCTGATGGGCCTGTAGAATCCCCCGGGGAGACAGCCTACATAGCTGCTGTCACCCGCAGTCAGAGTGCCCGGAATGCAAATAACTGTCTGCCTTCCGGACCCTCCTCAGTCATCACTGTGACTGAACCAGAGGTGGACCCAGAGCAGGTCCAAGAGGGTTCCCGTGGGGAAGGGACCCTGATGTCGCTTTTGGCTTCCCCTAGCCAGGAGTTTCAGGCCGCTCTGCACACAGATGCGAGCCTAGAGAGTTTGAGACAACTCGCTGGGACGCGCTTCCCCGAGACTGATAAAGAGAAGGTGTTCTGGGAACGAGGAAGGTTATACCGGGAGACAGTACCCGGAGAATCGCAAAAGGAGTGGTTGAGGGAAAGACAGCTGGTCGTCCCGCAGCAATTCCCGAGGTGAGTTGTTGCGGATTGCCCATGAGATCCCGCCAGCTGGACACTTGGGGATCAGCAAAACTAAGGCCCGGCTGTCTCAACACTTCTATTGGCCTAAGATGGGGACAGATGTGTCAAACTACTGCCGCTCCTGTATCACTTGTCAAAGAGTGGGGAAGGCGGGGCCTGCTCTTAAGGCTCCCCTGATCCCTTTGCCAGTGATAGAGGAGCCTTTCTAGAGGATCGCGGTGGACATTGTGGGCCCGCTGGCCGTCCCCAGCAGCTCTGGAAAGCGATATATTCTTACTGTGGTAGACTACGCTACCCGGTACCCAGAGGCAGTAGCTCTGTCGTCATCTAGGGCAGATAAGGTGGCGGATGCCCTGTTGGCCATATTTTCATGTGTAGGATTTCCCAGGGAAATGCTTACTGATCAAGGTACCCAATTTAAGTCTCGCCTAATGGAGGCTCTCTGTAAGAGAATGCAGGTGAAGCACCTGGTATCGAGTGCGTATCACCCACAGACCAATGGCTTGTGTGAACGCTTCAATGGTACCCTCAAACAGATGCTATGCATGCTGGTTGAGACACAAGGGTGTGACTGGGAGTGGTACCTCCCACATCTGCTGTTCGCTTACCGAGAGGTTCCACAGGCCTCAACGGGGTTCTCCCCCTTCGAGCTCCTGTACGGCAGGTGAGTCCGGGGACCCCTTGGGTTGGTAAGAGAATCCTGGGAAGAGGAGCTGAACCCTTCTGAAGTGTCCATAGTGGAGTATGTCATGCGCTTCCGTGACAAGATGCAGACCTTGACGCAGTTGGTGCATGACAACATGACGCAGGCTCAGGCTGACCAGAAGCACTGGTACGACCAGAACGCCTGAGAGCGGACCTACCACGTGGGTCAAAAGGTGTGGGTGCTGGTCTCCGTACCAACGGATAAGCTTCAGGCAGCCTGGGAGGGCCAGTACGTCGTCCACTAACAGCTCAACCCGGTCACTTACGTGGTCATGCTTGACCACGCTCGGGGTAAGCGAAAGGCCTTTCACGTCAACATGATGAAGGCTCATCACGAACGTGAACCTTTCGTCCTACCGGTCTGCAGCTTGCCCGAAGACGGGGAGGAAGACACCCTCCTGGACATGCTGGCCCAAGCCAAGGCCAATGGGTCCATCGAGGATGTGGAGGTAAGTGCCTCGTTATCTGCACCCCAGCGGTTGCAGTTGTAAACCACACTGGAACCCTTCCGGGTCGTGTTCTCCAACCGACCTGGGAGGACTAAGTTAGCAGTCCACGAGGTGGACACCGGGAATCACGCCCCACTACGGCGAACACCCTATCGAATCTCTGACCAGGTGCAGCAGATTATGTGCCAAGAGATCGATGAGATGTTACAGCTGGGGGTGATTCGACGGTCAAAGAGCGCGTGGGCCTCACCTGTAGTTCTCGTGCCAAAGAAAGACCAGACCACCCGGTTCTGCGTGGACTACAGGGGGCTCAACGCCATCACAGCCTCTGACACGCACCCAATGCCGCGCATCGAGGAGCTGCTGGATAAGTTAGCTGGCGCAGATTACCTAACAATAATGGATCTGAGTGGAGGATACTGGCAGATTCCCCTGAGCCCCGAGGCGCAGGAGAAGTCCGCCTTTATCACGCCCTTCGGACTGTACGAGTCCACGGTCATGCCCTTCGGCATGAAGAATGCCCCATGCCACTTTCCAGCGGATGGTCAATCTCCTGCTTCAGGGACTGGAGAAGTACGCCGTGATGTACTTGGATGACATTGACATCTTCAGTTCCTCCTGGAAGGAAAACCTGCAGCATCTCGAGGAGGTGCTCAGGTGAATTCACCGAGCTGGACTGACTATCAAGCTGGGAAAGTGCCAGATGGGCATGAGGGAGGTCCACTACCTGAGCCACCGGGTAGGCGGAGGCACCCTAAAGCCAGAGCCTGACAAAGTGGGAGTGATCATGAACTGGCCCACTCCTGTGACCAAGAAACAGGTGATGTCCTTCTTGGGCACTGCAGGGTACTATAGGCGCTTCGTACAGCACTATAGTAGCCTGGCAAAATCTTTGATGGACCTCACCAGGAAGAAACCACCCAAAATTGTCAACTGGACAGATGGCGGTGAGGGGGCCTTCCAGGCGTTGAAAACCACACTGTGCAATGCCCCTGTGTTGAAAGCAGTCGACAGCAGTCGACCGTTCTTTGTGCAGACCGACGCCAGCGAGTTTGGCCTTGGTGCTGTGCTCAGCCAGGTTGACTCGGAGGACCAAGAGCACCCCGTGTTATACCTGAGCCGGAAACTTTTGCCGAGGGAAGTGGCCTACTCCACCATCGAGAAGGAGTGCCTGGCCATAGTCTGGGCCCTGCAGCGCTTGCAGCCCTACTTGTACGGTCGCCCCTTCACTGAGGTGACCGACCACGACCCTCTGCACTGGCTAAATGCCATGTCTGGAACCAACGGCAGGTTGCTACGCTGGAGCCTTGCCCTTCAGCAGTTTGACTTCACCATTGAACACAAAACGGGCAAAGAGCATGGGAATGCAGATGGACTGTCCCGCCAGGGTGAACCTACTGGGGTGCTCATGGAGGCATACCGTGGGGTTCTACCTCCCAAGCGCACATCAAAAGGGGGAGGTGTCACGATATGGTATGAAATATCATATAATTAGTTTCTCTTGCTAGCCTGCGTGGGCTAAGCCCCCCTTCTTGGAGTGATGCTGCAACAGTTTGTAGCTTCAAATTCCTGACTTTCAACTCCCAAATCCCCCATCACCCCTCGCCAAAGGTATTTACGACCGGCATTTCCTGCCGTGTAAGCTCTAACTGGACTAGAAACTTCTAGAAATTCATGAAAGTTCTTTGTTCTGTTTTTGTAAGATATTATGCAAACCAATTTCGTTAAGAACACGAAAATATATATTCTTACTCTCCCTCGGTGAATCTGCCCATCCCTCTAAACACGAGCTTCTAACTCCATCTGGTAAAGAAGTAGGGATTTCTCTGTAAATATGTATCCCAGATAGGACATATTTGATCTCATTAGAATGCCCACGTTAATCCGAGATGAATGCTGGGTTTGTTATAACTATGACATGTTTTGTAGCAAAGTTATAGAAAGTAGATAAATTTAAGATTGAAGTACTCAGAATGTAGAGAGAGGAGGGTTTGGATAAGCCAGCCTTTCTGTGATGTCACTAGCTGCAGGTTTTAAGTTTGTGGCAGGCTCTCAGCAGGCAGGTCTTCTTGATTTCTTGTCTTCTCTTGGAGAGCCCTGAGCACGTCCAATGAACTGAGACGTATGGTTGCCTGCAAAGCAATGAACTGAGAACATGTGAGTTGTACCTTTTCTTATTTAATCCCTGTTTATTTTATAATTACCCATGTAAATTTTCAATTGTCTCATTTTGTAACATCTTTGTAAAATATTTTGATAAAGCACTGCCTAAATTTGTGGGGTATATTATTTCATGCCAGTTCTTTCTCCATGCTCTAAAAACGTCCCCTAAGTCTTCTGAAGGGAAATACGCTACTGTGTTGGGTTAGCTTCCGACCCGTTTAATCGAAGCTGGTGGCAGCGATAGTGTGCAGACTTTTGGGTGATGCTGTAGCGACTGCGGCGTTGATAATTATTGTTCCTGCCTGAGTGGGAGTAGTTTATTGCATCGCTGCAGCGTGCCCAATAGCCAGTACATAGCAGGCAGCCTGTCTGGCGACTAATTACCCAGGGTGCAGTACCTAATCTGACCTGAGAGTAAAGGGGGCGCCAGAGAGCTGCAAGTGTTAAGTGGAACTGTAAGCGGGATATACCTAAATACCTGCAGTTCGTGGTATATTGAAAAGCAGTGGGATACCTAAAATAAGCCCCTGCTGTAAACTAAGAGGTCAATAGCCTTGTGTGTGTTGTTTCATCACATTGTGGAGTGGAGGGATAACTAAGATAAGCCCCCCTGCACATGTGATAGCCGTCTGTTGGCCTAAAGTCACCCCGACCCGTGACGTAGGGGTGACGGTCATGGTGTGAATCGTGACAAATTGGTGGCAGCGGTCAGGGGATTCCTGACAAATTGGTGGCAGCGGTCAGGGGATTCCTGACAAGGGGGCGTTCCGGTTACTACCTGTGCCTCCGAATAGTGTCATCCCATTGAGCTGCTTCTGTGAAGGAGCATACTACATTGATCGCTGTTTGCCCATGGGGTGCTCCATATCCTGCTCACTATTAGTTGCTTCCTCGAATGTGTCGTCATGGACGTTTGTAAGGCGGCACATAACCATTACCTCGACGACTTCTTATGCCTGTGCCCAAAAGATTCACCATAGTGTGAAAACACGCGGTAGTCCACCTGTGAAAAGGAGAGAGCTGGAGGGAGAGTGGACACCCCAGAGCCGAGGGGTTAGATTGAGAAAGAAAGAAGGTGGTGTAGCTTGCTTCATGGGTGGGGTACTCTGCTGAGTAGCAGAAATTGCTACTAGGCCCAAAAGGATTTCCTGGGCCAAATTCCATTAAAAAATAGTACTTAGGTAAACAGGCGGTGTAGCTTGCTTCATGGGTGGTGTACACTGCTTAGTTGCACCAAATTCTACTAGGCCCAAAATGATTACCTGGGCTAGATGCCATTAAAAAATAGTACTTAGGTAAACAGGCGGTGTAGCTTGCTTCATGGGTGAAGTATGCTGCTGAGTAGCACCAAATTCTATTAGGTCCAAAAAGATTTCCTGGGCTAGATGCCGTTACAAAATAGTAGTTAGGTAAACAGGCGGTGTAGCTTGCTTCATGGGTGGGGTACTCTGCTGAGTAGCACAAAATGCTAATAGGTACAAAACGATTTCCTGGGCTAGATGCAGTTAAAAATTAGTAATTAGATTAACAGGCGGTGTAGCGTGCTTCATGGGTGGGGTACGCTGCTGAGTATCTCTAAATTCTACTAGGCCCAAAAGTATTTCCTGAGCTAGATGCCATTAAAAAATAGTACTTAGGTAAACAGGTGGTGTAGCTTGCTTCATGGGTGGGGTACGCTGCTGAGTAGCACCAAATTCTACTAGGCCCAAAAGGATTTCCTGGGCTAGATGCCGTTACAAAACAGTAGTTAGGTAAACAGGCGGTGTAGCTTGCTTCATGGGTGGGGTACGCTGCTGAGTTGCACCAAATTCAACTAGGCCAAAAAGCATTTCCTGATCTAGATGCCGTTAAAAAATAGTACTTATGTAAACAGGCGGTGCAGCTTGCTTCATGGGTGGGGTACTCTGCTGAGCAGCACAAAATGCTATTAGGTACAAAACGATTTCCTGGGCAAGATGCAGTTAAAAATTACTAATTAGATCAACAGGCGGTGTAGCGTGCTTCATGGGTGGGGTACGCTGCTGAGTATCTCTAAATTCTACTAGGCCCAAAAGGATTTCCTGGGCTAGATGCCGATACAAAATAGCAGTTAGGTAAACAGGTTTTGTAGCTTGCATCATGGGTGGGGTACGTTGCTGAGTAGCACCGAATTTTACTAGGCCCAAAAGGATGTCATGGGCTAGATGCCATTACAAAACAGTAGTTAGGTAAACAGGCGGTGTAGCTTGCTTCATGGGTGGGGTACGCTGCTGAGTTGCACCAAATTCTACTAGGCCCAAAAGGATTTCCTGGGCTAGATGCCGTTAAAAAATAGTAGTTAGGTAAACAGGCGGTGTAGCTTGCTTCATGGGTGAAGTACGCTGCTGAATTGCACCAAATTCTACTAGGCCCAAAAGGATTTCCTGGGCTAGATGCCGTTAAAAATAGTACTTAGGTAAACAGGCGGTGGGTGGCTGGGCTACTCTGCTGACTAGCAGACACTGAAGCTTTGGAGCAGACCTCTGAATCCCAGGCCATAGTATGAGAAAACAACTCTGCAGACAACCTCACCCACCTGGAATTGACGATGGCCACGTCATGTAAAACTCAGCAAGGGGACTAAATAAGAGTCTCCATTTTTTCCAAAAATTCGGCCACAGACACCACTTAAGTGGCATCAATTCACCAGTGTTTTTAAAAACGGTTGGTGAGGTGATTTTCAAAAATCATCAAGCTTTTAGTCTCCCCAAGATGACACAGGGGTTGAAAAGTCCTTGTGGATCCAGGATTTGTTCATCTTGATGAACGTTAGTCTGTCTACATTGGCACTGGACAACCGCGTGCGCTTATCTGTCAGCACACCACCAGCAGCGCTGAACACATGTTCAGAGAGAACGCTGGCTGCGGGGCACGACAAGATCTCCAAGGCGTGAGTGATGAGCTCAGGCCATTTTTCAAGATTGGAAGCCCAAAATGAGCAAGGGTCCAGTTCCACAGTCATGGCATCGATGTTAACTTGGAGATACTCTTGTACCATCCTCTCTAGGCGTTGGCTGTGCGTCAGACTTCTTGTCTCCTGTGGCCTTGCAAAGGATGGTCTAAAAAAATCTTGAAACGATTGGAAAAAATTGCTGTTACCACCAGATACGATGTTACTGTTACGGTTTGAGTGATGACTCGATAGTCAAACGGTTGGCAAGTTAGAACTCAGAGATTCACTACGTGTACCACTGGTGTTTTGTGGAAAAGCAGATGTTAGATTCTGTAGTGTAATACACTGGGCCTGAGTTTTGGTGCAGTCTCCCCTCCAAAAAAGGGAGATTAAAATCTGCACTAAGTGGATCTATGTCAGTTCTTTTTGTCGTATATCTTCCAGCCACGTTCTGCCACTTACATTGTGTAGTGTAATACACTACGCCTGAGTTTTATTGCAGTCTCCCCCCCAAAAAAGGGAGACTTACATTGGCAATAAGTGGATCTACGTCAGTTCTGTTAGTTTGTCGTATATCTTCCAGCCACGTTCTGCCATTTACATTGTGTAGTGTAATACACTGGACCTGAGTTTTGGTGCATTCTCCCCCCCAAAAAAAGGAGATTTAAATTGGCACCAAGGGGATCTATGTCAGTTCTGTTAGTTTGTCGTACATCTTCCAGCCATGTTCTGCCACTTACATTGTGTATCTTAATACACTATGCCTGAGTTTTGTTGCAGTCTCCCCCCAAAAAAAACCAGGAGATTTAAATTGGCACCAAGGGGATCTACGTCAGATCTGTTAGTTTGTCGTATATCTTCCAGCCACGTTCTGCCACTTACATTGTGTGGTGTAATACACTGGGCCTGAGTTTTGGCGCGTCCGTGGGTGAGTATATACCTAATAGGAATATACTCACCCTCGGACGCACCCTGCTTCTTTCCGGCAGCCTTCCTTCCTAAGAATCAGCGCTTGAAGGACCTTCGGTGACGTCGCGGCTTGTGATTGGTCGCGTGAGCGGTCACATGGGCGGTCGCGCGACCAATCACAAGCCGCGACGTCATCTAAGGTCCTTCACGCGCTGATTCTAAGGAAGGAAGGCTGCCGGTTAGTACCAGGGCGCGTCAGAGGGTAAGTATAGCAATATTTTTTATTTCAATTCTTTATTTTACACTTAAATATGGGTCCCAGGGCCTGAAGGAGAGTTTCCTCTACTTCAGACCCTGGGAACCATAGCATCCTATTGCACTGCATTGGGTTTCGTGTTTCGGCCGACCCCGACCCTGACTTTTCTATAGGATCGGCCGATTTCACTCGACCCGACTTTTGAGAAAGTCGGGTTTCGTGAAACCCGACCCGATCCTATAAAAGTAAAAGTCGCTCAACCCTAGTCAGTTCTTTTAGTTTGTCATATATCTTCCAGCCACGTTCTGCCACTTACATTGTGTAGTGTAATACACTGGGCCTGAGTTTTGCTGCAGTCTCCCCCCAAAAAAAGGGAGATTGAAATTGGCACTAAGTGGATCTACGTCAGTTCTGTTAGTTTGTCGTACATTTTCCAGCCACGTTCTGCCACTTACATTGTGTATTGTAATACACTACGCCTGAGTTTTGTTGCAGTCTACACCCCAAAAAAGGGAGATTTAAATTGGCACCAAGTGGATCTACGTCAGATCTGTTAGTTTGTCGTATATCTTCCAGCCACGTTCTGCCACTTACATTGTGTAGTGTAATACACTCGGCCTGAGTTTTGGTGCAGTCTCCCACCCAAAAAAGGGAGATTTAAATTGGCACTAAGTGGATCTACGTCAGTTCTGTTAGTTTGTCGTTCATCTTCCAGCCACGTTCTGCCACTTACATTGTGTAGTGTAATACACTATGCCTGAGTTTTGTTGCAGTCTCCCCCCAAAAAAGGGAGATTTAAATTGGCACCAAGTGGATCTACGTCAGATCTGTTAGTTTGTCGTATATCTTCCAGCCAAGTTCTGCCACTTACATTGTGTAGTGTAATACACTGGGCCTGAGTTTTGGTGCAGTCTCCCCCCCAAAAAAAGGGAGATTTAAATTGGCACTAAGTGGATCTACGTCAGTTCTGTTAGTTTGTCGTATGTCTTCCAACCACGTTCTGCCACTTACATTGTGTAGTGTAATACACTACGCCTGAGTTTTGTTGCAGTCTCCCCCCCAAAAAAAGGGAGATTACAATTGGCACTAAGTGGATCTATGTCAGTTCTGTTTGTCGTATGTCTTCCAACCACGTTCTGCCACTTACATTGTGTAGTGTAATACACTCGGCCTGAGTTTTGGTGCAGTCTCCCCCCAAAAAAGGGAGATTTAAATTGCCACAAATTAGATCTACGTCAGATCTGTTAGTTTGTCGTATATCTTCCAGCCACGTTCTGCCACTTACATTGTGTAGTGTAATACACTGGGCCTGAGTTTTGTTGCAGTCTCCCCCCCAAAAAAGTGAGCTTTAAATTGGCACTAAGTGGATCTACGTAAGTTCTGTTTGTCGTATATCTTAAATTCTCAAGTTTATATACACCTTCTGCCTTTTTTCACAGTACCACATAACGGTTGTTATTTTGGTTAGATTTTTCCAAAAATGAGGAAGTCAGGTGGAAGAGGCCGTGGGCGGTCGTTGCCAGCTGGTACTGATGGTAGTGGTGGTGGAGCATCTGGTGGTAGTGGGAAAAGCAAAATAGCACCAAAGGCTTGAGGTGTTGAGCCTGCGTCATCGTCTGGCTACACAAGGCCTCGAATGCTCCCTTATCTGGGAGAAGGAAAACAGCTTTTAAAGCTGGAGCAGCAGGAAAAAGTTTTGGCTTTTCTTCCTGACTCAGCCTCTAGCTCTTTCGCCTCCTCTTCAGAAAGTTCGAAATATAAATATAAAAGCAGCGAGTCCTCAGTGGATGCTCCCGGTCAGGAACAAGTCACTTCCTTGTGTTCTTCACTCAAACCAAATTGAAGGATGCGGCAGGCGACACTACAGTTTATTCCATGGAGCTCTTTACACATACCGTGCCTGGGTTAGAGAAGGAAATTGTTAACAGCCCATTACAAGATGAATCGGACATGGAGTGCACTGATGCACAGCCACAGCTAGATTATTACGCTGTACCATTGACTCAGATCACTACATTGCCCTCGCAGTGTACTGAGCCAGAATCTGACCCTGATGAGACTATGGTGCCCAGTCCCGAACGCTATAGCACCTTACACGGTGACACAGAGGAGGGTGCACATGAAATTGAAGAGGAGGTGATAGATGACCCAGTTGTTGACCCAGATTTGCAGCCATTGGGGGAAGTGGGTGCCGCTGCCAGTAGCTCAGAAGCGGAGGAGGATGATCCGCAGTAGCCATCTACATCGCAACATTTTTCATCTGGCAGGCCCGTATCTGGCCAGAAACGTTTGTCAAAACCAAAAACAGTTTTAGGATAGCGTGGCCATCCATTTAAAGTAGCACAGCGTGCAGTGACTGAAAAGGTATTCCATAGTAGGAAGAGTGCAGTGTGGGAATTTTTTAACCAAGATCCGAATGATCAGTGCAAAGTTATCTGTAAGAAATGCTCAAAGACCTTTAGCAGAGGGAAGAATCTCCAAAATTTAAATACAACGTGCATGCTTAGACATTTAACCAGCATGCACTTGCAAGCCTGGACTAGCTACCAAACGTTCCGTACAGTGGGTGCACCTGCTCAGAAAGAAGGTAGTCAGCAACGTTACATTGCTTCCCTCACTGTAAGCCCACCGGTTAGGACACCACCAGCAGCAAATGTGGAGGTATCGTCGCAAGGCCAAAGCAGTTAGGGAATCACAAGGTTCTTGGTAGGAAACACTCTCGTTAGGAAAAGAAAGTACTCATCCTGTCATCCGTGTACACAGGGTTTGAGCGTGCCCATTGCTAGACTAATCTCGAAATACATGATGCCCTACCATTTGGTTGAAAGCAAAGCTTTCAAAGCGCTGATGGCCCATGCAGTACCATGCTATGACCTACCCAGTCGACACTTCTTTGCGAGAAAAGCCATCGCAGCCCTCCACCAGCATGTCAAAGACCGCATTGTCCATGCACTGAGGCAATCAGTCAGTAGAAAGGTGCACCTCACAACAGATGCGTGGATCAGTAGACATGGCCAGGGACGTTACGTGTCCATCACGGCACACTGGGTTAATATGGTGGATGCAGGGTCCACAGGGGACAGCCATAGTGGGACAGTTCTGCCTAGCCCACGGTCTAGGAAACAGGTGGCTGTAGGCGTTCGCCACCCCTCCTCCTCCTCCTCCTCCTCCAGAAGCGAAAGCTCGTCCACATGACCACTCCATCCGCAGCTGCCAGTGTTGCACACAAGGTGTCCCATTATGGAACAGCTAGTGGTAAGTGTCAGCAAGCTGTGCTACAAATGAAATGTTTGGGCAACAACAGACACACCGCGGAAGTACTGGCCGAGTACTTGCAGCAAGAAACTCAGTCATGGCTGGGCAGTGTACAAGGTGGAACTCCACACTGCACATGGTTCAGAGGCTGTGCGAACAGAGGCGTGCTGTCATTTATTTGTGGGAGGATACACATACATGGGCAGGCAGTTGGATGGCAGACATGGAGTTGTCTGGTGTGCAGTGGTCGAAGCTACAAGATCTCTTTCAAGTCCTTCAGTGTTTTGAGGAATGCACACGGCTGATAAGTGCAGACAACGCCATCATAAGCATGAGCATCCCACTAATGCGTCTGCTGATGCAAAGTTTGACGCACATTAAGGAGCAGGTGTCTGCAGCCGAGGAGGAGGGTATCCTTGATGACAGTCAGCCATTGTATGCTCAGGGAACTCTCATTGACGAGGTGGTGGATGAAGAGGAGGAGGATGATGGGAATGAATATTTATGGGAGGAGGATGCTTCCCAAGGGGTAATAGAAACTGGTGGTGTTGCAAGGTCAGGTACAGGGTTTTTGCGGGCCACAAGTGATGTTGATTTGCAAGAAAGTGCTCCTCAACCCAGCACAAGCAGTGAATTGACACCTGGAACATTGGCCCACATGGCTGGGTATGCCTTGCTTATCCAAAAAAGGGACCCCCGCATTATCAAAATGATGACCGATGACGATTACTGGTTGGCCTGCCTCTTGGATCCATGATACAAAGGAAAATTACAAAATATCATGCCACATGATAACCTTGAGCAAATACTGGCTACCAAACAAGCAACTCTTGTAGACCGTTTGGTTCAGGCATTCCCAGCACACAGCGGCGGTGATGGTTCTCACACGAGCTGTAGGGGGCAACAGGGCAGAGGTGTTAGAGGTGCACAAAGCCGAAGTGGCGTTGGATAGAGGGGATTTATGACCAGGTTGTGGAGTGATTTCGCAATGACCGCAGACACGACAGGTAGTGCTGCATCGATTCAAAGTGACAGAAGACAGCATTTGTCCAGTATGGTTACCAACTATTTTTACTCCCTTATCAATGTTCTCCCTCACAGGTCATTCCCCTTTGATTACTGGGCATCTAAAATAGACACCTGGCCTGAATTGGCAGAATATGCATTACAGGAGCTCACTTGCCCAGCAGCTAGTGTGCTATCAGAAAGAGTCTTCAGTGCTGCTGGTTCAATACTGACGGAAAAAAGGACATGTCTGGCTACCCGAAATGTTGATGATTCAACCTTCATTAAAATGAACCAATCATGGATTTCTAATTATTTTACCCCACCTGCCCCTGCTGACACATAGCGTGCCTGAAAAATGTCGTGCTTTTGGCCTCCTCTTACTGACTGCTCCAATTCCTCCATTTGCAGCTGCTGAATGTCCACCATAGGCCATTTTTATACCTCCCTAGATGGGCTGAAACCCCCCACAGGGCCGTGGTCACCACCTGGCACAAGCACCCGTGCGAGTGCCGTTTGCCTGGACAGGTGGGTGTGCCCACTCTTGGGCGACGGCACTGGCACAGGGTCCCTCATAGTACAATGAAGTGTCTCTGATGGTGGTGGTGCACAACCAAAGTCACACACACCCTCATAATATGAGGGGCCCTGTGCCAGTACCGCTGCCCACGAGAGAGTGTTCCCCCCCAGCTCAAACAGTGCTCTACCACTTGCAAAACTCATCTCTCCCTGCTCCACCACTGTGTAGTCTGTGCTGTTAAATCCTTCAATGGCACTGCCAATACAAGTTTGTTGAAATGATAGATGATAGTAAAAATATACAGGGGCCCTGGCCTCCATTTAGACCAGTTAATACTTTGCGCCAACTACTACTGTCTGCTACTCAGCAGAGGAGCTCACCCCTGTACCTAGCTATGCCACCAGTTTATTTTTGAACAATGTTTTGGCAGACATTTAGCCCACTTTATTATTTTGGCCTACTAACTGTGTCAGCCACTTATTACAGTTGTCCTCCACTGAACAAAGCAATGCCGCCTGTGTTCTCCTGTTACCAATTTTGAACTGCATTTAGCCTACTTTTTTATTTTAGGCCTACTAAGTCTCTGTGAGCCACTTATTACAGTTG
This sequence comes from Ranitomeya imitator, assembly GCF_032444005.1. Lineage (NCBI taxonomy): Eukaryota > Metazoa > Chordata > Amphibia > Anura > Dendrobatidae > Ranitomeya > Ranitomeya imitator. Next base: position 663,845,539 of record NC_091286.1, read on the forward strand.
TCCTTCACTGAACAAAGCAATGCGGCCTGTGTTCTCCTGTTACCAATTTTGAACTGCATTTAGCCTACTTTTTTATTTTAGGCCTACTAAGTCTGTCTGAGCCACTCGTTGCAATTATCCTCCACTGAACAAAGCAATGCCGCCTGTTTAGTCCTGTTACCAATTTTGAACTGCTTTTAGCCTACTTTTTCATTTTGGGCCTATATCTGTGTTTCCTCCTCATCCTGCCCATTGCCCAGCCACTGCTAGATGAGTCTGCTGATACATTGAACCAGACCACTACATTCCCCTTGCACTCTACACAGCCAGAATCTGACCCTGATGAAAGTCAGGTTCCCCTTCCCGCATACTATACCACCTTACACGGGGACAAAGAGGAAGGTGCAGATGAAAGTGCAGGTTCCTTCATGAGGTGGGGGGGCATACTCGTTGGCACTGGCACATGGCCCCTCATAGTATGCAAAAGTGTCTCTGGCATTGGGAGGCACCACCCGCCATCAAACACACCGCCATACTATGAGGGGTCTTGTGCCAGTGGCAACTAGTGGGCCCCCCCTGCTTGCTCAGGACCACAGCACTTGCAAAGTTGAAATACTTACCTCTCCCTGCTCCACCGCTGTGACGTATTCCGCGTTTCCTGGGCCCACGAAAATCTTGAGTCAGCCCTACCCCCTACAACTTTAGCCAAATGAGCCCCTGTTTTCAATGCCTAACTATTATTATAAAGTAAATTAAGATTGACAAGCTTCAGTAATACGAATTGATGTTTTTGGCATTAAAATGGGCACTGTAGGTGTTTTCCTGTCCTCCACTCACTGCCGACTTTGATTCCCCATTGACTTGCATTGGGTTTCGTGTTTCGGTCAGCCCCCGACTTTTCGCAATAATCGGCCGATTTCACCCGACCCGACTTTTGAGAAAGTCGGGTTTCGCGAAACCCGACTCGATCCTAAAAAAGTAAAAGTCGCTCAACTCTACTGAAAGAAAGAACCTGGCACTCACCTTAATGCTTGTGGAATTTTAATCGTAGTAGCCAAAAACGTTTCGGTCCTATGTCCGGACCTTCATCAGTTACGTACTAGTAGTAGGATATTCGTAGAAAATGACAATGGCGTCATATAGGGCACAGCATAGTCTGCGTCTGGTAATGCGCAGATAGTAATTAGGCACACTGAATGGACCTGTAACGCTGGTATGTGCTGCGCTGGTGTCCAGACGCGGAGTCCTCCGCTGGCTATTACGATTAAAATTCCACAAGCATTAAGTTGAGCGCCAGGTTCTTTCTTTTAGTTTCATACGGTGTGGGAACCTTCCTGAGCACCATCAGTAGTAGTGCACACACTTCTATCTTTTACATGCTCAACTCTACTGGGCACCAGAGACTATACAGTTGGTGATTCTGTCGACTAAGGAAGTCACAGTGAAGCGGGTGGCTATCCTGAGGGATATGCACCTACAATGTCTCCACACGAAACAGATGATCTTGTTTAGAAATAAGGAAGCCGCTCGACGTTTGGAGCATACCAGGAAAGCTCAAAGTTGGCTGGGCTTTGTGGAAGACATTGTTCAAGTACCCAGAAATCTGGTGGGGAAAGTCATTGGAAGATTTGGAAAAGTGATGCAGGACCTGGTGAATAGATCCGGTGTGGCAAGAGTGAGTATTCCCCTATTTTAATAGCCAGTAAAGGCTACGCAGACAGCTGCGGGCTGTTATTCATAGCCTGGGAGGGGCCATGGGTATTAACCCCTTCCCAGAATACAAATATTGGCCCCCATCCGTCGGCTTTCCCCTTCTGGTGCAGAAAATTGCACGGGAGCCCACAACATTTTTTTCCCGTTTTTTTCTTTGTGTTCATTAATCAACATCAGATATATCCGTAGATAAGCCATCTATCTGCTGGATCCATTTTTTCTCATAGAGTTATATCAGCGCCAGATTGCGCCTGATGGCCACATGTTTCATCAGTTTTTTGCCGGATGCATCAAAAAAGCTGTTTCCGCCGAACGGAAAACACATACAGAGGAACGGTTTTTCTGTCCAGTGAAAAAACGCACAGCGACTGATCCGGCGAAAAACGTATGAAACTGAGATGTGAAATGATGAATCCGGCATCTGAATCCATTTTTTCATGCATGTTTCCATTCAAATAATGCACATTTTCCATTTATTTATTTATTTCCAAAAACTGCATCAAAACCACGCAAAAACTGCACCAAAACGGCATCAAAAACTGCACCAAAAACTGCATAAAAACACATCAAAAACCATACCAAAAACTGCATCATAACTGCACCAAAACTGCATCAAAAACTGCATCATAACTGTAAAAAAAACTGCATCAAAAACTGCACCCAAAACTGCACCCAAAACTGCATCAAAAACTGCATCAGTTTGTGGTGCGGTTGTTGATGCTGTTTTTGGTGCAGTTTTGGTGGGGCTTTTGGTGCAGTTTTTTATGCGTTTTTGATGCAGTTTTGATGCAGTTTTTGGTGCAGTTTTTAGGCTATGTGCACACGTTGTGGATTAGCCTTAGGAATTTCTGGTGCGGATTCTGCCTCTCCTGGCAGAAAACGCAGCTGCGGATTTGTCGCATTTTTTGGTGCGTTTTTGCTGTGGTTTTTTGAGTATTTGCTGCGTTTTTTACCCCTGCAGATTTCTATAATGGAATGGGTACAAAAACACTGCAAATTCACAAAAAAGAAGTGACATGCTACTTGTTTTAAACCACAGCATTTCCGCAGTGGATTTTCCGCAACGTGTGCACAGCTTTTTTTTTCTCATTGATTTACATTGTACTGTAAATCAATTGCGGATCTGCAGCGTTTCTGCACCGCAAAAAATTCTGCGGATCCGTGTGCAGATAGCCTTTATGCGTTTTTGATGCAGTGTTTGCTGCAGTTTTTGGTCCAGTTTGGATGCAGTTTTTGGTGCGGTTTTTGCGCGGTTTTGAAGCAGTTTTTGGAAATAAATGAATAAATAAACGGAAAATGTGCATTATTTGAATGGAAACATGCATGAAAAAATGGATTTTGAGGCCGGATTCATAATTTCACATCTCAGTTTCATACTGAAAAACGTTCCTCTGTATGTTTTCCATCTGGCGGAAACAGCTTTTTTGACGGATCCGGCAAAAAACGGATGAAACGTGTGGCCATCTGGCGCAATCCGGTACTTATACAACTCTATGAGAAAAAAAGGATCCAGCAGAAAAAAAAACGGATCGTTTTTTTTTTTTTTCAAAACTTGCCGGATTGTACCTGATGACAAAAACCTGATGTGTGAAATTAGCCAGATAGATATATGGATAGAAACATATATGTATCTATAGATAATAATAATAATAATAATATTATTATGATTTATTTATATAGCACCATTAATTCCATGGTGCTGTACATGAGAAAGGGGTTACATACAGAGTTATAGATATCGTTTACAGTGAACAAGTTTACAATGACAGACTGGTACAGAGGGGAGAGGACCCTGTCCTTGCGGACTTACATTCTATGGGATAGTGGGGAAGAGGCAGAAGGTAGGGGCTAGGCGGTGGCTCTGGCGATGGCGAGGTGGCGGCTCTGGCGATGGCGAGGCGGCAGAATGGTTATTGCAGGCTGTAGGCCTATATCTATTATATACCCTGCTGAGAAAGCGAAACGCGCGTCCGGGGGCGCCAGGCAAGGAGGGGGCACATTATTCAGATGACTGCAATGGGTAAGCCTGATCCTTGAATCATTGCACTTAATGCATTGCATCTGCGTTACTTTTTCTAAGGGGATACTGGCTGGACCCTACACATGTGATCATTGTCTAACCTTTTTTGTTGAATATAAAGGGATGTATATTTACCATTATACCCCACCTATGCTTGGCTATCATCATGTCTCCTTCCTGTGGTCCTATTTTAAATGCATAGTGCATACAGCATTTTATTGCAATTATTGTAAGTGTGTTATTTCCATAATAAATAAAGTCTTTATATATTTTTATAATTATGTGGTTTTGGACATTTTTGCTCCGTGTTTTTGTGTTGTATTTTGCTTGGAGCAGTCCTGACATTTTGTCACCCGTTGGGCATGTTGGAAGAGCTAATTTGGTTTGCTCTCTTTCATCATCTACTGTGGTGCTTCATTATCTAGTTATTAACTATTATATATAGACATATCTATTGATAACAATAATAATATAAAAAAGGAACAGCACAACTCTTTACTTATCTTCGGTTGCAAGGCCCCAGGTGATCCGTCCAACGATTACACCAATATACAAGTATTCCAACAAAAAGAGGCAGCACTCCATAACTTCTTTGAAAGCGTGGAAGATTTAATCAACCCACATGTCTGACATGCCTTGAGAAAGGCTCATATGGAGCCGAATCGTCACCCAGACATGTGGGTTGATTAAATCTTCCACGCTTTCAAAGAAGTTATGGAGTGCTGCCTCTTTTTGTTGGAATACTTATATCTATTGATCGATATATCTATAGAAAGGCCGATGTTGAATAATGAATATAAAGAAAAAAACTGGAAAAAAAATGGCGTGGGCTCTGCGCCAGAGGGGAAAAGCTGGGGGCCAATATTTGTAGCCTGGGAAGGGGTTAATACCCATGGCCCCTCCCAGGCTATGAATATCAGCCTGCAACTATCTGCGTAGCCTTTACTGGCTATTAAAATAGGGGGACCCCCCAAAAAAATGACGTGGGGTCCCCCTATATTTTATAGCCAGAAAGGCTATGCAGACAGCTGATATTCATAGCCTAGAGAGGGGCCATGGATATTGGCCCCTCCCCGGCTACAAATACCAGCCAGAAGCCACCCCAGAAATTGCGCATCTGTAAGATGCACCAATTCCGGCACTTAGCCCCTCTCTTCCCACTCCCGAGTAGCGGTGGGATATAGGGTAATAAGGGGTTCATGTCACCTTGCTATTGCAAGGTGACATTAAGCCGGGTTAATAATGGAGAGGTGTCAATAAGACGCCTATCCATTATTAATCCTAGAGTATTGAAAGAGTTAAAAACAAAATAAAGACACAGCTTGAAAAAGTATTTTATTATTCTTAATTTAACCATACTTACCACACTTCAGTGCCTGCAAAAAACGTAAAATAATAAACCGTATACTCCCTGTCTGACGCAATCCAATTAATAACGAGTGTCCCTTGACGGTCTCCCCTATAGAACAGTGACATCGGGTGATGTCACTGCTCTATAGGACCCTCAGTGACACACTGACAGGAGACAATGGCTCCTGCAGTTCATCACTGAGAGGTTACTGTAGTTCACTGGTCTCACTTTATGGCATTTGCTGTGTGGGAACTTTCTCAGACAGCAATGCCAAAAGTGATACTAGGGACTATTTTTTACAGTGGCGGAGGAATACAGTGTGGAAGGATACCTTCCTCCCGTCATTGTATTCCTGGAGCCCCTAGAAAGCGGTCGCATCAGCTGATGCTCTCCATGGGAGATCGTCATGGGATTCTCGTGGATTTCGGCGGATCAGGGAGAATATTGGTTTTTGTGATTTTAATATTTTTTACAGGTGACACTGGCTACGGGGCTCAAAGTGAAAGGTGATGGTGAGTATGTACTCTATGTTATATGTACTGTATGTCTATATGTATGTATTGTATGTTGTATGTATTAAGTATATTGTATGTTGTATGTATGTAGTATGTTGTATGTAGTATGTTGTATGTATGTAGTATGTTGTATGTAGAATGCATGTTTTTGGCTTTTTTTTTTACATTCAACACATTAGCCAGATGATAGACTACCACTGTCCCATCATTGGCTAATGTGTCAATCACTGTCATTGTAGCAGGCATAGCCCAATGGGACTGGTAGTCCCATCGGACGATGCCTGCACACCGACACAAAGACCCCTGAGAGGCCCGCACAGACCCTTGAGAGGCCCATACAGACCCCCAAGAGGCCCGCACAGACCCCGCCCGCACACACAGACACGCAGTCTCCGCCCACGCACCTCCCACACTCCATTATAGTGCATCATGACAAAATTTCAGCAGCCAATCACAGCCATGCCATTAGTTAACATGCCTAAAAGGATGTGCCCACACTTCTTAGGATCCTCATTGGCTGAATAAAATCAAACTGGCTCATTGCATTATGGGAACTTCCGATTCCTGTATTTGATATTGTAAAAGTATCGGAACTCAGTATCGGAACTCTGATACAGCGAATATTGGCCGATACCCGATATTGCAGTATCGGAATGCTCAACAGTAAACATGACATTCCCTGCTGTAAGAGGAAGTAAGACCACTGGCTGGGGAAACTGGCCAAAGGCTAAGAGATTATCTATGCCAAAGTGAAAATAAATAGTGGAAACAACTTAACTTTGGTGTTTCCAAAAATAAGGTTCAATATTCATTTTTTTACTTACTTTGGGAAGGAGATATCCTCTGAAGTTTACATCCTGAGTAGTAGCGTGGGGCAAATTGTTAGGAGCAATATTTCCAAATCGTTGAATCTCATGGATGACAGCATCAGTATACGGCATCTCTTTACGATGAATGACCTGGGGCTCATTTGATCCAATAACTTTATCGATCTCACTTTGGACCTTTTCTGTTTCCAACACAAATAAATAAAAAACATATGTAAAAAAAAGAATATTTGGTGACAACTTTTATCCATAAAAATCATAACATTTGAGCCAGATTTTCTCTTTGGCATTTGATATCATAGTGCTTGTTATGAAATTGCAGGTTACGTGACCTTAATTTCCCCACTGTTGTAATTTTTTTCCATATTCTTCTGTTGAGAAATTCTGAGATTGTAATCTTGCCAAAAGCAAAAATTATTTTTGACCCCTGGGAGTTGTATTTGGAATTTGAGCTCTCTTAGATAAGGATCACTATTACAAAAGCTCTTATTTCTTCTGTTGGGAATCTATACTATTGTGGTTAGTAGGCCACAGTAGTATACCATCAATTTTCATGAGATATGCCTCGTCTGGTCCTCAGAAATGCTCTGCCTAGCCTATTTTTCATTTAGTGCACAACGTTGGGCATCTTAACTATTAACCGAGGTTTCAGTGCCGAGAAGGCCCATGATGTCATGACACACACCATGTACTCGCAACAGGTCAGTCACCAGTGGTTCTCAGTTTGGACGGTCGCATATTGGCACCGTCTAGGTTGAAAACTGTTCATCCCCCAGACATGGATTACGGTGTGGGACAGAACGACAGACAGGTATGGTATATTGTTTTTTTTTTTTTATTTTACTTTTATTACAGGAGAACAAGGGCATTGCTGAACTTAGGCTTTTAAATAAAAATGGAATACTGTGTTTAGTCTTATTTCAAATAAGGGACTTTATTCTGGCTGTGTCTTTATTTACCATACCATAGGATTAGTAATGGATAGGTATCTTATAGACACTTCACCACTACTAAGCCGTGAGCTTGATGTCACATGACAATACGAAGGTGACATCAACCCCACAAATATGAACCCCACTTGCCACCGCTACAGGGAAAGCGGGAAGAGCCTGGCAAAGCTCCAGAATTGGAGCATCTAATAGATGCGCCTTTTCTGGGCAGCTGCGGGCTGCTATTTTTAGGCTGGAGGGCCTATATCCATGGCCCCTTACAAGCCTGAGAACATCAGTCCCCAGATGTCTGCTTTAGCAAGGATGGTTGTCAAAAATGGGGGGTCCTATGCCATTTTTTAAAGTTATTTATTTAAATAAGTAAAAAAAAACAGCGTGGTGACCTCTCTATTCTTGATAACTAGCCTTGCTGAAGCTGACAGCTGAGGGTTGCAGCCAACAATTGTGAGTTTTGTCTGGCTGTATAGCAAAAATACCGGGGGGACAACACCTTTTTTTTTTTTAAATTATTTATTTAGATTGCAGGAGCAATGAATACCCCCATCTTCCGCTCCTGCTCTCACTGCAATTAGCGGCTGCAGGTGTCGGATGAAGGGATCAGTTGTCCCATCAGCTGACACCAGTGACTGTCGGTAAGCTTTATACCTCCAATCACAGCTGAGCGCTCATGCTATCTTTTGACAGTGTGAGAACCGCGGCTCTCTGACCGGTGAGGATAATTTCCTCGCCGATCAGAAGCGGTGTTTGCTGGGCTGCCATGCACATGGTGAAGTTCGTGTTCAGTGTTCAGGCCCGAACAGTAGGTGTTCGGGTTCGCCCATCTCTTGTAGTAACATCACAATGTGCGTCTCCTAAAGTCCACAGAAAATAATATAAATACAGATAATGATAAAAGAATGTGAATCACTGTCTGATTTTAATTAGTAAAAACCAAATAAAGTAAAAATGATACATTCCCACACATAAGGTGGGTCTCTTACTTTGGATTTCTGGATACTTCATCATCAGTAGAAGGCCCCATCTCAGGGTGGTTGAGGTTGTCTCCATGCCAGCTTCAAAGAGATCCGCAACCAGCATTGTTAGGTTTTCATCGGTGAAGTATAATTTAGCATTTGGCTTTTCCTAATGTAGAAAATACATCAAAAACAGATTCTTTGAGAAGCCACTTTGAACGGCTGCTCTAGCATGAATCCTAACTCAAGCATTAGTTACAAACATGTATCATGGTTGATGGGAGCAGAAAAGCTGACAATAGCAGAGTGTTTGTAAATATTGTTTACTCATGGATTCTTGCCAAAGCAGCAGATCAGAGCAGCTGCTAAAGGAGCATAAAGTTGATAGTTAGAACAACACGTTCTGCATTGTTTTACAGCAATAGCGTTATAGCAGTGTGAAAAAACTGTTTTCTCTCTTTTTCTACAATATATTTTATCATATGTGCTGGGCATAATCATATGCTCCTATTCACTAGATCTATCTATTCTATCTATCTATTAGCTATCCATCTATCCTGTGGTGTGAATAAAGCCATGTAGTAAGACTGTGCGGTCTAACAGGGTATAGTCCTTTTTGCTTTGCTTCATAGTACTGCCCTGTGGTGTAACAGAGCTTGTTACTTTGTGCTCTGTGCACACTGAGTGACTTTTAACTCAGTGTGCTTTAAGTGTTTTCTCGCAGCCTTGCTCCACCATTGTGCTAGCTGCGTTTTCTCCATCACAGCACGGTGGACCCCGGGTTGCAAACACACTTTATTATAATTTCTTATTTGGTACATTCTGCCAATCCTAACAGTGTGTCATCAGCATAGATTTGATGCTGAAAGCAGTGGGACTCTATGAGCTGTCCCAGACCAAAGGTGTAGATGAAGAAGCATAGTGGTCCTAGAACTGAACTTTAGGGGACAATGACAAATACGGGGAGAGATGAAGAGGTGGTCTGTGAGTAGGAGATTTTAAAGGTCCGGTCTGTAAATCTCTCACTGACAGACCACATCCTCATCTCTTAGTGATAGAAAGCAGAGGGTGGTTATAAATGGTATATTCTCTAACTGAATCTCTGTGACCAGTGGGGTACGCAGGGGTAGGTTTTGGGGCCTATTTTCTTCAACATATTTATTAACGATCTGGTAGAATGTTTACACAGTAAAATATCAATATTTTCAGATTATACAAAACTATGTAAAGCAGACAATACAAGAGAAGATAGTATTCTGCTACAGATGGATCTGGATAAGTTGGAAACTTGGACTGAAAGGTGGCAGATGCGGTTTAACAATGATAAATGTAAGGTTATACACATGGGAAGAAGAAATTAATATCACCATTACACACTGAACAGGAAACCACTGGGTAAATCTGACAGGGAGAAGGACTTGGGGATCCTAGTTAATGATAAATTTACCTGGAGCAGCCAGTGCCAGGCAGCAGCTGCCAAGGCAAACAGGATCATGGGGTGCATTAAAAGAGGTCTGGATGCACATGATGAGAGCATTATACTGCCTCTGTACAAATCCCTGATTAGACCGACATGGAGTACTGTGTATAGTTTTAGGCACCGGTGCTCAGAAAGGATATAATGAAACTAGAGCGAGTACAAGGGAGGGCGACAAAACTAATAAAGGGGATGGCGGAACTACAATACCCAGAGAGATTAGCAAATTTAGGATTATTTAGTCTACAAAAAAGACGACTGAGGGGCGATCTAATAACAATGTATCTATAATATAACGCTGGGAGCGTCACTCTGTCCGAAGCCTTTATAGACTGCGCAGGTGCAAGCGCCGGCGCAGTCTGGGCCTCACAGAGTGACGCTCCCGGGAGATCGCGGTATGCGTTCACACTGAACGCACACCGCGATCTCTAACAGAGAAGCAGGGACCGCCAGCAGGGTGAGTATCGGCCATATTCACCTGTCCTGCGTTCCACTGCTGAGCGCCGCCATCTTCCCGGTCTTCAGCCTGTGACCTTCAGTTCAGAGGGCGCGATGACGCGCTTAATGCGCGCCGGCGCCGCCCTCTGACTGAACAGTCACGGCCAGGAGACCGGGAAGATGGCGGCGCCCAGCGCTGGAACGGGACAGACAGGTGAGTATAGCAAGTGCTGGGGGGCCTGAGCTGGCGGCGATACCGGCACCTGACCCCCACAGCTCGCCGGTGTCCCTGCCTGCTCAGGCCCCCCAGCACTCGGCGCCGAGCGGGTCAGAGGCAGCGGGGCCGAGCGGGTCAGAGGCAGTATGGGGACGCAGGATGGAGCAGCACATAAGAATGGGGACGCAGGATGGAGCAGCACATAAGGATGGGGACGCAGGATGGAGCAGCACATAAGGATGAGGACGCAGGATGGGAGCAGCACATAACAGGATGGGGACGCAGGATGGAGCAGCACATGAAAGGATGGGGACGCAGGATGGAGCAGCACATAAGGATGGGGACGCAGGATGGAGCAGAACATAAGGATGGGGACGCAGGATGGGAGCAGCACATAACAGGATGGGGACGCAGGATGGGAGCAGCACATAACAGGATGGGGATGCAGGATGGAGCAGCACATGACAGGATGGGGACGCAGGATGGAGCAGCACATGACAGGATGGGGACGCAGGATGGAGCAGCACATGACAGGACGGGGATGCAGGATGGAGCAGCACGTGACAGGATGGGGACGCAGGATGGAGCAGCACATAAGGATGGGGACGCAGGATGGGTGCAGCGCATGACAGGATGGGGACGCAGGATGGGAGCAGCGCATGACAGGATGGGGACGCAGGATGGGAGCAGCGCATGACAGGATGGGGACGCAGGATGGGAGCAGCGCATGACAGGATGGGGACGCAGGATGGGAGCAGCGCATGACAGGATGGGGACGCAGGATGGGAGCAGCACATGACAGGATGGGGACGCAGGATGGAGCAGCACATGACAGGATGGGGACGCAGGATGGAGCAGCACATGACAGGATGGGGACGTAGGATGGAGCAGCACATGACAGGATGGGGACGCAGGATGGAGCAGCACATAAGGATGGGGACGCAGGATGGGAGCAGCACATAACAGGATGGGGACGCTGGATGGAGCAGCACATGAAAGGATGGGGACGCAGGATGGAGCAGCACATAAGGATGGGGACGCAGGATGGAGCAGCACATAAGGATGGGGACGCAGGATGGGAGCAGCACATAACAGGATGGGGACGCAGGATGGGAGCAGCACATAACAGGATGGGGATGCAGGATGGAGCAGCACATGACAGGATGGGGACGCAGGATGGAGCAGCACATGACAGGATGGGGACGCAGGATGGAGCAGCACATGACAGGATGGGGATGCAGGATGGAGCAGCACGTGACAGGATGGGGACGCAGGATGGAGCAGCACATAAGGATGGGGACGCAGGATGGGTGCAGCGCATGACAGGATGGGGACGCAGGATGGGAGCAGCGCATGACAGGATGGGGACGCAGGATGGGAGCAGCGCATGACAGGATGGGGACGCAGGATGGGAGCAGCGCATGACAGGATGGGGACGCAGGATGGGAGCAGCGCATGACAGGATGGGGACGCAGGATGGGAGCAGCACATGACAGGATGGGGACGCAGGATGGAGCAGCACATGACAGGATGGGGACGCAGGATGGAGCAGCACATGACAGGATGGGGACGTAGGATGGAGCAGCACATGACAGGATGGGGACGCAGGATGGGAGCAGCGCATCACAGGATGGGGGCAGCGCATCACAGGATGGGAGCAGCGCATGACAGGATGGGGACGCAGGATGGAGCAGCGCATGACAGGATGGGGACGCAGGATGGGAGCAGCGCATGACAGGATGGGGACGCAGGATGGGAGCAGCGCATGACAGGATGGGGACGCAGGATGGGAGCAGCGCATGACAGGATGGGGACGCAGGATGGGAGCAGCGCATGACAGGATGGGGACGCAGGATGGGAGCAGCGCATGACAGGATGGGGACGCAGGATGGGAGCAGCACATGACAGGATGGGGACGCAGGATGGAGCAGCACATGACAGGATGGGGACGCAGGATGGAGCAGCACATGACAGGATGGGGACGTAGGATGGAGCAGCACATGACAGGATGGGGACGCAGAATGGGAGCAGCGCATCACAGGATGGGGGCAGCGCATCACAGGATGGGAGCAGCGCATGACAGGATGGGGACGCAGGATGGAGCAGCGCATGACAGGATGGGGACGCAGGATGGGAGCAGCACATGACAGAATGGAGGCGCAGGATGGAGCAGCACATGACAGGATGGGGACGCAGGATGGGAGCAGCGCATGACAGGATGGGGACGCAGGATGGAGCAGCGCATGACAGGATGGGGACGCAGGATGGGAGCAGCACATGACAGAATGGAGGCACAGGATGGAGCAGCACATGACAGGATGGGGACGCAGGATGGAGCAGCGCATGACAGGATGGGGACGCAGGATGGAGCAGCACATTACAGGATGGGGACGCAGGATGGGAGCAGCGCATCACAGGATGAGAGCAGCGCATCACAGGATGGGGACGCAGGATGGGAGCAGCGCATGACAGGATGGGGACGCAGGATGGGAGCAGCGCATCACAGGATGGGGACGCAGGATGGAGCAGCACATGACAGGATGGGGACGCAGGATGGAGCAGCGCATGACAGGATGGGGATGCAGGATGGAGCAGCGCATGACAGGATGAGGACGCAGGATGGAGCAGCACATGACAGGATGGGGACGCAGGATGGAGCAGCGCATGACAGGATGGGGACGCAGGATGGAGCAGCACATGACAGGATGGGGACGCAGGATGGAGCAGCACATACCAGGATGGAGACCATATACCAATATAAATGCTTGCCACCCGGGCGTAGAACGGGTTCAATAGCTGTTAAGTATATAAAGGGACAATACAAATATCTCTCCGAGGATATGTTTATACCAATTAATGTAACTGTCACAAGGGGGCATTCTCTGCGTCTGGAGAAGAGAAGGTTTTTCCACCAACATAGAAGAGGATTCTTTACTGTTAGGGCAATGAGAATCTGGAATTGCTTGCCTGAGGAGGTGGTGATGGCGAACTCAGTCGAGGGGGTCAAAAGAGACCTGGATATCTTACTGGAGCGTAACAATATTGTATCTTACAGCTATTAGGTTCTTTAGAAGCACATAGACCGGGGGGATTTATTCTGATGGAATATAGGCTGAACTGGATGGACAAATATCTTTTTTTTCGGCCTTGCTAACTATGTAACTATGTAACTATGTATGAGAAAATCGAAGATAGGGTCAAATTTGTGATGCCAAGAGATCAGAGAATATTTAGCAAGAGGGAAGGGTCCACTGTGTGAAAGGCAGAGGACAGGAGGAGGAGAGCAAAGTAATGTATTTGGCGGGTAGTAGGTCATTGGTGACTTTAGGATGAGAGTGATCAAGGCATGTTTGAAGAATGAGGGGAAGATACCATTTGTTGTTGACAGATTGAAGAGATGGGTTAGCATTGGGATTAAGACTGTGGTAAGTTTTTGGATGAGGTGGGACAGGATTGGGTTAAGTACACGAGTGGTGAGATGTGATATGGAGAGAAAGAGGAAAATTGATCTTACATAATGACATTCTGGGAAGCTGGCTTTGGAGGAGTAGAGCTGAGTACTTATTAAGAGGGGGTGTGGGGATTTTAGGAAAAAGCTTTGTCTGATGTTATCAATCTTATGTATGAAGAATGAGGCAAAGTCTTCAGCTGAGATGAAAAGAGAGGGATGGGTTTTTTAACGATGAAGGAGACAATTGAAAGTATTGAATATCTGTTTAGGAATGTGAGACAGGGAGGATAGGAGAGATGAGAAGTATGTTTGTTTTCCAGCAATGAGTGTGGATTTAAAAGTAGTGAGGTAATGTTTTCATGTGATGAAGTGCTGTTTGGAATGGGATCTTTTCCATCTCAGCTACCATTGAAGCTGGTCTCAGTTCTTTAGTCAGGCTGGTATGCCAGGGCTGTCTGATGATTGTACAAGCTTTGGTATGTGTGAGGGGGGTCAACTGATTTGAGAGCTGCAGATATTGCTGTGTTATATAAAGTGTCAACAGTATCAGAATTGTCTAAGGAACTTATATTTGCAAGAGAGAAGGAATTCAGAGAAAGAGTGTAGATCAAGGTGTTTGAGATTTCAGCAGGGGGTGTGCAAGTTTGTGAAGTGGGAATTGTGCACCTGAAGCAGAAAGGGAAGGGTATGCAAGTAGGTTGTGGTCAGAAAGAATGAAAGGTGAGTTAGAGAGGTTAGATAGGAAATGGCCAGTGGGGTACCACAGGGGTAGGTGTTGGGACCTATTTTCTTCAACATATTTATTAACGATCTGGTAGAAGGTTTACACAGTAAAATATCGATATTTTCAGATTATACAAAACTATGTAAAGCAGACAATACAAGAGAAGTTAGTATTCTGCTACAGATGGATCTGGATAAGTTGGAAACTTGGACTGAAAGGTGGCAGATGAGGTTTAACAATGATAAATGTAAGGTTATACACATGGAAATAAGGAATCAATATCACCATTACACACTGAACAGGAAACCACTGGGTAAATCTGACATGGAGAAGGACTTGGGGATCCTAGTTAATGATAAACTTACCTGGAGCAGCCAGTGCCAGGCAGCAGCTGCCAAGGCAAACAGGAACATGGGGTGCATTAAAAGAGGTATGGATACACATGACGAGAGCCAACAGGACAGCATAGAGGGTGGCAGGACTTTTTGTCCCTCCTTTACCAGCACATAGCAACATCTCCTTATACAAGCAAGTCCCCTGATGACTTGAGCTTGGAAGAAACACGTCGGGACGACAAGAAAGGGAGAGTGCAGGGCATGTGTATACAGGGGTAGCTGTGGATTGCCCTTGTAAGGGCAGGAGCTTTGGGGATAGCTTACTGTTAGCCTCATAGGGATTGACATAGGGATTGTCATCTCTTCTTTGCCCGGTTGTTCATCGGACAAAGGAACATCTGGTGCTCCTGTACCTGCCTGATGGAATTGGTGAGACTGTTCCTTTTATTCTAGTTAAAGGTCACAATAAGCATCTCTTACAGTACATGCTAAGCAATTGTTTATTGTCTATATATGCGCCTGAGTATATAGGGATTGTTGCTGTCTCTCATATATCTGGGTACAGCCTCGTTGAACCCTGTCTCAGAAATAGTAGTTCCGAAATTACGGTCGGAAATCTATTTATCCTGTCTTGGGCTCATTTGTCTTTTAAATCCATTATACATGGTTGAGACTTGGCCCCTTTGTTTTTTATATTCACTTGGGTGACCTGGTTTTAATGACTTTAGAGTATTAAAAGTGATGTTTTATTCTCCACTTTTTTGCTTTATTATGAGGGGAAAAATAACAAATCACGGATTACTGTTTTTTATTTCATTACTGATGGAATTTTCAATGAAAGCTGCTAGCAAATCACTAATGCAAATGTGAACAGAACTAAAAAACAGGAAAATAAAGTCTGCGTATTTAGAAAAGCTTAACTGAAAAATTAAAACAATAATGTTTTTCAATGAGGTGTTGCAGTAGCAGGATAGACTTGTGAAGACAGACTGGCTTTTTAGATTGTGAGGTTTTGGGTCTCTCATCGGAATTTGTGTTCACTGTATTTATTAATGTTCTGCACATTCTCAGCTCTGTTTTCTGTTTGTGCGCGGTGTCTGAAGATTGCTGAATCATTTTGACACTGCAGAACCTCAGTCAGTCATGAGTTACGCTTGTTGCCTGAGTAAGGCTACCTTCACATTTGCGTTGCTGGGCGCAGCGTCGGCGACGCGACGCAACCAACAATGCAAACACACAACGCAGCGTTTTGCGACGCATGCGTTGTCATAGGATCGTACAGAACAGGAATTTCAGCACAGGAAAAACGCTGCAAGTAGCGATATCTGCACTCTCTCTGTGCGTCAATATGATGCATGCGTCGCAAAACGCAATACAACGCATACCGGCGCATGTCCATGCACCCCCCATGTTAAAGATAGGGGCGCATGACGCATGCTTGGGTATGCGTCGCCAACGCTGCGCCCAACACCGCAAATGTGTATGTAGCCTTAGACTGGGAAGGACTGAGGTTATTTAATGTGTAACCATCATTTTAATTTTCTTTACAAATCAATAGTACACGTGAAGATAAGACTTTTTTAAATATATCTTTACAGAAAAATAAGCTTCTGTTTACTTCCATGAATGATCATTCATTCTAAAAATTATCATTTCACAGGTAAAATCTCTATTCAGTGAATACAGACTTTCCCATTAACGAGATAGGAGATACAGTTAGTGCTCACAAAATTCTATGGAGAACTGTAACTGTTGTTTCAGCCTCCAGCTCCTCCTTTCTCTTACATCTCACTCCATCATAGGATTTTATAAGCGCTAACTAACCATCATCTCCTACCAAATACAGATTTTACAATATATGACAGGGAAAGATCATTCCACGTAGAGACAGAAGCCAATATCTCTGGTAAGATGTTAAAGGGAACCAGCGTGATAATATGCTAAGGGAGATGACTAGTCTGACAGGTTCCCCTTAACATCTTGCCAGAGGCATTTGCTTCTACCTGGACTGATCTTTACCTCTCATAAATTGTAAAATCTGTATTCGGCAGGAAAGAACGCCCCATTGACTAGTCAAAGGCCTCATTTATATATCAGAAACGGACCTTAGAAATACATTTTATAAAAATCTGTTTATGTTTGTGATGTAACAAGTGGACTGTTAGGCAGTGTGTTTACATATGTAGACACAACTAGTTCTGGTTCTGGGGGCACAAGGTACCTTACAGGGTCTCTTTAATGCTCATCAGGTGAGGTGGATCCTCTAAGCCTATGGTCCAGGTTGGCACATGAACCCCGATGTTGATGCATCAAGCAAGAAGGCACGTGGGCAGCGAGAACTGTAAAAGCTCACCAGGAATATCTGTATCAGCACAATGGATGAAGTGGATTCCAGCACGGGATGAATTTAACAACAAACACTGAACATAAACAGCCAGAGGGTGGATCACACCTAACATAGGACTAGGAGTCTAAGTCCCAAGACCCAGGTGTGAGTGTCAATGGGCATTAAGTAGGTTTAGGTAGATGACGTTATTGAACCACGATGGGCAACTTGCAAAACCCAACGTGGAGCACAACAGAGGGCAGAAGACCCAGGGGAAGGAAGCGGAGCCTGCCATACCCAGGACAGGTATGTAATATAAGATATAATACAGATTTTCATGTGTACTATTGATTTATGAAATCAAAATTATTGCAACAGTTACTCCTTCCGTTTCCTGCAATCTGTAACAGCCCCAGCTACCATGTGCCATTTATAATACAACAAAATTTACACTTCTAAAATACAGTAATGACATCCCAGCAAGCCATATAGCTCCACAACTAGACAGTTTTCCTGCAGTCCTACATGTATATAAAAGAAAAATAAATTGTGATTTTAACATGAATTATGCCAGATGACAAGCTCAGCTCTGCCACACATGTAACACTACGTATTTAGTACCTCTCGTTGTTTCACCAAGAACGAGTCGATAAGATTCCTCTGGTCATTTACATCCAGTTGTTCCCTCTGGTTGATGAAGTTCTCTCGAGTGAATATGTGCAATTCATTTATATTCCTGACCACCTTTTCAGCCACACTCGTAAACCAGCGCATCACAGATGGATATGTGTTATAAAGCTGCACAGGAAGAAATAGATGACATTTGTATTTCTATTTCTAATCAGGTATATTCCTAAAACTGCTATCCAAAACACAATAGTTCCACTTATACACAACATAGTTGCAATTGTTTTTTTTTCCACTTGAAAAAGACACTAGTCCAGCACTGAAACGCATTGTGGAAATAAAAACCTTCAACTCATCTTGGTCCTAAGGATTCTTCATTACAGTAGTACAACCTCATATCGTGTTATCATTCAAATTGGTCAACTTATCAGCATTGACTGATATCAAATGACAGAAGAAGATCAAATTTGTAGTGGTACAACACGGCACTCGTACTGTCATGCGAGTTAGGTGCTCAAGTAGGGCATCCAGCCCAAAGCAATCCAGACAATAGAGAAACTTGGCACTCAACTGTATTTTGGAGTACCTCTCACCTAGCCAAATTAGTTCTCATGCTTCGCACTGACGAGGGCCAACAGCCCGAAACACCGTGTCTGCGAATTGAGATACTGATTTGGCTTTTATCCTAAGTCATATTGCACGACTCGTTAAAGGGTTGATTGTGACTTGTAGGATCGATACTTCCAACAGGTGGTGCTATAGAGTTTAAGTCCTCTTTTCCTCAGAAGAGGCAATTTACATATTTGGAGTGGATAGTTATTTATTCAATGTGCATCCATAGAGACAAAGTTGAACATTTTTGGTCCACATCCGGACCTTCATCAGAACAATTATACTGGTATACTGGGAAATACGACACATGGAGGGCGACAGAAGACGCATGGTGAGTTGCGCAACTCACACGCGACTTCTGTCGCCCTTCATGTGCGCAGACACTCACGATTCCTCTTCGCATCCAGGCTTTTTTGAAAACTCTGTTGAAACCAGTTTTGACAGGATATACATATTTCCCAGTATACCAGTATAATTGTTCTGATGAAGGTCCGGATGTGGGCCGAAAACGTTCAACTTTTGTCTCTATGGATGCACATTGAATAAACAACTATCCACACTAAAGTACTTTTTGAGTGCCAAGTTACTCTATCATCAAATGACAGAAGGATTTGGCATTTTGGAGAGTTTTTTTTTTCAATTTTTAAGGATATCCAGGATTATAAAGCTGAATTTATCCAGATTCCAGGTGTTAGGACTGGCGGAACGCACCAAGTATAAGATGAAATAAAATAGGTGCGTTCGCAGTTTGGAATCCACCGTGCAGGTGAAAACCTGCTGCTAGTAAATGGCAGCGCTATATGGCGGTGGAAGCGAACCCAGTTAAGCCACAGGACCGCAATACCGCACTAAAGAGTGCAATCAAGAGGTCAGCGAACTCAGTCCCAAGACTCAGGGTAGAAGTCTGTTCTGACTACTTGCGCATAACACCGCAACTGGGTGTATTAACAAATAGTAGAGAGCACCGAAGTGCGAACTGTGCCGAGCTGGCAGACACCACCAGACACCCGGACGTGGGTAGGAAGCGCACTACTGGCGCGTGGCGCCGCACTGGTGGTCACAGCAATGGACGCTAATTTGTGTGTAAGACGTAGTGAGGTTAGTCGGGCGCTAGATAGCAGCCATGCTCCTTACGCGAACAGTCATACAATAGCGTAGGGGTTTCCAAGGACGACTTGCACTCACAACAAACACACATAAGCAATTGTACACTAGCGCATGGCCGTGCGGTCATGCGAAGCTTATATAGCTGCAGTACGTTCAGGACCTTCCAAAAAAGGACCAATGGGCAGCTGCCACAGAAGTTAGCCCTTCCAGGACCCTCCAGGAGGACCAATGGGAGCCGCTGCAGCATCTGAGCATGTGACCCTCGATCTCCAACGGGAGATCTCACCCTGGGCATGCTCAGAAGGGAAAAAGCAGGACTTAGTCCCAAAAGCGTCCGCTCGCTGCTGCCCAGCACTGGCTTTAATGGAAAAAGCTGGAGAAGCAACAGCAAGACTAAGCACAGAGTGAGACTGAGCCAGACGCAAGGACCAATGTCTCTGCTGAGCAGGTTCCACTGCGGCAGGATAAGAATGGGAGACCGCAACAGAAACGCCCCGAGATTCTCCCTGTGCAGAAGTGGGAACTCGATCCCTAACACCAGGGATCTGTGAATTTGACATGGCGGGGAAGTAAGGCTTCAGCATACCCAATCCTGTGTTTATGAAGGAGATAAGTTGGGGAATCTGGCAGCAGCCTATTCCCCTATCTCCTTTAAACATCAGCTGAGTCAATTGTGTATATGTTGAAATAGATTGGGTCGTTTTGCTGTACACAGAGGTAGACACGGAAACACTGTCTCTTTATTATATATGCAGCATAAACTTAAACCACAGTGAAGTAAAAATAAAAACGGCCCTTTGGGCAAAAAGTGGAAACAAAAACAAAGTGGTAACACAAAGCATAGTCCTTAGGGTAGTATTGATCCACCCTCTCAGGGTTATCAAAAACACAAGGCACAAGTTAGCATAAACACAAACCCTTTTCTGGAGTCAGCCTCTCCAGGCACATTTAACACTGAATGCCTCCGGAGGCTGACTATTTAAACCCCAGACCGCACCCTTTGGTTCAGATAAGGAGGACGTCCTCCCACCCGCTCTGTGGTTGTCCACAAAAACCCAACCCTTAAAACACCATAGTGTGCTGGAGCAAACTTCTGTGTTTCAAATCACTGAAGCTAATAGCCTCAATGAAGCATATCAATTGTATAGCAAAAGGTGTAGCCAGCAATTGTAACAATCTCCCTAAATCGTCTGCTTCAGAGTGAATAATTGCATATTCAACTCACAGATATTTCACATATTCTAAATAAAATGCATGATAGATATAGATATTTAAAATGTTGACAAATTTTTATTTAAATTATTTTAGCTACACCTGTTGTAGGGAATTAGAAAATTAAAAACATCTTTGAGGGGGCCTTTCACTAATTCCTCAGGGTTGAAAGAAACTACAGTATATTTCCAATAAAATGAGAGTGCAAATCAGCATTTAGTCAACACACCCCTTTTATTGTTAGGGAGGTTGTTACACTTGCAGACCGCACCTTTTGCTATATAACTCCAACTCATACACGGTACTTTTTTTGTCTTGAAAATATTTTAAATGTATTTCAATAAACATACCATTCTTAATAGATGATTTTCATTTGACATCAATTCATCTGGGATTCTCCAGATATGCCTTTTTTTAGCTATCCTTGATACTATATGGAATTCCATATGTTTTCACTTTTTCCTTGATTTGGGCTCCCATCTGTTACCAATACACAATCCTAGGGAGCAAGTCTATGAATAGGTGGCTCACTCGGGTGGACCATACACTGATGAAGAAGAACGTCATCTACTTCGAAACGCATCAGTTTTTTTCCTATCTGAGAGCCTGTAATGCAGTGCCAGTGATGTCACACTCTGCCACGTGCCCTCGCTTGCTTTGATACTCAGCGGCAGCGCTTCAGGCCAGAGCGTGCAGAGTTTGTACACCTTTTGCAAGCCCCAGGGAGGCATGCTAATGGAAGGATGGAACCAACATACATCACCTGCTTCACCAGGACTTTGCCAGTGTCCAACTTAGATGGGAGTTGCAACTCATTCATCCCAGTAAGTACCGCACTCTGAACAGTCCTTTTGTCAATGTGGCATTTTGTAAAATTAGTTCTAGTGGTTGACGGTCTTTAATCAAACAGGATTCACTCTCTATTTATATTGTGCAGTATCGCGGTCCCTTTTTGGCATTGATATAAACTGGAATATGAGTTTAAGCTTCGATACCTCAAAGTAACTGCCTTTTACTCTTATGACAGCTTTACAACCTCTTGGCATTCTACCATGCTGCTTCATCAGACAGTCATCTGGAATGGCTTCCAATGAGTAGATCTATCTCATTAAGAGTTTATTTGTTGAAGACCCAGCCTTCAGAAAGTATCTGCGGCAATCAGGTGTGTTTTGCAGAGGCAATGTTGGTACACAGTCTCTATTTTATGACTTTCTTATGCCAGAATAAAATAAGAACTATTCTAATAAATAAAATTTGACAGGCCATCATTACTAGAGTTGAGCAAATTTTTCAAAACTCAGTTCCAATTATGATTGTTTTTGCAATATTTTCTGAACACAGTGGAACATTATTAGTCAATGAGATTAGAAATGAATGAATATATTCGGAACCGATCATCAAACATAAATTTGGCACGAATAGGGTAAGAATTTTGTATGAATATGGCAATATCAGATTCGGCAATGAATTCTGAACATATTCTCTAAACTCTAATCATTACCATAAAATATCAAGGTCAGACAATCTAGAAAATTGCTAGAACCTTGAAGGTATGTTCAAAGTCATGAAAACCATATATTTGTATCCTGGTGACAGCCCTAGGAAAGGAAGACAAAGGATAAGCTTTGCTGCAGAGGATAAGTTCATCAGAATTACCAGTCTCTGAAACTGGGCTTTGGATCACTGGAAATCTATTCTGTAAAATGAGTCAACATTTCAGATTTTTGGTATTGACAGCCATGTCTTTGTTGTTATGATGGTTTCTAGCTGTGTCAGCAGCATAGAGCGTGATGGTGAGTGTGAGCTTTGTTGTTTGACACTGATGATGATTTATTCCAAATTCAAGAATACGTAGCCCACATGGCTACCACAGAATTCTGTAAAGACATGCCATTTTTCTGGTTTACACTTAATGGTACCATAATTTGTATTGCAACAGGACTAGGACCCAAAAGCAGACATACAAGTTATGTCAGGGCTATGTGACCAAGAGAGAGAGGGATGGAGTGCTTTGACAGATGAGATAACCTCCACAAATCACCCGATCTCAATCCAATTGACTTTGTTTGGGATGAGTTGGATGCAGAGTGAAGGTGAAGCAGCAAACAAGTGCTCAGCACCTCTGTTAACCTTCTTCAAGACTTTTGTAAAGCCATACAATGTGACACTTGATGAAGCTGCTGGTATGTTAAGGGTGTAAAACTGTTGACATAATAAAAGGTAGGGTTTTAAGGAATTTTAGGTTCAATATAAATTCTGTTTTGACTTGTTTTTTTACTTATTTTTTCAAAATTGATTTCTTTGTTGCTTTGCTGCCATCAGTCTGAATTTATAATTTGCACATTCCAAACAAGTGAAAACATTGCTTGATGAACATGTAAGGAGGTTGACCGGACCATGGGTACCTGCATGCCGGGTTCAGAAGTAGAAAGTCTGCATCTTCTGTTCCTAGGGGACAGCTTTGAGGAGGCGGACCTTCCCCTGTAGGATGAGGGAAGTCTGAGTGGGAGGGACGTTCCTGCAGACCCTGAGAGTCGGGGAGAGTCAGAAAAAGGTGCACAGCGTCTGGCACATTAAAGGAAAAAGCGCACGAAGCAGGGGAGTCTGGCACCAGCAGAGAGGAGTGAGGAGAGCAGTGCAGAGAGCGGTGTGCAGAACGGCACGCAGAGCCGTGAGCAGCGTGCTCTGCTTCCTCCATCCGAGTGTACCATTGTGGCAACGGGCCATATAGAAAGAGCCCTCGTCGCCTGCAGAGCAGAGAAGAGCCGTGCAGAGTCGAGCCGTATACACCGAGCCGAGCTGTTCAGACAAAGCAGAGATGAGCCAGCTGTGCAGCAGCCAGAGAGAGAAGTGCCCTGCCCTGAGAGCACCAGCAGTGTGCAAGCCAGTGTCTGTCATCGCCCGTCACCAACAGCGGGGACCAAAGAGAAAGAGATGTGCGGTGTGAGTCCTGTCTCCCTGTCCATGAGTACTACACACATGCCACATAAGAATGACCAGGGACAGGACAAACTTTTACACCCTGACCGTGCCATTAAACACCTACAGAGCCACATTGGGCTCGTACAAGATGATGATCCGTATTATCGTCCGCCATTATGGGCCCGATTGACCAAGGCTGTCAGGAGATTTGTGCAGGAGACACATTGGGCTTAGACAGTACCGTGGCTTGTAACCTTGGAGGCATTTACAGTATAGGGGCAATGGACGCTACCGGAGACCGACCAATGTTACCAGAAGAAGGGGTATTGTTGGCTTGCTGGACCCCCGTTGATAAGGACACTGCATCGGCCATTGTCGGTGCCATTGAGTTCGCAGCAGGAGCTGCAGTTTAAGGACTTCCTGGCATCTGTGCTCTTGGATCGTCATTATTTTGCACCTTAAGAATATCCTTTGATTTAAAGGGAACCTGTCACCCCCAAAATCAATGGTGAGGTAAGCTCACTGTCATCAGGGGCTTATCTACAGCATTCTGTAATGCTGTAGATAAGCCGCCGATGTTACCTGAAATAGGAGAAAAGATGTTAGATTATACTCATCCAGGGGCAGTTCCGCTGTGGTCTGGTCAAATGGGTGTCTCAGGTCCACTCCGGCGCCTCCCATCTTCATTCCATGACGTCCTCTTCTGGTCTTCATGCCGCAGCTCCGGCGCAGGCGTACTTTGTCTGCCCTGTTGAGGGCAGAGGAAAGTACTGCAGTGCGCAGGCGCCGGAAAGGTCAGAGAGCCCCTGATGACGGTGAGCTTACCTCACCATCGATTTTGGGGGTGACAGGTTCCCTTTAATGTACGGTTTGTCCCCCCCTGTATACCCCTTTGTCTCCCTACATCCTTTTCCATTCATGCTATTTAATCCTATACCTCCCTGCTTGAAGTTTTCCCCTGTTAATAAGCCTGTTTAACCCTTTCTCTGCTGTCTGCATACCATCACTGCATCCCGCGTTAATAATAAATAATAATAATAATTTTATTTATATAGCGCCAACATATTCCGCAGCGCTTTACAAATTATACAGGAGATTTGTACAGACAATGGACATTACAGCATAACAAAAATCACAGTTCAAAATAGATACCAAGAGGAATGAGGGCCCTGCTCGCAAGCTTACAAACTATGAGGAAAAGGGGGAGACACGAGAGGTGGATGGTAACAATTGCTTTAGTTATTCGCACCAGCCATAGTGTAAGGATCGGGTGTTCATGTAAAGCTGCATGAACCAGTTAACAGCCTAAGTATGTAACAGTGCAGACCCAGAGGCTATTAACTGTATAAAGTGTATGAGAACATGATATGAGGAACCTGATTATGGTTTAAGTTTTTTTAATGGGCCACACAGGGATAGTTAGGTTAATGCGTTGAGGCGGTAGGTCAGTCTGAACAAATGAGTTTTTAGGGCACGCTTAAAAATGTGCGGATTGGGGATTAATCATATTAACCTGGATAGTGCATTCCAAAGAATTGGCGAAGCAGCACGTGAAAAGTCTTGGAGACAGGAGTGGGAGGTTCTGATTATTGAGGATGCTAACCTCAGGTCATTAGCAGAACGGAGAGCACGGGTAGGGTGGTAGACTGAGATGAGGGAGGAGATGAAATGTGGTGCTGAGCCAAGGAGTGCTTTGTGGATAAGGGTAATAGTTTTGTACTGGGTTCTGGAGTGGATGGGTAACCAGTGTAATGACTGGCACAAGGTAGAGGCATCGGTGTAACGGTTGGTGAGAAGGTTCCTGCTTGTTACCTTAAAAGCATTCCAAATTATTGACTGGCAATGACAACACACTTGAGAAATATGTTTGAAAAATTATAAGCTTAAGAGAAGGGGCACCTTATGGGTTGCAGCCAGGGCCGGACTGGGACTAAAATTCAGCCCTGGCATTAGAAGTTACACAGGCCCACTTGTCACATGGTGACTGTATAATATATTTGTACACTTGTAGGCAGGGCCAGTTTTAGGCAAAGTGGGGCCCTAGGCAAAGTTTAAAATGGGGCCCCAAATGCCAACATATTGCACATCACACAAAAGCATTTCGGTTGTATTTACAAGCGCTGAGTTCAGGCTACTAAATGAGTTTGATCGACAATACTGAAGTTGTTCAATGCTTGTTTCCTGGCCTCTTTCCACCAGCTGAGGAATAATGATGGGACAGAACGATCACTAACAGATCACCATACAGTATCATGTTATCAGCAGCACATCTACAGTTTACATCGGCGATGTGCTGCTGAGAAAAATGATTTTTGTTCCAGCAAAAACAATCTGAATATGCAGCATTTTACTTGTTTAGTAAAATACACCCCATAGGCATCCATATATTATAATGTGCACCACAGTCCTCCATATAGTATAATGCACTCCCTATAGTCCTCCATATATTATAATGTGCACCACAGTCCTCTACATAGTATAATACACTCCTCAGTCCTCCATATAGTATAATACACTCCTATAGTCCTCCATATATTAAAATACACTGCTCAGTCCTCCATATAGCATAATACACTCCTCATAGTCCTCCATATAGCATAATCCACCCCTCATAGTGCTCCATATAGTATAATGCACTGCCATAGTTATCCATGTAGTACAATTCACTTCCCATAGTATAATGCACCCCATAGTTCTTCATATAGTATAACGTATTCCCCATAGTCCTCAATACAGTATAATGCAGCGCACATATAGTATAATGCAGCCACCACCCTACAGAATATAATACAGCCGCCCCAGAGTATAATGCAGCCACCCCAGAGTATAATGCAGCCACCCCATAGAATATAATGCAGCCCACCTCCCCATAATATATAATGTAGCCTCCATAGAATATATTGCAGCCCCCATAGTATATAACACAACCTCCCCCATATAATATAATATAATATACCCCCACAATAGTATATAACAGCCACATAGTATATAACACGGCCTCCCCCATAGAATATAATATACCCCCCATAGTATCTAGCACAACCCGAATAGCACATAACACAGCCCATGTAGCAGTATACAGCACAGCCCATGTAGCAGTATACAGCACAGCCTACATAGAAGTATACAGCGCAGCCCACGTAGCAGTATATAGCACAGCCCACTTAGCAGTATACAGCACAGCCCACACAGTAGTATACAGCACAGCCAACACAGTAGTATACGGCACAGCCCACACAGTAGTATACAGCACTGCCCACACAGTAGTATACAGCAGAGCCCACACAGTAGTATACAGCAGAGCCCACATAGTAGTATACAGCAGAGCCCACATCTCTCCTCCCCCATAGAATGGCCTCACAGTCCAGTAAAAAAAAACACAAGCTCCTCACCTTTCCTCGTGCCTGCGCTGCCTCCTGCTCCTGTGTCGGCGGCTGCCGCTGCACTGCCTAGGACACAGTGAGTGCGCCCGCACCCGCAGTGTCAGAGGCAGAGTGGGGAATGATGGGAGAGGGAGCGTCAGGTGACGCTCTCTCCTTTATCATTGCATTCAACTGTACCGGCGTCATAGATGCCGGTATAGTTGAATGCAGTGGCGGCGGCGCTGGGAGAGGGAAGGGTGAGTAGGCGTACAGCGGCCCACTACTGGCACTGGCCCTTCTGGCATTTAACAGAACTGCCCGATGGCCAGTCCGGCCCTGGTTGCAGCTACACTAATCACACATTACATATCTTGTGAATGACCTAAAACACTATTTCTCAAATACATTAAGAAGTTAAGCTGCTCACCATAGCCATTGGGCTACCAGTTAATTCGAAATTTTCTTTCGTCATCTTTAACAGCTTCAAAAGTGTGGGATCTTCATAATCAAATCGCTTACTCAGTAAGATGGAGATGATTATATTAGCTACAGCAGCATTTATATTCATGTTGTTATCAAAGGGTTCATCTGGAAAAACAGTGAGAAAACAAGAGTCATAATTACAAAAAACAAAAATAACAAGCACCTCTGAACAGAATAAAGCAAGTGTGAACAGGAGCAAGCTGCAATTACTGCACAATGTACTAAAAAAAGAATACAGCTGCCTCTGTAAGCGCTAAGATGTATGCAAGCACCAAATACACTGCTCAAAAAAATAAAGGGAACAATAAAATACCACATCCTAGATATCTTTGAATGACATATTCCAGTTGCAAATTTTTATTCATTGCATAGTGGAAAGTGTTCAGATCAATAAAACATAACAATTGTCAATGTAAATCAAAATTAATATCCCATGGAGGTCTGGATTTGGATTGATTCTCAAAATCAAAGTGGAAATTCAAATTACAGACTGATCCAACTTCAGTGGAAATGACTCATGACAGGGAAAAGATGCTCAGTATTGTGTGTGGCTTCCACGTGCCTGTATGACCTCCCTACTGCACATACTCCTGATGAGGTGGTGGATGGTCTCCTGAGGGATCTCCTCCCAGACCTTGACTAAAGCATCCGCCAACTGCTGGACAGTCTGTGGTGCTGGATGAAGCGAGACATGATGTCCCAGATATGCTCAATCGGATTCAGGTCTGGGAAAGGGGCAGGCCAGTCCATAGCTTCAGTGCCTTTGTCTTGCAGGAACTGCTGACACACTCCAGCCACATGAGGTCTGGCATTGTCCTGCATTAGAAGGAACTCAGGGCCAACCACACCAACATATGGTCTCACAAGGGGTCTGAGGATCTTATTTCAGTTTCTAATGGCAGTCAGGCTACCTCTGGCGAGCACATGGATGGCTGTGCGACCCTCCAAATAAATGCCACCCCACACCATTACTGACCCACTGCCAAACTGATCATGCTGAAGGATGTTGCAGGCAGCAGATCGCTCTCCATGGCATCTCCAGACTCTGTCACATCTGTCACATGAACTCAGTGTGAACCTGCTTTCCTCTGTGAAGAGCACAGGGCGCCAGTGGCAAATTTTCCAATGCTGGTATTCTTTGGCAAATGCTAAGCGTCCTGCACAATGTTGGGCTGTGAGCACAACCTCCATTTGTGGACGTCAGGCACTCAGACCATACTCATGGAGTCTTTCTAACCGTTTGTGCAGACCATGCACATTTGTGGCCTGCTGGAGGTCATTTTGCAGGGCTCTGGCAGTGCCCCACCTGTTCCTCCTTGCACAAAAGCGGAGGCAGTGGTCCTGTTTTGGGTTGTTGCCCTCCTATGGCCCCCTCCACGTCTCCTGGTCTACTGGCCTGTCTCCTGGTAGCTCCTCAAGCCTCTGGACACTACGCTGACAGACACAGCAAACCTTCTTGCCACAGCTCACATTGATGTGCCATCCTGGATGAACTGCACTACCTGAGCCACTTGTGTGGGTTGTAGAGTCCTTCTCATGCTACCACAAGAGTGAAAGCACAACCAACATTCAAAATTGACCAAAACATCAGCCAGAAAGCATTGTTATTGAGATGTGGTCTGTGGTCCCCACCTGCAGAACTACTCCTTTATTGAGTGTCTTGATAATTGGCAATAATTTGCATCTGTTGTCTATTTCATTTGCACAGCAGAATTTGATTGTCAATCAGTGTTGCTTCCTAAGTTGACAGTTTGATTTCACAGAAGTTTGATTTACTTGGAGTTATATTCTGTTGTTTAAGTGTTCCCTTTATTTTTCTGAGCAGTGTATATGACATAATTCAGCCAGGATAACATGTACCTATTTTGATGGATCCCTAAACCTAATATTTATCAATCATGCCTCTCCTGGGCTAAAAGCCTACAAATATTAAGGGCAGGTAGGAATCACTCAATAATTAATCACTTTTAATGACAAGGGCCAATTTTTACAATTGTGACCACTGTCACTTTGTGTGGTTATAACTCTAAAACGCTTCAAGAGATCCTGAAAAATATTTAGAATTGAGAGTCCTCAGTGGTTGATACCTTTTAATGGCTAACTGAAAAGATGGTAGCAAATTGCAAGCTTTCGAGACTACACAGGTCTCTTCATCAGGCAAGGGATCCTAACAACAAAGAAGAGGTCAGACTGGACACCTCCACCTGGACGCAACCCTCATTTGGATAACTATATAGACTCCTTCAGACATTTGATAAAATCCACCATCATAGATACTAACAAGAGACAAGCATCCAACATCAGTGACCAGGAGAGAAAGGCGATACCGTCTCTGAAAACCAACAAAGAAATCATCATCAAACCTGCTGACAAGGGAGGTGCAATAGTCATGATGAACACATCAGACTATATGAGGGAAGCAAACAGACAACTTATGGACACACGCTACTACAAAAAATTGGAGTTGGATCCTATACTGGATTATTACAAGGAACTAAACAAGTTGGTATCTTGTCTGCCCGATGAATCCATAAGAGACAATGACCTGATACCAGAAAGTCCAAGAACAGGGACATTCTACATGCTTCCCAAAATCCACAAATCTGGAAACCCAGGAAGACCAATTATTTCATGTGTGGGCACCCTTACTGAGCAGATATCTGGATGGGTAGAGGGTATTCTTAAACCCCTGGTAAAGGATACACCCAGCTTCATTCAGGACACAACTGACCTATTGAATAAACTATCAGCAATAGGTCCTCTACCAGAAGGAACCATCGTGGCCACCATGTATGTGGAATCTTTGTACTCCAATATCCCAAACCAGGATGGATTAAATGCCTGCAAATTCTTCCTGGAAAACACAGGGACCGATGCAAATTCTCTGGTGAAACTTATAAAATTCATCCTCACCCACAACTACTTTGAGTTTGACAAGAAGATCCATCTACAGGAGACTGGCACAGCAATGGGAAGTAAAATGGCCCCACAGTATGCAAATCTTTTCGTGGCCAAGCTTGAAAGCGACTTTTTGTCCTCATGTCCCATCAGGCCTCTGGCGTACTACCGCAACATTGATGACATTTTAATCATCTGGACGGAGTCTGAGCTGCAGCTGAAGACGTTCCATGAACAGTTTTATCAATTTCATCCAACCATCAACTTGACACTTAACTACTCCTGCACTGAAATTAAATTTTTGGACACCATCATTAAGCTGCAGAACAATAAAATAGAGACATCCCTGTATCAGAAGCCAATCGACCGTCCAACATACCTTAAATGGACAGTTTCCATCCAAAACACATAAAAAACTCTATTGTCTACAGCCAAGCCATCAGATACAATCGTATATGTTCCAACCCAATGGATAGGGATGAACACCTTGGTCGCCTCAGAAAGACCTTTTTGAATCAGGGCTACCATCCAAGAGCAATTAGAAACCAGATTACAAGAGCAACAAGAATATCAAGGAATCACCTGCTACATTACAAAGCTAAAGAAGAAAATAACCGGGTACCTCTAGTAGTTACCTTCAATCCAAATCTGGAGGTGCTAAGGGGAGCTGCACGGAAATTACAACCTTTACTGCAAAAAGATGCCCGCTTACAATCCATTTTTCCATACCCCCCACTACTGTGTTTTAGGCAGCTCCCAAATCTAAGAAGCATCATTGTCAAGAGCTCCCTGTCCTCTCCCACAACTGCAGATACCTTTCCTTGCAACCAGAAAAAATGTAAAACCTGTCCATTTATAATGACCACGGACAAGATAAAGATGCCCAATTCACATCAGGACTACAAGATACCAGGTACTTTCAGCTGCATCACATCTAATGTGGTGTACCTAATCAATTGTACTAAATGTCCAACTGGGGGTCTGTATGTGGGGGAGACAGGGCAGAAACTGAGAACAAGAATGAACTCTCATCGCCATACAATCAGAGAAAAAAGAATGGATCTACCTGTGGCAATACATTTCTGTCTCCCAAATCATAACATTATGGACATGAAATTACTTGTGTTAAAGGGTAGCTTCAAATCCCAGAGAGACAGAAGAGTCTGGGAATATAAATTGATGACGACCTTTGACACTCACACTGCAGGAATGAATGTGTCGCATGGATTTATGTCTTTTTGCATCAACTAAGGAACTTGCCCCTCAGACCATGTGGGGTCACCACAACAGAGACCCTAATCACAGGACAATAAAACAATCCTTATCTAAGAATTGGCCCAATATTTATGGACGTAACTGTTTATCACCCATGGTAATTCTGCTTCATGTCACCTGTCTTGTCCATGGTTTATCCCTTTTTTTTTTCCATGCCATGTTGTGCATAAATATGTGATTCTTCAGAATTTGTTTTAGTCTTTGCCTGATGAAGAGACCTGTGTAGTCTCGAAAGCTTGCAATTTGTTACCATCTTTTCAGTTAGCCATTAAAAGGTATCAACCACTGAAGACTCTCAATTCTAAATATTTTTCTATCTACTGCCTAACGCGGTACCAAGATATATTTCTTTCCTGTATCAAGAGATCCTGGTGATTCTGAGAATGTTTTTTCATGACATATAGTACTTCATGGTAGTGGTAACATTTCTTTGATATGACTTCCGTTTATGTGTGGGAAAAAAATAAATTTGGCGAAAATTCAGAAAATTTAGCAATTTTCCAACTTTGAATTTTTAAATCACAGAGATATGGCACACAAAATAGTTAATATATAACATTTACCACATGTCTACTTTATATCAACACAATTTTTGAACCAATTTTTTTTATAGGAAGTTATAAGGGTTAAAAGTGGTTCAGAGATGTTTCATTTTTACATCAAAATTTACAAAGCCATTTTTTAGGGACCACATCACATTTGAAGTCACTTTGAAGGGTCTATATGACAGAAAATACCCAAAAGTGACACCATTCTAAAAACATAACCCCTAAAGATGCTTCAAATCACATTTAAGAAGTTTATTAACCATTCAGATGCTTCACAGGAATTTTTGAAATGTGGAAAAATGAACTTTTAACTTTATTTCACACAAAAAATCACTTCAGATCCAATTTTTTTATTTGGCAAGGGTAACAGGAAAAAATGGACCACAAAATTTGTTGTCATTTTTTGCTGAAGATGGCATGCCAATACCCCATTTGAGGGAGAAAACTACTGTTTGGATACACAGCAGAGCTTAGAAGGGAAGGAGCGCCATTTGACTTCTTTAACCTACAATTTCTTGGAACAATTGGAGGACACCATGTCGCATTCGAAGAGCCTTTTATGTGATTAATCAGTGAAAATACATCACAAGCGACACCATTTTGCAAACTAGACACCTCAAGGAACTGATCTAGATGTATGGTGAGCACATTGAACCCTCAGGTGCTTTACAGAAGTTTATAACGTTGAGCCATAAAAATAAACAAAAATCTAATTTTCCTCACAAATATGACTTTAGCACAAAATATTGCATTTTCATAAGAGTAAAAAGAGAAATTGCATCACACATTTTGTTGTGCAATTTCTACCGAGTACGTCGATACCCAATATGAGGGTGAAAACTACTGTTTGGGCACACGGCAGGGCTCAGAAGTGAATGAGCATCATTTGACTGTTTGAAAGTAAAATTTCCTGGAATCATTAGCGGATGTCATGTCCCATATGGAGAGCCCCTGATGTGCCTAAACAGTGGAAACCCCCCCTCATATGACCCCATTTTGGAAACTAGACATATCAAGGAATATATTTAGATGTGTGGTGAGCACCTTGAACCCCCAGATGCTTCACAGACATTTATAACATTGAGCCTTGAAAATAATAAAATTACATTTTCCTCACAAAAATGTTATTTTAGCCCCAAATTTTGCATTTTCTTTAGGGTAACAGGAGAAATTGCACCATACAATTTGTAATGAAATTTCTCCTGGGCATGCCGATACTCCATATGAGGGGGAATACTACTTTTGAGGAACACTGCAAAGCTCAGAAGGGAAAAGGTGCCATAATGGAGTTCAGATTTTGCTGAATAATAATAATTTTTATTTTTATATAGCGCTAACATATTCCGCAGCGCTTTACAGTTTGCACACATTATCAGCACTGTCCCCGATGGTGCTCACAATCTAAATTCCCTATCAGTATGTCTTTGGAATGTGGAAGGAAACCGGAGAGCCCGGAGGAAACTCACGCAAACACGGAGAGAACATACAAACTCTTTGCAGATGTTGTCCTTGGTGGGGTTTGAACCCAGGACTCCAGTGCTGCAAGGCTGCTGTGCTAACCACTGCGCCACCGTGCTGAAATGGTTTGAGGGTGCCATGTCACATTGGCAGAGGGCCTGAGGTCCTAGAACAAGAGAAACCCCCAATATATGAGCCCATTTTACAAACTACACTCCCCGATGAATTCATCTAGTGGTACAGTGATCATATTGACAACATGACACCTTATGAGCCTCACAGAATTTTATACCAATGAGCAGAGAAGAAAGAATAAACTACATTTTTACCATTAAAAGATATTTTAGCCACAAGTTTTTCATTTTTGTAACCCATGACTCCATGGGTAATTTCCAGAAACAAGCAGCAATGAATGTTGCGGAGTAAAAATTGGAAACTGCTGTTGTAGTCACCAGTACGCTGTAGTGATCAGTATGTTGCAGTCACCAGTATGTTATGTCCAGCCTGTGCTTCAGGAGACATGCACCCGTAAGTTAGGTGGGCTCTCATCGCTTCAGAAATGCCAAATGGGGACAATATTTGTGGTTTAGGCACACTGGGGCTCAGAAGGGAGGGGAGGCATTTGGATTTGGGAGCTCAGAATTTGCTGAATATCTTTTGGTGGGCACAGAGCCATTTCACTTTTCCAGGGCCTTTGTACTACCAGTAACATAAAAGCCCCTTATATTTCCTTTAACAGATGATAGACCTGTTAAATTACATTTTTAGTGCGTGCCCTCTGTCTGAACAGTCACAGCCAGAAGACCCGGAAGATACAGCGGCGTGCGGTGATGGAACAAGGACAGGTGAATATCGCAACTGCCAGGGGCCTGAGCCAGCGGCGACTCCAGCACTTAGCCCCCATACCGCACGAGTTTCTCTGCCTGCTCAGGACACTGGCACCTGGCCCCCCAGCTACGAGAGTTGAGTATGTCATTTTTTTTATCGCAGCAGCAGCATAGGGGGCATATTTTTCTATGGAGCATCTTATGGGTCCATCATTAACCTTTTATGCAGCATTATATGGGGCATATTTTAATATGGAGCATCTTATCGGGCCATCATTAATCTTTGTGCAGCATTATATGGGGCATATTATTCTATGGAGCATCTTATGGGGCCATCAACTTTTATGGAGCATTATGCATTATATGGGGAATTTTATTCTATGGAGTATCTTATGGGGCCATCATTAACCTTTTATGCAGCATTATATGTGGCATATTTTAATGTGGAGCATCTTATGGGGCCATTATTAACCTTTGTGCAGCATTATACAGGGCATATTTTTTTATATGGAGCATCTTATGAGGCCCATCATGAACTTTATGGAGGTTTATATGGAGCCTATTTTGTGTGGAACATCTTATGGGGCCCATCATGAACTGTATGGAGCATTATATGGAGCTCCTGATTCAATATGGATATTCAAAAACATTTAACCTACTGATGTGTCAATTAATTTTACTTTTATTGGTATCTATTTTTATTTTTGAAATTTACCAGTAGCTGCTGCATTTCCCACCCTAGGCTTATACTCGAGTCAATAGGTTTTCCAAGTTTTTTGTGGCAAAATTTGGGGTCTCGGCTTATACTTGGGTTGGCGTATACTCAAGTATATAAGGTACTTTGGGGTTTCCATCTAAATCACTGAGTAACATGATTCAGATGAATCCCTGAGGGATCCATTCATTATAATGAGGCAGCAGAGTTACTATGGACTCTGTCTGGCCTCTGTTCAGAGGTGTTATTTTCAGAAGTGCACAAAACTGTAGCCAACAGCACTTTTATGCAATCTTAAAAAGACGGACACCGCCGGATGACAGGTCAGGCGGAGTCCACAGTGCCTCCATCTGTCTCATAGTGAATTTTCCAGAGGTTCCGATTGAATCATGCTCAGCATAAAGTGTAGGATAAATGTGCACTGAGCCTTACTTCAATCTTTGGGAAGCAGATTGAAATAATCAACAGCAGGTGAATAATTGGTTTTACTTATTCCTTACGCTGTTCCTCGTGCAGTATAAGTGATTAGACGACTTTATTCTTCAGATCGGTGTGGTTACAGTGATACCAGATTGATATTGGGTTTTTATGTTTGGCAGCTGTCACAAACTAAAAGACACTTTTTATTGCAAAAAATAGTTATTGCGGCCCTACAGCTAGGGTTAGGGTTAATGGGTTCCTGTCCTCCCCTATCCACATCAACAATGGTACACAGCAGGGGTGTCCTCTGTCCCCTCTCTTGTAAGTATTGATAATGGAACATCTGGCAATAGCCATTAGAAAGAACCCCAGTATTCACGGTATTCCAGTTGGCGTAGGTCAATGTAAATCTGCTTTGCATGCAGATGACCTTCTCATATCACAGCCTCGCATTTCCTCCCCCTCCATAGTCAAAGTATTTGAGACATTTGGCAATATTAGTAATTTTAAGGTGAATTATTCTAAATCAGAGACCCTTAATATAACTTTATCTAGAGATGAAGTTCAGCATCTTAAAGATAATTTTCCCTTTAAATGGCAGGAAACAGCATTAAGATACTTGGGAGTAACCATCCCGACAGATCATACTAAACTATATTCTTTAAACTTTTAACCCCTTTTGGATAAGACTTTGAAAGACTTATATAGCTATGATAAGCGGAAGCTCTCATGGTTCGGCCGTATCAATGCAATAAAAATGGATGTACTTCCTCGTTTCCTGTATATTTTCCAGACAGTTCCTCTAATTCCTCCTCCTTCTTTCTTTTCCAGAATCCAATCAGCCATCTCGAGATTTGTGTGGTGGGGTGGTAGACCCCGGATCGGCGTGGGTACTTTATATAGGCACAAAGGCTCAGGGGGCGCGGGTCTTCTAAATTTCAAATGGTATCACAGAGCAGCGCTATTGACACACATACTAGACTGGCAGTTCCACAGTTCAGACAAACAATGGGTGGGAATAGAACTAATTAGTTCTACAATTCCACTCCATAACCCCCTGGATCAGCCCTAAAACTAGAGGTCAATTCAGTTCTAAAGCTGACCTCCTTAAAGATACATTTAGAGGATGGGATCTGGAGACCCGCAGAGGCTCTCTGTCCTTAGGCAGTGGACCGCTTACGCCTCTCTTGTCTAATCCGGAGTTTCCCCCGGGGGTGGAGATGGATTGTTTTCTTGGGTGGGAGAGGGGACAATACCAGATGCTTTCATGTCCTCAAGGGTTCAGCCATGCCCGCTTTTGAATCAGTGGAGCCGTTAGAGGGGGGGTGGCCTGTTATGAACAGGTGATTCAGAACCACAATGGACCTAGTGGTTAAGAGCACACAAAGTGACCTGATAGTTACCAACATGGGACGAGCTCTGAGACGCGGGAACTCTGCTGACCGCAATCCCTAATCCTATCATACCACACTAGAGGTAGCCGTGGATTGCTCCTAACGCTCCCTATGCAACTCGGCACAGCCTGAGAAACTAGCTAGCCCTGAAGATAGAAAAATAAGCCTACCTTGCCTCAGAGAAATTCCCCAAAGGAAAAGGCAGCCCCCCACAAATAATGACAGTGAGTTAAGATGAAAATACAAACACAGAGATGAAATAGATTTTAGCAAAGTGAGGCCAGAATTACTGAATAGACCGAGGATAGGAAAGTGTTATGTCTGCAAATGAAAGGTGTTATGAAGGCAATCCAGAGACACAGTGTGCCTAGCGATCAGAGCGCACACAGTGATCTGACAAATACCCAAAAACAAAAGAACGAGCTCTGAGACGTGGAAACTCTGCAGACTGCACACCTGATCCTATCCTAAACACAACTAAAAGTGGCTGTGGATTGCGCCTAACAACTACCTAGGCAACTCGGCACAGCCTAAGAAACTAGCTAGCCTGAAGATAGAAAAATAGGCCTGACTTGCCCCCAGAGAAATACCCCAAAGGAAAAGGCAGCCCCCCACATATAATGACTGTGAGTAAGATGAAAAGACAAAACGTAGGGATGAAATAGATTCAGCAAAGTGGGGCCCGATAATCTTAGACAGAGCGAGGACAGTAAAGCGAACTTTGCAGTCTACAAAAAACCCTAAAGCAAAAACCACGCAAAGGGGGCAAAAAGACCCACCGTGCCGGACTAACGGCACGGCGGTACACCCTTTGCGTCTCAGAGCTTCCAGCAAAACAAAAGACAAGCTGGACAGAAAAAAAACAACAAAATAGCAAAAAAGCACTTAGCTATACAGAGCAGCAGGTAACAGGAACAATCAGGAGAAGCTCAGATCCAACACTGGAACATTGACTAGGAGCAAGGATAGCAGCATCAGGTGGAGTTAAGTAACGAAGCAGCTAATGAGCTCACCAGAACACCTGAGGAAGGAAGCTCAGAAGCTGCAGTACCACTTGTGACCACAGGAGTGAATTCAGCCACAGAATTCACAACAGTACCCCCCCTTGAGGAGGGGTCACCGAACCCTCACCAGATCCCCCAGGCCTACCAGGATGAGCCGCATGAAAGGCACGAACAAGATCGGGAGCATGAACATCAGAGGCAAAAACCCAGGAATTATCTTCCTGAGCATAACCCTTCCATTTAACCAGATACTGGAGTTTCCGTCTAGAAACACGAGAATCCAAAATCTTCTCCACAATATACTCCAATTCCCCCTCCACCAAAACCGGGCAGGAGGCTCAACAGATGGAACCATAGGTGCCACGAATCTCCGCAACAACGACCTATGGAATACATTATGTATGGAAAAGGAGTCTGGGAGGGTCAGACGAAAAGACACAGGATTGAGAATTTCAGAAATCCTATACGGACCAATAAAACGAGGTTTAAATTTAGGAGAGGAAACCTTCATAGGAATATGACGAGAAGATAACCAAACCAGATCCCCAACACGAAGTCGGGGACCCACACGGCGTCTGCGATTAGCAAAAAGTTGAGCCTTCTCCTGGGACAAGGTCAAATTGTCCACTACCTGAGTCCAGATCTGCTGCAACCTGTCCACCACAGAATCCACACCAGGACAATCCGAAGACTCAACCTGTCCTGAAGAGAAACGAGGATGGAACCCAGAATTGCAAAAAAATGGAGAAAACAAGGTAGCCGAGCTGGCCCGATTATTAAGGGCGAACTCAGCCAACGGCAAAAAGGACACCCAATCATCCTGGTCTGCAGAAACAAAACATCTCAGATATGTTTCCAAGGTCTGATTGGTTCGTTCGGTCTGGCCATTAGTCTGAGGATGGAAAGCCGAGGAAAAGGATAGGTCAATGCCCATCCTACCACAAAAGGCTCGCCAGAACCTTGAAACAAACTGGGAACCTCTGTCAGAAACAATATTCTCAGGAATGCCATGCAACCGAACCACATGCTGAAAGAACAAAGGTACCAAATCAGAGGAGGAAGGCAATTTAGCCAAGGGCACCAGATGGACCATTTTAGAAAAGCGATCACAGACCACCCAAATGACTGACATCTTTTGAGAAACGGGAAGGTCAGAAATGAAATCCATCGAAATATGTGTCCAAGGCCTCTTTGGGACCGGCAAGGGCAAAAGCAACCCACTGGCACGAGAACAGGAGGGCTTAGCCCTAGCACAAATCCCACAGGACTGCACAAAAGTACGTACATCCCGTGACAGAGATGGCCACCAGAAAGATCTAGCCACTAACTCTCTGGTACCAAAGATTCCAGGATGACCAGCCAACACCGAACAATGAAGTTCAGAGATAAGTTTATTAGTCCACCTATCAGGGACGAACAGTTTCTCCGCTGGACAACGATCAGGTTTAATCGCCTGAAATTTTTGCAGCACCCGCCGCAAATCAGGGGAGATGGCAGACACAATGACTCCTTCCTTGAGGATACCCGCTGGCTCAGATAAACCCGGAGAGTCGGGCACAAAACTCCTAGACAGAGCATCCGCCTTCACATTTTTAGAGCCCGGAAGGTACGAAATCACAAAGTCGAAGCGGGCAAAAAATAACGACCAACGGGCTTGTCTAGGATTCAAGCGCTTGGCAGACTCGAGATAAGTCAAGTTCTTATGATCAGTCAATACCACCACGCGATGATTAGCTCCTTCAAGCCAATGATGCCACTCCTCGAATGCCCACTTCATGGCCAGCAACTCTCGGTTGCCCACATCATAATTACGCTCAGCGGGCGAAAACTTCCTGGAAAAGAAAGCACATGGTTTCATCACTGAGCAATCAGAACCTCTCTGTGACAAAACCGCCCCTGCTCCAATCTCAGAAGCATCAACCTCGACCTGGAACGGAAGAGAAACATCTGGCTGACACAACACAGGGGCAGAACAAAAACGACGCTTCAACTCCTGAAAAGCTTCCACAGCAGCAGAAGACCAATTAACCAAATCAACACCCTTCTTGGTCAAATCGGTCAATGGTTTGGCAATGCTAGAAAAATTACAGATGAAGCGACGATAAAAATTAGCAAAGCCCAGGAACTTTTGCAGACTTTTCAGAGATGTCGGCTGAATCCAATCCTGGATGGCTTGGACCTTAACTGGATCCATCTCGATAGTAGAAGGGGTAAAGATGAACCCCAAAAATGAAACTTTCTGCACACCGAAGAGACACTTTGATCCCTTCACAAACAAAGAGTTAGCACGCAGGACCTGAAAAACCATTCTGACCTGCTTCACATGAGACTCCCAATCATCTGAGAAGATCAAAATGTCATCCAAGTAAACAATCAGGAATTTATCCAGGTACTCACGGAAGATGTCATGCATAAAAGACTGAAACACAGATGGAGCATTGGCAAGTCCGAACGGCATCACTAGATACTCAAAATGACCCTCGGGCGTATTGAATGCAGTTTTCCATTCATCTCCTTGCCTGATTCTCACCAGATTATACGCACCACGAAGATCTATCTTAGTGAACCAACTAGCCCCCTTAATCCGAGCAAACAAGTCAGATAACAATGGCAAGGTATACTGAAATTTAACAGTGATCTTATTAAGAAGGCGGTAATCAATACACGGTCTCAGCGAACCATCCTTCTTGGCTACAAAGAAGAACCCTGCTCCCAGTGGTGATGACGATGGGCGAATATGTCCCTTCTCTAGGGATTCCTTCACATAACTGCGCATAGCGGCGTGTTCGGGCACGGATAAATTAAATAATCGACCTTTAGGGAATTTACTACCAGGAATCAAATTGATAGCACAATCACAGTCCCTATGCGGAGGTAGGGCATCGGACTTGGGCTCTTCAAATACATCCTGATAATCAAACAAGAACTCTGGGACCTCAGAAGGGGTGGATGACGAAATCGACAAAAATGGAACATCACCATGTACCCCCTGACAACCCCAGCTGGATAGTAACATACATAGTAACATAGTAACATAGTTAGTAAGGCCGAAAAAAGACATTTGTCCATCCAGTTCAGCCTATATTCCATCATAATAAATACCCAGATCTACGTCCTTCTACAGAACCTAATAATTGTATGATACAATATTGTTCTGCTCCAGGAAGACATCCAGGCCTCTCTTGAACCCCTCGACTGAGTTCGCCATCACCACCTCCTCAGGCAAGCAATTCCAGATTCTCACTGCCCTAACAGTAAAGAATCCTCTTCTATGTTGGTGGAAAAACCTTCTCTCCTCCAGACGCAAAGAATGCCCCCTTGTGCCCGTCACCTTCCTTGGTATAAACAGATCCTCAGCGAGATATTTGTATTGTCCCCTTATATACTTATACATGGTTATTAGATCGCCCCTCAGTCGTCTTTTTTCTAGACTAAATAATCCTAATTTCGCTAATCTATCTGGGTATTGTAGTTCTCCCATCCCCTTTATTAATTTTGTTGCCCTCCTTTGTACTCTCTCTAGTTCCATTATATCCTTCCTGAGCACCGGTGCCCAAAACTGGACACAGTACTCCATGTGCGGTCTAACTAGGGATTTGTACAGAGGCAGTATAATGCTCTCATCATGTGTATCCAGACCTCTTTTAATGCACCCCATGATCCTGTTTGCCTTGGCAGCTGCTGCCTGGCACTGGCTGCTCCAGGTAAGTTTATCATTAACTAGGATCCCCAAG
The DNA here is from genome assembly GCF_032444005.1 of Ranitomeya imitator. Lineage (NCBI taxonomy): Eukaryota > Metazoa > Chordata > Amphibia > Anura > Dendrobatidae > Ranitomeya > Ranitomeya imitator. The sequence goes on from NC_091286.1 coordinate 663,887,413, forward strand.
TCCTTCTCCCTGTCAGATTTACCCAGTGGTTTCCCGTTCAGTGTGTAATGGTGATATTGATTCCCTCTTCCCATGTGTATAACCTTACATTTATCATTGTTAAACCTCATCTGCCACCTTTCAGCCCAAGTTTCCAACTTATCCAGATCCATCTGTAGCAGAATACTATCTTCTCTTGTATTAACTGCTTTACATAGTTTTGTATCATCTGCAAATATCGATATTTTACTGTGTAAACCTTCTACCAGATCATTAATGAATATGTTGAAGAGAACAGGTCCCAATACTGACCCCTGCGGTACCCCACTGGTCACAGCGACCCAGTTAGAGACTATACCATTTATAACCACCCTCTGCTTTCTATCACTAAGCCAGTTACTAACCCATTTACACACATTTTCCCCCAGACCAAGCATTCTCATTTTGTGTACCAACCTCTTGTGCGGCACGGTATCAAACGCTTTGGAAAAATCGAGATATACCACGTCCAATGACTCACCGTGGTCCAGTCTATAGCTTACCTCTTCATAAAAACTGATTAGATTGGTTTGACAGGAGCGATTTCTCATAAACCCATGCTGATATGGAGTTAAACAGTTATTCTCATTGAGATAATCCAGAATAACATCCCTCAGAAACCCTTCAAATATTTTACCAACAATAGAGGTTAGACTTACTGGCCTATAATTTCCAGGTTCACTTTTAGAGCCCTTTTTGAATATTGGCACCACATTTGCTATGCGCCAGTCCTGCGGAACAGACCCTGTCGCTATAGAGTCACTAAAAATAAGAAATAATGGTTTATCTATTACATTACTTAGTTCTCTTAGTACTCGTGGGTGTATGCCATCCGGACCCGGAAATTTATCTATTTTAATCTTATTTAGCCGGTTTCGCACCTCTTCTTGGGTTAGATTGGTGACCCTTAATATAGGGTTTTCATTGTTTCTTGGGATTTCACCTAGCATTTCATTTTCCACCGTGAAGGGATACCGACATGGAATTCCAATCCAATACTGGATTATGGGTTTGTAGCCATGGCAACCCCAACACGACCACATCATGCAGATTATGCAACACCAGAAAGCGAATAACTTCCTGATGTGCAGGAGCCATGCACATGGTCAGCTGGGCCCAGTACTGAGGTTTATTCTTGGCCAAAGGTGTAGCATCAATTCCTCTCAATGGAATAGGACACCGCAAAGGCTCCAAGAAAAACCCACAACGTTTAGCATAATCCAAATCCATCAGATTCAGGGCAGCGCCTGAATCCACAAACGCCATGACAGAAAACGATGACAAAGAGCATATCAAGGTAATGGACAGAAGGAATTTGGACTGTACAGTACCAATGACGGCAGACCTAGCGGACCGCTTAGTGCGCTTAGGACAATCAGAAATAGCATGAGTGGAATCACCACAGTAGAAACATAGCCCATTCAGACGTCTGTATTCCTGCCGTTCAACTCTGGTCATAGTCCTATCGCACTGCATAGGCTCAGGTTTAACCTCAGGCAATACCGCCAAATGGTGCACAGATTTACGCTCGCGCAAGCGTCGACCGATCTGAATGGCTAAAGACAAAGACTCATTCAAACCAGCAGGCATAGGAAATCCCACCATGACATCCTTAAGAGCCTCAGAGAGACCCTTTCTGAACAAAGCTGCCAGCGCAGATTCATTCCACTGAGTGAGTACTGACCATTTCCTAAATTTCTGACAATATACTTCTATATCATCCTGACCCTGGCACAAAGCCAGCAAATTTTTCTCAGCCTGATCCACCGAATTAGGCTCATCGTACAGCAATCCGAGCGCCAGGAAAAACGCATCGACACTACTCAATGCAGGGTCTCCTGGCGCAAGAGAAAATGCCCAGTCTTGAGGGTCGCCGCGCAAAAAAGAAATAATAATCAAAACCTGTTGACTAGGATTACCAGAAGAATGAGGTTTCAAGACCAGAAATAGCTTACAATTATTTTTGAAACTTAGAAACTTCGTTCTATCTCCAAAAAACAAATCAGGAATAGGAATTCTTGGTTCTAGCATAGATTTCTGATCTATAGTATCTTGAATCTTTTGTACATTTATAACGAGATTATCCATTGAAGAGCACAGACCCTGAAAATCCATGTCCACACCTGTGTCCAGAAACACCCAAATGTCTAGGGGGAAAAAAAAAAAAAAAGTGAACACAGAGCAGAGAAAAAAAAAAAATGATGTCAGAACTTTTTCTTTCCCTCTATTGAGAATCATTAGTTGGCTCCTAGTACTGTTATGTCTGCAAATGAAAGGTGTTATGAAGGCAATCCAGAGACACAGTGTGCCTAGCGATCAGAGCGCACACAGTGATCTGACAAATACCCAAAAACAAAAGAACGAGCTCTGAGACGTGGAAACTCTGCAGACTGCACACCTGATCCTATCCTAAACACAACTAAAAGTGGCTGTGGATTGCGCCTAACAACTACCTAGGCAACTCGGCACAGCCTAAGAAACTAGCTAGCCTGAAGATAGAAAAATAGGCCTGACTTGCCCCCAGAGAAATACCCCAAAGGAAAAGGCAGCCCCCCCACATATAATGACTGTGAGTAAGATGAAAAGACAAAACGTAGGGATGAAATAGATTCAGCAAAGTGGGGCCCGATAATCTTAGACAGAGCGAGGACAGTAAAGCGAACTTTGCAGTCTACAAAAAACCCTAAAGCAAAAACCACGCAAAGGGGGCAAAAAGACCCACCGTGCCGGACTAACGGCACGGCGGTACACCCTTTGCGTCTCAGAGCTTCCAGCAAAACAAAAGACAAGCTGGACAGAAAAAAAACAACAAAATAGCAAAAAAACACTTAGCTATACAGAGCAGCAGGTAACAGGAACAATCAGGAGAAGCTCAGATCCAACACTGGAACATTGACTAGGAGCAAGGATAGCAGCATCAGGTGGAGTTAAGTAACGAAGCAGCTAATGAGCTCACCGGAACACCTGAGGAAGGAAGCTCAGAAGCTGCAGTACCACTTGTGACCACAGGAGTGAATTCAGCCACAGAATTCACAACAGGAAAGATAGCTTTGCGGTCAGCACAAAAACCTACAAACAACCACGCAGAGGGGGCAAAAAGACCCTCCGCACCGACTAATGTTACGGAGGTGCTCCCTCTGTGTCTCAGAGCTTCCAGCAAGCAAGAAAAACCAATATAGCAAGCTGGACAGAAAATATAGCAAACAAAAGTAACACAAGCAAAACTTAGCTTATGCAGGGCAGACAGGTCACAAGAACGATCCAGGAGAGAGCTAGACCAATAATGGAACATTGACTTGAGGCCAGGAACAAAGAACTAGGTGGAGTTAAATAGAGCAGCACCTAACGACTTAACCTCGTCACCTGAGGAAGGAAACTCAGAAGCCGCAGCCCCACTCAAATCTACCAGAGGAAGCTGATAGACAGAACCAGCCGAAGTACCACTCATGACCACAGGAGGGAGCTTGACCACAGAATTCACAACAGTACCCCCCCCTTGAGGAGGGGTCACCGAACCCTCACCAGAGCCCCCAGGCCGACCAGGATGAGCCAAATGAAAGGCACGAACCAGATCGGCAGCATGAACATCAGAGGCAAAAACCCAGGAATTATCTTCCTGACCATAACCCTTCCACTTAACCAGGTACTGGAGTTTCCGTCTCGAAATACGAGAATCCAAAATCTTCTCCACTATATACTCCAACTCCCCCTCAACCAAAACGGGGGCAGGAGGATCAACGGATGGAAAAACAGGTGCCACGTATCTCCGCAACAATGACCTATGGAACGTGTTATGGATGGAAAAAGAAGCTGGAAGGGTCAAACGAAAAGACACAGGATTAAGAACCTCAGAAATCCTATACGGACCAATGAAACGGGGCTTAAACTTAGGAGAGGAAACTTTCATAGGAATATAACGAGATGACAACCAAACCAAATCCCCAACACGAAGTCGGGGACCCACACAGCGCCTGCGGTTAGCGAAACGTTGAGCCTTCTCCTGAGACAATATCAAATTGTCCACTGCATGAGTCCAAATCTGCTGCAACCTATCCACCACAGTATCCACACCAGGACAGTCAGAAGACTCAACCTGCCCTGAAGAGAAACGAGGATGGAAACCAGAATTGCAGAAAAACGGCGAAACCAAAGTAGCCGAGCTGGCCCGATTATTAAGGGCGAACTCAGCCAAAGGCAAAAAGGACACCCAGTCATCCTGATCAGCAGAAACAAAACATCTCGAAACATCCAAGGTCTGATTGGTTTGTTCAGTCTGGCCATTTGTCTGAGGATGGAAAGCCGAGGAAAAAGACAAATCAATGCCCATCCTAGCACAAAAGGCTCGCCAAAACCTCGAAACAAACTGGGAACCTCTGTCAGAAACGATGTTCTCCGGAATGCCATGTAAACGAACCACATGATTGAAGAACAATGGCACCAAATCAGTGGAGGAAGGCAATTTAGACAAGGGTACCAAATGGACCATCTTAGAGAAGCGATCACAAACCACCCAAATGACCGACATTTTTTGAGAGACGGGGAGATCCGAAATAAAATCCATAGAGATATGTGTCCAGGGCCTCTTCGGGACTGGCAAGGGCAAAAGCAACCCACTGGCACGAGAACAGCAGGGCTTAGCCCGAGCACAAATCCCACAGGACTGCACAAACGAACGCACATCCCGTGACAGAGACGGCCACCAAAAGGATCTAGCCACCAAATCTCTGGTGCCAAAGATTCCAGGATGACCAGCCAACACCGAACAATGAACCTCAGTGATAACTCTACTCGTCCATTTATCAGGAACAAACAGTTTCTCCGCTGGGCAACGGTCAGGTCTATTAGCCTGAAATTTTTGCAGCACCCGCCGCAAATCAGGGGAGATGGCAGACAAAATTACCCCCTCTTTGAGAATACCCGCCGGCTCAGGCAAACCCGGAGAGTCGGGCACAAAACTCCTAGACAGGGCATCCGCCTTCACATTTTTAGAGCCCGGAAGGTACGAAACCACAAAGTCAAAACGGGAGAAAAACAGCGACCAACGAGCCTGTCTAGGATTCAACCGTTTGGCAGACTCGAGATAAGTCAAGTTCTTGTGATCAGTCAAGACCACCACGCGATGCTTAGCTCCTTCAAGCCAATGACGCCACTCCTCGAATGCCCACTTCATGGCCAGCAACTCTCGATTGCCAACATCATAATTACGCTCAGCAGGCGAAAACTTCCTGGAAAAGAAGGCGCATGGTTTCATCACCGAGCCATCAGAACTTCTTTGCGACAAAACAGCCCCTGCTCCAATTTCAGAAGCATCAACCTCGACCTGGAACGGGAGCGAAACATCTGGTTGGCACAACACAGGGGCAGAAGAAAAACAATGCTTCAACTCTTGAAAAGCTTCCACAGCAGCAGAAGACCAATTGACCACATCAGCACCCTTCTTGGTTAAATCAGTCAACAGTTTAGCAATACTAGAAAAATTATTGATGAAGCGACGATAAAAATTAGCAAAGCCCAGGAACTTTTGCAGACTCTTCAGAGATATCGGCTGAGTCCAATCATAAATGGCCTGAACTTTAACAGGGTCCATCTCGATAGTAGAAGGGGAAAAAATGAAACCCAAAAATGAAACCTTCTGAACACCAAAGAGACACTTTGACCCCTTCACAAACAAAGAATTCGCACGCAGGACCTGGAACACCATTCTGACCTGCTTCACGTGAGACTCCCAATCATCCGAGAAGACCAAAATATCATCCAAGTATACAATCAGGAATTTATCCAGGTACTCTCGGAAGATGTCATGCATAAAGGACTGAAACACTGATGGAGCATTAGAAAGCCCGAATGGCATAACCAGGTACTCAAAATGGTCCTCGGGCATATTAAATGCTGTTTTCCATTCATCGCCCTGTTTAATACGCACAAGATTATACGCACCACGAAGATCTATCTTGGTGAACCAACTAGCCCCCTTAATCCGAGCAAACAAATCAGACAACAGCGGCAAGGGGTACTTAAATTTGACTGTGATTTTATTTAGAAGGCGGTAATCAATACAAGGTCTCAACGAACCATCCTTCTTGGCCACAAAAAAGAACCCTGCCCCCAATGGCGACGACGAGGGGCGAATATGACCCTTCTCCAAGGATTCCTTTACGTAACTCCGCATAGCGGCGTGCTCACGTACAGACAAATTAAACAGTCGACCTTTAGGAAACTTACTACCAGGAATCAAATCGATAGCACAATCGCAATCCCTATGCGGAGGTAGGGCACTGGACTTAGGCTCATCAAATACATCCCGGTAATCTGACAAGAACTCTGGGACCTCAGAAGGAGTGGATGATGAAATAGACAGAAATGGAACATTACCATGTACCCCCTGACAACCCCAGCTGGACACAGACATTGATTTCCAATCCAATACTGGGTTATGGACTTGTAGCCATGGCAACCCCAACACGACCACATCATGCAGATTCTGCAACACCAAAAAGCGAATATCCTCCTGATGCGCAGGAGCCATGCACATGGTCAGTTGGGTCCAATACTGAGGCTTATTCTTGGCCAAAGGCGTAGCATCAATTCCTCTCAATGGAATAGGATGCTACAAGGGCTCCAAGAAAAACCCACAGCGCCTAGCAAACTCCAAGTCCATCAAATTCAGGGCAGCGCCTGAATCCACAAATGCCATGACAGAAAAGGATGACAAAGAGCGGATCAAAGTAACGGACAAAAGAAATTTCGACTGTACCGTACCAATGGTGGCAGACCTAGCGAAACGCTTAATACGCTTAGGACAATCAGAGATAGCATGAGTGGAATCACCACAGTAAAAACACAGCCCATTCCGTCGTCTGTGTTCTTGCCGTTCAGCTCTGGTCAAAGTCCTATCACATTGCATAGGCTCAGGTTTATGCTCAGGTAATACCGCCAAATGGTGCACAGTTTTACGCTCACGCAAGCGTCGATCGATCTGAATGGCCAAAGACATAGACTCATTCAGACCAGCAGGCATAGGAAATCCCACCATGACATCCTTAAGGGCTTCAGAGAGACCCTTTCTGAAAATTGCTGCCAGAGCACATTCATTCCATTGAGTGAGCACAGACCACTTCCTAAATTTCTGACAATATATCTCTACCTCATCCTGACCCTGACACAGAGCCAGCAAGATTTTCTCTGCCTGATCCACTGAATTAGGTTCATCATAAAGCAACCCGAGCGCCAGAAAAAACGCATCAATATCACACAATGCAGGATCTCCTGGTGCAAGGGAAAATGCCCAGTCTTGAGGGTCGCCACGTAATAAAGAAATAATGATCTTTACTTGTTGAACTGGGTCACCAGAGGAGCGGGGTTTCAAAGCCAGAAATAGTTTACAATTATTTTTTAAATTCCGAAACTTAGCTCTATCTCCAGAAAATAACTCAGGAATAGGAATTTTAGGTTCTAACATAGGATTCTGAACCACTAAATCTTGAATGTTCTGTACACTTATAGCGAGATTATCCATCAAAGAGGACAGACCTTGAATGTCCATGTCTACACCTGTGTTCGGAACCACCCTGATGTAAAGGGGAAAAAAAAGACAAAACACAGTGCAAAGAAAAAAAAATGGTCTCAGAACTTCTCCTTTCCCTCTATTGAGAAGGATTAGTACTTTGTGCCTCCAGTACTGTTATGAACAGGTGATTCAGAACCACAATGGACCTAGTGGTTAAGAGCACACAAAGTGACCTGATAGTTACCAACATAGGACGAGCTCTGAGACGTGGGAACTCTGCTGACCGCAATTCCTAATCCTATCATACCACACTAGAGGTAGCCGTGGATTGCTCCTAACGCTCCCTATGCAACTCGGCACAGCCTGAGAAACTAGCTAGCCCTGAAGATAGAAAAATAAGCCTACCTTGCCTCAGAGAAATTCCCCAAAGGAAAAGGCAGCCCCCCACATATAATGACTGTGACTTAAGATGAAAATACCAACACAGAGATGAAATAGATTTTAGCAAAGTGAGGCCCAACTTACTGAATAGACCGAGGATAGGAAAGATAGCTTTGCGGTCAGCACAAAAACCTACAAACAACCACGCAGAGGGGGCAAAAAGACCCTCCGCACCGACTAACGGGACGGAGGTGCTCCCTCTGCGTCTCAGAGCTTCCAGCAAGCAAGAAAAACCAATATAGCAAGCTGGACAGAAAATATAGCAAACAAAAGTAACACAAGCAAAACTTAGCTTATGGAGGGCAGACAGGTCACAAGAACGATCCAGGAGAGAGCTAGACCAATACTGGAACATTGACTGGAGGCCAGGAACAAAGAACTAGGTGGAGTTAAATAGAGCAGCACCTAACGACTTAAACTCGTCACCTGAGGAAGGAAACTCAGAAGCCGCAGTCCCACTCACATCTACCAGAGGAAGCTCATAGACAGAACCAGCCGAAGTACGACTCATGACCACAGGAGGGAGCTTGACCACAGAATTCACAACAGGGGCCCTTCTGATTGGTTGGAATACCTCCAACTAAAATCCTTCCTCTCATCTCCAGAGGGCGCAGGCTCATACGCCTCCCTTCCTACGCAGTTTGAAAAGCTTTTCCTGTTGGGGTCGCCTCCTGCGCATGCTGTCTCCTTAATATATGCTCTTTTGAACCAAAATACCAAAGACGAGTTCCCCATGTACGTGGAGAGGTGGAGGGGTGAGTTGGGAGTTGCTATATCGGAGGTGGAGTGGAGGAAGGCGTTCGCATATTCACATAAATTCTCTATTGCCTGTGCTGCACAAGAAAAGAATTACAAAATTCTCACCAGGTGGTATTGCTGTCTTGATGTCTTACGCGCTGCTTTTCCCTCCGTCTCCGATAGGTGCTGGCGTTGTGGAGTAGAGAGAGGTACCATGCTACACATTTGGTGGGAATGTAAGCATATTCAGCCATTTTGGGATTCTGTCTTTTCCGCTTATCAAGCCTTTAGCGGTCATTTGGTGACCAAATCCCCCCCCCAGGTGGCTTTATTATCTATCCTCCCGGGCTCGTTTCGCTTCCAGAAATAGGGGTTCCTAAGACTCTCCTTAACTGCTGCACGCACTGTGATGCCGACACATTGGAAATCCTCCCAATCTCCTAATGTGTCTGAATGGGTCAAGAAGATGACCAGCCTTCAAAGTGTGGAGGAATTGTCCGCTGAGGTTAATGGTTCAATGGAGAAATATCTGCAAGTTTGGAGTCCTTGGATTTTGTATATGGACTCTCAGGATCTTCAATCCCTCTTTTCTAAGCTATAGGGAGGATAGATTGAACAATATGGGTTAGACAGACGTCATTATAGGGGTGGAAGTTGCCTCCTTCTATATCAGACTCCATGGTTCCTCCCCCTCCCCCTTTTTTCTTCCTCTCTCCTCCCCCCTAGTCCTCTTCTTAGTCTCATTCTTTCCTTTGGTGTTTATACCATTATTACTTGGAGTGACCTAGCTCCTCTTGTTTTGGTCGCTCTCTTTCAGCAGATACCTCATATGTATTGCCAAAGGTCATACAGTCTCCCTGGATAGGGGATACTTACATCCGCCATGGATTTTTTTTTCTTTTTCTTTTCAGATTTTATTAGACTTGAGTGAAAATGACTTTTGACCTGAAAGTTATACTATTTCGGGACTTATTGGTTACAGGTCTTGATATACAGTTGTAAAACATCTCTGCTCGCTGTTATCTGCTGCCTATCATCCTGCAACCTTCCCCTTTAATGGTACAAACATCTCTACTCGCTGTTATCTGCTGCCTATCATCCTGCAACATTCCCCTTTAATGGTACAAACATCTCTGCTCACTGTTATCTGCTGCCTATCATCCTGCAACCTTCCCCTTTAATGGTACAAACATCTCTGCTCGCTGTTATCTGCTGCCTATCATCCTGTAACATTGCCTTTAATGTACCTGCTGAATGTTTGCTAAGCTCATTTGTTGCATTGTATTACTTACTGCTGTACATCCATGCTGGGGTCACAGGAGATATTATCGTGTTCAAGGTGTTAGAGCATATGGTTGCAGCCAGGCTCAGTGCCTTTGATCATGTAACCTCTCCTGGGGTGTTGGCCAATTGATAATTTATCCCAAATAAGGACCCACAATCCCTCTCACTTGATCCTTTACTCAGTCCTATAAATTTAGTAGCATCTTAAGGGGTGCACGAGTGTGAGGTCAATAAAGGCACGGATGATTGACCTCGTGGAGACCAAAACATCCAACACCATGGAGACACCATCACGTGTTTCTCAACGCAGTGATCCAGAACACTGCCCCCAAATATGCAAATGCATGTAGAGGAGCTGCGGAGACACCATCACGTGTTTCTCAACGCAGGCAGTGAATAGCCAGGCCTTTCCCCGGGAAGGAACAACCAAGGGAAGGGCAGCATCCAATAAAGGAAAACATCCAATAAAGGAAAACCACCTATGCCTAGCATGGTATCCATCCACAGACAGCTGTTTCGGGGTTTTTGCCACTCATCTTTTATTGGATGCTGCCCTTCCCTTGGTTGTTCCTTCCCAGGGAAAAGCCTGGCTATTCACTGGCTGCGTTGAGAAACACGTGATGGTGTCTCCGCAGCTCCTCTACATGCATTTGTATATTTGGGGGCAGTGTTCTGGATCACTGCGTTGAGAAACACGTGATGGTGTCTCTGTGGTGTTGGATGTTTTGGTCTCCACGAGGTCAATCATCCGTGCCTTTATAGACTTTCTACTAGGCACTGCTCCTGATAGCCAGTTTCCTACTCCACACTGATGAGGGGCAAAAACCCCGAAACAGCTGTCTCTGGATGGATACCATGCTTGGCATAGGTGGTTTTCCTTTATTGGATGCTGCCCTTCCCTTGGTTGTTCCTTCCCGGGGAAAGGCCTGGCTATTCACTGCCTGCGTTGAGAAACACGTGATGGTGTCTCCGCAGCTCCTCTACATGCATTTGTATATTTGGGGGCAGTGTTCTGGATCACTGCGTTGAGAAACACGTGATGGTGTCTCTGTGGTGTTGGATGTTTTGGTCTCCACGAGGTCAATCATCCGTGCCTTTATAGACTTTCTACTAGGCACTGCTCCTGATAGCCAGTTTCCTACTCCACACTGATGAGGGGCAAAAACCCCGAAACAGCTGTCTCTGGATGGATACCATGCTTGGCATAGGTGGTTTTCCTTTATTGGATGCTGCCCTTCCCTTGGTTGTTCCTTCCCGGGGAAAGGCCTGGCTATTCACTGCCTGCGTTGAGAAACACGTGATGGTGTCTCCGCAGCTCCTCTACATGCATTTGTATATTTGGGGGCAGTGTTCTGGATCACTGCGTTGAGAAACACGTGATGGTGTCTCTGTGGTGTTGGATGTTTTGGTCTCCACAAGGTCAATCATCCGTGCCTTTATAGACTTTCTACTAGGCACTGCTCCTGATAGCCAGTTTCCTACTCCACACTGATGAGGGGCAAAAACCCCGAAACAGCTGTCTGTGGATGGATACCATGCTTGGCATAGGTGGTTTTCCTTTATTGGATGTTTTCCTTTATTGGATGTTGCCCTTCCTTTGGTTGTTCCTTCCCGGGGAAAGGCCTGGCTATTCACTGCCTGCATTGAGAAACACGTGATGGTGTCTCCGCAGCTCCTCTACATGCGAGTGTGAGGTCAGGCACGCGCATTCCTGCAGCTAAGCATAAAGACGTCGCAGTTATTTCAACGGCAGTTAGTCACGGCAGGAGTCAGAAGCCCACTCTATGTATCTGTCTATCTTGGGTATGTCTGCTGTGTAAGCACTTCTTATTACTTGGACCTAGCTTTTCTATTAACCCATCTTACTCCTTCACCATGTTTACCTATGCCCTTACAGTGTTTGATCCACTAATCCTCTCTCTCCTTCGCTATCACAAACCCCAGCACTCTCTAACCTAATAATCATCGCCCCTTCCCTCTTACCTCCCCACCTGTCCTCCTCTGCTGACCTGCTCCTCAACCTCAGATCTTTCCTAAGAAATCATAAAACAAGCCGGCCACTCTCTTTCTCCCACCTGCTGTTAGGGGTCGAGTTCCCAGGCCATCTCCGCTGCGGTCTCCCATTCTTCTCTTGCCACAGTGGAGCCTGCTCAGCAGAGACGTCAGTCCCAGCGTCTCGCTCAGTCTGACTCTGTACAAAAGGTTACTGCTGCTTTTCCTGCTTCTGCCATTGAAGCCAGTGCAGGGCAGCGGCGAGCAGACGCTTCTGGGACTAAGTCCTGCTTTTCTCTTTCTGAGCATGCCCAGAGTAAGATCTCTCAGTGGAGATCGAGGGTCACATGTTCAGATACTGCGGCTAAATCCATTGGTCCTCCAGGAAGGTCCTGTAGGTGCTCAGGCTCTGTAGCAGCCTCTCATTGGTCCTTCTAGGAAGGTCCTGTACTTGCTGCAGCTATTTAAGGCTCTCACGACTGCACGGCCATGCGCTAGTATCTTTCTAAGTTATGTGCTTTGCGCCAGTGTGGTCATGTAGGATTGTGTTCAGGGACCCGGCTGAAATAAGCCCCTAGAATGCTGGCACCTCCGGCGAGGAGATTGTGTGTTTGTATGTATTCAGGGACCTGGCTGAAATAAGCCCCTAGAATGCTGGCACCTCTGGCGAGGAGTTTTGTGTGCATGCATGACCACTGACTGCTCTCTGTTGGGCAGTTAGCCTGTGCCTCTGTGAAGTCTAACAGGGCGCAGTGCTTTGCTTTCACAGCTACTCTGTGAAATAACAGAGCTAGTCCATACCACCATATAGTGCCGCTATTTGCTAGCAGCAGGTTCTCCTGCACGGTGGACCCCGGGCTGCGAACGCATCAATAACAATAAAACATCTATATTTACTCGGTGTGTTCCGCTAGCCCTAACACCTGCTCTCCCTTTCTCTGCTTCTCCTCACTGCTGGAGACATATCTCCCAACCCTGGACCCCCACAGCTCATGCCTCCCATTACTACCCCCTACTGCCATCCCCTATCTAAATCCCCTATCTAATATGAACTACCGCAATCTTTCCAACATAAAACCCGTGGCCCTGATGCCCACCCCCCTGCTCCCCCTCTCTGGAGCACTCTGGATTGCCCGCTCAATCTGCAATAAGCTTCATGTGATTCACGACCTTTTTCTCTCTCCCAATATTGCCTTCCTCAGCCTCACAGAAACATGGCTAACACCCTCTGACACTGCCTCCCCTACTGCGCTGTGTTACGGAAGCCTCCACTTCACCCACACCCCTCGCCCCGGCAACAGACATGGTGGAGGAGTAGGTCTTCTCCTTTCTTCAAACTGCACCTTTAACACAATCCCACCTCTTCCCTCCCTTATCCTCCCTTCATTTGAAGTCCACTCTGTCCGCATCTACTCTCCCTCAAACCTCCAAGTGGCCATCATATACCGACCTCCAGGCCTGGCCACTGCCTTTATTGACCAATTCTCCACCTGGCTTCTTCACTTTCTCTCTGCTGACATTCCCACTATCATCATGGGTGACTTCAACATCCCCATTGATACCCTTCAGTCAACAGCCTCCAAACTTCTGTCCCTTACTTCATCCTTTGGACTTAATCAGTGATCCTCCGCAGCCACCCATACAGATGGACATACATTAGACCTGGTATTCACCCGTCTCTGCTCTCTATCTAACTTCACCACCTCCCCTCTCCCTCTATCTGACCACTATCTGCTCACTTTCTCATCCCTGTCCTCCTCACGGGTCACCCATGTCCACCAACATGCGCACCCCCGCAGAAACCATGCACACCTAGACACCCACACACTCTCTGACTCCATCCTACCACTGGCATCCATATCCTCACTGCACGACACAGAGAGTTCCGCTGCTTTCTACAATGCCACTCTCGCAACAGCTATTGACACGGTTGCCCCTCTCATCCATGGCAGAGTGTGAAGTATCAATAGACAACCTTGGCACAATAACACCACTAAAAAGCTCCTGCAAGTGTCCAGGGTTACAGAGCGGCGTTGAAAGAAAGCACACTCGCAAGATGACTTCACTGTATTCAAACAAACAAACAACACTCACTTTTATATCTGCTCTCACTTCTGCTAAACAGGCCTACTTCACAACCCTCATATCTTCCCTATCCTACAACCCCAAACAGTTATTCAAAACCTTTAACTCCCTCCTCCACCCCCCCCCCCCCCACTTCCCCCGTCCAAACTCCCTCATCTCTGCTGAGGACTTTGCCACACACTTTAAAAATAAGATCGACCAGACAAGGCAAGTCTTCATTGTTCAACCACCACAACCCCTTTTTATACCAGACCAATGCCCAAACCCCATAACCTCCCTATCCAACATCACTGAAAGGGGGCTTAATTGTCTCAACCTATCACTAACTTCTGGCATCTTCCCTTCTGCTTCCAAACATGCCGAAATCACGCCTATCCTTAAAAAGCCAACCCTTGATCCAACTGCTTTGTCCAGCTATTGCCCAATATTGCAGCTCCCATTCGCTTCCAAACTCCTGGAGCAGCACATCTGTTACAGAACCCCAGCACCAAGAATATGTTATGCAGTATATATTATGTATAATAGGTTCCATGTGAAATGCATCAGTCCACAGGCTGCGCCCCTGGACAAGATATTCTCTTTCTGACCTCCCCCCACCTTTGTAATTCCCACAGTAAATATTGGCAGGCTCCGGCCCCCTGCGGCTATTGTAATGTATGTCCGGCCCGCTGTTTTCCTATTGGCCTGCCCTGTGTATCTGTGTTATATATTCTGTGTGCTGTAAATAAAGGGTGTTCTTAGACTGGAAATACGTGGAGAAGCAGTCAGCTTTTATATGCTCTCATGTAATCAAGAAATTCCTGCCAGCGTCCTTCATTCAGAATCTAGCAAAAGCAGAGTGGACCTCCTGAAACACGGGGTGGTACTGAAAGAGGTACCCCAGCTTGGTAGACCCCGTTACACTGATGGCAGACAGCGGGATGTGATATCCCTTCAACAGGAGGAAAGGAATGAATGGAAGACAACTCCCAGAAGTTAAAGAGGACTACATTAAAAGATCTGGTGGAAGCCTGAGGGTTAATCGCCAGCAACAAAACAAAAGCGGATTTGATAGCAGATATCATGGAACACGACAGTGCAGCGCCCCCCAATGTGAACGTGGAGGACACTGAATTCCAGAGGGAGGTAAAGAACAGACTGGCGTTCTATGGCCCAAACCCTGCAGTGGAGATCATACGAGAGGTGATGGCTGATGTGCGTACTGATCTGAAGGAAGAGATGGCCGAGCGGACCAGGATAGAGCTAACCAAGATGGAGATGGCAGAGCGGACCAAAGTGGAGCTGGCCAAGATGGAGATGGCAGAGCGGAGAGAGGAGAGTCAGCGAGCAAGGGGAGCTCTAGCCTCCGCCCAGGTACCTTCAACAGTAAGCCACAAAAAGATCCAGTATAATGCCTTCCGACAGTTGGGGGAGGCAGAGGAAGACATTGATGGCTTTCTGCAGGACTTTGAGTGGCAGTGTGCCCTTCATCAAGTGAAGCCGGAGGAACGGGTTCAGATTCTGGCCAGCAAGCTGACAGGCCGGGCAGCGGACGCCTATCGCACGGTACCTGATGAGGACTGTATGGACTATGAGCGGATCAAAGAAGTGATCTTGGCCCGGTATGCGCTGACACCAGAGGCATACCGCCAAAAGTTCCGCGGACTTATAAAACGAGTAACCGATACCCACGCTGAATAGGCCTTTAAATTACGGCGGTCACTGCTACAGTGGGTACAAGGGAGCCAAGCAACCACTAAGGAGGACATCCTCCAGTTCTTCTTGTTAGAACGATTCTTTAATGGACTAATCCCCGAGACACAGGAATGGCTTCGGGACAGGCGGCCAAGGACTCTTGAGGAAGCCGCTCGTCTGGCCGATGAACATCATGACGCCAGGAGGCCTCAGTTGTCCGGATCAAAGATGGTCACTAGGGATCCGCCCATGGACCTGGAGGGCCCCAAACCACCGAAGATTGTAGGGGGACCAGCTAGAAACCCAGCCTACCACAGATCCCCTGGGGCACGATGCCACACCTGCCGTCAGCTGGGCCACCTGCAAAGACAATTTCCCAGACTCAGCATACCCAGTGGCCAAAGGCGGGAACAGCTACCTTCCGCCGGGCCACTGTACGCTGCTACCAAGGCGAAGCTGACCCGGCATTGGGGGCTACAACTAACCAAGGGGTGGAAGACATGGAGGAAGTGCTGCATGAAGTAGACCCCGTGCAGGCAGCCCGGGCAGATAATCGACAACAGTATCGACAGGTCGTGTGGGTTAATGGGAAACGCATGCAGGGACTAAGAGATTCCGGAGCAACTTTGACCCTTGTGAAGCCTCATCTCGTCCGGGACCAAGAGAAGACGGACCGGACAGTGGCAGTCCGTGTAGCAGGGGGAGCCATACATCGACTGCCCACTGCCAGGATTCACCTGAACTGGGGAGTTGGGGATGGCGTTGTTGAGGTCGGCTTGATGGAGGATTTGCCTGCAGACGTTTTGCTGGGAAATGACTTGGGGCCCATGTTGTCTGCTTTCTCGGTTGCCCCTCTGGCTGAGACATATCCTGTGACCACCCGGAGACAAGCTCGAGCTGCGGAGGCGGAATCACACTCAGAGGAGGCCCAGGTTAGACATCCCAGCCCTACACGTATTCCCATAGCCAGACACATTTCTTGGGCCACCCCACATGAATTTTAGAGGGAGTTACTTGAGGATCCTTCATTGGAGGGATATCGTGGGAAGGCACAGGAGAGGAGAGGGGTACTGGAAGGGGAACAGTTTATATGGAAGCAGGGACTCCTCTACCGGATCACAGAGCAGCACCACACAGGGACGAGCTCCACTATAAAACGACAGCTGGTAGTTCCCAAGAAGTATAGGCAGGAGTTACTGCGAATCTCTCATGACATACCCTTGGCCGGGCACTTTGGCGTCAGCCGCACCAGGCATCGTCTGACACAAAACTTCTTTTGGCCGAGGGTAACCTATGGTGTTCGTCAATACTGCCAGACCTGTGACAGTTGCCAGCGCATTGGCAAGAGGGGAGATCGATGCAAGGCCAAATTACGCCCCCTCCCCATTGTGGAGGAACCATTTAGCCGAGTAGCGGTCGATCTGATAGGGCCGTTAGCCAAACCCAGTCGGTCAGGGAAAAGGTATATATTGACAGTGGTAGATTATGCCACACGGTATTCAGAGGCGGTTGCGTTACCTAACATACTGGCAGAGACGGTGGCGGCTGCCCTGCTCCAGGTTTTCTCACGGGTTGGATTTCCCCGGGAGATTATCTCAGACCAGGGTACCCAGTTTACAGCAGAGGTGACCAACCAACTGTGGAAGCTGTGGGGTGTAAAGTCCATTAGAAGCGCCCCGTACCACCCGCAAACCAATGGGTTGTGTGAACGCTTTAACGGGACGTTAAAACAACTCATTGTGACTTTTACCAGGACCTACAGGGACTGGGAGAAATTCTTGCCTCACCTCCTGTTTGCCTATCAAGAGGTGCCCCAAGAATCCACGGGGTTCTCCCCATTCGAACTGGTATACGGGAGATGGGTAAGGGGACCCCTAGACTTAGTTCTAGAACTTTGGGAAGGGGAGGGCACCATAGAAGGGGTACCTATTGTACCCTATGTGCTGGAACTCCGGGACCGCCTACAGGAGCTGACCCAGGCTGTACGTGGGAAAATGCAGGCGGCCCAGCGGCGCCAGCGCGTATGGTATAATCGGAGGGCCAGAGAGCGCACCTTGGAAATAGGGCAGAAGGTCCTGGTGTTAGAGCCCACTAGGCAGAACAAGTTCCAAGCTGCATAATGTCGCCGATTGTGACGACCCCAGGGTTATCCGCATGTTCCACGTGAATATGCTGAAGCCCTACCGGGAGCGCCCTGAAGAGGTAGTGGCCATCTGTGCACCTGAAGCAGAGGATTTAGCCGGACTTCCCTTGCCTGATGTCTTAGGGGAGAGGACTTAGTCTAAAACATGGGACCAGGTACACTGGGGTGAAGACTTAGGTCCCCGGGAGAGACAGCAGGCGGAGGAGTTGTTGAGGCAGCGACAGAGGATGTTTTCGGGGAAACCCGGGTACACTCACCTGGCACAACACAAGGTTGAGAGCCAGGATCAGACCCCCCTGCGACAACCCCCCTTCCGCGTCCCTGAGTCTGTACGAGAAGGGATGCGACAAGAGATACAAGAGATGTTGCGTTTAGGGGTCATTGAAGAGTCAGATAGTCCCTGGGCATCCCCCATAGTGTTAGTGCCCAAGAAGGATGGGACTACACGGTTTTGTGTAGACTATCATAAGCTCAATGAGAAAACAGTGACGGATGCGTATCCCATGTCGCGTGTGGATGACTTGTTAGACCGGCTGGCAGGGGCAAAGTATTTGACCACCATCGATCTATGCAAAGGATACTGGCAGATTCCCCTTAGTCCTGATGCTATTCCCAAGTCGGCATTTGTCACCCCGTTTGGCTTATTCCAGTTTCAAGTTATGCCATTCAGGATGAAGAGTGCCCCGGCGACCTTCCAGAGGCTGGCTGACCAGCTTCTGGATGGTCTCCAGGACTATGCGTGTGCCTACCTGGATGACATCGCCATCTACAGCGCGACATGGGAAGAGCATCTAACTCACCTAGAGACAGTATTAGACAGGATCCACAAGGCTGGAATCACCCTGAACCCAAACAAGTGTCACGTGAGCAAAGCAGAGGTTCAGTATTTAGGGCATTGGGTGGGAAGTGGGAAACAGAGACCAGAACCAGCCAAGATTGAGGCCATAGCCAAATGGCCCACCCCACGCACTAAAACCCAGGTCATGGCGTTTCTAGGGACAGCGGGGTATTACAGGAAATTCGTTCCCAATTACAGCAGCGTAGCCAAGCTCCTCACTGATCTGACCCGTAAGAACCAACCCCGCCAGGCAACCTGGACCCCAGAGTGTGAGGAAGCCTTCCGCCAGCTAAAGGACGCCCTCACCAATACCCCTGTATTGGCCGCACCCGATCCAACTAAACGTTTCCTTGTCCACACAGACGCTTCTATGTTTGGATTGGGGGCAGTACTCAGCCAAGTTGGGCCGGACGGCCAAGAACACCCGGTAGCTTACCTGAGTCGGAAACTACTGCTCCGTGAAGTGAGCTATGCGGCCATCGAGAAGGAGTGCCTGGCAATAGTATGGGCACTCAAAAAGTTACAACCATATTTGTATGGACGACAGTTTTCCCTCCTAACGGACCATAATCCCATAGTCTGGCTTAATCGGGTCTCCGGAGATAATGCCAGATTGCTGCGGTGGAGTTTAGCTCTACAACCTCTGGACTTCACCATCCACTACAGACCCGGCAAACAAAACGGTAACGCCGATGGACTAAGTCGACAAACGGAACTCGTACCAACCCCATAAACTTCGGTCATCCCCAAACCTATCCGTTAAGGATCAGACTGTGTATGCCGATCGCGTCGCTGAAAAGGGGAGCCGTGTTACAGAACCCCAGCACCAAGAATATGTTATGCAGTATATATTATGTATAATAGGTTCCATGTGAAATGCATCAGTCCACAGGCTGCACCCCTGGACAAGATATTCTCTTTCTGACCTCCCCCCAACTTTGTAATTCCCACAGTAAATATTGGCAGGCTCCGGCCCCCTGCGGCTATTGTAATGTATGTCCGGCCCGCTATTTTCCTATTGGCCTGCCCTGTGTATCTGTGTCATATATTCTGTGTGCTGTAAATAAAGGGTGTTCTTAGACTGGAAATACGTGGAGAAGCATGTTGTGAATTCTGTTATCGAACTCCCTCTTGTGGTCATGAATGGTACTTCGGCGAGTTCTGTCCATGGACTCCCTCTGGTGGCTGTGAGTGGAGCTGCTGGTTCTGAGGTTCCTTCCACAGGTGACCTAGTTTAGTCTTGGCTGGCTGCTCTATTTAACTCCACCCTGATCGTTACTCCATGCCAGCTGTCAATGTTCTTGTACTGGTTCAGTTCGCTCTTGGATCTTTCTGGTGACCTGTCTACTCCAGCAGAAGCTAAGTCCCTGCTAGTTAATTATTTGTTCTTTGTTTCCTTGTCCAGCCTGCTATCATGATTTTGCTTTGCTAGCTGGAAACTCTGGGATGCAGAGTGGCACCTCTGCACCGTGAGTCGGTGAGGAGGTCTTTTTGCACACTCTGCGTGGTCTTTTTGTAGTTTTTTGTGCTGACCGTAAAGATACCTTTCCTATCCTCAGTCTGTTTAGTAAGTCTGGCCTCCCTTTGCTGAAACCTGTTTCATTTCTGTGTTTGTGACTTTCATCTTTACTCACAGTCAATATATGTGGGGGGCTGCCTTTTCCTTTGGGGAATTTCTCTGAGGCAAGGTAGGCTTTATTTTCTATCTCTAGGGCTAGTTAGCTCTTAGGCTGTGAAGAGGCGTCTAGGTAGAGTTAGGTACGCTCCACGGCTATTTCTAGTTGTGTGATAGGATTAGGGGTTGCGGTCAGCAGAGTTCCCACTTCCCAGAGCTTGTCCTGTGTGAGTTTAACCATCAGGTCGTTCCGGGTGCTCCTAACCACCAGAGCCATAACAGTACAGCTGGCCAAAGTATTAATGCATCTCAATAGAGGGATAAGAGAAGTTCTGAGACCATATTTTTTCTCTGCAGTGTGTTTTGTCTTTCTTTTCCCCTTAACCTCTGGGTGGTTCAGGACACAGGTGTAGATATGGACATTCAAGGTCTGTCCTCTTGTGTGGATCATCTCACTGCAAGGGTACAAAACATTCAAGATTTTGTGGTTCAGAATCCGATGTTAGAGCCTAGAATTCCAATTCCTGATTTGTTTTCTGGGGATAGATCTAAGTTCTTGAATTTCAAAAATCATTGTAAACTGTTTCTAGCTTTGAAACCCCGCTCCTCTGGTGACCCCGTTCAACAAGTAAAAATCATTATTTCTTTGTTGCGTGGTGACCCTCAAGACTGGGCATTTTCCCTTGCACCAGGAGATCCTGCATTGCGTGATGTAGATGCGTTTTTTCTGGCGCTTGGATTGCTTTATGATGAACCAAATTCAGTGGATCAGGCAGAGAAAATCTTGCTGGCTTTGTGTCAGGGTCAGGATGAAGCGGAGGTGTATTGTCAGAAGTTTAGAAAGTGGTCTGTGCTTACTCAGTGGAATGAGTGTGCCCTGGCGGCAATTTTCAGAAAGGGTCTTTCTGAAGCCCTTAAGGATGTCATGGTGGGATTTCCCATGCCTGCTGGTCTGAATGAGTCTATGTCCTTGGCCATTCAGATCGATCGGCGCTTGCATGAGCGCAAAGCTGTGCACCATTTGGCGGTATTCTCTGAGCATAGGCCTGAGCCTATGCAATGTGATAGGACTTTGACCAGAGCTGAATGGCAAGAACACAGACGTCGGAATGGGCTGTGTTTTTACTGTGGTGATTCCACTCATGCTATCTCCGATTGTCCTAAGCGCACTAAGCGGTTCGCTAGGTCTGCCACCATTGGTATGGTACAGTCTAAATTTCTTTTGTCCATTACTCTGATTTGCTCTTTGTAATCCTATTCTGTTATGGCATTTGTGGATTCAGGCGCTGCCCTGAATTTGATGGACTTGGAGTTTGCCAGGCGCTGTGGTTTTTTCTTGGAGCCCTTGCAGTATCCTATTCCATTGAGAGGAATTGATGCTACGCCTTTGGCCAAGAATAAGCCTCAGTACTGGACTCAATTGACCATGTGCATGGCTCCTGCACATCAGGAGGATATTCGCTTTTTGGTGTTGCATAATCTGCATGATGTGGTCGTTTTGGGGTTGCCATGGCTACAGGTCCATAATCCAGTATTGGATTGGAAATCTGTCTGTGTCCGGCTGGGGTTGTCAGGGGGTACATGGTGATGTTCCATTGCTGTCAATTTCGCCTTCCACTCCTTCTGAAGTCCCTGAGTTGTTGTCAGATTACCAGGATGTATTTGATGAGCCCAAATCCAGTGCCCTACCTCCTCATAGGGACTGCGATTGTGCTATTAATTTGATTCCTGGTAGTAAGTTTCCTAAGGGCCGACTGTTTAATTTATCTGTGCCAGAGCACGCCGCTATGCAAAGTTATATAAAGGAATCCTTGGATAAAGGTCATATTCGCCCGTCATCATCACCGTTGGGAGCAGGGTTCTTTTTTGTGGCCAAGAAGGATGGTTCTTTGAGACCTTGTATTGATTACCGCCTTCTTAATAAGATCATGGTCAAATTTCAGTACCCTTTGCCGCTGCTGTCTGATTTGTTTGCTCGGATTAAGGGGGCTAGTTGGTTCACCAAGATAGATCTTCGAGGGTCGTATAATCTTGTGCGAATTAAACAGGGCGATGAATGGAAAACAGCATTTAATACGCCCGAGGGCCATTTTGAGTACCTGGTTATGCCATTCGGGCTTTCTAATGCTCCATCTGTGTTTCATAGTAACATAGTAACATAGTAACATAGTTAGTAAGGCCGAAAAAAGACATTTGTCCATCCAGTTCAGCCTATATTCCATCATAATAAGTACCCAGATCTACGTCCTTCTACAGAACCTAATAATTGTATGATACAATATTGTTCTGCTCCAGGAAGACATCCAGGCCTCTCTTGAACCCCTCGACTGAGTTCGCCATCACCACCTCCTCAGGCAAGCAATTCCAGATTCTCACTGCCCTAACAGTAAAGAATCCTCTTCTATGTTGGTGGAAAAACCTTCTCTCCTCCAGACGCAAAGAATGCCCCCTTGTGCCCGTCACCTTCCTTGGTATAAACAGATCCTCAGCGAGATATTTGTATTGTCCCCTTATATACTTATACATGGTTATTAGATCGCCCCTCAGTCGTCTTTTTTCTAGACTAAATAATCCTAATTTCGCTAATCTATCTGGGTATTGTAGTTCTCCCATCCCCTTTATTAATTTTGTTGCCCTCCTTTGTACTCTCTCTAGTTCCATTATATCCTTCCTGAGCACCGGTGCCCAAAACTGGACACAGTACTCCATGTGCGGTCTAACTAGGGATTTGTACAGAGGCAGTATAATGCTCTCATCATGTGTATCCAGACCTCTTTTAATGCACCCCATGATCCTGTTTGCCTTGGCAGCTGCTGCCTGGCACTGGCTGCTCCAGGTAAGTTTATCATTAACTAGGATCCCCAAGTCCTTCTCCCTGTCAGATTTACCCAGTGGTTTCCCGTTCAGTGTGTAATGGTGATATTGATTCCCTCTTCCCATGTGTATAACCTTACATTTATCATTGTTAAACCTCATCTGCCACCTTTCAGCCCAAGTTTCCAACTTATCCAGATCCATCTGTAGCAGAATACTATCTTCTCTTGTATTAACTGCTTTACATAGTTTTGTATCATCTGCAAATATCGATATTTTACTGTGTAAACCTTCTACCAGATCATTAATGAATATGTTGAAGAGAACAGGTCCCAATACTGACCCCTGCGGTACCCCACTGGTCACAGCGACCCAGTTAGAGACTATACCATTTATAACCACCCTCTGCTTTCTATCACTAAGCCAGTTACTAACCCATTTACACACATTTTCCCCCAGACCAAGCATTCTCATTTTGTGTACCAACCTCTTGTGCGGCACGGTATCAAACGCTTTGGAAAAATCGAGATATACCACGTCCAATGACTCACCGTGGTCCAGTCTATAGCTTACCTCTTCATAAAAACTGATTAGATTGGTTTGACAGGAGCGATTTCTCATAAACCCATGCTGATATGGAGTTAAACAGTTATTCTCATTGAGATAATCCAGAATAACATCCCTCAGAAACCCTTCAAATATTTTACCAACAATAGAGGTTAGACTTACTGGCCTATAATTTCCAGGTTCACTTTTAGAGCCCTTTTTGAATATTGGCACCACATTTGCTATGCGCCAGTCCTGCGGAACAGACCCTGTCGCTATAGAGTCACTAAAAATAAGAAATAATGGTTTATCTATTACATTACTTAGTTCTCTTAGTACTCGTGGGTGTATGCCATCCGGACCCGGAGATTTATCTATTTTAATCTTATTTAGCCGGTTTCGCACCTATTCTTGGGTTAGATTGGTGACCCTTAATATAGGGTTTTCATTGTTTCTTGGGATTTCACCTAGCATTTCATTTTCCACCGTGAATACCGTGGAGAAGAAGGTGTTTAATATGTTAGCTTTTTCCTCGTCATCTACAACCATTCTTTCCTCACTATTTTTTAAGGGGCCTACATTTTCAGTTTTTATTCTTTTACTATTGATATAGTTGAAGAACAGTTTGGGATTAGTTTTACTCTCCTTAGCAATGTGCTTCTCTGTTTCCTTTTTGGCAGCTTTAATTAGTTTTTTAGATAAAGTATTTTTCTCCCTATAGTTTTTTAGAGCTTCAATGGTGCCATCCTGCTTTAGTAGTGCAAATGCTTTCTTTTTACTGTTAATTGCCTGTCTTACTTCTTTGTTTAGCCACATTGGGTTTTTCCTATTTCTAGTCCTTTTATTCCCACAAGGTATAAACCGCTTACACTGCCTATTTAGGATGTTCTTAAACATTTCCCATTTATTATCTGTATTCTCATTTCTGAGGATATTGTCCCAGTCTACCAGATTAAGGGCATCTCTAAGCTGTTCAAACTTTGCCTTCCTAAAGTTCAATGTTTTTGTGACTCCCTGACAAGTCCCCCTAGTGAAAGACAGGTGAAACTGCACAATATTGTGGTCGCAGTCCTTTATGCATGACATCTTCCGAAACTACCTGGTTAGATTCATGATTGTATATTTGGATTATAGTTTGGTCTTTTTGAATGATTGGGAGTCTCATGTGAAGCAGGTCAGAATGGTTTTCCAGGTCCTTCGTGCGAATTTCTTGTTTGTGAAAGGGTCAAAATGTCTCTTTGGAGTTCAGAAGATTTCATTTTTGGGTTTCATTTTTTCCCCTTCCACTATCAAGATGGACCCTGTTAAAGTTCAGGCCATTTATGATTGGACTCAGCCAACATCTGTGAAGAGCCTGCAGAAGTTCCTGGGCTTTGCTAATTTTTACCGTCGCTTCATCGCTAATTTTTCTAGTGTTGCTAAACCGTTGACTGATTTGACCAAGAAAGGTGCTGATGTGGTCAATTGGTCCTCTGCGGCTGTAGAGGCTTTTCAGGAGTTGAAGCGTCATTTTTCTTCTGCCCCTGTGTTGTGCCAGCCAAATGTTTCGCTCCCGTTTCAGGTCGAGGTTGATGCTTCTGAGATTGGAGCAGGTGCTGTTTTGTCGCAAAGAAGTTCTGATGGCTCAGTGATGAAAATATGTGCCTTCTTTTCTAGAAAATTCTCGCCTGCTGAGCGCAATTATGATGTTGGCAATCGAGAGTTGTTGGCCATGAAGTGGGCATTCGAGGAGTGGCGACATTGGCTTGAAGGAGCCAAGCATGACGTGGTGGTCTTGATGGATCACAAGAATCTGACTTATCTCGAGTCTGCCAAACTGTTGAATCCTAGACAGGCTCGATGGTCGCTGTTTTTCTCCCGTTTTGATTTTGTGGTTTCGTACATTCCGGGCTTTAAGAATGTGAAGGCTGATGCCCTGTCAAGGAGTATTGTGCCTGACTCTCCGGGTGTTCCTGAGCCGGTGGGTATTCTGAAAGAGGGGGTGATTTTGTCTGCCATCTCCCCTGATTTGCGGCAGGTGCTGCAGAAGTTTCAGGCTGATAGACCTGACCGTTGTCCAGCGGAGAAACTGTTTGTCCCTGATAGATGGACTAGTAGAGTTATCTCTGAGGTTCATTGTTCGGTGTTGGCTGGTCATCCTGGAATCTTTGGTACCAGAGATTTGGTGGCTAGATCCTTTTGGTGGCCTTCTTTGTCACGGGATGTGCGTTCTTTTGTGCAGTCCTGTGGGACTTGTGCTCGGGCTAAGCCCTGCTGTTCTCGTGCCAGTGGGTTGCTTTTGCCCTTGCCGGTCCCGAAGTGGCCTTGGACGCATATTTCCATGGATTTTATTTCAGATCTCCCTGTCTCTCAAAGGATGTCGGTCATTTGGGAGGTTTGTGATCGCTTCTCTAAGATGGTCCATTTGGTACCCTTGTCTAAATTGCCTTCCTCCTCTGATTTGGTGCCATTGTTTTTCCAGCATATGGTTCGTTTGCATGGCATTCCGGAGAACATCGTCTCGGACAGAGGTTCCCAGTTTGTTTCGAGGTTTTGGCGGTCCCTTTGTGCTAGGATGGGCATTGATTTGTCTTTTTCCTCGGCCTTCCATCCTCAGACAAATGGCCAAACCGAACGAACTAATCAGACTTTGGAAACATATCTGAGATGCTTTGTTTCTGCTGATCAGGATGATTGGGTGTCCTTCTTGCCTTTGGCTGAGTTCGCCCTTAATAATTGGGCCAGCTCGGCTACTTTGGTTTCGCCTTTCTTCTGTAATTCTGGTTTCCATCCTCGTTTCTCTTCAGGGCAGGTTGAGCCTTCGGACTGTCTTGGTGTGGATACTGTGGTGGACAGGTTGCAGCAGATTTGGACTCATGTGGTGGACAATTTGACATTGTCCCAGGAGAAGGCTCAACGTTTCGCTAACCGCCAGCGCTGTGTTGGTCCCCGACTTCGTGTTGGGGATTTGGTCTGGTTGTCGTCTCGTTATGTTCCTATGAAGGTTTCCTCTCCTAAGTTTAAGCCTCGTTTCATTGGTCCGTATAAGATTTCTGAAGTTCTCAATCCTGTGTCATTTTGTTTGGCCCTTCCAGCTTCTTTTGCCATCCATAATGTGTTCCATAGGTCGTTATTGCGGAGATACGTGGCGCCTATGGTTCCCTCTGTTGACCCTCCTGCCCCGGTGTTGGTCGAGGGGGAGTTGGAGTATGTGGTGGAGAAGATTTTGGATTCTCGTATTTCGAGACGGAAACTCCAGTACCTGGTCAAGTGGAAGGGTTATGGTCAGGAAGATAATTCCTGGGTTGTTGCCTCTGATGTTCATGCTGCCGATCTGGTTTGTGCCTTTCATTTGGCTCGTCCTGATCGGCCTGGGGGTTCTGGTGAGGGTTCGGTGACCCCTCCTCAAGGGGGGGGTACTGTTGTGAATTCTGTTATCGAACTCCCTCCTGTGGTCATGAATGGTACTTCGGCGAGTTCTGTCCATGGACTCCCTCTGGTGGCTGTGAGTGGAGCTGCTGGTTCTGAGGTTCCTTCCACAGGTGACCTAGTTTAGTCTTGGCTGGCTGCTCTATTTAACTCCACCCTGATCGTTACTCCATGCCAGCTGTCAATGTTCTTGTACTGGTTCAGTTCGCTCTTGGATCTTTTTGGTGACCTGTCTACTCCAGCAGAAGCTAAGTCCCTGCTAGTTAATTATTTGTTCTTTGTTTCCTTGTCCAGCCTGCTATCATGATTTTGCTTTGCTAGCTGGAAACTCTGGGATGCAGAGTGGCACCTCTGCACCGTGAGTCGGTGCGGAGGTCTTTTTGCACACTCTGCGTGGTCTTTTTGTAGTTTTTTTGTGCTGACCGTAAAGATACCTTTCCTATCCTCAGTCTGTTTAGTAAGTCTGGCCTCCCTTTGCTGAAACCTGTTTCATTTCTGTGTTTGTGACTTTCATCTTTACTCACAGTCAATATATGTGGGGGGCTGCCTTTTCCTTTGGGGAATTTCTCTGAGGCAAGGTAGGCTTTATTTTCTATCTCTAGGGCTAGTTAGCTCTTAGGCTGTGAAGAGGCATCTAGGTAGAGTTAGGTACGCTCCACGGCTATTTCTAGTTGTGTGATAGGATTAGGGGTTGCGGTCAGCAGAGTTCCCACTTCCCAGAGCTTGTCCTGTGTGAGTTTAACCATCAGGTCGTTCCGGGTGCTCCTAACCACCAGGTCCATAACAGAAGCAGTCAGCTTTTATATGCTCTCATGTAATCAAGAAATTTCTGCCAGCGTCTTTCATTCAGAATCTAGCAAAAGCAGAGTGGACCTCCTGAAACACGGGGTGGTACTGAAAGAGGTACCCCATCTTGGTAGACCCCGTTACAACGTCCACTCTGAACTTTCCTCCCACCTCTCATCTAATTTGCTCTTTGACAATCTACAATCTGGTTTCCACCCCATCACTCAACTGAGACAGCCCTGACCAAAATCACTAATGACCTACTTACCGCCAAAGCTAACGGACAATACTGTGTACTCCTCCTTCTAGACCTGTCCTCAGATTTCAGCACAGTTGACCACTGCCTCCTACTACAGATCCTTTCCTCCTTTGGCATCAAAGACCTCGCCCTATCCTGGATCTCCTCGTACCTTTCCAACTGCACATTTAGCATCTCCCACTCCCACACTACCTTCTCATCCCACCCTCTCTCTGTTGGAGTCCCCCAAGGCTCTGTTCTAGGACCCCTACCCTTCTCAATCTATACACTTGGCCTGGGACAACTCAAAGTCTCTGGCCCAAACGTCACCGCTCTGCTGTCCAGAATCCCAGAGTGTCTATCAGTCATATCCTCCTTCTTCTCTTCTCACTTCCTCAAACTCAATGTGGACAAATCTGAACTCATCATCTTTCCTCCATTTCATAGATCTTCCTTACCTGACCTATCTATTGCAATCAATGACATCATGCTTCCCCCCATACTGGAAGTCCGCTGCCTCAGTAACCTTTGACTCTGCCCTTTCCTTCAAACCGCACATCCACGCTCTGTCCACCTCCTGTCACCTCCAGGTCAAAAATATCTCCAGAATCCGTCCTTTCCTCAACCATCAATTTACTAAAATGCTTGTGCATGCCCTCGTCATCTCCTGCCTTGACTACTGCAACATCCTTTTCTGCGGCCTCCCTGCTAACACCCTTGCACCTCTCCAGTCCATCCTTAACTCTGCTGCCCGACTAATTCATCTCTCTCCTTGCTACTCCTCCATTTCCCCCTCTGCAAATCTCTTCACTGGCTCCCATTCCTTCAGCGTATCCAGTTCAAATTACTAATACTGACCTACAAAGCCATCCATAACCTGTCTCCTCCATATATCTCTGAACTAATCCCCCGATATCTTCCCTCACGTAATCTCCGGTCCTCCCAAGACCTCCTTCTCTCCTCCACACTTATTCGCTCCTCATCCAATCGCCTCCAAGACTTCTCCTGAATATCCCCCATCCTCTTGAATTCTCTGCCCCAAAACATCTGACTATCAAACACATTCGGATCCTTCAGACAGAACCTGAAACCCATCTCTTCAGGAAAGCCTACAGCCTGCACTGACCCCGCTGCCTCCTCATCACTACCGAAGCTACCGCCTCACCAACACCGGAGCTCCTGCAACCCTTTTTGCAGGACTAGTTGACGTTTTTATTGGTAACATTTTTTGGGAACATGACTTTTTTATCTCTTTCTATTCTGATTTTTGAACAAAACCAGCAATTCAGAATTTTTTTTGTGGGGTTTATTCCTTTCCATGTGTGGTAAAATTGATAAGACAGTTTTTTTTCTTCGGGTCAGTACGATTAACGCGATACCTAATTTATGTAGTTTTTATGTTTGGTGCTTTTTCACAATAAAAACTATTTCATAGAAAAAAAAATTATTTTTGCATCATTTTATTTTGAGAGCTATAACTTTTTAATTTTTCCTCTGATGGAGTTGTATGATGGCTTGTTTTTTGCGGGACAAGATGACGTTTTCAGCGGTACCATGTTTATTTATATGTCTTTTTGATCATCTTTTTTCCCCACTTTTTTTGGGGATGTATGATGATAAAGAATTGTTTTTTGCCTTGTTCTTTATTTATTTTTTAGCATGTTCAATAAAACAGCTAAGTAGTGGAAAGTTTTGTACGTCAAATCATTGCCGATGCGCCAATACCAAACGTGTACTTTTAATGTTGATATTTTTTTTCATACAAATATTTATTTATAGATATATCTTTTGATTTTATTATTTTTTATATTAAAAAATAATTTTAAATATACTGTATTTACATTTTTATTCATTTATTTTTTTTTACTTTGTTGTAATTTGATACTATCATTTCTTGCTGGCTGACTGCTTGTGCAGGATGGGGATGCAGCAACCTACTCTGCACTGACAGACAAAGTTGCTCATCATGCACTGTGCATGATCAGCAAGTTTCTTAGCTCTGGCAACCAGGATGTCATTATGATAATATTGGGTCATCATGGCAATGATAGGGACCTGGTGTCTATAATCCAAATGCAGAGAGGCTGTCAGCCCTCTGCCAGCTCCTGGAATACTATGATCACTTTCGATCGCAGCATTTAGGGGGTTAAAGTGCCGGGAGTGGTGCGTGACCACTCTTGGCAGTTAGTGTCGGGTGTTTGCTCTCAGAATCAGCTGACACCAAGCGGCGATCGCTTACGCACAGCCAGTGTGCACGGGCGATCGCCATGGAGTAATAATACGTCCCTGATCAGATAGGCCCAGGGCACATGGACGTATTACTATGACAAATGTCAGAAAGGGGTTACAAACAGCCTTAAGCTGATGAGAGGTGATTTGAATTATGATTGATTATGAATTTCCACTAAAATTTTGATATGCCAGAATCCGACAAATTCGGGAATTGATACATATGAATCCAAAGAAAGATTAAATTCTATTGAGGGTCATGAAAAGGTTAAAATGATTTAAAACTTTATCCCCTTTCATCTGTTCTGCCCGCTCCTATCTTTCATTCCGGTTTTCTTTTTTTTTTTGCATGGGTGGTGTCTCCATTACAGCTTCATATGTTCATATCATGATGTGCATCGCTTCACACCTCACACTTACCCTGTGACCATGTAAGACCAATGACTGTTATTAGATTTGTCTCGTCGCTGGATTGGAGTGGCTTTTGTGACTGGGGCAAAGAGGTTTGGAGATTTGGCAAAGGCGGCAGAACAAGTGAGGAAAGGAGAAGATAAAGATTTTTCTTTTCCCTGTCCTAACAACAATCGTGACAGTTTCAATTTGGAACAAACATAATCTCTGAATATGCCAAATTTGAGTGAATTGAATCAAAAAGACTTTCAATAGATTTGCTCATCTTTAATAGCCACTCAAGGCTAATAGGGTTCTGTTTTTGTGGACCTTCAGAATTATCTCCACTGATGGCTCATGACATAGTAAATTCTTTTCTTGAAGCTATGCACAAAGTGTAAAGGATCCTTTCACCAACCTTTGTAAGATCTGAACTTTTGCACCAAAAAATCTGATTCTTCAGAAATCTTGTTTTCGATGGTTTCCTTGCCCATTCCAAAATCTCGAAGTGTTGACAGAGTAAACCGTCTCATTGCTCTCCAGTTATCCATCGAAGCAAAAATAAGTCCTGAGGGAAGATGAGAGACACAAGAAGGCAACCAATACTTTATATCTACTGGTTAACTCAGAATACTTTAAAGACTCAAAAGGCCAAATTTCTAATGTGTCGAAAAATATTTTGCGATTAACAAAACAGTGTCTACTTAAAATGAGGCATGTTTTAAGAAAGTCCTATGTGAATGACTTAAGGTGTGCAACATTTTTCAAGTGTATCTCTAGCAGACGCAATCGTTGTTTACCCTACAGTAAAATATGTTATATTTCTCTCTGCTCAGTAAATTTACATATTTGGCAGAAGTTGGGAAGTATTAGGAGATATGGAAATTAAGTCATTGTAATATTAACCAGTTGAATATGAACTTAAAGTAAACAGTAGATCAAGAAATGAGAAAGGAATAAAACCAGAGAACAAACACATGCCAAATGATCAGGCCACAAATCATAATGTAGGTTCTTGCACCAACCTGCCAGAAAAGATCTTTGAGTAGTTGTGAGGTCTAGTTGAGTAGGTGTGAATTGATTTGGCTGTCAAGAGATTTGCCAGTGTATATGAAGACACAGATGACTGTATAACTCAGAAGGGGAACGCAACATAATGCTCGGACTGACCGTCGGCCCTCCTAACTAATGATGAGCTAATTTGTTTGGAAACGAAAGCTGAATATACATTTGGAGTGAATATGGCACATTCGGATTCGTGATCAGAAACACGAGCAAAATTTTATAAAATCGGTAAAAATCGATGACATTCGGTAAAAGTGCTGGAAAATATTTGCATTGCTAGAAAAACATTTTCAGCACTTTAGCAACGATAACACCCACAATGTCCTGACACAACGGCTTGTGTCATTGGCTACTGAAATCACATGTCCCTCTGCATATAAATAGCAGACATCTTGTTTTAGTGCCAGTTTGACACTGTAACAGCATAGAGAGGCTGCTCCTGATGCTGCCACTGTTAACAGCAAGAATTCAGTTATTTCGTTAGGAGGTTGTATATCAGTCAGATAGTGTAGCTAGTTAGTGACCAGTGTGGCTGTAAAATTTACCTTCCGGATTTTTTTTTTTTTTTTTGGGGGGGGGGGCATTACTGAGGTTGTCAGACAAAGCCAGCAGGGCACATGTCCTACAAGTGTGTTGTGCACTGATTCTATAGTGCTCCATGCACGAGTATAACATATTAAATAATATTTTTTTAATAGCTAAATGTGAAAAAACCTGCTGTATCCCACCTTTTCATTTATTGGTGTGGTAGAGGTGATGGATGCACACCAGATACTAGATGAAAAGTACA
The DNA here is from genome assembly GCF_032444005.1 of Ranitomeya imitator. NCBI lineage: Eukaryota > Metazoa > Chordata > Amphibia > Anura > Dendrobatidae > Ranitomeya > Ranitomeya imitator. The sequence continues at coordinate 663,920,014 of NC_091286.1, forward strand.
GGGTGGGCCATTTATAAGGATACACCTAAATAAAATGGGAATGGTTGGTGATATCAACTTCCTGTTTGTGGCACATTAGTGTATGGGAGGGGGAAACCTTTTCAAGATGGGTGTTGACCATGGTGGCCATTTTGAAGTCGACCATTTTGGATCCAACTTTATTTTTTTCAATGAGAAGAAGGTCATGTGACACATCAAACTTATTGAGAATTTCAGAAGAAAAACAATGGTGTGCTTGGTTTTAACGTAACTTTATTTTGTCATGAATTATTTACAAGTTTATGACCACTTATAAAATGTGTTCAAAGTGCTGCCCACTGTGTTGGATTGTCAATGCAACCCTCTTCTCCCACTCTTGACACACTGATAGCAACACCGCAGAACAAATGCTAGCACAGGCTTCCAGTATCTGTTGTTTCAGTTGCTGCACATCTTGTATCTTCACAGCATAGACAGTTGCCTTCAGATGACCCCAAAAATAAAAGTTTAGTGGGGTCAGATGCTCGGACCTGACACCCATAATGTGGTAGTGCACCATGTTGCTGGAATAACTCAGGGAATATGCCATCTTCAATGCAACACATCATCGTGTAGCAATTTCAGATATCCAGTGGCATTGAGGTTTCCATTGATGAAGAATGGCCCCACTATCTTTTTACCACATATACCACACCATACCATTAATTTTTGTGTTCCAACACATTATGGGTGTCAGGTCCGGATTTTTCAGGGAATGGGAGATGTTGTCTGTGACTTGTTGCAGTAGCGCAGGCACATCTTTCTTAGAAAAGTAATGGTGACTAGGCAACTGGTATTGGGGGGACTGCGATGGCCCTCAGCTTTAGGAAACCGTCTGTATCCATAAGGCGGAAAGGCTGAATTTCTGTGGCCAACAGATTGGAGTGGCCATGCAATAATCACAGAAATCACAGGCTATGAGTCATACAGAAACAAGCGCTGTGATTTTAGTAGCGAATAGCTCTCAGCTAGCCCCTTTCATTCAGAGAATGACACGATTGAGCCACGAATCATTTGAGGAGGCTGCAGGCTGTTTATAATAATTAGCTCTCAGAAAAGTAATAGGGTACGGCTTATCCATGTCCAGATTACGACACATGGAAAATGCATTTGTCCGGCTCTACTATCACTGCTAACTCCACAATAAACCTACACTCCTCTCTGCCAACAACAATTCTGTTTTTAACCCAATAAATAAATGCAGGCGGATTGGACACCATTCTTCCTTTGAGGTTCACACAGTCAGGGTGTTCTATCCCCTCTCCCTCATAGTAGCAGTCATATACTGGTCCACAGGCTCACCCACCCACCCACTTCCTTTATCACTTTTATGCGTTGCAGCTAAAATTCATGTCCTCAGAATTGACAAACCTTATCCTGGGAGACTTCAAAAGCTCTACCTCCCCAACTGCATCCCAGCTTCTATCTCTAGCCAATTCTCATGGTCTCTCACAACTTTCAAAGTCTGAGACAAACAAAGACGGTAACACCTCTGATCTGGACTTTTTCCAGTTCAGTTCAATCTCCTAGATGACTCAACTCTTACTCTTTGTCCCCCATGAAAATAGGAGTATAACCACAACTTAGACATTTTTAGGTGCTTTCTAAAAACACATCTGTTTAGGGCAGCCTATCACATTCCCTAATCAAAGTTATTTTTATATATAAACAGCTTAGTCTCTACTTCTCTGGACATAATTCACCATCAAACTCTACCGTACCCAAAAGGCTCATGCAGCCATTATCTACCTCTCATTTCCTCAAGATGGTTGTATCATCATTGTAAATAAGCAACTCTAATTGGTGTTACCCCCACTTCATTGTAGATTGTAAGCTCTGAAGAGCAGGGTCGTAATTATTTTTGCTTTAATTGTTTGATTATCTTAAACTTGGTAACTTTTGACTGTTTTATATGAACTGCTGATTTGTAAAGCTATGCGTAATGTGTCTCTGTGTAATGCATTGATTTTCTATGGTATACACTGACTTTCCCCAACTCTCCCTGGATCCTGAATGTCTCTGTATACTGCATTGATTTTCTATGGTTTCCCTGGCATCTGATTGTCTATGTGCAGCGCATATAATATTTTTCTGGTATGCTTTCTTACCGACAGTATCATCTTGTTTCCATAATAATAATAATAATAATAATTTTATTTATATAGCGCCAACATATTCCGCAGCACTTTACAAATTATAGAGGGGACTTGTACAGACAATAAACATTACAGCATAACAGAAATCACAGTTCAAAACAGATACCAGGAGGAGTGAGGGCCCTGCTCACAAGCTTACAAACTATGAGGAAAAGGGGAGACACGAGAGGTGGATGGTAACAATTGCTTTAGTTATTCGGACCGGCCATAGTGTAAGGCTCGGGTGTTCATGTAAAGCTGCATGAACCAGTTAACTGCCTAAGTATGTAGCAGTACAGACACAGAGTGCTATTAACGGCATAAAGTGTATGAGAACATGTTGCGAGGAACCTGATTGTTTTTTTTTTCTTTTTTTCAATGGGCCACACAGTGATAGGTTAATGCGTTGATGTGGTAGGCCTATCTGAACAAACGAGTTTTTAGGGCACACTTAAAACTGTGGGGATTAATCGTATTAACCTAGGTAGTGCATTCCAAAGAATCGGCGCAGCACGTGTAAAGTCTTGGAGACGTGAATGGGAGGTTCTGATTAATGAGGATGCTAACCTGAAGTCATTAGCGGAGCGGAGGGCATGGGTAGGGTGGTAGACTGAGACCAGGGAGGAGATGTAGGGCGGTGCTGAGCCATGGAGTGCTTTGTGGATGAGGGTAGTAGTTTTGTACTGGATTCTTGAGTGGATGGGTAACCATGACCTGTTTCATGTCTCTCATTATGTTATTCTGGCATATCTTTGAGTGGTCACTGCAGCCCTTTCCTCTCTTTATGACCTTTGCTTACCTCTCTACATCTGGTCTCCACATACCCACCCACCTCCTCATTCACACCTCATTGCCCATAGCTGGGGATATATTCAGACCCACAAGTCTGATCTAGACTTTAGTCTGATCCATGTATCTTTCAAATTCCATCTTTCAAATTACAGATTTCTAATTACTAGACTTTACTATTAGTGAAGAGCAAGCATACTCGTTGCTCGGGTCTCCCCGAGCACGCTCGGGTCATCTCTGAGTGTTTGATATTGCTTGGAGAATTAGTTTTCATCGCCTCAGTTGCATGATTTACGGCTGCTAGACAGGCTGAATACATGTGAGGAATGCCTGTTTGTTAGGGAATCCCCACATGTATTCAGCCTGTCCAGAAGCCGTATATCATTGAGATGAGGAGATGAAAACTAAATCTCTGAGCACATCCAAATACTCGGAGATCACCCGAGCGTGCTCAGGGAGACCCGAGCAACAATGCTACTCCCTCATCACTATTTACTATACTTTGAATTAGACTTGAAATGGAGTAGAATTTGACTGTAAGGTAACAGACTATCAAACCACTACCATGTTTCGGTTTCTTTTCTCTTTCACACCTACACTACTCTATTTTTCCCTTCCACCTGTTATCCCCCACCTAGTAATACACTAGTAATTTCACCCTCCATCCTCCCCAGCCATCAGCCTCCTTACAGCTATTCCTCCACATACAATCCTCTTTCTCTGGACAAACACGGGCGCATCATGTCCTATCCTGCTCCCACCTTCTAACGCTCTGTCTGCAAATCCTCATCTCTGGTGACGTATCCCCAAATCCTGGCCCTCCTCAACACATCCCCACACTCATTTCTAACCCCCTGCCACGATCCTCTACATGTTTTCCCAACCAAGATAACCCCAACTCCCCCAGTCCCCTTACCTAGAGCACTATGGAACACACGCTCCACCTGCAACAAACTGCCATTTATCCATGACCTCTTCATCACCAACAAACTACGCAGATGACATGCAGATCTACCTATCTGGACCGGACCTCACCTCCTTACTCACCAAAATCCCACACTGTCTGTCTGCTGTCTCGGCCTTCTTTTCTGCTCGCTTTCTAAAACATGAACATGGACAAAACAGAATTCATCATCTTTCCCCATGTCACTCTACCCCTCCACCAGACCTATCCATCAAGGTCAATGGCTGTTTATTTTCCTCAGTCCCGCATGCTCGGTGACCCGGGGTGATCTTCAAATCTGAACTCTCTTTCAAGCCACATATCCAAGCCATTGCCTCTGCTACGGTCTCAAACTAAAAAATATTTCACGGATCCGTGCATTCCTCGACAACGAAACCACAAAAACACTAGTGCATGCCCTTATCATCTCCTGCCTTGACTACTGCAACCTCCTACTCTCTGGCCTCCCCTCTAGCACTCTGGCACCACTCCAATTCATCCTACACTCTGCTGCCTGATTAATCCACCTGTCTCCCCGTTATTCCCCAGCCTCCCCTCTCTGCCAAGCCCTTCACTGGCTTCCTATTATCCAGAGACTCCAGTTCAAAATCCTTACTATGACATACAAAGCCATCCACAACCAGTTTCCTCCATACATCTGTGACATGGTCTCCCGGTACTTACTTACACACAACCTTCAATCCTCACAAGATCTCTTTCTCTACTCCCCTCTTATCTCTTCTTCTCACAACCGCATCCAAAACTTCGCCTGTGCTTCCCCCATACTCTGGAACTCTCTATCCCAACACATCAGACTCTCACCTACCATAGAAACATTCAAAAAGAACCTGAAAACTCCCCTCTTCTGACAAGCCTACAGCCTGCAGTAGGGTTGAGCGAAACGGATCGTTCATTTTCAAAAGTCGCCGACTTTTGCCACAGTCGGGTTTCATGAAACCCGACCCGATCCCTGTGTGGGGTCGGCCATGCAGTACGCGACTTTCACGCCAAAGTCGCATTTCAATTATGCGAAAAGCGCCATTTCTCAGCCAATGAAGGTGGACGCAGAGTGTGGGCAGCGTGATGACATAGGTCCTGGTCCCCACCATCTTAGAGAAGGGCATTGCAGTGATTGGCTTGCTGTCTGTGGCGTCACAGGGGCTATAAAGGGGCGTTCCCGCCGACCGCCATGTTACTGCTGCTGATCTGAGCATAGGGAGAGGTTGCTGCCGCTTCGTCAGAAGCAGGGATAGCGTTAGGCAGGGTCCATTAACCCCCAAACCGCGTGTGCTGTAGCGATTTCCACTGTCCAACACCACCTTTTGTTTGCAGGGACAGTGGAAGCTACATTTTTTTTCCTCAGCGCTGTAGCTCATTGGGCTGCCCTAGAAGGCTCCCTGATAGCTGCATTGCTGTGTGTATGCCGCTGTGCAAACCAACTGCTTTTTTTAAAGCACAAATCCTGTTGTTCCTTCCTTTCTGCACAGCTATCTTTTTTGTTTGTCCACACTTTTGATTTAATTTGTGCAGCAGTCCACTCCTTGTTATTGCTGCCTGCCATACCTGGCTGAGATTACTGCAGGGAGATAGTAATTGTAGGACAGTCCCTGTTTTTTTTTTTTTAATTCTCCCTGAAAAAAAAAAAAACAGTGGGAGATTAATATTGGCCTTTGTGCTTGTGTGCCAGTCCTGTGTGCCATCTCTCAAATATTGGGCCACGGAAAGCCTAGTGTCTGTTTTTGGTTTTTTTTTTATTTTGGTTTTAAAATTCTTCCTGAAAAAAAAAAATAAACAGTGGGAGATTAATATTGGCCTTTGTGCTTGTGTGCCAGTCCTGTGTGCCATCTCTCAAATATTGGGCCACAGAAAGCCTAGCGTCTGTTTTTTTATTTTTTTTTATTTTGGTTTTAAAATTCTCCCTGAAAAAAAAAAAATAAACAGTGGGAGATTAATATTGGCCTTTGTGCTTGTGTGCCAGTCCTGTGTGCCATCTCTCAAATATTGGGCCACAGAAAGCCTAGTGTCTGTTTTTTTTTTTTTTTTACTTTGGTTTTTAAATTCTCCCTGAAAAAAAAAATAAACAGTGGGAGATTAATATTGGCCTTTGTGCTTGTGTGCCAGTCCTGCGTGTGTGGCATCTCTCTCATTTGGTGCCACAGAAAACCGAGTGTGTAACATTGTGCCTGATTTTCCTTGCAGTCTCACCCACCTATAAAGGGATATCTGAATCCTACAGAAGTTTGAGTTCACCTTGTAAGTTGTTTTACAGTAACAAATACCGTTACTTTGGTTACGTTTTTAAAACAATGAGGAAGTCTGGTGGAAGAGGTCGTGGCCGTGGGCGTTCATTGCCAGCTGGTAATGATGGTAGTGGTGGTGGAGCATCAGGTGGTCATGGGAAAAACAATATAGCACCTAAGTCTCGAGCTGTGGAGCCAGGTTCGTCGTCTGGCTACAGAAGGCCTCGAACGCTCCCTTTTCTGGGAGTAGGAAAACCGCTTTTAAAGCCGGAGCAGCAAGAGCTAGTTTTGGCTTACCTTGCTGACTCAGCCTCTAGCTCTTTTGCCTCCTCCTCTGAAACTGGTAAATGTAAAAGCAGCGTGTCATTAGTGGATGTTCACGGTCAGGGACAAGTCGCTTCCTTGTCCTCTTCAGCAAAAACAACAACAGAGAAGGATTCAGCAGGCGACACAATGGGTTACTCCATGGAGCTCTTTACACATATCGTCCCTGGCTTAGAAAGTGAAACAGTTAACAGGCCATGCCCATTACAAGTTGAATCGGACATGGAGTGCACTGATGCACAGCCACAGCCAGATTACTATGCTGTTCCTTTTACTCAGACCACAACATTGTCCTCGCAGTGTACTGATCCAGAATCAGACCCTGATGAGACTATGGTGCCTGTTATGATAGGCAATTCAGTACCACAATGGACATAGCGGTCAGAGCACATACAGTGATCTGACAATAACCCAAAATCAAACAACGAGCTCTGAGACGTGGGAACTCTGCAGACCGCAATCCCTAATCCTCTCCAAACAACACTATAGGCAGCCGTGGATTGCGCCTAACTCTGCCTGTGCAACTCGGCACAGCCTGAGAAACTAACTAGCCTGAAGATAGAAAATAAGCCTACCTTGCCTCAGAGAAATACCCCAAAGGAAAAGGCAGCCCCCCACATATAATGACTGTGAGTAAGATGAAAAGACAAACGTAGGGATGAAATAGATTCAGCAAAGTGAGGCCCGACTTTCTTAACAGAGCGAGGATAGGAAAGATAACTTTGCGGTCTACACAAAACCCTAAAGAAAACCACGCAAAAGGGGGCAAAAAGACCCTCCGTACCGAACTAACGGCACGGAGGTACACCCTTTGCGTCCCAGAGCTTCCAGCAAAACAATTAGACAAGCTGGACAGAAAAAATAGCAAACAAATAGCAAAGAAGAACTTAGCTATGCAGAGCAGCAGGCCACAGGAATGATCCAGGGAAAAACAAGTCCAACACTGGAACATTGACAGGAAGCCAGGATCAAAGCATTAGGTGGAGTTAAGTAGAGCAGCACCTAACGACCTCACCAGATCACCTGAGGGAGGAAATTCAGAAGCCGCAGAACCACTTCCCTCCACCAACAGAAGCTCACAGAGAGGATCAGCCGAAGTACCACTTGTGACCACAGGAGGGAGCTCTGCCACAGAATTCACAACAGGTGCCCTGTCACGAACGCTATACCACCGACTTACACGGTGAAACAGACGAAGTTGCACACGAGATAGAAGAGGAGGTTATAGATGACCCAGTTGTTGACCCCGATTGGCAGCCATTGGGGGAACAGGGTGCAGGCGGCAGTAGTTCTGAAGCGGAGGAGGAGGGGCCGCAGCAGGCATCAACATCACAACAGGTTCCATCTGCCGGGCCCATATCTGGCCCAAAACGCGTGGCAAAGCCAAAACCTTTTGGAGGACAGCGTGACCATCCGGTTAAAGCTCAGTCTGCAATGCCTGAAAAGGTATCCGATGCTAGAAAGAGTGCAGTCTGGCATTTTTTTAAACAACATCCAATTGATCAGCGCAAAGTCATCTGTCAAAAATGTTCAACTACCTTAAGCAGAGGTCAGAATCTGAAAAGTCTAAATACAAGTTGCATGCATAGACATTTAACCACAATGCATTTGTAAGCCTGGACTAAGTACCAAACGTCCCTTAAGGTTGTAGCACCCTCGGCCAATGAAGCTAGTCAGCAACGCAACATCCCTTCCGTCACTGTAAGGCCACCATTTTCCGCACCACCTGCAGTATCTGTGCAGGTTTCGTTGCCAGGCCAAAGCAGTCAGGGTCAGGGAATCACCAGTTTCGTAGTAGGAAACACTGCATCTAGGGCACCGGTGGCAACAATACCGTCTCCAACCGTCTCTCAGTCTGCCATGTCCACCGGCACCCCCACTAGTTCCGCGATCTCCAGCTCTCCAGTCCAGCTAACCCTATATGAGACTCTCGTTAGAAAAAGGAAGTACTTAGCCTCGCATCCGCGTACACAGGGTTTGAACGCCCACATAGCTAGACTAATCTCGTTAGAGATGATGCCCTACCGGTTAGTTGAAAGTGAAGCTTTCAAAGCCCTGATGGACTACGCTGTACCACGCTACGAGCTACCCAGTCGACACTTTTTTTCCAGAAAAGCCATCCCAGCCCTCCACCAGCATGTTAAAGAGCGCATCGTCCATGCACTCAGGCAATCTGTGAGTACAAAGGTGCACCTGACAACTGATGCATGGACCAGTAGGCATGGCCAGGGACGTTACGTGTCCATCACGGCACACTGGGTGAATGTGGTGGATTCAGGGTCCACAGGGGACAGCAATTTTGGGACAGTTCTTCCTAGCCCACGGTCTAGGAAACAGTTGGCTGTAGCCGTTCGCACCCCCTCCTCCTCCTCCTTGTCCTCCTGCAGAAGCGAGAGCTCGACCACAGACCGCAGTCGCACAACCACTCCATCCGCAGCTGCCACTGTTGCACACCAGGTGTCCCATTATGGGGCAGCTAATGGCAAGCGTCAGCAGGCTGTATTGGCTATGAAGTGTTTGGGCGACAACAGACACACCGTGGAAGTTCTGTCCAAGTTCTTGCAGAAAGAAACGCAGTCGTGGCTGGGCACTGTAGATCTTGAGGCAGGCAAGGTAGTGAGTGATAATGGAAGGAATTTCATGGCTGCCATCTCCCTTTCCCAACTGAAACACATTCCTTGCCTGGCTCACACCTTAAACCTGGTGGTGCAGTGCTTCCTGAAAAGTTATCCGGGGTTATCCGACCTGCTCCTCAAAGTGCGCGGACTTGGCTAGCATATACGCCGTTCGCCCGTACACTCCAGCCGTTTGCAGACCTATCAGCGGTCTTTGAACCTTCCCCAGCATCGCCTAATCATCGATGTTGCAACAAGGTGGAACTCAACACTGAACATGCTTCAGAGACTGTGCGAACAGAGGCGTGCTGTTATGTATTTGTGGGAGGATACACATACACGGGCAGGCAGTAGGATGGCAGACATGGAGTTGTCAGGTGTGCAGTGGTCGAAGATCCAAGACATGTGTCAAGTCCTTCAGTGTTTTGAGGAATGCACACGGCTGGTTAGTGCAGACAACGCCATAATAAGCATGAGCATCCCCCTAATGCGTCTGCTGATGCAAAGTTTGACGCATATAAAGGAGCAGGCGTCTGCAGCAGAGGAAGAGGAAAGCCTTGATGACAGTCAGCCATTGTCTGGTCACGGCAGTGTACAGGACGAGGTAGCGGGCGAACAGGAGGAGGAGGAGGATGAGGAGGATGATGGGGATGATTATTTTTGTAATGAGGAAGCTTCTCCGGGGCCAATAGCAACTGGTGGTGTTGCAAGGCCGGGGTCAGGTTTTTTTGGGAGACAAGTGACTTAGATGTGCCTGAAACTGCCCCTCAACCCAGCACAACCGCAGATTTGACAACTGGAACTTTGGCCCACATGGCAGATTATGTCTTACGTATCCTCAAAAGGGACACACGTAATTGTAAAATGATGGCCGATGACGATTATTGGTTGGCCTGCCTCCTTGATCCTCGCTATAAAGGCAAATTGCAAAATATTATGCCACATGAAAACCTGGAACAAATATTAGCAACCAAATAATCAACTCTTGTTGACCGTTTGATTCAGGCATTCCCAGCACACAGCACTGGTGATCGTTACCACACGAGCTGCAGGGGGCAGCAGGCCAGAGGTGTTAGAGGTGCACAAATCAGAAGTGGCTTTGGACAGAGGGGTTTTCTGACCAGGTTGTGGAGTGATTTTGCTATGACGGCAGACAGGACAGGTACTGCAGCATCAATTCAAAGTGACAGGAGACAACATTTGTCCAGTATGGTTACTAACTATTTTTCATCCCTTATCGACGTTCTCCCTCAACCGTCATTCCCATTTCATTACTGGGCATCCAAATTAGACACCTGGCCAGAATTGGCAGAATATGCATTGCAGGAGCTTGCTTGCCCAGCAGCTAGTGTCCTATCAGAAAGAGTATTCAGTGCTGCAGGTTCAATATTAACCGAAAAAAGGACTCGTCTGGCTACCCAAAATGTTGATGATCTAACCTTCATTAAAATGAACCACAACTGGATTTCAAATTCTTTTGCCCCACCTTGCCCGGATGACACCTAGCTTTCCTATGAAAAGGTCTTGCTTGTGGACTGCTCTGACTGACTTTTCCAATCTCGTAATTTGCAGCAGCTCTTTGTCCAGCATACGACATGTTTACACCTCCCTAAATGGCCAAACTTCCCCCACGGGGCCGTGGTCTCGCCACTTGGCGGAAGCACCCGTGAGAGTGCCGTTTGTCTGAAGAGGTGGGTGTGCACGCTTTTGGTCGACGGCACTGCCACTGGGTCCCTCATAGTACAATAAAGTGTCTCTGGCGGTGGTGGTGCGCACCCAACGTCAGACACACCGTTGTAACATGAGGGGCCCTGGGCCTGTACCGCCGGCCACAAGAGAGTCCCCCCCCCAGCTCAAACAGTGCTCTACCGCTTGCAAAATTATCTCTCACAGTTCCACCAATGTTTAGTCTATGCGCTGACATCCTTCAATGCCTGGCACTGACAATACCAATGTGTTGAAATGTATGATGGTACTTTAAATAGTCAGGGGCAGTGTCTTATATTTACACCAGTAAATACTTAGCGCCAAATTACTAGGTCTGAAACTCAGCAGAGTAGCCCACCCCTGTACCTAATTATTCCACCCTTTTGTGTTTTCGTTTTGTTGTATTGCGAGACATTAACATCTATTTATTTTTTGTGAGTACTAACTGTCAGACACTCATTACAATCGGCCTCCGCTGACAACACCAATGCTGCCTGTGTACCCCTGCAAGAGAATATCAAGCGTCTACAGCCCACTTTTGTTATGTTAGGCCTAGTAAGCCTGTCTGCGGTCCCTCCTTCCACTAGTCCTCCACTGACAAGACCACTGCTGCCCGTGTACCCCTGGAACCTATTTTAAGGTGCCTACAGCCTAATTTTGATATGTTAGACCTACTAAGCCTGTCTGCGGTCCCTCCTTCCACTAGTCCTCCACTGACCAAGACCACTGCTGCCCGTGTACCCCTGGAACCTATTTGAAAGTGCCTACAGCCTAATTTTGATATGTTAGGCCTACTAAGCCTGTCTGCGGTCCCTCCTTCCACTAGTCCTCCACTGACCAGACCACTGCTGCCCGTGTACCCCTGGAACCTATTTTAAAGTGGCTACAGCCTAATTTTGTTATGTTAGGCCTAGTACTGAGTCTGCCTGTGGTCCCTCCTTCCAATAGTCCTCCACTGACCACACCACTGCTGGCCGTGTACCCCTGGAAGCTATTTTAAAGTACCTACAGCCTACTTTTGTTATGCTAGGCCTACTAAGCCTGTCTGCGGTCCCTCCTTCCACTAGACATCCACTGACCAGACCACTGCTGCCCGTGTACCCCTGGAACCTATTTTAAAGTGCCTACAGCCTAATTTTGATATGTTAGACCTACTAAGCCTGTCTGCGGTCCCTCCTTCCACTAGTCCTCCACTGACCAAGACCACTGCTGCCCGTGTACCCCTGGAACCTATTTTAAAGTGCCTACAGCCTAATTTTGATATGTTAGGCCTACTAAGCCTGTCTGCGGTCCCTCCTTCCACTAGTCCTCCACTGACCAGACCACTGCTGCCCGTGTACCCCTGGAACCTTTTTTAAAGTGCCTACAGCCTACTTTTGTTATGTTAGGCCTACTAAGCCTGTCTGCGGTCCCTCCTTCCACTAGTCCTCCACTGACCAGACCACTGCTGCCCGTGTACCCCTGGAACCTATTTTAAAGTGCCTACAGCCCACTTTTGTTATGTTAGGCCTACTAAGCCTGTCTGCGGTCCCTCCTTCCAATAGTCCTCCATTGACCACACCTGTTGTGAATTCTGTGGCTGAATTCACTCCTGTGGTCACAAGTGGTACTGCAGCTTCTGAGCTTCCTTCCTCAGGTGTTCTGGTGAGCTCGTTAACTGCTTCGTTACTTAACTCCGCCTGATGCTGCTATCCCTGCTCCTTGTCAATGTTCCAGTGTTGGATCTGAGCTTCTCCTGATTGTTCCTGTGACCTGCTGCTCTGTATAGCTAAGTGCTTTTTTGCTATTTTGTTGCTTTTTTTCTGTCCAGCTTGTCTTTTGTTTTGCTGGTAGCTCTGAGAAGCAAAGGGTGTACCGCCGTGCCGTTAGTTCGGCACGGTGGGTCTTTTTTGCCCCCTTTGCGTGGTTTTTGCTTTAGGGTTTTTTGTGGACTGCAAAGTTCGCTTTACTATCCTCGCTCTGTCTAAGATTATCGGGCCCCACTTTGCTGAAGCTATTTCATCCCTACGTTTTGTCTTTTCATCTTACTCACAGTCATTATATGTGGGGGGCTGCCTTTTCCTTTGGGGTATTTCTCTGGGGGCAAGTCAGGCCTATTTTTCTATCTTCAGGCTAGCTAGTTTCTTAGGCTGTGCCGAGTTGCATAGGTAGTTGCTAGGCGCAATCCACAGCCGCTATTAGTTGTGTTTAGGATAGGATCAGGTGTGCAGTCTACAGAGTTTCCACGTCTCAGAGCTCGTTCTTTTGTTTTTGGGTATTTGTCAGATCACTGTGTGCGCTCTGATCGCTAGGAACACTGTGTCTCTGGATTGCCTTCATTTCACCTTTCATTAGCAGACATAACACACACCACTGCTGGCCGTGTACCCCTGAAAGCTATTTTAAAGTGCCTACAGCCTACTTTTGTTGTTAGGCCTACTAAGCCTGTCTGCGGTCCCACCTTCCACTAGTCCTCCACTGACCAGACCACTGCTGCCCGTGTACCCCTGGAACCTATTTTGAAGTGCCTACAGCCCACTTTTGTTATGTTAGGCCTACTAAGCCTGTCTGCGGTCCCTCCTTCCACTAGTCCTCCACTGACCAGACCACTGCAGCCTGTGTACCCCTGGAACCTATTTTAAAGTGCCTACAGCCTAATTTTGTTATGTTAGGCCTACTAAGCCTGTCTGCGGTCCCTCCTTCCACTAGTCCTCCACTGACCAGACCACTGCAGCCCGGGTACCCCTGGAACCTATTTTAAAGTGCCTACAGCCTAATTTTGTTATGTTAGGCCTACTAAGCCTGTCTGCGGTCCCTCCTTCCACTAGTCCTCCACTGACCAGACCACTGCTGCCCGTGTACCCCTGGAAGCTATTTTAAAGTGCCTACAGCCTACTTTTTTTCTTTATTTTATAATTGTGAAGCCCAGGTGGACTACGCTGTACCACGGTACGAGCTACCCAGTCGTCACTTCTTTTGCAAGAAAAGCCATCCCAGCCCTCCACCATCATGTAAAAATCCGCATTGTCCATGCTCTCAGGCAATCTAATAGTAGAAAGGTGCACCTGACAACAGATGCATGGACCAGTAGGCATGTCCACGGAAGGTTACATGTCCATTACGGCGCACTGGGTTAATGTGGTGGATGCATGGTTCACAGGGGACAGCCTACTAAGTCTGTCTGCAGTCCCTAATTGAAATTGTTCTCCGCTTACCACACCAATGCTGCCTGTGTACCCCTGGAACATTTTATAAACTGCATTGAGCCAAATTTTTTTTTAAGGCCTACTACCAGTGTCTGCCGCTCCAAGGTGTTCTCCAGGTTGCCTTTCCTGAGCTTCGATCTTCAGGCTCTTGTTAAACATTTTTTTAATCAAACTGCAGTGGGGCTAATACTTGGGTTGGGGCCTACTACCAGTGTCTGCCGCTCCAAGGTGTTCTCCTGGTTGCCTTTCCTAAGCTTCGATCTTCAGGCTCTTGTTAAACATTTTTTTAATCAAACTGCAGTGGGGCTAATACTTGGGTTGGGGCCTACTAACAGTATCTGCCGCTCCAAGGTGTTCTCCAGGTTTCCTCTCCATAGCTTCGAGCTTCTAGCTCTCGTTTAGTAGTTGTTGAAAACAACACTGCATTAGGCCTACAAGTTGGGTCTGGATTGTAGAGACGGTGTCTTCCGCTCCAAGGTGTTCCCCAGGTTTCCTCTCCATAGCTTTGAGCTTCTAGCTCTCGTTTAGAAGTTGTTGAAAACAACACTGCATTAGGCCTACAAGTTGGGTCTGGGTTGTAGAGACGGTGTCTTCCACTCCAAGGTGTTCCCCAGGTTTCCTCTCCATAGCTTCGAGCTTCATGCTCGTGTTAAGTAGTTATTGAAACAACACTGCATTAGGCCTACAAGTTGAGTCTGGGTTGTAGAGACGGTGTCTGCCGCTCCATGGTGTTCTCCAGGTTGCCTCTCCATAGCTTCAATCTTCATGCTCGTGTTAGGTAGTTGTTGAAACAACACTGCATTAGGCCTACAAGTTGGGTCTGGGTTGTAGAGACGGTGTCTTCCGCTCCAAGGTGTTCTCCAGGTTGCCTTTCCTGAGCTTCTATCTTCAGGCTCTTGTTAAATAGTTGTTAAATGGAACAACTGCATTTGGCTTACTAGTTGGGTTGGGGCCTACTAACAGTGTCTGCCGCTCCTTGCTGTTCTCCTGGTTTCCTGTCCTGAAATTCCATTTTCAGGCTCTCGTTAAGTAGTTGTTAATGTTAGACTGCATTTGGCCTACTAGCTGGGTTGGGGCCTACTATCGGTGTCTGCCGCTCCTTGCTGTTCTCCTACACTGAACAAAGCTGTGCCGCCTGTTTACTACTGTTGCCAATTTTGAACTGCATTTAGACTACTTACTGATTTGGGCCTACTCTCTGTGTCAGCCTCTCATTACAGTTGTCCTCCACTGAACAAAGCAATGCCCCCTGGTTAGTCCTGTTACCAATTTTGAACTGCATTTAACCCACTTTATTCTTTGGGCCTATATCTGTGTTTCCTCCTCATCCTGCCCATTGCCCAGCCAGTGATAGATGAGTCTGCTGGTACATTGACCCAGAACGCTACATTCCCCATGCACGCTACACAGCCAGAATGTGACCCTGCTGAAAGTCAGGTTACCCTTCCAGCATACCATACCACCTTACAAAGAGGAAGGTGCAGATGAAAGTGCAGGTTCCTTCATCAGGTGTGTGGGGGGGAATACTCATTGGCGACGTCACTGACACAGGGCCCCTCATAGTACACAAAAGTGTTGCTGCCGGTGGGAAGCGCCCCCGCCGTGCAAACACACCGCCGTACTTTGAGGGGCCCTGTGCCAGTGCCAATGCCAACGAGTGGGCCCCCCCCTGCTTGCTCAGGATCACAGCACTTGCAAAGTTTAAATACTTACCTCTCCCTGCCCCACTGCCCTGAGGTGGTCCAGATTACCTGGGCCCACTAAATACTTGAACCAGCCCTATCCCCCACAACTTTAGCCAAATGACCCCCAATTTCCAATGCCTAACTATTATTATAAGGGAAATTAAGATTGACAAGCTTCATTAAGAAGAATGGATGGTTTTGGCATTAAAATGGGCACTCTAGGTGTTTTCCTGACCCCCACTCACTGCCGACTATGCTGCCCCATTGACTTGCATTGGGTTTCGTGTTTCGGTCGATCCCGACTTTACGACATAATCGGCCGATTTCACTCGACCCGACTTTTGAGATAGTCGGGATTTGCGAAACCCGACTCGACTCTAAAAAAGTCAAGGTCGCTCAACCCTAGCCTGCAGTGATCCTCAACCTACTGAACCGCCGCACAACCAGCTCTACCCTCTCCTAGTGTATCCTCGCCCATCCCCTGCAGACTGTGAGCCCTCACGGGCAGAGTCCTCCCTCCTTCTATATCTGTTAGTGCATTGTTTTTTGCTCATGCTTATTGTATTTGTCTATATTTGCCCCCTTTTCACATGTAAAGTGCCATGGAATAAATGGCACTATAAAAATTTACAATAATAATAGGAATAATAACAGTAATAATAATAATAATGTGTTTGTGATATTCAAATTAAGCTTATTATTATTAGTAGATTGAAGATGGTGAAATTCAAACTGTTAACTGTGCCATATCTAGGAGTGAAGAATTTTTTATTCAGGCACAAATGCAGAAACGAGGGTTTGCTGCTGTGCCGACACAGGGTGGAGTAGGGTGAAAACGACAAGCTGCTGGACTGTGAGAGAGGTGCAGGTGGGGATTTTACAGTGGATTGAGAATGATGGGGTGTGCTTGATAAGTAAGATCAGTCAAAAACAGCATAGTAACATAGTTATTAAGGTTGAAGGAAGACTATAAGTCCATCTAGTTCAACCCATAGCCTAACTTAACATGCCCTAACATGTTGATCCAGAGGAAGGCAAAAAAAAACCCATGTGGCAAAGAGTAAGCTCCACATTGGGGAAAAAAATTCCTTCCCGACTCCACATACGGCAATCAGACTAGTTCCCTGGATCAACACCCTAACAAGGAATTTAGTATATATACCCTGTAACATTATACTTTTCAAGAAAGGCATCCAGTCCCCTCTTAAATTTAAGTAATGAATCACTCATTACAACATCATATGGCAGAGAGTTCCATAGTCTCACTGCTCTACAGTAAAGAATCCGCGTCTGTTATTATGCTTAAACCTTCTTTCCTCCAGACGTAGAGAATGCCCCCTTGTCCCTGTCTCAGGTCTATGATTAAAAAGATCATCAGAAAGGCAGGCATGATCAATTCCGTATCAGCTGACAGGCTGTAAATCACCCCAATAGTAGGGGTAAACAAGTGAAGGTTCTTCGGCTAGAGACCTGAGTGACAACAGTTGCCATAGTGAGGGCGGTGGAAGAATCAGATGCAGTCGATGAGGTGGACAGTGGTTGGCGAGACCCGCTAGTCTGCATTTTAGCACAATGACATTCCCTGATTAATGCATGTTAATCATGCATGTGGCAGGTCATGCATGTAGTACTGAAATTATTTTCATTTTTTTACTCTACTAGGTTGTTTTTAAAAAATTGACCGATAACATGATTTTTAAGATTTTTGCCAATATGAAAAAAAGACCCAAGCTGGGCAACTGCAGAACCGCATATGCTGCTATCCACTGCCAGAGATGGACCTCAATATGCATTGGTTGTCTTGATTGTATACCTCTGAGTGTACGTAACCTCCTCATCTTCCTTCTCCTCCTCCTCTGCTGAGCTACTCAGCTACTCAGCTGCATGCCTGTGGGTTTACAAGTGTGATCTACTTCCTAATCATCATCCTCTCTGTTCTCCCACTCCTTGTCCTGGGAGTCACCCTCCTTCTCTCCCTGTTTTGACTGCACAGTACAGTCCGTGGGCACCTCAAATATCTGAGTCTCATCACAAATGGATCACCTTCACCCAATGGGATTAACGTCTGTTGAAGAGGGTTTGGTTTAGGCTCGGACAAAACTTTGTCCGGCCATAGATCTAAATCAGAAAAAAATTGGCCATCGTTGCAGATGATTTCCTCCTCTTGACTGGTACCCATGGAATAGAATGTGTGAACAGCTCTGCATAATGGTCCATCTGTGGTCCCCCCACAGTTAGTTGGGTGCTTGGAGAGTTGTGATGTGGGGAAAAAAAAGGTTAATTGGGGTGCCACCACTGAGGACTTTACTGTGTGTGATGTTAAGGTGGAGGAAGAGGAGCAAAGGCCACTTGATGCAGCGCTTGCCATCTACTGGAGCACATGTTCTTTCTGGCCCGCATCTACAAAGCGTACCTTTGCAGGGCTGCCAAAGAAAGGGAGTGGAGTTGCCCATCCAATAATAGAAGTTGTAAAAATGCTGCACAAATTCTAACTGCAGCAAAACAAACCGACTTCGCATCCCTCACATCATACCTGTCTCACAACCCTAAACAGCTATTCAGTACTTTCAGTTCTTTCCTGCATCCACCAGTTCCTCCTCGCCCCCCTCTCATCTGAATATTTTTCAACACCACCTGTGAACATGACACAATAACATCCCACCTCATTCCAAACTTTACCACAGTCTTCATCACAAGCACCTCTTTAACCTGTCACTAACAACTGGTGTCTTCCATCCCCACAACCATCACAACCATCCTCAAAAAGCCCACCTTTGACCCACCTATTGCCCCATACCATTTCTCCCCTATGCCACCAAACTACTGGAACAACATCCATTTTGAACTGTCCTCCCACCTCTCCTCTTGCTCCCTCTTTGCAAGCATACAATTTGACTTCAGACCACACCATTCCGCTGAAACTGTCCTGTCTAAAGTACCCAATTACATACTAACCGCCAAATAAAAGTGATGCAAGCTTGTCCTCCTCTTTCACCTGGACCTGGCATCTGTGTTTGACACAGTGGCCCATTCCCTCTTGCTACAGACTTTCTGATCTGTTGACATTATAGACTGGCCCTTTGAGGGATCTCCTCGTATCTTACAGACAGGACATTCAGCTTCACCCACTCACACACCACCTCCTCATCTCGACCCCTATGTGTTGGTGTCCACCAAGGTTCAGTTTTAGGAACGGGGACTATGCTTAGGGGACACACTGGCGCACTCCCTCCCTCTTAAAGGGACCACATGCATCAGCCTAAGGTAACCCCAACCTATAACTGGGAGACACATTCTATCTAAGGTTTATCCTCTGATATGGAGCTACATTGTTAGTTTGCCTTGCATTCTTGCTAGTTGTCAGGATCCCTAGGTCCTTCTGTCTGCTTGTCTACTCTGTACCCGTCTGACTCTTATCTCTCTGTGCCCGTTTGCTCATACCTGTCTGCGCTCTTCTGTCTAACACGTGGTACAGATCGTACCTGCCAGTTCTTTTCTGCTCCTCAGCCGGTCCCATCTGCACCCATGGATCCAGAGTCCCTACAGTGCCTGCCTGCATTTTACATACCTCCTTTGGGCCTTAGCAGCTTACCCGCTGCCTCTTGTCCCAATAGGGATTTGGTAGGCCATCTAGTTATGCCCCTTCCAGGCTTTCAGAGTGATACGAAACAGTGATTCCACCACTCTGCCCGTTACAGTCTCCATCTGCTGGGTTGGCTGTAGGTTGAAGAGGTGTCGGTCCACTCTATACTAATTCTACTTTATTGCAATTGATGACACTTTGTTGGTGTCTGCCACAAATTTTTGCAAATGTGTAGACTCCTGGTTGGGTCTCCGTCTTGCGTGT
This sequence comes from Ranitomeya imitator, assembly GCF_032444005.1. NCBI lineage: Eukaryota > Metazoa > Chordata > Amphibia > Anura > Dendrobatidae > Ranitomeya > Ranitomeya imitator. The sequence goes on from NC_091286.1 coordinate 663,939,502, forward strand.
TGCCTGTAGTGGTAGGCCACAGAGACTGTTAGGTCTCCACTTCCTTATACTCAGCTACCCATGTTACTATACTTAAATTTTTCTGACAATGGTATTCTAGAAAACTGATATTTGTGCCACCTCCTGAGTGTGGCTCAGCATGAAAGCCGGTAGAGGTGTTGCATGTGGTATCAGGGATCACAGCAAAGGGGCCATACACAAATCCCTTATCAACCTCGTCTTACTGTGACATCATTCATTGGAAAGCTGTAAATGCTGTCCTAGACCTCGATACCTCATGCTTGGCTGATTGCTGCAGTTCCATGGAGCAATTTGTACTGTGGGTGAATTGAGGCAACTTTCCTGGTGTCTGTCCCTCATTTGATGTGTTTTGGCAGCATTTGGGGCCGTTCTAAGGTGTTTTGCATGCGTTTGTTTTTGTCCCCCATTGACTGTAATGGCATTCGGCTATTGAAATATTAGATCATTTCTACTCCTAACTAGGGTTGAGCGAAACGGGTCGAAAATTTTCAGAAGTCGCCGACTTTTGGCAAAGTCGGGTTTCATGAAACCCAACCCGACCTAATAGGAATATACTCACCCTCGGACGCGCCCTGCTTCTTTCCGGCAGCCTTCCTTCCTAAGAATCAGCCCTTCCAGGACCTTCGGTGACGTCGCGGTGATGTCGCGGCTTGTGATTGGTCGCGCGAGCGGTCACATGGGCGGTTGCGCGACCAATCACAAGCCGCGACGTCACCGCAAGGTCTTGGAAGGCTGATTCTAAGGAAGGAAGGTTTCCGGTTAGTACCAGGGCGCGTCAGAGGGTAATTATGGCGATATTTTTTATTTTAATTCTTTATTTTACACTTAATTATGGATCCCAAGGCCTGAAGGAGAGTTTCCACTCCTTCAGACCCTGGGAACCATTGGAAACCCAATGCACTGCATTGGGTTTCGAGTTTCGGCCGACCCCGACCCCGACTTTTTTATAGGATCGGCCGATTTCACTCGACCCGACTTTTGAAAAAGTCGGGTTTCGTGAAACCCGACCCGATCCTATAAAAGTAAAGGTCGCTCAACCCTACTCCTAACCTGTGAGTGACAGCATGTATTTCTATGAAGCTGTCATGCTTAGCCAGGAGAACCAGTCTGAGCATTTCATTGCAATTCCCATTAACATTACATTATACAGCTGTCTGACTCTTACCTAAACTTCACTGTTTCCTAGATTATTTCTAATTTCCCACACTTGCATCTCTGTTAATGGGATACATTTAAGCCTCACTCCAGTCTGCCATGGAATTACCTCTTTCATGTATACTTGCTTAGGTCTTGACCACTTTATGACCTTTTTTTCGAACTGTCTAGGGGTAAATTTATTTTGTTCATGTAATCTTGGAACAGGAGGAAAAGAGGGAGGGATAAGGGCCTCAATTCTTCAAAGTGCTTTTGCCAGAATTCTGACATAAAAAGTTATGAAATTTCACAAACGTTTTGCAATCAGAAGTTTACTCAAAAATGTTGTGACTTTTGCTGCTTTCATGCCCATTTCGCCTAGCTGTAACAAACTATCTGGAGCTAAGGTGGTATGGGGATATGAAGACCATGATGATCCCTGTTAACATGTAAAGTAGGAGTTGATGTTATAATTTCAGAACCAAGACAGACAGTTGTAGTATATAGTTGTGATCGTAAGTAGAGATGAGCGAATATTTCAATATTCGGTTTGTTTCATGATCGTTAAATTTGCAATATTTGTTGATTTCATCGTCAATAAAATCGCCAAATATAGCCAAACATACAAAGCACAAAAGCCGGTGTTTCCCAAGTTGTGTGTGACAGCGTGGAAAACACCTCACATGTTTATTCTGCCTCCTGCGGCGACGTTTCGGTTCGAGGACCTTTATCAAGCACAGTGAAAGGACAATCCAACCACCATTATATACCCTTAAGCCCACCCCATTAATTAACTAACAACCAATGGGGTAACCATATCAAAATAGAAAAAAGACATCATAATACAATATACACATACCGATATAAAAACAATACCATATGATCAGCACTCCATATATAACACTAACTAACACAGTTCAACCAACTCTGATCGCTTCCCATTGCACAATTACGTTCACAAAATCAATATAAAACCCCCGGCGTTCCGAATGTAAACAAAGCACATTGCACCAATCCGAACACTGCGTCAGCGGTTGTCATAACAATAGGGGCGTATTCATAGCAGGAGCAGTCCAATCCGATCATCAGACACCATATCATGTGATCGCCATATGCCCAGCATGCAGCGCTCATCACCGCGCTGGTCCATAGGCTGTTCTCCCGAATACAGATCCGCCCACATTCGTCAGAGAGTGCCGCTGTATTGCGCATGTCCGTAACGTCACAGTCTTCAGAAACTCCAATGCGTATGTCAAAGTTCCAAACTCCAGCAGTATCAGTGCGCATGTCAGGTACGTATCTGGAAACAGTCTTTAGTGCGCATGACAAGAGGATTTACAGAGCGCTTCTTCACTTCAAGTCCATATCATACGGCACAATAAAACGCACCTCCAATGAATGATTTATACAGATCTTCTTTAATGTCCATATTACAACCAGGACACTATCACCTATACATAGATTAATCAATCAATTTAAATGCCATATATTAGCCATATAATGCGGACCTGTAATGAGAAATAAAATACACAAACGGGAATATGTCTATCCCAATAGACTCCATTGAGCAAGGGCAGCACGGTGGCGTAGTGGTTAGTGGTAATCCAGGACATCATCTGCAAAGAGTTTGTATGTTCTCCCCGTGTTTGCGTGGGTTTCCTCCGGGCACTCCGGTTTCCTCCCACATTCCAAAGACATACTGATAGGGATTCTAGATTGTGAGCCCCAACGGGGAAAGTGATGATAATGTGTGCAAAAACTGTAAAGCGCTGCGGAATATGTTAGCGCTATATAAAAATAAAGATTATTATAAGATTATTATTGAGCCCACCAGAGATCACTCAATTTAATAATCACTCATACATCAGAACATTAATGTATAGGCTACTCTAACAGAGAAACCATTGACTTCTATAGACATAATACATATCTGATAAAATGGGACAGTCAGGCCAAAAAGGCCATATCAATATCCCATAATTTATTAATAACAGAAATAGTTTTCCCAATGTCAATAATTAGAACCTCAGAGATTTATGGATTAAATGACTATAGGAGGAACATCATATTAGAAATATTACTCGCATTGACTTCTATGGACATAATATATACCTGATAGAATGGGACAGTCAAGCCAAAAGGGCCCTATCAACATCCCATAAATTATCAATAACAGATATAGCCTTCCTAATATCCATGATTAAACATCAAGAAATCTGTCAATTGAATGAATATAAAGAGAACCCCATATTAGGAATATTATTTACACTACTATCAAAACAACAATAAAAAATAAAAGTATATAACAGAGTTAAAAACAGTATACCGATGGAATACCACAATAGATCTACAGAACACTACAGGAAACAACTTTGTTGGTATTCAATATGTAATCCCCTAGGGAAGAGAGTATCGAGCTCAAAAGTTGGCTCCATGGAAGAGACTCCACCATTCGACGTGGGTGTTCACTAGAGAAATGTAATAAGTTGTTTCTATCTGTCTGTTTAACAAACAAGTCAGTATGTAAAAACCCATCACTCTTATAGACACATGTGTCCAGAAATTGCATCCTAGTCTGAGAGCAATCCATGGTGAACCCCAACCCAGGGTAAATATTATTCAAAAACAAATGGAAAAGCTCCAACTCATCGTGGTCACCATCCCATATCAGGAAGACGTCATCGATGTAGCGCCGCCAGCCCCTGACATGGCCCCAAAACTGTGAACTGTACACGTGCTCGCCCTCCAGGACAGCCATGTAGATGTTCGCATAAGTTGGGGCCACATTGGACCCCATGGCTGTCCCACGGCGCTGCAGGTAAAAGTCATCCCCAAAGAGAAAAAAATTCCTCCCAAGGATGAACTCCAGCAACGCCAGGGTGTACCGTGCACAGTCCGGAGCCATATCGGAGCCGGCCAGCGCCACACCAACGGCAGATAACCCGCTGACATGTTCGATGGATGTATATAACGATGTAACGATGATGTCCCATAGGGGTGGAGCCGCATATTCATTACTGTAAATGAGCGGCCCCACGTGACCGCATACAGTAGAAGGTGCGGCCAGGACAGGAAGCAGCGACAGCCAACGAGGGAGCCGGTTGAGTATTTTCAGAACAGCGGGGTGGGGACATGGAGCTTTATTTTAAACACGAAAAACCCCCCAAGAAATGGATTATTCATATCTTCTTTACAGCAAACGCTGCTGCACAGAAGATATGAATAGCAGCTTCAGCACGATGCAGGGGACAGTGCTAAACTTTAGCGCTGTCTCCTGCACGGTACGTGTGGTACCCAGTGGGCACACGGGCGGCACACGTGTGCCGCACATGTGCCACACTGATGTGCCACAGAAAAGCAGGGGCTCACGGACACGGATAACTCCGGTACCAATTTTTTCTGGTACCGGAATTATCTGGACGTGTGGGACTGCCCTTAGCCTAGTAATTCACATTATTTTCCTGTTTTTTAAGAAAATGCAGGCCAGATAATATAAAGCACGGGATCTCTGTCACGGGCCTCACCTATCTGTGGGCTAAAAATTGGGGCATTTTTTGGGCTCAATTGAACTGTTGCTGCTGTTTATTAGCCTGTTTATTCACACTCTTTTGCTGTTTAAAATAAATCCAAGCCAGATAATTAAAAGTGGGGGATCTCCGTCACAGGCCTCACCTATGGCCGGAGTCACACTAGAGTGTAATACGGACGAGTGCTATGCGATAAAAAATCACATAGCACTCGGACCTATGTTAATCTATGGGGCAGCTCTCATCATGCGCAATTTTCTCGGCCTTATTATACTTGCGTAGGAAATCACAGCATGCTGCGATTGTCACCGTATTACGCCCGACAAATACCAATGCAAGTCTATGGGTGCCAGAAAAACCTGCACACCACACGGACCATCAGTGTGACTTGTGAGAAATACGCACCGGTGTCCTATAGAAAAGCCGGCAATTCAGTGCGGTGTACAGTAAAATCACACTGACAGGTTACAATAGAATAGATAAAATAAATGTCTACACATAGTATAGGGATATATATATATATATATATATATATATACTAGATGGTGGCCCGATTCTAACACATTGGGTATTCTAGAATATGCATGTCCACGTAGTATATTGTCCAGCCACGTACTATATTGCCCAGCCACATAGTATATTGCCCAGCCACGTAGTATATTGCCCAGCCACGTAGTATATTGCCCAGCGACGTAGTATATTTCCCATTTACGTAGTATATTGCCCAGTTACGTAGTATATTGTCCAGCCACATAGTATACAGCACAGAGCCACGTAGTATATTGCACAGCGACGTAGTATATTGCCCAGCCACGTAGTATAGAGCACAGAGCCACGTAGTATATTGCACAGCGACGTAGTATACATCACAGAGCCACGTAGTATATTGCCCAGCGACGTAGTATATTGCCCAGCAACGTAGTATATTGCCCAATTACGTAGTATATTGCCGAGCCACGTAGTATACAGCATAGAGCGACATAGTATATTGCACAGCAACGTAGTATACAGCACCCAGCCATGTAGTATATTGCACAGCGACGTAGTATATTGTCCAGCCACATAGTATATTGCACAGTGACGTAGTATACAGCACAGAGCCACGTAGTATACAGCACAGAGCCACGTAGTATATTACCCAGTGACGTAGTATATTACCGAGCCACGTATGTCACAGGTTAAAAATTTTTAAAATAAACATACTCACCTAACGATCCGAGGACCCCTTGTAGTCTAACATTCTCACCATTCTGGTCGCTGCTCCTCAGCGTCGCGTCTCTCCGCCTCCTGGGATCCAATGGCTGTGTGTAAATGGGCGAGCGGCTGCCGCCATCTTGCGTTCCCAGGATGCTTCGCGAAATTACCCATATGACTTAGCGGTCTCGCGAGACCGCTAGGTCTTCTGGGTAATTTCGCAAAGCATCGCTGGGAAAGGAAGATGGCGGCAGGCGCGAGCAGACAACGGAGGGTGAGTATAGCAGGTTTTTTTTTTTTACTATTTTTAACATTACTTTTTTTTACTATTGATGCCGCATAGGCAGCATCAATAGTAAAAGGTTGGGGACACACAGGGTTAATAGCGGCGGTAACGGAATGCATTACCCGTGGCATAACGCGGTGCATTACCGCCGCTATTAACCCTGTGTTAGCGGTGACCGGAGGGGAGTATGGAGCAGGCGCCGGGGACACTGCGTGGAGCGGAGCGCCGAGGACACTGACTGTGGGGAGCGGAGCGCCGGGGACACTGACTGCGGGGAGCGGAGCACCGGGGACAATGACTGCGGGGAGCGGAGCGCCAGGGACACTGACTGCGGGGAGCGGAGCGCCGGGGACACTGACTGCGGGTATGGAGCGGCCATTTTCTTCCGGACTGTGCCCGTCGCTGATTGGTCGTGGCTGTTTTGCGGCGACCAATCAGGGACTTGGATTTCCATGATAGACAGAGGCCACGACCAATGCATATCCGTGACAGACAGAAGGACAGACGGAAGTACCCCTTAGACAATTATGTATATATATATATAGATATATATATATATCTATATATATATATATTTATATATATAATATATAAAGCTGAATGTGTGTGTGTATGTGTGTGTATGTCCGGGATTGGCATTTGCACCGTCGCAGCTACAGCCACAAAATTTTGCACAGTCACACGTCTGGACCCCGAGAGCGTCATAGGCTATGTTGTGAGGTGAAATTTTAACCTCGCGCGTTGCAATTCACCAAACAATTTTGCCCCTATCTACATAATGGGGAAAAAGTGAAAGGAAAAGTGTTGGAGGCAAATTGACAGCTGCCAGATGTGAACAAGGGGGATTTAAAGAGCGAGAGCGATGGCGCCAAAGAGTATATACCATACAGTTGCTAAGGTGGGGCCCCGACATGGGATACTCACCACACACGGGGATATGAACACACACACAAAATGCGCCACACACTACCACGTGCTTTAACACATATACCACCCTCAGCACACATTTCACCACACATACACCAACCTCGCCACATAAAAGTCGAAACACAAAAGTCGCCGCTCAAAACTTGCCACGCGCAAAACTCCGCCACATGCGCAAAAGTTGCAACACATGCAAAAGTTGCCTCACACAAAACTTGCACATACACAAAACGCACGACACATAAAACTCGCCACGCGCAAAACTCGCCATGCGCAAAACTTTCTGCACACAACTTGCTACACTAACCTGTCACATGCAACTCGACACAAAAAGTTGCTACACGCATGTCGCCACACAAAACTCATCTCACAAAAGTCGCTACATGCATGTCGCCACATGCAACTCAACACACACAGCTTGACACATGAAACTCGCCCTAAAACACACACAAGTCTGGTATGATCCTTCAAAAATAAAAATCTGATTAATAAGCAGACAAACTACAAGAGCAACAACTGTACCATATAGGAAATACGGCAGCTGTCAGTCACATGACCTGTCTATTATGTGTATGTGTGAGCTAATATATACTGCCAGGGGGGAGGGCTTCCTGTTGGCTGGGGATTTATCAGGCTGCCAATTTAGCTTACAAATACTGAGGTAAAAATATTGAGCAAATAACGTGTGAACGAGGTCTAATACAGGAGATGACACACAGATATATACTATATACAGGAGGAGAGGACACACAGGTATATACTATATACAGGGGAGATGACACACACATATATACTATATACAGGGGAGATGACACAGGTATATACCATATACAGGAGGAGATGACATACAGGTATATACTATATACAGTAGGAGATGACACACACATATATACTATATACAGGGGAGATGACACACAGGTATATACTATATACAGGAGGAGATGACACACTGGTATATACTATATACAGGGGAGATGACACACACATATATACTATATACAGGGGAGATGACACACAGGTATATACTATATACAGGGGAGATGACACACATGTATATTCTATATACAGGAGGAGATGAGCTATAATTAATGTGCCTCAGGTCTATGGTGTCTGTTCCTTGGTAGTCACCATCATCATTGTCTTTTGTTATGTTTTAAAGCTAATAAAGTTTGATATTGTATTGTACCTTGAGGTTTGACTCGTGCAAATTTTTATAGGTTTATAGTTCGTTTTTGTACGGGACCGGTAGGATTTTATAATCCTTTGATGGTCACAGGGTGTAATTTGTATTTTCCCTGTGTGATGTTTGTCATTTTTTGGTAATTATATATATAAGAGGCATCGTGATAACTTGCTAATCCCGCCTTCTGCACAGTAGCTCTGCCTCACACCACATCACCACACATAATCCTGCCCCCACCCCATTACCACACATAATCCCATCCCCACCATATTACCACACACAATCCCGCCCCCATCCCATTACAACACACAATCCTGCTTCCCACCACAGCATCACGCACAATCCTGCCCCCCCACCACATCACCACACATAATACCCCCCAGCACATCACCACACATAAGTCCACCCCCCAGCACATCACCAAACATAATCCCACCCCCACCACATCACCTCAAATAATCCCGCTCCCCCACCACCACACATAATCCCACCCCCCACCACATCACCACATAATCCTGCCGCCACCCCATAACCACACACAATCCCGCCCCCCACCCCATAACCACACACAATCCCGCCCCCCACCCCATAACCACACACAATCCCGCCCCCCACCCCATAACCACACACAATCCCGCCCCCCACCACATCACCACACACAATCCTGCCCCCCCACCACATCACCACACATAATCCTGCCCCCTCACCACATCACCACACATAATTCTGCCCCCCAGCACATCACCACACATAATCCCACCCCCCGCCACATTACCACAGATAATTATGCCCCCCACCACATAACCACACATAATCCCGCCCCCCACCAGATTACCACAGATAATCCCGCTCTCCCACCACATTAACACACATAATCCTGCCCCCACCACATTAACACACATAATCTCGCCTGTTATGTCTGCTAATGAAAGGTGTAATGAAGGCAATCCTGAGACACAGTGTGCCTAGCGATCCGAGCGCACACAGTGATCTGACAAATACCAAAAAACAAAAGAACGAGCTCTGAGACGTGGAAACTCTGTAGACTGCACACCTGATCCTATCCTAAACACAACTAATAGCGGCTGTGGATTGCGCCTAGCAACTACCTATGCAACTCGGCACAGCCTAAGAAACTAGCTAGCCTGAAGATAGAAAAATAGGCCTGACTTGCCCCCAGAGAAATACCCCCAAGGAAAAGGCAGCCCCCCACATATAATGACTGTGAGTAAGATGAAAAGACAAACGTAGGGATGAAATAGATTCAGCAAAGTGGGGCCCGATAATCTTAGACAGAGCGAGGATAGTAAAGCAAACTTTGCAGTCTACAAAAAACCCTAAAGCAAAAACCACGCAAAGGGGGCAAAAAAGACCCACCGTGCCGAACTAACGGCACGGCGGTACACCCTTTGCTTCTCAGAGCTACCAGCAAAACAAAAGACAAGCTGGACAGAAAAAAAGCAACAAAATAGCAAAAAAGCACTTAGCTAAACATAGCAGCAGGTCACAGGAACAATCAGGAGAAGCTCAGATCCAACACTGGAACATTGACAAGGAGCAGGGATAGCAGAATCAGGCGGAGTTAAGTAACGAAGCAGTTAACGAGCTCACCAGAACACCTGAGGAAGGAAGCTCAGAAGCTGCAGTACCACTTGTGACCACAGGAGTGAATTCAGCCACAGAATTCACAACAGTACCCCCCCCTTGAGGAGGGGTCACCGAACCCTCACCAGAGCCCCCAGGCCGACCAGGATAAGCCGCATGAAAGGCACGAACAAGATCGGGAGCATGAACATCAGAGGCAAAAACCCAGGAATTATCTTCCTGAGCATAACCCTTCCATTTTTTTTTTTTTTTTATTTTTTATTTTCAAATTTTCAAAAAACATGAAGAACAAAGTGGTACACATGAATCAGAGATATAATGTTACAAACTTCTGAATGTGATAATTAGTACCAAACAAATGCATATTATTATCAACAAAGGTGACCATTTCTTTGGTTATTTGTGTTGAATACTGTCGGCGAGTTTGGGTCACCATATTCGGGATATACATTCCGAGATGCTACAGGAAAAAGAAAGCATTTAAACAAATGAACCGATAGCAATACAAACTGTAAAAAGAACTGTAGAAACTGTGAAGGAAGGGGGGGGAGAGGCACCGGAGGGAGAAAGTGGTCGAAGTAGAAATTTCTATCCATAATTATTTCGTCTGAGGATGGCGGGTACAATTAGACTGAAAACATCAGAGACTAGACAGATAAATTCTACCATTTGAAAACGAGCGCAATGGAGAATATTAGATGATACTAATATAGCTAGGTGATTGAGTAGTGTCCGGGTCCACCACAGTGCATTGCCAATAAGCTTAATGAGTTCTCAGGGGAACAAAATTGTGTTGGTTAAGAAGAATGGCTAGTGGAGGGCCGAGCGGGCGAGTTATTAAACATTTGCCATGGCAACCATGTTCGAAAGAATTTATCGTGTGAGTGAGAATCCCAGCTAGATAATTCTTCCATCCTACAGATGTCTTGGACTTTTTTGGTCCATTCATCAATATGAGGGGGTATTGTTTGTCTCCAATGCAAAGAGATTAGATGTTTGGCTGCGGCTACTAGAAGAGGAAGAAGATCATGTTTTTTCGGCTTGTATGACTTCGTGGGAAGTGACAAAAGAGCTTCTTGGGGTGTTAGGTTGTGAGTTATTAATCCCAACTGGCGGAGTCGGTCAAAGACGTCTTTCCAGAAGTTTGTGATAGCTGGGCATGACCAGAATATGTGTGATAGCGAGCCTTTTGCCTTCATACATCTCCAACAAAGAGGAGAATCAGAGAGGCCTAGATGATAGAGCGACTCGGGGGTTCTATACCATCTGGAAGTGAGTTTAAATGCATTCTCCTGTAACAGGACACATCTTGAGAACCCATGTGAGTGTCCTAAAATTTGATCTGATTCTCTATTGGAGAGAGATATGTTTAGCTCAGACTCCCAGGAGGATAGGTATAAGGGTTTAAAATCAATGTTTGGGGAAATTAAGTTGTGGTATAGTTTGGATACTAACTTAGGGGGTGTGGGATTGAGTTTTAGTATAAGCTCAAGCCAAAGCCAATCTGGTTTATTTTGAATGTGTGACCTCAGTTTAGATATTATATGTTGAACATGATGTACTTGCATGAAGTCTCGGGGACGCTTTTTGGCCTCACATGGCCAATTATTTATGCAGTTTATTTGATTTGAAAGTAAATGTGAGATTGGGAGATTCGGTAAAGAGTCCCAGAGATCAAATGCGTCTATATATTTTGGTTCGATAAGCCAAGGTATTACCCCTAGAGGCATGTTATCCAAAAAGAGACAATATGGCCAGATGTTTGGGATCATTTTCCTTCTAATGGACAGTGTGTTGCTGGTTATGTCTTCAAGGGAGTTTTGTGGGGGAACGGCTGAGGTCCAGAGGTATTTTTCAGCTCCTCCTCCTAGCAGCAAAATTTCAAGGTTAGATGTTTTTTGGGATATTCCAGATTTGGCCAGAGATATCCACCTGGCCAAATGGATCGCCCGGTAGTAAGTTTCAAAATGCGGAAGTCCCAGGCCCCCCTTCTTTTTCGAGAGTGAGACGATTTTGAATGGGAGTCTAGGTCTTTTGCCCCTCCAGACATACCCTTTGACAATGTTATTGATTGCTGTGAAGAAAGTTTTGGGAAGGGGTATAGGAATCATGTTCATATGATAGAATATCCTTGGAAGGATGTATGATTTAATTATGTTTATTCTTCCAATCCATGAAATGTATGGTAAGTCATAGGTTTTTATGAGTGTTTGGAGATTGACCAGGAGGGGTTCAAAATTGTGTTTATAAAGTGTAGAGGGGTTTGCAGTAAGAAAGACTCCTAGATATTTCAATTTATCTGTAAGCCATTTGAATGGAGTAGATTTTTTGAGATATAAGGCAACCTCGTCTGGTAGTGTGACGTTCATGACTTCTGACTTATGCATATTTACTTTGAAATTTGAGACTACCCCGAACTCCTCGAGAAGTTTCAAAATAGAGGGGAATGCAGATTTAGGGTTTGAAATCAAGATCATAAGGTCGTCTGCGAAAGCAGCCGTTTTAAATTCTGTGTGATCTACGGTTAGACCCCTTATTGATTCTTCCTGTCTTATTTTCTGTATTAGTGTCTCCATAACCAACACAAAGAGCGTAGGGGAGAGAGGGCAGCCTTGTCTGGTCCCATTTCCTATCTCGAATGGGTCCGAAAGCAGCCCGTTGACTCTAACTCTGGCGGTTGGAGTTGAATACAGAGTCATGATGGCATCAATAAGAGGTTGTGGGAAGTTAAACTTCTTTAGAGTGCATACCATGTAGTGCCAACCGACTCTGTCAAAAGCCTTTTCGGCGTCAGTCGATAACAGAGCCAACGGGGTTCCGGAGCGTCTGGCGTGTGAGATGGCTAAAAGGATTTTTAATGTGTTGTCCTTCCCTTCACGACCTCTGACAAAACCCACTTGGTCAGGGTGTATCAGGGATTCAAGGACACTATTGATCCTGGATGCAAGAATTTTAGCCCAAAGTTTTAGATCAGAGTTCAATAGGGATATTGGGCGATAGTTGCTGCACTGACCTCCATCTCTCCCCTCTTTGGGAATAACAGATATGTGTGCTTCTAAAGTCTGTCTTGTTGGGGTTATTCCTGCAAGAAAGGAGTTAAACAAGTGAGTCAATTGTGGAAGGAGTAAATCCGAAAATTTTTTGTAGTATGACAGTGGGAAGCCATCTGGGCCCGGAGTTTTGTTGGTTGCCATATTTTGTAAAGTGTCGCTAATTTCTTGACTGGTAACTGGAGACAGGAGGGCTGTATGGTCTTTGGATTGAACCTTTGGGAGGGAGAGAGGAGCCAAAAAATCTTTAATTTTATCTGCCACAGCTGTGCAGTCTTTCATGGAACCTGGGGGCTCTAAATTATATAGGGATTGGTAGTAGTATCTAAAAGCCTCAGCAATATCTTCGGATCTATCAACCTTCGCGTTAAGATTATTGTAAACATGCTTTATAAATTTGTTTTCCCTCTGTTTTTTGAGAAGGTGGGAGGTTAGCTTGCTATTTTTATTCCCGTGCATATAGAATCGATGCCTACAATGCATGAAGATCTTAGCAGATTTAACATTAAGCAAGTCTTTTAACCTTGTGCGGAGGTCGACTAGTTCCTGTTGAAGATCTTTTGTGCTAGTTTTTTTATGAAGGCGCTCTGCTACTTCGATTTGGTGTAGAAGAGACATCATCTCTTTGTCCCTTTGTTTTTTTGCGTGGGCTCCGATTGAGATGAGTTCTCCTCGGAGTACCGCTTTGTGGGCCTCCCATATATTGGGTGTTAGTGAACCTTCCGTGACATTTTCTAGAAAGTATCGCGAAAGTGTGTACTTTATTTTCTCTAAGTTTTGAGGGTTATCTAATAGGGATTCATTTAGTCTCCAAGATGTTGCTGGACGGGGCAAGGTGTCAATGACGATGTCTATGAAGATCGGTGCATGATCTGAGATTGTGATTGAGCCAATGCTAGCGGACTTAATTAATTTTAAGGATCTCGATTGTATCATAAGGAGGTCAATACGATGGTATGATGAGTGAGGGGGGGAGAAAAAAGAGAAGTCCTTAGTGGTAGGGTGAATGATACGCCATGGATCAATGAGATGCAGGTTGGATAGTTTGCTTAGAAGACTATACCTTAATTTTTTGGAAACAAAAGACAGGCCGCTTGAGGAGTCAATCTCTGGATTTAAGGTGATGTTAAAATCACCCCCTACAATTAGTAATCCCTCAGTGAAAAGTTGCAATATTTCTAGTGTTTTCGATATCCACTGAACTTGGTGTTTATTGGGTGCATAGATGTTGGCAAATGTGACCAGAGTGTTGGCTAAGTGCCCTTTAACGAAAATATATCTCCCCTCATGATCACTCAAAGTATCCTTGGGCGAGAATGGTAACCCTTTTTTTAGGGTTATACTAACACCCTTGGACGCAGAAGAGTTACAGCTATTGAACCACGTTGGATATGGGGAGAAGGAGGTGTTAGGTGTCCTTCCGCTTTTAAAATGTGTTTCCTGGAGGAAGGCTACTTGGGTTTTTTGTTTTTTTAGAAGATTAAGAATTTGGTTTCTTTTTGCGGGCGTATTAAGGCCTTTTACATTAAAGGAGGCAACTGTGATGGACCCGGAGCTCACCTTACTATTCGCACTCATCATGACTTGAAGAGAAGATTATCTCATCACGGTACCTGGGAGAAGAGGGGAAAAACATGAACAACAAAATATATACATTTAAATTCTCGCCCATCGCAGGGGGGGGGGAGGAATACCCAAACATAGGCGAGGGTTAGTCCAGGCTGTGATCTGGTCTATAGCAATGTAAAAATATACTCTGGTAATTTAAAGATAGAAAAAGGCAAAGGTAGTTATCTGAGAATAAAGAAACTTTAAACAGATCAAAAAATTACTCCATTGTATCAGATAGAGGGCAAAAGGAGAAATAGGGCTTTCATGGTGGGTGTTTCTTAGGGTCTTGTTTCTTAACTTTAGGCGAAGTGTGTTTCTTCTTTTGCGACCAATCCAAGGGTTTTTTCATTGGAGGCAGGTTCCAGTCGGAATCAATTGGCAACCAGGAGGGTATGTTTATTGGTGAAATGTCTAGGGTTTCCCAGGCCTTTTGAAGGTTCTCTGGGGTACGGATCGTAATTTGACGACTGGCGATATTTACTGCAAGGCCAAATGGAAATAGCCATTTATATGACAAGTTCTTGGCCTTCAGGGCGGCAAGGAGGGGTTTGAGGATTCGTCTTTTTGCTAATGTGGAGGGGGCTAAGTCTTGGAATAACTGTATTTGTGAGGTTTCATGTAGTATTTTGTCTTGTTCTCTAGCGCTTGCTAGAATCGTGGCTGTATCCACGAAGCTAAGAAGTCCACATATAATATCTCTAGGAGGTTCCTCAGGTTTTGGTTTAGGCCTTAGAGCGCGATGGATCCTTTCAATTGTAACTTTGGATGCTCTCTCTGTTCCCAGAAGGTTAGCGAAGATTTCTTTAGCCACCTTGTCTAGTGCCTCTCGGGCGAAGGACTCTGGGACCCCTCTAATCCTAATATTCTTCCTCCTGCTCCTGTTTTCTTGGTCTTCAATGGCTAGTAATGCTGTGTTCAGATGTTGTTGCTGCTTAAGAGCTTGTTCATTTAGGCAGGTAACCGCCTCTACCATGTCGACATTTGCAGTTTCAAGGGACTCAACTCTGTGACCAAGATGTTGAAGGTCTGAGCGCATACCTGAGATTTCATCCATGAGTGGCTTCATGTTTTGGCCCATCAATTTTCTCATGAAGGCTTTAGAGATAGGGGCAGTGTCTCCTGTAGTTGAATCGCTGTCAGAGTCTACCTCGCTGGGGTCTGATTCGTCAATGTTTTCGGATGAGATCGCTTTTTTGAGAGATCGCCTAGCAGGGGTTTGAGAGATATCATTTTTCTTTTTCAGATATGAGTCAAGAGCACCATGAGCACCTTTTTTCTGATCATCTGCCATGGTTTTATTTGCTGACTTTTCACGCTCTTTCTGTGATTTAACCATTTTGAAGCTGCTTTTTAACATGAAGTGCTAAGATCACAACCCGGACGTGAAGGAAAAAACTATTTACATATTGTAATGGAATTAAAGCATATTTTCAGAGTGGCCACTAGGTGTCGCTCTAAGATCAGAAGAGAAAGTGAAAGAATGCCTTGTTGAATCCAATTATCAAGTCAGAAAAATATAAGTCAACAGCATAACATAGGTTGTAAAAAGAACTCGAATGTCACATGAGGTTAAGTACCCCTTAAAGTGGTTGAAAGAGTCTGGTGGTTAGTTCTTAGTGGGGGCTGGAGAAATAGCCAGCGGTGATTAGCCTGTGTGAGAGCCGCCGCTTTGGTAATCTGCTGCTGCTTATCAGTGGCTCAGAGAATCTCCCGGGGAAGCCCTTATGTCCTCGCAGGAGAGGAGGGGGGAGGGCCACTCGGTCGGCGCTCACAGCGGGGTGTATTATGAGCGTGTGGGGGACGGAGACCGCAGCTGCAGCCGCGAAGATGTGAGGGTTAATCCTGCCGAGCGCCGGGCCCGGGACAGTTACCTCTGGTGCTCAGACTCTTCGGCGCGCTCGCACTCCTGCTCCTCCCGCTCCTCAGCCCCCCCACCGCGCTTGCCCGTAGCGCGGGCTGAAGGCTCTCTGTTTGATCCTCCCGGTCACCGGGTGGAGGAGGGGGGGGAGGGCGCACCTGCGCCTCCTATCTGCGAGACCCGGCGGCCGCAGGGATCAGTTGCGGCGAGGGCTTCGGCTGAGTGACAGCCCGCGGCTCCGGCGGGTCCGAGGCCTGGAGCCGCAGCAGTGGTGAGGGGAGCGCGCTTCAGCGCTTACCTTCTCCTGGCGCGTGTGTCCCTCCGGACTCTGTTTGCAGGTGTCCCGGGTCCTCTGTGTTTTCGCGCCAATGCGGCGCTTTGCGGCAGGTACTTTCCCGGCGCTGTGAGGGGGGAGCGGCGTCCCCACTTGGTGTGTGAGCCGCAGCAGTCCCGGTCACAGCCGCTCACCCCACGGCAGTGTGTCTGAGTTATGGCCTTTACCCCAGCTTTGTCTGCTGCTATGTCCCACTATTGGTAGGGCGAGCCACCCGGCGGGGTCCAGTTCTCTGTTGTTAGGCCTCAGGCCTGCTCGTCATAGGCCTCAAGCCTCCTCCAAGGGCCGGAGTGAATTTAAGTGGGTCAGATCACCACCAAGTGACTCCGGTGGTCCTAGATAGGCCTATGGGGCTTTTAAGTGGTGAGATAGGGCTTCAAGACCCTCGGATTGGCCCGATTAAAAGTCTTAGCAAGGGAGCTCATGAGATGTGCGTCCTGCTGCCTCAGCTGCTAGCCACGCCCCCCCATAACCCTTCCATTTAACCAGATACTGGAGTTTCCGTCTAGAAACACAAGAATCCAAAATCTTCTCCACAATATACTCCAATTCCCCCTCCACCAAAACCGGGGCAGGAGGCTCAACAGATGGAACCATAGGTGCCACGTATCTCCGCAACAACGACCTATGGAATACATTATGTATGGAAAAGGAGTCTGGGAGGGTCAAACGAAAAGACACAGGATTGAGAACCTCAGAAATCCTATACGGACCAATAAAACGAGGTTTAAATTTAGGAGAGGAAACCTTCATAGGAATATGACGAGAAGATAACCAAACCAGATCCCCAACACGAAGTCGGGGACCCACACGGCGTCTGCGATTAGCGAAAAGTTGAGCCTTTTCCTGGGACAAGGTCAAATTGTCCACTACCTGAGTCCAGATCTGCTGCAACCTGTCCACCACAGAATCCACACCAGGACAGTCCGAAGACTCAACCTGTCCTGAAGAGAAACGAGGATGGAACCCAGAATTGCAAAAAATGGAGAAACCAAGGTAGCCGAGCTGGCCCGATTATTAAGGGCGAACTCAGCCAACGGCAAAAAGGAGACCCAATCATCCTGGTCAGCAGAAACAAAACATCTCAGATATGTTTCCAAGGTCTGATTGGTTCGTTCGGTCTGGCCATTAGTCTGAGGATGGAAAGCCGAGGAAAAGGATAGGTCAATGCCCATCCTACCACAAAAGGCTCGCCAAACCTTGAAACAAACTGGGAACCTCTGTCAGAAACAATATTCTCAGGAATGCCATGCAACCGAACCACATGCTGAAAGAACAAAGGCACCAAATCAGAGGAGGAAGGCAATTTAGCCAAGGGCACCAGATGGACCATTTTAGAAAAGCGATCACAGACCACCCAAATGACTGACATCTTTTGAGAAACGGGAAGGTCAGAAATGAAATCCATCGAAATATGTGTCCAAGGCCTCTTTGGGACCGGCAAGGGCAAAAGCAACCCACTGGCACGAGAACAGCAGGGCTTAGCCCTAGCACAAATCCCACAGGACTGCACAAAAGTACGTACATCCCGTGACAGAGATGGCCACCAGAAGGATCTAGCCACTAACTCTCTGGTACCAAAGATTCCAGGATGACCAGCCAACACCGAACAATGAAGTTCAGAGATAAGTTTATTAGTCC
The DNA here is from genome assembly GCF_032444005.1 of Ranitomeya imitator. Lineage (NCBI taxonomy): Eukaryota > Metazoa > Chordata > Amphibia > Anura > Dendrobatidae > Ranitomeya > Ranitomeya imitator. The sequence continues at coordinate 663,957,870 of NC_091286.1, forward strand.
ACCTATCAGGGACGAACAGTTTCTCCGCTGGACAACGATCAGGTTTATTCGCCTGAAATTTTTGCAGCACCCGCCGCAAATCAGGGGAGATGGCAGACACAATGACTCCTTCCTTGAGGATACCCGCTGGCTCAGATAAACCCGGAGAGTCGGGCACAAAACTCCTAGACATAGCATCCGCCTTCACATTTTTAGAGCCCGGAAGGTACGAAATCACAAAGTCGAAGCGGGCAAAAAATAACGACCAACGGGCCTGTCTAGGATTCAAGCGCTTGGCAGACTCGAGATAAGTCAAGTTCTTATGATCAGTCAATACCACCACGCGATGCTTGGCTCCTTCAAGCCAATGGCGCCATTCCTCGAATGCCCACTTCATGGCCAGCAACTCTCGGTTGCCCACATCATAATTACGCTCAGCGGGTGAAAACTTCCTGGAAAAGAAAGCACATGGTTTCATCACTGAGCAATCAGAACCTCTCTGTGACAAAACCGCCCCTGCTCCAATCTCAGAAGCATCAACCTCGACCTGGAACGGAAGAGAAACATCTGGCTGACACAACACAGGAGCAGAACAAAAACGACGCTTCAACTCCTGAAAAGCTTCCACAGCAGCAGAAGACCAATTAACCAAATCAGCACCCTTCTTGGTAAAATCGGTCAATGGTTTGGCAATGCTAGAAAAATTACAGATGAAGCGACGATAAAAATTAGCAAAGCCCAGGAACTTTTGCAGACTTTTCAGAGATGTCGGCTGAATCCAATCCTGGATGGCTTGGACCTTAACTGGATCCATCTCGATAGTAGAAGGGGTAAAGATGAACCCCAAAAATGAAACTTTCTGCACACCGAAGAGACACTTTGATCCCTTCACAAACAAAGAATTAGCACGCAGGACCTGAAAAACCATTCTCACCTGCTTCACATGAGACTCCCAATCATCTGAGAAGATCAAAATGTCATCCAAGTAAACAATCAGGAATTTATCCAGATACTCACGGAAGATGTCATGCATAAAAGACTGAAACACAGATGGAGCATTGGCAAGTCCGAACGGCATCACTAGATACTCAAAATGACCCTCGGGCGTATTGAATGCAGTTTTCCATTCATCTCCTTGCCTGATTCTCACCAGATTATACGCACCACGAAGATCTATCTTAGTGAACCAACTAGCCCCCTTAATCCGAGCAAACAAGTCAGATAACAAAGGCAAGGGATACTGAAATTTAACAGTGATCTTATTAAGAAGGCGGTAATCAATACACGGTCTCAGCGAACCATCCTTCTTGGCTACAAAGAAGAACCCTGCTCCCAGTGGTGATGATGATGGGCGAATATGTCCCTTCTCCAGGGATTCCTTCACATAACTGCGCATAGCGGCGTGTTCGGGCACGGATAAATTAAATAATCGACCTTTAGGGAATTTACTACCAGGAATCAAATTGATAGCACAATCACAATCCCTATGCGGAGGTAGGGCATCGGACTTGGGCTCTTCAAATACATCCTGATAATCAGACAAGAACTCTGGGACCTCAGAAGGGGTGGATGACGAAATCGACAAAAACGGAACATCACCATGTACCCCCTGACAACCCCAGCTGGACACCGACATGGAATTCCAATCCAATACTGGATTATGGGTTTGTAGCCATGGCAACCCCAACACGACCACATCATGCAGATTATGCAACACCAGAAAGCGAATAACTTCCTGATGTGCAGGAGCCATGCACATGGTCAGCTGGGCCCAGTACTGAGGTTTATTCTTGGCCAAAGGTGTAGCATCAATTCCTCTCAATGGAATAGGACACCGCAAAGGCTCCAAGAAAAACCCACAACGTTTAGCATAATCCAAATCCATCAGATTCAGGGCAGCGCCTGAATCCACAAACGCCATGACAGAAAACGACGACAAAGAGCATATCAGGGTAATGGACAGAAGGAATTTGGACTGTACAGTACCAATGACGGCAGACCTAGCGGACCGCTTAGTGCGCTTAGGACAATCAGAAATAGCATGAGTGGAATCACCACAGTAGAAACACAGCCCATTCAGACGTCTGTATTCTTGCCGTTCAACTCTGGTCATAGTCCTATTGCACTGCATAGGCTCAGGTTTAACCTCAGGCAATACCGCCAAATGGTGCACAGATTTACGCTCGCGCAAGCGTCGACCGATCTGAATGGCCAAAGACAAAGACTCATTCAAACCAGCAGGCATAGGAAATCCCACCATGACATCCTTAAGAGCCTCAGAGAGACCCTTTCTGAACAAAGCTGCCAGCGCAGATTCATTCCACTGAGTGAGTACTGACCATTTCCTAAATTTCTGACAATATACTTCTATATCATCCTGACCCTGGCACAAAGCCAGCAAATTTTTCTCAGCCTGATCCACTGAATTAGGCTCATCGTACAGTAATCCGAGCGCCAGGAAAAACGCATCGACACTACTCAATGCAGGGTCTCCTGGCGCAAGAGAAAATGCCCAATCTTGAGGGTCGCCGCGCAAAAAAGAAATAATAATCAAAACCTGTTGAATAGGATTACCAGAAGAATGAGGTTTCAAGGCCAGAAATAGCTTACAATTATTTTTGAAACTTAGAAACTTAGTTCTATCTCCAAAAAACAAATCAGGAATAGGAATTCTTGGTTCTAACATAGATTTCTGATCAATAGTATCTTGAATCTTTTGTACATTTATAACGAGATTATCCATTGAAGAGCACAGACTCTGAATATCCATGTCCACACCTGTGTCCAGAATCACCCAAATGTCTAGAGGAAAAAAAAAAGTGAACACAGAGCAGAGAAAAAAAAAATGGTGTCAGAACTTTTTCTTTCCCTCTATTGAGAATCATAAGACGGCTCCTTGTACTGTTATGTCTGCTAATGAAAGGTGTAATGAAGGCAATCCTGAGACACAGTGTGCCTAGCGATCCGAGCGCACACAGTGATCTGACAAATACCAAAAAACAAAAGAACGAGCTCTGAGACGTGGAAACTCTGTAGACTGCACACCTGATCCTATCCTAAACACAACTAATAGCGGCTGTGGATTGCGCCTAGCAACTACCTATGCAACTCGGCACAGCCTAAGAAACTAGCTAGCCTGAAGATAGAAAAATAGGCCTGACTTGCCCCCAGAGAAATACCCCAAAGGAAAAGGCAGCCCCCCACATATAATGACTGTGAGTAAGATGAAAAGACAAACGTAGGGATGAAATAGATTCAGCAAAGTGGGGCCCGATAATCTTAGACAGAGCGAGGATAGTAAAGCAAACTTTGCAGTCTACAAAAAACCCTAAAGCAAAAACCACGCAAAGGGGGCAAAAAAGACCCACCGTGCCGAACTAACGGCACGGCGGTACACCCTTTGCTTCTCAGAGCTACCAGCAAAACAAAAGACAAGCTGGACAGAAAAAAAGCAACAAAATAGCAAAAAAGCACTTAGCTAAACAGAGCAGCAGGTCACAGGAACAATCAGGAGAAGCTCAGATCCAACACTGGAACATTGACAAGGAGCAGGGATAGCAGAATCAGGCGGAGTTAAGTAACGAAGCAGTTAACGAGCTCACCAGAACACCTGAGGAAGGAAGCTCAGAAGCTGCAGTACCACTTGTGACCACAGGAGTGAATTCAGCCACAGAATTCACAACACTCGCCCTCTCCACATTACCACACAATCCCGCCCCCACCACATCACCACACATAATCCCGCCCCCAACGCATCACCACACATAATCCCACCCCCAACACATCACCACACATAATCTCGCCTGTTGTGAATTCTGTGGCAGAGCTCCCTCCTGTGGTCACAAGTGGTACTTCGGCTGGTTCTCTCTGTGAGCTTCCGTTGGTGGAGGAAAGTGGTACTGCGGCATCTGAGTTTCCTTCCTCAGGTGATGTGGTGAAGTCGTTAGGTGCTGCTCTATTTAACTCCACCTAGTGCTTTGATCCTGGCCTCCAGTCAATGTTCTAGTATTGGACCTGTTTCCTCCTGGATCGTTCCTGTGGCCTGCTGCTCTGCATAGCTAAGTTCTTCTTTGCTATTTGTTTGCTGTTTTTTTCTGTCCAGCTTGTCAATTTGTTTTTTACTGCTTGCTGGAAGCTCTGGGACGCAGAGGGTGTATCTCCGTGCCGTTAGTTCGGTACGGAGGGTCTTTTTGCCCCCTTTGCGTGGTTTTTGTAGGGTTTTGTGTTGACCGCAAAGTTACCTTTCCTATCCTCACTCTGTTCAGAAAGTTGGGCCTCACTTTGCTAAATCTATTTCATCTCTACGTTTGTCTTTTCATCTTAACTCACAGTCATTATATGTGGGGGCTGCCTTTTCTTTTGGGCTATTTCTCTGAGGCAAGGTAGGCTTATTTTCTATCTTCAGGCTAGCTAGTTTCTCAGGCCGTGCCGAGTTGCATAGGGAGCGTTAGGCGCAATCCACGGCTGCCTTTAGTGTGGTTGGAGAGAATTAGGGATTGCGGTCAACAGAGTTCCCACGTCTCAGAGCTCGTTCTTGTTTTTTGGGTTATTGCCAGGTCACTGTATGTGCGCTGACCTCTATGTCCATTGTGGTACTGAATTACCTTTCATAACACTCGCCCCCCACCACATCACCACACATAATCTCACCCCCCACCATATTACCACTGATAATCCTGCCCCTACCACATTACCACACATATTCCTGCCCCCCACCACATTACCACAGATAATCCTGCCCCCAACACATTACCACACATAATCCCGCCCCCCCACCACATTGCCACACATAATCCCGCCCCCCCACCACATTACCACACATAATCCCGCCCCCCACGACATTATCACAGATAATCCCACCCCCCACTACATTACCACACATAATCTCGCACCCCACAACATTGCCACACATAATCCTGCCCACCCACCACATTATCACACATAATCCCGCCCCCCACCACATCACAGCACATAATCCTGCCCCCACCACATCACCACACATAATCCCATCCCCCACCAAATCACCACACATAATCCCGCCCTCCAACACATTACCACAGATAATCCCACCCCCCACCACATTAACACACATAATCCTGCACCCCACCACATTACCACACATAATCCCGCCCTCTCCACATTACCACACATAATCCCACCCCCACTATATCACCACACATAATCCTGCCCCCCAACACATCACCACACATAATCCCACCCCCAACACATCACCACACATAATCCCGCCCCCCACCACATCACCACACATAATCTCACCCCCCACCACATGACCACAGATAATCCTGCCCCCACCACATTACCACACATATTCCCGCCCCCCCACCACATTACCACACATAATCCTGCCCCCCACCACATTATCACAGATAATCCCACCCCCCACCACATTACCACACATAACCCCGCCCCCCACCACATCACAACACATAATCCTGCCCCCACCACATCACCACACATAATCCCATCCCCCACCACATCACCACACATAATCCCGCCCTCCAACACATTATCACAGATAATCCCACCCCCTACCACATTACCACATAATCCTGCCCCCCACATTACCACAGATAATCCTGCCCCTACCACATTACCACACATATTCCTGCCCCCCACCACATTACCACAGATAATCCTGCCCCCAACATATTACCACTCATAATCCCGCCCCCCCACCACATTACCACACATAATCTCGCCCCCCACCACATTATCACAGATAATCCCAGCCCCCACCACATTACCACACATAACCCCGCCCCCACCACATTACCACACATAATCCCGCCCCCCACATTACCACACATAATCCTGCCCACCAACCACATCCCGCCCCTCACCACATCACAACACATAATCCTGCCCCCACCACATCACCACACATAATCCCATCCCCAACCACATCACCACACATAATCCCGCCCTCCAATACATTACCACAGATAATCCCACCCCCCCACCACATTACCACACATAATCCTGCACCCCACCACATTACCACACATAATCCCGCCCCTTCCACATTAACACACATAATCCTGCCCTCTCCACATTACCACACAATCCCGCCCCCACCACATCACCACACATAATCCTGCCCCCCAACACATCACCACACATAATCCCACCCCCAACACATCACCACACATAATCCCGCCCCCCACCACATCACCACACATAATCTCACCCCCCACCACATGACCACAGATAATCCTGCCCCCACCACATTACCACACATATTCCTGCCCCCACCACATTACCACAGATAATCCTGCCCCCAACACATTACCACTCATAATCCCGCCCCCCACCACATTACCACACATAATCCCGCCCCCCACCACATTATCACAGATAATCCCACCCCCACCACATTACCACACATAACCCCGCCCCTCACCACATTACCACACATAATCCTGCCCCCCACCACATTACAACACATAATCCTGCCCCCACCACATCACCACACATAATCCCATCCCTCACCACATCACCACACATAATCCCGCCCCCCCACCACATTACCACACATAATCCCACCCCTTACCAGATCACCACACATAATCCCCCCACCACAGTAGCACATAATCCCACCCCCCCTCCTCATCACCACACATAATCCCGCCCCCCACATCACCACACATAATCACGCCCCCCCACCACTTCACCACACTTAATCCTGCCCGAACCACATCACCACATGTAATCCCGCCCCCACCACATTACCACACATAATCCCGCCCCCCACCACATTACCACACATAATTTCACCCTCTCACATTACCACACCAGGCTCCGTCCCCACACATTACCACACGAGGCTCCGTCCCCACACATTACCACATGAGGCTCCGTCCCCACACATTACCACATGAGGCTCTATCCCCACACATTACCACATGACATGAGGCTCTGTCCCCACACATTACCACATGAGGCTCTGTCCCCACACATTACCACACAAGGCTCTGTCCCCCCACATTACCACACGAGGCTCCGTCCCCACACATTACCACATGAGGCTCTGTCCACACCCATAACCACATGAGGCTCCATCCACACACATTACCACTAGTGTTGAGCATTGCGATATCGGGAATCGGGATCGGGATGAATATTCATGTGTAAAATAAAGAATAAAAATAAAAAATATGGGTATACTCACCCCTCCGGCGGACCCTGGACCTTAGCGGTGTAACCGGCAGCCCCCATTCCTAAGAATGAGCGGGTGAAGTACCTGCTATGACGTCGCGGCTTGTGATTGGTCGCGTGAGCGGTCACATGAGCGGTCACGCGACCAATCACAAGCCGCGACGTCATCAAAGGTCCTTCACCCGCTCATTCTTAGGAACGGAGGCTGCCGGTTACACTGCTAAGGTCCAGGTTCCGCCAGAGGGGTGAGTATACCCATATTTTTTATTTTTATTCTTTATTTTTTACATGAATATGGATCCCAGGGCCTGAAGGAGAGTTTCCTCTCCTTCAGACCCTGGGAACCATTCCAGGATACCTTCTGATATTTGTGTCCCATTGACTTGTATTGGTATCGGGTATCGGTATCGGCGATATCCGATATTTTTCGGATTTCGGCCGATACAATCCGATACCGATACTTTCAAATATCGGAAGCTATCGCTCAACACTGATTACCACACGAGTCTCAGTCCCCGCACATTACCACACGAGGTTCCGTCCCCACACATTACCACAAGAGGCTCCGTCCCCACACATTACCACACGAGGCTCCGTCCCCAGTGATTTTACACTGTGAATAAAATGTATTATTAGTATTATTCAGATTTTTAATGATTATTACTGTTATTAACTTCATTTAAATCAATTTACCACCTGCGTAAGCGCTATTGAATGTTGTCATTATTTACTTTAGTTTAATCACCAGCAGCGTTAATTACCGTATATACTCGAGTATAAGCCGAGATTTTCAGCCCAAAATTTTGGGCTGAAAGTGCCCCTCTCGGCTTATACTCGAGTCAAGGTGGGTGGCAGGGTCGGCGGGTGAGGGGGTGAGGGCGCTGAGGCATACTTACCTAGTCCCAGCGATCCTTGCGCTGTCCCTGCCGTCCCACGGTCTTCTGTGCTGCAGCTTCTTCCCCTCTTCAGCAGTCACTTGGGACCGCTCATTACAGAAATGAATAAGCGGCTCCACCTCCCATAGGGGTGGAGCCGCCTATTCATTCCTCTAATCAGCGGTGCCGGTGACCGCTGATAGAGAAAGAAGCTGCGGCACCGAAGACCAGGCAGAGGGACAGCGCGAGGATCGCCAGGACTAGGCAAGTATAGCATATTCACCTGTCCTCGTTCCAGCCGCCGAGCGTCGCTCCATCTTCCCGGCCGGCGCCTCCATCTTCCCGGCGTCTGCGCTCTGACTCTTCAGGCAGAGGGCACGATGACGCATATAGTGTGCGCGGCGCCCTCTGCCTGATCAGTCAGAGCAGAGACGCCGGGAAGATGGAGGCGCCGGAACGAGACGCCGGGAGCTGCAATCAAGGGAGGTGAGTATGTGGTTTTTTTTTTTATTGCAGCAGCAGCAGCGGCGGCGGCGGCAGAGATTTATGTGGAGCATCTATGGGGCACAGTGAACGGTGCAGAGCACCGTATATGGGCACATCTATGGGGCACAGTGAACGGTGCAGAGCACCGTATATGGCACATCTATGGGGCACAGTGAATGGTGCAGAGCACCGTATATGGCACATCTATGGGGCACAGTGAACGGTGCAGAGCACCGTATATGGCACATCTATGGGGCACAGTGAACGGTGCAGAGCACCGTATATGGCACATCTATGGGGCACAGTGAACGGTGCAGAGCACCGTATATGGCACATCTATGGGGCACAGTGAACGGTGCAGAGCACCGTATATAGGCACATCTATGGGGCACAGTGAACGGTGCAGAGCACCGTATACTGCACATCTATGGGGCACAGTGAACGGTGCAGAGCACCGTATATGGCACATCTCTGGGGCACAGTGAACGGTGCAGAGCACCGTATATGGCACATCTATGGGGCACAGTGAACGGTGCAGAGCACCGTATATGGCACATCTATGGGGCACAGTGAACGGTGCAGAGCACCGTATATGGCACAGCTATGGGGAAATATGAACGGTGCAGAGCACTGTATGGCACAGCTATGGGGAAATAATGACCTATTTTTATTTTTGAAATTCACCGGTAAATGCTGCATTTCCACCCTAGGCTTATACTCGAGTCAATAAGTTTTCCCAGTTTTTTGTGGCAAAATTAGGGGGGTCGGCTTATACTCGGGTCGGCTTATACTCGAGTATATACGGTAGATAGCAATGAGTGTGCCGAGCGTTAGCTGGCTGGACACAGCTAGTATATATATATATATATACAGTATCGGACTGGGGTGCTAAGGCCCACCAGTAACATTGACATTGGGGGGCCCACTTTTCACTTGCATTCAAATATTACACCATCCTCATTCACAAACTTACCTATATATCTATATAATAATACACTGGGCAATTGGGTTACTGAATAATGAGATGCTGCTTTTTTTCTGTACAGAGTGAATCAATTGATTTATACCAAATACTGCCCATATAGTGGGGTTGGGGGCATATATCTGCACAGGGGCTCACCGAGGGATTCCACTGTAACTCTATGGGCCAGTCCGAGCCTGTATATATATATCGTTATATTTCATAGAGAGTTAAGTAGCAGTATAGCCGATAATTCAATTGGCGGCATCTGTAAAATCATTGCAGAACCCGACAGGATTTGAGACATGGTTTACATACAGAAAACCATTGCATATCCATCAGATTTGTATATGTTAGTAGTGTGTGTGTGTGTAACATTTTGGAGCTGTAGGTGTTAAATTAAAGGATTAATTCACAGAAAAAACTGGCATGGGCTCCTGTGCAATTTTCTCTGCCAGAAAGGGAAAGCTAGTGACTGAGGGCAGATCTTAATAGCCTAGAGAGGGACCATGGTTATTGGTCCCCCTGGCTAAAAACATCTGCCCCCAGCCACCACAGAAAAGGCACATCTTTAAGATGCGCCTATTCAGGCACTTAGCCTCTCTCTTCCCACTGCCTGCAGTGGTGGCATATGGGGTAATAAGGGGTTAATGTCACCTTGCTATTGTAAGGTGACATTAAGCCTGGTTAATAATAGAGAGGTGTCAATTATACACCTATCCATTATTAATCGAATAGCATGAATGGGATAAAATTCACACACACATTAAGAATAAAGTCCTTTAATGAAAGGTATCACTCCTAGAATACTTCTGTCATCATTGGGCAGAAAAGTATTTACAATGAAATAATGAAACACACAGGTTTAACATCTTTTTTACACTCTCAATCCAAACAAAGCCCTTGTTCTTCTGTAAAAAAAAATCAAAATAAAAAAACAACAATATCCCATACCTGTCCACCGTACAGTCAAGTCTCATGCTGCAATCCATCACAAGGGGTTAAATGGTTTACAAACCGGAGCGGTGCACAGAGGAATGAATGAAAAGCTGCCTGCACAGCCTCCCCGCCTGAAACTCCCCGCCATGAACTCATTAGCTTGGGAAAGTTTCTGAACATTTTCCCACACTTTCAAGCTCACCTCAGTTCAGGCGGGACCGACTACCGCTGACGTCACTGAGGGTGTGCAGACTCCCCGCCTGACGCGGTGAACTTGACAGCGAACTTGAAATAACTTGAATCTGGCAAAAGTAATAATAACTAAAAAATCTATGAAAATGAACAAATGAAAGTCAGACATTGCTTTTCAACCATGCTTACACAGAATTTTTTTAAACATAAAACCCATGAAATAGGCATCGACAGAAATGATGGTACCCTTAACTTAATATTTGGTTACACAACCTTTTGAGGCAATCACTGCAATCAAACGATTCCTATAACTGTCAATGAGACTTCTGCACATCTCGACAGGTATTTTGGCCCACTCCTCAAGAGCAAACTGCTCCAGTTGTCTCGTGACTAAAGGTTGCCTTTTCCAGATGGCATGTGTCAGCTCTTTCCAAAGATGCTCAATAGGATTTAGATCAGAGCTCATAGAAGGCCACTTCAGAATAGTCCAATGTTTTCCTCTTAGCCATTCTTGGGTGTTTTTAGCTGTGTGTTTTGGGTCATTATCCTGTTGCAAGACCCATGACCTGCAACTAAGACTGGCAGCACATTTCTCTCTAGAATCCCTTGATAGTCTTGATATTTCATTGCACCCTGCACAGATTCTAGACACCCTGTGCCAGTTGCAGCAAAGCAGCCCTAGAACATAACAGAGCCTCCTCCTTGTTTCACAGTAGGGACAGTGTTCTTTTCTTAATAAGCTTCATTTTTCCATCAGTGAACATAGAGCCGATGTGGCTTGCAAAAAAAATATTTTTGTCTCATCTGTCTATTGGACAGAGGTGTCAAACTGCATTTCTCAAGGGCCGCAAACAGGTCATGTTTTCAGGATTTCCTTAGCATTGCACAAGGTGCTGTAATCATTATGTGTGTAGGTGATTAAATTATCACCTGTGCAGTACAAGGAAATCCTGAAAACATGACCTGTTTGCGGCCCTTGAGGAATGCAGTTTGACACCTCTGCTATAGGACATTCTCTCAGTAGCTTTGTGGCTTGTCAACATGTAGTTTGGCAAATACCAGTCTGGCTCTTTTATGATTCTTTTTTAACAATGGTGTCCTCCTTGGTCGTCTGCCATCAAGTCCACTTTGGCTCATACAACGACGGATGGTCCAATCTGACACTGATGTTCCTTGAGATTGAAGTTTAAACCTTTAATCTGTTTAGAAGTTTTTCTGGACTCTTTTGTTACAATTCGTATTATCTGTCTCTTTTATTTGTCATCAATTTTCCTCCTCTGGCCACGTCCAGGGAGGTTGGCTACAGTCCCATGGAGCTTAAATTTCTGAATAATATGTGCAACTGTTGCCACAGGCAGGACTGTATTTGCCACTAGGCACTGGAGGGCACATACCTAGGGCGCCGGGTTGCAGGGGGCGGCACCAAGACAGGGAATAACTTTTTTTATTATTTTTTTTAAACTTTCCCTCCTCTTTGTTAGTCAATCCAGGAAATCTGTTGTCTTTTCGGAGAAGGGGGGGGGGGGGTTGGGGGCGGGGGTGCACTTCCATATTCACCTCGATGCAGGGAGCTGAGTGACCCAGGAAGTATTGGTGCTGCAACTTCCGGGGTCAGAGAGGTCCCTGCATCCAAGGTGCTGCAGCGTCTGTGCATGTGAGGAGGATGAGATCATCTCTCACTGCAGACATCACAGCAGAGGAGGAGGAGGAAGATACCTTGGGAGGAGGAAATAGGAGCAGGTGAGCACTCATAGAGCTTAAAATGGGAGGATGATGGTGACAGGGTCAGGTTGCTGCTGTATACTGGTGAGAGGAGGCTGGTGATGGGGGAAGCTGTGCTGTGTACTGGTGAACAGGGGAGGCTGTGCTGCATACTGGTGAATAAGGGAGGCTGGTGACAGGGGAGGCTGTGCTGTATACTGCTGAACAGGGGAAGCTGTGCTGTATATACTGGTGAACAGGGGAGGCTGTGCTGTATACTGGTGAACAGGGCAAGCTGGTGACAGGGGAGGCTGCTGCTGTATACTGGTGAACAGGGGAGGCTGGTGACAGGGGAGACTGCTGCTGTATACTGGAGAGCAGGGCAGGCTAGTGACAGGGGAGGCTGCTGCTCTACACTGGTGAACAGGGGGGGCTGATGACAGGGGAGGCTGTGTAACACCCCAGGTAACCAATTGTTGCAGTGGCATTGATTTCCTCACAGGGAGAGTGATGTCATGCTTGGAAGTGAGAAATGATCCCTTTGACAGGTATTCAGCACATACAACACTGTTCTGTCTCCAGGCCAGAAGGGGGAGCTCTACACCCGACTTCAGGGGAGCTGCTCTCTCTGGTCAGGAGGAGGAGTCAGTTGCTAGGCAGTTGCTAGGCAGTTGGAGTTAAACAGTTGGTGAGAGGAGAGTGAGAGGTGAGGAAGGAAAGCTGGGGCCGTGCAGACAAGTGATTCTACAGCTCCTGGGAAGGAAAAAGAGAGCAGAGCAACTTGTAAAGAGACTGAAAGGAGGAAGGAGCAAAGGAGAGTGAAGAGCTGTAGAGAGAAGCTGCAAAAGAGCTTCCTCCACGCTGTGCGCATATACTGGTAGCCAGAATACCGAGGTTGTGGGGGTAACTTCATGCTCCATGGCAGAAACCGGCAGACAGCAAGATTTCAAGTTGCCTGTCCATCATTAACACCCAAGGACACAGTAACAGATAGAACCCGGGTCATGATAGAGATCCTGTAATAAGGCTCGAGTTACCTGTCGTACGGGTAGTGTCCTACCTAAAGGGGGATAGAGAGAGAACATGAGGAACTTGTGTGAGGCCTAAGGCAGCAAGGAATTACAACAACACTGCACTAAAAGTTTGGCTTCTAACTCCACCTGGCTAGGGGGATTCCTGAGACGCTTCCAAGCCAGCCAGACCACCACCAGCACCTGTGATCCAGTGCCCTGGACTGTGGCTGCCTTGAACCAAGGTAAGAGGTAAAGAGACTGCAACCCCTTGTCCTTTGTTTCTTACTACACCATCTACCACCATCTTCATCTACTACATCGGGAGCCCTGGGGACCCAGCTTCAACTGTGGGAAGCCATACCATCCCTGCTGCCATAACATCACCCCAGTGGACCCCTTTAAGCAGCGTCGGTCATCCCACCACAGGTGGTGTCACAAACTTTTATTATTCAACTAACCCCTTTAAAGACCGTCCCTTTAACATGGGCGCCCAGGGCCACGGACCGGGCCGCCAACATGTGACACATCCCTTTAAGTACCGGACCCAGTACCGAGTACCCCACAACCCTGGTGGGCGTTTCAGCTGCTGCTGTATACTGGTGAACAAGGGAGGCTGGTGACAGGGGAGGCTGCTCTATACTGGTGAACAGGGAAGACTGGTGACATGGGAAGCTGGTGACAGGGGAGGCTGGTGTCATGGGAGGCTGTGCTGTATACTGGTGAACAGGGGAGGCCGATGACATGGGAGGCTGGTGACAGGGCAGCCTGGTGTCATGGGAGGCTGTGCTGTATACTGGTGAACAGGGGAGGCCGGTGACATGGGAGGCTGGTGACAGGGGAGGCTGGTGTCATGGGAGGCTGTGCTGTATACTGGTGAACAAGGGAGGCTGCTGCTATATAATGGTGAACAGGGGAGTCTGGTGCTATGCAGGCTGGGGATTTGGGGTAAGCTGACACTTTAGAATGGGATTAGGTGGCATATTCCTATAGAATAGTTTTTATTGGTGCTATAACATAAATTCTACTTTATTTACTATGCAAATGAGGTTGTTTTGCAGCACTCTCGTATTTGTATACTAAAGCTTGTCTTTATTGTCAGCGCTCTGTAAGTACAAGGGAGTGCTGTCTAAAATCAGCTTGCAAGTTTGCGTTTACTAATGGAGTCTGGTTTCACACTTGTGTTTTTTTCAAGTCAGGCAAAATCAGGTTTTTTAGCCAAATCCTGATCCTTTCAGGATTCAGTTTCTGGTTCATTCACTTTAATGGTGTCAGGAAGCAACCTGAAGTAACTGGATTCTACCTGACACCCTTTCAGGTTCCAGTTTTTGCCCATTCACTTTAATGGTGTCTGGTAGAATACAGTTATTTCAGGTTGCTTCCTGACACCATTAAAGTGAATAGACAAAAAACTGGATCCTGAAAGGATCAGGATTTGGCTGAAAAGCCTGATTTTGCCAATTTTGAAAAAAAAGGAAGGGTGAAACCAGCGACACTGGATGAGTGCAGCAGCGCGCTCCAAGTGTCAGTGTGGGTGCACACAATCTGGTGCTCGTTCTGACGCCTGCTACCTGTCTGCTCTTGGCTACCCTTTGAACACCTCCAGTATAGAGGAGGGGTGAATGAGCAGACACCAAGTCTCTATATCACTAGGCCTCTCCTCACTGAAGCAATGTTTAGGTCACCTATTTTAATCTCTTGATGACTTTAGGCTCAAGGTGTTAAAAAACGCTCAAAAGACTGAACCTGTGCACAGTAAGTGTGGACGTTCATTCTTTAGTGTTTAATTAGCGCTTTTTAAAGCGTTTTACAGAGTAGATATGCCTTAAATAGATGTCGTGTGCAGAGACTCAGTGTGTGACATCAGTAAGAGGAGCGACCACGAAAAGTGCCTAGGGCAGCATGAAGGCCAAAAGCGGCCCTGGTCACAGGAACATCAAGCTGCTTGGAGATGGTCTTATAACTTTTACCTTTAACATGTTTGTCTATAATTTTCTTTCTAATCTCCTGAGACAACTCTTTCCTTTGCTTCCTCTGATCCATGTTGAGTGTGATACCTGTTATGAACACGTGATTCAGAACCACAATGGACCTGGTGGTTAAGAGCACACAAAGTGACCTGATAGTTACTAACATAGGACGAGCTCTGAGACGTGGGAACTCTGCTGACCGCAATCCCTAATCCTATCATACCACACTAGAGGTAGCCGTGGAGCGCTCCTGACCAGACCTAGGCGCCTCGGGCACAGCCTGAGAAACTAGCTAGCCCTGAAGATAGAAAAATAAGCCTACCTTGCCTCAGAGAAATTCCCCAAAGGAAAAGGCAGCCCCCTACATATAATGACTGTGAATTAAGATGAAAATACAAACACAGAGATGAAATAGATTTTAGCAAAGTGAAGCCCGACTTACTGAATAGACCGAGGATAGGAAAGATAGCTTTGCGGTCAGCACAAAAACCTACAAACAACCACGCAGAGGGGGCAAAAAGACCCTCCGTACCGACTAACGGTACGGAGGTGCTCCCTCTGCGTCTCAGAGCTTCCAGCAAGCAAGAAAAACCAATATAGCAAGCTGGACAGAAAATATAGCAAACAAAAGTAACACAAGCAAAACTTAGCTTATGCAGGGCAGACAGGCCACAAGAACGATCCAGGAGAGAGCAAGACCAATACTGGAACATTGACTGGAGGCCAGTAACAAAGAACTAGGTGGAGTTAAATAGAGCAGCACCTAACGACTTAACCTTGTCACCTGAGGAAGGAAACTCAGAAGCCGCAGCCCCACTCAAATCCACCAGAGGAAGCTCATAGACAGAACCAGCCGAAGTACCACTCATGACCACAGGAGGGAGCTTGACCACAGAATTCACAACAGTACCCCCCCCTTGAGGAGGGGTCACCGAACCCTCACCAGAGCCCCCAGGCCGACCAGGATGAGCCAAATGAAAGGCATGAACCAGATCGGCAGCATGAACATCAGAGGCAAAGACCCAGGAACTATCTTCCTGACCATAACCCTTCCACTTAACCAGGTACTGGAGTTTCCGTCTCGAAATACGAGAATCCAAAATCTTCTCCACTATATACTCCAACTCCCCCTCAACCAAAACCGGGGCAGGAGGATCAACGGATGGAACCACAGGTGCCACGTATCTCCGCAACAATGACCTATGGAATACGTTATGGATGGAAAAAGAGGCTGGAAGGGTCAAACGAAAAGACACAGGATTAAGAACCTCAGAAATCCTATATGGACCAATGAAACGAGGCTTATACTTAGGAGAGGAAACTTTCATAGGAATATAACGAGATGACAACCAAAACAAATCCCCAACACGAAGTCGGGGACCCACACAGCCCCTGCGGTTAGCGAAACGTTGAGCCTTCTCCTGAGACAATGTCAAATTGTCCACCACATGAGTCCAAATCTGCTGCAACCTGTCCACCACAGTATCCACACCAGGACAGTCAGAAGACTCAACCTGCCCTGAAGAGAAACGAGGATGGAAACCAGAATTGCAGAAAAACGGCGAAACCAAAGTAGCCGAGCTGGCCCGATTATTAAGGGCGAACTCAGCCAAAGGCAAAAAGGACACCCAATCATCCTGATCGGCAGAAACAAAACATCTCAGATATGTTTCCAAGGTCTGATTGGTTCGTTCAGTCTGGCCATTTGTCTGAGGATGGAAAGCTGAGGAAAAAGACAAATCAATGCCCATCCTAGCACAAAAGGCTCGCTAAAACCTCGAAACAAACTGGGAACCTCTGTCAGAAACGATGTTCTCCGGAATGCCATGTAAACGAACCACATGCTGGAAGAACAATGGCACCAAATCAGAGGAGGAAGGCAATTTAGACAAGGGTACCAAATGGACCATCTTAGAAAAGCGATCACAAACAACCCAAATGACCGACATTTTTTGAGAGACGGGGAGATCCGAAATAAAATCCATAGAGATATGTGTCCATGGCCTCTTCTGGACTGGCAAGGGCAGAAGCAACCCACTGGCACGAGAACAGCAGGGCTTAGCCCGAGCACAAATCCCACAGGACTGCACAAACGAACGCAAATCCCGAGACAGAGACGGCCACCAAAAGGATCTAGCCACCAAATCTCTGGTACCAAAGATTCCAGGATGACCAGCCAACACCGAACAATGAACCTCAGAGATAACTCTACTCGTCCATTTATCAGGGACAAACAGTTTCTCCGCTGGGCAACGATCAAGTCTATTAGCCTGAAATTTTTGCAGCACCCGCCGCAAATCAGGGGAGATGGCAGACAAAATTATTCCCTCTTTGAGAATACCCGCCGGCTCAGACAAACCCGGAGAGTCGGGCACAAAACTCCTAGACAGGGCATCCGCCTTCACATTTTTAGAGCCCGGAAGGTACGAAACCACAAAGTCAAAACGGGAGAAAAACAGCGACCAACGAGCCTTTCTAGGATTCAACCGTTTGGCAGACTCGAGATAAGTCAAGTTCTTGTGATCAGTCAAGACCACCACGCGATGCTTAGCTCCTTCAAGCCAATGACGCCACTCCTCGAATGCCCACTTCATGGCCAGCAACTCTCGGTTGCCAACATCATAATTACGCTCAGCAGGCGAAAACTTCCTGGAAAAGAAGGCGCATGGTTTCATCACCGAGCCATCAGAACTTCTTTGCGACAAAACAGCCCCTGCTCCAATCTCAGAAGCATCAACCTCGACCTGGAACGGAAGCGAAACATCTGGTTGGCACAACACAGGGGCAGAAGAAAAACGACGCTTCAACTCTTGAAAATCTTCCACAGCAGCAGGAGACCAATTGACCACATCAGCACCCTTCTTGGTTAAATCAGTCAACGGTTTAGCAATACTAGAAAAATTATTGATGAAGCGACGATAAAAATTAGCAAAGCCCAGGAACTTTTGCAGACTCTTCAGAGATGTCGGCTGAGTCCAATCATAAATGGCCTGAACTTTAACAGGGTCCATCTCGATACTAGAAGGGGAAAAAATGAAACCCAAAAATGAAACCTTTTGAACACCAAAGAGACACTTTGACCCCTTCACAAACAAAGAATTCGCACGCAGGACCTGGAACACCATTCTGACCTGCTTCACGTGAGACTCCCAATCATCCGAGAAGACCAAAATATCATCCAAGTATACAATCAGGAATTTATCCAGGTACTCTCGGAAGATGTCATACATAAAGGACTGAAACACTGATGGAGCATTAGAAAGCCCGAATGGCATAACCAGGTACTCAAAATGGCCCTCAGGCGTATTAAATGCTGTTTTCCATTCATCGCCCTGTTTAATACGCACAAGATTATACGCACCACGAAGATCTATCTTGGTGAACCAACTAGCCCCCTCAATCCGAGCAAACAAATCAGACAGCAGCGGCAAGGGGTACTGAAATTTGACCGTGATTTTATTTAGAAGGCGGTAATCAATACAAGGTCTCAGCGAACCATCCTTCTTGGCCACAAAAAAGAACCCTGCTCCCAATGGCAACGACGACGGGCGAATATGACCCTTCTCCAAGGATTCCTTTACGTAACTCCGCATAGCGGCGTGCTCAGGCACAGACAAATTAAACAGTCGACCTTTAGGAAACTTACTACCAGGAATCAAATCGATAGCACAATCACAATCCCTATGCGGAGGTAGGGCACTGGACTTGGGCTCATCAAATACATCCCGGTAATCCGACAAGAACTCTGGGACCTCAGAAGGGGTGGATGATGAAATAGACAGAAATGGAACATCACCATGTACCCCCTGACAACCCCAGCTGGACACAGACATTGATTTCCAATCCAATACTGGGTTATGGACTTGTAGCCATGGCAACCCCGACACGACCACATCATGCAGATTATGCAACACCAAAAAGCGAATATCCTCCTGATGCGCAGGAGCCATGCACATGGTCAGCTGGGTCCAGTACTGAGGCTTATTCTTGGCCAAAGGCGTAGCATCAATTGCTCTCAATGGAATAGGATACTGCAAGGGCTCCAAGAAAAACCCACAGAGCCTAGCATACTCCAAGTCCATCAAATTCAGGGCAGCTCCTGAATCCACAAATGCCATGACAGAATAGGATGACAAAGAGCAGATCAAAGTAACGGACAAAAGAAATTTTGAATGTACCGTACCAATGGTAGCAGACCTAGCGAATCGCTTAGTGCGCTTAGGACAATCGGAGATAGCATGAGTGGAATCACCACAGTAAAAACACAGCCCATTCTGACGTCTGTGTTCTTGCCGTTCAGCTCTGGTCAAAGTCCTATCGCACTGCATAGGCTCAGGTCCATGCTCAGATAGTACCGCCAAATGGTGCACAGTTTTACGCTCACGCAACCGTCGACCGATCTGAATGGCCAAAGACATAGACTCATTCAGACCAGCAGACATAGGAAATCCCACCATGACATCCTTAAGGGCTTCAGAGAGACCTTTTCTGAAAATTGCTGCCAGCGCACATTCATTCCATTGAGTGAGCACAGACCACTTCCTAAACTTCTGACAATATATCTCTACCTCATCCTGACCCTGACACAGAGCCAGCAAATTTTTCTCTGCCTGATCCACTGAATTAGGTTCATCATACAGCAATCCGAGCGCCAGAAAAAATGCATCAATATTACATAATGCAGGATCTCCTGGTGCAAGGGAAAATGCCCAGTCTTGAGGGTCGCCACGTAATAAAGAAATAATGATCTTAACTTGTTGAAC
This sequence comes from Ranitomeya imitator, assembly GCF_032444005.1. NCBI lineage: Eukaryota > Metazoa > Chordata > Amphibia > Anura > Dendrobatidae > Ranitomeya > Ranitomeya imitator. Next base: position 663,977,922 of record NC_091286.1, read on the forward strand.
TGGGTCACCAGGGGAGCGGGGTTTCAAAGCCAGAAACAGTTTACAATTATTCTTAAAGCTCAGAAACTTAGCTCTATCTCCAGAAAACAAATCAGGAATAGGAATTCTTGGTTCTAACATAGAATTCTGAACCACAAAGTCTTGAATATTTTGTACTCTTGCAGTGAGATGATCCACACAAGAAGACAGATCTTTAATGTCCATCACTACACCTGTGTCCTGAACCACCCAAATGTCTAGGGGAAAAGAAAGACAAAACACAGTACAGAGAAAAAAAATGGTCTCAGAACTTCTCTTTTCCCTCTATTGAGAAGCATTAGTACTTTGGGCCTCCAGTACTGTTATGAACAGGTGATTCAGAACCACAATGGACCTGGTAGTTAAGAGCACACAAAGTGACCTGATAGTTACTAACATAGGATGAGCTCTGAGACGTGGGAACTCTGCTGACCGCAATCCCTAATCCTATCATACCACACTAGAGGTAGCCGTGGAGCGCTCCTGACCAGACCTAGGCGCCTCGGGCACAGCCTGAGAAACTAGCTAGCCCTGAAGATAGAAAAATAAGCCTACCTTGCCTCAGAGAAATTCCCCAAAGGAAAAGGCAGCCCCCTACATATAATGACTGTGAGTTAAGATGAAAATACAAACACAGAGATGAAATAGATTTTAGCAAGGTGAGGCCCGACTTACTGAATAAACCGAGGATAGGAAAGATAGCTTTGCGGTCAGCACAAAAACCTACAAACAACCACGCAGAGGGGGCAAAAAGACCCTCCGCACCGACTAACGGTACGGAGGTGCTCCATCTGCGTCTCAGAGCTTCCAGCAAGCAAGAAAAACCAATATAGCAAGCTGGACAGAAAATATAGCAAACAAAAGTAACACAAGCAAAACTTAGCTTATGCAGGGCAGACAGGCCACAAGAACGATCCAGGAGAGAGCAAGACCAATGCTGGAACATTGACTGGAGACCAGGAGCAAAGAACTAGGTGGAGTTAAATAGAGCAGCACCTAACGACTTAACCTCGTCACCTGAGGAAGGAAACTCAGAAGCCGCAGCCCCACTCAAATCCACCAGAGGAAGCTCATAGACAGAACCAGCCGAAGTACCACTCATGACCACAGGAGGGAGCTTGACCACAGAATTCACAACAGATACCCACCATGTCACCAAATAGCCCAGTGAGTATCTGTAGCCCTATATACCGGCCACTCACTGATTCCAAGATTATAGACACCTGTGATGCCAGTTAGTGGACACACCGTGATTTAACATGTCCCTCTTGTCACATTATTTTCAGGGGTGCCATCATTTCTGTCCAGGCCTATTTCATGAGTTTTATTTTTTTAATTCTGTGAAAGCGTGGCTGACAAGAAATGCCTGACTTTCATTTGTTCATTTTCATAGGTTTTTTATTTATTATTACTTTTGTCAGATTCAAGTTATTTATGTCACCAGTGTGGATTTTTCTGACATTAAACCAGGGGTACCAACAATTTTGACCATGTGTGTTTATATATACAGTACAGACCAAAAGTTTGGACACACCTTCTCATTTAAAGATTTTTCTGTATTTTCATGACTATGAAAATTGTACATTCACACTGAAGGCATCAAAACTATGAATTAAGGGTGGTTTCACACTTGCGTTTTTGTCTGCAATGTTTTTTACCAAAAAAACGCATGCGTTTTTTTCCCCTATATTTAACATTGAAAACGCATGCGTTTTTAGGTGTACGCGTTTGCACGCGTTTGTGAACGCATGCGTTTTTTAACTGCATGCGTTCATTTTATAAAATGCAACTTGTAGTATTTTGAGGGGCGTTTTTTTTTCCCAAAAAAACGCATGCGTTTACATGCGTTTTTTTTTTTTGACAAAAAATGCATTGGAGTCAATGGGGACGCATGCGTTTTTTTCGACATGCGTTTGCATGCGTTTTTTTGACGCATGCGTTTTTTTTGGCACCATTGAATTAACTGTAGATAAGGATGTCTAGACAGTGATAAGCCTCCCCCATAGCAGCAGGGTTATAAAAGGAAGGTTGGGGGAAGTTTCTGGTCACTTCTCATCAGACTCCAAAGAAGACAGCACCCTGCCCGGACGCATTGTTGGACAAGACACAGAGCAATGTGAGTATATCCTAGCCAATGCATTCATTTTCAATTTTTTGGATCTACATGTCCTAATTTCTTCTATTTTTTTCTTTCAACACGCATCAGAATGTCTTCTCAGGTTTCCTCGTCTGATGAGGAGTTCCAGCCACGTCAATCAGAAGTGGATCACGTGAGCGAGGTAAGTTTTTTGTCCGTCAGCTTGGTAAGTATTGACTGTCACATCGACACATGAGGCAATTTTTTTTTTTAAATTTTATAGAGCACTTCAACTGAGGGACAGAGAGGTACTGAGCAGCGGAGTCAAGGTCCAGGTGGAAGACGGCAGCGGGTATGTATACCAGGCAGACTGTCCTTATTGTAATATTCTTTTAACATCCTTTCTGTTCCCTTGTTTTTCTTTACATTTTTCTTGTATCATCCTTTTCTGAAAGTTGTCTTTCATATTCCTGCCCTTTCTCATCTTCGTGTCTTATTTTTTCCAAATGTGGTTGAGCAAACTTAAATGATTTTCTTTTAATTTTAGGTTTCACAACGGGACGACGATTGATAATGACCTGCTGATCAGTCTGGTCCAGGAGCGAGTCCCGTTGTGGGACAGCCGGGATCAACAGCACGCCGTCAATAGTGTTCTCCGTCGTTTGTGGAGTGAGGTGGCCCAAGCGTTGTGGGATGGCTGGGAGAATTCCCCGCCACGGGTCCGTAATGCATTTGGTAAGTATTGCACGGTAGTGTGAAGCAACAGACCTTGGCCATGCTCTCTTGACTGTGTGTGATGAAAGAAACTTTTCGTAGTTTCTGTCATCACACACAGTCACGAGAGCACGGCCAAAAGTCCTTATTCTGACCATTATATTTTATTGTTATTTCACAGTGGACAAAGTAAGGACACGTTCGCGTTCCATGAAGGACCGCTTCAACAAGGACCTGCGTGCAGAGAAGAGTGCAGCTAGTGGTTCCGGAGCAAGGCACCGGCTCTACAAATACCACCGTGTGTTGGCCTTCCTGAGACCGGTCCTTCTCATGAGAACGTAAAGGTCTTCCCCTTTCGCAGTCCTCTTTCGCTGCACCCATTTTTGCGGGCTCATCCCGGCAGCGACAGAGGGCTTCGGATAGGTCCCTCATGCCCGAGTTTTTGCACTTGAGCTCGGTTTTACACGAAGCTATCAAGGCTTTAGGTGACAGAATGGATGTGTCCCATAACCTGTTAGAGTGCCGCATCCAGGATGTCGCCAAAAGCGTTGATCAAGTGAAAGCCGACCTCCAGAAGCCAGCTCATCATTTTTTTAATCAAATCGAACAGGGCATGTCGGAACACCTTAGCCCTGATCTCCAGCTGAGTGTGATGCAGGCCTGCAATGTTGCTTTTGTGCAGGCTATGCAGCAGAGTCAGAGTCGTAATGTGGCGGCATATCCAACTGTGCCGTCACTGTCACAAGTAAACACTATTCATACCTCTGCTGCATACCACTGCACGGCCACCTCTATTCCCTCTACAGGTGTACTCCACTACAGCGCCAACACGATGATGAGTGCTGTTGGACATCCCACCGCCACCACCGTGACGACCGCTGCTCCGGCTTGGACCTCCTCCGCTGAGACCACGATGACGCAGGACCCTGGCGTGGCTTATCGGCCCGGCACCCTCCCGATGCAGCAGTACCCATCCATGCAATATCGGACCGGCCCACCCCCGATGCAGCAGGACCGAGGCCTGGCATATCGGACCGGACCCACCCCGATGCAGCAGGACCGAGGCCAGGCATATCGGACCGGACCCACCCCGATGCAGCAGGACCGAGGCGTTGCTTTCCGGGCAGGACACCCCCCGATGCAGCAGGACCCATCCATGGCGTATCGCACCGGGCCCCCCATGATGCAGCACGACCAAGCCATACCTTTCCGGACAGGACCCACCCCGATGCAGCAGGACCCATCCATGGCTTTATGTTCCCCCCCCCCAACGATGCACCAGGAACCTGGGAGGGTGTTATGTTCCCCCCCCCAACGAGGCACCAGGATCCTGGGAGGGTTTTTGTTCCCCCCCCCAACGAGGCACCAGGACCCAGGCGGGACTTTATCTTTCCCCCCATTGGACTCAGACATTGCCGAGCGCTCCACAATGGAGACTGACTGTGTAATTGTGGAGCCGGGTCCTGACGTGTCTCCCGCCCACACTTTACAACCTAGCCCAAGAAGACTTCCCCCAACCCGGAAAACCCAACGTAAAACTGGCAAAACGCATAAAAAACAAAAAACTTTGATTATTCCTCCCCCATCACCTACCGATGTGTCTCAACCTTCCAGTGTGTCTCAAGCCCCTCATGTTTTAAGCCCCATCCCCGAACTTCCAGACCCTTCAAGTTTTCTTGCCCATTCTCCTGCCACCTCTGCCTCCTCCACGGTGAGCCAGGCTTCAGTTCTGAATACCCCCCAGTTACGTCACTCAACCCCAAGCCGGCGTGGTTCAACCCGGCGCGGTACCAAAAAATAAATTTGTTTTGTTTTTCCTCAATAAAAAAAAAGATTATTTGCAACAATTATGTTTGGTTTATTGTGTCTTTCACTGCTCTCAATACACACCAATAAACTTCGTCACACACTTATTCTTTTGGCCTACACATATCTCCAGTAGTATAAAATACCAGACAACATCTATATGTGTTTCTTTAGTATACAGATATGAGTTGGCCAAAAAAATAGTAGTTATTTCCATACTCTTATTTTTAATTTTTAACTAGTGTAGTGTCACTGTACAAAGAGAAAATGGTGGCAATCAAGTTCAGAACTCAACTGAACCGGTCAGATGTCAAAATAGACACCTGACCTGTTTAGTTGATTACTGACTTGTATATTCACCATATTCTATATAGCACATTATGTGAAAATGTTTGTCAAACTGATGGGACAAGGGTTGGCACACGCTAACTATCTATCCTCACCTGGGCAGGTGTAGAATTTTGAATTCATGATCATGTATATGTTCATCATGAATTCATTATTTCTTACACTTGACTTGACGGGTATAGAGAGCGTGCCAGTCTTGACGCAATGACGTCAAGAAGATTACCAATAAATAAATTTAAATCTGGTTACATTATTATAAGTATGCGTGTTTATATCATTCTTTGTAAACCAAAATAGGGAGTGCAACAGAGGTCAATTATGATTTAAAAAATCTAATTATTACCTCATCAACTATCACCCACTCCTGGTTTTGGATTACAAATTATGATATACATATCTACTGCCCATCTTTGTTCAACCTTTTTTTAGAGAGGAAAAAGACAGGAGACCTGGTGAACACAAAAAAGTTTATTAATTAGAAAAATTTGTATCAGTATTTAATAATTGGTAAACATTAACATACAACAGGACATTTAAACAACATTGTCCTGCCATGAAACCCGTCCAATATCGGACACAAAATAGGCCGCAAATTGGTCCCGCATAAGACCAACGGCTGCAGTTGACCGCATCGGGTGATGCTGAAAATCTGGCAATGGGTGTGAAACTGGTTCATCAAGTTCAATGTGGGGTCGCTCCTTAGCCATTATATAATTGTATAGAACCACACAGGCTTTGACCACCTCGTCCACTGTTTCCACTTTTAGATTGATGGCTGTTGCAAGAATGCGCCATTTAGCAACCAGAATGCCAAAGCTGCACTCTACGGTTCTTCTGGCCCTGGTCAGTCTGTAGTTGAATATTCTGCGTGTGTGGTCCAAGTCCCTACTAGAATAGGGCTTCAGGAGATTTTCACACATCTGGAAGGCCTCATCCCCAACCATAACAAATGGCAGCGGTGGGCCTTGAGTGTTGGGGAGAGGCTGTGGAGGGGGAAAATTAAAATTGTTGCCATATACCCGACGGCCCATATCCGAGCTCTTGAAGGTCTGGGAATCATTGCCACGGCCAAAAGCTCCAATGTCCACGGCGATGAAGCGACACTCCGCATCCGCTATTGCCATGAGCACTACCGAAAAATATTTTTTATAATTAAAAAACTCAGATCCGGTTCTGGCAGGTTTAACAATGCGGATGTGCTTCCCGTCCACCGCCCCTAAACAGTTTGGAAAATCACACACGTTCAAAAATGTTTTTGATATTTCCCGCCACATGTCCACGGTGGGTACGGGTATAAACTCCTCACGGAGTACATTCCATAACACACGACAGGTGTCCACAACAATTCCGGACAGGGTTGAGATTCCAAGGCGGTATTGGAAGTGCAGGGAAGATAAACTCTCTCCTGTGGCCAGAAATCTAGAAGAAAAGGAAACAAAAAAAACATTTAAAATCGGCTCTTAATGGTGTTTTTAAATAAGAAAAAGGTAAAAAAAACCAACCAAAAATACATGTCATAACCAAAAATTTGGACTGTCATTGGTTTAGTTTTGGAACGTACCGTAATGTCACTAACAGACGTTCCTCGGGTGGAATTGCTCTACGGAGCCGTGTGTCCTGTCGCCGTATGGAACCTTCTACACGAGACAGTAAATCCCGGAAAGAATCTTGAGACATTCTGGTGTAATCCTGGAATTTCTCCGGGTTGGCATTCAGCTCCGCATAGAGCGTGTGATATGCTCCACGGGTCTCACGCACTTCAATGATGGGGTGCCTCCAAAAACGCCGACGCTGTCTCCTTCTCCATCTTTGGCGGTTTCGGTCTTGCTCCCAAGCAAAAACACAGGCAAGGAAAATCTTGAAGCTGAACTCCAGTTTGAAATAAAAGTTCGCCATTGAAAGATCCATCATGACACCGGAAACAGTAGCAAGCTCTGAAAATTTCTGTTCCCCTAGGGTCTATATATTGATTGCCAATCATGTACGCCCTCTCTATTCCCATTGGTTGTGTCTGGTAACCTTTTTTTTTAAATTTTTTTTTTTTTTTTGAAAATCCCCCAAAAAACGCAAACGCATGCAAAAACGCATGTAAACGCTGCGTTTTTTTAACGCACGCGTTAAACGCGTGCGTCAAAAAAACGCAGCGTTTACATGCGTTTACATGCGTTTTTGTACCATGCGTTTTTTTTAAAAAACGCATGCGTTCAAAAACGCAAGTGTGAAACCAGCCTAACACATGTGGAATTATATACCATCAGTTGTGTTGTGCAGAAGTCAGGTGGATACACAGCTGATAGTCCTACTGAATAGACTGTTAGAATTTGTATTATGGCAAGAAAAAAGCAGCTAAGTAAAGAAAAATGAGTGACCATCATTACTTTAAGAAATGAAGGTCAATCAGTCTTAAAATTGGAAAAACTTTCAAAGTGTTCCCAAATGCAGTGGCAAAAACCATCAAGCGCTACAAAGAAGCTGGCTCACATGAGGACCGCCCTAGGAAAGGAAGACCAAGAGTCACCTCTGCTTCTGAGGATAAGTTTATCTGAGTCACCAGCCTCAGAAATCGCAGGTTAACAGCAGCTCAGATTAGAGACCAGGTCAATGCCACACAGAGTTCTAACAGCAGACACATCTCTACAACAACTGTTAAGAGGAAACTTTGTGCAGCAGGCCTTCATGGTAAAATAGCTGCTAGGAAACCACTGCTAAGGACAGGCAACAAGCAGAAGAGACTTGTTTGGACAAAAGAACACAAGGAATGGACATTGGACCTGTGGAAATCTGTGCTTTGGTCTGATGAGTCCAAATTTGAGATCATTGGTTCCAACCACTGTATCTTTGTGCGACGCAGAAAAGGTGAACGGATGGACTCTACATGCCTGGATCCCACCATGAAGCATGAAGGAGGAGGTGTGATGGTGTGGGGGGGGGCTTTTCTGGTGACACTGTAGGGGATTTATTCAAAATTGAAGGCATACTGAACCAGCATGGCTACCACAGCATCTTGCAGCGGCATGCTATTCCATCCAGTTTGCGTTTAGTTGGACCATAATTTATTTTTCAACAGGACAATGACCCCAAACACACCTCCAGGCTGTGTAAGGGCTATTTGACCAAGAAGGAGAGTGATGGGGTGCTACGCCCGATGACCTGGCCTCCACAGTCAACAGACCTGAACCCAGTCGAGATGGTTTGGGGTGAGCTGGACTGCAGAGTGAAGGCAAAAGGGCCAATAAGTGCTAAGCATCTCTGGGAACTCCTTTAAGATTGTTGGAAGGTCATTCCCGGTGAGTACCTCTTGAAGCGCAACAAGAGAATGCCAAGAGTGTGCAAAGCAGTCATCAAAGTAAAAGGTGGCTACTTTGAAGAACCTAGAATCTATATATATAAGAGGCATCGTGATTACTCGCTAATCCTGCCCCCTGCACAGTAGCTCCGCCCCCCACCACATCACCACACACAATCCCACCTCCACACCATTAACACACAATCCAGCCCCCTCTACATAATCACACACAATACCGCCCCCCCACCACATCACCACAAATAATTCCGCCCGCCCACCACATCACCACACATTATCTCACGCCCCACCACACATAATCCCACCCCCCACCACATCACCACACATAATCCTGCCCCCACCTTATCACCACAAATAATCCTGCCCCCCACTTCACCACACATAATCCTGCCCCTCACCACATCACCACACATAATCCCGCCCCCCACCGCATCGCCACACATAATCCCGCCCCTCTACCACTTCACCACACATAATCCCACCCCCACCACATTACACACATAATCCCGTCCCCCACCACATCACCACATATAATCCCACCCCCCACCACATTACCACAGATAATCCCGCCCCCCACCACATTACCACACATAATCCCCCCACAATACCACACGAGGCTCCGTCCCCACACATTACCACACAAGGCTCCATCCCCACACATTACCACACGAGGCTCCGTCCTCACACATTACCACACGAGGCTCTGTCCCCACACATTACCACACGAGGCTCCGTCCCCACACATTACCACATGAGGCTCCTTCTTCACACATTACCACACGAGGCTCCATCCCACCACATTACCACATGAGGCTCCGTCCCCACACATTACCACATGAGGCTCCGTCCACACACATTACCACACGAGGCTCCATCCCCACACATTACCACACAAGGCTCCGTCACCAAACATTACCACACGAGGCTCCGTCCCCACACTTTACCATACGAGGCTCCGTCCCCACACATTACCACATGAGGCTCCGTCCCGAAACATTACCACACGAGGCTCCATCCCCGCACATTACCACACGAGGCTCCGTCCCCACACATTACCACACAAGGCTCTGTCCCCACACATTACTACACGAGACTCCGTCCCCGCACATTACCACACGAGGCTCCGTCCTCACACATTACCACACGAGGCTCCGTCCCCACACATTACCACACGAGACTCCATCCCCACACATTACCACACGAGGCTCCGTCCCCGCACATTACCACATGAGGCTCCGTCCTAACACATGTGATTGTGTTTACGGACAAATTTTAACTTAATTTACATTTTGTTATAAAATTTGTTTAGATGCTGGAATGAATAAAAAACGCACATCTTACTGAATCCAGTTGGTTTTTCATTTTACACTGTGAATAAAATGTATTATTAGTATTATTCAGATTTTTAATGATTATTATTGTTATTAACTTCATTTTAAGTTAATTTACCACCTGCGTAAGTGCTATTGAATGTTGTCATTATTTACTTTAGTTTAACCCCTTAGTGACAGAGCCAATTTGGTACTTAATGACCAGGCCAATTTTTGCAATTCTGACCACTGTCACTTTATGAGGCTATAACTCTGGAACGCTTCAACGGATCCCGCTGATTCTGAGATTGTTTTTTCGTGAAAAATTGTACTTCATGTTAGTGGTAACATTTCTTCGATATTACTTGCGATTATTTATGAAAAAAACGGAAATATGGCGAAAATTTTTAAAATTTAGCAATTTTCAAACTTTGTATTTTTATGCCCTGAAATCAGAGAGATATGTCATGAAAAATAGTTAATAAATAACATTTCCCACATGTCTACTTTACATCAGCACAATTTTGGAAACAAAATTTTTTTTTGTTAGGGAGTTATAAGGGTTAAAAGTTGACCAGCAATTTCTCATTTTTACAACACCATTTTTTTTTAGGGACCACATCACATTTGAAGTCATTTTGAGGGGTCTATATGATAGAAAATAATGAAGTGTGACACCATTCTAAAAACTACACCCCTCAAGGTGCTCAAAACCACATTCAAGAAGTTTATTAACCCTTTACGTGCTTCACAGGAACTGAAACAATGTGGAAGGAAAAAATGAACATTTAACTTTTTTTTGCAAACATCTTAATTCAGAACCATTTTTTTTATTTTCACAAGTGTAAAAACAGAAATGTAACCATAAATTTTGTTATGCAATTTCTCCTGAATACGCCAATACCCCATATGTGGGGGTAAACCACTGTTAGGGCGCACCGCAGAACTTAGAAGTGAAGGAGCGCCGTTTGACTTTTTCAATGCAGAATTGGCTGGAATTGAGATCGGACACCATGTCACATTTAGACAGCCCCTGATGTACCTAAACAGTGGAAACTCCCCACAGGTGACACCATTTTGGAAACTAGACCCCTTAAGGAACTTATCTAGATGTGTGGTGAGCACTTTGAACCCCCAAGTGCTTCACAGAAGTTTATAACGTAGAGCCGTGAAAATAAAAAATCGCTTTTGTTTACACAAAAATGATCTTTTCGCCCACAAATTCTTATTTTCACAAGGGTAACAGGAGAAATTAGACCACAAAAGTTGTTGTGCAATTTCTCCTGAGTACGCTGATACCCAATATGTGGGGGTAAACAACTGTTAGGGCGCACCGCAGAGCTTGGAAGAGAAGGAGTGCCGTTTTACTTTTTCAATGTAGAATTGGCTGGAATTGAGATTGGACGCCATGTCGCGTTTGGAGAGCCCCTGATGTGCCTAAACAGTGGAAACCCCCCACAAGTGACACCATTTTGGAAACTAGACCCCTTAAGGAACTTATCTAGATGTGTGGCGAGCACTTTGAACCCCCATGTGCTTCACAGAAGTTTATAACGTAGAGCCGTGAAAAAAAAAATTGCATTTTTTCTACAAAAATGATATTTTTGCCCACAAATTTTTATTTTCACAAGGGTAACAGGAGAAATTAGACCACTAAAGTTGTTGTGCAATTTCTCCTGAGTACGTCGATAGCCAATATGTGGGGGTAAACCACTGTTAGGGCGCACCGCAGAGCTTGGAAGAGAAAGAGTGCCGTTTTACTTTTTCAATGTAGAATTGGCTGGAATTGAGATCGGACGCCATGTCGCGTTTGAAGAGCCCCTGATGTGCCTAAACAGTAGAAATCCCCCACAATTGACCCCATTTTGGAAACTAGACCCCCCCATGGAACTTATCTAGATGTGTGGTGAGAACCTTGAATGCCCAAGTGCTTCACAGAAGTTTATAATGCAGAGCCAAGAAAATAAAAAATATTTTTTTTTTCCACAAAAAAGATTTTTTAGCCACCAAATTTTTATTTTCACAAGGGTAACAAGAGAAATTGGACCCCAAAAGTTGTTGTCCAATTTGTCCTGAGTATGCTGGTACCCCATATGTGGGGGTAAACCACTGTTTGGGCGCACGGCAGAGCTCGGAAGGAAGGAGCGCCGTTTTGGAATGCAGACTTTGATAGAATGGTCTGCGGGTATTATGTTGCGTTTGCAGAGCCCCTGATGTACCTAACCAGTAGAAACCCTCCACAAGTGACCCCATTTTGGAAACTAGACCCCCCAAGGAACTTATCTAGATGTGTGGTGAGAACTTTGAATGCCCAAGTGCTTCACAGAAGTTTAGAATGCAGAGTCGTGAAAATAAAAAATATTTTTTTTCCACAAAAAAGATATTGTAGCCCCCAAGTTTTTATTTTCACAAGGGTAACAGGAGAAATTGGACTGCAATAGGTGTTGTCCAATTTATCCCGAGTACGCTGATGCGCCATATGTGGGGGTAAACCACTGTTTGGGCGCACGGCAGAGCTCGGAAGGGAAGGAGCGCCTTTTTGGAATGCAGACTTTGATAGAATGGTCTGTGGGCATTATGTTGCGATTGCAGAGCCCCTGATGTACTTAAACTGTAGAAACCCCCCACAAGTGACCCCATTTTGGAAACTAGACCCCCCAAGGAACTTATCTAGATGTGTGGTGAGAACTTTGAATGCCCAAGTGCTTCACAGAAGTTTAGAATGCAGAGTCGTGAAAATAAAAAATATTTTTTTTTTCACAAAAAAGATTTTGTAGCCCCCAAGTTTTTATTTTCACAAGGGTAACAAGAGAAATTGGACCCCAGAAGTTGTTGTCCAATTTATCCCGAGTACGCTGATGCCCCATATGTGGGGGTAACCCACTGTTTGGGCGCACGGCAGAGCTCAGAAGGGAGGGAGCACCATTTGACTTTTTGAGCGCAAAATTGGCTGTCGTGTTTGGAGACCCCCTGATGTACCTAAACAGTGGAAACCCCCCAATTCTAGCTCCAACCCTAACCCCAACACACCCCTAACCCTAATCCCAACCTCATCCATAATCCTAATCACTAACCCTAACCATAATCACAACCCTTACCCCAAAACAACCCTAATGTCAACCCTAACCATAACCCTAATCAAAACCCTAAATCCAACACACCCCTAATCCTAATCTCAACCCTAACCTCAAACCTAACCCTAATCCCAATACACCCCTAATCACAACCCTAACCTTAACCCTAATCCCAAACCTAACCCTAATCCCAAGCGTAACCCTAATGCCAACCCTAACCCTAATACCAACCCTAATCCAAACCCTAACCCTAATCCCAGCTCTATCCCTAACTTTAGCCCCAACCCTAGCCCTAACTTTAGCCCCAACCCTAACCCTAGCCCTAGGGCTACTTTCACACTTGCGTCGTTTGGCATTCCGTCGCAATCCGTCGTTTTGGACAACAAACGGATCCTGCAAATGTGCCCGCAGGATGCGTTTTTTGCCCATAGACTTGTATTACCGACGGATCGTGACGGATGGCCACACGTCGCGTCCGTCGTGCACTGGATCAGTTGTGTTTTGGCGGAGCGTCGGCACAAAAAAACGTTCAATGAAACGTTTTTTTGTACGTCGCATCCGCCATTTCTGACCGCGCATGCGTGGCCGTAACTCCGCCCCCTCCTCCCCAGGACATAGATTCGGCAGCGGATGTGTTGAAAAACTACAGCTGCTGCCCACGTTGTGCACAATTTTCACAACGTGCGTCGGTATGTCGGGCCGACGCATTGCGACGGCCCCGTACCGACGTAAGTGTGAAAGAAGCCTAACCCTAAGTTTAGCCCCAACCCTAACCCTAAATTTAGCCCCAACCCTAACCCTAAATTTAGCCCCAACCCTAGCCCTAACCCTAGCCCTACCCCTAACCTAACCCTACCCCTAACCCTACCCCTAACCCTAACCTAACCCTACCCCTAACCTAACCCTAACCCTACCCCTAACCCTACCCCTAACCCTACCCCTAACCCTAACCCTAACCCTAACCCTACCCCTAACCCTACCCCTAACCCTACCCCTAGCCCTAATCCTAACCCTACCCCTACCCCTAACCCTACCCCTAACCCTACCCCTAACCCTACCCCTAACCCTAACCCTAACCCTACCCCTAACCCTAATTTTAGCCCCAACTGCTGTTCTCCTGCCGGCCGGCAGATGGAGACAGATGGCGGGCGCACTGGGCATGCGTCCGCCATGTTCTGCTGCCGGCCGCCAGGAGGAGCAGCAAGAGGATCCAGGGACCTAGGTGAGTATGCTAGGGTTCCCGAATCCCCCTATTTCTCTGTCCTCTGATGTGCGATCACATCAGAGGACAGAGAATTACACTTTACTTTTTTTTTTTTTTGCGGTCGCCGGTAAACAGTTAATTACCGGCGATCGCAAAACAGGGGTCGGTAATACCGACCCCGATCGTGCTCTTTGGGGTCTCGGCTACCCCCGGCAGCCGAGACCCCAAAGATTCTCCCGGTGCCGGCCGGCGGGCGCACTGCGCATGCGCCCGCCATTTTGAAGATGGCGGCGCCCACCGGGAGACACGAGGAGCATCGGGGGAGCTAGGTGAGTATTGGGGGGCCACCTGGGACCCCTTTCCTCTGTCCTCCGATGTGCAATCACATCGGAGGACAGAGAAATTAAAAAGAGATCGCTTTTTTTTATTTTTTTGCGATCGCCGATAAACGGTTAATTACCGCCGATCGCAAATGCGGGGTGGGTTAAAAAACCCCCGAATCATGTTCTCTGGGGTCTCGGCTACCCTCGGCAGCCGAGACCCCGGAGAAAATCGGCCTCTGGGGGGCGCTATGGACTTTTTCCACAGCGCCGTTACGGCGCTGTGGTTTAAGTACCCTTAGCGGCCGCCGTTAAAAGGCGTATCGGCGGTCGCTAAGGGGTTAATCACCAGCAGCGTTAATTAGAAAGCAATGAGCGTGCCGAGCGTTAGCTGGCTGGAAACAGCTAGTATAAGACATATTTTCAGTTGTTTCACACTTTTTTGTTCAGTATATAATTCCACATGTGTTAATTCAGAGTTTTGATGCCTTCAGTGTGAATGTACAATTTTCATAGTCATGAAGATACAGAAAAATCTTTAAATGAGAAGGTGTGTCCAAACTTTTGGTCTGTACTGTATATACTGTATGTATGTGTCACTGACATCTATAAATCTAACTATTCTCTGTGTATATATCTATTCTATCCATTCTATTCTAACCTGTGACGCTGTGATTTTACTGAATGAGGCACATGTATTATCAACTTTTATTCTATCTTTTACTGAATGTTACCAATTTTAAGAAAAATGCTTGTGTTACACATCACGAATCCTAATGTACCATATTTGTGCTGAATTTATGTTTGATGATCGTTTTCTGAACATATTCGCTCATCACTAATCGTAAGCTAATTTTGGAGGATAGATCTGGTGCCCACATGAGATCAAGTTGATTTTAAGGACCCACAATTTTAGTTAAAGATTTCCAGACCAGACAATCTATTTACAAAGGAAATTAAATTGAAAAAGCAAAATCAATCCGTCACCCAATCAGTGACAATTTTATGATTGTTACCGTGTCCTCTGTATACTTCTTCAACTAATGCATCTTTAGGTCTTCCTGAAAATTCATCTGCATGATTGACAAGGGCGTCTTTCACAGCCTCGTACCCACATATGACAACAACTTTCTCAACTCCTATTTGTAAGGTGTACACGGGTCCATACTTCTTAGACAGCTGAAAAGTGAAATGAGTGTTGTTTAGTGAATTTCTTAAAGATATTTTGCCTCTTTTTTAAGGTGAACATATTCTAATAGTAGAGCAAAATTTATTACATATGTTTTCTGAATTTATCTTAATAAACTTTAACCTGTAATTAACAGGATCATCAATTACCAAACAATACTTATCCTAAGGGCTCATACTCGCAAGAAATACGGACGACTGCAATCCGATAATAAATCGGATTGCACTCGGACCAATGCCATTCAATGGGTGACATCTCATCTGCAATTTTTTTTCTCAGCTGAAATCGGACTGAGAAAAAAAATTGCAGCATGCTGCGTATTTCTGCGTATCTTGGACGATACTCACCAATACAAGACAATGGGTGCGAGAAAAAAAAAATCGCACAGCACTCGCACCAAAAAAATACACCTCCCTTTTAGCATATATACACACGGAGCATTTTGGCTTTATTTTTTTTCCTTTAACATTTGTGAGAGCTCTCACTCCTAAATTTGGGAGGTCGCTCCCTCATGCCAAATAGTTGGCAAGATAGTGGAATACATATTCCCCATCCCTCTACAATGCCATTTCAAACAAGGTCATTTGAATTTTGGCCCTTTCCAGACACCACTGCCATGTCATTATGCGGCCTTCGCTTACAATTTTCAGAGGGCCACCAGGTGCTGTGAAACCTGCATTTTGTAAGGTCCACAAAGGAATGACAATGGAACCACTGTCATAGCAGGTAAAGCCATTGTAAGGTGAATAGAGGAGTTGGGTGATCTGTATGATCAATGTCAGACACCAAACGCATTACAATTAAATTTGAAATACAGTGTATTCAAGCGAAGGCCTGTATTGTGGTCAATCTGTCAGGCCTAAAACCCATATGTAGGCTTTACTGACAGAGGTGTCCACATTCACCCATGCATACAGACATTAGCCTTCGGTAAGTGTTCACATTTGGAAAGGGAGGTCAGGGACCCATCAGAATAATGAGACCACCTTGACGATGGTTGATGGGCTCACACTATTTGGCCAAATTCTGTGCAAAGGGTCTCAAAAATATTTTTCCTAATGTTCAAAAAGCCATTTTGCTATTCATATTTCATGTATTTCATATTCAACATGCTTTGGCACGATAGAGTGCAACCTTTTTTTGTATTTTTTTTGTATAAGGCCTAAAACCCATGTCAGGAACATGTACAAACCTCATTTTACTTGGAAGCAGCCTCCTCAAGGGAAAGAGACAGGAGTGTCATTGACCAATCTGAACAAGCCTACACACTTCTTCTGGAAACTACCCAACCAGGCAGAATGTATCTTTTGCATGGTTTTGAGCAACAATGGAATAATAACAAGATATTTTCCAGAGAGTGTCGAGATCTGTGGAGTGTATTACTCAGGATTCAGGCAGTGCTACAGAGCTCAGGTAAAGGCCTTATCGTGGCAATGACCATGGTCCAATATGCATAACGCTGCTGCCTGAATAGGTGTGTGGAGCGTATTAACCCAGTCTCTTAGCTGTGCTTTAATTATACAGAAACTGGCAAATACCACACGGCCATTTTTTGCAAGGACCCAAATATAGAAAATGTAAGGGAAACAACAGTTTAATAAAGTGACACAAGTCTCATTTAGGAGCCAGGAAAAGACAGCAATGGTCTTCGTCCAGCACCCTACAATGTAAAGTGCTAACAAATATGTATGCCCCATCTAACAATTTGTGAACAGACATATATGCTGACATGGGACAACTGAACGCTGCGCTGGGAGAACAAGCTGGACGTGGTTGCTGACTGTTGTGTCTGTGCAAATGCAGGTTGTGGACAGGAGGCCTCAGCGCCTCTTCCTGGACAGCAGAGTGGGAATGGCGTAGCACAGGGGAAGAGCCAGTGGTTTCATCATCAGATACATATTTTGTACCCAGGTGTTCTTCCCACCTACTAGGGTGTTGCGTATATGAGCAGTATATGGCATATACTAACAGAGGTATTATGTCGAATTACCCTTTATGAAGGGTGTGTAAGATTTTTCAACTAGTAGCAAAAACATAGAGCATGTTTCATCGCTTATATTATTATTCTGTGTAAGTCAGAAACCTCCAGAATTGTTTGGAGAATATTAATGTATTAATGTTCCAAAATGTTCAAGCGCAGACCCAAAAAATAACGTCAGGCTACCAGATACATGCTTAAAGGGAACCTGTCACCCCGAAAATCGCGGGTGAGGTAAGCCCACCGGCATCAGGGGCTTATCTACAGCATTCTGTAAAGCTGTAGATAAGCCCCCGATGTTACCTGAAAAAGGAGAAAAAGACGTTATATTATACTCACCCAGGGGCGGTCCCGCTGCTGGTCAGGTCAGATGGGCGTCTCCGGTCCGCTGCGGCGCCTCCTATCTTCTTTCCATGACGTCCTCTTCTGATCTTCAGCCACGGCTCCGGCGCAGGTGTACTTTGCTCTGCCCTGTTGAGGGCAGACAAAGTACTGCAGTGCGCAGGCGCCGGGCCTCTGACCTTTCCGGCGCCTGCGCACTGCAGTACTATCCTCTGCCCTCAAGAAGGCAGAGCAAAGTACAGCTGTGCCGGAGCCGTGGCTGAAGATCAGAAGAGGACGTCATGGAAAGAAGATGGGAGGCGCCGCAGCGGACCGGAGACGCCCATCTGACCTGACCAGCAGCGGGACCGCCCCCTGGGTGAGTATAATATAACGTCTTTTTCTCCTTTTTCAGTTAACATCGGGGGCTTATCTACAGCATTACAGAATGCTGTAGATAAGCCCCTGATGCAGGTGGGTTTTCCTCACCCGCGATTTTCGGGGTGACAGGTTCCCTTTAAAGAGACAATGAATAGGGCAACACAATAAAAAAAATAATAATAGAATATATAGAGACTGAGAGTAGAAATTTGACCATTTCACAATGTACAAAGGTTTTCAAAAATTACCCCAAGGGGGCTGTATGTTACACGCTGAAAGAGTTCATGATGGGAACTTCACAATACATTTTGCAGTTACTACAAGAGTTAGAGATAGAGAGTTCAAGTTTCACCATTGCACAATGTGCAAAGGTTTAAAAATATTAGCCAAGGGGTCTCTCCCAGACCAGCGGAAAGACGCCGTGATGGGGACATCACAATACACTTAGCAGTTATTACAAGAGGTACAGATATAGAGTACAAGTTTCACATTCCACAATGTGCACAGATTTCAAAAAGTACAAAACAATACCACATGTTGTATTCATCTTACTTGTTGCAGAAGCAGAAGGAGGACGAAGAGTTGATTTCATGAACAAAATGGTTTTGGTTGGTAAGGGATGGACTTTAAGACAAATTAAAAAGAAAAAAAATCATTTGGCCTGCATTTACATAACATTGCTGCCATATGAAGGGCTTAAAAAGTCGGATGAAATCCATCCCTTGTTTAATTTTAGAAGAGTCAGCCTGTCTAACAGCTGTGTGTGCCTATCCGTTATCATTGCACCTGTCGGACTAAAAACCCGTTCAGACGATACCCTTAAGGCAAAGCATGGCAGCACCTCCATGGTGTTCAAGGAGTGGTTGGGCCAAGTGTGCAGCTTGGACAAGCAATAGTTAACGGGCACTGATAAATCAGGAAAGATGCTGGTATGGTCACTTAGCTAGTCCTTCACAATTTGGTCAACTTCTCCCTCCACATCATAGTTACACCAACAGATAGTCCTTGCTGATGGGACGGTCTCATTAAAATGGCCTAGTTGGTGGGCATTCCCCCCTGAGTTGTACCTTGTGTTTGCGGCCCTCTACTGTAATCATTGTGGGCAAAAGGAGCTGGTACCTCTGCACCAGCGTTGTCTGAGGGTAATCTTTTGAGCAAGTCTTCCACTACGGCCCTCTGCCATGCATGCACTGAAAATGGCACATGTTCTTCCGACATTAGAGAAGCAAATTACTCCTTGTACTGTGGGTAAAGAAAGGTTCACAGCCAGTATTGCATGGTGGACAAAATGTCTTTCACGCAAGGGTCTTGGAAAAGGCATTTGAACATGAACTCTGCCATGTGTGGCAGACTACAGAGAGTGAAATGTTCAGTGTCCTCATGAGGAAGAACAATAACCATCCTCTCCTCCTCACGACACATAGCCTCCTGCTTCTCCTCCTCCTGTTTGGATTTGAAGTCCCCTCTGTAGAGCAGAGCAAAAAATCCTGTTCCTCCTCCTCCTCATCCTCCTCCTCTTGTTCCTCATCATTACTCAATGTGGCCTGTAAATACTGTGTGAGGCTGGGCTGTGTGGTATCAGCCACTGTACTATCTTGCTCAATAGCCATAGCTCAGCATTCAAAGCTTCCTCTTTCACAATCTGTAGTGAACATTTTAATTGACAGAGCAGTGGGATGGGATATGCTCATGATAGTGAAACGCCTGCCAGGGCCGTGGTGTACTCGGTAAAGGGTCCGGTCCTTAAAGGGATGTGTCACGCGGCGGTGACCCGGTCTGTGGTCCTGGGTGCCCATATTTAAGGTACGGTCTTTAAAGGGGTGTGTGAAATAATAAAGTTTAAGATGCCTCCTGTGGTATTCGGACAGGGATGACTGATGCTTCTTAACCCCTTAATCCCATATGACGTACTATCCCGTCGAGGTGGGGTGGGCCTTAATTCCCACTGACGGGATAGTACGTCATAGCGATCGGCCGCGCTCACGGGGGGAGCGCGGCCGATCACGGCCGGGTGTCAGCTGCCTATCGCAGCTGACATCCGGCGCTATGTGCCAGGAGCAGTCACGGACCGCTCCCGGCACATTAACCCCCGGCACACCGCGATCAAACATGATCGCGGTGTACCGGCGGTACAAGGAAGCATCGCGCAGGGAGGGGGCTCCCTGCGTGCTTCCCTGAGACGATCGGTACAAGGTCATGTACTCACCTTGTACTGAGCTTCTTCTCCCTGCAGGCCCCAGATCCAAAATGGTCGCGGGGCTGTATCCGGGTCCTGCAGGGAGTACTTCCGTGTCGACTGCAGGCGCTGGTAAGCCTGCAGCGATGTAACTGAGATCGCCGATCTAGCAGAGTGCTAAGCAAACTGTCAGATCGGCAATCTGTGATGTCCCCCCTGGGACAAAGTAAAAAAGTTAAAAAAAAAAATTTCCACATGTGTAAAAAAAAAAAAAAATTCCTAAATAAATAAAAAAAATATTATTCCCATAAATACATTTCTTTATCTAAAAAAACAAAAAAACAATAAAAGTACACATATTTAGTATCGCTGCATCCGTAACGACCCAACCTATAAAACTGTCCCACTAGTTAACCCCTTCAGTGAACACCGTAACAAAAAAAAAAAACGAGCCAAAAAACAATGCTTTATTATCATACCGCCAAACAAAAAGTGGAATAACACACGATCAAAAAGACGGATATAAATAACCATGGTACCACTGAAAACGTCATCTTGTCCCGCAAAAAACGAGCTGCAATACAGCATCATAAGCAAAAAAATTAAAAAGTTATAGTCAGAATAAAGCGATGCAAAAATAATTATTTTTTCTATAAAATAGCTTTTATCGTATAAAAGCGCCAAAACATAAAAAAAGATATAAATGAGGTATCACTGTAATCGTACTGACCCGACGAATAAAACTGCTTTATCAATTTTACCAAACGCGGAACGGTATAAACGCCTCCCCCAAAAGAATTTCATGAATAGCTGGTTTTTGGTCATTCTGCCTCACAAAAATCGAAATAAAAAGTGATAAAAAAATGTCACGTGTACGAAAATGTTACCAATAAAAACGTCAACTCGTCCCGCAAAAAACAAGAACTCAGATGACTCTGTGGACCAAAATATGGAAAAATTATAGCTCTCAAAATGTGGAGACGCAAAAACTTTTTTGCTATAGAAAAGCGTCTTTTAGTGTGTGACAGCTGCCAATCATAAAAATCCGATATAAAAAAGCTACAAAAGTAAATCAACCCCCCCTTCGTCACCCCCTTAGTTAGGGAAAAATAATAAAATTAAAAAAATGTATTTATTTCCATTTTCCCATTAGGGTTAGGGCTAGGGTTAGGGTTAGGGCTAGGGTTAGGGTTAGGGCTAGGGCTAGCGTTAGGGCTAGGGTTAGGGCTAGGGTTAGGGCTAGGGTTAGGGTTAGGGCTAGGGTTAGGGTTAGGGCTAGGGCTAGGGTTAGGGCTAGGGTTAGGGCTAGGGTTAGGGCTAGGGATAGGGTTAGGGTTAGGGTTAGGTTTAGGGCTAGGGTTAGAGTTAGGGCTAGGGCTTGGGTTAGGGCTAGGGTGGGGGCTAAAGTTAGGGTTAGGGTTGGGGCTAAAGTTACGGTTAGGGTTGGGGCTAAAGTTAGGGTTGGGGCTAAAGTTAGGGTAAGGGTTGGGGCTAAAGTTAGGGTTAGGGTTTGGATTACATTTACGGTTGGGATTAGGGTTGGGATTAGAATTAGGGGTGTGTCAGGGTTAGGGGTGTGGTTAGGGTTACCGTTGGGATTAGAGTTAGGGGTGTTATTGGATTAGGGTTTCAGTTATAATTGGGGGGTTTCTATTGTTTAGGCACATCAGGGGCTCTCCAAACGCGACATGGCATCCGATCTCAATTCCAGCCAATTCTACGTTGAAAAAGTAAAATAGTGCTTCTTCCCTTCCGAGCTCTCCGGTGCGCCCAAACAGGGGTTTACCCCAACATATAGGGTATCAGCGTACTCGGGACAAATTGGACAACAACTTTTGGGGTCCATGTTCTCTTGTTATCCTTGGGAAAATAAAAATTTGGGGAGCTAAAAATCATTTTTGTGGGAAAAATAAGATTTTTTTATTTTCACGGCTCTGCGTTGTAAACTGCAGTGAAACACTTGGGGGTTCAAAGTTCTCACAACACATCTAGGTAAGTTCCTTGGGAGGTCTAGTTTCCAATATGGGGTCACTTGTGGGGGGTTTGTACTGTTTGAGTACATCAGGGGCTCTGCAAATACAACGTGACGCCTGCAGACCAATCCATCTTAGTCTGTATTCCAAATGGCGCTCCTTCCCTTCCGAGCTCTGCCATGCGCCCAAACAGTGGTGCCCCCCCACATATGGGGTATCAGCGTACTCAGGACAAATTGGACAACAACTTTTGTGGTCCAATTTATCATTTTACCCTTGTGAAAATACAAAACTGGGGGCTAAAAAATCATTTTTGTGAAAAAAAAAGAATTTAAATTTTCACGGCTCTGCGTTATAAACTGTAGTGAAACACTTGGGGGTTCAAAGTTCTCATAACACATCTAGATAAGTTCCTTGGGAGGTCTAGTTTCCAATATGGGGTCACTTGTGGGGGGTTTGTACTGTTTGGGTACATCAGGGGCTCTGCAAACGCAACATGGCGTCCCATCTTAATTCCAGTAAATTTTGCATTGAAAAGTCAAATGGCGCTCCTTCCATTCCGAGCTCTGCCATGCATCCAAATAATGGTTTACACCCACATATGGGGTATCAGCGTACTCAGGACAACTTTTGTGGTCTAATTTCTTCTCTTACCCTTGGGGAAAAAAATTGGGGGCGAAAAATCATTTTTGTGAAAAAATATGATATTTTATTTTTACGGCTCTGCACTATAAACTTCTATGAAGCACTTGTTGGGTCAAAGTGCTCACCACACATCTAGATAAGTTCTTTAAGGGGTCTACTTTCCAAAATGGTGTCAATTGTTGGTGGTTTCAATGTCTAGGCACATCAGGGGCTCTCCAAACGCAACATGGCGTCCCATCTCAATTCCAGTCAATTTTGCATTGAAAAGTCAAATGGCGCTCCTTTCCTTCTGAGCTCTCCCATGCGCCCAAACAGTGGTTTACCCCCAAATGTCGGGTATCAGCGTACTCAGGACAAATTGTACAACAATGTTGGGGGTCCATTTTCTCCTGTTACCCTTGGTAAAATAAAACAAATTGGAGCTGAAATAAATTTTGTGTGAAAAAAAGTTAAATGTTCATTTTTATTTAAACATTCCAAAAATTCCTGTAAAACATCTGAAGGGTTAATAAACTTCTTGAATGTGGTTTTGAGCACGTTGAGGGGTGCAGTTTTTAGAATGGTGTCACACTTGGGTATTTTCATCATATAGACCCCTCAAAATGACTTCAAATGAGATGTGGTCCCTAAAAAAAAATGGTGTTGTAAAAATGAGAAATTGCTGGCCAACACTTAACCCTTATAACTCCCTAACGAAAAAAAAATGTGGTTCCAAAATTGTGCTGATGTAAAGTAGACATGTGGGAAATGTTACTCATTAAGTATTTTGCATGACATATCTCTGTGATTTAAGGGCATAAAAATTCAAAGTTGGAAAATTGCGAAATTTTCAAAATTTTCGCCAAATTTCCGTTTTTTTCTCAACTAAAAGCAAGTTATATCAAAATTTTTTTACCACTATCATGAAGTACAATATCTCATGAGAAAACAATGTCAGAATCGCCAAGATCCGTTGAAGCGTTCCAGAGTTATAACCTCATAAAGGGACAGTGGTCAGAATTGTAAAAATTGGCCCGGTCATTAACGTGCAAATCACCCTCGGGGCTTAAGGGGTTAAAGGTGTCCACTGGAGAGATGTTATGACAGCTGGGATAGTGTAGCTTCCCAAAGGTGAAGCTGGGTCTCCAGGGCTCCCGATGTAGTAGATAAAGATGGTGTAGTAAGAAACAGAGGATGCAAGGTTGCAGTCTCTTTACCACTTTACCTGCTTTAAGGCAGCCACCGTCCAGGGTATCAGATCACAGGTGCTGGTATGGTCTGACCAGCTTGGAAAGGTCTCAGGAATCCCCCTAGCCAGGTGGGGTTGGAAGCCTTCCTTCTAGCACTGTGTTGTAGTCCCTTGCTGCCTTAGGCCTCACACAAGGTCCTCACGTTCTCTCTGTCCCCCTTTAGGTAGGACACTAACCCGTATGACAGGTAACTCAATCCTTTATAGAGGATCTCTATCAGGACCCAGACTCTATCTGCTACCGTGTCCTCAGGTGTTAATGGTGGACAGGTAGCTTGCAATCTGCCGTCTGTTGGTTTCTGCTGTGAGACATAAAGTACTGCACAACCTTGGTCTTCTGGCTACCTGTATCCATGCTCAGCTTCTCTCTCCAGCTCTTTCACGCTGCAAAATAACTCATCTACACGGCCCCAGCTTTCCTTCCTCACTTCTCACCCTCCTCTCACCAACTGACTAACTCTCCCCCACTGCTTAGCATCTGCCTAGCAACTGACTCCTCCTCCCTACCAGAGAGAGCAGCTCCCCTGAAGTCGGGTGTAGAGTTCCCCCTTCTGGCCTGGAGTCAGAACGATGCTGTATGTGCTGAATACCTGTTAAAGGGATCCTTCCTCGCTTCCAACCATGACATCACTCTCCCTGTGAGGAAAGCAATGCCATTGTAACAACCTGGGGTGTTACGCTAGCATCATCAGCGCTCATCATCATGATGCAGTACTCAAAGTTTTGTAGAACCTTACATAGGTCAACTATCAACACCCTGATGGAAGTTGGACCCGCTATTCTTGGTGTGGGTAAGATGTGTGATGTTCCAGCCTCTGACTCTGTCCCAAACTCCACTAGGTTTACCAATGTGTTGTCAGGGAAATGTATTGTCCCTGTCCACACGAACTTGTCCATGTGTCTGTGGTTAGGTGGATCTTCCCCATGACTACGTTGGCCAGAGCACGGCTGATTTTGTGTATCACATGCTTATTAGTGATGAGCAAGCACTAAAATGCTCGGGTGCTTGTTGCTTGGGCCGAGCAAATTGGAATGCTCGGGTGCTCGACCCAAGCAACGAGCCCAATGTAAGTCTATGAGAAAACTGAGCATTTTTGCTGTGATCCCCAAATGCCATGGGAACATCATGGGGAATACCCCTGGAAGCATTTCTGACTCCCTGTTCACAGCTGGGAACAATGTTGTCAGAGTATTACTCCACTGTTACAGGCGCACACAAAAACATAAACGAAACCAAAATGGATTTTTCTGGGAAATATGCTAAGGAACATCTTTTCCAGGGTAATGATTTGTATGTAATGTAAAATAAAGAACCCCCCAAAAATGTAACTCCACCACTTGGGCTATGTTCACATGTATCTTTTTTATGCGTTTTTCCACTGTAGCATTGCTTTCAATCAGTAAATGTCATTTTAACATTTAACAACCTTAGCTGGCCATGTGGAGTGTGACACATCATCAGACACATCCTGTTTCATTTATGAAGGAAGGACTCTGAAAGTCACAAAGTCTATTTTTATAGGCTCAGCAATGGACCCTCACTTTTCTTAGAGAGCCATAAGCCAGCTATGCATTGTTGTTCCCATTTTTACAAAATGGGTCTCCTATACTGTTAATGCCTATGTAGTGAGTGGCTGGGCTGCCAAAAATTAGGATGCCCCCCTTTACCCCTTTGACAAGACGTACAGGAGTGCCACATGAAAAAATGTACCCATTATAAGAAAATGGGTCTCCCATTTTCATTTGGTACTGCCATACTGTTAGCCTATGCATTGAATGCAAGGCCTGCCTTGCCCTGAAGTTACACACACCCCAGTAACCCTTTGAACCGACAACGTACTGGATGGCCACATGAAACCAAAGTTCCCATTATTATGATATTGCATGGCCAGCCCCAAATTTGCACGCACCCCAATCCCCCTTGTAATAAATGTGGACGATGGCCTACGAACAATAAAAAAAATAAAAAAAGTCTCCTATACTTGTAAAGCCCATACTGTTGTGAATTCTGTGGCAGAGCTCCCTCCTGTGGTCACAAGTGGTACTTCGGCTGATTCTCTCTGTAAGCTTCCGTTGGTGGAGGGAAGTGGTACTGCGGCTTCTGAGTTTCCTCCCTCAGGTGATGTGGTGAGGTCGTTAGGTGCTGCTCTACTTAACTCCACCTAGTGCTTTGATCCTGGCTTCCTGTCAATGTTCCAGTATTGGACTTGTTTTCCTCCTGGATCGTTCCTGTGGCCTGCTGCTCTGCATAGCTAAGTTTTCCTTTGCTATTTTGTTTGCTTTTCTTCTGTCCAGCTTATCTATTTGTTTGCTGGAAGCTCTGGGACGCAGAGGGTGTACCTCCGTGCCGTTAGTTCGGTACGGAGGGTCTTTTTGCCCCCTTTGCGTGGTTTTTAGGGTTTTGTGTTGACCGCAAAGTTACCTTTCCTATCCTCGCTCTGTTCAGAAAGTCGGGCCTCACTTTGCTAAATCTATTTCATCTCTACGTTTGTCTTTTCATCTTACTCACAGTCATTATATGTGGGGGGCTGCCTTTTCCTTTGGGGTATTTCTCTGAGGCAAGGTAGGCTTATTTTCTATCTTCAGGCTAGCTAGTTTCTCAGGCTGTGCCGAGTTGCATAGGTAGCGTTAGGCGCAATCCACGGCTGCCTCTAGTGTTGTTGGATAGGATTAGGGATTGCGGTCAACAGAGTTCCCACGTCTCAGAGCTCGTTCTATGTTTTTGGATTATTGTCAGATCACTTTATGTGCTCTGACCTCTATGTTCACTGTGGTACTGAGTTGCCTAATCATAACAGTACAGGAAGCCAAAGTACTAATGATTATCAATAGAGGGAAAAAAGAAGTTCTGAGACCATTTTTTTTTCTCTGCACTGTGTTTTGCCTTTTTTTTCCCCTAGACATTTGGGTGGTTCAGGACACAGGTGTAGCAATGGACATTAAAGGTCTGTCTTCATGTGTGGATCAGCTCTCGGCAAGAGTACAAAAGATTCAAGACACTATTGATCAGAAATCTATGTTAGAACCAAGAATTCCTATTCCTGATTTGTTTTTTGGTGATAGAACTAAGTTTCTGAGTTTCAAAAATAATTGTAAACTATTTCTGGCCTTGAAACCTCGCTCCTCTGGTGATCCAGTTCAACAGGTTTTGATCATTATTTCTTTTTTGCGTGGCGACCCTCAGGACTGGGCATTTTCTCTTGCGCCAGGGGATCCTGCATTAAGTAATATCGATGCGTTTTTCCTGGTGCTCGGATTGCTGTACGATGAGCCTTATTCTGTGGATCAGGCAGAAAAAAATTTGCTGGCTCTTTGTCAGGGTCAGGATGAGATAGAGTTATATTGTCAGAAATTTAGAAAGTGGTCCGTGCTCACTCAATGGAATGAATCTGCGCTGGCAGCTACGTTCAGAAAGGGTCTCTCTGAAGCCCTTAAGGATGTCATGGTGGGATTTCCTATGCCTGCTGGTTTGAATGAGTCTATGTCTTTGGCCATTCAGATTGGTCGACGCTTGCGTGAGCGTAAATCTGTGCACCATTTGGCGGTATTACCTGAGCTTAAACCTGAGCCTATGCAGTGCGATAGGACTTTGACCAGAGTTGAACGGCAAGAACACAGACGTCTGAATGGGCTGTGTTTCTACTGTGGTGATTCCACTCATGCTATCTCTGATTGTCCTAAGCGCACTAAGCGGTTCGCTAGGTCTGCCACCATTGGTACAGTACAGTCAAAATTTCTTCTGTCCGTTACCTTGATCTGCTCTTTGTCATCGTATTCTGTCATGGCATTTGTGGATTCAGGCGCTGCCCTGAATTTGATGGACTTGGAGTATGCTAAGCATTGTGGGTTTTTCTTGGAGCCCTTGCAGTGTCCTATTCCATTGAGAGGAATTGATGCTACGCCTTTGGCCAAGAATAAGCCTCAGTACTGGACCCAGCTGACCATGTGCATGGCTCCTGCACATCAGGAGGTTATTCGCTTTCTGGTGTTGCATAATCTGCATGATGTGGTCGTGTTGGGGTTGCCATGGCTACAAGTCCATAATCCAGTATTAGATTGGAAATCCATGTCGGTGTCCAGCTGGGGTTGTCAGGGGGTACATGGTGATGTTCCATTTCTGTCAATTTCGTCATCCACCCCTTCTGAGGTTCCAGAGTTCTTGTCTGATTACCGGGATGTATTTGATGAGCCCAAGTCCGATGCCCTACCTCTGCATAGGGATTGTGATTGTGCTATCAATTTGATTCCTGGTAGTAAGTTCCCAAAAGGCCGATTGTTTAATTTATCTGTGCCTGAGCACGCCGCTATGCGCAGTTATGTGAAGGAGTCCCTGGAGAAGGGGCATATTCGCCCGTCATCGTCGCCATTAGGAGCAGGGTTCTTTTTTGTAGCCAAGAAGGATGGTTCGCTGAGACCTTGTATAGATTACTGCCTTCTAAATAAGATCACGGTTAAATTTCAGTACCCCTTGCCGTTGTTATCTGATTTTTTTGCTCGGATTAAGGGGGCTAGTTGGTTCACCAAGATAGATCTTCGTGGTGCGTATAATCTGGTGCGAATTAAGCGAGGCGATGAATGGAAAACTGCATTTAATACGCCCGAGGGTCATTTTGAGTATCTAGTAATGCCATTCGGACTTGCCAATGCTCCATCAGTGTTTCAGTACTTTATGCATGACATCTTCCGAGAGTACCTGGATAAATTCCTGATTGTGTGCTTGGATGACATTTTGATCTTCTCGGATGATTGGGAGTCTCATGTGAAGCAGGTCAGAACGGTTTTTCAGGTCCTGCGTGCTAATTCTTTGTTTGTGAAGGGATCAAAGTGTCTCTTTGGTGTGCAGAAGGTTTCATTTTTGGGGTTCATCTTTTCCCCTTCTACTATCGAGATGGATCCTGTTAAGGTCCAAGCCATCCATGATTGGACTCAGCCGACATCTCTGAAAAGTCTGCAAAAGTTCCTGGGCTTTGCTAATTTTTATCGTCGCTTCATCTGCAATTTTTCTAGTATTGCTAAACCATTGACCGATTTGACCAAGAAGGGTGCTGATGTGGTCAATTGGTCTTCTGCTGCTGTGGAAGCTTTTCAAGAGTTGAAGCGTCGTTTTTCTTCTGCCCCTGTGTTGTGTCAACCAGATGTTTCGCTTCTGTTCCAGGTCGAGGTTGATGCTTCTGAGATTGGAGCAGGGGCTGTTTTGTCGCAGAGAGGTTCTGATTGCTCAGTGATGAAACCGTGCGCCTTCTTTTCCAGGAAGTTTTCGCCTGCTGAGCGAAATTATGATGTGGGCAACCGAGAGTTGCTGGCCATGAAGTGGGCATTCGAGGAGTGGCGTCATTGGCTTGAAGGAGCTAAGCATCGCGTGGTGGTCTTGACTGATCATAAGAACTTGACTTATCTCGAGTCCACCAAGCGGTTGAATCCTAGAGAAGCTCGTTGGTCGTCGTTTTTTGCCCGTTTTGACTTTGTGATCTCATACCTTCCGGGCTCTAAAAATGTGAAGGCGGATGCTCTGTCTAGGAGTTTTTCCGGGTGTATCTGAGCCGGCGG
This sequence comes from Ranitomeya imitator, assembly GCF_032444005.1. Taxonomy (NCBI): domain Eukaryota; kingdom Metazoa; phylum Chordata; class Amphibia; order Anura; family Dendrobatidae; genus Ranitomeya; species Ranitomeya imitator. Next base: position 664,007,535 of record NC_091286.1, read on the forward strand.
GTATCCTCAAAGAGGGAGTAATTGTGTCTGCCATCTCCCCTGATTTGCGGCGAGTGCTGCAAAAATTTCAGGCTAATAAACCTGATCGTTGTCCAGCGGAGAAACTGTTTGTCCCTGATAGGTGGACGAATAAAGTTATCTCTGAGGTTCATTGTTCGGTCTTGGCTGGTCATCCTGGAATCTTTGGTACCAGAGAGTTAGTGGCTAGATCCTTTTGGTGGCCATCTCTGTCGCGGGATGTGCGTACTTTTGTGCAGTCCTGTGGGATTTGTGCTCGGGCTAAGCCCTGCTGTTCTCGTGCCAGTGGGTTGCTTTTGCCCTTGCCAGTCCCGAAGAGGCCTTGGACACATATCTCTATGGATTTTATTTCAGATCTTCCCGTTTCTCAAAAGATGTCAGTCATTTGGGTGGTCTGTGATCGCTTTTCTAAGATGGTCCATTTGGTACCCTTGTCTAAATTGCCTTCCTCCTCTGATTTGGTGCCATTGTTCTTCCAGCATGTGGTTCGTTTACATGGCATTCCAGAGAATATCGTTTCTGACAGAGGTTCCCAGTTTGTTTCGAGGTTTTGGCGAGCCTTTTGTGGTAGGATGGGCATTGACTTGTCTTTTTCCTCGGCTTTCCATCCTCAGACTAATGGCCAGACCGAACGAACCAGTCAGACCTTGGAAACATATCTGAGATGTTTTGTTTCTGCTGATCAGGATGACTGGGTGTCCTTTTTGCCTTTGGCTGAGTTCGCCCTTAATAATAGGGCCAGCTCGGCTACCTTGGTTTCGCCATTTTTCTGCAACTCTGGGTTCCATCCTCGTTTCTCGTCAGGACAGGTTGAGTCTTCGGACTGTCCTGGTGTGGATACTGTGGTGGACAGGTTGCAGCAGATTTGGACTCAGGTAGTGGACAATTTGACCTTGTCCCAGGAGAAGGCTCAACGTTTTGCTAATCGCAGACGCTGTGTGGGTCCCCGACTTCGTGTTGGGGATCTGGTTTGGTTATCTTCTCGTCATATTCCTATGAAGGTTTCCTCTCCTAAGTTTAAACCTCGTTTCATTGGTCCGTATAGGATTTCTGAGGTTCTTAATCCTGTGTCTTTTCATCTGACCCTTCCAGATTCTTTTTCCATACATAACGTATTCCATAGGTCATTGTTGCGGAGATACGTGGCACCTATGGTTTCTTCTGTTGACCCTCCTGCCCCGGTTTTGGTGGAGGGGGAGTTGGAGTATATTGTGGAGAAGATTTTGGATTCTCGTGTTTCAAGACGGAAACTCCAGTATCTGGTTAAGTGGAAGGGTTATGCTCAGGAAGATAATTCCTGGGTCTTTGCCTCTGATGTCCATGCTCCCGATCTTGTTCGTGCCTTTCATGTGGCTCATCCTGGTCGGCCTGGGGGCTCTGGTGAGGGTTCGGTGACCCCTCCTCAAGGGGGGGGTACTGTTGTGAATTCTGTGGCAGAGCTCCCTCCTGTGGTCACAAGTGGTACTTCGGCTGATTCTCTCTGTAAGCTTCCGTTGGTGGAGGGAAGTGGTACTGCGGCTTCTGAGTTTCCTCCCTCAGGTGATGTGGAGAGATCGTTAGGTGCTGCTCTACTTAACTCCACCTAGTGCTTTGATCCTGGCTTCCTGTCAATGTTCCAGTATTGGACTTGTTTTCCTCCTGGATCGTTCCTGTGGCCTGCTGCTCTGCATAGCTAAGTTTTCCTTTGCTATTTTGTTTGCTTTTCTTCTGTCCAGCTTATCTATTTGTTTGCTGGAAGCTCTGGGACGCAGAGGGTGTACCTCCGTGCCGTTAGTTCGGTACGGAGGGTCTTTTTGCCCCCTTTGCATGGTTTTTAGGGTTTTGTGTTGACCGCAAAGTTTCCTTTCCTATCCTCGCTCTGTTCAGAAAGTCGGGCCTCACTTTGCTAAATCTATTTCATCTCTACGTTTGTCTTTTCATCTTACTCACAGTCATTATATGTGGGGGGCTGCCTTTTCCTTTGGGGTATTTCTCTGAGGCAAGGTAGGCTTATTTTCTATCTTCAGGCTAGCTAGTTTCTCAGGCTGTGCCGAGTTGCATAGGTAGCGTTAGGCGCAATCCACGGCTGCCTCTAGTGTTGTTGGATAGGATTAGGGATTGCGGTCAACAGAGTTCCCACGTCTCAGAGCTCGTTCTATGTTTTTGGATTATTGTCAGATCACTGTATGTGCTCTGACCTCTATGTTCACAGTGGTACTGAGTTGCCTAATCATAACACCATACACTAAGAGTATGGGCTGACAAACATTTCCCCCTGGTGGGGGTACACCTCAACATAATGGGTAAACATTTTTGGAACGGGAATCATAAACACCCTTGAAAAAAATTACTTGGCTGTTGCATCACGGAACACGTTCACCCTGGTGATCTAGTGGTGGTGTCAGAAAAAACATGGAGAATGGCCTCCGAAAAATGTTTTCCCAGTTTAACCCCTTTACCCCCAAGGGTGGTTTGCACGTTAATGACCGGGCCAATTTTTACAATTCTGACCACTGTCCCTTTATGAGGTTATAACTCTGGAACGCTTCAACGGATCCCAGTGATTCTGACATTGTTTTCTCGTAACATATTGTACTTCATGATAGTGGTAAAAATTCTTTGATAGTACCTGCGTTTATTTGTGAAAAAAAACGGAAATTTGGCGAAAATTATGAAAATTTCGCAATTTTCCAACTTTGAATTTTTATGCAATTAAATCACAGAGATATGTCACACAAAATACTTAATAAGTAATATTTACCACATGTCTACTTTACATCAGCACAATTTTGGAACCAAAATTTTTTTTTGTTAGGGAGTTATAAGGGTTAAAAGTTGACCAGCAATTTCTCATTTTTACAACACCATTTTTTTTAGGGACCACATCTCATTTGAAGTCATTTTGAGGGGTCTATATGATAGAAAATTCTCAAGTGTGACACCATTCTAAAAACTGCACCCCTCATGGTGCTCAAAACCATATTCAAGAAGTTTATTAACCCTTCTGGTGCTTCACAGGAATTTTTGGAATATTTAAAAAAAAATGAACATTTAACTTTTTTTCACAAAAAATTTACTTCAGCTCCAATTTGTTTTATTTTACGAAGGGTAACAGGAGAAAATGGACACCAAACGTTGTTGTACAATTTGTCCTGAGTACGGCGATACCCCATATGTGGGGATAAACCACTGTTTGGGCACATGACAGAGCTCGGAAGCGAAGGAGCGCCATTTGACTTTTCAATGCAAAATTGACTGGAATCGAGATGGGACACCATGTTGCGTTTGGAGAGCCCCTGATGTGCCTAAACATTGAAACTCCCCACGAGTGACACCATTTTGGAAAGTAGACCCCCTAAGGAACTTATCTAGAGGTGTGGTGAGCACTTTGACCCACCAAGTGCTTCACAGAAGTTTATAATGCAGAACCGTAAAAATAAAAAATCATATTTTTTCACAAAAATTATTTTTCGCCCCCAATTTTTTATTTTCCCAAGGGTAAGAGAAGAAGTTGGACCCCAAAAGTTGTTGTACAATTTGTCCTGAGTACGCTGATACCCCATAAGTGGGGGGGACCACTGTTTGGGCGCATGGGAGGGCTCGGAAGGGAAGGAGCTCTATTTGGAATGCAGACTTAGATGGAATGGTCTGCAGGTGTCACATTGCGTTTGCAGAGCCCCTAATGTACCTAAACAGTAGAAACCCCCCACAAGTGACACCATTTTGGAAACTAGACACCTTAAGGAACTCATCTAGATGTGTTGTTAGAGCTTTGAACCCCCAAGTGTTTCACTACAGTTTGTAACGCAGAGCCGTGAAAATAAAAAAATAAAAACTTTCCCCAAAAAATTATTTTTTAGCCCCCAGTTTTGTATTTTCCCGAGGGTAAGAGGAGAAATTGGACCCCAAAATTTGTTGCCCAATTTGTCCTGAGTGCGATGATACACCATATGTGGGGGGAACCACTGTTTGGGCACATGGGAGGGCTCAGAAGGGAAGGAGCGCCATTTGGAATGCAGACTTAGATGGAATGGTCTGCAGGTGTCACATTGCGTTTGCAGAGCCCCTAATGTACCTAAACAGTAGAAACCCCCCACAAGTGACACCATATTGGAAACTAGACCCCCCAGGGAACTCATCTAGATGTGTTGTGAGAACTTTGAACCCCCAAGTGTTTCACTACAGTTTATAATGCAGAGCCGTGAAAATAAAAAATCTTTTTTTTTTTCCACAAAAATTATTTTCAGCCCCCAGTTTTGTATTTTCCCAAATGTAACAGGAGAAATTGGACCCCAAAGGTTGTTGTCCTATTTGTCCTGAGTACGCTGATACCCCATATGTTGGGGTAAACCCCTGTTTGGACACACGGGAGAGCTCGGAAGGGAAGGAGCACTGTTTTACTTTTTCAACGCAGAATTGGCTGGAATTGAGATCGAACGCCATGTCGTGTTTGGAGAGCCCCTGATGTGCCTAAACAGTGGAAACCCCCCAATTATAACTGAAACCCTAATCCAAACACACCCCTAACCCTAATTCCAACAGTAACCCTAACCATACCTCTAACCCTGACACACCCCTAACCCTAATCCCAACCCTATTCCCAACTGTAAATGTAATCTAAACCCTAACCCTAACTTTAGCCCCAACCCTAACTGTAGCCCCAACCCTAACCCTAGCCCTAACCCTAACCCTAGCCCTAACCCTAACCCTAGCCCTAACCCTAACCCTAGCCCTAATGGGAAAATGGAAATAAATACATTTTTTTAATTTTTCCCTAACTAAGGGGGTGATGAAGGGGGGTTTGATTTAGTTTTATAGCGCATTTTTTAGCGGATTTTTATGATTGGCAGCCGTCACACACTGAAAGACGCTTATTATTGCAAAAAATATTTTTTGCGTTACCACATTTTGAGAGCTATAATTTTTCCATATTTTGGTCCACAGAGTCATGTGAGGTCTTGTTTTTTGCGGGACGAGTTGACGTTTTTATTGGTAACATTTTCGGGCATGTGACATTTTTTGATCGCTTTTTATTCCGATTTTCGTGAGGAAGAATGACCAAAAACCAGCTATTCATGAATTTCTTTTGGGGGAGGCGTTTATACCGTTCCGCGTTTGGTAAAATTAATAAAGCAGTTTTATTCTTCGGGTCAGTACGATTACAGCGTCACCTCATATATATCTTTTTTTATGTTTTGGCGCCTTTATGCAATAAAAACTATTTTACAGAAAAAATAATTATTTTTGCATCGTTTTATTCCCAGGACTATAACTTTTTTATTTTTTTGCTGATGATGCTGTATGGTGGCTCGTTTTTTGCGGGACAAGATGATGTTTTCAGCGGTACCATGGTTATTTATATCTGTCTTTTTGATCGCGTGTTGTTCCACTTTTTGTTCGGCGGTATGATAATATAGCGTTGTTTTTTGCCTCGTTTTTTTTTTTTACGGTGTTTACTGAAGGGGTTAACTAGTGGGCCAGTTTTATGGGTTGGGTCGTTACGGACGCGGCGATACTAAATATGTGTACTTTTATTGTTTGTTTGTTTTTTTATTTAGATGAAGAAATGTATTTATGGGAATAATATTTTTTTTTTTTTCATTATTTAGGAATATTTTTTTTTATTTTTTTTTTACACATTTGGAAATTTTTTTTTTAACTTTTTTATTTTGTCCCATGGGGGGGACATCACAGATCAATGATCTGACAGTTTGCATAGCACTCTGTCAGATCACTGATCTGACTTACAGTGCTGCAGGCTTCACAGTGCCTGCTCTGAGCAGGCTCTGTGAAGCCACCTCCCTCCCTGCAGGACCCGGATCCGCGTCCATCTTGGATCCGGGGCTGGAGCAGGCAGGGAGGGAGGTAAGACCCTCGCAGCAACGCGATCACATCGCGTTGCTGCGGGGGGCTCAGGGAAGCCCGCAGGGAGCCCCCTCCCTGCGGGAAGCTTCCCTATACCGCCGGCACATCGCGATCATCTTTGATCGCGGTGTGCCAGGGGTTAATGTGCCGGGGGCGGTCTGTGACCGCTCCTGGCACATAGTGCCGGATGTCAGCTGTGATAAACAGCTGACATCCGGCCACGATCGGCGGCGCTCCCCCCGTGAGCGCTGCCGATCGCATATGACGTACAATCCCGTCGGTGGTCCTAGGGGCCCACCCCACCTCGACGGGATAGTACGTCTAATGTCAGAAAGGGGTTAAAGGAGCAGGTCTCCTATACTTTTAATGCCCATATACTAAGTGTATGGGCTAACAAACATTTCCCCTTGGGGGTACACATTACCATACTGTGTTTAAAATTTTTTTAAAGGCCATCAAAACAACCCTTTTACACAATAAGTTGGCAGTTGCATCACGGACCATGGTCACCATGGTGATCTAGTGTTGGTGGATGAGGAGAATGAGGGGGATAACACCAAATAGCCAAAATCAGGAAGCGTATACCCATGTGTGGGTGTGAGGAGGTGCATGGAAATACACCTCCAAAAAACAGACACTGCATTGGAGGTTATGTTTTGCTGTTATCATTCAGCGGTGTAGAGAAATCTGACCCAGTCCAGCACTTGTTCATTTTTATGAGTCAGCCTGTCAGCATTTTCAGTTGACAGGCAGATGCACTTATCAGTTATAATTCCACCAGCGGCAATCAAAACACTCTCTGACAAAATTAATGGTATATACTGACATTTCTGTAGCTCAAGAGGTTTTTCGCCAGTCGCACAACTGCTAGAGAAATATTAGGTACTTAAGCAATAGACGAGGAATATTATTTAACAATTAGCTTTAAAAATGGATGTTACTATATGCTGGAACTGAGGAGTATTATTTTTCGGTAAAAAAAAATGTTTATAGGCTGCTACACAGGAATATTATGTATATGCTGGTACTATCTAATATTATTTACCTCTACAAATAGCTGATTTTTACATTTTGGTAGTGGATGAAACCCTCCCTATTTCACCCTAATACCACAGTCGGTTTATAATACTAACTACTCTACAACACAGAGGAAAATAGCACAGATCTGCAGCATGTACTTACAATGATGAGAACACCCAGGTGCCTGCCTTTTACTCTCCCTCATATTAAATCTCGCCCTACTTAAATCCCCACTTAATAAACAACTCTTGACAATCAATCTTCAGCTCTTAAAAGAGCTTTTTGTAATAAATAACACACACTATAAGCTCCTTTCATTATCATTACGCTGACACTATGCTCTCACTACTCTGTTTCTGTCTACAATATGTGCAAGATGGTGCCAGCAGCCTTTAAATAGTGCCTATGATGCTGGAAAGCCAGCCAATTACAGTAATGCCACACCAAAGATGGCGCCGGCATTACTGTGATTGGCAAGCCAGCCCAGCATGTTTATTGGCTGCAAATAAAGTGTCAAATATGCTGGGCGCAGGCCGGGATTACTAATCTGCCGAGCCGAGCAGTTGCCAGCTGGGTTGGTGGCTCTGAGCTGCAAAATGGGCCGCCGGTCCTTTAAATGTTCTGCACAGGATCTCGCGCACACGCTTTTTTGGTGCACACGCTGACCAGGGCTGCAGTGGTCCACACCAATGCATGAGAGCAACCATTGTTTGTGCTTGCGCGCGCATCTGTGGCCCTGGTCAATGCGGGCAAGCAGGAGGGCGCACGCCCCAGGGCCTGTGCAGAAATTTTAAAAGGCTGCCGCTACCGCGGCATACACAGGATGCCTGCCTGAGCCTCACTCTGTCCGACGCTGCCCAGTACCAGCATCACAGAACAGTGCTCTTCTCAACAATCCCCGGCTGGCATCCACGACAAGTCATCCTCAGCACACTGGCTGGACAGTGGACCCACCTTATCCTCCTCCATCTTAGCTGAATAAAAAGATTATAGCTTTTTTATGTATATACAGCATTTGCAGTTTGATCTGTATAATGTGTATAGAATGCTGTATGTATAATATATAGGTGACACTGCTGTATATAATCACTGTATCACATATATAATGTAAGTACGGCAGTCTATACTGTATACATTATATAGGCAATACTGCTACTGATGTGTATATACGTTATATAGGTGATACTGGCGTATAGGGTTGAGCGAAACGGATCGGACATTTTCAAAAGTCGCCAACTTTTGGCAAAGTCGGGTTTCGTGAAACCCGACCCGATCCCACTGTGGGATCGGCCATGAGGTCAGCGATCTGCACGCCAAAGTCACGTTCCGTATGACGCTTTGAGCGCCATTTCTCAGCCAATGAAGGTGCACGCAGAGTGTGGGCAGCGTGATGACATAGGTCTCGGTCCCCACCATCTTAGAGAAGGGCATTGCAGTGATTGGCTTGCTTTCTGCGGTGTCACAGGGGCTATAAAGGAGCGTTCCCGCCGACCTCCATCTTACTTCTGCCGATCTGAGCATAGGGAGAGGTTGCTGCAGCTTCGTCAGAAGCAGGGATATTGTTAGGGAGGGAATATTAACCCCCAAACCGCTTGTGCTGTAGCGTTTCCACTGTCCAACACCACCTTTTTTTTTGCAGGGACAGTGTTTTTTTTTGGGTGCATCAGCTCTGAAGCTTATTAGGCTGCCTTATAAGGCTCCCTGATAGCTGCATTGCTGTGTGTACTCCGCTGTGCAAACCAACTGCTTTTTTCAAAGCAAAAATCCTGTTGCTCCTTTCTGCACAGTTATCTTGTTTCTTGGTCTACAATGCTTTGTGTGCAGTAGTCCTTTTTATTGCTGCCATACTTGTCCTTTGATCATTGTAGGGAGATTGAAATTCTACCACAGCCCTTGTATTTTTTGATATTTCTGGCAGCCACGTTCTGCCTTGTACATTGTGTGTTGTCATACACTGGGCCTGTTTTTTCCTGCAGTCTCCCACAAAAACAAAAAAAAGGCTGCTTTAAATTGCCACTAAGTGGATAAACGTGAGTTCTGTTTGGCGTATATCTGCCACCCACGTTCTGCTTTGTACATTGTGTGTAGTTTAACACACAGGGCCTGTTTTTTCCTGAAGTCTCCCACAAAAAAATGAAAAAAGGGTGCATTAAATTGCCACTAAGGGATTAACGTGTGTTCTGTTTGGCGTATATCTGCCAGCCACGTTCTGCTTTGTACATTGTGTGGTGTAATTTACAGGGCCTGTTTTTTCTTGCAGTCTCCCAATAAAAAATAAAAAAGGGTGCTTGAAATTGCCACTAAGTGGATCAATGTGAGTTCTATTTGGCGTATATCTGCCACCCACGTTCTGCTTTGTACATTGTGTGTAGTTTAACACACAGGGCCTGTTTTTTCCTGCAGTCTCACCCAAAATAAGGGAGATCTAAATTCTCCAAAAGTTAATCTACACCTTCTACCTTGTTTAACAGTACCATATAACGGTTGTTCTTTTTCTAACATTTCTGCAAAAATGAGGAAGTCTGGTGGAAGAGGCCGTGGGCGGTCGTTGTCAGCTGGTACTGATGGTGGTGGTGGTAGTGGAGCATCCGGTGGTACAGGTAAAAGCAAGATAGCACCAAAGGCTCGAGGTGTTGAGGCAGCGTCATTGTCTGGCTACACAAGGCCTTGAAGGCTCCCTTATCTGGTCAGTGGCTGCTCCAGGTCTGGAAAAAGTTGCTTCCTTGTGTCCTTCACCCAAACCAAAAGTGAAGGATGCGGCAGGCAACACTACTCCATGGAGCTCTTTACACATACCGTGCCTGGGTTAGAGAGGGAAATTGTTAAAAGCCCATTACAAGATGAATCGGACATGGAGTGCACAGATGCACAGCCACAGCTTGCTTATTATGCTGTTCCATTGACTCAGATCACTACTTTGCCCTCGCAGTGTACGGAGCCTGAATCTGACCCTGATGAGACTATGGTGCCCAGTCCCAAACGCTAAAGCACCTTACACGATGACACAGAGGACGGTGCACATGACATTGAAGAGGAGGTGATAGATGACCTAGTTATTGACCCAGATTGGCAGCCATTTGGGGAAGAGGGTGCTGTTGGCTGTAGCTCAGAAGCGGAGGAGGATGATGTGCAGCAGCCATCTACATCGCAAAAGCTGTCATCTGGCAGGCCCGCAGCAGGCCAAAAACGTGTCTCAAAAACAACAACAGGTGTAGGACAGTGTTGCAATCCAGTGACAGTAGCATGGCGTGCAAAGCCTGAAAAGGTATTCCATAGTAGGACGAGTGCAGTGTGGCAATTTTTTAACCAAGATCCGATTGATCAGTCCAAAGTTATATGTAAGAAATGCTCCAAGACCTTCAGCAGAGGGAAGAATGTTCAAAATTTAAATACAATGTGCATGTGTAGACATCTAACCAGCAGGCACTTGGAAGCATGGACTAACTACCAAACGTCCCGTACCATTGGTGCACCTGCACATATTGAAGCTAGTCAGCAACGCAACATTGCTTCCCTCACTGGAAGCCCACCGGTTATGACACCACCAGTAACAGATGTGGAGGTATTGTCGCAAGGCCACAGCAGTCAGGGTCAGGGAATCACAAGGTTCTTGGTTGGAAACACTCTAGGTAGGGCCACATCAAGAATACCATCACCAAGCCTCTCTCAATCTGTCATGTCCAACACCACCCCCACTAGTTCTACCATATGCATCTCTCCAGTCCAGCTCAGCCTACAAGAGACTCTTGATAGGAAAAGAAAGTAGTCTTCCTCTCATCCGCGTACACAGGGTTTGAATGGCTACATTGCTCGACTAATCTCGTTAGAGATGATTCCCTACCGGTTGGTTGAAAGCGAAGCTTTCAAAGCCCTGATTGCCTACACAGTACCACGCTATGACCTACCCAGTCGACACTTCTTTGCGAGAAAAGCCATCCCAGCCCTCCACCAGCATGTCAAAGACCGCATTGTCCATGCACTCAGGCAATCGGTCAGTAGAAAGGTGCACCTCACAACAGATGCATGGACCAGTAGGCATGGCCAGGGACGTTACGTGTTTATCCCGGCCCACTGGGTTAACGTGGTGGATGCAGGGTACACAGGGAATAGCCATAGTGGCACAGTTCTGCCTAGCCCACGGTCTAGAAAACAGTTGGCTGTAGGCGTTTGCCCCTCCTCCTCCTCCTCCTCCTCCTCCAGAAGCGAAAGCTCATCCACAGAGCACAGTCGCACGACCCCTCCATCGGCAGCTGCCTGTGTTGCACCTGTGGTGTCCCATTATGGAACAGCTTGTGGGAAGCATCAGCAGGCTGTGCTGCAAATGAAGTGTTTGGGCGACAACAGACACACCGCGGAAGTACTGGCCGAGTACTTGCAGCAAGAAATGCAGTCATGGCTGGACAGTGTACATCTTCAGGCAGGCAAGGTAGTCAGTGATAACGGACGGAATATTATGGCTGCCATAGCCCTTTCCGAAATGAAACACATACCTTGCCTGGCTCACACCTTGAACCTGGTGGTGCAGTGTTTCATCAAGAATTACCCTGATTTACCAGCCCTGCTCCTGAAGGTGCGCAGACTTTGCTCGCACATCCGCCGGTCGCCCGTACACTCGAGCCGTATGCTTAACCATCAGCAATCGCTGAATCTTCCCCAGCACCGCCTAATAATCGACGTAGCAACAAGGTGGAACTCTACACTGCACATGCTTCAGAGGCTGTGCGAACAGAGGCATGCTGTCATGTATTTGTGGGAGGATACACATACGCGGGCAGGCAGTTGGATGGCAGACATGGAGTGGTCTGGTGTGCAGTGGTCGAAGCTCTAAGACCTCTGTCAAGTCCTTCAGTGTTTTGAGGAATGCACACGGCTGGTCAGTGCGGACGATGTCATCATAAGCATGAGGATCCCACTAATGCGTCTGCTGATGCAAAGTTTGACACACATCAAGGAGCAGGCGTCTGCGGCCGTCAGGTCAGGGAAGTCTCCTGGACGAGGTGGCGGATGAAGAGGAGGATGATTGGGCTGAATATTTATGGGAGGAGGATGCTTCTCAGGGGGCAATAGAAACTGGTGGCATTGCAAGGTCAGGTACAGGGTTTTTGCGGGCCACAAGTGATGTAGATTTTCAAGAAAGTGCTCCTCAACCAAGCACAAGCAGTGAATTGACACCTGGAACTTTGGCCCACATGGCAGAGTATGCCTTGCGTATCCTAAAACGGGACCCCCGCATTATCAAAATGATGACCGAAGACGATTACTGGTTGGCCTGCCTCCTGGATCCACGATACAAAGGCAAACTACAAAGTATCATGCCACATGAGAACCTGGAGCAAATATTGGCTACCAAACAAGCAACTCTTGTAGACCATTTGGTTCAGGCAGGGGGCAACATGGCACAGGTGTTAGAGGTGCACAAAGCCGAAGTGGCGTTGGACAGAGGGGATTTCTCACCAGGTTGTGGAATGATTTCTCAATGACCGCAGACACGACAGTTACTGCTGCATCGATTCAAAGTGACAGGAGACAGCATTTGTCCAGTATAGTTACCAACAATTTTTCCGCCATTATCGATGTTCTCCCTCACAGGTCATTCTCCTTTGATTACTGGGCATCTAAACTAGACACCTGGCCCGAATTGGCAGAACATGCATTACAGGAGCTCGCTTGCCCAGCTGCTAGTGTGCTCTCAAGAAAGAGTCTTCAGTGCTGCTGGTTCAATATTGACCAAAAAAAGGACATGTCTGGCTCCCCGAAATGTTGATGATCTCACCTTCATTAAAATGAACCAATCACCAATCATGGATTTCAAATTTTTGTGCCCCACCTTCCCCTGCTGATACGTAGCTTGATAGAAAAATGTCTTGTTTTTCGCCTCCACTTACTGACTGCTCCAATTCCGCCATTTGCAGGTGCCGAATGTCCACCATAGGCCATTTGTATACCTCCCAAAATGGGCTGACTCCCCCCACAGGGCCGTGGTCACAACTTGGCGCAAGCAACCGTGTGTGTGCCGTTTGCCTGGACAGGTGTGTGTGCCCGCTCTTGGGCGATGGCACTGGCACAGGGTCCCATATAGTACAATGAAGTGTCTCTGACGGTGGTGGTGCACAACCAACGTCAGACACACTGTCGTAATATGAGGGGCCCTGTGCCAGTACCGCCACCCACGAGAGAGTGTCCCCCCCCAGCTCGAACAGTGCTCTACCACTTGCAATACTTACCTCTCCCTGCTCCACCACTGTGTAGTCTGTGCTGTTAAATCCTTAAATGGCACTGCCATTACAAATTTGTTGCAATGATAGATGATGGTAAAAATATACAGGGTCCCTGGCCTCCATTTAAAACCCTTAATACTTTGCGCCAAATACCACTGGCTGCAACTTTGCAGAGGTGCCCACCCCTGTACCTTGCTATGTCACCAGTTTATTTATGACCAATTCCTTGGCTGACATTTAGCCCAATTTAGTTGTTTGGCCAAGTAACTGTGTCAGCCACTTATAACTAGTGTTGAGCATTCCGATACCGCAAGTATCGGGTATCGGCCGATACTTGCGGTATCGGAATTCCGATACCGAGATCCGATACTTTTGTGGTATCGGGTATCGGTATCGGATACATAGAGATGTGTAAAATAAAGAATTAAAATAAAAAATATTGATATATTTACCTCTCCGGCGGCCCCTGGACTCAGCGCGGGTAACCGGCTTCGTTGTTCAAAATCAGCGCTTTTAGGACCTGAGAATCACGTCCCGGCTTCTGATTGGTCGCGGGCCGCCCATTTGACCGCCACGCGACCAATCACAAGCCGCGACGTCACCGCAAGCTATTAACGCGCTCATTTTTAAAAATGAGCGCGTTAATGGCTTTCAAAGACGTAGCGGCTTGTGATATCGGACGGTATCGCTCAACACTACTTATAACACTTGTCCTACGCTGAACAAAGCTATGCCACCTGTGTACTCCCTGTTTCCAATTGTCAACTGCATGTAGCCTACTTACTTATTTGTGCCTAGTAACTGTGTCAGTCTCTCATAACAGTTGTCCTCCCACGCAGAACCGAGCTAGGCCGCCTGGTTAGTCCTGGTAGCAGTTTTGAACTGCATGAAGCCACTTTTTTTATTTTAGGCCTCTGTCTGTCTGTCTGGGCCACACATTGCAACTGACCCCCCCTGAAACAAGCTAGGCCACCTGGTTAGTCTTGCTAGCAGTTTTGAACAGCATGAAGCCACCTTTTTTTATTTAAGGCCTCTGTCTGTCTGTCTGTCTGTCTGCGCCACACATTACAACTGTCCCCCCCAGAAACAAGCTAGGCCACCTGGTTAGTCCTGCTAGCAGTTTTGAACTGCATGAAGTCACCTTTTTTTATTTTAGGCCTCTGTCTGTCTGTCTGTCTGGCCCACACATTGCAACTGTCCCCCCCGAAACAAGCTAGGCCACCTGGTTAGTCCTGCTAGCAGTTTTGAACAGCATGAAGCCACCTTTTTATTTTAGGCCTCAGTCTGACTGTCTGTCTGCGCCACACAGTACAACTGTCCCCCCCCTGAAACAAGCTATGCCGCCTGGTTAGTTCTGCTAGCAGTTTTGAACTGCATGAAGCCACCTTTTTTTTATTTTAGGCCTCTGTCTGTCTGTCTGTCTGGCCCACACATTGCAACTCCGACTGTATGTCTGTCTAGGGTTGAGCGAAACGGGTCGTTCATTTTCAAAAGTCGCCGACTTTTGGCAAAGTCGGGTTTCATGAAACCCGACCCGACCCCTGTGTGGGGTCGGCCATGCGGTACGCGACTTTCACGCCAAAGTCGCGTTTCAATGACGCGAAAAGCGCCATTTCTCAGCCAATGAAGGTGAACGCAGAGTGTGGGCAGCGTGATGACATAGGTCCTGGTCCCCACCATCTTAGAGAAGGGCATTGCAGTGATTGGCTTGCTGTCTGCGGCGTCACAGGGGCTATAAAGTGGCAATCCCGCCGACCGCCATCTTACTGCTGCTGATCTGAGCTTAGGGAGAGGTTGCTGCCGCTTCGTCAGAAGCAGGGATAGCGTTAGGCAGGGTCCATTAACCCCCGCTTGTGCTGTAGCGATTTCCACTGTCCAACACCACCTTCGGTGTGCAGGGATAGTGGAAGCTACATTTTTTTTTTTCTCAGCGTTGTAGCTCATTGGGCTGCCCTAGAAGGCTCCCTGATAGCTGCATTGCTGTGTGTACGCCGCTGTGCAAACCAACTGCTTTTTTCAAAGCACAAATCCTCTTGTTCCTTCCTTTCTGCACAGCTATCTTTTTTGTTTGTCCACACTTTTTATTTAATTTGTGCATCAGTCCACTCCTTATTGCTGCCTGCCATACCTGGCTGAGATTACTGCAGGGAGATAGTAATTGTAGGACAGTCCCTGTTTTTTTTTTTTTTGTGGGAGATTAAGATTGGCATTTCTGCTAGAGTGCCATCCCTGTGTGTGCCATCATCTCTCTCACATAGTGGGCCATAGAAAGCCTATTTTTTTTTTGGTTGATTTGGTTTCTAAATTCTACCTGAAAAAAATCAATAAATCAATCAGTGGGAGATAAATATTGGCCTCTGGGCTTGTGTGCCACTCCTGACTCCTGTGTGTGCCATCTCTCACTCAGTGGGCCATAGAAAGCCTATTTATTTTTTTTGTTGATTTGGTTTCTAAATTCTACCTGAAAAAATCAATAAATCAATCAGTGGGAGATAAATATTGGCCTCTGGGCTTGTGTGCCACTCCTGACTCCTGTGTGTGCCATCTCTCACTCAGTGGGCCATAGAAAGCCTATTTATTTTTTTTGTTGATTTGGTTTCTAAATTCTACCTGAAAAAAATCAATAAATCAATCAGTGGGAGATAAATATTGGCCTCTGGGCTTGTGTGCCACTTCTGACTCCTGTGTGTGCCATCTCTCACTCAGTGGGCCATAGAAAGCCTATTTATTTTTTTGGTTGATTTGGTTTCTAAATTCTACCTGAAAAAATCAATAAATCAATCAGTGGGAGATAAATATTGGCCTCTGGGCTTGTGTGCCACTTCTGACTCCTGTGTGTGCCATCTCTCACTCAGTGGGCCATAGAAAGCCTATTTATTTTTTTGGTTGATTTGGTTTCTAAATTCTACCTGGAAAAAATCAATAAATCAATCAGTGGGAGATAAATATTGGCCTCTGGGCTTGTGTGCCACTCCTGACTCCTGTGTGTGCCATCTCTCACTCAGTGGGCCATAGAAAGCCTATTAATTTTTTTTGTTGATTTGGTTTCTAAATTCTACCTGAAAAAAATCAATAAATCAATCAGTGGGAGATAAATATTGGCCTCTGGGCTTGTGTGCCACTTCTGACTCCTGTGTGTGCCATCTCTCACTCAGTGGGCCATAGAAAGCCTATTTATTTTTTTGGTTGATTTGGTTTCTAAATTCTACCTGAAAAAATCAATAAATCAGTCAGTGGGAGATAAATATTGGCCTCTGGGCTTGTGTGCCACTTCTGACTCCTGTGTGTGCCATCTCTCACTCAGTGGGCCATAGAAAGCCTATTTATTTTTTTGGTTGATTTGGTTTCTAAATTCTACCTGAAAAAATTAATAAATCAGTCAGTGGGAGATAAATATTGGCCTCTGGGCTTGTGTGCCACTTCTGACTCCTGTGAGTGTCATCTCTCACTCAGTGGGCCATAGAAAGCCTATTTTTTTTTTGGTTGATTTGGTTTCTAAATTCTACCTGAAAAAAATCAATAAATCAATCAGTGGGAGATAAATATTGGCCTCTGGGCTTGTGTGCCACTCCTGACTCCTGTGTGTGCCATCTCTCACTCGGTGGGCCATAGAAAGCCTATTTATTTTTTTGGTTGATTTGGTTTCTAAATTCTACCTGAAAAAATCAATAAATCAGTCAGTGGGAGATAAATATTGGCCTCTGGGCTTGTGTGCCACTTCTGACTCCTGTGTGTGCCATCTCTCACTCAGTGGGCCATAGAAAGCCTATTTATTTTTTTGGTTGATTTGGTTTCTAAATTCTACCTGAAAAAATCAATAAATCAGTCAGTGGGAGATAAATATTGGCCTCTGGGCTTGTGTGCCACTCCTGACTCCTGTGTGTGCCATCTCTCACTCAGTGGGCCATAGAAAGCCTATTTTTTTTTTTTTTTTTTTGGTTTCTAAATTCTCCCGGAAAAAATCAATTTATTTTATTTGGTTTCTAAATTCTTCCTGAAAAAATCATTTTATTTTATTTTGTTTCTAAAGTCTCCCTGAAAAAAAAAAAAAAATCAGTGGGAGATTAATATTGCCCTTTCTGCTTGTGTGCCAGTCTTGACTCCTGGGTGTGCCATCTCTCTCTCTCTTTTAAATAGTGGGCACTGGGCCATAGAAAGGCAATTTATTTTTTTATTTGGTTTCTAAATTCTCCCGGAAAAAATCATTTTATTTTATTTGGTTTCTAAATTCTTCCTTAAAAAATCATTTTATTTTATTTTGTTTCTAAAGTCTCCCTGAAAAAAAAAAAAAAATAAGTGGGAGATTAATATTGCCCTTTCTGCTTGTGTGCCAGTCTTGACTCCTGGGTGTGCCATCTCTCTCTCTCAAATAGTGGGCACTGGGCCATAGAAAGGCAATTTTTTATTTTTTTTGCTTTCTAAATTCTCCCTGAAAAAAAAAAAATACAGTGGGAGATTAATATTGACATTTGTGCTTGAGTGACAGTCCTGCGTGTGTGGCATCTCTCTGATTTGGTGCCACAGAAAACAGAAACTGTGTAACATTGTGCCTTATTTTCCTTGCGGTCTCACCAACCTGTAAAGGGATATCGAAATCATACTGAAGTTATAGCTCACCGTGTAAGTTGTTTGACAGCAGCAAATACCATTACTTTGGTTAAGTTTTTAAAACAATGAGGAAGTCTGGTGGAAGAGGTCGTGGCCATGGGCGTTCATTGTCAGCTGGTAATGATGGTAGTGGAGCATCAGGTGGTCGTGGGAAAAGAAATATTGCACCTAAGGCTGGAGCTGTGGAGCCAGGTTCATCGTCTGGCTACAGAAGGCCTCGAACGCTCCCTTTTCTGGGAGTAGGAAAACCGCTTTTAAAGCCGGTGCAGCAAGAGCAAGTTTTGGCTTACCTTGCAGACTCAGCCTCTAGCTCTTTTGCCTCCTCTTTTGAAACTTCTAAATGTAAAAGCAGCGCGTCGTTAGTGGATGTTCACGGTCAGGGACAAATCGCTTCCTTGTCCTCTTCAGCAAAAACAACAACAGAGAAGGATGCAGCAGGCGACACAACGGGTTACTCCATGGAGCTTTTTACACATACCGTCCCTGGCTTAGAAAGTGAAGCAGTTAACAGGCCATGCCCATTACAAGTTGAATCTTACATGGAGTGCACTAATGCACAGCCACAGCCAGACTACTATGCTGGTCCTTTGACTCAGACCACAACATTGCCCTCGCAGGGTACTGATCCAGAATCAGACCCTGATGAGACTATGTTGCCCCATCACGAACGCTCTACCACCGACTTACACGGTGACACAGACGAAGTTGCGCACGAGCTAGAAGAGGAGGTTATAGATGACCCAGTTGTTGACCCCGATTGGCAGCCATTGGGGGAACAGGGTGCAGGCGGCAGTAGTTCTGAAGCGGAGGAGGGTCCGCAGCAGGCATCAACATCGCAACAGGTTCCATCTGCCGGGCCAGTAACTGGCCCAAAACACGTGGCAAAGCCAAAAACTGTTGGAGGACAGCGTGTCCATCCGGTTAAAGCTCAGTCTGCAATGGCTGAAAAGGGATCCGAGGCTCGAAAGAGTGCAGTCTGGCATTTTTTTAAACAACATCCAATTGATCCGCACAAAGTCATCTGTCAAAAATGTTCAACTAGCTTAAGCAGAGGTCAGAATCTGAAAAGTCTCAATACAAGTTGCATGCATAGACATTTAACCACCATGCATTTGCAAGCCTGGACTAACTACCAAACGTCCCTTAAGGTTGTAGCACCCTCGGCCAATGAAGCTAGTCAGCAACGCTACATCCCTTCCGTCACTGTAAGGCCACCATTTTTCGCACCACCAGCAGTATCTGTGCAGGTTTCTTTGCCAGCCCAAAGCAGTCAGGGTCAGGGAATCACCAGTTTCGTAGGAGGAAATACTGCATCTAGGGCAACGGCGGAAACAATACCGTCTCCAACCGTCTCTCAGTCTGCCATGTCCACCGGCACATCCGCTAGTTCCACGATCTCCAGCTCTCCAGTCCAGCTCACCCTACATGAGACTCTCGTTAGAAAAAGGAAGTACTTAGCCTCGCATCCGCATACACAGGGTTTGAACGCCCACATAGCTAGACTAATCTCTAATGATGCCCTACCGGATAGTTGAAAGCGAAGCTTTCAAAGCCCTGATGGAGTACGCTGAACCACGCTACGAGCTACCCAGTCGACACTTCTTTTCGAGAAAAGCCATCCCAGCCCTGCACCAGCATGTTAAAGAGCGCATCGTCCATGCACTCAGGCAATCTGTGAGTACAAAGGTGCACCTGACTACAGATGCATGGACCAGTAGGCATGGCCAGGGACGTTACGTGTCCATCACGGCACACTGGGTGAATGTGGTGGATGCAGGGTCCACAGGGGACATCAATTTTGGGACAGTTGTGCCTAGCCCACGGTCTAGGAAACAGTTGGCTGTAGGCGTTTGCACCCCCTCCTCCTCCTCGTCCTCCTGCAGATGGGAGAGCTCTTCCACAGACTGCAGTCGCCCAACCACTCCATCGGCAGCTGTCACTGTTGCACACCAGTTGTCCCATTATGGCCCAGCTACTGGCAAGCGTCAGCAGGCTGTATTGGCTATGAAGTGTTTGGGCGACAACAGACACACCGCGGAAGTTCTGTCCGAGTTCTTGCAGCAAGAAACGCAGTCGTGGCTGGGCACAGTAGATTTTGAGGCAGGCAAGGTAGTGAGTGATAATGGAAGGAATTTCATGGCTGCCATCTCCCTTTCCCAACTGAAACACATTCCTTGCCTGGCTCACACCTTAAACCTGGTGGTGCAGTGCTTATTGAAAACTTATCCTGGGTTCTCCGACCTGCTCCTCAAAGTGCGTGGACTTTGCTCACATATCCGCCATTTGCCTGTACACTCCAGCCGTATGCAGACCTATCAGCGGTCTTTGAACCTTCCCCAGCATCGCCTAATCATAGACGTTGCAACAAGGTGGAACTCAACACTGCACATGCTTCAGAGACTGTGCGAACAGAGGCGGGCTGTTATGTTTTTGTGGGAGGATACACATACACGGGCAGGCAGTAGGATGGCAGACATGGAGTTTTCAGGTGTGCAGTGGTCGAAGATACAAGACATGTGTCAAGTCCTTCATTGTTTTGAGGAATGCACACGGCTGGTTAGTGCAGACAACGCCATAATAAGCATGAGCATCCCCCTAATGTGTCTGCTGATGCAAAGTTTGACGCACATAAAAGATCAGGCGTCTGCACCAGAGGAAGAGGAAAGCCTTGTTGACAGTCAGCCATTGTCTGGTCAGGGCAGTGTACAGGACGAGGTAGCGGGCGAAGAGGAGGTGGAGGACGAAGAGGATGATGGGGATGAGTATATTTTTAATGAGGAAGCTTTCCCGGGGGCACTGGAAATTGGTGGCGTGGCAAGGCCAGGTTCTGGTTTTGTGAGGGACACAAGTGACGTAGATTTGCCTGAAACTGCCCCTCAACCAATCACAACCGCAGATTTGACAACTGGAACTTTGGCCCACATGGCGGATTATGCCTTACGTATCCTCAAAAGGGACACACGCATTACTAAAATGATGAACGATGACGATTACTGGTTGGCCTGCCTCCTTGATCCTCGCTATAAAGGCAAATTGCAAAATATTATGCCACATGAGAACTTGGAACTAATATTAGCAACCAAACAATCAACTCTTGTTGACCGTTTGCTTCAGGCATTCCCAGCACACAGCGCCCATGATCGTTCTCACACGAGCTGCAGGGGCCAGCAGACCAGAGGTGTTAGAGGGGCAGAAATCAGAAGTGGTGTTGGACAGAGGTGTTTTCTGACCAGGTTGTGGAGTGATTTTGCTATGACCGCAGACAGGACAGGTACTGCAGCATCAATTCAAAGTGACAGGAGACAACATTTGTCCAGTATGGTTACTAACTATTTTTCATCCCTTATCGACGTTCTCCCTCAACCGTCATTCCCATTTTATTACTGGGCATCCAAATTAGACACCTGGCCAGAATTGGCAGAATATGCATTGCAGGAGCTTGCTTGCCCAGCAGCTAGTGTCCTATCCAAAAGAGTATTCAGTGCTGCAGGTTCAATATTAACCCAAAAAAGGACTCGTCTGGCTACCCAAAATGTAGATGATCTAACCTTCATTAAAATGAACCACAACTGGATTTCGAAATCTTTTGCCCCATCTTGCCCGGCCGACACCTAGCTTTCCTATGAAAAGGTCTTGCCTTTGGGCTATTCTGAATGACTTTCGCAATCTCGTAATTTGCAGCACCTGATTGTCCAGCATACGACATGTTTACACCTCCCTAAATGGCCAAACTCCCCACACGGGGCCGTGGTATCGCCACTTGGCGCCAGCACCCGTGAGAGTGCTGTTTGTCTGAAGAGGTGGGTGTGCCCGCTTTTGGTCGACGGCACTGCCACTGGGTCCCTCATAGTACAATAAAGTGTCTCTGGCGGTGGTGGTGCGCACCCAACGTCAGACACACTGTTGTAACATGAGGGGCCCTGGGCCTGTACCGCCGGCCACAAGAGAGTTCCCCCACCCCCAGCTCAAACATTGCTAAACCACTTGCACAATTATCTCTCACAGTTCCACCAATGTTTAGTCTATGCGCTGACATCCGTAAATTCCTGCCACTGACAATACCATTGTGTTGACATGTATGATGGTACTTAACATAGTCAGGGGCAGTGTCCTATATTTAAACAAGTAAATACTTTGTGCAAAATTATTAGGTATGAAACTACGCAGAGGAGCCCACCCCAGTACCTTATGATTGCACCCTTTGGTGGTTTCGTTTTGTTGTCATGCGAGAGATTAACATGTATTTATTGTTTGGGACTACTAACTGGCAGACACTCATTAAAATCGGCCTCCGCTGACAACACCAATGCTGCCCGTGTACCCCTGGAACCAATTATGAATTGCCTACAGCCCAATTTTATTATGTTAGGCCTTCGAAGCCTGTCTGCGGCCCGTTCTTTCTACTACTACTCCACTGACCAGACCAATGCTGCCTGTGTACCCCTGGAACCAATTTTAAAGTGCCTACAGCCCAATTTTTTTTATGTTAGGCCTTCGAAGCCTGTCTGCGGTCCCTCCTTCCACTAGGCCTCCACTGACCTGTCTACTGCTGCCCGTGTACCCCTGGAACCAATTATAAAGTGCCTACAGCCCAATTTTTTTTATGTTAGGCCTTCGAAGCCTGTCTGCGGTCCCTCCTTCCACTAGGCCTCCACTGACCTGTCTGCTGCTGCCCGTGTTCCCCTGGAACCAATGTTAAATTGCCTACAGCCAAATTTTATAATGTTAGGCCTTCGAAGCCTGTCTGCGGTCCCTCCTTCCACTAGGCCTCCACTGACCTGTCTACTGCTGCCCGTGTACCCCTGGAACCAATTATAAAGTGCCTACAGCCCAATTTTTTTTATGTTAGGCCTTCGAAGCCTGTCTGCGGTCCCCCCTTCCACTAGGCCTCCACTGACCTGTCTACTGCTGCCCGTGTACCCCTGGAACCAATTATAAAGTGCCTACAGCCCAATATTTTTTTATGTTAGGCCTTCGAAGCCTGTCTGCGGTCCCTCCTTCCACTAGGCCTCCACTGACCTGTCTACTGCTGCCCGTGTACCCCTGGAACCAATTATAAAGTGCCTACAGCCCAATTATTTTTATGTTAGGCCTTCGAAGCCTGTCTGCGGTCCCTCCTTCCACTAGGCCTCCACTGACCTGTCTACTGCTGCCCGTGTACCCCTGGAACCAATTATAAAGTGCCTACAGCCCAATTTTTTTTATGTTAGGCCTTCGAAGCCTGTCTGCGGTCCCTCCTTCCACTAGGCCTCCACTGACCTGTCTACTGCTGCCCGTGTACCCCTGGAACCAATTATAAAGTGCCTACAGCCCAATTTTTTTTATGTTAGGCCTTCGAAGCCTGTCTGTGGTCCCTCCTTCCACTAGGCCTCCACTGACCTGTCTGCTGCTGCCCGTGTTCCCCTGGAACCAATGTTAAATTGCCTACAGCCAAATTTTATTATGTTAGGCCTTCGAAGCCTGTCTGTGGTCCCTCCTTCCACTAGGCCTCCACTGACCTGTCTACTGCTGCCCGTGTACCCCTGGAACCAATGTTAAAGTGCCTACAGCCCAATATTTTTTTATGTTTGGCCTTCGAAGCCTGTCTGCGGCCCGTTCTTTCTACTACTACTACACTGACCAGTCTACTGCTGCCCGTGTACCCCTGGAACCAATGTTAAAGTGCCTACAGCCCAATTTTTTTTATGTTAGGCCTTCGAAGCCTGTCTGCGGCCCGTTCTTTCTACTACTACTACACTGACCAGTCTACTGCTGCCCGTGTACCCCTGGAACGTTAAAGTGCCTACAGCCCAATTTTTTTTTATGTTAGGCCTTGGAAGCCTGTCTGCGGTCCCTCCTTCCACTAGGCCTCCACTGACCTGTCTACTGCTGCCCGTGTACCCCTGGAACCAATGTTAAAGTGCCTACAGCCCAATATTTTTTTATGTTAGGCCTTCGAAGCCTGTCTGCGGTCCCTCCTTCCACTAGGCCTCCACTGACCTGTCTGCTGCTGCCCGTGTTCCCCTGGAACCAATGTTAAATTGCCTACAGCCAAATTTTATAATGTTAGGCCTTCGAAGCCTGTCTGCGGTCCCTCCTTCCACTAGGCCTCCACTGACCTGTCTACTGCTGCCCGTGTACCCCTGGAACCAATTATAAAGTGCCTACAGCCCAATTTTTTTTATGTTAGGCCTTCGAAGCCTGTCTGCGGTCCCTCCTTCCACTAGGCCTCCACTGACCTGTCTACTGCTGCCCGTGTACCCCTGGAACCAATTATAAAGTGCCTACAGCCCAATTTTTTTTATGTTAGGCCTTCGAAGCCTGTCTGCGGTCCCTCCTTCCACTAGGCCTCCACTGACCTGTCTACTGCTGCCCGTGTACCCCTGGAACCAATTATAAAGTGCCTACAGCCCAATTATTTTTATGTTAGGCCTTCGAAGCCTGTCTGCGGTCCCTCCTTCCACTAGGCCTCCACTGACCTGTCTACTGCTGCCCGTGTACCCCTGGAACCAATTATAAAGTGCCTACAGCCCAATTTTTTTTATGTTAGGCCTTCGAAGCCTGTCTGCGGTCCCTCCTTCCACTAGGCCTCCACTGACCTGTCTACTGCTGCCCGTGTACCCCTGGAACCAATTATAAAGTGCCTACAGCCCAATTTTTTTTATGTTAGGCCTTCGAAGCCTGTCTGCGGTCCCTCCTTCCACTAGGCCTCCACTGACCTGTCTGCTGCTGCCCGTGTTCCCCTGGAACCAATGTTAAATTGCCTACAGCCAAATTTTATTATGTTAGGCCTTCGAAGCCTGTCTGCGGTCCCTCCTTCCACTAGGCCTCCACTGACCTGTCTACTGCTGCCCGTGTACCCCTGGAACCAATGTTAAAGTGCCTACAGCCCAATATTTTTTTATGTTTGGCCTTCGAAGCCTGTCTGCGGCCCGTTCTTTCTACTACTACTACACTGACCAGTCTACTGCTGCCCGTGTACCCCTGGAACCAATGTTAAAGTGCCTACAGCCCAATTTTTTTTATGTTAGGCCTTCGAAGCCTGTCTGCGGCCCGTTCTTTCTACTACTACTACACTGACCAGTCTACTGCTGCCCGTGTACCCCTGGAACGTTAAAGTGCCTACAGCCCAATTTTTTTTTATGTTAGGCCTTGGAAGCCTGTCTGCGGTCCCTCCTTCCACTAGGCCTCCACTGACCTGTCTACTGCTGCCCGTGTACCCCTGGAACCAATGTTAAAGTGCCTACAGCCCAATATTTTTTTATGTTAGGCCTTCGAAGCCTGTCTGCGGTCCCTCCTTCCACTAGGCCTCCACTGACCTGTCTGCTGCTGCCCGTGTTCCCCTGGAACCAATGTTAAATTGCCTACAGCCAAATTTTATAATGTTAGGCCTTCGAAGCCTGTCTGCGGTCCCTCCTTCCACTAGGCCTCCACTGACCTGTCTACTGCTGCCCGTGTACCCCTGGAACCAATTATAAAGTGCCTACAGCCCAATTTTTTTTATGTTAGGCCTTCGAAGCCTGTCTGCGGTCCCTCCTTCCACTAGGCCTCCACTGACCTGTCTACTGCTGCCCGTGTACCCCTGGAACCAATTATAAAGTGCCTACAGCCCAATTTTTTTTATGTTAGGCCTTCGAAGCCTGTCTGCGGTCCCTCCTTCCACTAGGCCTCCACTGACCTGTCTACTGCTGCCCGTGTACCCCTGGAACCAATTATAAAGTGCCTACAGCCCAATTTTTTTTATGTTAGGCCTTCGAAGCCTGTCTGCGGTCCCTCCTTCCACTAGGCCTCCACTGACCTGTCTACTGCTGCCCGTGTACCCCTGGAACCAATTATAAAGTGCCTACAGCCCAATTTTTTTTATGTTAGGCCTTCGAAGCCTGTCTGCGGTCCCTCCTTCCACTAGGCCTCCACTGACCTGTCTACTGCTGCCCGTGTACCCCTGGAACCAATTATAAAGTGCCTACAGCCCAATTTTTTTTATGTTAGGCCTTCGAAGCCTGTCTGCGGTCCCTCCTTCCACTAGGCCTCCACTGACCTGTCTACTGCTGCCCGTGTACCCCTGGAACCAATTATAAAGTGCCTACAGCCCAATTATTTTTATGTTAGGCCTTCGAAGCCTGTCTGCGGTCCCTCCTTCCACTAGGCCTCCACTGACCTGTCTACTGCTGCCCGTGTACCCCTGGAACCAATTATAAAGTGCCTACAGCCCAATTTTTTTTATGTTAGGCCTTCGAAGCCTGTCTGCGGTCCCTCCTTCCACTAGGCCTCCACTGACCTGTCTACTGCTGCCCGTGTACCCCTGGAACCAATTATAAAGTGCCTACAGCCCAATTTTTTTTATGTTAGGCCTTCGAAGCCTGTCTGCGGTCCCTCCTTCCACTAGGCCTCCACTGACCTGTCTGCTGCTGCCCGTGTTCCCCTGGAACCAATGTTAAATTGCCTACAGCCAAATTTTATTATGTTAGGCCTTCGAAGCCTGTCTGCGGTCCCTCCTTCCACTAGGCCTCCACTGACCTGTCTACTGCTGCCCGTGTACCCCTGGAACCAATGTTAAAGTGCCTACAGCCCAATATTTTTTTATGTTTGGCCTTCGAAGCCTGTCTGCGGCCCGTTCTTTCTACTACTACTACACTGACCAGTCTACTGCTGCCCGTGTACCCCTGGAACCAATGTTAAAGTGCCTACAGCCCAATTTTTTTTATGTTAGGCCTTCGAAGCCTGTCTGCGGCCCGTTCTTTCTACTACTACTACACTGACCAGTCTACTGCTGCCCGTGTACCCCTGGAACGTTAAAGTGCCTACAGCCCAATTTTTTTTTATGTTAGGCCTTGGAAGCCTGTCTGCGGTCCCTCCTTCCACTAGGCCTCCACTGACCTGTCTACTGCTGCCCGTGTACCCCTGGAACCAATGTTAAAGTGCCTACAGCCCAATATTTTTTTATGTTAGGCTTTCGAAGCGTGTCTGCGGTCCCTCCTTCCTCTAGGCCTCCACTGACCTGTCTACTGCTGCCCGTGTACCCCTGGAACCAATTATAAAGTGCCTACAGCCCAATTTTTCTTATGTTAGGCCTTCGAAGCCTGTCTGCGGTCCCTCCTTCCACTAGGCCTCCACTGACCTGTCTACTGCTGCCCGTGTACCCCTGGAACCAATTATAAAGTGCCTACAGCCCAATTTTTTTTATGTTAGGCCTTCGAAGCCTGTCTGCGGTCCCTCCTTCCACTAGGCCTCCACTGACCTGTCTACTGCTGCCCGTGTACCCCTGGAACCAATTATAAAGTGCCTACAGCCCAATTTTTTTTATGTTAGGCCTTCGAAGCCCGTCTGCAGTCCCTCCTTCCACTAGGCCTCCACTGACCTGTCTACTGCTGCCCGTGTTCCCCTGGAACCAATGTTAAATTGCCTACAGCCAAATTTTATTATGTTAGGCCTTGGAAGCCTGTCTGCGGTCCCTCCTTCCACTAGGCCTCCACTGACCTGTCTACTGCTGCCCGTGTACCCCTGGAACCAATGTTAAAGTGCCTACAGCCCAATATTTTTTTATCTTAGGCCTTCGAAGCCTGTCTGCAGCCCGTTCTTTCTACTACTCCTACACTGACCAGACCACTGCTGCCTGTGCACCCCTGGAACCTATTTAAAAGTGCCTACAGCCCAATATTTTATTATGTTAGGCCTTCGAAGCCTGTCTGCGTCCCGTTCTTTCTACTACTCCTACACTGACCAGACCACAGCTGCCCGTGTACCCCTGGAACCTATTTAAAAGTGCCCACAGCCCAATATTTTTTTATGTTAGGCCTTCGAAGCCTGTCTGCGGCCCGTTCTTTCTACTACTACTACACTGACCAGTCTACTGCTGCCCGTGTATCCCTGGAACCAATGTTAAAGTGCCTACAGCCCAATATATTTTTATGTTAGGCCTTCGAAGCCTGTCTGCGGCCCGTTCTTTCTACTACTACTACACTGACCAGTCTACTGCTGCCCGTGTACCCCTGGAACCAATGTTAAAGTGCCTACAGCCCAATTTTTTTCATGTTAGGCCTTCGAAGCCTGTCTGAGGTCCCTCCTTCCACTAGGCCTCCACTGACCTGTCTACTGCTGCCCGTGTTCCCCTGGAACCAATGTTAAATTGCCTACAGCCAAATTTTATTATGTTAGGCCTTCGAAGCCTGTCTGCGGTCCCTCCTTCCACTAGGCCTCCACTGACCTGTCTACTGCTGCCCGTGTACCCCTGGAACCAATATTAAAGTGCCTACAGCCCAATATTTTTTTATGTTAGGCCTTCGAAGCCTGTCTGCGGCCCGTTCTTTCCACTTCTACTACACTGACCAGTCTACTGCTGCCCGTGTACCCCTGGAACCAATGTTAAAGTGCCTACAGCCCAATTTTTATTATGTTAGGCCTTCGAAGCCCGTCTGCGGTCCCTCCTTCCACTAGTAACATAGTAACATAGTAACATAGTTAGTAAGGCCGAAAAAAGACATTTGTCCATCCAGTTCAGCCTATATTCCATCATAATAAATCCCCAGATCTACGTCCTTCTACAGAACCTAATAATTGTATGATACAATATTGTTCTGCTCCAGGAAGACATCCAGGCCTCTCTTGAACCCCTCGACTGAGTTCGCCATCACCACCTCCTCAGGCAAGCAATTCCAGATTCTCACTGCCCTAACAGTAAAGAATCCTCTTCTATGTTGGTGGAAAAACCTTCTCTCCTCCAGACGCAAAGAATGCCCCCTTGTGCCCGTCACCTTCCTTGGTATAAACAGATCCTCAGCGAGATATTTGTATTGTCCCCTTATATACTTATACATGGTTATTAGATCGCCCCTCAGTCGTCTTTTTTCTAGACTAAATAATCCTAATTTCGCTAATCTATCTGGGTATTGTAGTTCTCCCATCCCCTTTATTAATTTTGTTGCCCTCCTTTGTACTCTCTCTAGTTCCATTATATCCTTCCTGAGCACCGGTGCCCAAAACTGGACACAGTACTCCATGTGCGGTCTAACTAGGGATTTGTACAGAGGCAGTATAATGCTCTCATCATGTGTATCCAGACCTCTTTTAATGCACCCCATGATCCTGTTTGCCTTGGCAGCTGCTGCCTGGCACTGGCTGCTCCAGGTAAGTTTATCATTAACTAGGATCCCCAAGTCCTTCTCCCTGTCAGATTTACCCAGTGGTTTCCCGTTCAGTGTGTAATGGTGATATTGATTCCCTCTTCCCATGTGTATAACCTTACATTTATCATTGTTAAACCTCATCTGCCACCTTTCAGCCCAAGTTTCCAACTTATCCAGATCCATCTGTAGCAGAATACTATCTTCTCTTGTATTAACTGCTTTACATAGTTTTGTATCATCTGCAAATATCGATATTTTACTGTGTAAACCTTCTACCAGATCATTAATGAATATGTTGAAGAGAACAGGTCCCAATACTGACCCCTGCGGTACCCCACTGGTCACAGCGACCCAGTTAGAGACTATACCATTTATAACCACCCTCTGCTTTCTATCACTAAGCCAGTTACTAACCCATTTACACACATTTTCCCCCAGACCAAGCATTCTCATTTTGTGTACCAACCTCTTGTGCGGCACGGTATCAAACGCTTTGGAAAAATCGAGATATACCACGTCCAATGACTCACCGTGGTCCAGTCTATAGCTTACCTCTTCATAAAAACTGATTAGATTGGTTTGACAGGAGCGATTTCTCATAAACCCATGCTGATATGGAGTTAAACAGTTATTCTCATTGAGATAATCCAGAATAACATCCCTCAGAAACCCTTCAAATATTTTACCAACAATAGAGGTTAGACTTACTGGCCTATAATTTCCAGGTTCACTTTTAGAGCCCTTTTTGAATATTGGCACCACATTTGCTATGCGCCAGTCCTGCGGAACAGACCCTGTCGCTATAGAGTCACTAAAAATAAGAAATAATGGTTTATCTATTACATTACTTAGTTCTCTTAGTACTCGTGGGTGTATGCCATCCGGACCCGGAGATTTATCTATTTTAATCTTATTTAGCCGGTTTCGCACCTCTTCTTGGGTTAGATTGGTGACCCTTAATATAGGGTTTTCATTGTTTCTTGGGATTTCACCTAGCATTTCATTTTCCACCGTGAATACCGTGGAGAAGAAGGTGTTTAATATGTTAGCTTTTTCCTCGTCATCTACAACCATTCTTTCCTCACTATTTTTTAAGGGGCCTACATTTTCAGTTTTTATTCTTTTACTATTGATATAGTTGAAGAACAGTTTGGGATTAGTTTTACTCTCCTTAGCAATGTGCTTCTCTGTTTCCTTTTTGGCAGCTTTAATTAGTTTTTTAGATAAAGTATTTTTCTCCCTATAGTTTTTTAGAGCTTCAGTGGTGCCATCCTGCTTTAGTAGTGCAAATGCTTTCTTTTTACTGTTAATTGCCTGTCTTACTTCTTTGTTTAGCCACATTGGGTTTTTCCTATTTCTAGTCCTTTTATTCCCACAAGGTATAAACCGCTTACACTGCCTATTTAGGATGTTCTTAAACATTTCCCATTTATTATCTGTATTCTTATTTCTGAGGATATTGTCCCAGTCTACCAGATTAAGGGCATCTCTAAGCTGTTCAAACTTTGCCTTCCTAAAGTTCAATGTTTTTGTGACTCCCTGACAAGTCCCCCTAGTGAAAGACAGGTGAAACTGCACAATATTGTGGTCGCTATTTCCTAAATGCCCGACCACCTGCAGATTTGTTATTCTGTCAGGTCTATTAGATAGTATTAGGTCTAAAAGTGCTGCTCCTCTGGTTGGATTCTGCACCAATTGTGAAAGATAATTTTTCTTGGTTATTAGCAGAAACCTGTTGCCTTTATGGGTTTCACAGGTTTCTGTTTCCCAGTTAATATCCGGGTAGTTAAAGTCCCCCATAACCAGGACCTCATTATGGGTTGCAGCTTCATCTATCTGCTTTAGAAGTAGACTTTCCATGCTTTCTGTTATATGTGGGGGTTTGTAACAGACCCCAATGAGAATTTTGTTACCATTTTTCCCTCCATGAATTTCAACCCATATGGACTCGACATCCTCATTCCCTTCGCTAATATCCTCCCTTAAAGGGAACCTGTCACCTGAATTTGGCGGGACTGGTTTTGGGTCATATGGGCGGAGTTTTGGGGTGTTTGATTCACCCTTTCCTTACCTGCTGGCTGCATGCTGGCTGCAATATTGGATTGAAGTTCATTCTCTGTCCTCCATAGTACACGCCTGCACAAGGCAAGATTGCTTTGCGCAGGCGTGTACTATGGAGGACAGAGAATGAACTTCAATCCAATATTGCAGCCAGCATGCAGCAGGGTAAGGAAAGGGTGAATCAAACACCCAAAAACTCTGCCCATATGACCCAAAACCAGTCCCGCCAAATTCAGGTGACAGAGTCCCTTTAAAGTGGACTTTAGACAAGACTTTACATAGAGACAAACCCCTCCTCCTCTCCGATTTTTACGATCCTTTCTAAACAGACTGTAACCCTGTAAGTTAACTGCCCAGTCATAGCTTTCATCTAACCATGTCTCGGTTATTCCCACTATGTCAAAGTTACCTGTAGATATTTCTGCTTCTAGTTCTTCCATCTTGTTTGTCAGGCTTCTGGCGTTTGTGAGCATGCAGTTTAGAGGATTTTGTTTTGTTCCAATCTCCTCACTGTGGATTGTTTTAGAAATGTTCTTACCTCCCTTCTGAGTATGTTTTCCTGGGTCGTCTTTGTTCGAGTCTAATGTTTTTCTTCCCGTCCCCTCTTCTTCTAGTTTAACGCCCTCCTGATGAGTGTAGCGAGTCTTCTGGCGAATGTGTGTTTCCCAGGTTTGTTGAGGTGTAGTCCGTCTCTGGCGAGGAGTCCATCATACCAGTAATTCACACCGTGGTCCAGGAATCCAAATCCTTGTTGTCTGCACCATCGTCTTAGCCAGTTGTTTGCATCAAGGATCCTGTTCCATCTCCTGGTGCCATGCCCGTCTACTGGAAGGATAGAAGAAAAAACTACCTGTGCATCCAGTTCCTTTACTTTCTTCCCCAACTCTTCAAAGTCCTTGCAGATTGTCGGTAGGTCCTTCCTTGCCGTGTCATTGGTGCCAACATGTATCAGAAGAAATGGGTGGACGTCCTTGGAGCTGAAGAGCTTTGGTATCCTATCGGTCACATC
This sequence comes from Ranitomeya imitator, assembly GCF_032444005.1. Classification (NCBI taxonomy): domain Eukaryota; kingdom Metazoa; phylum Chordata; class Amphibia; order Anura; family Dendrobatidae; genus Ranitomeya; species Ranitomeya imitator. The sequence goes on from NC_091286.1 coordinate 664,039,415, forward strand.
CTTGATCATCGCACCTGGAAGGCAGCATACTTCTCTTGCAGTTATGTCCGGTCTGCAGATGGCTGCTTCGGTGCCTCTCAGTAGTGAGTCTCCCACCACCACCACTCTTCGTTGCTTCTTGGCTGTACTTTTTGCTGTCACTTGTTGCTGTGTGCCCTTTTCTTTTTTGCTTGCTGGTATTGCTTCATTCTTAGGTGTGCCATCTTCATCCTCTACAAAGATTTGATATCGGTTCTTCAGTTGTGTGGTTGGTAATTTCTCCATAGTCTTCTTGCTTCTTTTGGTCACATGCTTCCACTCATCTGCTTTTGGAGGTTCTCTGACACTTTTTGCACCTTCTGTGACCAGTAGAGATGCTTCTGTTCTGTCTAGAAAGTCTTCATTCTCTTTGATGAGTTTCAAAGTTGCTATTCTTTCTTCCAGACCACGCACCTTTTCTTCTAAAAGGGCCACTAGTCTACACTTCTGACAGGTGAAATTGGATTCTTCTTCTGGTCGATCTGTGAACATGTAGCACATGCTGCAGCTCACCATGTAGGTTGTCACATCTGCCATGTTGCTCCTAGATCCTGCTGACTTGCTGTGTGTTTTCCTTCTTGTGTAATCTACTCAGCCAAGCTCTCTTGCAATAATGTCCTACAGGCAAAAATTACGGCGCGCGGTTTGGTGATGCTTTCGAAGCAGCTGGTCCCGGCTGTACCCGGCTGTACTAGGCCTCCACTGACCTGTCTACTGCTGCCCATGTTCCCCTGGAACCAATGTTAAATAGCCTACAGCCAAATTTTATTATGTTAGGCCTTGGAAGCCTGTCTGCGGTCCCTCCTTCCACTAGGCCTCCACTGACCTGTCTACTGCTGCCCGTGTACCCCTGGAACCAATGTTAAAGTGCCTACAGCCCAATATTTTTTTATGTTAGGCCTTCGAAGCCTGTCTGCAGCCCGTTCTTTCTACTACTCCTACACTGACCAGACCACTGCTGCCTGTGTACCCCTGGAACCTATTTAAAAGTGCCTACAGCCCAATATTTTATTATGTTAAGCCTTCGAAGCCTGTCTGCGGCCCGTTCTTTCTACTACTCCTACACTGATCAGACCACTGCTGCCCGTGTACCCCTGAAACCTATTTAAAAGTGCCTACAGCCCAATATTTTTTTAAGTTAGGCCTTCGAAGCCTGTCTGCGGCCCGTTCTTTCTACTACTACTACACTGACCAGTCTACTGCTGCCCGTGTACCCCTGGAACCAATGTTAAAGTGCCTACAGCCCAATATTTTTTTATGTTAGGCCTTTGAAGCCTGTCTGCGGCCCGTTCTTTCTATTACTCCTACACTGACCAGACCACTGCTGCCTGTGTACCCCTGGAACCTATTTAAAAGTGCCTACAGCCCAATATTTTTTTATGTTAGGCCTTCGAAGCCTGTCTGCGGCCCGTTCTTTCTACTACTCCTACACTGACCAGTCTACTGCTGCCCGTGTACCCCTGGAACCAATGTTAAAGTGCCTACAGCCCAATATTTTTTTATGTTAGGCCTTCGAAGCCTGTCTGTGGCCCGTTCTTTCTACTACTCCTACACTGACCAGACCACTGCTGCCTGTGTACCCCTGGAACCTATTTAAAAGTGCCTACAGCCCAATATTTTATTATGTTAGGCCTTCGAAGCCTGTCTGCGGCCCGTTCTTTCTACTACTCCTCCACTGACCAGACCACTGCTGCCCGTGTACCCCTGGAACCTATTTTTAATTGCATAGAGCATCCTTTTTTTAATAGTAGGCGTACAAAGTCTGTCTGCGGTCCACTATTGAAATTGTCCTCCACTGCCCAGAGCAATGCTGCCTGTGTACCCCTGTAACCTTTTTTAAGCTGCAGTGAGCCACATTTTTGGTTTAAGGCTTACTACCTGTGTCTGTCTGCGCCACTCAATACAGCTGTGTTCCTTTGGAAAAAGCTGGGCGTGAATAGTCTTGTTTTCAGCCTCTAGGAATTTTAAAACTGCATTGGGGCTACAACTTTGGTAGGGCCTACTAACGGTGTCTGCCGCCCCAAGGTGTGCCCCAGGTTTCGTCCACATTGCTTCGATCTTCCTACTCTCGTTTAGTAGTTGTTGCAAACTACACTGCATTAGGCCTACAAATTTGGTATGGGGTGTAGAGAGACAGTGTGTTACACTCCAAGGTGTTCCCCAGGTTTCGTCCACATTGCTTCGATCTTCCTACTCTCGTTTAGTAGTTGGTGAAAACTACACTGCATTAGGCCTACAAATTGGGTATGGGGTGTAGAGACGGTGTGTTCCACTCCAAGGTGTTCCCCCAGGTTTCCTCGCCATTGCTTCGGTCTTCCGACTCTCGTTTAGTAGTTGTTGGAAACTACACTGCATTAGGCCTACAAATTGGGTATGGGGTGTAGAAACGGTGTCTTCCACTCCAAGGTGTTCTCCAGGTTGCCTTTCCTGAGCTTCTATCTTCAGGCTCTTGTTAAATAGTGGTTAAATGGAACAACTGCATTTGGCGTACTAGTTGGTTTGGGGCCTACTAACAGTGTCTGCCGCTCCTTGCTGTTCTCCTGGTTTCCTGTCCTGAAATTCCATTTTCAGGCTCTCGTTAAGTAGTTGTTAATGTTAGACTGCATTTGGCCTACTAGTTGGGTTGGGGCCTACTATCGGTGTCTGCCACTCCTTGCTGTTCTCCTCCACTGAACAAAGCTGTGCCGCCTGTTTACTACGGTTGCCAATTTTGAACTGCATTTCGACTACTTACTGATTTGGGCCTACTCTCTGTGTCAGCCTCTCATTCCAGTTGTCCTCCACTGCAATGCCCCCTGGTTAGTCCTGTGTTACCAATTTTGAACTGCATTTAGCCCACTTTATTCTTTGGGCCTATATCTGTGTTTCCTCCTCATCCTGCCCATTGCCCAGCAAGTGATAGATGAGTCTGCTGGTACATTGACCCATAACGCAACATTCCCCGTGCACGCTACACAGCAAGATTGTGACCCTGCTGAAAGTCAGGTTCCTCTTCCCGCATACCATACCACCTTACACGGGGACAAAGAGGAAGGTGCAGATGAAAGTGCAGGTTCCTTCATCAGGTGGGGGGAGGAATACTAGTTGGCGACGTCACTGGCACAGGGCCTCTCATAATACGCAAAAGTGTTGCTGCCGATGGGAGGCACCCCCGCCGTGCAAACACACCGCTGTACTTTGAGGGGCCCTATGCCAGTGCCAATGCCAACGAGTGGGCCCCCCCTGCTTGCTCAGGATCACAGCACTTGCAAAGTTGAAATACTTACTTCTCCCTGCTCCACTGCCGTGACGTCGTCCAGATTTAATGGGCCCACTAATTACTTGAACCAGCCCTACCCCCCACAACTTTAGCCAAATGACCCCCAATTTCAAATGCCTTCCAATTATTATAAGCTAAATTACGATTGACAAGCTTCTGTAACAAGAATGGATGTTTTTGCCATTAAAATGGGCAGTGTAGGTGTTTTCCTGGCCTCCACTCACTGCCGACTATGCTCCCCCATTGACTTGCATTGGGTTTCGTGTTTCGGTCGATACCCGACTTTTCGCGATAATCGGCCGATTCCACTCGACTTGACTTCTAAGATAGTCGGGTTTCGCGAAACATGGCTCGACTCTAAAAAGGTCAAGGTCGCTCAACCCTATGTCTGTCTGTCTGCGCCACACAGTACAACTGTCCCCCACCAGAAACAAGCTAGGCCGCCTGGTTAGTCCTGGTAGCAGTTTTGAACTGCAATTTGCCACCTTTTCTTAATGTTAGTCCTCTGTCTGTCTGAGCCACACATTGCAACTGTCCCCCCCTGAAACAAGCTAGGCCGCCTGGTTACTCCTGGTAGCAGTTTTGAACTGCATGAAGCCACCTTTTTTTAGTTTAGGCCTCTGTCTGTCTGTCTGTCTGTCTGCGCCACACATTGCAACAGTCCTCCGCTGAACAAACCTATGCCGCCTGTGTACTCCTGTTACCAATTTTGAAATGCATTCATCCAACTGTTTTATTTTAGGACTACTCACTCTGTCTGAGCCTCTCATTACAGTTGTCCTCCTCCGCTGAACCAAGCTATGCAGCCTGTGTACTCCTCTTACCAATTTTGGCCGACTTTCTTATTTGGGCCTAGTAACTGTGTCACACTCTGACAACAATTGTCCTCCACTGCTGAACCCAGCAAGGCCGCCTCTGTAGTCCTCTTACCAATTATGAACTGAATATAGCCTTCGTTTTTATTTTAGGCTTACTCAGTGTGTCAGAGCCACTAATTACACTTGTCCTCCTCCGTTGAACCACGCTATGCCGCCTGTGTACTCCTCTTACCAATTTTGAAATGCAATTAGCCAACTTTTTAATTTGTGGCCCTACTCTGTCTGTCTGAGCCACTTATTACAGTTGTCCTCCACTTAACAAAGCTATGCCACCTGTGTACTCCACTTACCAATTTTAAACTGCATTTTGCATATTTATTAAGGCCTACTAACTGTGTCTGCCTCCCATTACAGTTGTCCTCCACTGAACAAAGCTGAGCCACAATTTTCATCCGGTGTCACATGTTAAACTGCATTTGAACTACTTGTTTGGTTGGGCCTAATAAGGGTGTCTGACGCTGCTTGGTGTTCTTGACTGAACAAATCTGAGCTTCAATCTTCAGGCTTTCGGCCTATATAACATATGTCACTGCATTATTACTACTTGTTTGGTTGGGCCTAATAAGGGTGTCTGACGCTGCTTGGTGTTCTTGACTGAACAAATCTGAGCTTCAATCTTCAGGCTTTCGGCCTATATCACACATTACGCTGCATTTGAACTACTTGTTTGGTTGGGTCTAATAAGGGTGTCTGACGCTGCTTGGTGTTCTTGACTGAACAAATCTGAGCTTCAATCTTCAGGCTTTCGGCCTATATCACATATGTCACTGCATTATTACTACTTGTTTGGTTGGGCCTAATACGGGTGTCTGACGCTGCTTGTTGTTCTCGACTTAACCAATCTGAGCTTCAATCTTCAGGCTTTCGGCCTATATCACATATTACACTGCATTATTACTACTTTTTTGGTTGGGCCTAATAAGGGTGTCTGACGCTGCTTTGTGTTCTTGACTGAACAAATCTGAGCTTCAATCTTCAGGCTTTCTGTCTAACTCACATATGTCACTGCATTATTACTACTTGTTTGGTTGGGCCTAATAAGGGTGTCTGACGCTGCTTGGTGTTCTTGACTGAGCAAATCTGAGCTTCAATCTTCAGGCTTTCGGCCTATATCACATATGTCACTGCATTATTACTACTTGTTTGGTTGGGCCTAATAAGGGTGTCTGACGCTGCTTGGTGTTCTCGACTGAACCAATCCGAGCTTCAATCTTCAGGCTTTCGGCCTATATCACATATTACACTGCATTATTACTACTTTGTTTGGTTGGGCCTAATAAGGGTGTCTGACGCTGCTTGGTGTTCTTGACTGAACAAATCTGAGCTTCAATCTTCAGGCTTTCGGCCTATATCACATATTACACTGCATTATTACTACTTGTTTGGTTGGGCCTAATAAAGGTGTGTGACGCTGCTTGGTGTTCTTGACTGAACAAATCTGAGCTTCAATCTTCACGCTTTCGGCCTATATCACATATGTCACTGCATTATTACTACTTGTTTGGTTGGGCCTAATAAGGGTGTTTGACGCTGCCTGGTGTTCTCCACTGAACAAGTCTGAGCTTCAATCTTCAAGCTTTCGGCCTATATCAGATGTTAAACTACATTTGGCCAACTTGTTTGATTGGGCGGACTAACGGTGTCTGCCGCTGCTTGTTGTTCTCCTCCACTGAACAAAGCAGTGCTGCCTGTTTACTCCTGTTACCAATTTTGAACTTCATTTGGCCCACTTCATTACTTGGGCCTACTAACTGTGTCTGCCACTCATTACAGTTTTCCTCCACTGAACAAAGCTATGCCGCCTGTGACCAATTTTGAACTGCATTTAGCCTACTTTATTCTTTGGGACTTTATCTGTGTTTCCCCCTCATCCTGCCCATTGGCCAGCCACTGCTACATGAGTCTGCTGGTACATTGACCCTGACCACTACATTCCCCTTTCACTCTACACAGCCAGAATCTGACCCTGCTGAAAGTCAGGTTCCCCTTCCCGCATACTATACCACCTAACACGGGGACAAAGAGGAATGTGCAGATGAAAGTGCAGGTTCCTACATCAGGTGGGGGGGCATACTCGTTGGCGACGTCACTGGCACAGGGCCCCACATAGTACGCAAAAGTGTCTCTGTCAGTGGAAGGCGCCCCAGCCGTCAAACACACCGCCGTACTTTGAGGGGCCCTGTGCCAGTGCCAATGCGAATGAGTGGGCCCCCCCCCCTGCTTGCTCAGGATCATAGCACTTGCAAAGTTTTAATACTTACCTCTCCCTGTTCCACCGCCTTGACGTAGTCCGCGTTTCCTTGGCCCACGAAAAACTTGACCCAGCCCTAGCCCCCACAACTTTAGCCAAATGACACCCAATTTTCAATGCCTAACTATTATTATTGTAAGGTAAATTAAGATTGACAAGCTTAAGTGACAAGAATTGATGTTTTTGACATTAAAATGGGCACTGTAGGTGTTTTCCTGTCCTCCACTCACTGCCAACTTTGATTCCCCATTGAATTGCATTGGGTTTCGTGTTTCGGTCGATCCCCGACTTTTCGCAATAATCGGCCGATTTCACCCGACCCGACTTTTGACAAAGTCGGGTTTTGTGAAACCCGACTCGATCCTAAAAAAGTAAAAGTTGCTCAACCCTACTGGCGTATATATATATACCATGACTATACACTGCTATCACAGTATCACCTATGCTGTATATTGTATATACAGCATTTGCAGTTTGACCTGTCTAATGTATATTAACTGTTGTATATACAATACACCATAAATACTCGAGTATAAGCCGAGATTTTCAGCTCATTTTTGGGGGCTGAAAGTCCCCCTCTCAGCTTATACTCGAGTCATACCCAGGGGTCGGCAGGGGAGGGGGAGTGGGGCTGTCTAATTATACTCACCTGCTCCTGGTGCGGTCCCTGCAGGACCCTGGCTCCGCGACACCCCAGCTTCTTCCTGTACTGAGCGGTCACATGGTACCGCTCATTACAGTAATGAATATGCTGCTCCACCTCCCATAGGGGTGGAGCCGCATATTTAGTACTGTAATGAGCGGTAACGGTGACCACTCAGTACAGGGAGAAGCTGCAGCACCAGGGAAGCAGGTGAGTATAATGGGGAGGGGGAGCGCAGCGCGATATTCACCTGCTCCCCGTTCCGGTGCCGCTCTGTCTTTAGCGTCTTCTGCAGTGATGCTCAGGTCAGAGGGCGCGTTGACGTGGTTAGTGCGAGCCCTCTGCCTGAACATCAGTGCAGAAGACGCTGAAGATGGAGCGGCGCCGGAACGAAGTCAGGTGAGTATTGAAAGTGCCGGGTACCTGAGCGATGGAGAGGTGAGTATGTGATTGTATGGAGCATCTTATGGGGCCATAACATTTGTGCAGCACTATATGGGGAAAGTGTCTGTATGTGGCCATAATCAATGTTTGTGCAGCACTGTATGGGGCCATAATCAACGTTTGTGCAGCACTATATGGGGCAAGTGTCTGTATGGGGCATCTTATGGGGCCATAACGTTTGTGCAGCACTGTATGGGGCAAGTGTCTGTATGGAGCATCTGATGGGGCCATAATTAACGTTTGTGCAGCACTATATGGGGCAAATATCGTTATGTAGCGTCTTATGGGGCCATAATTAACGTTTGTGCAGCATTGTATGGGGCAAATGTCTGTATGGAGTATCTTATGGGGCCATAACGTTTGTGCCACACTACATGGGGCAAATATCTTTATGGAGCATCTTATGGGGCCATAATCAACATTTGTGCAGCATTATATTGGGCAAATGAGTCTATGGAGCATCTTATGGGGCCATTACTATCCTTTATGCAGGATTATATGGGGCATATTTTAATATGGAGAATCTTATGGGGCTATCATAAACTTTATGCAGCATTATATGGGGCTCCTGATTCAATATGGATATTCAAAAACACTTAGCCTACTGATGTCTCAATTAATTTTACTTTTATTGGTATCTATTTTTACTTTTGACACTTACCGGTAGCTGCTGCATTTCCCACCCTAGGCTTATACTCGAGTCATTAAGTTTTCTCAGTTTTTTGTGGCAAAATTAGCGGGGTCGGCTTATACTCGGGTCGGCTTATACTCAAGTATATACGGTATAAGTGATAATGCAATTATATACTGCAGTAGCAGTATCATCTATATAATGTATGTACAGCAGTCTGTATACATTATATTAGTGAAACTGCGACTGCAGTATGTACGGTACATTCTATAGGTTATACCAAAGAGTGTAATATATCCCTATACCCATATAGGCAAGATGCAGTATATATACACTGTACACTGCTCAAAAAAATAAAGGGAGCACATAAACAACAGAATATAACTCCAAGTAAATCAAACTTCTGTGAAATCAAACTGTCCACTTAGAAAGCAACACTGATTGACAATCAATTTTACATGCTGCTGTGCAAATGGAATAGACAACAGATGGAATTTATTGGCAATTATCAAGACACCCTCAATAAAGGAGTGGTTCTGTAGGTAGCGGCCACAGACCATATCTCAGTACTAATGCTTTCTGGCTGATGTTTTGGTCACTTTAGAATGTTGGTTGTGCTTTCACACTCGTGGTAGCATGAGACAAACTCTGCAACCCACACAAGTGGCTCAGGTAGTGCAGCTCATCCAGGATGGCACTTCAATGTGAGCTGTCACAAGAAGAATTGCTGTGTCTGTCAGTGTAGTGTCCAGTAGCTGAAGGTGCTACCAGGAGACAGGGCATTACACCAGGAGATGTGTAGGGGGCCGGAGGAGTGCAACAACCCAGCAGCAGGACAGCTACCTCCACCTTTGTGCAAGGTGGAACAGGAGGAGCACTGCAAGAGCCCTGCAAAATTACCTTCAGCAGGCCACAAGTGTGCATGTGTCTGCACAAATGGTTAGAAACTGACTCCATGAGGATGGTCTGAGTACCCGATGTCCACTGGCACCCTGTGCTCTTCACAGATGAAATCAGGTTTTCACTGAGCAAGTGTGACAGACGTGACAGAGTCTCGAGATGCCATGGAGAGCGATCTGCTGCCTGCAACATCCTTCAGCATGACCAATTTGGCAGTGGGTCAGTAATGGTGTGGGGTGGCATTTCTTTGGAGGGCCGCCCAGCCCTCCATGTGCTCACCAGAGGTAGCCTGACTGCCATTAGGTACTGAGATGAGATCCTCAGACCCCTTGTGAGACCATATGCTGGTGCGGTTGGCCCTGGGTTCCTCCTAATGCAGAACAATGCCAGACCTCATGTGGCTGGAGTGTATCCAAAGTTCCTGCAAGATGAAAGCATTGGAACTATGGACTGGCCCGCCCGTTCCCCAGACATGAATCCGATTGAGCACATCTGGGACATCATGTCTCGCACCATCCACCAAAGTCACGTTGCACCACAGACTGTCCAGGAGTTGGCGGATGCTTTAGTGCAGGTCTGGGAGGAGATCCCTCAGGAGACCATCCGCCGCCTCATCAGGAGCATGCCTACGCATTGTAGGGAGGTCATACTGGCACATGGAGGTCATACACAATACTGAGCATCTTTTCCTTGTCATGAGGCATTTCCACTGAAGTTGGATCAGCCTGTAATTTGATTTTCCACTTTGATTTTGATTATCATTTCAAATCCAGACCTCCATGGGATATTCATTTTGATTTACAGTGATAATTGTTATGTTTTATTGTTCTGAACACATTCCACTATGCAATGAATAAAAATTTGCAACTGGAATATTTCATTCAGAAATATCTAGGATGTGGTATTTTAGTGTTCCCTTTATTTTTTTGAGCATATATACATATATAGAATATATATTCAAGCCAAAAAATACAAACAAACTGTGTGAAGGAAATCTACAATAAATAAACCCTTTAAATATTTACACTCTTCATTATGTGGCTTAATATATTCCAATTCCTTCCAGGTCACAGAATCATAACCATTTAGGATAAAAAAGTCAAACAGCTGAATGTTACCTCGTGCATTGTCAGATGTGGTCTCTCCATGTCTAGAATGTGCAAATTTCCAATGATTGGTAGCGGTCGAGGTCCGGGGGGCAAATTATAAGCATTTTTTTTCCATCCAAAGAAGAACAGGACAAAAAAAAGACATAAAATAATAGACAGAACCAATGTGATGGGATCAGATGGGATCATAATGCCAGGAAGGGTTTCTGTAGAAAGACAAAGAGAAGCATATAAATGTAATAATAATAATAATAATAATTTTATTTATATAGCGCCAACATATTCCGCAGCGCTTTACAAATTATAGAGGGGACTTGTACAGACAATAGACATTACAGCATAACAGAAATACAGTTCAAAACAGATACCAGGAGGAGTGAGGGCCCTGCTCGCAAGCTTACAAACTATGGGGAAAAGGGGAGACACGAGAGGTGGATGGTAACAATTGCTATAGTTATTCGGACCAGCTATAGTGTAAGGCTCAGGTGTTCATGTAAAGCTGCATGAACCAGTTACCTGCCTAAGTATGTAGCAGTACAGACACAGAGGGCTATTAACTGCATAAAGTGTATGAGAACATGATGCGAGGAACCTTTTTTTTTTTTTTTTTTTTATTATAAATAGGCCACACAGGGATCGTTAGGTTAATGCATTGAGGCGGTAGGCCAGTCTGAACAAATGAGTTTTTAGGGCACGCTTAAAACTGTGGGGATTGGGGATTAATCGTATTAACCTAGGTAGTGCATTCCAAAGAATTCCAAAGAAATGTGCAAACATCTATAAACATTATCTTATCTATATCTATTTATTTATTGCATTTATTGCATGCCTTTCTTTCTTTCCTTCCACAGAATATCTATAAATCTATCCTAGCGTACCTAAAATCCTTCTGTATTCTCAGTATTATTTTTCTATCCCTCAGCATTTATTCTTACTTTGTTGATGAAATGTCCCCGACTGATCCTGCTCTTCTCTGTGATTTTGCAGTTCTAATTCACCTTACATAACACTGAAAATGTAATGTGATATTTACAATCCGCCCAGATATTCGGGCCAAGAAATTGTTTTCTTTGAGATTTGCTGTCACATGGAGCAAGGTTTCCCCATAACAGAGTTCAGCTACAAATTAAATCTAACTGACTGGAGGACCCAACATGTCCATGAATAGCACAGACCAGTGGTGAGGATTTTCAGATTGGTGGTCCACGCTCTCCTACAACTGGAGCTGGTTATATACACATGTGGTAGCTATTGGCCGATCGTAGGCTCGGTGGTAGTCATGGCTGAGGACTTATGCTCCATCACACCCTGGCCTCCCCTCACATAAATATAGTGTCCCTTAGTCAGCATACCTGTGTTTTCAGGTCCAGCATCGTCAGGTTCTCTTCTGCGCCACTAAAGGCTTTCTCCAGCCGAATTTGCAAGAATTGAGACACAGTCCATTTCAACTTGAAACTGAACATCTTTACTGTTTCCATTTCTCAGCACATCATAGTATTTCACAGCATTAACCACAGGTTGTACATCACATGTATCTTCATCTTTCCCTGCACTACTTGCCACGTCCTCCAGTACATTATGGGGCAATAGCGCCTTTGGCGGTACTGCAGCAACCTCCTTGTCCAGGCTCACTGTATTTGGGGGTCCCTTCATCCGTTTCGCCCCTGATCGGAGGGCATCAGCCCACGCAGTGACCTGCCATATATTGGACAATCTGCACCCTGTACTCTTTCCGGACTGCTTTCTTTCTTCTCTTCCAAAATGCTGCAACATTGATACTTCATACTGTTCTTCTGTCCTAAGGATCCCCGATTGGCTGGGCTTCACTGCTTCCTTAATATTACAAGTCTGCTGTGACGTCCTGGGCCTATAAACCATGCAGATGGTTCAGGCGCCCGGGCCCTTCTGCCATTCCTAACACTATGCACTCACTTACTACACCCTTCTATAGTTAACTATTTCCTATAAGGCCGGTTTCACACGTCAGTGGCTCCGGTACGTGAAGTGACAGTTTCCTCACGTACCGGAGACACTGACTCACGTAGACACATTGAAAGCAATGTGTCACTGCACATGTCAGCGTGTTTTCACGGACCGTGTGTCCGTGTGCAAAACACGGAGACATGTCAGTGTTCGTGGGAGCGCACGGATTACACGGACCCATTAAAGTCAATGGGTCCGTGTAAAACACGTACCGCACACGGACGCTGTCCATGTGCAGTCCATGTGCCATGCAGAAGACAGCGCTACTGTATGCGCTGTCCCCCCACGTGGTGCTGAAGCGGCCATTCATATCTTCTCTCCAGCAGCGTTTGCTGGAAAGAAGATATGAAAAATCCTTTTTTTTTTCTCGTGTTTAAAATAAAGATCCCTGTCGCCACCCCCCTCCCACCCCCTCTGCGCCACCCCGCTGTTAATAAAATACTCACCCGGCTCCCTCGCAGCGTCCTCTCCCCGCCGCACCTTCTCCTGTATGAGCGGTCACGTGGGGCCGCCGATTACAGTCATGAATATGCGGCTCGACTTCCCATAGGGGTGGAGCCGCATATTCATTACTGTAATAAGCGGCCCCACGTGACCGCTCATACAGGAGAAGGTGCGGCGAAGACAGGACGCTACGAGGGAGTCGGGTGAGTATTTTATTAACAGCGGGGTGGCGCACAGGAGGTGGGAGGGGGATGGCGACAGGGATCTTTATTTTAAACACGAGGAGAAAAAAAAAAGGATTTTTCATATCTTCTTTCCAGCGAACGCTGCTGTAGAGAAGATATGAATGGCGGCTTCAGCACCAGATGCAGGGGACAGCGCTTACTTGAAGTGCTGTCTCCTGCACGCTCTGTGTGGTACCCAGTTGGCACACGGGCGGCACACGGCTGCCGCACGTGTGCCACACTGATGTTCACGGAAATCACACGGACATGGATAATTCCGGTACCGGAATTATCTGGACGTGTGAGACTGGCCTAAGAAAATAAATACACCTACAATTATCCTGCATAATGTGCCTGTAAAGCAAAACAGAATGTGCTGTTCCATGTATGTTGTTATACTTTACTCTGTTGCCACCCAATTGCCTTTTTCCGTATGGCAGCTTGTTACTCATTCATTCTTGTGGAGATTTCTTAGCAGAGTAGGGCAGTATGTGAGCAGGCAGAGCTTGGGCACATGGATAGGGATATAAGCATCACCTCAGACTGCATTGTACATAAAGACTCTCTGTGTATTATACCACATCGCTGCAGATTGTCGGACTGCAGAACCCCACAATTCTCCAAAAGCACCTTGGGAATCTTATCAGAGGGTCGGAACTAAGCTGCACCACAATTTCCAGCCCCCAATTCAAAAGTTCAGTTTCTTAAAGAGACAGCGCACCTTAAATCAAAATGGCCGAAAAGGACCTTATGCAGTTCCCCAATGTTTAAACAGAGCAAATACAACCCAATACTGTCCATTATGAAGACCGGGAAGCAGAGCCCACTTCCGCAGCAGAACCAGATGCACGACCAGTACGCTCCATTAAGCCAACATTAAAGGTCCTTGAGAATTACCGTTCCACAAGGGATGAATTCAATGACAACCTGGACGACCTATGGGAATGAGTTGCCTCCCTCATGTCAAGCATCCAACGCCACAAAGATGATGCAGCGAGTTTACAGGACACTATAAGACAGCTAGACATGGCCCACTGCAGATACAAGAGACTGTCCGCAAAGTACGCTGCGTTCCTAAAAGACTCTAAAATCAACGAAGCTCTATCAGAGTTAAGCAAGGCAGATTCCACAGACAGAGAAAGGGATGCCCTCCTGCAAGACGCCAAAGATAAAGTGGAGCTTCGTATCGCCCATCTGCAAGAAACTAGATCGCACTGGTCAGCCTCGTCTAAACACTCTGTTCGGTCATACAAATCATCCTGCTCAAGAACTTCAGCTCTCAGCGACAGAATCCTAGAGGCCCGTTTAAACACAGAGCGGTACAAACTAAGACGTTTCTACACAGAAAAGAAAGCTGAAGCAGAAGTCAAGACAGCAGAGGCAGAAGCAGAAGCAGAGGCAGACGTCAAGAAAGTAGAGGCAGAAGCATAAGTGTAGAAAGCAGAAGCAGAGGCTCCAGCAAGGATTCTCCAAGCAGAAGCAGAGGCTCGAGCAAAGATTCTTTAAACAGAAATGGAGGAAGAAATTGCATTAGCCGAAGTAAAAATACTCGAGCAAGCATTGAAGCAAAACCTTGACCCTATTTGCCTGCGACCACAGGAAGAAGACGACACAGCAGTTTGTACCAGCAACTACGTGCAGAAACCGATACCGGCAGCACACACGTTCTCCAGCGACGTTCATCCCAACATTGCGGAAACATCCAAGTCAGCCGAACCTATGTTGCCAGTATCGCCCACAGCCCCTGCAGAGACCCAAGACCAATGCCATAATGCACCCTCTCAGGAGCAGTCATCAGTCATCACAACAAGATGACCACGAGGCGCACTCCAGCCGCCTCCACAGTTCAAGCAGCAGTCATCGGAATCTCCAGAGGTTAAACCACAGCTCAACCCTGCAGCAACATCATTTTACCAGGGAACAATTCACCTTTCTACACCACACAGCTTATACGCCCCAGGGGCACCGCAAGCTAATACAGTATCAAGGAGTGAAGGATCAAACATGTCCGAGTTTGCCAGGTTCATGGTGAGCAGGGAGATAATCAGCACTAGCCTCTCAGAGAACTACAGAGCCTGGAAAGCAACCTTCAAGGCTGACATTGCTGATCTCAACCTATCCGCAGAGCAGGAGCTCAACCTCATGGTAAAATGGTTGAGTCCGGAATCCACAAACTGTATCAAGAGTCTTAGGACTGTCTATGTGGGGCAGGCTGAAGCAGGTCTCGCTGCGGCCTGGCAGAGACTCGAAAAAAACTATGGCAGCACTGAAGCCATAGAAAAGTCCCTATTCAAGAGACTGCAGAACGTTACACGGATAAACCTTAAGGAAGCCCACAAACTTTTGGACTTAAGTGATCTGCTTATGTAGCTGGAGCTTGCTAAAAGAGACCCTCGTCTGTCTGGACTGTGCTACCTGCACACTGCCCATGGAGTGAACCCAATCGTCTCAAAGCTGCCACATAGTCCGCAAGAGAAGTGGGCAGTGTGCGTCTCTAGGTATAAAAGGTCACATGATGTCACCTTTCCTCCATAAATTCAGTTCTGCAAGTTCATTAACGAACAGGCATAAATGAGGAACGATCCTAGCCTCGACTTCCTGGAGTCTAACATTGCAGCTCCAGCAACACCTTCATCAAGGTATGAAAGCATCACACATAGACGCAAGGACTTGGGGAACAGTGTAAGCGTCAGAAAGACTAACCTGCCATCACCTGCAGTACCTGCCGGTAAACTATTCTGTCAAGAGATAAGTCTTTCAATCATGAGTGTCCCATTCACAAAAAACCACACTCACTGAACAAATGTAGAGGCTTCAGGTCCAAAACCATGCAGGAGCACAAGAAAATCCTCAGCAATCTTGGGGTATGTTTCAAGTGCTGCGCTTCATCAGAACACATGGCCAAGGACTGTAAATCTGCCAATAAGTGTGAAGAGTGTCATAGCGACAGACACCCATCAGCCTTGCACCTAGCCTCAGCCACCAGCGATCCAGCAGTCACAGTTACCTCTAGTCACGCTACAAGCCATGGCGGGGAGCCACAGAATCACACCAAGTCCACCACAGCTTTTTCCTGCTCGTGCTCAGAGGTATGTGGGGAGAATCAACGTGCTAAATGCTGTGCCAGGATATGCCTAATCAGAGTTTAACCAGAAGGGCAAGCAGAGAAGGCAGTATAAATGTATGCCATCATTGACGATCAGAGCAATCAATCCCTAGCTGGACCTAAGTTCTTTGAAGCCTTTAGAATCAAGGGACCAGCAACGCCCTACACTCTGAATACTTGCTCGGGGCGCATAGAGACTAGTGGCAGAAGAGCACAAGGTTTCATTGCTTCTCCTGTCAATGGAGACGAATAAATACCTCTACCTGCGCTAATTGAATGCGATCAAATACCAGACCAAAGGGATGAGATCCCTACCCCGGAAGCAGATTTCCACTAACCACACTTAAGGCACCTAGCCAGTGTTATCCCACCTTTGGACACAGATGCTGAAATCCTACTTCTGCTCAGCAGAGATAATTTAAGGATACATAAGGTCCGCCAACAGTGTAATGGTCCTGACTATGCCCCCTACGCCCAGAGACTTGACTTGGGGTGGGTAGTCATAGGAAATGCATGCTTGGACCGAACAATAGCCTATTTCTTTAAGACCTATGTACGCCGGGATGGGCGCACTACTTTCTGCAAACCATGTACTCATCACTATGAGGTGAAGGAAAAGCCTCCAGATCCTGTACAGCTGCCTGATGTTATCCCTTCTCCCTATGCAGACTGTTGTGAATTCTGTTGTCGGGCTCCCTCCTGTGGTCATGAATGGTACTTCGGCTGGTTCTGTCCATGGACTTCCTCTGGTGGGTGTTTCTGAGTTTCCTTCCTCAGGTGACGAGGTTAATTCGTTAGCTGGCTGCTCTATTTAACTCCACTTAGATCTTTGCTCCATGCCACCTGTCAATGTTCCAGTATTGGTCTAGTTCACTCCTGGATCGTTCTTGTGACCTGTCTTCCCAGTAGAAGCTAAGTTCCAGCTTGTATTTCTTTGGTTTGCTATTTTTCTGTCCAGCTCGCTATTTTCATTGTTGTCTTGCTTGCTGGAAGCTCTGGGACGCAGAGGGAGCGCCTCCGCACCGTGAGTCGGTGCGGAGGGTCTTTTTTGCGCCCTCTGCGTGGTCTTTTTGTAGGTTTTTGTGCTGACCGCAAAGTAACCTTTCCTATCCTCGGTCTGTTCAGTAAGTCAGGCCTCACCTTGCTAAATCTATTTCATCTCTGTGTTTGTATTTTCATCTTTACTCACAGTCATTATATGTGGGGGGCTGCCTTTTCCTTTGGGGAATTTCTCTGAGGCAAGGTAGGCTTTATTTTTCTATCTTAGTTCCTTAGTTCCTTAGGCTGTGCCGAGTTGCATAGGGAGCGTTAGGCGCAATCCACGGCTATTTCTAGTGTGTTTGATAGGATTAGGGATTGCAGTCAGCAGAGTTCCCACGTCCCAGAGCTCGTCCTTTATTATCAGAAACTATCAGGTCATTCCGTGTGCTCTTAACCACCAGGTCCATTATTGTCCTGACCACTAGGTCATAACAGTACAGGTGGCCCAAAGTACTAATGCATCTCAATAGAGGGATAAGAGAAGTTCTGAGACCATTTTTTTTTCTTTGCAGTGTGTTTTGTCTCTCTTTTCCCCTTTACCTCTGGGTGGTTCAGGACACTGGTGTAAACATGGACATTCAAGGTCTGTCCTCTTGGATGGATAATCTCACTACAAGGGTACAAAACATTCAAGATTTTGTGGTTCAGAATCCGATGTCAGAGCCTAGGATTCCAATTCCTGATTTTTTTTTGGTGATAGATCTAAGTTCTTGAATTTCAAAAATAATTGTAAATTGTTTCTTGCCTTGAAACCTCGCTCCTCAGGTGACCCTGTTCAACAAGTAAAGATCATTATTTCTTTGTTACGTGGTGACCCTCAAGACTGGGCTTTTTCCCTTGCGCCAGGAGATCCGGTATTGCGTGATGTTGATGCGTTTTTCCTGGCACTTGGATTGCTTTATGACGAACCTAATTCAGTGGATCAGGCAGAGAAAATCTTGCTGGCTCTGTGTCAGGGTCAGGATGAAGCGGAGATATATTGTCAGAAGTTTAGAAAGTGGTCTGTGCTCACTCAGTGGAATGAATGTGCCCTGGCAGCAATCTTCAGAAAGGGTCTCTCTGAAGCCCTTAAGGATGTCATGGTGGGGTTTCCCATGCCTGCTGGTCTGAATGAGTCTATGTCCTTGGCCATTCAGATCGATCAACGCTTGCGTGAGCGTAAAGCTGTGCACCATTTGGCGGTACTATCTGAGCATGGGCCTGAGCCTATGCAATGTGATAGGACTTTGACCAGAGCTGAAAAGCAAGAACACAGACGTCAGAATGGGCTATGTTTTTACTGTGGTGATTCCACTCATGCTATCTCCGATTGTCCTAAGCACAGTAAGCGGTTCGCTAGGTCTGCCACCATTGGTACGGTACAGTCTAAATTTCTTTTGTCTGTTACTCTGATTTGCTCTTTGTCATCCTATTCTGTTATGGCATTTGTGGATTCAGGCGTTGCCCTGAATTTGATGGACTTGGAGTATGCTAGGCGCTGTGGTTTTTTCTTGGAGCCCTTGCAGTATCCTATTCCATTGAGAGGAATTGATGCTACGCCTTTGGCCAAGAATAAGCCTCAGTACTGGACCCAATTGACCATGTGCATGGCTCCTGCACATCAGGAGGATATCCGCTTTCTGGTGTTGCATAATCTGCATGATGTGGTCGTTTTGGGGTTGCCATGGCTACAGGTTCATAATCCAGTATTGGACTGGAAATCTATGTCTGTGTCCAGCTGGGGTTGCCAGGGGGTACATAGTGATGTTCCATTTTCGTCTATTTCGTCTTCCACTCCTTCTAAAGTTCCAGAGTTTTTGTCGGATTATCGGGATGTATTTGATGCGCCCAAAGCCAGTGCTCTACCTCCTCATAGGGATTGCGATTGTGCAATTAATTTGATTCCTGGTAGTAAGTTTCCTAAGGGCCGATTGTTCAATTCATCTGTGCCAGAACACGCCGCTTTGCGGAGTTATATAAAGGAATCCTTGGAGAAAGGCCATATTCGCCCGTCGTCATCACCGTTAGGAGCAGGGTTCTTTTTTATGGCCAAGAAGAATGGTTCTTTGAGACCTTGTATTGATTACCGCCTTCTTAATAAAATTACAGTCAAATTTCAGTATCCTTTGCCGTTGCTGTCTGATTTGTTTGCTCGTATTAAAGGGGCTAGTTGGTTCACCAAGATAGATCTTCGAGGGGCGTATAATCTTGTGCGTATTAAACAAGGCGATGAATAAAAAACAGCATTTAATACGCCCGAGGGCCATTTTGAGTACCTGGTTATGCCATTCGGGCTTTCCAATGCTCCATCAGTATTTCATTCCTTTATGCATGATATCTTCCGAGAGTACCCGGATAAATTCCTGATTGTGTATTTGGATGATATTTTGGTCTTCTCGGATGATTGGGAGTCTCATGTGAAGCAGGTCAGAATGGTGTTCCAGGTCCTTCGTGCAAATTCCTTGTTTGTGAAGGGGTCAAAGTGTCTCTTTGGAGTTCAGAAGGTTTCATTTTTGGGGTTCATTTTTTCCCCTTCTACTATCGAGATGGACCCTGTTAAAGTCCAGGCCATTTACGATTGGACTCAGCCGACATCTGTGAAGAGCCTGCAAAAGTTCCTGGGCTTTGCTAATTTTTATCGGCGCTTCATCGCTAATTTTTCTACTGTTGCTAAACCGTTGACTGATTTGACCAAGAAGGGTGCTGATGTGGTCAATTGGTCTTCTGCAGCTGTAGAGGCTTTTCAGGAGTTGAAGCGTCGTTTTTCTTCTGCACCTGTGTTGTGCCAGCCAGATGTTTCGCTTCCGTTTCAGGTTGAGGTTGATGCTTCTGAGATTGGAGCAGGGGCTGTTTTGTCGCAAAAAAGTTCTGATGGCTCGGTGATGAAGCCATGTGCTTTCTTTTCTAGAAAGTTTTCGCCTGCTGAGCGTAACTATGATGTTGGTAATCGTGAGTTGTTGGCCATGAAGTGGGCATTCGAGGAGTGGCGTCATTGGCTGGAAGGAGCCAAGCATCGCGTGGTGGTCTTGACAGATCACAAGAATTTGACTTATCTTGAGTCTGCCAAACGGTTGAATCCGAGACAGGCTCGATGGTCGATATTTTTCTCCCGTTTTGATTTTGTGGTTTCGTACCTTCCGGGCTCTAAGAATGTGAAGGCTGATGCCCTGTCAAGGAGTTTTGTGCCTGACTCTCCGGGTGTTCCTGAGCCGGCGGGTATTCTTAAAGAGGGGGTAATTTTGTCTGCCATCTCCCCTGATTTGTGGCGGGTGCTGCAACAATTTCAGGCTGATAGACCTGACCGTTGCCCAGCGGAGAAACTGTTTGTCCCTGATAGATGGACTAGTAGAGTTATCTCTGAGATTCATTGTTCAGTGTTGGCTGGGCATCCTGGAATCTTTGGTACCAGAGATTTGGTGGCTAGATCCTTCTGGTGGCCATCTTTGTCACGGGATGTGCGTTCTTTTGTGCAGTCCTGTGGGACTTGTACTCGGGCTAAGCCCTGCTTTTCTCGTGCCAGTGGGTTGCTTTTGCCCTTGCCGGTCCCTAAGAGGCCCTGGACGCATATTTCTATGGATTTTATTTCGGATCTCCCCGTCTCTCAAAAGATGTCGGTCATTTGGGTGGTTTGTGATCGCTTTTCTAAGATGGTCCATTTGGTACCTTTGTCTAAATTGCCTTCCTCCTCTGATTTGGTGCCATTATTTTTCCAGCATGTGGTTCGTTTACATGGTATCCCGGAGAACATCGTTTCTGACAGAGGTTCCCAGTTTGTTTCGAGGTTTTGGCGATCCTTTTGTGCTAGGATGGGCATTGATTTGTCTTTCTCCTCGGCTTTCCATCCTCAGACAAATGGCCAAACCGAACGAACTAATCAAACTTTGGACACATATCTGAGATGCTTTGTTTCTGCTGATCAGGATGATTGGGTGTCCTTTTTGCCGTTGGCTGAGTTCGCCCTTAATAATCGGGCCAGCTCGGCTACTTTGGTTTTGCCGTTTTTCTGCATTTCTGGTTTCCATCCTCGTTTCTCTTCAGGGCAGGTTGAGTCTTCGGACTGTCCTGGTGTAGATACTGTGGTGGATAGGTTGCAGCAGATTTGGACTCATGTGGTGGACAATTTGACATTGTCCCAGGAGAAGGCTCAATGTTTCGCTAACCGCCAGCGCTGTGTGGGTCCCCGACTTCGTGTTGGGGATTTGGTTTGGTTGTTGTCTCGTTATGTTCCTATGAAGGTTTCCTCTCCTAAGTTTAAGCCTCGTTTCATTGGTCCGTATAAGATTTCTGAGGTTATCAATCCTGTGTCATTTCGTTTGGCCCTTCCTGCTTCTTTTGCCATCCATAATGTGTTCCATAGGTCATTATTGCGGAGATACGTGGCGCCTGTGGTTCCATCCGTTGATCCTCCTGCCCCGGTGTTGGTTGAGGGGGAGTTGGAGTATGTGGTGGAGAAGATTTTGGATTCTCGTATTTAGAGACGGAAACTCCAGTACCTGGTCAAGTGGAAGGTTTATAGTCAGGAAGATAATTCCTGGGTTTTTGCCTCTGATGTTCATGCTGCCAATCTGGTTCGTGCCTTTCATTTGGCTCATCCTGATCGGCCTGGGGGCTCTGGTGAGGGTTCGGTGACCCCTCCTCAAGGGGGGGGGGGTACTGTTGTGAATTCTGTTGTCGGGCTCCCTCCTGTGGTCATGAATGGTACTTCGGCTGGTTCTGTCCATGGACTTCCTCTGGTGGGTGTTTCTGAGTTTCCTTCCTCAGGTGACGAGGTTAATTTGTTAGCTGGCTGCTCTATTTAACTCCACTTAGATCTTTGCTCCATGCCACCTGTCAATGTTCCAGTATTGGTCTAGTTCACTCCTGGATCGTTCTTGTGACCTGTCTTCCCAGTAGAAGCTAAGTTCCAGCTTGTATTTCTTTGGTTTGCTATTTTTCTGTCCAGCTCGCTATTTTTATTGTTGTCTTGCTTGCTGGAAGCTCTGGGACGCAGAGGGAGCGCCTCCGCACCGTGAGTCGGTGCGGAGGGTCTTTTTTGCGCCCTCTGCGTGGTCTTTTTGTAGGTTTTTGTGCTGACCGCAAAGTAACCTATCCTATCCTCGGTCTGTTCAGTAAGTCGGGCCTCACCTTGCTAAATCTATTTCATCTCTGTGTTTGTATTTTCATCTTTACTCACAGTCATTATATGTGGGGGGCTGCATTTTCCTTTGGGGAATTTCTCTGAGGCAAGGTAGGCTTTATTTTTCTATCTTCAGGGCTAGCTAGTTCCTTAGGCTGTGCCGAGTTGCATAGGGAGCGTTAGGCGCAATCCACGGCTATTTCTAGTGTGTTTGATAGGATTAGGGATTGCGGTCAGCAGAGTTCCCACGTCCCAGAGCTCGTCCTTTATTATCAGAAACTATCAGGTCATTCCGTGTGCTCTTAACCACCAGGTCCATTATTGTCATGACCCCCAGGTCATAACAGCAGACATGGGAAGATCGGTGTTTCGTACCAGTAAGGATGACAACAAGGTAGCCCTGTCTATGGAAGACAAGGACTTTGTCAGGATAATGGACAATGAGTTTCTTAAGGACGAGACTAATCATTAGGTTTTCCCCTACCCTTCCGAGCTACCAGGGTAAGGCTCTAGAACAATCGTGAACAAGCCTTGTCCAGATTCAACTCTCTCCAGTGCACAATAGCAATAAACAGGAGATGAAAGAACACATCGTCACCTTTATGGGCAAAGTATTCCATAACAACCATGCGGAGTCAGCGCCTCCTTTAAAGGAAAATGAGGAGTGCTGGTATTTGCCCTCATTTGGAGTATATCACCCACGGAAACCTAAGCAAATTGGAGTTGTCTTTGATCCAAGTGCCAAACATCAAGGCGTATCTCAATGATGTCCTCCTCACAGGTCCTAATCTGACAAACAACCAAGTAGGAGTGTTGATGAGGTTTAGGAAAGAGACCATTGCCATTACCGCTGACATTGAACAGATGTTCCACTGTTTCATAGTCAAAGAGGACCACAGGAATTTCCTCAGGTTCCTGTGGTACAAGGACAATGACCCCAGCAAAGAGATGGTGGAGTATCGCATGCGGGTGCACGTATTCAGGAACAGCCCTCATCCGCAGTGGCAACTTATGGCCTGTGGAGAACCGCACTAGAAGTAGAGTCTGAGTATGAAACAGACGCCATAGACTTTGCAGAGAAAGACGTCTACGTAGATGATGAACTAAGATCTCTACCCACAGAAGAAGCGGCAATCGACCTACTTAAAAGGACCCAACATATACTGTACCGAACTAAGCTTAGACTGCACAAAATTGCTTCAAACAGCCTGGCTGTCATGAGAGCCTTTGAGTCAAGTGACAATGCACCTGGATTGAAAGACATAGACCTGGGACCAGACTGTCCGCCTGTGCAGAGATGTTTAGGCCTGAGGTGGAACCTGTCAGCCGACACCTTTGGTTTCCAAATCAACTGTGCAGACAAACCATTCACTAAACGTGGTGTCCTGTCAGCGGTAAATCGCCTATGTGACCCACTGGAATTCGTAGCACCAATTACCATACAAGTTAAAATCCCTGCTGAGACAGCTTTCCGAAACTGTCAAGGACTGGGAAGCCCAGCTCCCTCCTGATAAGGAACCAAAATGGGAAATGTGGAAGCAGTCTTTGTGTGCCTTGGATAAAATCCATATACCGAGATGCTACTCCGGAATGTCACTTGCTGCTAGCACTAGGACAGAACTCCATGTGTTCTCGAATGCATCCAAAGAGGCCATTGCAGCTGTTGCCTACCTTAAGGTGACTGTCAAGATTATGTTGGTTTCATTTTTGGCAAGGTTAAGTTGGCTCCCAAGCTTGACCACGCTATTTCAAGGCTTGAACTCTGTGGGACTGTGCTTTCAGTAGAACTTGCAGACTTTATTCAGCATGAGCTGGACACCAACATAGATGACATACAATACTACAGTGTCTATAGAAAAAACAGCCGCACACTCAAGACTTGCAGGTTTTTACGTGAAAGTTGTATTTTTTATTATTAGTACAGGCATCACCAAATGCTTATTAGTGTTCAGAGAAAATGACGGATACTTTAAGTTACGGTTAACGTTTCGACCAAGGCTGGTCTTTGTCAAAACCACACTGAAAAACAAACATACAGTGTAAGTACATGATATAGATGTGCTGTTCATGTATCTGTGACATGAATATACAGTAAACAATATATTAACACAATAACATTCACCTAAAACAAGGATCTAGTACATATAATATATTTATATTTACAACCTAATATATACAAAACGATATTAACTACAACCCCTAAGTACAGGGGTAATGTAGGGAATCCATATGAACATAAATATTGTAGAAACAGGAGAAGCAAGAAGAGTATGAGAAGGGCTGCCTAGGTATGCCCTGCATGCATTATTAACACATATCTATCCATATATATACACACATATACACACATGTACACATACACACATATATACATACATATATATATACACAAACACCCAAGAGCCCAATTCCTATCATTGTATTAACCCCTGAAGTCACTAGTCCAATATACAGGAAGGAGCAAAAAAGGAGACCGCGGCCGTTATACTACAGACCCTAGGTTCAGCATAAACCATTTACATGCAAGAAATCTGCAGAAATAACCTATGCAGGAAAAAAAGCAAAAATAGTCCACAATCTGCCGGATCCTGGAGCAACATTAACCCCTATCCAGAGTCTCTAATATCACATGTGACACTGACCTTCTAATGGAGGGTAGAAAAGGTGCAGAAGCAGTCTGGAGTAGGCTGTGAGAAGAAAAGAAACTTATAAGTATCCCACATGTGTACCTCTGCAGTGAGAGAATTGCGGATTAATAAGAGTCTAAGTGATTCCCATTAGAAATCCAGGTAATTACCGAAGTCTGCAAGGGTCCTGTAGCACTGAGTCCGTCACACTGGTGATGCAGTGTAGAGTAGCGAAAGCCACCAGCATTTTAAGCTGAAGGCGTCTGACATCATTTCCGGGCATGCCCAGTACAGTGCTGGAAGTGTTACTAGGAGTCTGCGCAGTAGACCTGGTCCTATGTAAACAAGAAGTCTGGCCACTGGGATCTATGAATCTGTGGTCTGTCTGAGGGGAGGATGTGTCTGGAGCAAAGCCGTGTGATCTCTGTGTGGAGCTGAAATTGAACACCCCAGGGGAAATGTCTGAAACCCAGGAGATGGACTGGAAGGAGAAAAAAAAGGGGGGGAAATTCCCCTAATAGTAAAAATAAAAATAAAAGATTAAGGATTAAAGGGACGGGTAGCCTCTAAGTAGTTATATAGGAAAAAATACGCCGGAAAAAAATAAGAAAAAGAAAAAGAGAGAATAATGAAGAAAAAAATTAGAGAAAAAAGAAAAAAATAAGGAAAAAACATCCCAGAATTTCAATAAAACGAAAAAGACAAAAAAGGATAATAACAATAATACCGTATATCCCGTAGGGAGGAGGGAATGAGATTTTATCGTTGAACACTTTGCTGCAACGGTCAGGTTTAGCATAGGAATAGAGATTGTTAATGTTGGACAGCAAAACACCAGACTAATACTGAAGAAAATAATGAAAATAAATATAAAAATGAAGATAATAACTGAGAAATAAAAATTAAAAAATAAAAATAAAGGGATAAAAAATAAAAAATAAAAGGTGAACGAAATGAATGGAAAAAAAAAATATAAAATAAAAAATTTTTGAACAAAAATTGGAAAACTAAGAGGACTTACCCTGAGAGTGCAGTGATAGAGGAAAAGAGTGCGATCCTCCAGCTTCTGTATATAGTTCTATCATGAAGTCTGAAGCGTGATGGAGAGAAAGGAAGAGGAACAAGGGTTAATTATTGCATAAATATGAAGAGCCTGTAGACTATGGTATATGAAGAGACTCATGTCGCATGTACCTAGTTGAATACCAAATCCAGTTCCCTATTGAACCCCTTTGGTGAAAGGGTCTGTAGCGTATATATCCAAAAGGCCTCCCTTTGTTTTAACAATTTTACATGATCCCCCCCCACGTCTAGGTTTCTCTACTTTTTCAATCACCTGGAAGCGTAATTGTGACACCGAATGGTTGGCCCTACTAAAGTGATCCGGAAGTGGGAGCCATGTTTTCCTAAGTCTGATAGTAGATTTATGGCTCGAAATCCTATCGCGAACATGCTGAGTCGTTTCGCCTACATATATGAGGCCACAAGGGCATTTTATCAAGTAGACTACAAAATTGGAGTTGCATGTATGAAACCCCTTGATGTCAAACCTCTTGCCAGTGTGTGGGTGTATGATCTCACTTGACTTAATTACATTCGCACAGCAGGCACATCCTAGACAAGGGAACGTGCCTGTTCTTGCGGAGCCTAAAAACTGTTGTTTAGGTTGTCTGGTGAGGCTACCCATATCAGCCCTAACAAGATAATCCCTGATGTTTCTTGGTCTACGCTTGCACATCAGGGTAGGAGATTGAAAGGGGTTATTTGAGGGTAAGCCTCGGACAGGAGGGGCCAATGTTTGTTAATTACCTTGTATATCAAGGGCATAATAGGGTGATGTGTATGTATGAAAGGGACCCTATCTTTTTTGGGGGTTTGGTTGGCCGGAGGAGGATGATTTTGTAGAACTCTTTGTTTCTCATTTTGGAGAATATTGATGGGATATTCTCTCTCCATGAATTTCTGGGACATGTCGTTTAGCCGTGTCTCTGTCAAGTTGTGGTCTGAAACTATATTAGTGACCCTGTGGAAGTGTGATCACGGTAAGCTGTTCCTAGTGGATTTGGGGTGACAACTTGTGTAGAGGAGTAGATTATTTGAATCTGTAGGTTTCACAAAGATGTCTGTGTCCAAACCACCATGCCCGTTTTTGATCACCAGGGTGTCTAGAAATGGAATTTTCTGTGTATCACTATTAGGTACAAATTGTAGCTCAGGTCTTACCTCATTGATCTGAGAGACAAATAGGGAGAACGTTTCAGCTGGCCCATTCCATAGACAGAAGACGTCGTCTATGTAGCGGACCCAGCATCCTGAGTGTAACTGGAAAAGCGGATTAACATACACGTGACTCCGTTCAAAGTGGTCCATATATAGATTGGCGTAAGCCGGCGCCATATTAGACCCCATGGCGGTCCCACAGATTTGTTGATAGAATTGGTCGCCGAAAAGGAAATAGTTTTCCTCTAGGACTAGGGTCAAAAGGTCCAAAATAAATTGTTGTGACCGGTGGCTAAGGTTAGAGGCCAACAAGTTATTGCTCACAGCCTCCACACCCAAATCATGCTTGATTGAGGTGTAGAGGCTTTTGACATCCAGAGTAGTCAATAGACATTCTGTTGGAATGAAGGACAGTTGTTTGATTGTCCTGATGAAGTGGCCGGTGTCTAAAATAAAAGACCTGGTGTTCTTGACCAGCGGAGTAAGATATTTCTCGAGAAAAATGGATAGTGGAGATAGGATAGAATCTGTGGATGCCACTATAGGGCGACCTGGAGGGTTGGTCAGAGATTTATGTATCTTGGGAAGAACGTAAAATACTGGTGTAACTGGGTGTGGGTTTGACAGGAAAATCGCCGTTTTTTGATCAATGCAGTTCAGGGTTGTATATTCCTGGAGTATAGTGTCAATTTTCTTTTTGATTTTGGCTGTGGGGTCATGGGCAATTTGTTTAAAGGTAGAAGTGTCTGAAAGCTGATTGTGGATTTCCCTCATGTAGTCACTAGAATTCATAACGACTATGGCCCCACCTTTGTCTGCTGGTTTAATTGTTATATTTTTATTATTTTTCAATGATTCAATGGCCTGTTTTTCCAATGGTGTTATATTGCTTTTTGTGGGGAAATGGCCCTTTTGGTGTTGTTTAAGGATATCCTGTATATCCCGGTGTATCAGTTCAATGCATGTTTCAGTTGCATGATATGTGTGGGGTGGGTTAAATGAGCTTTTATTAAACAAGCCTAGAGAAGAAATTGATAGTTCGGGAGTAGGAGTCCCCACAGTGGGGGGAGGTTTATTCCCAAGAGTCTCCTGAAACAAACCAAAGTGTGTTTTGAGTCTAATACTCCGATAGAAATACTGTAGATCCTGTTCAAGTTTAAAACTATCCCAGGCAGGGGTAGGGCAGAATGAGAGCCCACGCTTTAGAACTAAAAGTTCCAATGGGTTTAAAGTGTAAGATGATATATTGATCACAGACTTACATTCCCTACCTGTGACCTCGTTACCATACGTTCGGTTGTATTTACGTTTGGATCTCCTTGTCGGTCTCCTCTTTCCTGTCTCCAATTGCCCCTCCTGGGTTGTCTTTTCCCTAAAAAACATCCCTGGTTGTTGGTATATGAGGATCCACTGCTGTCGGAGCTGAAAGAACCGGGACGTCTGGAGGTGTATTGTCCTCGCCTTTGTCCAGAGTATGTGGGCTCGTTCCATCGGTATACACGTTCAAGTCTATAGTCCTCCGAGTCCCTATGAAATTTGCTTCTCTTAGTCTCTTGCAGAGATTTCCGGTTCTCTTCTATGATCTTGTCAGTCTTCAATTTCAGAGTTTGCCAATCTGAGGCAGGAATAGTTGGGCTGAGTTGTTCCTCGATGGACTTGACCTTTGTTTCTGATTCAAGGATGGCCGTCTGTAGAGTCTCTATTGTAAGAAGGATTAAGTCCAATGAGCACTTGTTGAGAATTTGTTGATACTTCTCGCAGTAATCTGGTTTGTCCGCGAATAGTGTAGGGCGGAGGTTGCACCCCAATCCTCTTGGAATCCTGCCTAATTTAAAATATTCAGCTAAGGTAATGGAGTGAAGGTCATACGACATTAATCTCCGGCGTTCCTTCTCATAGTCTTTGCTCCTAATCTCCTGCGTTGGTGTGCGGAGAAAATCACTGGATTTCGTGATCTTCGACAAGATAGTTGATGCGGTTGTTTCATCAAACGCAAAAGTCTGTGTAGACATTAGGTAGCAGGTGCAACCAACAACAAAAAATTGTTCAGGCAGTACAAGAGATGTGGTGCACTCCGCATGGAAAAAAGGTGCAGGCTGAACACAAAGTCACAGTGTCTATAGAAAAAACAGCCGCACACTCAAGACTTGCAGGTTTTTATGTGAAAGTTGTATTTTTTATTATTAGTAAAGTGACAGTAAGGTTCTCTTAGGTTACATCTACAACCAAACAAGGCGCTTCTACGTGTACGTCAGTAACCGCATTGAGAGAATAAGAAGGTCTTCCAAACCTGAACAGTGGCACTATATCCCATCTGAACTTAATCCAGTCGACCATGCCACTAGACCCATGTCTATAAATTCTTTTGCTAATTCTTCTTGGCTTTCAGGTCCAAAGTTTCTGCTGGAACAGAAGGGAAGTGAATGTTTCCAGGAAGTCTTCAGCATCCAAGATCCGGATGATGATCCAGAAGTCCGCTCCGAGGTCAGTGCTCTGGCCACAAACGTTAAACCAACCTCCACCCTTGGTTGCCAGCGCTTCAAACGCTTCTCCAATTGAATGAAACTCGTTAAGACTATCGCAAGGTTAGTCCACATTGTGAGATCTTATCAAAATTCACATGGAGACAAAGACTGTCATGGTTGGCATGTCTGCCAAAAGCCACTCTCTGCTGAGGACATTTCTCACTGCGAGTCCCTTATAATACTTTATGTCCAGCAGAGTGTATTCAGTACCGAATGGGAATGCTTATACAACAAACAGCAGATCCCTCTGAAAAGCCCCATTGCCCATTTGAATCCACTAATGGACAGCTTTGGTTTGCTGAGAGTCGGTGGTCGATTAAATCGAGCCAAGCTAGGGTTTTCAGAGCAACATCCTTGCATCATTCCCAGTAGACATCACATGACCAATCTACTGATTCGGCACTTTCACGAAAAAACCGAACACCAAGGCAGGCAGATCACGGAGGGCAAGTTACGGTCTTCGGGACTTTGGATCATGGGCATGAAAAGACGTGTAGCAGGATCAATACATCGCTGTGTGCAATGTTGCAAAACTAGAGGAAAACAGGTGCATCAACAAATGGCAGACCTACTCTTCGACAGACTGAGTGCCGAACCGCCTTTCACCTACATTGGCCTAGATGTCTTTTGGCCATGTATGGTATCTGCATGCAGGACTCGAGAAGGTCATGCCAACAGCAAACATTGGGCTGTACTATTGACTTGCATGAGTGTCCGTGCCGTTCACATAGAAGTGATAGAATCTATGGACACATCCAGCCTGATTAAGGCTTTCGGCGGCTGCTAGCGATCAGAAGACCAGCGAAACAGTTAAGGTTCGATGGCTGAAGCTACTTCATCGGTGCGTGTCGAGAGCTGGATATTGACATTAAGCCAATTCAGGATCAACTGTCAGAGAGAGGATGCCCCTGGATCTTCAATCCTCCGCATAGGTCTCACATGAGATGTTCCTGGGAAAGGATGATCAGGATCTCACGCAACATCTTGATCTCTATGCTTATGAACATGAACTCTTCAAGACTTATGCATGAGACCTTGGTTACTCTTCTGGATGAAGTTTCTGCCATAATCAACTCAAGACCCCTTGTCCAAGTGTCAATGGATCCTGAAATGCCAACCATTCTTACGCTAGCTACTCTTCTTACCCAAAAGATCGGGAACCCGCTAACAGTCAGTGGAGAGTTTACTCACGCAAACTCCTACCAGTAGCAGTGGAAACGCGTACAGTACCTCGCCAATTACTTCTGGAACCGCTGTCGACATGAGTATCTTGCAGCTCTGCAAGGAAGAAGAAAATGGCGACAGAGTAAACCGAACTTGAAAGAAGGAGATATAATGTTATTGAGGGAACAACAAGCTTAAAGGATCGACTGGCCTTTGGGAATCATTACAAAGACTTTTGCAGCGCCCCAGAGATCTGGTCGTTGCAGTATGGCGCTCTGCCGCTAAGGGGAGCAGCGGTATGTCTGATGGCACTAAGGAGTTCTCCTGACCAGGTATCACCAGAAGACATTACACTTCACACTCCGGCCACTAGGGGGAGAAAAAGGCTTTATTTATTGGGCCACTCCTCACACTGGTAAAACTAGGGGCTGGGGAGGAAGTTAGTCAGAAGCTGACTGGGTTGGAACCAGGCAACATCCCGTGGCAGGGGGTGTTGCAGGGAGAAGGCACAGGGGGGTCCCTGTCAGACGTGGGAACCTGGCAGGTGCCTAGCGAACAGAACAGAATGTGACGGAACCGCGCCTGCACACCCTGCGGCGGTATCCTAAGAAAGAGACACGAAGGAAAGGATATTGTGGAACCGTGTAAACGAGATCAAGCACAAAGGAGAGCCAGTAAGAGTCGTGCCGAGAGAGAGAAAGGCAACATCTTACTGAGGCGCATAGTCGGTGGCCGGAACACCGTAGGAGTAACTGACTTCAGGCCTTACTTCAAACTCCGCTGGACAGTCAGTCATAGGTTGGCTGTCTACCTTCTACACCCTATGAAGACATAGGGGGCAACATTGGGAGAGGGGCGTCTCTAGGGTCCTGGAAGACCTCCAAGCCTTCCCGTCATACGGGTGGCGTCCTAGCCATAACATACCTGGGGGTTGTTAGAAACTAGTAACATCTGGAACCAAAGAACGAGATAGAGCTGTAGAGAACGAACGAAAGAGAACAGCAGTTGTGAGGACTATTCCGAATGCTCAGCAGGATAGGACTACAACACACAGGCGCTAGTGGTAGGCAACGATTTCCA
The DNA here is from genome assembly GCF_032444005.1 of Ranitomeya imitator. Taxonomy (NCBI): domain Eukaryota; kingdom Metazoa; phylum Chordata; class Amphibia; order Anura; family Dendrobatidae; genus Ranitomeya; species Ranitomeya imitator. The sequence continues at coordinate 664,071,057 of NC_091286.1, forward strand.
TCTGTGAAGGAAACTCAGGAGGTGCCCATCGTACCGGCTGGTCTCTGAAAGCCCTGTTAAACGTACTCTGGATAGAGGATCCTGAAGCCTTCAGTAAAGAGGTAAAGAGACTGCAACCTTGTGTCCTCATTATTGACTGTACCTCACACCATCACCATCCAACTTACTGGGAAGCCCTGGGGACATACTTCACCTGTGGGAAGGTATACCATCCAGCTGCCATTCCATCACCCCAGTGGACCCCATAGCAGCATCGGTCACCCTGACCGAACACCACAGGTGGGGTCACGAACCCCTGACAGACTGCAATACTACTTTCATTGGACGCCCCTTAGCAGGGTCGCGGACCGGGTCTAGCCACCGTGACAGCCTCAGAACCGAACCAGAGAGAGGCCCGGTACCGAAACGCGTGGCCCTGTGTCTGGGGGTGCTCCAACTTGGTGTCACGAACAGGATCGTACTTAAGCCTGAAGAAGCAGGTCATGTGTGCCTTGGAACTGTGATTGAAACGTGTTAGACTGTGATTTATTGCAAAGACTGTGTACTGCTATTGCCGCAAGATTCCCGCCAAAACTGCCACCATTGTAGCGCCACAAGGAGCGCAAGAGAAGAAGAAGGGCGTGTAGGTGGGCGTGGACAAGCTGAAGAGCGCGAACGACAATGGCCGCCCAGTCTAAATATTTCTGTGCCTTGAGGACGTGTCAGTCAGCGGCCAAGATCTGCCTCCTGATCCTCTGTGGAGGGCGGAGACAAAGAAAACGAAACCGCCCACGAAGGAGAGAGCGGGAAAAGGACAAGGAGGGAGAAGAACTGAACCACATGGGAGACGCCATGGCCAGTCGACCGGGATCGGGATCGGAGCGTGGGGTCGTAGCAGAGGACTCCCCCAGCTACCCAGAGAGATACCGTGGCCAGGCGTCACCTGTTGGCCCCGACTTCCTGCAGGCCGGAGTGGACGAGCTCAGCGATCAACTCTGGTGGACGCAGCTGAGCACTGAGGCTGGGTGGAAGGAGACCGTCATCGGGGCCTCACCAGACGTCTGTCGGCAGCCTTGTGTGGTCCGGAGCGAGAAAGAAGTTCCAGCGCTCCGAAGCCAGAAAGCAAGGCCCTGCCGGAAAGCGAGATACTGCAAACAGAGATGACAACACCACAGCGCAAGGCCCCGCAGTCAGCGTTGCAGATCCCAGCGGAGAAGGAGCAGGCCGGCACCAGAGGGACCACATCTGAAGCAGGTATGAAGAACAACCCTGCCCCAGTGACAGAAGACCTACTGATAAGCTCCGTAGCAGCGCCACCTACTACTAAAACTGACATTCAAACCCAGATTATACCTGAAAAAACGATTAGTGACATTGATACCGCATCGGATGAGAAAAGAGATATGCAAAGCCATAAGACTCCCATCTGGAGTGAGGGAGCCCCTTATGTGGCACCTGGTAGCCGCCAGTATCCAGCTGGGCTACCCCGAGTTACAGCACAAAACCTCGAAACCCCGACAAATGTACATAGTTATTTAACAGTTTCCTGTTTTGCTGCTTAAAACCCGTCTAGGGTTATTCCTAAAAGGGCTCCCTTTGTTTACCTGGGATCCCTATTGTTTTCTATTGTTTTTCTACTGTTGCACAAAGTTCATCATTGTTTTAAAGACTGCCGGATCATGGACGGTGAATGAATCCAAAACTGTTTTTGTATATAGTTTGCACCTTATTAAAGGTGCTCCCTACTGGTTTTACAAGCGAGAGAAGACTTTGCGAAGATGATGCTTCCAGATATGACGCAGAAGGTCTTGCTTTCGGTGGACTGGCAGACAGAGAGAGAATCTGCACTAGAGATTTGGGTCCCTCTTAAAGGGAATGATGACATGGTGGCTTTAATAAAAGTTGAACGTTAATAATGTTAAAATTTAGAAAGTTTTGATAATGTTAATAAAGATTGAGGACAGGAAAGCTTGAAGTGAACCCATAGGGGTTAGAGAGAGAGTCCTCTTGAGAGATGTAGAAAGATGGTCGGCACAATGGCAGTAGGCTCAGCCAAGGAGCTAGGCGGTCCAGCATTGGTGAAGTTGGAACAGAAAGAAAGTTGAAATGTTGTAATAGTATTTTATGGTAGGCCTTTAGTGGGTCCAGCGTATACGCCCTTAAAGGAAAAGTTAACTTATTGTTCAGAGTTTGCACTTAGTAGAATACCCGGCTGGGTACTGAGAGTTATTTATAGTCAAAAATGTTATTTAAAAATATTTAATTTTGTTTTTGTTTGTAACGTTCAAGTGTCCTTACCTCCCATAAAGGGAAGCACCTTTTCTCTTTCCTTGTTCTAAGCATTCCAAAAATTTGTATGTCTTTTGCTGTATTATATTGTTGTTCTTCTTCCCAGTCCAGGAGTACTGGATTTAACCGGGGGGGAGTGCAGCGCCCCAGAGATCTGGTCGTTGCAGTATGGCGCTCTGCCGCTAAGGGGAGCAGCGGTACGTCTGATGGCACTAAGGAGTTCTCTTGACCAGTTATCACCAGAACACATTACACTTCACACTCCGGCCACTAGGGGGAGAAAAAGGCTTTATTTATTGGGCCACTCCTTACACTGGTAAAACTAGGGGCTGGGGAGGAAGTTAGTCAGAAGCTGACTGGGTTGGAACCAGGCAACATCCCGTGGCAGGGGGTGTTGCAGGGAGAAGGCACAGGGGGGTCCCTGTCAGGCGTGGGAACCTGGCAGGTGCCTAGCGAACAGAACAGAACGTGACGGAACCGCGCCTGCACACCCTGCGGCGGTATCCTAAGAAAGAGACACGAAGGGAAGGATATTGTGGAACCGTGTAAACGAGATCAAGCACAAAGGAGAGCCAGTAAGAGTCGTGCCGAGAGAGAGAAAGGCAACATCTTACTGAGGCGCATAGTTGGTGTCCGGAACACCGTAGGAGTAACTGACTTCAGGCCTTACTTCAAACTCCGCTGGACAGTCAGTCATAGGTTGGCTTTCTACCTTCTACACCTACGAAGACATAGGGGGCAACATTGGGAGAGGGGCGTCTCTAGGGTCCTGGAAGACCTCCAAGCCTTCCCGTCATACGGGTGGCGTCTTAGCCATAACATACCTGGGGGACGTTAGAAACTAGTAACATCTGGAACCAAAGAATGAGAGAGAGCTGTAGAGAACGAACGAATGAGAACAGCAGTTGTGAGGACTATTCCGAATGCTCAGCAGGATAGGACTACAACACACAGGCGCTAGTGGTAGGCAACGATTTCCATCTGTGAAGGAAACTCTGGAGGTGCCCATCGGACCGGCCGGTCTCTGAAAGCCCTGTTAAACGTACTCTGGATAGAGGATCCTGAAGCCTTCAGTAAAGAGGTAAAGAGACTGCAACCTTGTGTCCTCATTATTGACTGTACCTCACACCATCACCATCCACCTTACTGGGAAGCCCTGGGGACATACTTCACCTGTGGGAAGGTATACCATCCAGCTGCCATTCCATCACCCCAGTGGACCCCATAGCAGCGTCGGTCACCCTGACCGAACACCACAGGTGGCGTCACAAACCACTGACAGACTGCAATACTACTTTCATTGGATGCCCCTTAGCAGGGTCGTGGACCGGGTATAGACACCGTGACAGCCTCAGAACCGAACCAGAGAGAGGCCCGGTACCGAAACGCATGGCCCTGTGTCTGGGGGCGCTCCGGTGGTTGTAGAGGGTAATGCAGTTTGGCCTGGATTGCAGGAGTGGACATGTGTATCTACTAATTGCAGGACTGACTGGGGTATATAGCTTTGCAGGATCCTTTAGTCAGTGCCAGTTGTCCATTGTTCTTGAAGGATTCACTTCCCTGCTGGTCTCTCCTGTTTGCTGTGTTTTTCTACAAGATAAGTCCTGGCTTTGGTTTTGCTGTCCACCTGCGGTGGACTTTATAGTTCTGTGCATTTTCATGTTTTTGTCCTGTCCAGCTTGGTCTGTGGAGGATTTTTTGCAGTCTGGCTATTTCTCTGGAGATGCAGATATACCCCCCATGTCTTTAGTCAGATGTGGTGATCCGTATTTTCTGCGGTGGATATTTTTCTAGTGTTTTTATACTGACCGCATAGTACTCTGTTCTACAGTCATGGCCAAAAGTTTTGAGAATGACACCAAAATTATATTTTCACATGATTTGCTGCCCTCTGGTTTTTAATAGTGTTTGTCTGATGTTTATATCTCATACAGAAATATAATTGCAATCATATTATGAGTACCAATAGGTTATATTGACAGTTAGAATGAGTTAATGCAGCAAGTCAATATTTGCAGTATTGACCCTTCTTCTTCAAGACCTCTGCAATTCTCCCTGGCATGCTCTCAATCAACTTCTGGACCAAATCCTGACTGATAGCAGTCCATTCTTGCATAATCAATGCTTGCATTTTGCCAGAATTTGTTGGTTTTTGTTTGTCCACCCGTCACTTGATTGACCACAAGTCCTCAATGGGATTAAGATCTGGGGAGTTTCCAGGCCATGGACCCAAAATCTCTATGTTTTGTTCCATGAGCCATTTAGTTATATCATCTTTGCTTTATGGCAAGGTGCTCCATCATGCTGGAAAAGGTATTGTTGGGCGCCAAACTGCTCTTGGACGGTTGGGAGAAGTTGCTCTTGGAGGACATTCTGGTACCATTCTTTATTCATGGCTGTGTTTTTAGGCAAGACTGTGAGTGAGCCGATTCCCTTGGCTGAGAAGCAACCCCACACATGAATGGTTTCAGAATGCTTTACAGTTGGCATGAGACAAGACTGGTGGTATCTCTCACCTCTTCTTCTCCGAATAAGCTCTTTTCCAGATGTCCCAAACAATCGAAAAGGGGATTCATCAGAGAAAATGACTTTGCCCCAGTCCTCAGCAGTCCACTCCCTGTACCTTTTGCAGAATATCAGTCGGTCCCTGATGTTTTTTCTGGAGAGAAGTGGCTTCTTTGCTGCCCTCCTTGAAACCAGGCCTTGCTCAAAGAATCTCCGCCTCACAGTGCGTGCAGAAGCACTCACACCAGGTTGCTGCCATTCCTGAGCAAGCTCGGCACTGCTGGTAGTCCGATCCCGCAGCTGAAACAGTTTTAAGATACGGTCCTAGCGCTTGCTGGTCTTTCTTGGGCGCTCTGGAGCCTTTTTGACAACAATGGAAGCTCTCTTCTTGAAGTTCTTGATGATGCGATAGATTGTTGACTGAGGTGCAATCTTTGTAGCTGCGATACTCTTCCCTGTTAGGCCATTTTTGTGCAGTGCAATGATGGCTGCACGTGTTTCTTTAGAGATAACCATGGTTAACTGAAGAGAAACAATGATACCAAGCACCAGCCTCCTTTTAAAGTGTCCAGTGATGTCATTCTTACTTAATCATGACTGATTGATCGCCAACCTTGTCCTCATCAACACCCACACCTCTGTTATTGGATCAATCACTAAAACGATGTTAGCTGCTCCTTTTAAGGCAGGACTGCAATTATGTTGAAATGTGTTTTGGGGGTTAAAGTTCATTTTCTGGGCAAATATTGACTTTGCAAGTACAGTAATTGCTGTTAAGCTGATCACTCTGACATTCAGGAGTATATGCAAATTGCCATTAGAAAAAATGAAGCAGTAGACTTTGGAAAAATTAATATTTGTCTCATTCTCAAAACTTTTGGCCATGACTGTATTCTTTCTTTTTAGCTAGTACGGCCTCCTATGCTAAAATCTGATTTCATATCTGCATATGTTTTTTCCTCTCCTCTCACAGTCAATATTTGTGGGGGTCTATCTATCCTTTGGGGATTTTCTCTGAGGCAAGATAGGTTTCCTGTTTCTGTCTTTATGGGTAGTTAGATCTTAGGCTGTGTCGAGGGGTCTAGGGAGTGCTAGGTACCCCCCACGGCTGCTTTTAGTTGTGCTGCTAGGTTCAGGGTTTGCGGTCAGTACAGGGACCACCTTCTCCAGAGTACGTCTCATGCTGCTCCAAGGCCACCAGATCATAACAGCGCTCCACTTTCCCTAGTGAAGACAGTAAGGTCTGGAAGGTGGAGCTGAAAGTCCTTAGGAAAGGTGAACCTAAGACATTTCAATCCACAAGCTCGTATTGGTACTACCGATCGAGGACATTCCGGTAGGATAAACTATGAACAGAACTCTGCAATAGTACTTTGTTCATTGGATTACAGTTGGGTTAGAGATAGTTTGGCCTAGTGCGGCTTCTCTGATCCGAAGATGGTTTTGTTTTGGATTATCTCAGGAACTGACTTAAATTAATGTCTTATCTTGTTTAAAGTTGTTGTTATTGCACTGCATGCATGTTTGGTTTAATTTTCTAGGTTGTGGGACTCTATTTCAAGGACATTAATATACTGAAATCCCTTATGGAATTTCAGAAGGGGAGTGTGCTGTTCCATGTATGTTGTTATATTTTACTCTGCTGCCACCCAATGGCCTTTTTCCATATGGCAGCTTGTTATTCATTAATTCTTGTGGGCATGTCTTTCACTTCCAGTTCAGGGGTCAAGTCTTCTATTCCTCTGGCAGCCATTTAATTTTCAGTTTACATGCTGTTGTGAGAGGACACGCTTGAACCGGGCTTAGGAAGGCATCAGTCTTTCGACCTATTGCTGTCCACTCATGCTATTCACTCTTGCTGCTCACACTTGCAGTCATACTTGGTGCTACATCTTACTGTACCCTGTCTACAGCTTCATTTTTGGAGGAAATACTGTATTACCAGTTATACGCTGTATATCCAGATTTCCAAATAAACAAGTCTGGATTGCACAATCCCTGGTATGTATCATCTCTCCGGACACTGAACAGCATTGGTCCTGTCTGCATCACATCGAGGAAAACTGAAGGTACGAAATCTCTCACAACCCTTATTAATCAACCACACCTCCATTTGCCTCATGTGGGTACAGAACACAGAATAAGACACTCAAAAACAGGCTTCACAAATGGCCATGCATATAATTAAAATAAAAATTGTACTGAGAACACATACATAACAAATATGTGCTAAAAAGCCTGGACGAAGCATTTCAAAGCAAAACGAGCGTCGGGTGTGGTGGGTCTCCTGGATCTAATCTCCCCAAGTAATTATGCCATATACCATATTTTTTGCTTTGTAAGACGCTCCGGATTATATGACGCACCCCAAATTTTGAGCAGAAAAATAGGAAAAACTTTTTTTTTAAATAAATTGGTAGCGCTTCTTATAATTCATGCATCTTATTGCTTACCGGGGGTGGTGGCTGCGGTGAAGCAGGGTCCCAGGGTTATCGCTGGAGGAGGCAGGAGTGGAGCGTTGCTGCAGGCTGGAATGAGGGGGTGTGAAAGTGTCCTGTGCTGCGGGGGGGCTCCTGTGCTGCGGGGGTGTCTCCGGTGATGCTGGTGTCTCCGATGCTGTAGGGGGCTCTGCTTTTACTTTGTGAAAGGCCTGAGCTAGTGTTGAGCGATACCTTCCGATATCCAAAAGCATCGGAATCGGATTGGATCGGCCGATATTCGAAAAATATCGGATATCGCCGATACCGATACCCGATACCAATGCAAGTCAATGGGACCAAAATATCGGAATTAAAATAAACCCTTTCTTTCCTTGCAGGTTCATTCTACATGAAGGAAAACAACTAAGAATAATGTAGGATGTATTGGGGGAGGTGGAGGAGACATTAAAGTCATAGAGGTTTAGCCCAATTAAATGGAATAGCAGGATTTTTTTTTTTTTTTTAAGACGTTCGGAGTTACAAAGAAATTGACTATGTTAAAATTTTTTATATTTTGTCAGATATTGATGTTTCACTAATTCCATGCTCTTCACCTTTTTTACTTCTCCGACACTTTCTTCTTCATCATCCTCAGCGGCAGCATCTTTTACACCTACTTCTTCTTCACCTTATTCATCTTCTTCTTCACTTTCTTCCTATTATTCTTTTTCGTTACATTCTTCATATTCTTCTTATTCAACTATTATTCTTCTTTATATTCTTCTTCTTCATCATATTCTTATTTGTGACAGGCATTCCTGTAGTTGTTATCTATAAAAGTTTGAAGATTACACCTTCCGTTCTGCCTGTCACAAAAGAGTTACAACAGGATTTGTCCGTGTTTAGTTTGGCCTGCAGCAGCAGGCTTTATCCAAGGGCACCACGAGGAGGAACGGACTCACCCCCATACACTGCCTAGTCTTCTTCTGCTTATAATTTAGATAATATCTTTTGCTCAGATTTTTAGTCTTATGCTTAATATTCTTCTGCTCTTTGTTCTGCAGCTTCTTGTTCTTCTGCTTCTCGGTCTTCAAGGTCATCGTCTCCAGGGTCGTCGTCTCCGGGGTCGTTGTCGTCATCGGGGTGGTCTTCAGGGTCGTCGTCTCCAGGGTCGTCGTCTCAGGGGTTGTCATCTCTGGTGTCGTCGTCATCTTAGGGGTGGTCTTCAGGGTCGTCGTCTTTAGGGTCTTGAACTTGGAAATATAGCAGAAGGTACAAGAAGGCTGAGAAAATGCAGAGAACCAGCTGATGGAACTGGAACCAGGATGGCTACCCGAAGGTCCAAGAGCCAATGGAACTACCGAGGACCAGCTGACGGTACTGGAACCCGGTTACAAAGCAGGAGGTACCCGTGCCAGAAAGCACTACCAAGGACCACCTGACGTTGGTGGAACTCGGATACCCAGAAGGAGGCACCTAAGCCAAAGGCTCTGCCCGGAACCAGCTGATGGTACTGGAACCAGGGGGACCTATTAAAGATAGTCTTCCTAGAGCCCCAACTAGCGGTGTTGGAGCCCAGGGTCAGCAGGGGGAGCAGAGTGTAGGCCGAAGCCTGCACTCGAGGCAGTTTAACATCTGTTGGAGTGTCAGCATGGCAGTCGCAGGACACATTGCCGGATACACAGCTGGGGATCAGCTGACGTTACTGAAACCCAATAACACAGCAGCAAGTGTTGACTGTGCAAACAGCACTTCTGAGCAGCAACTAGCGGTGTTGGAGCCCAGGGTCAGCAGGAGGAGCAGAGTGCAGGCCGAAGCCTGCACTCGAGGCGGTTTAATATCTCCTGTTGTGTCTACATGGCGTTTGCAGGACACATTGCCGAATACACAGCAGGGGAACAGCTGGCATTACTGAACCCCACTGACACAGTGGCGAGTGTTTTTCTCTGTGCAGCCAGCACTTCCGGGCACCAACTGGCGGTGTTGGAGCCCAGGGTCAGCAGGAGGAGCAGAGTGAAGGCCGAAGCCTGCACTCGAGGCATAAATTCAAAGCCATGAGTCTGAACAGACGTCTGACCATCTTTGAAATTGCATCTTTTAAATTGCAGATTTTTAATTGCTATGAATTAGACTGGAATTCCATGAAGCATTTACCCATTCATCACTGCTGTACTTTCATCATCCTCATCACCACCTGTATCATCTAATCAAGTTGTTTTGTCTACCCACAGGTATGCTGCTCATCTTCTCAGCTTTTCCAGCTATGTCTTTCTATATGAATTGCATATAATTCCCCCTGGTATGCTGCTCATCTACTCAGCTTTTCCTGCTATGTCTTTCTATATGAAGTGCATATAAGTCCCACCTGGTATGCTGCTCATCTACTCAACTTTTCCTGCTATGTCTTTCTATATGAAGTGCATATAATTCCCCCTGGTATGCTGCTCATCTACTCAGCTTTTCCTGCTATGTCTTTCTATATGAAGTGCATATAATTCCCACCTGGCATGCTGCTCATCTACTCAGCTTTTCCTGCTATGTCTTTCTATATGAAGTGCATGTAATTGCCACCCGGCATGCTTTGCTTACCCATTATTTTCTATCCATATGTACTGCACTCCTCTTGAGTCTTCCTTGCATACCTGAGTGGCCAATCTACCCCACCCCCTCTTTATGACCTGGCTTAACTGTGAACATGTGCTCTGGACACACACGCCCACATCCCCCCTCTCAGCTGTGAGCCCTTAGGTGCACATAAATTCAAAGCCATGAGTCTGACCAGACGTGTCTGACCATCTTTGAAATTGCATCTTTTAAATTACAGATTGTTAATTGCTATGAATTAGACTAGAATTGAACTGGAATTGACTGGAAGGTAAAGGAATAGAAAACCACTATAATGTTTCGGTTTCTTTTAACATTCACCCCATACTACTTTATTTCTTTCTATCTCCTGTAATCCCTCCACCCAGTAAGGAACTAGTCATTTCTTCCTCCATACTCCCCAGCCACCTCACCTCCTCCACAGAACTATTCCTCCACATACAATCCTTTCTCTCCAGGCATACACGGCCACATCATGACCTATCCAGCTCACACCTTCTAACATTCTGTCTGCTGCTCCTCATTGCTGGCGACATATCCCCAAATCCTGGCCCTCCTCATCACATCCCCACACTCATTTCTAATCCCCTGCCACGATCCTCTACACGTCTTCGCAACCACAGTAACCTCATACCCATTCATACAGCCTCCATTCCCCCAATTTCCCTATCTGGAGCACTATGGAATGCAAGCTCTGCCTGCAATAAACTGTCATTTATCCACGACCTCTTTATCAATAACAAACTCTCCTTCCTCGGAATCACTGAAACCTGGCTCACCCCCTCTGACTCAGCCTCTCCAGCCGCGCTTTCCTATGGTGGATTCCACCTCTCTCACACCCCTCGCCCCAGCAGCAAGCATGGTGAAGGAGTTGGTTTTCTCCTGTCAGATAACTGCTCCTTCACCCCAATCCCACTTCTGCCCTCTTTTACCCTCCCTTCCTTTGAGGTGCACTCCGTGCGCATCTACTCCCCCTCCAACCTCCAACTGGCTGTCATCTACCGTCCCCCAGGGCCAGCCACCACCTTCTTTGACCACTTCACCACCTGGCTACTCCATTTCCTCACCGCTGACATCCCCACTATCATCATGGGCGACTTCAACATCCCCATTGACACTTCCCTCTCAGCTGGCACTAAACTTCTATCTCTCACTTCCTCCTTTGGCCTTGCTCAATGGTCTTCTACAGCCACTCACAAAGATGGTCACACACTGGACCTCATCTTCACCCGCCTCTGCTCCCTATCTAATCTCTCTAACTCACCTCTTGCTCTTTCTGACCACAACCTACTCACATTCTCTTCCCTCTCCACTCCTTGTCTACAATCCCCACCCCACAAACTTTCACACCCTCGCAGAAATCTTAAACACCTTGATCTACACTCACTCTCTGAATCCCTCCTCCATCTCACAGACATAAGCTCCCTACACGATGCGGATGACGCTGCCGCTCTATATACCACCACAATAGCTGTAGCTTTGGAATCTCTTGCCTCTCTCACACATACCAAAGCTCGCAAAATCAACAGACAGCCCTGGCACACCCGCCTGACCAAAGAACTGAGGCGAGCTTCCAGGGCTGCTGAGCACAGATGGAAAAGATCCCACTCCAACGAGCACTTCATCACATTCAAACAGTCCCTCACTACTTTCAAGACCACACTCGCCACAGCAAAACAAACCTACTTCTCATTTCTCATATCCTCCCTGTCTCACAACCCCAAACAGTTATTCAACACCTTCAATTCTCTCCTCCCCCCCAGCACCTCCTCCCTCCCCACTCATCTCAGCTGAAGACTTTGCCTCATTTTTCAAGCAGAAGATTGAGAACATCAGAGACAGTTTTAGTAATCAACCCCTAGAACCCTTCCTCCCAACTATCCAGCCCTCCACCTCTAAAACCAACTTCTCCACCATTACAGAAGACGGACTTTCCACTCTACTCTCAAGATCGCATCTCACCGATCCCATCCCACTTCATCGCAAACCTCGCCACAGTCTTCATCCCAACCCTAACCCATCTCTTCAACCTATCACTAACAACTGGTGTTTTCCCCTCAAGCTTTAAATATGTCTCAATCACACCTATCCTCAAAAAGCCCTCTCTTGACCAATCCTCTGTATCTAGCTATCGCCCTATGTCACTTCTTCCCTATGCCTCAAAACTTCTGGAACAACATGTCCATCTTGAACTGTCCCCCATCTTTTTTCCTGCTCCCTCTTCGACCGCTTTCAATCAGGTTTCTGGTCACACCACTCCACTGAAACTGCCTTAACTAAGGTCACCAATGACCTATTAACCGCCAAGAGCAAGCGACACTACTCTATCCTCCTCCTCCTGGACCTGTCCTCTGCCTTTGACACAGTGGACCATTCCCTGTTGCTGCAGACCCTCTCATCCTTTGGCATCACAGACTTGGCCCTATCCTGGATCTCATCATACCTAACTGACCGGACATTCAGCGTCTCCCACTCACACACCACCTCCTCACCTCGCCCCCTATCTGTCGGAGTCCCGCAAGGTTCAGTTCTAGGGCCCCTACTCTTCTCCAATTACACCTTTGGCCTGGGACAGCTCATAGAATCTCACGGCTTTCAGTATCATCTCTTTGCTGATGACACACAGATCTACATCTCTGGACCAGATATCACCACCCTACTAACCAGAATCCCTCAATGTCCATCCGCTATTTCATCCTTCTTCTCCGTTAGATTTCCAAAACTTAACATGGACAAAACAGAATTCATCGTCTTTCCCCCATCTCACACGACCTCCCCAACGAACCTATCCAGTACAGTAAACGGCTGCCCCCTCTCCCCAGTCCCACAAGCCCGCTGTCTTTGGGTAATCCTTGACACTGATCTCTCCTTCAAACCACATATCCAAACCCTTTCCACTTCCTGCCGCCTCCAACTCAAAAATATTTCACGGATCCGTACATTCCTAAACCAAGAATCTGCAAAAACCCTAGTCCATGCCCTCATCATCTCCCGCCTCGACTACTGTAACCTCCTGCTCTGTGGCCTCCCCTCTAAAACTCTTGCACCCCTCCAATCTATTCTAAACTCTGCTGCCCGACTAATCCACCTGTCCCCCAGCCTCTCCCCTCTGTCAATCCCTGCACTGGCTCCCCATTACCCAGAGACTCCAGTACAAAAGCCTAACCATGACATACAAAGCCATCCAACCTGTCTCCTCCATACATCTGTGAACTCGTCTCCTGGTACTTTCTTGCACGCAACCTCCGATCCTCACAAGATCTCATTCTCTACTCCCCTCTTATCTCCTCTTCCCACAATCGCATACAAGATTTCTCTCGTGCATCCCCCATACTCTGGAACTCTCTACCACAACATATCAGACTCTCGCCTACCATTGAAACCTTCAAAAAGAACCTGAAGACCCACCTCTTCAAACAAGCCTACAACCTGCAGTAACCACCGATTGACCAAACCGCTGCATGACCAGCTCTACCCTCACCTACTGTATCCTCACCCATCCCTTGTAGATTGTGAGCCCTCACAGGCAGGGTTCTCTCTCCTCCTGTACCAGTTGTGACTTGCATTGTAAAAGATTACTGTACTTGTTTTTATTATGTACACCCCTCCTCACATGTAAAGCGCCATGGAAAAAATGGCGCTATAATAATAATAAATAATAATAATAATAGTATCATATCTGTTGTTGTGGCTGTGTGGCGTTTGCAGGACACATTGCCAGCTACACAGCAGGGGAACAGCTGGGGTTACTGAACCCCACTGACACAGTGGCGAGTGTTTTTCTCTGTGCAGCCAGCACTTCCGGGCACCAACTGGCGGTGTTGGAGCCCAGGGTCAGCAGGGGGAGCAGAGTGTAGGCCGAAGCCTAATTGGAGCAAATTGAAAGGGAAACTTTAAACCCCCCTGGCGTTAGTAGCTAGAAGATCCACCTTGTGCAGCAGTAATGCTGCACAAGGAAAAGGTGGCTCTTTTAGTTATGTTCTTTGCACACACTGAACGAAACACTTATAAAATTTTGCCCCTCATACCGTGAAACAGTCTCGGAGGCGGGACTTTTCTTCTTAATGAAACGCAGCACAGCTGTCAAAAATACCCCCTTGGTGCTCTGCGCAGCCTCCTGAGCGTCGCTTTTTTGTGTACTGGAGTCTGCGCTGTTATGTTATCCCTTGGCCATGCGCTGTTAGCGCTGCCCGTCTTCTGACATCATTTCATGTCAGCCTGTGCGGTCACGCTGCCCATTAATCCCAGCCCCGCAGTGTCTTCTGATTTATTCACACTGCGGAGCTGGGATTCATGGCCTTGCGCAGTCAATATCTTCACCTCTCACTCATGTCCTTACGCCTGCTTCAGACTGTGCGGCGTCAGCTGATCCCTTATCACTTGCCACGGCCGTGAAGCCGCACAGTCTGAAGAAGGCAGAAGGAGATGAGTGAGAGGCGAAGATATGCACTGCGCATGCCCATGAATCACAGCCCCACAGTGAGAATAAATAAGACAACGCGGGGCGTGATCTCGGGCAGGGCGGCTGCATAGGCGCAGCCAGCCTAACAACAAATGATGTCAGAAGACAGGCAGTGCTGACTGCGCATGGCCAAGGGATAACATAACAGTGCAGGCTCCGGGACAGATTCAAACAATGCTGAGGAGGCGGCGCACGGCGCCAAGGGGGATGCTGCGTGTCATTACAATGGAAAGTTCCACCTCCGGGACGGTATAACGGTATCAGGGGACACATTTTATAAGTGTTTAGTTCTGCGTGTGCAAGGAGTATATTTAAAATAGCCACCTTGTCCAAATGCAGCATTGGTGCTGCATAAGTGGCCCTTCTAGTTACAAACGCCTGGGGGGGACAGGTTCCCTTTAATTTGTGTTGTAGTGCCTGCGTGGTGTTTGCAGGACACATTGCCGGCTACACAGCAGAGGAACAGCTGGCATTGCTGAACCCCACTCACACAGTGGCGAGGCGAGTGTTTTTCTCTGTGCAGCCAGCACTTCCGAGCACCAACTGGCGGTGTTGGAGCCCAGGGTCAGCAGGGGGAGCAGAGTGTAGGCCGAAGCCTGCACTCGAGGCAGTTTAACATCTGTTGGAGTGTCAGCGTGGTGATCGCAGGACACATTGCTGGCTAAACAGCTGGGGAGCAGCTGGCATTACTGAACCCCACTGACACAGTGGCGAGTGTTTTTCTCTGTGCAGCCAGCACTTCCGGGCACCAAGTGGCGGTGTTGGAGCCCAGGGTCAGCAGGGAGAGCAGAGTGTAGGCCGAAGCCTGCACTCGAGGCAGTTTAACATCTGTTGGAGTGTCAGCGTGGTGGTCGCAGAACACATTGCCGGATACACTGCTGGGGATCAGCTGACGTTACTGAAACCCAATAACACGGCAGCAAGTGTTGACTGTGCAAACAGCACTTCCGAGCAGCAACTAGCGGTGTTGGAGCCCAGGGTCAGCAGGAGGAGCAGAGTGTAGGCCGAAGCCTGCACTCGAGGCAGTGTAATATCTGTTGTTGTGTCTGCATGGCTTTTGCAGGACACATTGCCAGCTACACAGCAGGGGAACAGCTGGGGTTACTGAACCCCACTGACACAGTGGCGAGTGTTTTTTTTGGTGCAGAAAGCACTTCCGGGCATTAACTGGCGGTGTTGGAGCCCAGAGTCAGCAGGGGGAGCAGAGTGTAGGCCGAAGCCTAATTGGAGCAAATTGAAAGGGAACCTTTAAACCCCCCCAGGCGTTAGTAACTAGAAGAGCCACCTTGTGCAGCAGTAATGCTGCACAAGGAAAAGGTGGCTCTTTTAATTATGCTCCTTGCACACGCTGAACGAAACACTTATAAATTTTTGCCCCTCAAACCATGAAACCGTCTCGGAGGCGGGACTTTCCTTCTTAATGAGACGCAGCACAGCTGTCAAAAATACCCCCTTGGTGCTGGGCGCAGCCTCCTGAGCATTGCTTTATTGTGTACCGGAGTCTGCGCTGTTATGTTATCCCTTGACCATGCGCTGTTAGCGCTGCCCATCTTCTGACATCATTCAATGTCAGCCTGTGCGGTCGCACTGCCCATGATTCCCAGCCCTGCAGAGTCTTCTGATTTATTCACACTGCGGGGCTGGGATTCATGGCCTTGCGCAGTAAATATCTTCACCTCTCACTCATGTCCTTACGCCTGCTTCAGACTTTGTGGTGTCAGCTGATCCCTAATCACATGCCACGGCCATGAAGCCGCACAGTCTGAAGAAGGCGGAAGGAGATGAGTGAGACGTGAAGATATGCACCGCACATGCCCATGATTCCCAGCCCTGCAAAGTCCTCTGATGTATTCACACTGCAAGGCTGGGATTCATGGCCTTGCGCAGTAAATATCTTTGCCTCTCACTCATTGTTGTGAATTCTGCTCTTGGGCTCCCTCCGATGGTTGTAAGTGGCACTTTTGTGAGTTCTGCTCTTGGGCTCCCTCTTGTGGTTTCTAGTGGTATGGCTGCTCCTTGGAGTTAGCTGTCATCAGCTGCCTCCACTTATCGTCTCTTCTGCTCGGCTATTTAGGCCTGGCTCTTTCTTCAGCCAGTGCCACTTGTAAATGGTTCCTGGTTGGATTCACATCTCTTTGGAGTTCCCTGTTATCCTGACCAGTTCAGCAAAGCTAAGTTTTTGCTTGCTCTTTTCTGTCCATAGATTGTGGACTTATCCATTCTGTGCTTTCTATGTTTGTCCAGCTTATCAGTGTGAATTAATTCTGTCTTGCTGGAAGCTCTGGGAGGCAGATTTGCCCTCCACACCTTTAGTCAGGTGTGGAGATTTTTTGTAAACTCTGTGTGGATTTTTGTAGTCTTTTATACTGACCGCACAGTATTCCATCCTGTCCTATCTATTTAGCTAGACTGGCCTCCTGTGCTCATCCTGGTTTCATTCTGTGTATGTATTTTCCCTCTCCACTCACAGTCATTATTTGTGGGGGGCTAATCTTTCCTTTGGGGTTTTTCTCTGAGGCAAGATAGCTTTCCTGCTTCTTTCTTTAGGGGTAGTTAGCTCTTAGGCTGTGACGAGATGCCTAGGGAGAGTTAGGAGCATTCCACGGCTACTTCTAGTGTTGTGTTGAGCTTAGGGACTGCGGTCAGTACAGTTACCACTTCCTTCAGAGCTCGTTCCATGTTGCTCCTAGACCACCGTATCATAACACTCATGTCCTTATGCCTGCTTCAGACTGTGCGGCGTCAGCTGATCCCTAATCACATGCCACGGTCGTGAAGCCACACAGTCTGAAGAAGGTGGAAGGAGATGAGTGAGAGGTGAAGATATGCACCGTGCATGCCCATGAATCCCAGCCCCGCAGAGTCTTCTGATTTATTTACACTGCGGGGCTGGGATTCATGGCCTTGCGCAGTAAATATCTTTGCCTCTCACTCATGTCCTTACGCCTGCTTCAGACTGTGCGGCGTCAGCTGATCCTTAATCACATGCCAAGGCCGTGAAGCCGCACAGTCTGAAGAAGGCGGAAGGAGATGAGTGAGATGCGAAGATATGCACTAGGCATGCCCATGAATCACAGCCCCGCAGTGAGAATAAATAAGACACTGCGGGGCGTGATCTTGGGCAGGGCAGCCGCCCAGGCGCAGCCAGCCTGACAACAAATGATGTTAGAAGATGGGCAGCGCTAACTGCGCATGGCCAAGGGATAACATAACAGCGCAGGCTCCGGGACAGATTCAAACAACGCTGAGGAGGCGGTGCATGGCGCCAAAGGGGTTGCTGCGTGTGATTACGAAGGAAAGTCCCACCTCCGGGATGGTTTAACGGTATCAGGCGACACATTTTATAAATGTTTAGTTCTGCATGTGCAAGGAGTATAACTAAAAGGGCCACCTTGTCCATATGCAGAATTAGTGTTGCACAAGGTGGCTTTTCTAGTTACAAACACCTGGGGGAAGGACAGGTTCCCTTTAATTTGTGTTTTAGTGTCAGCGTGGTTTTCGCAGGGCACATTGCCGGATACACAGCTGGGGATCAGCTGACGTTACTGAAACCCAATAACATGGCAGCAGGTGTTGACTGTGAAAACAGCACTTCCGAGCAGCAACTGGCAATGTTGGAGCCCAGTGACAGCAGGAGGAGCAGGCTAGAGTTATTGCCGCAACACAGCAGGGAAGCAGCTGGCATTACTGAACCCCAATAACAGAGGAGCAGCTGTTGACTGTGCAGACAGCCCTTCTCGGCACCAACTGGCGGTGTTAGAACCCAGGGAATCAAGCAGGGGCAGAGTGTTTGCCGAGGCCTGAAATGGAGGCTGTTTAATATCTGTTGTGTCTGCGTGGCGTTTGCATGACACATTGCCGGCTACACAGCAGGGGAACAGCTGGCGTTACTAAACCCTACTGACACAGTGGCAAGTGTTTTTTTTCTGTGCAGCCAGCACTTCCGAGCACCAACTGGCGGTGTTAGAGCCCAGGGAATCAAGGAGGAGCAGAGTGTAGGCCGAGGCCTGCACTGGAGGCAGTTTAATATCTGTTGTGTCTGCGTGGAGTTTGCAGGACACATTGCTGGCTACACAGCAGGGGAACAGCTGGCATTACTTAACCCCACTGACACAGTGGCGAGTGTTTTTTTCCTGTGCAGCCAGCACTTCCGAGCACAAACTAGCAGTGTTAGAGCCCATGGAATCCAGGAGGAGCAGAGTGTAGGCCGAGGCCTGCACTGGAGGCAGTTTAATATCTGTTGTGTCTGCGTGGCATTTACAGTACACGTTGCCGGCTACGAAGCAGGGGAACAGCTGGCGTTACTGAACCCCACTGACACAGTGGCGAGTGTTTTTCTCTATGCAGCCAGCACTTCCGAGCACATCTGGCAGTGTTAGAGCCCAGGGAATCCAGGAAGAGCAGAGTGTAGGCCGAGGCCTGCACTGGAGGCAGTTTAATATCTGTTGTGTCTGCGTGGCGTTGGAGGACACATTGACGGCTACACAGCAGGGGAACAGCTGGCGTTACTGAACCCCACTGACACAGAGGCACAGTTTTTCTGTGCAGCCAGCACTTCCAAGCACCAACTGGTGGTGTTAGAGCCCAGGGAATCCAGGAGGAGCAGAGTGTAGGCCAAGGCCTGCACTGGAGGCAGTTTAATATCTGTTGTGTCTGCGTGGTGTTTGCAGGACACATTGCCGGCTACACAGCAGGGGAACAGCTGGCGTTATTGAACCCCACTGACACAGTGGCAAGTGTTTTTTTCTGTGCAGCCAGCACTTTCAAGCACTAACTGGCGGTGTTAGAGCCTCGGGAATCCCGGAGGAGCAGAGTGTAAGCCGAGGCCTGCACTGGAGGCAGTTTAATATATGTTGTGTCTGCGTGGCGTTTGCAGGACACATTGCCGGCTACACAGCAGGGGAACAGCTGGCGTTACTGAACCCCACTGACACAGTGGCGAGTGTTTTCTTCTGTGCAGCCAGCACTTCCAAGCACCAACTGGCGGTGTTAGAGCCCAGGGAATCCAGGAGGAGCAGAGTGTAGGCCGAGGCCTGCACTGGAGGCAGTTTAATATCTGTTGTGTCTGCGTGGCGTTTGCAGGACACATTGCCAGCTACACAGCAGGGGAACAGCTGGCGTTACTGAACTCCACTGACACAGTGGCGAGTGTTTTTTTCTGTGCAGCCAGCACTTCCGAGCACCAACAGGCAGCATTGGAGCACAGGGAGTGCAGGAGAAGCAGAGTGTAGGCCGAGGCCTAATTGGAGCTTGAAAGGGAACCTTTACTCCCCCAGGCGTTTGAAACTGAAAGAGCCACCTTGTGCAGTAATAATGCTGCACAAGGAAAAGGTGGCTCTTTTAATTATGCTCCTTGCAAACTCAGAACTAAACACTTATAAAATGTGTCCCGATACAGTGAAACCGTCTCAAAGGTGGGACTTTCCTTTGTAATGGGACGCAGCACAGCCGTCATTCCTACCCCCTTGGCGCCGTGCGCCGCCTCTTTAGCTTTGTTTGAATCTGTCCCGGAGCCTGCGCTGTTATGTTCAACCTTGGCCATGCGCAGTTAGCGCTGCCCGTCTTCTGACAACATTTGGTGTCAGGCTGACTGCGCCTGTGCGGCCGCGCTGTCCGAGATCCCGCCTCGCAGTGTCTTTTGATTTAATCACACTGCGGGCCTGGGATTCATGGTCATGTGCAGTGCATATCTTTGCCTCTCACTACCCTCCTTCAGTCTTCAGACTGTGCAGTGTCACGGCCGTGGCATGCTGTTAGGGATCAGCTGACGTTGAACAGTCTGAAGAAGGCGGAGGGAGATAAGTGAGAGCCTGAGGTGAAGATATGCACTGCGCATGCCCATGAATCCCAGGCCCACAGTGTGATTAAATCAGAAGACACTGCGAGGCGGGATCCCAGGCAGCGCGGCTGCACAGGCACAGTCCACTGGAGGCAGTTTAGTATCTGTTGTGTCTGCGTGACGTTTGCAGGACACGTTGCTGGCTACACAGCAGGGGAACAGCTGGCGTTACTGAACTCCACTGACACAGTGGCGAGTGTTTTTTTCTGTGCAGCCAGCATTTTCGAGCACCAACAGGCGGTATTGGAGCACAGGAAATGCAGGAGAAGCAGAGTGTAGGCCGAGGCCTAATTGGAGCTTGAAAGGGAACCTTTACTCCCCTGTTATGAACTGGTGATTCAGAACCACAATGGACCTAGTGGTTAAGAGCACACAAAGTGACCTGATAGTTACTAATAACATAGGACGAGCTCTGAGACGTGGGAACTCTGCTGACCGCAATCCCTAATCCTATCATACCACACTAGAGGTAGCCGTGGAGCGCTCCTGACCAGACCTAGGCGCCTCGGGCACAGCCTGAGAAACTAGCTAGCCCTGAAGATAGAAAAATAAGCCTATCTTGCCTCAGAGAAATTCCCCAAAGGAAAAGGCAGCCCCCCACATATAATGACTGTGAGTTGAGATGAAAATACAAACACAGAGATGAAATAGATTTTAGCAAAGTGAGGCCCGACTTACTGAATAGACCGAGGATAGGAAAGATAGCTTTGCGGTCAACACAAAAACCTACAAACAACCACGCAGAGGGCGCAAAAAGACCCTCCGCACCGACTAACGGTACGGAGGCGCTCCCTCTGCGTCTCAGAGCTTCCAGCAAGCAAGAAAAACCAATATAGCAAGCTGGACAGAAAATATTGCAAACAAAAGTAACACAAGCAAAACTTAGCTTATGCAGGGTAGACAGGCCACAAGAACGATCCAGGAAAGAACAAGACCAATAGTGGAACATTGGCTGGAGGCCAGGAACAAAGAACTAGGTGGAGTTAAATAGAGCAGTACCTAACGACTTAACTTCGTTACCTGAGGAAGGAAACTCAGAAGCCGCAGCCCCACTCACATCCACCAAAGGAAGCTCATAGACAGAACCAGCCGAAGTACCACTCATGACCACAGGAGGGAGCTTGACCACAGAATTCACAACAGTACCCCCCCCTTGAGGAGGGGTCACCAAACCCTCACCAGAGCCCCCAGGCCGACCAGGATGAGCCATATGAAAGGCACGAACCAGATCGGCAGCATGGACATCAGAGGCAAAGACCCAGGAATTATCTTCCTGACCATAACCTTTCCACTTAACCAGATACTGGAGTTTCCGTCTCGAAACACGAGAATCCAAAATCTTCTCCACTATATACTCCAACTCCCCCTCAACCAAAACCGGGGCAGGAGGATCAACGGATGGAACCACAGGTGCCACGTATCTCCGCAACAATGACCTATGGAATACGTTATGGATGGAAAAAGAAGCAGGAAGGGTCAAACGAAAAGACACAGGATTAAGAACCTCAGAAATCCTATATGGACCAATGAAACGAGGCTTAAACTTAGGAGAGGAAACTTTCATAGGAATATAACGAGATGACAACCAAACCAAATCCCCAACACGAAGTCGGGGACCCACACAGCGCCTGCGGTTAGCGAAACGTTGAGCCTTCTCCTGGGACAATGTCAAATTGTCCACTACGTGAGTCCAAATCTGCTGCAACCTGTCCACCACAGTAACCACACCAGGACAGTCCGAAGACTCAACCTGCCCTGAAGAGAAACGAGGATGGAAACCAGAATTGCAGAAAAACGGCGAAACCAAAGTAGCCGAGCTGGCCCGATTATTAAGGGCGAACTCAGCCAAAGGCAAAAAGGACACCCAATCATCCTGATCAGCAGAAACAAAACATCTCAGATATGTTTCCAAGGTCTGATTGGTTCGTTCAGTCTGGCCATTTGTCTGAGGATGGAAAGCCGAGGAAAAAGACAAATCAATACCCATCCTAATACAAAAGGCTCGCCAAAACCTCGAAACAAACTGGCAACCTCTGTCAGAAACGATGTTCTCTGGAATGCCATGTAAACGAACCACATGCTGGAAGAACAATGGCACCAAATCTGAGGAGGAAGGCAATTTAGACAATGGTACCAAATGGACCATCTTAGAGAAGCGATCACAAACCACCCAAATGACCGACATTTTTTGAGAGGCGGGGAGATCCGAAATAAAATCCATAGAGATATGTGTCCAAGGTCTCTTCAGGACCGGCAAGGGCAAAAGCAACCCACTGGCATAAGAACAGCAGGGCTTAGCCCGAGCACAAATCCCACAGGACTGCACAAAAGAACGCACATCCCGCGACAGAGACGGCCACCAAAAGGATCTAGCCACCAAATCTCTGGTACCAAAGATTCCAGGATGACCAGCCAACACTGAACAATGAACCTCAGAGATAACTCTGCTCGTCCATTTATCAGGGACAAACAGTTTCTCCGCTGGGCAACGGTCAGGTCTATTAGCCTGAAATTTTTGCAGCACCCGTCGCAAATCAGGGGAGATGGCAGACAAAATTACCCCCTCTTTGAGAATACCCACCGGCTCAGGCAAAACCGGAGAGTCGGGCACAAAACTCCTAGACAGGGCATCCGCCTTCACATTTTTAGAGCCCGGAAGGTACGAAACCACAAAGTCAAAACGGGAGAAAAACAGCGACCAACGAGCCTGTCTAGGATTCAACCGTTTGGCAGACTCGAGATAAGTCAAGTTCTTGTGATCAGTCAAGACCACCACGCGATGCTTAGCTCCTTCAAGCCAATGACGCCACTCCTCGAATGCCCACTTCATGGCCAGCAACTCTCGATTGCCAACATCATAATTTCGCTCAGCAGGCGAAAACTTCCTGGAAAAGAAGGCGCATGGTTTCATCACCGAGCAATCAGAACTTCTTTGCGACAAAACAGCCCCTGCTCCAATCTCAGAAGCATCAACCTCGACCTGGAACGGGAGCGAAACATCTGGTTGGCACAACACAGGGGCAGAAGAAAAACGACGCTTCAACTCTTGAAAAGCTTCCACAGCAGCAGAAGACCAATTGACCACATCAGCACCCTTCTTGGTTAAATCAGTCAACGGTTTAGCAATACTAGAAAAATTATTGATGAAGCGACGATAAAAATTAGCAAAGCCCAGGAACTTTTGCAGACTCTTCAGAGATGTCGGCTGAGTCCAATCATAAATGGCCTGAACTTTAACAGGGTCCATCTCGATAGTAGAAGGGGAAAAAATGATACCCAAAAATGAAACCTTCTGAACACCAAAGAGACATTTTGACCCCTTCACAAACAAAGAATTCGCACGCAGGACCTGGAACACCATTCTGACCTGCTTCACGTGAGACTCCCAATCATCCGAGAAGACCAAAATATCATCCAAATATACAATCAGGAATTTATCCAGGTACTCTCGGAAGATGTCATGCATAAAGGACTGAAACACTGATGGAGCATTAGAAAGCCCGAATGGCATAACCAGGTACTCAAAATGGCCCTCGGGCGTATTAAATGCTGTTTTCCATTCATCGCCCCGTTTAATACGCACAAGATTATACGCACCACGAAGATCTATCTTGGTGAACCAACTAGCCCCCTTAATCCGAGCAAACAAATCAGACAGCAGCGGCAAGGGGTTCTGAAATTTGACCGTGATTTTATTTAGAAGGCGGTAATCAATACAAGGTCTCAGTGAACCATCCTTCTTGGCCACAAAAAAAACCCCTGCTCCCAATGGCGATGATGACAGGCGAATATGACCCTTCTCCAAGGATTCCTTTACGTAACTCCGCATAGCGGTGTGCTCAGGCACAGACAAATTAAACAGTCGACCTTTAGGAAACTTACTACCAGGAATCAAATCGATAGCACAATCACAATCCCTATGCGGAGGTAGGGCATTGGACTTGGGCTCATCAAATACATCCCGGTAATCTGACAAGAACTCCGGGACCTCAGAAGGGGTGGATGATGAAATAGACAGAAATGGAACATCACCATGTACCCCCTGACAACCCCAGCTGGACACAGACATTGATTTCCAATCCAATACTGGGTTATGGACTTGTAGCCATGGCAACCCCAACACGACCACATCATGCAGATTATGCAACACCAAAAAGCGAACATCCTCCTGATGCGCAGGAGCCATGCACATGGTCAGCTGGGTCCAGTACTGAGGCTTATTCTTGGCCAAAGGCGTAGCATCAATTCCTCTTAATGGAATAGGATGCTGCAAGGGCTCCAAGACAAACCCACAACGCCTAGCATACTCCAAGTCCATCAAATTCAGGGCAGCGCCTGAATCCACAAATGCCATGACAGAATACGATGACAAAGAGCAGATCAAGGTAACGGACAAAAGAAATTTTGACTGTACCGTACCAATGGTGGCAGACCTAGCGAACCGCTTAGTGCGCTTAGGACAATCGGAGATAGCATGAGTGGAATCACCACAGTAGAAACACAGCCCATTCAGACGTCTGTGTTCCTGCCGTTCAACTCTGGTCAAAGTCCTATCACACTGCATTGGCTCAGGTTTATACTCAGATAATACCGCCAAATGGTGCACAGTTTTACGCTCACGCAAGCGTCGACCGATCTGAATGGCCAAAGACATAGACTCATTCAGACCAGCAGGCATAGGAAATCCCACCATGACATCTTTAAGGGCTTCAGAGAGACCCTTTCTGAAAATTGCTGCCAGCGCACATTCCTTCCATTGAGTGAGCACAGACCACTTCCTAAACTTCTGACAATATATCTCTAACTCATCCTGACCCTGACACAGAGCCAGCAAATTTTTCTCTGCCTGATCCATTGAATTAGGTTCATCATAGAGCAATCCGAGCGCCAGAAAAAACGCATCAATATTACATAACGCAGGATCTTGCCCAGTCTTGAGGGTCGCCACGTAATAAAGAAATAATGATCTTAACTTGTTGAACTGGGTCGCCAGAGGAGCGGGGTTTCAAAGCCAGAAACAGTTTACAATTATTTTTAAAACTCAGAAACTTAGCTCTATCTCCAGAAAACAAATCAGGAATAGGAATTCTTGGTTCTAACATAGAATTCTGAACCACAAAGTCTTGAATATTTTGTACTCTTGCAGTGAGATGATCCACACATGAAGACAGACCTTTAATGTCCATCACTACACCTGTGTCCTGAACCACCCAAATGTCTAGGGGAAAAGAAAGACAAAACACATTGCAAAGAAAAAAAAATGGTCTCAGAACTTCTCTTTTCCCTCTATTGAGAAGCATTAGTACTTTGGGCCCCCAGTACTGTTATGAACTGGTGATTCAGAACCACAATGGACCTAGTGGTTAAGAGCACACAAAGTGACCTGATAGTTACTAATAACATAGGACGAGCTCTGAGACGTGGGAACTCTGCTGACCGCAATCCTTAATCCTATCATACCACACTAGAGGTAGCCGTGGAGCGCTCCTGACCAGACCTAGGCGCCTCCGGCACAGCCTGAGAAACTAGCGAGCCCTGAAGATAGAAAAATAAGCCTACCTTGCCTCAGAGAAATTCCCCAAAGGAAAAGGCAGCCCGCCACATATAATGACTGTGAGTTGAGATGAAAATACAAACACAGAGATGAAATAGATTTTAGCAAAGTGAGGCCCGACTTACTGAATAGACCGAGGATAGGAAAGATAGCTTTACGGTCAACACAAAAACCTACAAACAACCACGCAGAGGGCGCAAAAAGACCCTCCGCACCGACTAACGGTACGGAGGCGCTCCCTCTGCGTCTCAGAGCTTCCAGCAAGCAAGAAAAACCAATATAGCAAGCTGGACAGAAAATATTGCAAACAAAAGTAACACAAGCAAAACTTAGCTTATGCAGGGTAGACAGGCCACAAGAACGATCCAGGAGAGAACAAGACCAAAACTGGAACATTGACTGGAGGCCAGGAACAAAGAACTAGGTGGAGTTAAATAGAGCAGCACCTAACGACTTAACCTCGTCACCTGAGGAAGGAAACTCAGAAGCCGCAGCCCCACTCACATCCACCAAAGGAAGCTCATAGACAGAACCAGCCGAAGTACCACTCATGACCACAGGAGGGAGCTTGACCACAGAATTCACAACACTCCCCCAGGCGTTTGAAACTGAAAGAGCCACCTTGTGCAGCAATAATGCTGCACAAGGAAAAGGTGGCTCTTTTAATTATGCTCCTTGCAAACTCAGAACTAAACACTTATAAAATGTGTCCCGATACAGTGAAACCATCTCAAAGGTGGGACTTTCCTTTGTAATGGGACGCAGCACAGCCGTAATTCCTACCCCCTTGGCGCCGTGCGCCGCCTCTTTAGCTTTGTTTGAATCTGTCCCGGAGCCTGCGCTGTTATGTTCAACCTTGGCCATGCGCAGTTAGCGCTGCCCGTCTTCTGACAACATTTGGTGTCAGGCTGACTGCGCCTGTGCGGCCGCGCTGCCCGAGGTCCCGCCTCGCAGTGACTTTTGATTTAATCACACTGCGGGCCTGGGATTCATGGTCATGCGCAGTGCATATCTTTGCCTCTCACTCCCCTCCTTCCGGCTTCTTCAGATTGTGCGGTGTCACGGCCGTGGCATGCTGTTAGGGATCAGCTGACGGCGTACAGTCTGAAGAAGGCGGAGGAAGATGAGTGAGAGCCTGAGGTGAAGATATGCACTGCGCATGCCCATGAATCCCAGGCCCACAGTGTGATTAAATCAGAAGACACTGCAAGGCGGGATCTCGGGCAGCGCGGCCGCACAGGCACAGTCCACCTGACACCGAATGATGTCGGAAGACGGGCAGCGCTAACTGTGCAAGGCCAAGGTTGAACATAACAGCGCAGGCTACAGGACAGATTCAAACAATGCTGAGGAGGCGACGCACGGCGCCAAGGGGGTGGAAATGACGGCTGTGTTGCATCTCATTACGAAGGAAAGTCACACCTTCGGGACGGTTTCACAGTATGAGGGGACATATTTTATAAATGTTAAGTTCAGCGTGTGCAAGTAGCATAACTAAAAGAGCCACCTTTTCCTTGTGCAGCATTACTGCTGCTCAAGGTTGCTCTTTCAGATACAAACGCCTGGGTGAGGGGACAGGTTCCCTTTAATTTCAGTTGTAGTGTCAGCGTGGCGTTCACAGGACACATTGCCGGATGGACAGCTGGGGATCAGCTGACGTTACTGAAACCCAATAACACGGCAGCAAGTGTTGGCTGTGCAAACTGGCGGTGTTGGAGCCCAGGGACAGCAGGAGGAGCAGACTTTAATTTTTGCCGCACACACAGCATGGGAACAGCTGGCGTTACTGAACCCCACTGACACAGTGGCAAGTGTTTTTTTCTGTGCAGCCAGCACTTCCAAGCACTAACTGGCGGTGTTAGAGCCCAGGGAATCCAGGAGGAGCAGAGTGTAGGCCGAGGCCTGCACTGGAGGCAGTTTAATATCTGTTGTGTCTGCGTGACATTTGCAGGACACGTTGCCAGCTACACAGCAGGGGAACAGCTGGCGTTACTGAACCCCACTGACATAGTGGCAAGTGTTTTTTTCTGTGTAGCCAGCACTTCCAAGCACCAACTGGTGGTGTTAGAGCCCAGGGAATCCAGGAGGAGCAGAGTGTAGGCCGTGGCCTGCACTGGAGGCAGTTTAGTATCTGTTGTGTCTGGTGACGTTTGCAGGACACATTGCCGGCTACACAGCAGAGGAACAGCTGGCGTTACTGAACCCCACTGACATAGTGGCAAGTGTTTTTTTCTGTGTAGCCAGCACTTCCAAGCACCAACTGGTGGTGTTAGAGCCCAGGGAATCCAGGAGGAGCAGATTGTAGGCCGAGGCCTGCACTGGAGGCAGTTTAATATCTGTTGTGTCTGCGTGGCGTTTGCAGGACACATTGCCAGCTACACAGCAGGGGAACAGCTGGCGTTACTGAACCCCACTGACACAGTGGCGAGTGTTTTTTTCTGTGTAGCCAGCACTTCCAAGCACCAACTGGTGGTGTTAGAGCCCAGGGAATCCAGGAGGAGCAGAGTGTAGGCCGAGGCCTGCACTGGAGGCAGTTTAGTATCTGTTGTGTCTGCGTGACGTTTGTAGGACACGTTGCCGGCTACACAGCAGGGGAACAGCTGGCGTTACTGAACTCCACTGACACAGTGGCGAGTGTTTTTTTCTGTGCAGCCAGCACTTCCGAGCACCAACAGGCGGTATTGGAGCACAGGGAATGCAGGAGAAGCAGAGTGTAGGCCGAGGCCTAATTGGAGCTTGAAAGGGAACCTTTACTCCCCCAGGCGTTTGAAACTGAAAGAGCCACCTTGTGCAGCAATAATGCTGCACAAGGAAAAGGTGGCTCTTTTAATTATGCTCCTTGCAAACTCAGAACTAAACACTTATAAAATGTGTCCCGATACAGTGAAACCGTCTCAAAGGTGGGACTTTCCTTTGTAATGGGACGCAGCACAGCCGTCATTCCTACCCCCTTGGCGCCGTGCGCTGTTGTGAATTCTGTTGTCGAGCTCCCTCCTGTGGTCATGAATGGTACTTCGGTGAGTTCGGTCCGTGGGCTCTCTCTGGTGGCTGTGAGTGGAGCTGCTGCTTCTGAGGTTCCTTACACAGGTGACGTGGTTTATCCTTTGGTTGGCTTCTCTATTTAACTCCACTCAGATCGTTTCTCTATGCCAGCTGTCAATGTTTTAGCATTGGTTCAGTTCGCTCCTGGATCTGTCTGGTGTCCTGTCTTCTCCTGCAGTAGCTAAGTTCCTGATTGTTATTATTGTTCTTGTTTCTTTGTCCAGCTGGTTATCTTGATTTTGTCTTGCTAGCTGGAAGCTCTGGGATGCAGGGTGGCACCCCCACACCGTGAGTCGGTGCAGAGGACCCTTTTGCACACTCTGCGTGGTCTTTTGTAGGTTTTTGTGCTGACCGCAAAGATTCCTTTCCTATCCTCTGTTTATTTAGTGAGTCGTGCCTCCCTTTGCTGAAACCTATCTCATTTCTGCGTTTGTGACTTTCATCTTTACTCACAGTCATTACATGTGGGGGGCTGCCTATTCCTTTGGGGAATTTCTCTGAGGCAAGGTAGGCTTTATTTTCTTCTCTAGAGCTAGCTAGCTCTTAGGCTGTGACGAGGCGCATAGGGAGCGTCAGGAGCGCTCCATGGCTATTTCTAGTGTGTGCGATAGGATTAGGGCTTGCGGTCAGCAGAGCTCCCACATCCCAGAGCTCGTCCTGTATGAGTTTAACTATCAGGTCGGGTGCTCCTAACCACCAGGTCATAACAGTACAGCTGGCCCAAAGTATTAATGCATCTCAATAGAGGGATAAGAGAAGTTCTGAGACCATTTTTTTTTTTCTTTGCACTGTGTTTTGTCTTTCTTTTCCCCTAGACCTTTGGGTGGTTCAGGACACAGGTGTAGAGATGGACATTCAAGGTCTGTCCTCTTGTGTGGATCATCTCACTGCAAGGGTACAAAACATTCAAGATTTTGTGGTTCAGAATCCGATGTTAGAGTCTAGAATTCCTACTCCTGATTTATTTTCTGGAAATAGATCTAAGTTTCTGAATTTCAAAAATAATTGTAAACTGTTTCTAGCTTTGAAACCACGCTCCTCTGGTGACCCCGCTCAACAAGTAAAAATCATTATTTCTTTGTTACGTGGTGAACCTCGAGACTGGGCATTTTCCCTTGCGCCAGGGGATCCTGCATTGCGTGATGTTGATGCGTTTTTTCTGGCGATAGGATTGCTTTATGATGAACCAAATTCCGTGGATCAGGCAGAGAAAATCTTACTGGCTTTGTGTCAGGGTCAGGATGAGGCGGAGGTGTACTGTCAGAAGTTTAGAAAGTGGTCTGTACTTACTCAGTGGAATGAATGTGCCCTGGCGGCAATTTTCAGAAAGGGTCTTTCTGAAGCCCTTAAGGATGTCATGGTGGGATTTCCCACGCCTGCTGGTCTGAATGAGTCTATGTCATTGGCCATTCAGATCGATCGGCGCTTGCGTGAGCGCAAAGCTGTGCACCATTTGGCGGTGTTCTCTGAGAATAGGCCTGAGCCTATGCAGTGTGATAGAACTTTGAACAGAGCTGAACGGCAAGAACACAGACGTCGGAATGGACTTTGTTTTTACTGTGGTGACTCCACTCATGCTATCTCTGATTGTCCTAAGCGCACTAAGCGGTTCGCTAGGTCTGCCACCATTGGTACGGTACAGTCTAAATTTCTTTTGTCCGTTACTCTGATTTGCTCTCTGTCGTCATATTCTGTTATGGCATTTGTGGATTCTGGCGCTGCCCTGAATTTGATGGACTTGGAGTTTGCCAGGCGCTGTGGTTTTTCCTTGGAGCCCTTGCAGCATCCTATTCCATTGTGAGGAATGGATGCTACGCCTTTGGCCAAGAATAAACCTCAATACTGGACGCAATTGACCATGTGCATGGCTCCTGCACATCAGGAGGATATTCGCTTTTTGGTGTTGCATAATCTGCATGATGTGGTCGTTTTGGGGTTGCCATGGCTACAGGTCCATAATCCAGTTTTGGATTGGAAATCTATGTCTGTGTCCAGCTGGGGTTGTCAAGGGGTACATGGTGATGTTCCATTGTTGTCAATTTCGCCTTCCACTCCTTCTGAAGTCCCTGAGTTATTATCAGATTACCGGGATGTATTTGAGGAGCCCAAATCCGGTGCCCTACCTCCTCATAGGGACTGCGATTGTGCTATTAATTTGATTCCCGGTAGTAAGTTTCCTAAAGGCCGACTGTTTAATCTATCTGTGCCAGAGCACGCTGCTATGCGGAGTTATATAAAGGAATCCTTGGAGAAGGGTCATATTCGCCCGTCGTCGTCACCATTGGGAGCAGGGTTCTTTTTTGTGGCCAAGAAGGATGGCTCTTTAAGACCTTGTATTGATTACCGCCTTCTTAATAAGATCACAGTCAAATTTCAGTATCCTTTGCCGCTGATGTCTGATCTGTGTGCTCGAATTAAGGGGGCTAGTTGGTTCACCAAGATAGATCTTCGAGGGGCGAATAATCTGGTGCGAATTAAACAGGGCGATGAATGGAAAACAGCATTTAATACGCCCGAGGGCCATTTTGGGTACCTGGTTATGCCATTCGGGCTTTCTAATGCTCCATCTGTGTTTCAGTCCTTTATGCATGACATCTTCCGAGAGTACCTGGATAGATTCATGATTGTATATTTGGATGATATTTTGGTCTTTTCGGATGATTGGGAGTCTCATGTGAAGCAGGTCAGAATGGTGTTCCAGGTTCTTCGTGCTAATTCCTTGTTTGTGAAGGGGTCTAAGTGTCTCTTTGGAGTTCAGAAGGTTTCATTTTTGGGTTTCATTTTTTCCCCTTCTACTATCGAGATGGACCCTGTTAAGGTCCAGGCCATTTATGATTGCACTCAGCCGACATCTGTGAAGAGCCTACAGAAGTTCCCGGGCTTTGCTAATTTTTACCGTCGCTTCATCGCTAATTTTTCTATTGTTGCTAAACCATTGACTGATTTGACCAAGAAAGGTGCTGATGTGGTCAATTGGTCCTCTGCGGCTGTAGAGGCTTTTCAGGATTTCAAGCGTCGTTTTTCTTCTGCCCCTGTGCTGTGCCAGCCAGATGTTTCGCTTCCGTTTCAGGTCGAGGTTGATGCTTCTGAGATTGGAGCAGGGGCTGTTTTGTCGCAAAGAAGTTCTGATGGCTCGGTGATGAAACCATGTGCCATCTTTTCTAGAACATTATCGCCTGCTGAGCGCAATTATGATGTTGGCAATCGAGAGTTGTTGGCCATGAAATGGGCATTCGAGGAGTGGCGACATTGGCTTGAAGGAGCTAAACATCGCGTGGTGGTCTCGACGGATCACAAGAATTTGACTTATCTCGAGTCTGCCAAACGGTTGAATCCTAGACAGGCTCGATGGTCACACTTTTTCTCCCGTTTTGATTTTGTGGTTTCATACCTTCCGGGATCTAAGAATGTGAAGGCTGATGCCCTGTCAAGGAGTTTTGTGCCTGACTCTCCGGGTGTTCCAGAGCCGGCGGGTATTCTTAAAGAGGGGGTAATTTTGTCTGCCATCTCCCCTGATTTGCGGCGCGTGCTGCAGAAGTTTCAGGCTGATAGACCTGACCGTTGTCCTACGGAGAAACTGTTTGTCCCTGATAGATGGACAAGTAGAGTTATCTCTGAGGTTCATTGTTCGGTGTTGGCTGGTCATCCTGGAATCTTTGGTACCAGAGATTTGGTGGCTAGATCCTTTTGGTGGCCTTCTTTGTCATGGGATGTGCGTTCTTTTGTGCAGTCCTGTGGGACTTGTGCTCGGGCTAAGCCCTGCTGTTCTCGTGCCAGAGGGTTGCTTTTGCCCTTGCCGGTCCCAAAGAGGCCCTGGACGCATATTTCCATGGATTTTATTTCTGATCTCCCTGTTTCTCAACGGATGTTGGTCATTTGGGTGGTTTGTGATCGCTTCTCTAAGATGGTCCATTTGGTACCCTTGTCTAAATTGCCATCCTCCTATGATTTGGTGCCATTGTTTTTCCAGCATGTGGTTCGTTTGCATAGCATTCCGGAGAACATCGTCTCGGACAGGGGTTCCCAGTTTGTTTCAAGGTTTTGGCGGTCCTTTTGTGCTAAGATGGGCACTGATTTGTCTTTTTCTTCGGCTTTCCATCGTCAGACTAATGGCCAAACCGAACGAACTAATAAGACTTTGGAGACATATCTGAGATGCTTTGTTTCTGCTGATCAGGATGATTGGGTGTCCTTTTTGCCTTTGGCTGAGTTCGCCCTTAATAATCGGGCCAGCTCGGCTACTTTGGTTTCTCTTTTTTCTGCAATTCTGGTTTCCATCCTCGTTTCTCTTCAGGGCAGGTTGAGCCTTCGGACTGTCCTGGTGTGGATACTGTGGTGGACAGGTTGCAGCAGATTTGGACTCATGTGGTGGACAATTTGACATTGTCCCAGGAGAAGGCTCAACGTTTCGCTAACCGCCGGCGCTGTGTTGGTCCCCGACTTCGGGTTGGGGATTTGGTTTGGTTGTCATCTCGTCATGTTCCTATGAAGGTTTCCTCTCCTAATTTTAAGCCTCGTTTCATTGGGCCATATAAGATTTCTGAAATTCTTAATCCTGTGTCATTTCGTTTGGATCTTCAAGCTTCTTTTGCCATCCATAATGTGTTCCATAGGTCGTTGTTGCGGACATACGTGGCGCCTATGGTTCCCTCCGTTGATCCTCCTGCCCCGGTGTTGGTCGAGGGGGAGTTGGAGTATGTGGTGGAAAAGATCTTGGATTCTTGTGTTTCGAGACGGAAACTCCAGTACCTGGTCAAGTGGAAGGGTTATGGTCAGGAGAATAATTCCTGGGTTTTTGCCTCTGATGTTCATGCTGCCGATCTAGTTCGTGCCTTTCATTTGGCTCAATCTGATCGGCCTGGGGGCTCTGGTGAGGATTCGGTGACCCCTCCTCAAGGTGGGGGGGGTTATGTTTTGAATTCTGTTGTCGAGCTCCCTCCTGTGGTCATGAATGGTACTTCGGTGAGTTCGGTCCATGGGCTCCCTCTGGTGGCTGTGAGTGGAGCTGCTGCTTCTGAGGTTCCTTACACAGGTGACGTGGTTTATCCTTTGGTTGGCTTCTCTATTTAACTCCACTCAGATCGTTTCTCCATGCCAGCTGTCATTGTTTTAGCATTGGTTCAGTTCGCTCCTGGATCTGTGTGGCGTCCTGTCTTCTCCTGCAGTAGCTAAGTTCCTGATTGTTATTATTGTTCTTGTTTCTTTGTCCAGCTGGTTATCTTGATTTTGTCTTGCTAGCTGGAAGCTCTGGAATGCAGGGTGGCACCCCCGCACCGTGAGTCGGTGCGGAGGACCCTTTTGCACACTCTGCATGGTCTTTTGTAGATTTTTGTGCTGACCGCAAAGATTCCTTTCCTATCCTCTGTCTATTTAGTAAGTTGTGCCTCCCTTTGCTGAAACCTATCTCATTTCTGCGTTTGTGACTTTCATCTTTACTCACAGTCATTACATGTGGGGGGCTGCCTATTCCTTTGGGGAATTTCTCTGAGGCAAGGTAGGCTTTATTTTCTTCTCTAGGGCTAGCTAGCTCTTAGGCTGTGACGAGGCGCATAGGGAGCGTCAGGAGCGCTCCACGGCTATTTCTAGTGTGTGCGATAGGATTAGGGCTTGCGGTCAGCAGAGCTCCCACATCCCAGAGCTCGTCCTGTATGAGTTTAACTATCAGGTCGGGTGCTCCTAACCACCAGGTCATAACAGTGCACCGCCTCTTTAGCTTTGTTTGAATCTGTCCCGGAGCCTGCGCTGTTTTGTTCAACCTTGGTCATGCGCAGTTAGCACTGCCCGTCTTCTGACAACATTTGGTGTCAGGCTGACTGCGCCTGTGCGGCCGCGCTGCCCGAGATCCCGCCTCGCAGTGTCTTTTGAATTAATCACACTGCGGGCCTGGGATTCATGGTCATGCGCAGTGCATATCTTTGCCTCTCACTCCCCTCCTTCCGGCTTCTTCAGACTGTGCGGTGTCACGGCCGTGGCATGCTGTTAGGGATCCGCTGACAGCGCATAGTCTGAAGAAGGCAGAGGGAGATGAGTGAGAGCCTGAGGTGAAGATATGCACTGCGCATGCCCATGAAACCCAGGCCCACAGTGTGATTAAATCAGAAGACACTGCGAGGCGGGATCTCGGGCAGCGCGGCCGCACAGGCACAGTCCACCTGACACCAAATGATGTCGGAAGACTGGCAGCGCTAACTGCGCATGGCCAAGGTTGAACATAACAGCGCAGGCTACAGGACAGATTCAAACAATGCTGAGGAGGCGACGCACGGCACCAAGGGGGTGGAAATGACGGCTGTGTTGCATCTCATTACGAAGGAAAGTCCCACCTTCGGGACGGTTTCACAGTATGAGGGGACATATTTTATAAGTGTTAAGTTCAGCGTGTGCAAGTAGCATAACTAAAAGAGCCAGCTTTTCCTTGTGCAGCATTACTGCTGCTCAAGGTCGCTCTTTCAGATACAAACGCCTGGGTGAGGGGACAGGTTCCCTTTAATTTCGGTTGTAGTGTCAGTGTGGCGTTCGCAGGACACATTGCCGGATGCACAGCTGGGGATCAGCTGACGTTACTGAAACCTAATAACACGGCAGCAAGTGTTGACTGTGCAAACAGCACTTCTGAGCAGCAATTGGCGGTGTTGGAGCCCAGGGACAGCAGGAGGAGCAGACTTTAGTTTTTACCGCATACACAGCAGGGGAACAGCTGGCGTTACTGAACCCCACTGACACAGTGGCAAGTGTTTTTTTCTGTGCACCCAGCACTTCCAAGCACCAACTGGCGGTGTTAGAGCCCAGGGAATCCAGGAGGAGCAGAGTGTAGGCCGAGGCCTGCACTGGAGGCAGTTTAATATCTGTTGTGTCTGCGTGGCGTTTGCAGGACACATTGCCGGCTACACAGCAGGGGAACAGCTGGCGTTACTGAACCCCACTGACAGAGTGGCGAGTGTTTTCTTCTGTGCAGCAAGCACTTCCAAGCACCAACTGGTGGTGTTAGAGCCCAGGGAATCCAGGAGGAGCAGAGTGTAGGCCGAGGCCTGCACTGGAGGCAGTTTAATATCTGTTGTGTCTGCGTGGCATTTGCAGGACATGTTGCCAGCTCTACAGCAGGGGAACAGCTGGCATTACTGAACCCCACTGACATAGTGGCAAGTGTTTTTTTCTGTGTAGCCAGCACTTCCAAGCACCAACTGGTGGTGTTAGAGCCCAGGGAATCCAGGAGGAGCAGAGTGTAGGCCGAGGCCTGCACTGGAGGCAGTTTAGTATCTGTTGTGTCTGCGTGACGTTTGCAGGACACATTGCCGGCTACACAGCAGGGGAACAGCTGGCGTTACTGAACCCCACTGACAGGGTGTCGAGTGTTTTCTTCTGTGCAGCAAGCACTTCCAAGCACCAACTGGTGGTGTTAGAGCCCAGGGAATCCAGGAGGAGCAGAGTGTAGGCCGAGGCCTGCACTGGAGGCAGTTTAATATCTGTTGTGTCTGCGTGGCGTTTACAGGACACGTTGCCAGCTACACAGCAGGGGAACAGCTGGCGTTACTGAACCCCACTGACACAGTGGCGAGTGTTTTTTTCTGTGTAGCCAGCACTTCCAAGCACCAACTGGTGGTGTTAGAGCCCAGGGAATCCAGGAGGAGCAGAGTGTAGGCCGAGGCCTGCACTGGAGGCAGTTTAGTATCTGTTGTGTCTGCGTGACGTTTGCAGGACACGTTGTCGGCTACACAGCAGGGGAACAGCTGGCGTTACTGAACTCCACTGACATAGTGGTGAGTGTTTTTTTCTGTGCAGCCAGCACTTACGAGCACCATCAGGCGGTATTGGAGCACAGTGAATGCAGGGGAAGCAGAGTGTAGGCCGAGGCCTAATTGGAGCTTGAAAGGGAACCTTTACTTCCCCAGGCGTTTGAAACTGAAAGAGCCACCTTGTGCAGCAATAATGCTGCACAAGGAAAAGGTGGCTCTTTTAATTATGCTCCTTGCAAACTGAGAACTAAACACTTATAAAATGTGTCCCGATACAGTGAAACTGTCTCAAAGGTGGGACTTTCCTTTGTAATGGGACGCAGCACAGCCATCATACCTACCCCCTTGGCGCCGTGCGCCGCCTCTTTAGCTTTGTTTGAATCTGTCCCAGAGTCTGCGCTGTTATGTTCAACCTTGGTCATGCGCAGTTAGCGCTGCCCGTCTTCTGACAACATTTGGTGTCAGGCTGACTGCGCCTGTGCGGCCACGCTGCCCGAGATCCCGCCTCGCAGTGTCCTTTGATTTAATCACACTGTTGGCCTGGGATTCATGGTCATGCGCATTGCATATCTTTGCCTCTCACTCCCCTCCTTCCGGCTTCTTCAGACTGTGCAGTGTCACGGCCGTGGCATGCTGTTAGGTATCAGCTGACGGCGCACAGTCTGAAGAAGGTGGAGGGAGATGAGTGAGAGCCTGAGGTGAAGATATGCACTGCGCATGCCCATGAATCCCAGGCCCACAGTGTGATTAAATCAGAAGACACTGCGAGGCGGGATCTCGGGCAGCGCGGCCGCACAGGCACAGTCCACCTGACACCAAATGATGTCGGAAGACGGGCAGCGCTAACTGCGCATGGCCAAGGTTGAACATAACAGTGCAGGCTACAGGACAGATTCAAACAATGCTGAGGAGGCGACGCACGGCGCCAAGGGGGTGGAAATGACGGCTGTGTTGCATCTCATTACGAAGGAAAGTCCCACCTTCGGGACGGTTTCACAGTATGAGGGGACATATTTTATAAGTGTTAAGTTCAGCGTGTGCAAGTAGCATAACTAAAAGAGCCACCTTTTCCTTGTGCAGCATTACTGCTGCTCAAGGTCGCTCTTTCAGATACAAACGCCTGGGTGATGGGACAGGTTCCCTTTAATTTCAGTTGTAGTGTCAGCGTGGCGTTCGCAGGACACATTGCCGGATGCACAGCTGGGGATCAGCTGACGTTACTGAAACCCAATAACACGGCAGCAAGTGTTGACTGTGCAAACAGCACTTCCGAGCAGCAACTGGCGGTGTTGGAGCCCAGGGACAGCAGGAGGAGCAGACTTTAGTTTTTGCCGCATACACAGCAGGGGAACAGCTGGCGTTACTGAACCCAGTAACAGAGGAGCAACTGTTGACTGTGCAAACAGCACTTCCGGGCCGCAACTGGCAGTGTTGGAGCCCAGGGACAGTAGGAGGAGCAGGCTAGAATTATTGCCACAACACAGCAGGGGAGCAGCTGGCGTTACTGAACCCCAATATCAGAGAAGCAACTGTTGACTGTGCAGACAGTACTTCCGAGCAGCAACTGGCGGTGTTGGAGCCCAGGGACAGCAGGAGGAGCGAGCTAGAGTTATTGCCGCAACAAAGCAGGGGAGCAGCTGGCGTTACTGAACCCCAATAACAGAGGAGCAAGTGTTGACTGTGCAGACAGCAGTTCCGGGCAGCAAATAGTGGTGTTGGAGCCCAGGGACAGCAGGAGGAGCAGGCTAGAGTTATTGCCACAACACAGCAGGGTAGCAGCTGGTGTTACTGAACCCCAATAACAGAGGAGCAACTGTTGACTGTGCAGACAGCACTTCCGGGCATCAACTGGCGGTGTTGGAGCCCAGGGACAGCAGGAGGAACAGAGTGTAGGTTGAGGCCTAATTGGAGCAAGTTAAAAGGGACCCTTTATCCCCCCTGGGGTTTGTAGCTGAAATAGCCATCTTGTGCAGCACTAATGCTGCAAAAGGGAAAGGTGGCTCTTTTAATTATGCTCCTTGCAAACACAGAACTAAACACTTATAAAATGTGTCCCCTGATACCGTGAAAACGTCCCGGAGGTGGGACTTTCCTTTGTAATGGAACGCAGCACAGCTCTCATTCCTTCCCCCTGGTGCTGTGCACCGCCTCCTCAGCGTTGTTTGAATCTGTCCCGAAGTCTGCGATGTTGTGTTCAACCTTGGCCATGCGCAGTTAGCGCTGCCTGTCTTCTGACATCATTTGGTGTCAGGCGGACTGAGCCTGTGCGGCCGCGCTGCCCGAGATCCAGCCTCGCAGTGTCTTCTGATTTAATCACACTGCGGGCCTGGGATTCATAGGCATGCGCAGTGCATCGCTTCGTCTCTCACTCCCCTCCTTCCGGCTTCTCTAGACTGTGCGGCATCATGGCCGTGACATGCTATTAGGGATCAGCTGACGGTGCACAGTCTGAAGAAGGCGGAGGGAGATGAGTGAGAGCCTGAGGTGAAGATATGCACTGCACATGCCCATGAATCCCAGCCCTGCAGTGTGAATAAATCAGGAGACACTGCAAGGCGGGATCTCGGTCAACGCGGCCACACAGGCGCAGCCAGCCTGACTCCAAATGTTGTCAGAAGACGGGCAGCGCAAACTGCGCATGGCCACGGTTGAACATAACAGTGCAGGCTCCAGGACTGATTCAAACAACGCTGAGTAGGCGGCGCATGGCGCCAAGGGGGTGGGAATGACGGCTGTGTTGCATCCCATTACAGAGGAAAGTCCCACCTCCGGGACGGTTTCTTGGTATGAGGGGACACATTTTATAAGTATTAAGTTCAGCGTTTGCAAGGAGCAATACATAAAAGAGCCACCTTTTCCTTGGGCAGCATTACTGCTGCACAAGGTGGCTCTTTCAGTAACAAACACCTGGGGAAGGAAAGGTTCCCTTAAGTTTCAGTTGTTGTGTCAGCGTGGCGGTCGCAGGACACACTGCCGAATACACAGCTGGGGATCAGCTGACGTTACTGAAACCCAATAACACTGGGTCATGTGTTTTGACTGTGCAGATGGCACTTCTGAGCAGCAACTGGCGGTGTTGGAGCCCAGGGATTACAGTTCAGGTGGTAGAAACAAGAACACAACAGGAGACCTGGATACTGTAGCCAACCAATTGTTTAATCTGGAAGAGGAGTGGCAAATTCCTTCGAAATCCAGGCCTTGTTCATTTTCAGTATAAACGCCAAAGAAAATCAGATATGTAATAGGGAAATTATAAACTGTGTAACACATTGTCCCCTTAAAAATATAGTTTTAATTAAATTACAATAAAAATACTGATACCCATTGAAACAAACAAAAAATACTCAAAGAATCTAATAGTGCACCTAGCCTATTACAATGACCCTACGCTTAACTGCTGTCCCTTCCTAGCAGTGGAGGTTGGCACCCTGATAGAATTTTTGGCACCCCCACTCCGCGGCGGCTCTCACCTGCTCACCCTGTTAAAATGACTGGCAAACTATAGGTGGGAAAACAATAAAAGCATAAAAAAGGAATGAAAACAAGCGTAAGGTAAGAAAAACTAAGGTGCACAAAAAGTACATATATCAAACCCCCTGCATTCAAATCCCATATAGAACAATCAAAAATTGCAGAATGAGATGAGCAAAAAATATATATAGACCCATATGCTCATAACATTTATGCTCCAGTCCTACTACATATCATATAAAGATAGAACTGTATGCATAGTAAACGGGAAGATAGTAGCAAGGGGGATATACTGACAGATGACCTGGCTCAGTATAAGATAAAGCTGTGCATGGCAGCAAATCTAAAAAAGCCATCAATACCAGTACATTCGAAACATTCAGCGATGTTGGCATAATCCAGCATAGCAGCCAGCATCTATAATCTCATGGAGATTCATAACACTACACAAAGGATGACAATAACAAAGTGCACTCAGCTGTAATCTGGTGGATAAGATATCAATGGCTGACAATAATAGATGAACACTGATGGCTGACAATGGCTGCTTTTACTTGGGTTTTTTGGGGGTTAATACCCTTCTTGTTTGCTGTCTTTGGAATCATCTATCTCTGTCTACCAGACTGTGCATGAGTAAAAGCAGCCATTGTCAGCCATCAGTGTTCATCTATTATTGTCAGCCATTAATATCTTATCCTGCCTAGGAACCACATAGCGCTGACTGTCCAGAAGCTGATGGAATTGGTGACTCCTCATCCTCCACCTCTTCCACAACATCATCCCTTAGCGCTTGCAGTGGTTGTTGAAGCAGGCAGATAAGGGGGACAGTCATGCTGACTAGTGCATCATCTGTACTCGCCATCCGCGTGGAATCATCGAAGGAATGCAAAACCTGGCAGAAGTCCTTCATAGTGGCCCACTCAGTGGTTGTGAAGTCTGAACGGCGTGCAGTGCGACTTCTTTGCGCCTGATGCAGCTGGTACTCCATTACTGCTTGCTGCTGCTCACACAACCGCACCAACATATGTAACGTGGAGTTCCACCTGGTGGGTAGGTCACATATGATGTGATGTTCCGGAAGGCAGAATCGGCGCTGCAGAGCTGCAATGCGCGATCTTACCATGCT
Organism: Ranitomeya imitator; assembly: GCF_032444005.1. Taxonomy (NCBI): domain Eukaryota; kingdom Metazoa; phylum Chordata; class Amphibia; order Anura; family Dendrobatidae; genus Ranitomeya; species Ranitomeya imitator. The sequence goes on from NC_091286.1 coordinate 664,112,081, forward strand.
GGAATGACGCAAGTGAGTACACTCTAGGCGGACCTTGTGCAGCAGTGCATCAAGATCCAGATAGTCCCTCATAAAAATCTGCACGACCAAGTTGAGCACATGTGCCAGACATGGGATGTGAGTGAGGTTGCCTAGGCCCAGAGCTGCCACCAGATTTCGGCCATTGTCACACACTACCATGCCTGGCTGGAGATTCACTGGCACAAGCTCTCCTGCTTGATGGCATTCCAGAGCTCTTGCGCTGTGTGGCTTAGATTCCCCAAGGAAATCAATTTCAATATGGCCTGTTGACGTTTGGCCACGGCTGTGCTCATATCGGTCGTAACAGATAAACGTTCACGGGTCCATGTGGAGGTGGACTGTGACCGCTCCTGCAGCGATGATTCTGAGGAACTGGAGTATGAGGAGGAGTCAATACGTACAGACTGGATTCCTGCAATCCTTGGAGATGGCAGAACAGGTCCAGCACCACTTGCATGATCTGTACCCGGCTCAACAACATTAACCCAATGGGCAGTGAGGGAAAGGTATCGCCCCTGTCCATGGTGACTGGTCCACGCATCGATGGTGAGGTGAACCTTGCTACTGATGGCGTTCAGTAGCTCATGTTTTATTTGTCCCTCCACATGCTTGTGCAGGGCAGGGACGGCTTGCCTGTGGAAATAAAAGTGGCTGGGCACATTGTATTGTGGGACTGCCAATGCCATCAAGTAACGGAAGCTGTCAGTCTCCACCAGCTTGAATGACAGCATTTAAAGAGACATTTCAAGAGAGCCTGTGCTCGGGGGTGGTTTGCTGAGAATGGCCGCCTTTTCTCCCATGCCTGTGCTACCGATGGCTGTAGACTGGACTGGGAGTGTGAGGATGACTGGGAATGTTGTGCTATGGGTGGAATTACACTGGGTCTGTGGACAACAGTGCCAGAGGTTCTTCCATGGTGATCCTGTGAGGAAGCCGAACCAACTGTATGTGAGCTGGAAGAAGAGGCAACAACACGAGCTCAAGAGGTGGTAAGTGCTGCTGTAGGTTGGCCTAGGTCTTCAGTGTGTTTTTGTAACTCCACCGCGTGCTTGGTCCGCACATGTTTCCACATATTTGTGGTATTGAGGTTGCTGACATTTTTACCTCTTTTGACTTTCTGATGACACACCTTGCATTTGACTAAGCAAATGTCATCTGCAACTGTGTCAAAAAAGGACCAGGCACTGCAAGTCTTGGGAGCGCCCATTTTGGCTTTTGGAAGAGGCATGCTCCTAACGGGTGCCGAAGTGGAGCCTACAGGAACCGCAGTCTTCCCCCTCCCTCTCCCTTTTTGGGGAATCTTTTCCTCAGAGCTGCTCCCACCACCTTCCTGCACCTCACGCCATGATGGGTCAAGGACCTCATCATCTACACTCCCCTCTTCCACCAACTGTTTCTCCTGGGTAGTCTCGGCAGCACAGTATGCACCTGAAAGTGGCACCTGAGTCTCATCATCAGATGCGTACTGAGGTGTGCTGATCGGAGGCACTGGCCCACCCGTCTCTTCAGAGTCAGAGAGACAAAGCTGTTGGGCATCACTGCATACTGCCTCTTCTTCCATTTCTCCAATGCTGCTTGGATGGCCCCCTGTTTCCAAGCCAAGAGATTCAGAGAACAGAAGTACAGATGGCTCCTGTCCTGGGCTCTCTGACTGCCTGGGCAATTTGGCAGGTGGTGAAGAGACAGATGGGTGCTCTCCAGTGCTCTGTGCCTGAGAGGATGTGGTACTAATTGAAATCGATACGTTAGCTGCCATCCATCCGACAACGGCTTCAATTTGTTCTTCACGCAGCAGCGGTGTACGGCGATCTCCTGCAAAGCTGCGCATGAAGGACTGTTCCCTGCTGAAAGTGGGTGATGATGAGTCACCGGTGCCCGCAGCAGGCACAGAATCCCCACGTCCTCTCCCTGCTCCACGCCCACGCCCATGTGCCTTACTCCCTGCCTTCTTCATCTTGGTTGACTGATAAAGATAAGCAGAAAAGTACTAAGGGCTTAGTGTGCTTATTCCTGAACAGCTCCTAACAGGTATAAGAAACTCTAATTTTCTAAAGTGTGGACTAGACTTTAATATGAGCTAATGTGGCCTACACAACTGTAAAGTGGTGTGTTTGGTGAACTTTATTATTTTTTTTTTTTTGCAGAACTGACTACAAAGTGAGCTGCACTCACACACAGACCGTACAGACAGCCGTGAATGGCGCTGCAAGGCCAAAACAAGCTCCTCTATGTAATCCTATATAGTGTTTTTCCACAATTTAGCTGGATACGGATGGAAAGCCACTAATAAGAAATATTTGAAAAAATGTGCAGCAGGCTGCACTAATTGCAAAAAATGACAATGGATTGAACAGTATGAGGCAGTGATGCACCCTGAGCTGACTACAACTGGCTGTGGCTGCGGACAGACTACAGAGCGATGTGCACTCACACAGAGACCATGCAGACAGCCGTAAACGGCACTGCAAGGCCAAAAAAAGCTCCTCTATTTAATCCTGTATAGTGTTTTTTCACAATTTAGTTGGATACGGATGGAAAGCCACTAATAGGAAACATTTGAAAAAATGTGCAGCAGGCTGCACTAATTGTAAAAAAGGACAATGGATTGAACAGTATGAGGCAGTGACGCATACTAAGCTGACTACAACCAGTGATGGCTGCGGACAGACTGCAGAGTGAGCTGCACTCACACACACAGAGACCTTGCAGACAGCTGTGAACAGCGCTGCAAGGCAAAAGCAAGGTTCTCACATAGCGGTTGCCAAATTAGCCTGGGTAAAGCACAATGAAGCAAATAGCTATCTCTAAACTGGCCCTCAGTCAGAACACAGCGTCCTGTCCCTAACCGAATTCACAGCAGAGTGAACCCAAAATGGTGACGGCGACTTTTATAGTGCATTCATGACATCATTTCAGCAGCCAATCACAGCCATGCCAGTAGTTTAATGCCCATCATGGAGAACAGGATGTGCCCACACTTCTAATCATTCCTCATTGGCTGAATTCGGGCACTTTGAATTCTGGAACTTCCGATTCCGGTATCCGATATACTGAAAATATCGGAACTCAGTATCGGAATTCCGATACTGCAAATATCGGCCGATATCCGATACTTGCGGTATCGGAATGCTCAACACTAGCCAGAGCCCTAGGGCAGTTCTTCCATGCTTCCTGTGCAGTGGACTTTGAGAAAATGGCCGCCGGGAGGCGGCACTTACGTAGATGGAGATCTCGGGACCAAGATCTCGAGAGATGAGATCTCAGGCCATTTTCCTGGAGTCCGTTACACAGGAAAGCATGGACGAACAGCCGGGGGGCTCTGGCCTTTCACAATATGTCAGCAGAGCCCCCTCACAGTATTAGAGAAGCCATCATCACCCTGGGCAGTGGCAGACACCCTGAGCAGCGGCGGCGAACACCCCCTCATCCCAGCCTGCAACAATACTTTTAATCAGTATATCCGCATTGTAAGAAGCACCCACATTTCCCCCCAAAATTTGGGGGAAATAAAGTGCATCTTTAACGACCATTATGCCGGTCGCTGCTCGAGAACGGAATACGAATTACTCAGAGCACAATGTATTAAACCAACTTTCCTTTAGGCTATGTGCACACGTAGTTCAGGGTCCCTGCGGGTTCTCCCACAGTGGATTTGATAAATCTGCAGGGCAAAACCGCTGCGGTTATCCCTGCAGATTTATCGCGGTTTGTTTTGTGGTTTCCGCTGCGGGTTTACTCCTACTATTGATGCTGCATATGCAGGAAAATGCAGCATCAATAGTATTGTTAAAAAAAAATAAAAAATGTTTATATACTCACCCTCTGACGTCCCGATCTCCTCGGCACTGCACGCGGCGGTCCGGTTCCAAAGATGCTGTGCGAGAAGGAACTTCGTGACGTCACGGTCATGTGACCGCGACGTCATCGCAGGCCCTGCTCGCACATCAACCCTGCGACCGGACGGCCACGTGCAGCACTGAGAGGTGAGTATATCATTATTTTTTATTTTAATTCTTTTTTTTTCCCCACAAATATGGTTTCCAGGGCCAGGAGGAGATTCTCCTCTCCTCCACCCCGGGTACCATCCGCACATGATCCTCTTACTTCCTGCATGGTGGGCATAGCCACATGCGGGAAGTAAGCGGATCAATGCATTCCTATGTGTGCAGAATCGCCGCGATTCTGCACAAAGAAGTGACATGCTGCGGAATGTAAACCGCTGCGTTCCCGCGCGTTTTTTTCTGCAGCATGTGCACAGTGTTTTCGGTTTCCCATTGGATTACAGTGAACTGTAAACTCATGGGAAACTGCTGCTACAAAAACGCTGCGGATCTGCAGCAAATCCGCACCGTGTGCACATAGCCTTATAACTTGTGCAAAGAATGACAGAATTTTCTCTCCCAACACAATATGGGCCACAAGAGCCACAACTCACAGATTATAAGTTATGCAGCCTGAGAGACCCCAAGGGCCAGCTTCACAGACAGGAATCCGACTACCCCACAACTATACCACTCCCTCCCTTATGTGTAATGGGCCTACACGGGGTTATCATGCAATTCTTAATACAAGACTGTCCTTAAATAGGCTGTGATTCCTATCTAGCTATCCCTAGCTAACTACACAGTCGGTGACCGGTCACACTTCTCTGTTTACTCACAACAATAGCTTTCTTGAAATCACACAGTCCCAAAACAGAAACGCCTCAAGATCTGGATTCTCCACTCTCCACTCTGAGGTAACTGTCCTGTTTCCAGAATCTTCTTGTCTTTAACTCATGGGTGACCTCTGGTGGCTGAACAAAATTACTGCAACAACATTGTAATTATCCTATATATTACTCAAGGGTGACCTCCGGTGGCTGAACTCAGTTACTGCATCAACACTCTATGATAGAAAAAACATCACCATATTACATGTCTTACAAAGCAAAAAATACGGTACATGTCTGTGATTATTATGTGATTATACTATCCTATGGTGTACTTACTATTGATTTATCTGCATGTTTAATAATATTATTAGGGTTTAGCATACAGTATATAACCGTTTATTTATTGCTGCTGAGCACGTTTTCATGTGCCCCGTCATTTGAATGCAACATTGCTCTTACTAAATGGAGATGTACTCATGCTTGCATGTGCTCTGGCAGTAATTTATTTGTTTACAGCATGGTATCTTGGTCTGATATGTGTACATAATAGGATGATGGACTGATACATTTTTTAGTCTTTTCTAAAACGTGTTGTTTTGGGAGAATTACTCTATATTCCCGGTGTGTACCCACCTTTTTGCACCTGTGGCTACTGTCTTATTGCTATTTAATACATATTTGTTATGTGTGTGTCTCAATAAAATTTTCATTTTTATTATATACATGGTCATTTGTAAAACCATTTTTGAGTATCTTATTTCCTATAGTAAACTGCATCCTAATTGTAACTACACTTACTATGATGCCCCATCTAGTGGCCAATATTATAACTGCACTTACCCTATGCACAGCAGCACAAAGGAATGTTTTATCAAATATACATTTAGCAAGAAACAGTAATACACATAATAGTGTAGCAGTGACATTATATAGAAACAATTATTCATACTTATAATACACTATAACATACGGCACCAGGACAAACGAGAAAGGAAAGGTATAGCAGTAATATAGTATAGCCATTACACAACCAAAGGAGAGGGATGAATAAGTTGCTGTCAAACACCTCCGGGGAAGACGTGTATCGCCAAAGAAAACAAAAAGAGCAGCGTGTTAAAGTTCAAATTGTTAAATCCTCCTCTTCCCCCAAATCATCTGTTGAATGGGATTTTGGAGGCCTTCATTGACGGTCAGTCAATCCCACCAATATAGGAGTGTTCAGCTGACTTTAATCTAATGTGCACACTGGCCTTTACACCTGGGGTGTTTTCAGTGGCACCGCTACCATGAGGCGAGTTGAGCTCTTTGGCTCAGGTGGCACTGCCGTCCCTGAAGAGAGGGGGCGGCAGATTCTGTCGGTGTAGTAACTGGATTTGCATCGGAGACGCAGGCTCAGCTACTACGCTACGCTATTGAGTCTATTCAGGCCTCCGTCCTGGATCTCCTCATCCAGCCCTCCCCAACTCATGTGACATCATCACAGGTCCTGATGCTGAAGTCGCTCTTCTCCATGCATCTCCTGCAATGAGGTCACAGGAGGGGGAGGAGTCAGCGGTCACATGATCAGGGTCCTCGTGTATGCAGGACTCTGCTGTGGTGATTCTCATGGTGCTGGATTAGGGGAAGTTGATGTGTGGGGTCAGGATGGGTTTGCAGGGTAAATGTAGCAGAGCTGTGTTTGTACAAGGTATACAGAGCGGAGCCGTGTGTGTAAGAGGTGTATGGAGCGTAGCCGAGTGTGTATGGTGCAGAGCTGTGTGTGTACGAGGTGTACGGAGCGGAGCTATGTGTGCACGATTTGTGCGAAGCAGAGATGCGTGTGTACAAGGTGTATGGAGCAGAGCCGTGTGTGTACTTGGTGTACAGAGTGGAGCCGTGTGTGTACTGAGTGGAGCCGTGTGTGTGTGCGCGAGGTGTATGGAGCAGAGCCATGTGTGTAAGAGGCATACACGGAACCGTGTGTGTATGAGGTGTGCGAAGCCATGCTTGTACGATGTCAGTGTATGGTGGGGAGCAAATATCATACCTCCCAACCATCCCAGATCCAGAGGCTCTCCCGGCCGGGAGCTTACTTTTCCTGTGGACACAGGAGTACACAGCGGAGCCCTGAAGAGCACTTTAAAACTCGCACGTGATGTTCCACCGGAAGTGCCGTTCTGGAAGCTGACCGGAAATTATGTAATTTCGGGAGGAGATTGTGACGGAACCATGGAGGGAATGCTTCAGATCCATCACTGTGTCCTCCTCCGACAGCGCGGACAGCGGGATCACTTTGGAATCGGGGATGCCGGCCATGTGAGCGGATCATGATATGTCCTGCAGTGGGAAGCTCAGGTGGGCATTACAATGGGAGCCGGGCCGCTATAGTATCTTTATAGAATCTTTCTTTCTCTCTCTCTTTCTCTCTCTCTCTCTGTTCTTTCTTTCCTTCTCTAATCTTTTTTTCTTGCTCTGTTTTTTTCTTTCGCTCTCTGTTCTTTCTTTCTCTGTGTTCTTTATTTCCCTCTCTAATCTTTTTTCTCTCTCCTTTCTTTTTTCTCTGTTCTTTCTTTCCCTTCTTTATCTCTCTCTGTTCTTGTTTTCATTACCGTCTTTCTTTCCCCTCTTTCTTTCTCTATTCTTTCTTTCCTTTCTCTCTCTGTTCTTTCTTTCCCTTCTTTCTTTTTATTGCTCTCTTTCTTTCTTTCTTTCTTTCTTTCTTTCTTTCTTTCTTTCTTTCTTTCTTTCTTTCTTTCTCTCTTTCTCTCTTTCTTTCTTTCTTTCTTTCTTTCTTTCTTTCTTTCTTTCTTTCTTTCTTTCTTTCTTTCTTTCTTTCTGTCTTTCTTTCTTTCTTTCTCTCTCCTTTCTTTCTTTCTCTCTCTCTGTTCTTCCTTTACCTATAACCAACGAACAGAAAAAGGGGGCGGGGGTGTTAAAAAGGTACTACTGGCCTCTCAGATCCTCAATATTAATCTGACCTGAGAGCAAAGTGACTATAGTTGCCCATAGGATGAATAGTATATACATGATCTCATTTACATGGTACAAATAAGTGGTGCTTATAAGATAACATACATGTTATTGTGACTTACTTGGGCAAGTGGAGGACATATCCTATGGGCAACTATAGTCATTTTGCTATCAGGTCAGATTAATATTGAGGATCTGAGAGGCCAGTAGTACCTTTTTAAAGGGCATCTGTCACCCCAAAAATCATATATGAGCTGCGGCCACCGTCATCAGGGGCTTATGTATGGCATTCTGTAATGCTGTAGATAAGCCCCCGATGTAACCTGAAAGATGAGAAATAAAGGTTATATTATACTCACCCAGGGGCGGTCCCGGTCCGTTACGGGTCAGATGGGCGTTGCGGTCTGCTCCAGCTCCAGCTCCAGCTGTCTGCGGGAAGTCAGACGTAACAGACACACGCTATCAGGCCACGTTCACATGTTCAGTATGTTACCTCAGTATTTGTAAGCCAAAACCAGGAGAGGAACAATCAGAGGAAAAGTATAAAGAAACACGTCACCACTTCTGGATCTCTCACCCACTCCCGTTTTGGCTTACAAATACTGAGGTAAAATTCTGACCAAATACTGAACGTGTGAATGTGGCTTTAGGCTGGTTTCACACATCCTGATATTTCTAGTACTGGAAAAAACGGTACTGGAGATATTCGTGTCCGTGTCTGTAATACGTGAGGCCACTGTGTGCCGCATCTGTACAACACGGACGCCTGCCGGGGAAGAAGCGCTACAGTAAGCACTGTTCCCCAGCCAAGGGCACACTTAAAATGATGCAAGTTGATCACTTCACCTCAGGCGGCATTAAGTCCCTGAAGAAGTGTACAGATCGATGTTTCAAATATATTCCTATTTAAAAGTGAATGTAACTTCCATGTGCGTCAGGTTAGGCTAGTAAAGAGTAAACCAGATTTATTTGTACTGATTTTACTACGGGGGGAGCGGGGGGCGCCATTTTGCCGTTCGCCTCAGGCAGCAGAGAGGCAAGGTTCACCCCTGGGGGGCTTTATATTGGGCACTGTGTGATCTTCTTACAGGTAACCGTCTGACCAAAATGTAGGTCACCTATATTTCTCAAAAAAGGACTGAAAACTAGAAGTGAATTAATCAATTTTTTTTTCATTCCAGCAAACTAATGGCCTTTTTTTTACTGATTTTTAAAAATTAGGAAGGTTGTAAAAAAACTTTTCACTAAGTAACCTGTCTTCAGTCCTATTCATACCTCTCCTGCCGCCGTTCCTCCAATCGGCTCCTTTGTCTCCTCCATTATGTCTTCTATCATCTTCGTTTTCTAGGCCTCTGGTGCTGCTGTTCTTCACTAGATCCCACGCTGTTGTGCGAATGTTATGCCGCAGTCACTTGGGGCACAACGTAAGTCATTGACATACAAAGTGTAGCATCATAGCTTTAAACAAATCTGTCAGCAGGATTGTGCTCAATAACCTACAGACACTGTCAGGTCGGCGCCATTATACTGATTAAAATTACACCTTGGTTAATGAAATCCGCCTCGTGGTTGTTGTTTAATCTTTATTTGTAGTTTTCAGTTAATGAGATTCTCGTGCTTCTGGGCGGCCTGTGGTCGGGGCTGAGTGTGGCCTGTGGTCAGCGCTTTATGTGGTGCTTTGTTCGCATATGCATTAGCATTGACTTATGACAAGTCACTGATCCTTCACTGACTTACCTCCTATTTTACATAATTTATAGAATATTGTGAGGTCCTCTTGTCCGCTTTGTCTGATCCTTGGTTGTCTAACCTATGTCATGCTTCAATATCAGTCATGTCTGCTATCCAGAGATGCACAGTCCATACCAGTACTAGTGGCTGTCCTGTCCTCTATCCAGAGCCACACAGACTGCACCAATTCCAGTTGCTGTTTGGCCTAGTACCCAGACCCTCACAGTCTGTACTAGTTGCAGTCCTTTCCTCTACTCAAAGCCACACAGTCTGAACCCATACCAGTGGCCATCCTATCCTGTCTACGAAACTGCATCCAAACCAGGTCTCTGACCTTTGTGTCAGCTGCTACTTTTCCTGACTTTGTCTTGGAGTAGTACCTGACAGCTATCTGCTGCACAAGCCTGACTTCATCATCAGAGTCTACCGTGAAAATCAGGTAGCTGGTCCATTGTGTTCTTCCAGGTTAAGCTCAGCCTGTAGCGCATTAGGTCCATGATCCACAAGCGTTACAGAAGGTTTTACTAAAAATTGATGGATTAGAATCTGTAATACTGATACAGTATATTAATAAGTTGAGATGAGCGGACCCCTGGATGTTCGGGTCCTACGAGTTCGGCTGAATAGTTAAAAAAAAGTTCGGATTTGGGTACCAGAAGAGTAGCTGGACCCCATTCACTTGAATGGGGTGCCCACACATCCAGTGATTGCCATGCTGTCATGTCCATGACAGCACGGCAAACTGTGCTTCTGAGCTGCTGTAAAATAATTACTGCTAGTCAGAGAGCCGAGTTTCCCTCGCTGTCAAATGACAACATGAGCCCGCAGCTGTGAATGGAGGTAAAAATTTACCTCTGGTGACTGGAGTCAGCTGATGGGACTACTGTTTCCATCAGCCTACTACTGCTGTCACTAATAACAGCAAGAGCAGGCGGCAGTTGATGGCAGTATTCATCAGCCGTCACCTGCTCTCTAGATAAACGATTACAAAAAATAACAGGTTCCTATGTATATTTGATAATCCGCCAGGCAAAACTGACAGCAGGGAACTGCAATCCTCAGCTCTCAGGGTTAGCATGGGTAGTTATCAAGAATAGAGGGATCCCCTCACTGTTTTTTTTAATTATTTAGATAAATAATTTTAAAAAACCACATGGAGTACCCCAATTTTTTACAATGAGCCTTACTAAAACAGACGGCTGAGGGCTGGTACTCTCAGGCTGGTAAGGGGCAATGGATATTCACCTCCCCAGCCTAAAAATAGCAGCATCTAATAGATGTGTCAATTATGGTGCTTTGTCTGACTCTTCCTACTTGCCGTGTAGGGGTGGCAAGTGGGGTTTCATATTTGTGGGGTTGTTTTGCATTGTGTGGTGACATCAAGCCCACGACTTAGTAATGGAGAGAAATAGGTAGGTTTGGAAGAGAAGACCAAAGGTCATATACATCTATGTAGCTAGGGTTTAATAGATAAGGTATTAAAATAATGGGAGACATCTCAGGAAAACAAGAAGGCGGTGATAAATTCTGAACTACTTCCCTGAATTAGGAGGTACGCTGTAGGACCATAAATATCTGATAGCATTATAACCTAGTAGGACTAATTATGAATTAAATATTTTTACACTTTTTAATATTTTTTTAATTTTTTACATTGTTCCAGGATGGAACATAACTGTACAGCATCAGATTGCTCATCTGATGCTCTTCAATGCTTCTGCACTGCAGAGGATCACATCAGCGTCTGACAGGCAGGGTAGGGGACGTCTCATGTCCTGCTCTGAGCAGGCACTGCAAAGCCACCTTCTCTGATGCACCCCACAGTAATCTTGCAGCCATAGTCCAGTCAAAATATGGTTTGACCCGGAACAAATTCCAAGAACGTGTTTTATGATTTTTTTATTACCATTATATGTGAGGATCAACATATTAAAAGTTTTCCAAAAATTGATCATAAGACGATGACAGCCATCGCACTAAAAATAACGAATATTTCCCTATTTCAAAGCTGTAGCTATAGGTTACAGAAGAGTTTGCATTTTGTATGCTATATGTTTTCATATAATAATTTTTATACAAAGTTTTATACTAACTACATGGACAGGCGAGGTCATGACGCCATCAATGACGTCATGACTAGGGTTGAGCGAAACGGATCGGACAAATTCAAAAATTGCCGACTTTCGGCAAAGTCGGGTTTCATGAAACCTGACCCGATCCTAGTGTGGGATCGGCCATGAGGTCGGCGATCTTAGCGCCAAAGTCGTGTTTCGTATGACGTGTTCAGCGCCATTTTTCAGCCAATGAAGGAGAACGCAGAGTGTGGGCAGCGTGATGACATAGGTCTCAGTCCCCACCATCTTAGAGAAGGGCATGGCAGTGATTGGCTTGCTTTCTGCGGCATCACAGGGGCTATAAAGGGGCATGCACGCCAAACGCCATCTTACTTCTGCCGATCTTAGCATAGGGAGAGGTTGCTGCAGCTTCATCAGAAGAAGGGATATCGTTAGGGAGGGAAGATTAACCCCCAAACTGCTTGTGCTGTTGCGATTTCCACTGTCCAACACCACCTTTTCTTTGCAGGGACAGTGGAGTTTATATTTTTGTGCATCAGCTCTGTAGCTCATTGGGCTGCCCTATAAGGCTCCCTGATCGCTGCATTGCTGTTTGTACGCTGCTGTGCAAACCAACTGCTTTTTTAAAAGCAAAAATCCTGTTGCTCCTTTCTGCAGTTATCTTGTTTATTTGTCCACACCTTTGTGTGCAGCAGTCCTTTTTATTGCTGCCATACTTTTCCCTTTCATTGTAGGGAGATTAAAATTGTACTACAGTCCTTGTATTTTTTCATATATCTTCCAGCCACTTTCTGCCACTTACATTGTGTTGTTATATACACTGGGACTGAGTTTTGGTTAAGTCTCCACAAAAAAAGGGAGATTCAAATTCTCACAAAGTGGATATACTTCAGTCCTGTTAGTTTGTCGTATGTCAGCCAGCCACTTTCAGCCACTTACATTGTGTTGTTTTATGCACAGGGCCTGAGTTTTGGTTCAGTCTCCCCCCCAAAAAAGGAGATTTAAATTCTCAACAAGTTTATATACATTTTCTACCTTGTTTTACAGTACCATATAACGATTGTTATTTTGGTTAGATTTTCCAATAAATGAGGAAGTCAGGTGGAAGAGGCCATGGGCGGTGGTTGCCAGCTGGTACTGATGGTGGTGGTGGTGCACAGGGGTGGACACAGACTGCAGAGGGCCCCTGTGCAAGAAATTTTCCTGGGCCCCCCCCCCCATACTGCAACAAAGTAATGTAAACATATAGGTTGTAATATTTATTATCTGTTTAGAACACAACTATCAACTCTAAATAATAAATTTACGTTCAATATTTAACAACTGAATATAACACAAAGCAGTCATGTTATTGATGTCATATCTGGCAAATCTGGATGTGCTTATTGTGGCCTATGACTTATCAAGCAGCACAGACTGTTATTACTTTATAAACTGGAGGAAATAATACTGTAGTTTGGAGGATTTGATTTTTTTCAAAACGTAAATGGGTTGTCCAGGACTGTTTTATTATTTAACTATGAACCTATGAACTGATAGGCAGGTAGTTGCTAATTACCCACCTGTTCTGTGCTGGCCTAGAGTGGTCAAGGACTGCTCCTGCCACCGATCCTGCTGCTTCATGTCAATAGAGCAGCTTTTCATGTTCTAAGCTGCTCTGTTTATGGGGCATGACTGCCGACCTCATGCTGTTCAATAACCGACTCCCTGTAGTTATGCAATGGGGAGATGGCTGTCAATCAGCATAACGCTGGCAGTCACAGCCCTTCAACAGACTAGAAGAGAAGCTGCTGTTCTGTTGATGTGATGTCAGAGGAAGCAGCAGTAGTGGTCTGTGACTACCCTGAGCTGGCACAGGTCTGCACTGGGCAGGACAGGCAGTTAGTTAGTAACTACCTGCCTGTTAGAGCTTAGGCCTATAGTAAAAAAATGTAATGGTTTTAGACAACCCATTTAATAATAATTAGTAAACAACTGTACCCTTTATTGCTGAATAAAAAAACATTTTACTAAATTTACTAAATCAAATCAAGATAACTGGGCTTTACTCAGCCATTCAAATGTTTGAATTTAGAAATGTTCACTGAAAAATGTATTTCAAACAGTAAAACTGTGTGGAGGTGTGAACAATTTACCGTATATACTTGAGTATAAGCCGAGATTTTCAGCCCAAATTTTTGGGCTGAAAGTGCCCCTCTCGGCTTATACTCGAGTCAATGTGGGTGGCAGGGTCGGCGGGTGAGGGGGTGAGGGCGCTGAGGTATACTTACCTAGTCCCAGCGATCCTCGCGCTGTCCCTGCCGTCCCACGGGCTTCTGTGCTGCAGCTTCTTCCTCTCTTCAGCGGTCACGTGGGACCGCTCATTAGAGATATGAATAAGCGGCTCCACCTCCCATAGGGGCGGAGCCGCCTATTCATTCCTCTAATCAGCGGTGCCGGTGACCGCTGACAGGAAGAGCTGCGGCACCGAAGACCAGGCAGAGGGACAGCGCGAGGATCGCCAGGACTAGGTAAGTATAGCATATTCACCTGTCCTCGTTCCAGCCGCCGGGCGCCGCTCCATCTTCCCGGCCGGCGCCTCCATCTTCCCGGCGTCTTCGCTCTGACTGTTCAGGCAGAGGGCGCGATGACGCATATAGTGTGCGCGGCGCCCTCTGCCTGATCAGTCAGAGCAGAGACGCCGGGAAGATGGAGGCGCCGGAACGAGACGCCGGGAGCTGCAATCAAGGGAGGTGAGTATGTGTTTTTTTTTTTTATTGCAGCAGCGGCGGCAGAGATTTCTATGGGGCACAATGAACGGTGCAGAGCACCGTATATGGCACAGCAATGGGGCACAATGAACGGTGCAAAGCACCGTATATGGCACAGCAATGGGGCACAATGAACGGTGCAGAGCACCGTATATGGCACAGCAATGGGGCACAATGAACGGTGCAGAGCACCGTATATGGCACAGCAATGGGGCACAATGAACGGTGCAGAGCACCGTATATGGGCACAGATATGGGGCACAATGAACGGTGCAGAGCACCGTATATGGGCACAGATATGGGGCACAATGAACGGTGCAGAGCACCGTATATGGCACAGCAATGGGGCACAATGAACGGAGCAGAGCACCGTATATGGGCACAGATATGGGGCACAATGAACGGTGCAGAGCACCGTATATGGCACAGCAATGGGGCACAATGAACGGTGCAGAGCACCGTATATGGCACAGCAATGGGGCACAATGAACGGTGCAGAGCACTGTATATGGCACAGCAATGGGGCACAATGAACGGTGCAGAGCACTATATGGGGCACAGCTATGGGGAAATAATGATCTATTTTTATTTTTGAAATTCACCGGTAAATGCTGCATTTCCACCCTAGGCTTATACTCGAGTCAATAAGTTTTCCCAGTTTTTTGTGGCAAAATTAGGGGGGTCGGCTTATACTCGGGTCGGCTTATACTCGAGTATATACGGTACTTAAAACTCATTCTCCTGGCCTTCTTTTCAGCAAATTCATCAATAATTGTATTTAAGTTAATCTTTCTAGCACGGTCATTTTCAATTGACAGCATAGCTAGTCCACTTAGCCTTTCTTGTCCCATTGTAGACCTCAGGTAGTTTTTTATTAGCTTTAGTTTTGAGAAGGAGCGTTCAGCGCTAGCCACTGTTACTGGCAAGGATAAGAACAAAATATATGCTGTACACACTTCTGGAAAACTTGGAACTAGCACACTGTTGTCAACAATCAATAGCTTGGCAATTTCTTCCACAGTGGTCATGTGTGCAATTTGTGATTTGAACCAAGCTCTGAATGAAATGAGCTGTGTAGGAAGAGCTGGTGAAAAGTCTTTTTTGAAATGGTTCACAAGGTTCTCTCCATCCTTATGAAGTTCTTCATCAGACGCAGATTGCAGTGAGCTGGGAAGGATTGCTCTAAATTTATTCACAGTTGAATGAAGACTGTGAAATCTTTGCTTTAATTGCATGATAATTGTGTCCAAGCAGGAGTTAAAGATGTTGACCTGGAAGTACTTCTCAGCATCGCAGAGCCGTTCATCTTCGCACAATTCAACATACTGTCTTTTTACACGTTTATTTCTTTTTCTTTGAAATGCAACGTCTATTCCCCACTTCTCTGACAATTGTATGGCACTGTTTTTTGCTCCCTGGTAGTTTTCTCTGAACTCTTGAAGAACTTCAACAGCATTTTTAAGTAAGAGTGTTGCTTTTTCAAGATTTGCATCTTTAGCTTGCAGACACTTTGAAACTGGTCCAACAACATCTAGAATCATAGCCTGCATGACGACTGTGATCACAAATTCAAAGGTGCTGATGTTTTTCTTTAAGCTAGCGGCATCATTGCTGTCACTGGAATTTTTGTCAGACTTCAGGATAATTTTTGCCAGTGCCTTCAGGATATCAGTGTAGCGATACCTCAGTGCCCTGATTGAATCATTCCTGGAAGAACATCTAGTTGGACACAATCTCTTCAGAGTAATGTTATCAGTTTTAGACTCTGATGATATCTCTGATAATAAAGTCCATCGTTTGATGCTGTTGGCAAAAAGCTGGTACAATTTTTCAATGATATCATAAAATTTTCCTAGTTCCGGGATGAATCTTACGGAATCATTTACAGCAAGGTTTAAGTTGTGAGCTGCACAATATATATACTGTGCACTAGGTTCCCTTTTTGAAATTCTTGCTTGAACCCCAGTATATATACCACTCATGTTTGCTGCCCCATCATACCCTTGTCTACGACATCTACTTATGTCAAGACCCTTATTTTCAATACTTTGAACAATTTCTTTCTCAAGGTTTGCAGCTGTTTGATCTGTTATGGCATGAAATCCCAGGAAAACTTCTTTTACCTTTACTTCACTAACAGTATTCTGTTCATTATTTTCAATGGTTACATAACGAAAAATCTGACTAAGTTGGTCAGTTTTAGAGATGTCTTGTGTTGTATCTATGATCACTGAAAAAAATGTAGCGTTCTTGATCTCATTAACAATTTCTTGCTCTATCTTCTTTGACAATAAAGAAATTATTTCATCCTGTATTCTGTGGCTCAGATAACGGACAGAACCCCTTGGCATTTCCATTAATTGCTGCAGAGTAGAGTCATACTTTGCTAGCAACTGAATCATGGACAAAAAAACTCCACTGTTTGCTTGGTCTATTACTTCTGTGTGACCTCTAAAAGGAAGATTACACATTGCCAGTGTTAAGGTGACATTAATCACTCTGTCAAGAACTTGCCTCCAGAAGTTTTTTTGTTTTCTAATTTCCCTCTCATTTTCTTCGTCTACAGTACTATGACTGCGCCAATGCTGCATCAACATGCACGCATTAATGTGCTGGATGGAGGTTTCATGATAATGCACTGCCTGTGATAGGTGAGACCAATTTCTCACACCATTCACCCATGCTGAATTATAAGCACCATAGCTTCGATCAGCAAAAAGCCAGCAGGGTTCACAGTAGGCACAGTCTAGGATTGGCGAATAACACAACCATGAACGTGGGATCAATACTCCAGCTTGTGTTTTCTTGGTGTAAAATACCTGCGAAAAACAACGTCCTCCCTGTTTTTCATCTCGTGGAAATGTTATAAATGACCTACAAGACCCCTGAGAAATTATGAATCTCTTTGTTTGACTGTCCTTAATATCTGGTGGGAAGTTAGCACGGTCTGTTGGAAATGTATTTGCATCTGTAGCAAGGCCTTCATCATCTGCAATTATCTCATCCAGATATTCACTGGAATGTTCTTCGCTCTGTATAGTAACTGATGCACAGAATTCTTTATTTACACTTGACTGTGTGCTCTCTGGACTCTTTGAAGGAATGTGAGACGTGTCCGCATATGTAACTTCAGCATTTACACTTGCCAAGTTTTCAGTCTCCTCACCATGGGCAGTGGCCCGGGCAGTAATCTGGCCACTGTCACCTGAAGTACTACTGCTACAGGGGATTGTTATCTCACCATGTTCTTTCTCAGATTGTTTAAAAAATGAAATAATTTTGGGTAATTTAGCTGTCTGTGCTAACTCTTCTTTTCTTAGTCTGCACTTTTGAGCTCCGCTTTTAGGTTTTTGGCCAGATGCCATTCTAAAAAAAAAAAGGAACATAAATGTATGTTCGGTTGTTCACTATGTGTTCAGTTAACATTACAGACTAATTAACAGATATATTATTGTATTATAAACAATAAAAAAGGGGCATAAACAACACATCAACAGCTATAAGGCTGTGCCGCCACATATAATGCTCCATACAATTCATTATGGCCCCATAGATGCTCCATATAACGCCGTGCCTGTGCCGCCACATATAATGCTCCATACAATTCATTATGGCCCCATAGATGCTCCATATAACGCCGTGCCTGTGCTGCCACATATAATGCTCCATACAATTCATTATGGCCCCATAGATGCTCCATATAACGCTGTGCCTGTGCCGCCACATATAATGCTCCATACAATTCATTATGGCCCCATAGATGCTCCATATAACGCTGTGCCTATGCCGCCACATATAATGCTACATACAATTCATTATGGCCCCATAGATGCTCCATATAACGCTGTGCCTGTGCCGCCACATATAATGCTCCATACAATTCATTATGGCCCCATAGATGCTCCATATAACGCTGTGCCTGTGCCGCCACATATAATGCTCCATACAATTCATTATGGCCCCATAGATGCTCCATATAACGCTGTGCCTGTGCCGCCACATATAATGCTCCATACAATTCATTATGGCCTCATAGATGCTCCATATAACGCTGTGCCTGTGCCGCCACATATAATGCTCCATACAATTCATTATGGCCCCATAGATGCTCCATATAACGCTGTGCCTGTGCCGCCACATATAATGCTCCATACAATTCATTATGGCCCCATAGATGCTCCCTATAAAGCTGTGCCGCCACATATAATGCTCCATACAATTCATTATGGCCCCATAGATGCTCCATCCATTCCATAATATGGAGCATCTAGATTCTATGGGGCCATAATGAATTGTATGGAGCATTATATGTGGCGGCACAGCTTTATATGGACTCCCTATAAAGCTGTGCCGCCACATATAATGCTCCATATAACGCTGTGCCTGAGCCGCCACATATAATGCTCCATAGTCCATACAATTCATTATGGCCCCATATAGATGCTCCATATAATGCTGTGCCGCCACATATAATGCTCCATACAATTCATTATTACCCCATAGATGCTCCATCCATAATATGGAGCATCTATGGGGCCATAATGAATTGTATGGAGCATTATATGTGGCGGCACAGCTTTATATGGACTCCCTATAAAGCTGTGCCGCCAGATATAATGCTCCATACAATTCATTATGGCCCCCAGATAGATGCTGATGCTCCATATATAACGCCTGCCTGTGCCCCGCCACATATAAATGCTGCTCAGCTGCTTCAATAAAAAAAAAGACATACTCACCTCGGCTCGACTCTCGTCTCTGCCCGCCCACTGGTCCTCACCGTCCCGTCTCTCCGCACTGACTGATCAGGCAGAGGGCGGCGCGCACACTATACGTCATCCGCGTGCCCTCTGACCTGAACAGTCAGAGTGCAGAGACGGGAAGAGATGGAGCGGCGCCCGGCGCGTGGATCGTGGACAGGTAAATATGATTGATACTCACCTCCTGCTCCTGGCTCCTTCTCCCAGACCCGGACTGTGGACAGATGGTCTCCGCAGACTCCGGGCAGTGGCGGGCGCCGGGCACGGCAGCTTCTGAGGCTGCTTCTTCACCAGCGGTCAATGACACTGCCGGTCATGTCACTCGCTGGGTACCGCGGCGCCGGCCCGGCGCTCATTACAGGATGATCCACGCAGCGGCAGGCTGCAGCAGTCACAACAATGCCGATTGCCGACGTGCCGTGCATGTCCGTCGGGTCGGGCCCCCTCCCCGCTCTGGGCCCCGGTGCGGTTGCACCGGTTGAAACGGCGGTATGTCCGCCCCTGGTGGTGCATCTGGTGGTAGTGGCAAAAGCACAATATCACCTAAGGCTGTAGGTGTTGAGCCAGCATCATCGTCTGGCTACACAAGGCGTCGAAGGCTCCCTTATCTGGGAGTAGGAAAACAGCTTTTAAAGCCGGAACAGCAGGAAAAAGTTTTGGTTTTCCTTGCTGACTCAGCCTCTAGCTCTTTCGCCTCCTCTTCAGAAAGTTCCAAATATAAAAGCAGCGAGTCGTCAGTGGATGCTCCCGGTCAGGAACAAGACGTTTCCTTGTGTCCTTCACCGAAACTAAAAGTGAAGGATGCATCAGGCGACACTACAGGTTACTCCATGGAGCTCTTTACACATACCGTGCCTGGGTTAGAAGTGGAAATTGTTAACTGCCAATTACAAGATGAATCAGACATGGAGTGCACTGATGCACAGCCACAGCTAGATTATTATGCTGTTCCATTGACTCAGATCACTACATTGCCCTCGCAGTGTACGGAGCCAGAATCTGACCCTGATGTGACTATGGTGCCCCATTCTGAACGCTACAGCACCTTACACGGTGACACAGAGGAAGGTGCACATGACATTGAAGAGGAGGTAATAGATGACCCAGTTGTTGACCCAGATTGGGAGCCATTGGGGGAAGAGGGTGCCGCTGCCAGTAGCTCAGAAGCGGAGGAGGATGATCCGCAGCAGCCATCTATATCGCAACAGCTGTCATCTGGCAGGCCCGTATCAGGCCAAAAATGTTTGTCAAAAACAAAAACAGTTTTAGGAAAGCGTGGCCATCCGGTGAAAGTAGCACAGCGTGCCATGCCTGAAAAGGTATTCCATAGTAGAAAGAGTGTAGTGTGGCAATTTTTTAACCAAGATCTGAATCATCAGTCAAAAGTTATCTGTAAGAAATGCTCAAAGACCTTTAGCAGAGGGAAGAATCTTCAAAATTTAAATACAACGTGCATGCTTAGACATTTAACCAGCATGCACTTACAAACCTGGACCAACTACCAAACGTCCCGTACCATTGGTGCACCTGCTCAGAATGAAGGTAGTCAGCAACACAAAATTGCTTCCCTCACTGTAAGCCCACCGGTTAGGACACCACCAGCAGCAAATGTGGAGGTATCGTCGCAAGGCCAAAGCAGTCAGGGAATCACAAGGTTATTGGTAGGAAACACTGTATGTAGGCCAACATCAAGAATACCATCACCAACCCTCTCTCAATCCGCCATGTCCACCACCACACCCGCTAGTTCCACCATATGAAGATCTCCAGTCCAGCTCACCCTACAAGAGACTCTCATTAGGAAAAGAAAGTACTCATCCTCTCATCCGCGTACACAGGGTTTGAACGCCCACATTGCTAAACTAATCTCATTAGAGATGATGCCCTACCGGTTGGTTGAAAGCGAAGCTTTCAAAGACCTGATGGCCTACGCTGTACCACGCTATGACCTACCCAGTCAGCACTTCTTTGCGAGAAAAGCCATCCCAGCCCTCCACCAGTATGTCAAAGACCGCATTGTCCATGCAATCAGGCAAGGTGCACCTCACAACAGATGCATGGACCAGTAGGCATGGCCAGGGGCATTACGTCTTCATCATGGCACACTGGGTTAATGTGGTGGATGCAGGGTCCACAGGGGACAGCCATAGTGCCACAGTTCTGCCTAGCCCACGGTCTAGGAAACAGTTGGCTGCAGGCATTTGCACCTCCTCCTCCTCCAGAAGTGAAAGCTCGTCCACAGAGCGCAGTCGCACAAACACTCTATCCGCAGCTGCCAGTGTTGCACACGAGGTGTCCCATTATCGAACAGCTAGTGGTAAGCATCAGCAGGCTGTGTTACAAATGAAGTGTTTGGGCAACAACAGACACACCGCAGAAGTACTGGCAGCAAGAAACTCAGTCATGGCTGGGCAGTGTACATCTTGAGGCAGAAAAGGCAGTCAGTGATAACGGAAGGAATTTTATGGCTGCCATAGCCCTTTCAGAACTTAAACACATACCTTGCTTGGCTCACACCTTGAACCTGGTGGTGCAGTGCTTCCTCAAAATTATCCGGAGTTACCAGCCCTGCTCCTGAAGTTGCGAAGACTTTGCTCGCACATCCGCCGGTCGCCCGTACACTCCAGCCGTATGCTGAACCATCAGCGATCGCTGAATCTTCCCCAGCACTGCCTAATAATTGACATTGCAACAAGGTGAAACTCCAAACTGCACAGGGTTCAGAGGCTTTGCGAATAGAGGCGTGCTGTAATTAATTTGTGGGAGGATACACATACATGGGCAGGCAGTTGGATGGCAGACATGGAGTTGTCTGGTGTGCAGTGGTCGAATCTACAAGACCTGTGTCAAGTCCTTCAGTGTTTTGAGGAATGCACATGGCTGGTAAGTGCAGACGACGCCATCATAAGCATGAGCATCCCACTAATGCGTCTGCTGATGCAAAATTTGATGCACATTAAGGACCTGGTGTCTGCAGCCAAGGAGGAGGGAAGCCTTGATGACAGTCAGCCTTTGTCTGCTCAGGGAACTCTCCTGGACGAGGTGGCGGACGAAAAGGAGGAGGAGGAGGATGATGGGGATGAATATTTAGAAACTGGTGGCGTTGCAAGGTCAGTTAGAGAGTTTTTGCGGGACACAAGTGATGTTGATTTGCAAGAAAGTGCTCCTCAACCCAGCACAAACAGTGAATTGACACCTGGAACATTGGCCCACAAAGCTGAGTATGCCTTGCGTATCCTAAAATGGGACCATAACTGCTCCGTTCGGCTGTGTAGTAAATATTGGAGACACAGTAGATGATCTGACGTCCTTTCAAATAATTTATTTACAGATAAAAAGAGAATTTATTATTATTCCTCTTTATTATTAAGAAATTTGCCAAGTAATCTACAGGAATTGTCAGGTTGGTTGTGTTAAACTAATTAAAATGATATCTGGGATGAAGAAATCCATCTTGTGGTTCTTCTGTAATCTGTGTTAGAAGTTTTCAGTAAATGATATGCTCATGCTCTGGGTCGGCACTGTAGGAAAAGCCTTATCCTCCTGTTTTAGGCCATAGGAACCAAGGAAAGACTTGCCCACAGGCCCGCCCCGAAGCACAAACATATTCTCATCATAGAGACAGAGAGACAGACTGTTTGTTCTTTGGGGCAGCCTGTGACCAGGTCTTTCCCTGGACCCCCTTGCTTAGAGTAGGAAGATAAGACTGCCTACAGTCCCGCCCCAGAGCGTGAGCATATCATTAACCGAAAACTTCTAACACAGATTACACAAGCACTAAAAAACAAATTTCTTAACAGCAGTTATCATTTTAATCAGTTTAACACTGATTAACCACACTATTGGGTGTGGTTCCTAGTAGTCGGACTCCAACCAATTAACCCCTTCATGACCCAGCCTATTTTGACCTTAATGACCTGGCCGTTTTTTGCAATTCTGACCAGTGTCCCTTTATGAGATAATAACTCGGGAACGCTTCAACGGATCCTAACAGTTCTGAGACTGTTTTTCCGGGACATATTGGGCTTCATGCTAGTGAAAAATTTAGGTCAATAATTTTTGCGTTTATTTGTGAAAAAAATGGAAATTTGGCTAAAATTTTAAAAATTTTGCAATTTTCAAATTTTGAATTTTTATTCTGTCATGTGACACAAAATAGTTAATAAATAACATTTCCCACATGTCTACTTTACATCAGCACAATTTTGGAAA
The DNA here is from genome assembly GCF_032444005.1 of Ranitomeya imitator. Lineage (NCBI taxonomy): Eukaryota > Metazoa > Chordata > Amphibia > Anura > Dendrobatidae > Ranitomeya > Ranitomeya imitator. Next base: position 664,135,233 of record NC_091286.1, read on the forward strand.
CAATATTTTTTTTTGCTAGGAAGTTATAAGGGTTAAAATTTGACCAGCGATTTCTCATTTTTACAACGAAATTTACAAAACCATTTTTTTTAGGGACCACCTCACATTTGAAGTCAGTTTGAAAGATCTATATGGCTGAAAATACCCAAAAGTGACACCATTCTAAAAACTGCACCCCTCAAGGTGCTCAAAACCACATTCAAGAAGTTTATTAACCCTTCAGGTGCTTCACAGCAGCAGAAGCAACATGGAAGGAAAAAATGAACATTTAACTTTTTAGTCACAAAAATGATCTTTTAGCAACAATTTTTTTATTTTCCCAAGGGTAAAAAGAGAAACTGGACCCCAAAAGTTATTGTTCAATTTGTCCTGAGTACACCGATACCCCATATGTGGGGGGGAACTACTGTTTGGGTGCACGACAGGGCTCAGAAGGGAAGGAGCGCCATTTGACTTTCAATGAAAAATTGGCTCCAATCTTTAGTGGACACCAAGTCGCGTTTGGAGAGCCCCTGTGGAAACTAGACCCCCCAAGGAACTTATCTAGATGCATAGTGAGCACTTTGAACCCCCAGGTGCTTCACAAATTGATCTGTAAAAATGAAAAAGTACTTTTTTCACAAAAAATTACTTTTAGCCTCAATTTGTTCATTTCCACATGGGCAACAGGATAAAATGGATCCTAAAATGTGTTGGGCAATTTCTCCTGAGTACACCGATACCTCATATGTGGTCACAAACTACTGTTTGTGCACACGGCAAGGCTCGGAAGGGAAGGAGCGCCATTTGACTTTTGAATGAAAAATTAGCTCCAATAGTTAGCGGACACCATGTCGCGATTGGAGAGCCCCTGTATGCCTAAACATTGGAGTTCCCCCACATGTGACCCCATTTTGGAAACTAGACCCCCCAAGGAACTTATCTAGATGCATACTGTGCACTTTGAGCCCCCAGGTGCTTCACAAATTGATCCGTAAAAATGAAAAAGTACTTTTTTTTCACAAAAAATTTTTTTTAGCCTCAATTTGTTCATTTCCACATGGGCAACAGGATAAGTTGGATCCTAAAATTTATTGGGCAATTTCTCCTGAGTACACTGATACCTCATATGTGGGGGTAAACCACTGTTTGGGCACACGGCAGGGCTCGGAAGGGAAGGAGCGCCATTTGACTTTTGAATGAAAAATTAGCTCCAATCGTTAGCGGTCACCATGTCACGTTTGGAGAGCCCCTGTTTGCCTAAACATTGGAGCTCCCACACATGTGACCCTATTTTGGAAACTAGACCCCCAAAGGAACTTATCTAGATGCATAGTGAGCACATTGAATCCCCAGGTGCTTCACAAATTGATCCTTAACAATGAAAAAGTACTTTTTTTCACAAAAAAATTATTTTGGCCTCAATTTATTCATTTCCACATGGGCAACAGGATAAAGTGGATCCTAAAATTTATTGGGCAATTTTTCCTGAATACAGTGATACCTCACATGTGGGGGTTAACCACTCCACTGTTTGGGTACATGGCCGGGCTTGGAAGGCAAGGAGAGCCATTTGACTTTTTGAATGAAAAATTAGCTCCAATCGTTAGCTGACACCATGCCGCGTTTGGAGATCTCCTGTGTGCCTAAACATTTGAGCTCCCCCACATGTGACCCCATTTTGGAAACTAGACCTCCCATGGAACTAATCTAGATGTGCGGTGACCACTTTAAACCCCCAAGTGCTTCACAGAAGTTTATAATGCAGAGCCGTGAAAATAAAAAATAATTTTTCTTTCCTCAAAAATTATTTTTTAGCCTGCAATTTTTTATTTTCACAAGAGTAACAGGAGAAATTAGACCCCAAAAGTTGTTGCCCAGTTTGTCCTGAGTATGCTGATACCCCTTATGTGGGGGGAAACCACTGTTTGGGCACATGTCGGGGCTCAGAAGGGAAGTAGTGATGTTTTGCAATGCTGCAGACTTTGATGGAATGGTCCGCGGGCATCATGTTACATTTGCAGAGCCACTGATGTGCCTAAACAGTAGAAACCCCCCACAAGTGACCCCATTTTGAAAGCTAGACCCCCAAGGAACTTATCTTGATATGTGGTGAGCACTTTGAACCCCCAATTGCTTCACAGAAGTTTACAACGCAGAGCCGTGAAAATAAAAAAATAAATTTTTCTTTCCTCAAAAATTATTTTTTAGCCTGCAATTTTTTATTTTCACAAGAGTAACAGCAGAAATTAGACCCCAAAAGTTGTTGTCCAGTTTGTCCTGAGTATGCTGATATCCCTTATGTGGGGGGAAACCACTGTTTGGGCACATGTCGTGGCTCAGAAGGGAAGTAGTGATGTTTTGGAATGCTGCAGACTTTGATGGAATGGTCTGCGGGCATCATGTTACATTTGCAGAGCCACTGATGTGCCTAAACAGTAGAAACCCCCCACAAGTGACCCCATTTTGAAAACTAGACCCACAAGGAACTTATCTTGATATGTGGTGAGCACTTTGAACCCCCAATTGCTTCACAGAAGTTTACAACGCAGAGCCGTGAAAATAAAAAAATAAATTTTTATTTCCTCAAAATGATGTTTTAGCAAGCAATTTTATATTTTCACAAGGGTAACAGGAGAAATTGGACCCCAATAGTTGTTGCCCAGTTTGCACTGAGTATGCTGGTACCCAATAGGTGGGGGTAAACCATTGTTTGGGCACACGTCTGGGCTCGGAAGGGAAGTAGTGATGCTTTGAAATGCAGACTTTGATGGAATGGTCTGCGGGCGTCATGTTGCATTTGCAGATCCCCTGATGTGCCTAAACAGTAGAAACCCTCCACAAGTGACCCCATTTTGGAAACTAGACCCCCAAGGAACTTATCTAGATATGTGGTGAGCACTTTGAACCCCCAAGTGCTTCACAGAAGTCTACAACGCAGAGCCGTGAAAATAAAAAAATCATTTTTCTTTGCTCAAAAATGATGTTTTAGCAAGCAGTTTTTTATTTCCACAAGGGTAGCAGGAGAAATTGGACCCCAACAGTTGTTGCCCAGTTTGCCCCGAGTATGCTGGTACCCCATATGTGGTGGTAAACCACTGTTTTGGCGCATGTCGGGGCTCGGAAGGGAGGGAGCACCATTTGACTTTTTGAACGCAATATTGGCTGGAATCAATGGTGGCGCCATGTTGCGTTTGGAGACCCCTGATGTGCCTAAACAGTGGAAACCCCTCAATTCTAACTCCAACACTAACCGCAACACACCCCTAACCCTAATCTCAACTCTAGCCATAACCCTAATCACAACCCTAACCCCAACACACCCCTAACCACAGCCCTAACCCCAACACACCCCTAAACCTAATCCCAACCCTAAATATAATCCTAACCCTAATTCTAACCCTAACCCCAACACACCCCTAGCCACAACCCTAACCCCAACACACCCCTAACCATAACCCTAACCACAAGCCTAATCTTAACCCTATTTCCAACCCTAGCCCTAATTCCAACCCTAACTCTAATTCCAACCCTAACCCTAAGGCTATGTGCCCACGTTGCGGATTCGTGTGAGATTTTTCAGCATCATTTTTGAAAAGTACGCGGGTAAAAGGCACTGCGTTTTTCCTGCTGATTTACCGTGGATTTCCAGTGTTTTTTGTGCAGATTTCACCTGCGGATTCCTATTGAGGAACAGGTGAAAGACGCTGCGGAATCCGCACAAAGAATTGACATGCGGCGGAAAATACAACACAGCGTTCCCGCGCGGTATTTTCTGCACCATGGGCACAGCAGATTTGGTTTTCCATAGGTTTACATGGAACTGTAAAGCTGATGGAAAACTGCTACGAATCCGCAGCGGCCTATCCGCTGCGGATCCGCAGCCAAATCCGCACCGTGTGCACATAGCCTAATTCTAGCGTTTCCTCCACTGCGGGTCCGCAGCAGTGTCCCATGAGTTTACAAAAAACACTGCGCACATGCTGCGGAAAAAACTGCGCGGAAACGCAGCGGTTTACATTCCGCACATTTCACTTCTTTCTGTGGATTCCGCAGCGGTTTTACAACTGCTCCAATAGAAAACCGCAGTGAAATCCGCAGAAAAACCGCGATAAATCCGCAGCGGTTTTGCGGATTTATAAAAACCGCTGCGAAAAAATCCGCAGACGACCAGAATACGTGTGCACATTCCCTAACCCTAACCCTAGTTCTAACTGTAGTGGGAAAAAAATTTTTTTTCTTTATTTTATTATTGTTCCTACCTATGGGGGTGATACAGGGGGGTTCATTTACTTTTATTTATTTTGATCACTGTGATAGGTTTTATCACAGTGATCAAAATGTACATGGAACGAATCTGCCGGCCGGCCGATTCGGCGGGCGCACTGCGCATGCGCCCACCATTTTGGAAGATGGCGGCGCCCATGGAGAAGACGGATGGACTCCAGGAGCCTCGGTAAGTATAAGGGGGGGAGATCAGGGCATGGGGGGGGTGGCATAGGAGCCCGGGGGGAGCAGAAAAGAGGACGGGGAGCGGAGCACAGGACGGAGGGGAGTGGACCACTGATCGGTGGCTTGGGGGGGGCGATCCGTGGGGTGGGAGGGGGCACATCAGTGTTTCCAGCCATGGCCGATGATATTGCAGCATCGGCCATGGCTGGATTGTAATATTTCACCAGTTTTTTAGGCGAAATATTACAAATCGCTCTGATTGACAGTTTCACTTTCAACAGCCAATCAGAGCGATTGTAGCCACGGGGGGGTGAAGCCACCCCCCCCGGGCTAAAGTACCACTCCCCCTGTCACTGCAGATCGGGTGAAATTGGAGTTAACCCTTTCACCCGATCTGCAGGGATGCGATCTTTCCATGACGCCACATAGGCGTCATGGGTCGGATTGGCACCGATTTTCATGACTCCTACGTGGCATCATGGGTCGGGAAGGGATTAATCCATTTTCATCTGATATTGACTCACTTGATGAGAGACTGGTAGAGTGGTTCGATTTTCTCCTGGAACCTCTTGCCCAGAGAGTCACAGGCTTCATTAACCCCTTTGAGACAAAGTCCTTTTTCTAGTTGTGCTTCTGTTTATTGGCCCCCTTCTTCCCAGAGCCATAACTTTTTTTATTTTTCCATCAATACGGCCATGAGAGGGCTTGTTTTTTGTGGGACAAGTTGTACTTTTGCCGCAAAAAAAATTGCCTGCCTACTCTCTCCTTCCACACCATCCTGTAGAATGTTAGCCCGCAAGGGCAGGGTCCTCTCCCCTCTGTATCAGTCTGTAATTGTTAGTTTGTTTATTGTATGTGATATCTGTAATTTTTATGTAACCCCTTCTCATGTACAGCACCAAGGAATCAATGGTGCTATATAAATAAATAATAATAATATTTTGGAACAACACCATTGGTGTTACCATACCGTGTACATGAAAATGGGAAAAAAACCATTCCAAGTGCGGTGAAATTGCAATAAAAGTGTAATTCCACAATCTTTTTTGGGGATTTTTTTTAATGTGTTTCCCAAATGCTAAAACTGACCTGCCATTCTGATTCTCCAGGTCATTACGATTTCATAGACATGAAACATGTCTAGGTTATTTTATATTTAAGTGATGAAAAAAATCCAAAGTTTGTTAAAAAAAAAAAAAAAATGTGCCATTTTCCGAGACACGTAGCGTCTCCATTTTTTGTGATTTTGGATTTGTTGAGGACTTATTTTTTGCGTGCTGAGCTGTTGTTTCTATTGAAACCATTTTGCTGCAGATACGTTCTTTTGATCGCCCATTATTGCATTTTAATCCAATGTCATGGTGACAAACAAAAAAGTAATTCTGGCGTTTTGACTTTCTCAATACGCCGTTTAGGAATAAAGTTAATAATTTATTTTTATTGATAGATCGGGCGATTCTGAATGCGGCGATACCAAATATGTGTAGGTTTGAGGTTTTTTTAATTGTTTTATTTTGAATGGAGCGAAAGGGGGGTGGTTTGAATTTTTATATTTTTTTATTTTTTTTAACTTTTGGCATGCTTCTATAGAAGCTGCTGGAACGCCCCCAGACACAGGGCCACAGGTTACTTGGTACCGGTCCTTTCTGTCTCAGTTCTGGGGTTGTCACGGTGGCTGGACCCGGTCCGTGACCCTGCCAAGGGGCATCCAGTAAAGGGTGATGGTGCGTAGTGCGAGGAATAACGAGGACACAGGGTACAGTTTCTTTACCTTTTACTGAAGGTTGCAGGATCCTCAATCCGGGGCACTTTCAACAGGGCTGTCTGAGACCGGCCGGTCCGAAGGCACATCCAGAGTTCTCTTTTCAGGTGGAAATCAGTGTCTACCCACTAGCACCTGTGTGTTGTAGTTCTTCCCTGCTGAGCATTCAGGATAGTCCTCACAACTTCTGTTCTCGTTCGTTCTAGATCTTTCTCTTCTCCGTCCCCCAGGTATGTTATGGCTAGGACACACCTTTAGGACAGGTAGGCCTGGAGGTATTCTGGAACCCTAGTGTCGCCCCTCTCCCACGATTGCCTCCTATGTCCTTCTTAGGTGTTGTATGATAGACAGCCAACCTGTAATTAACTGTCCTGGTACCTGCCAGATTTCCCAGTTCTGACAGGTCCTTCCTGGAGTTCTCCCAGGCCTCCTTCTGCCTAACTTCCTGTCTGACCCCTAGTTTTACCAATGTGAGAAGTGGCCCAATAAATAAGCCTTTTGCTCCCCCTAGTGGCCGGAGTGTGAAGTGTAGTGTGTGCTTGGTGATACCTGGTCAGTAGAACTCCTTTAGTGCCATCAGACGTACCATCACTCCCCTTAGTGGCAGAGCGACGTTACTGCAACGACCAGATCTCTGGGGCGCTGCACTGCCATAGCCCGATCTGATCATTGAATGCTTGTTGCAGAACCAATCACCTGTAAGTTGCAGAACCACTGGGTGGCGCTCACAGCAAGGCGGCAGTGACAACCATAGAGGTTTCCAGTGACAACCATAGAGGTCTCCATTAGGGTTGAGCGAAACGGATCGTTCATTTTCATAAGTCGCCAACTTTTGGAAAAGTCGGGTTTCATGAAACCCGACCCGATCCCTGTGTGGGGTCGACCATGCGGTACGCGACTTTCGCACCAAAGTCGCGTTTCAATGACGCGAAAAGCGCCATTTCTCAGCCAATGAAGGTGGACGCAGAGTGTGGGCAGCGTGATGACATAGGTCTCAGTCCCCACCATCTTAGAGAAGGGCATTGCTGTGATTGGCTTGCTTTCTGCGGCGTCACAGGGGCTATAAAGGGGCGTTCCCACCGACCGCCATCTTACTGCTGCTGACCTGCGCATAGGGAGAGGTTGCTGCCGCTTCGTCAGAAGCAGGGATAGCGTTAGGCAGGGTACATTAACCACCAAACCACTTGTGCTGTAGCGATTTCCACTGTCCAACACCACCTTTTGTTTGCAGGGACAGTGGAAGCAACATTTTTTTTCCCTCAGCGCTGTAGCTCATTGGGCTGCCCTACAAGGCTCCCTGATAGCTGCATTGCTGTTTGTACACCGCTGTGCAAACCAACTGCTTTTTTCAAAGCACAAATCCTGTTGTTCCTTCCTTTCTGCACAGCTATCTTGTTTGTTTGTCCATACTTTTGATTTAATTTGTGCAGCAGTCCACTCCTTGTTATTGCTGCCTGCCATACTTTGCTGAGATTACTGCAGGGAGATAGTACTTGTAGGACAGTCCCTTTTTTTTTTTTTTCGTTATATGTCTTCAAGCCACTTTCTGCCACAGAAAATATACTCTAATACAGTGGCCCAGATTTATTCACTAGTCTCCCTGAATAAAAAAAAAAAGGGTGCAGATTAAAATTGGCAGATCTGCATCAGTGCGAGTGGCGGTGGTGTATCGTCCTCCCGGCCCCTCTCATCAGTTCCTGGATCACTTTGCCACCTGGCTTCCACACTTTCTCTCCTGTGACACCCCCACCCTTATCATGGGTGATTTCAACATCCCCATTGCCTCTCCCCTCTCCCCATCTGCTTCTCACCTTTTATCTCTATCCTCCTCTTTTGGCCTCTCGCAGCATACTAACTCTCCAACACATGAAGATGGAAACTCCCTTGACTTGGTCTTCTCCCGACTTTGCTCAGTGGATGACTTCACAAACTCCCCTCTCCCGCTCTCTGACCACAACCTTCTTTCATTCTCTATCAAGAACTGCCATCCCGCTCAGGTCACCCCCACTTTCCACACCTATAGAAACATACAGGCCATTAACACCCAGAAACTTATGAAGAACTTGCAGTCCTCATTGGCCCCTATTTCCTCCATCTCATGTCCTGATTCTGCATTGAAGCATTACAATGAAACCCTGCAAAGTGCTCTGGATGAAGCTGCTCCTCCTATACATAAAACAACTCGGCACAGACGGCAACAACCGTGGCACACGCTGCAAACACGTTTCCTGCAGCGGTGCTCCAGGTGCGCAGAACGTCTGTGGAGAAAATCTAATCTACCCGAAGATTTCATCCATTATAAGTTCATGCTAAAGACATACAATTCTGCCCTTCACCTCTCCAAACAAACCTACTTCAACACCCTCATCACCTCCCTGTCCAATAACCCTAAACGTCTCTTTGACACGTTCCAGTCCCTACTCAACCCAAGAGAGCAGGCCCCAACCACGGATCTCCGTGCTGACGATCTGGCCAATTACTTCAAAGAAAAAATTGACCACATTCGACAGGAAATCATCTCCCAATCTCTTCATACCATGCACTGTCCTCCCTCCCCCACTGCATCTAGTTCACTCTCTGACTTTGAAGCAGTTACAGAAGAAGAAGTAAGCAGGCTCCTTGCATCTTCTCGCCCGACCACTTGCACCAGTGACCCCATTCCGTCACATCTCCTCCAGTCCCTTTCCCCAGCTATCACCTCTCACCTAACAAAAATATTCAACCTTTCCCTCACTTCCGGTATTTTTCCCTCCTCATTTAAGCATGCCATCATACATCCATTACTTAAAAAACCATCCCTCGATCAAAACTGTGCCGCTAATTATAGACCTGTCTCTAATCTTCCCTTCATCTCTAAACTCCTCGAACGCCTGGTCCACTCCCGTCTTACCCGCTATCTCTCAGATAACTCTCTTCTCGACCCTCTTCAATCTGGCTTCCGCTCTTTACACTCTACTGAAACTGCCCTCATTAAAGTCTCTAATGACCTACTAACAGCTAAATCTAATGGTCACTACTCCATGCTAATTCTCTTGGATCTCTCTGCAGCATTCGACACTGTGGATCATCAGCTCCTCCTCACTATGCTCCGCTCCATCGGCCTCAAGGACACCGTTCTCTCCTGGTTCTCCTCCTATCTCTCTGACCGATCCTTCACTGTATGTTTTGCTGGTTCCTCCTCCTCTCACCTTCCCCTTACTGTTGGGGTTCCTCAAGGATCAGTCCTAGGCCCCCTACTCTTCTCGTTGTATACTGCCCCTATTGGACAAACAATCAGTAGATTTGGTTTCCAGTACCATCTCTATGCTGACGACACCCAATTATACACTTCTGCTCCCGATATCACACCGACCTTTTTCGAAAACAGCAGTGATTGTCTTACCGCTGTCTCTAACATCATGTCCTCCCTCTATCTGAAACTAAACCTGTCAAAAACTGAACTCCTCGTGTTCTCTCCCTCTACTAACCTACCTTTGCCTGACATTGCCATCTCCGTGTGCGGTTCCACCATTACTCCAAAGCAACATGCCCGCTGCCTTGGGGTCATCCTTGATTCTGACCTTTCATTCACCCCCTACATCCGATCACTGGCTCGCTCTTCTTACCTGCATCTCAAAAACATTTCTAGAATTCGCCCTTTTCTTACTTTCGACTCTGCAAAAACTCTTACTGTTTCACTTATTCATTCTCGTCTGGACTATTGTAACTCTCTACTAATCGGTCTCCCTCTTGCAAAACTCTCCCCGCTCCAATCTGTCCTGAATGCTGCAGCCAGGATCATATTCCTCACCAACCGTTACACCGATGCCTCTACCCTGTGCCAGTCATTACACTGGCTACCCATCCACTCCAGAATCCAGTACAAAACTACTACCCTCATCCACAAAGCACTCCATGGCTCAGCACCACCCTACATCTCCTCCCTGGTATCAGTCTACCACCCTACCCGTGCCCTCCGCTCCGCTAATGACCTCAGGTTAGCATCCTCAATAATCAGAACCTCCCACTCCCGTCTCCAAGACTTTACACGTGCTGCGCCGATTCTTTGGAATGCACTACCTAGGTTAATACGATTAATCCCCAATCCCCACAGTTTTAAGCGTGCCCTAAAAACTCATTTGTTCAGACTGGCCTACCGCCTCAATGCATTAACCTAACGATCCCTGTGTGGCCTATTTATAATAAAAAAAAAAGGTTCCTCGCATCATGTTCTCATACACTTTATGCAGTATTAGCCCTCTGTGTCTGTACTGCTACATACTTAGGCAGGTAACTGGTTCATGCAGCTTTACATGAACACCTGAGCCTTACACTACAGCTGGTCCGAATAACTAAAGCAATTGTTACCATCCACCTCTCGTGTCTCCCCTTTTCCCCATAGTTTGTAAGCTTGCGAGCAGGGCCCTCACTCCTCCTGGTATCTGTTTTGAACTGTATTTCTGTTATGCTGTAATGTCTATTGTCTGTACAAGTCCCCTCTATAATTTGTAAAGCGCTGCGGAATATGTTGGCGCTATATAAATAAAATTATTATTATTTATTATTATTATCAGTGGCAGTCCTGTGTGTGGCACCTGTGTCTCATTTTCTGGCACAGAAAACATACAGTCTAAGGCCGGGGACACACACAACGTATAAAAAAAACGGTCCATTTTTGACGGACGAGAATCGCACAAATTTTTACAAAACAGTGATCCGAGTGCAGTGCGAGGATGCGATTTTCTCGCATCAAATGAGCCGTTTGACATCCGTGTGACATCCGTATGGCTTCCGTATGGCGAGAATTTCTCGCAGGCTTGCAAAATGGACATATAACGGTTTTTCCACCTGAAAAAATTTAAATCATCACCAAGAACATTATTTAATGGCCCAAAACACAGGTGCCACCCACCAATCTATGCAGTAGAGTCCCTGCTTGTGTTGATGCACTTCGGATTGATGAGCAACATGTCTGATCGACTGACTTTCAACACCACAGAGCGTGTGCTTTTCAACTGGGTACTTTCCCAACGTTTTGGGCAGCCATACCCAGTTATTGTAGATCCGAGGAGGCGGAGACGGATGTGGGTACATCCACTTATCAAACAATGTATCAATAAAGGCCATTTCAGCCGTCTGTATGCTGCTCTGAGGACTAATCCGGACAAGTTCTTCAACTATTGTCGGATGAGGATTCAAACCTTTGACATTTTGTTAGAGATTTTGCGTCCAGGGATCACGAAGAAGGACACCAGGATGCGCAAATCTATTTCAGCTGAGTAGCGCCTTATCCTTACCTTGCAGTATGCCTTAATACTAATTGACCCAATATGTTACTCTTTTTTTTGTCGATACCCCTTATTCAAATTATATACTTAAATGGTTAAGTAACTTCAACATAATTTTTCCTTATTTTCTTAATGTAATTTTTTGAAAAGATCAAAGCCATAGCATCTCATTTTTGAATCAAAAAAAGGTTTTATTGCCCCATATCACCCTGTATTGTGTTAATTTTATCTTTGATAAAAATATTATTTTGTCTTTTAGCTTCCTTGCCACTGGCCTATCATATGCGGCACTGCATTTAGAGTTTTTATTGGGCAAATCTACAATTTCTGGGATTGTGCGGGATACATGCACGGAAATCTGGAGAAGACTCCATCAAGAGGTGATGCCTGAACCAAAAATGGCAGACTGGTTACGTATTGCTCAAGGATTTCAGGACACATGCCAGTTTCCGCACTGTATTGGGGCTCTTGACTGAAAGCACATCCGTGTGCGTAAGCCGCCAGGTTCAGGGACCCAATTCTATAATTATAAACAGTTTTTCTCTGTAGTGCTGTTGGCCCTAGTCGACAGCAACTACAGGTTTATAATTGTAGATATTGGGGCCTATGGGAGAACTGGAGACTCTAGAGTCTTCAGTTCTTCCATTATGGGTCGGCGGCTGCGCAACAATGAATTGGATCTCCCACCCCCAAGTCACATACCAGGTGCTAATTTGGATGCGGTGCCTTACATGATGGTAGCAGATGAGGCCTTTCAATTATCAAGGAACGTCATGAGACCCTATCCACGGAGAGGCCTGGACTACCGGCGCAGAATCTTTAATTTGCGTCTTTCCCGTGCCCGCCGTCTGGTCGAGTGTTCATTCGGCATTCTCAGTGCAAAAAGGCGGGTCCTTCAGTCTGCAATCCAACTGAGTGAAGGCAATGTAAATGGTGTGATTAAAGCATGTGTTGTTCTTCACAACTTTACAAGAGACCATGATTGCCCATCATCTGCTGCAGATGACATTGATTATGCAAATACTGTCTTGACAACTACACGTGTTCGTCCTTCACGTCGTCAGCCCTCTGGCCTAAAAGTTCGTGATGTTTTAACCAATTTTTTTGTGTCACCAGAGGGATCTACGGTTTGGCAAGACAATGCTGTTTTGCCTTAATTTTTGTTTAGATTCTAAGTTAATAATTCACATAATTTCCTTCAGAAATTGGTGTAATATGTATCTGATGATGAAAAGATGTAAGTGTGTAAAGTTGACAAATCATGTATGTAGCTGGAACAAGACATAAGACTCTGTTTTCCGAACAAATTTTTACTGCTCTGCGCATATATATATGTATTCCAAAAACATATTTCAATTTTCATATGTAATTTAAACAAAACAAACACAGCTTTACATGCCATGGTCACAAAAAACTAAGGCCAACAAAAGGCCAAAATGACAGGCAAAATCTAACATCCAAAACATTACAGGTTATGGTAGGTTGGGGGTGGTGATGGTGATGGCGGGTGTCCAGCATGTGCGGAACGTGGCCTGGGTGGTTGACCAACCACTCTGTCTACCTGTGTTATTGCAGATAGAAATTGCGGGTGTTGCTGCAAGCTGCGATCATGTGTATGAGCTAACACTTGATGTGGAGGGTAGAAGGGCATCAAGTCCTGGCTACTGGCTTGACCCATTTGTTCCGAACCCCCAATATGGCCATGTCGAGCAGACACATGTTGGGACCAGCCTCCAAACATGTGTCTGTTCAAGTGGTCAGATTGGGGATGTGCTGCAAAATCATAAATACCCCTGTTTTGGCCTTGTTGTGTGGTTTGTGCAGGCTGTTGTTGTGGAGCTATAGGTTGCGGGGGTGGTGCTGACACAGTTTGTGATTGGTCCTGTGGAAGGTCTTGCACCGCCAGAAGGTTGGTAGATGACATTTGCCACCGTTCAAGATAACTAAAGATAGGGGGTGTTGCCGCATCTAGCAAAATTTGGATGCAACCTCTGGTCCGCAGCCTGAGCGAGCGGGGAATGGGACGTAAATAGCGGGCAAGACTGCGGAAGTAAGCTTCCTCCCCATCATCATTGGCAGCTCAGGACAAATAGTCCAACACCCCGGCATCAACTTGCCTCCTGGTGCCAATGTTCAAAGCCACCCTTCTGCGACGACCACGGTTTGGTCTGGTAGTAGGCTGTGGTGATGTATCCAGAGCCAATGTTGGACTGCTGCTCTGGCCTCCTTCATCAACCTCAGGATTTGCCTCCTGTGGAGCGGTAGAAGCTGCTGCTGGTTGTGGTGGTGGGGGAGGGTGGTTGCTGCCTGTTGCTTGCCCAGATGGTCCAGCCAATTCTGCATCTTCAGCAACAGGGTCAATCACCAACTCAGAGTCAGATCCAGTCTCTCTTTCAGTCAGATTTGACTCTGTTCTGTATTTCACAAAACATTATTTATATTAAAAAATACATACATATTCACATCATAAAATGTGTTAAATATTTGTACACATGCATGCACTTACGGTCGTAGCTCCATCACCGGGGCAAGAAAATTTAGACGGTCATAATAAAGGTATTTCCTTTTTTTGGGGGCTGCATCACCACTCCGACCAGAAAGTTGTCGTTCACGCCGGTATTGGTCCCGGCAACTCCGCCAGCGTCTATTTACATCATTGACTGCAAATATACAAAACATTTGAGATAAATATCACACACAAACAGTTACAGGCTTTGCCAAAACACATGGGCTAGGGGGACATAAAATTCCTTTGGCCCAATATTAACGGACTATAGCTAAATTAATTTAAAGACATATTTGTGTCTCTTGGGAATGTTTTGGCATCTTCAACCAAGAGCATGGATGATTTACTAACATCATAAGCAAAACACATATGATGCTTTCAGGCTTACATGAAAAAAAAAAAAAAAAATTGAAGAATGGTACTTACTACTTACATATTTCTTGCTGAACCTCTTGAGGTCGCTCATCAAAATCGGGGAACATGTGGCGACATATTGCCCTCCATGCTGCGTCTTTACGTGCACGGTCTGCATAATGTGCGTCGCGTTGGTCCCATAATTCGGGCCTATCATGGACCAGAGCAATGAGCATCTCCACATTAATATGCCTGGCCATGCTGCTACTACAGAACACTCCGTGGAGGCGTGCTTCCTGGTTTGCAATCCAGCGTGGCCCAGAAATTAGCATTCCAAAGCTTCCTGATAATGGATGATTCAATTTCCTGTCACCTGGAGAAGTCTTCCGTATTTCTCGCAATGCACACGCATGGTCCGTATGTAATCCGATGTTTTCTCGCACCCATAGACTTTCATTGGCGAGTCTCGCCCGAGATACGCTGACAATCGCAGCATGCTGCGATTTCACTCGGATCCTGAATACGGCCGAGAAAATATCGGATGATGGGAGCTGCCCCATAGATTAACATTGGGGCGAGTGCTATGCGATTTTTTATCGCATTGCACTCGTCCGTATTACGGTCTAGTGTGACCCTGGCCTAACAGTGGGCCTGATTTCTTGCCAATTCTCCCAGAAATAAAAAAAAAATAGTGGGAGATTAAGATTGGCATTTCTGCTTGAGTGCCAGTCCTGTGTGTGCCATCTCTCTCAAATTTTGGTGCGCAGAAAGCCTAGTGTCTAATATTGTTTTTTGTTTTTTTTATTAAATTCTCCCTGAAAAAAAATAAATAGTGGGAGATTAATATTGGCATTTGTGCTTGAGTGCCAGTCGTGTGTGCCATCTCTCTCAAATTTTGGGGCACAGAAAGCCTAATGTCAATAATACTGTTTTTTTTTTTTTTTAAATTCTCCCTGAAAAAAAATAAATAGTGGGAGATTAATATTGGCATTTGTGCTTGAGTGCCAGTTGTGTGTGCCATCTCTCTCAAATTGTGGGGCACAGAAAGCCTAGTGTCTATAATACTGTTTTTTTTTTTTTTTTTAAATTCTCCCTTAAAAAAAAAATAGTGGGAGATTAATATTGGCATTTGTGCTTGAGTGCCAGTCGTGTGTGTGCCATCTCTCTCAAATTGTGGGGCACAGAAAGCCTAGTGTCTAATACTGTTTTATTTATTTTTTTTAAATTCTCCCTGAAAAAAAAAAATAGTGGGAGATTAATATTGGCATTTGTGCTTGAGTGCCAGTCGTGTGTGCCATCTCTCTCAAATTGTGGGGCACAGAAAGCCTAGTGTCTATAATACTGTTTTGTTTTATTTTTTTAAAATTCTCCCTGAAAAAAAAAAAATTGTGGGAGATTAATATTGGCATTTGTGCTTGAGTGACAGTCCTGCGTGTGTGGCATCTCTCTCATTTTGTGCCACAGAAAACCTAGTGTGTAACTTTGTGCCTGATTTTCCTTGCAGTCTCACCCACCTATAAAGGGATATATAAATCCAACAGAAGTTTGAGTTCACCTTGTAAGTTGTTTTACAGTAACAAATACCGTTACTTTGGTTACGTTTTGCAAACAATGAGGAAGTCTGGTGGAAGAGGTCGTGGCCGTGGGCGGTCATAGCCAGCTGGTAATGATGGTAGTGGTGGTGGAGCATCAGGTGGTCGTGGGAAAAGCAATATAGCACCTAAGTCTCGAGTTGTGGAGCCAGTTTCGTCGTCTGGCTACACAAGGCCTCGAACGCTCCCTTTTCTGGGAGTAGGAAAACCGCTTTTAAAGCCGGAGCAGCAAGAGCAAGTTTTGGCTTTCCTTACTGACTCAGCCTCTAGCTCTTTTGCCTCCTCTTCTGAAACTGGTAAATGTAAAAGCAGCGCGTCGTTAGTGGATGTTCATAGTCAGGGACAAGTCGCTTCCTTGTCCTCTTCAGCAAAAACAACAACAGAGAAGGATGCGTCAGGCGACACAACGGGTTACTCCATGGAGCTCTTTACACATACCGTTCCTGGGTTAGAAAGTGAAACAGTGAAACAGTTACTGATCCAGAATCAGACCCTGATGAGTCTATGGTGCCCCATCACGAACGCTATACCACCGGCTTACACGGTGACACAGACGAAGTTGCACACGAGATAGAAGAGGAGGTCATAGATGACCCAGTTGTTGACCCCGATTGGCAGCCATTGGGGGAACAGGGTGCAGGCGGCAGTAGTTCTGAAGCGGAGGAGGAGGGGCCGCAGCAGGCATCAACATTGCAACAGGTTCCATCTGCCGGGCCCGTATCTGGCCCAAAACGCGTGGCAAAGCCAAAACCAGTTGGAGGACAGCGTGGCCATCCGGTTAAAGAAGCTCAGTCTGCAATGCCTGAAAAGGTATCCGATGGTAGAAAGAGTGCAGTCTGGCATTTTTTTAAACAACATCCAAATGATCAGCGCAAAGTCATCTGTCAAAAATGTTCAACTACCTTAAGCAGAGGTCAGAATCTGAAAAGTCTAAATACAAGTTGCATACATAGACATTTAACCACCATGCATTTGCAAGCCTGGACTAACTACCAAACGTCCCTTAAGGTTGTAGCACCCTCGGCCAATGAAGCTAGTCAGCAACGCTACATCCCTTCCGTCACTGTAAGGCCACCATTTCCCACACCACCTGCAGTATCTGTGCAGGTTTCGTTGCCAGGCCAAAGCTGTCAGGGAATCACCAGTTTCATAGTAGGAAACACTGCATGTAGGGCACCGGCAAGAATACCGTCTCCAACCGTCTCTCAGTCTGCCATGTCCACCGGCACCCCCGCTAGTTCCACGATCTCCAGCTCTCCAGTCCAGCTCACCCTACATGAGACTCTCGTTAGAAAAAGGAAGTACTCATCCTCGCATCCGCGTACACAGGGTTTGAACGCTCACATTGCTAGACTAATCTCGTTAGAGATGATGCCCTACCGGTTAGTTGAAAGCGAAGCTTTCAAAGCCCTGATGGACTACGCTGTACGAGCTACCCAGTCGACACTTCTTTTTGAGAAAAGCCATCCCAGCCCTCCACCAGCTTGTTAAAGAGCGCATCGTCCATGCACTCAGGCAATCTGTGAGTACAAAGGTGCACCTGACAACAGATGCATGGACCAGTAGGCATGGCCAGGGACGTTACGTGTCCATCACGGCACACTGGGTGAATGTGGTGGATGCAGGGTCCACAGGGGACAGCAATATTGGGACAGTTCTGCCTAGCCCACGGTCTAGGAAACAGTTGGCTGTAGCCGTTCGCCCCCCCTCCTCCTCCTCCTTGTCCTCCTGCAGAAGCGAGAGCTCGTCCACAGACCACAATCGCACAACCACTCCATCCGCAGCTGCCACTGTTGCACACCAGGTGTCCCATTATGGGGCAGCTACTGGCAAGCGTCAGCAGGCTGAATTGGCAATGAAGTGTTTGGGCGACAACAGACACACCGCGGAAGTTCTGTCCGAGTTCTTGCAGAAAGAAACGCAGTCATGGCTGCGCACTGTACATCTTGAGGCAGGCAAGGTAGTGAGTGATAACGGAAGGAATTTCATGGCTGCCATAGCCCTTTCCCAACTGAAACACATTCCTTGCCTGGCTCACACCTTAAACCTGGTGGTGCAGTGCTTCCTGAAAAGTTATCCGGGGTTATCCGACCTGCTCCTCAAAGTGCGCAGACTTTGCTCGCATATCCGCCGTTCGCCCGTAAACTCCAGCCGTATGCAGAACTATCAGCGGTCTTTGAACCTTCCCCAGCATTGCCTAATCATCGACGTTGCAACAAGGTGGAACTCAACACTGCACATGCTTCAGAGACTGTGCGAACAGAGGCGTGCTGTTATGTATTTGTGGGAGGATACACATACACGGGCAGGCAGTAGGATGGCAGACATGGAGTTGTCAGGTGTGCAGTGGTCAAAGGTACAAGACATGTGTCAAGTCCTTCAGTGTTTTGAGGAATGCACACGGCTGGTTAGTGCAGACAACGCCATAATAAGCATGAGCATCCCCCTAATGCGTCTGCTGATGCAAAGTTTGACGCACATAAAGGAGCAGGTGTCTGCAGCAGAGGAAGAGGAAAGCCTTGATGACAGTCAGCCATTGTCTGGTCAGGGCAGTGTACAGGACGACGTAGCGGGCGAACAGGAGGAGGAGGACGAGGAGGATGATGGGGATGAGTATTTTTTTAATGAGGAAGCTTCTCCGGGGCCAATGGAAATTGGTGGTGTGGCAAGGCCGGGTTCTGGTTTTTTGAGGGACACAAGTGACGTAGATTTGCCTGTAACTGCCCCTCAACCCAGCACAACCGCAGCTGGAACTTTGGCCCACATGGCGGATTATGCCTTACGTATCCTCAAAAGGGACCCACGCATTATTAAAATGATGACCGATGATGATTACTGGTTGGCCTGCCTCCTTGATCCTCACTATAAAGGCAAATTGCTAAATATTATGCCACATGAGAACCTGGAACAAATATTAGCAACCAAACAATCAACTCTTGTTGACCGTTTGATTCAGGCATTCCCAGCACACAGCGCCGGTGATTAGGGTTGAGTGAAACGGATCGTTCATTTTCAAAAGTCGCCGACTTTTGGCACAGTCGGGTTTCACGAAACCCGACCCGACCCCTGTGTGGGGTCGGCCATGCGGTACGCGACTTTCGCACCAAAGTCGCGTTTCAATGATGCTAAAAGCGCCATTTCTCAGCCAATGAAGGTGGACGCAGAGTGTGGGCAGCGTGATGACATAGGTCCTGGTCCCCACCATTTTAGAGAAGGGCATTGCAGTGATTGGCTTGCTGTCTGCGGCGTCACAGGGGCTATAAAGAGACGTTCCCGCCGACCGCCATCTTACTGCTGCTGATCTGAGCATAGGGAGAGGTTGCTGCCGCTTCGTCAGAAGCAGGGATAGCGTTAGGCAGGGTCCATTAACCACCAAACCGCTTGTGCTGTAGCGATTTCCACTGTCCAACACCACCTTTTGTTTGCAGGGACAGTGGAAGCTACATTTTTTCCTCAGCACTGTAGCTTATTAGGCTGCCCTAGAAGGCTCCCTGATAGCTGCATTGCTGTGTGTACGCCGCTGTGCAAACCAACTGCTTTTTTCAAAGCACAAATCCAGTTGTTCCTTCCTTTCTGCACAGCTATCTTTTTTGTTTGTCCACACTTTTGATTTAATTTGTGCAGCAGTCCACTCCTTCTTATTGCTGCCTGCCATACCTGGCTGAGATTACTGCAGGGAGATAGTTATTGTAGGACTGTCCCTCTTTTTTTTTTTTTAATTCTCCCTAAAAAAATAAGTTGTGGGAGATTAAGATTGGCATTTCTGCTAGAGTGCCAGTCCTGAGTGTGCCATCTCTCTTAAATAGTGGGCCATAGAAAGCCTAGTGTTTTTTTTTTTTTTAATTTGGTACCTAAATTCTCCCTGAAAAATAAAAAAAAACAGTGGGAGATTAATATTGGCCTTTCTGCTTGTGTGCCAGTCCTGAGTGTGCCATCTGTCTTAAATAGTGGGCCATAGAAAGCCTAGTGTTTTTTTTTAAATTTGGTATCTAAATTCTCCCTGAAAAATAAAAAAAACTGTGGGAGATTAATATTGGCCTTTCTGCTTGTGTGCCAGTCCTGAGTGTGCCATCTGTCTTAAATCGTGGGCCATAGAAAGCCTATTTTTTTTTTTTAATTTAGTATCTAAGTTCTCCCTGAAAAATAAAAAAAACTGTGGGAGATTAATATTGGCCTTTCTGCTTGTGTGCCAGTCCTGAGTGTGCCATCTGTCTTAAATCGTGGGCCATAGAAAGCCTTTTTTTTTTTTTATTTGGTATCTAAATTCTCCCTGAAAAATAAAAAAAACTGTGGGAGATTAATATTGGCCTTTCTGCTTGTGTGCCAGTCCAGAGTGTGCCATCTGTCTTAAATAGTGGGCCATAGAAAGCCTATTTTATTTTTTTTAAATTTGGTATCTAAATTCTCCCTGAAAAAAAAAAAACAGTGGGAGATTAATATTGGCCTTTCTGCTTGTTTGCCAGTCCTGAGTGTGCCATCTCTCTTAAATAGTGGGCCATAGAAAGCCTAGTGTTTTTTTTTTTTTTAAATTTGGTACCTAAATTCTCCCTGAAAAATAAAAAAAACAGTGGGAGATTAATATTGGCCTTTCTGCTTGTGTGCCAGTCCTGAGTGTGCCATCTGTCTTAAATAGTGGGCCATAGAACGCCTAATGTTTTTTTTTTTTAAATTGGTATCTAAATTCTCCCTGAAAAATAAAAAAAACTGTGGGAGATTAATATTGGCCTTTCTGCTTGTGTGCCAGTCCTGAGTGTGCCATCTGTCTTAAATAGTGGGCTATAGAAAGCCTAATGTTTTTTTTTTTTTTTAATTTGGTATCTAAATTCTCCCTGAAAAAAAAAAAAGTGGGAGATTAATATTGGCCTTTCTGCTTGTTTGCCAGTCCTGAGTGTGCCATCTGTCTTAAATAGTGGGCCATAGAAAGCCTAGTGTTTTTTTTTTTTAAATGTGGTATCTAAATTCTCCCTGAAAAAAAAAAACACAGTGGGAGATTAATATTGGCCTTTGTGCTTGAGTGACAGTCCTGCGTGTGTGGCATCTCTCTCATTTGGTGCCACAGAAAACAGAGTGTGTAACATCGTGCCTGATTTTCCTTGCGGTCTCACCCACCTATAAAGGGATATCTAAACCATACAGAAGTTAGAGTTCACCTTTTAAGTTGTTTGACAGTAACAAATACCGTTAGTTTGGTGACGTTTTTAAAACAATGAGGAAGTCTGGTGGAAGAGGTCGTGGCCGTGGGCGTTCATTGCCAGCTGGTAATGATGGTAGTGATAGTTGTTATGACCTGTTGGTTCGGACAATAATGGACCTGGTGGTTAAGAGCACACGGAAGACCTGATAGTTACAATAATACAGGACAAGCTCAGGGACGTGGGAACTCTGCTGACCGCAATCCCTAATCCTATCACACACACTAGAAATAGCTGTGGATTGCTCCTAACACTCCCTATGCAACTCGTCACAGCCTAAGGAACTAGCTAGCCCTAAAGATAGAAAAATAAAGCCTACCTTGCCTCAGAGAAATTCCCCAAAGGAAAAGGCAGCCCACCCACATATAACGACTGTGAGTAAAGATGAAAATCACAAACACAGAGATGAAATAGATTTAGCAAAGAGAGGCCCGACTTACTGAACAGACAGAGGATAGGAAAGGTAACTTTGCGGTCAGCACAAAACTACAAAAAAACACGCAGAGGCGCAAAAAGACCCTCCGCACCGACTCACGGTGCGGAGGCGCCCCTCTGCATCCCAGAGCTTCCAGCAAGCAAGACAAAAAACAAAATAGCAAGCTGGACAGAAAAATAGCAAACAAGAGAAAAACAAGCAGGAACTTAGCTTCTACTGGAGAATACAGGTCACCAGAACGATCCAGGAGCGGACTAGACCAATACTAGAACATTGACAGGTGGCATGGAGCAATGATCTAAGTGGAGTTAAATAGAGCAGCCAGCTAACGAATTAACCTCGTCACCTGTGGAAGGAAACTCAGAAGCCGCAGCCCCACTCACAACCACCAGAGGAAGCCCATGGACAGAACCAGCCGAAGTACCATTCATGACCACAGGAGGGAGCTCGACAACAGAATTCACAACAGGTAGTGGAGCATCGGGTGGTCGTGGGAAAAACAATATAGTACCTAAGTCTCGAGCTGTGGAGCCAGGTTCGTTGTCTGGCTACACAAGGCCTCGAACGCTCCCTTTTCTGGGAGTAGGAAAACCGCTTTTAAAGCCAGAGCAGCAAGAGCAAGTTTTGGCTTACCTTGCTGACTCAGCCTCTAGCTCTTTTGCCTCCTCTTCTGAAACTGGTAAATGTAAAAGCAGCGCGTTGTTAGTGGATGTTCACGGTCAGGGACAAGTCGCTTCCTTGTCCTCTTCAGCAAAAACAGCAACAGAGAAGGATGGAGCAGGCGACACAACAGGTTACTCCATGGAGCTCTTTACACATACCGTCCCTGGCTTAGAAAGTGAAACAGTTAACAGGCCATGCCCATTACAAGTTGAATCTGACATGGAGTGCACTGATGCACAGCCACAGCCAGACTACTATGCTGGTCCTTTGACTCAGACCACAACATTGCCCTCGCAGGGTACTGATCCAGAATCAGACCCTGATGAGACTATGGTGCCCCGTCACGAACGCTATACCACCGACTTACACAGTGACACAGACGAAGTTGCACACGAGCTAGAAGAGGAGGTTATAGATGACCCAGTTGTTGACCCCGATTGGCAGCCATTGGGGGAACAGGGTGCAGGCGGCAGTAGTTCTGAAGCGGAGGAGGAGGGGCCGCAGCAGGCATCAACATCGCAACAGGTTCCATCTGCCGGGCCCGTATCTGGCCCAAAACGCGTGGCAAAGCCAAAACCTGTTGGAGGACAGCGTGGCCATCCGGTTAAAGCTCAGTCTGCAATGCCTGAAAAGGGATCCTATGCTAGAAAGAGTGCAGTCTGGCATTTTTTTAAACAACATCCAAATGATCAGCGCAAAGTCATCTGTCAAAAATGTTCAACTACCTTAAGCAGAGGTCAGAATCTGAAAAGTCTAAATACAAGTTGCATACATAGACATTTAACCACCATGCATTTGCAAGCCTGGACTAACTACCAAACATCCCTTAAGGTTGTAGCACCCTTGGCCAATGAAGCTAGTCAGCAATGCTACATCCCTTCCGGCAGTGTACGGCCACCATTTTCCGCACCACCTGCAGTATCTGTGCAGGTTTCTTTGCCAGGTCAAAGCAGTCAGGGTCAGGGAATCACCAGTTTCGTAGTAGGAAACACTGCATCTAGGGCACCGGCGGCAACAATACCGTCTCCCACCGTCTCTCAGTCTGCCATGTCCACCGGCAAAGAAAGAAACGCAGTCGTGGCTGGGCACTGTAGATCTTGAGGCAGGCAAGGTAGTGAGTGATAACGAAAGGAATTTCATGGCTGCCATCTCCCTTTCCCAACTGAAACACATTCCTTGCCTGGCTCACACCTTAAACCTGGTGGTGCAGTGCTTCCTGAAAAGTTATCCGGGGTTATCCGACCTGCTCCTCAAAGTGCGCGGACTTTGCTCGCATATCCGCCGTTCGCCCGTACACTCCAGCCGTATGCAGACCTATCAGCGGTCTTTGAACCTTCCCCAGCATCGCCTAATCATAGACGTTGCAACAAGGTGGAACTCAACACTGCACATGCTTCAGAGACTGTGCGAACAGAGGCGTGCTGTTATGTATTTGTGGGAGGATACACATACACGGGCAGGCAGTAGGATGGCAGACATGGAGTTGTCAGGTGTGCAGTGGTCGAAGATACAAGACATGTGTCAAGTCCTTCAGTGTTTTGAGGAATGCACACGGCTGGTTAGTGCAGACAACGCCATAATAGGCATGAGCATCCCCCTAATGCGTCTGCTGATGCAAAGTTTGACGCACATAAAGGAGCAGGCGTCTGCAGCAGAGGAAGTGGAAAGCCTTGATGACAGTCAGCCATTGTCTGGTCAGGGCAGTGTACAGGACGACGTAGCGGGCGAACAGGTGGAGGAGGACGAGGAGGATGATGGGGATGAGTATTTTTTTAATGAGGAAGCTTTTCCGGGGACACTGGAAATTAGTGGTGTGGCAAGGCCGGGTTCTGGGTTTTTGAGGGACACAAGTGACGTAGATTTGCATGAAACAGCCCCTCAACCCAGCACAACTGCAGATTTGACAACTGGAACTTTGGCCCACATGGCGGATTATGCCTTACGTATCCTCAAAAGGGACCCACGCATTACTAAAATGATGAACAATGACGATTACTGGTTGGCCTGCCTCCTTGATCCTCATTATGCCACATGAGAACTTGGAACTAATATTAGCAACCAAACAATCAACTCTTGTTGACCGTTTGCTTCAGGCATTCCCAGCACACAGCGCCCGTGATCGTTTACTACTCTTGCCAATTTTGAACTGCATTTAGACTACTTATAGATTTGGGCCTACTCTCTGTGTCAGCCTCTCATTCCAGTTGTCCTCCACTGAACAAAACAATGCCCCCTGGTTAGTCCTGTTAACAATTTTGAACTGCATTTAGCCCACTTTATTCTTTGGGCCTATATCTGTGTTTCCTCCTCATCCTGCCAATTGCCCAGCCAGTGATAGATGAATCTGCTGGTACATTAACCCATAACGCAACATTCCCCGTGCACGCTACACTGCAAGATTGTGACCCTGCTGAAAGTCAGGTCCCCCTTCCCGCATACCATACCACCTTACACGGGGACAAAGAGGAAGGTGCAGATGAAGGTGCAGGTTCCTTCATCAGGTGGGGGGAGGAATACTCGTTGGCGATGTCACTGGCACAGGGCCCCTCATAGTACGCAAAAGTGTTGCTGCTGGTGGGAGGCGCCCCCGCCGTGCAAACACACCGATGTATTTTGAGGGGCCCTGTGCCAGTGCCAATGCCAACGAGGGGGCCCCCCCTGCTTGCTCAGGATCACAGCACTTGCAAAGTTGAAATACTTATCTCTCCCTGCTCCACTGCCGTGACGTGGTCCAGATTTACTGGGCCCACTAATTACTTGAACCGGCCCTACCCCCCACAACTTTAGCCAAATGACCCCCAATTTCAAATGACTTACAATTATTATAAGCTAAATGAAGATTGACAAGCTTCAGTAACAAGAATGGATGTTTTTGCCATTAAAATTGGCTCTGTACATGTTTTCCTGGCCTCTACTCACTGCCGACTATGCTCCCCCATTGACTTGCATTGGGTTTCGTGTTTCGGTCAATCTCCGACTTTTCGCGATAATCGGCCGATTCCACTCGACTCGACTTTTGAGATAGTCGGGTTTCGCGAAACCCGACTCGACTCTAAAAAGGTCAAGGTCGCTCAACCCTACCGGTGATGGTTCTCACACGAGCTGCAGGGGGCAGCAGACCAGAGGTGTTAGAGGTGCACAAATCAGAAGTGGCGTTGGACAGAGGGGTTTTCTGACCAGGTTGTGGAGTGATTTTGCTATGACCGCAGACAGGACAGGTACTGCAGCATCAATTCAAAGTGACAGGAGACAACATTTGTCCAGTATGGTTACTAACTATTTTTCATCCCTTATCGATGTTCTCCCTCAACCGTCATTCCCATTTGATTACTGGGCATCCAAATTAGACACCTGGCCAGAATTGGCAGAATATGCATTGCAGGAACTTGCTTGCCCGGCAGCTAGTGTCCTATCAGAAAGAGTATTCAGTGCTGCAGTTTCAATATTAACCGAAAAAAGGACTCGTCTGGCTACCCAAAATGTTGATGATCTAACCTTCATTAAAATGAACCACAACTGGATTTCGAATTCTTTTGCCCCACCTTGCCCGGCTGACACCTAGCTTTCCTATGAAAAGGTCTTGCTTGTGGACTACTCTGACTGACTTTTCAAATCTCGTAATTTGCAGCAGCTGTTTGTCCAGCATACGACATGTTTACACCTCCCTAAATGGCCAAACTCCCCCCACGGGGCCGTGGTCTCGCCACTTGGCGCTAGCACCCGTGAGAGTGCCGTTTGTCTGAAGAGGTGGGTGTGCCCGCTTTTGGTCGACGGCACTGCCACTGGGTCCCTCATAGTACAATAAAGTGTCTCTGGCGGTGGTGGTGCGCACCCAACGTCAGACACACTGTTGTAACATGAGGGGCCCTGGGCCTGTACCACCGGCCACAAGAAAGTTCCCCCCCCTGCTCAAACATTGCTCTACCACTTGCACAATTATCTCTCACAGTTCCACCAATGTTTATTCTATGCGCTGACATCATTCAATGCCTGGCACTGACAATACCATTGTGTTGACATGTATGATGGTACTTATATTTACACCATTAAATAATTAGCGGCAAATTAGTAGGTCTAAAACTCAGTAGAGGAGCCCACCCCTGTACCTAAGTATTCCACCCTTTTGTGTTTTGGTTTTGTTGTAATGTGAGACATTAACATCTATTTATTTTTTTGGAGTACTAACTGGCAGACACTCATTACAATCGGCCTCCGCTGACAACACCAATGCTGCCTGTGTACCCCTGCAAGAGAATTGCAAGTGCCTACAGCCGAATTTTGTTTTGTTAGGCCTACTACGCCTGTCTGTGGTCCCTCCTTCCACTAGTCCTCCAGTGACCTGTCCACTGCTGCCCGTGTACCCCTGGAACCAATTTTAAAGTGCCTACAGCCAAATTTTGTCATGTTAGGCCTACTATGCCTGTCTGCGGTCCCTCCTTCCACTAGTCCTCCAGTGACCTGTCCACTGCCGCCCGTGTACCCCTGGAACCAATTTTAAAGTGCCTACAGCCAAATTTTGTTATGTTAGGCCTACTATGCCTGTCTGCGGTCCCTCCTTCCACTAGTCCTCCACTGACCAGACCACTGCTGTTATGACCTGGTGGTTAGGAGCACCCGGAATGACCTGATAGTTAAACCTCATACAGGACGAGCTCTGGGATGTGGGAACTCTGCTGATCACAAGCCCTAATCCTATCACACACACTAGAAATAGCCGTGGAGCGCTCCTGACCAGACCTAGGCGCCTTGTCACAGCCTAAGAACTATCTAGCCCTAGAGATGGAAAATAAAGCCTACCTTGCCTCAGAGAAATTCCCCAAAGGTTAAGGAAGCCCCCCACATATATTGACTGTGAGTAAAGATGAAAGTCACAAACGCAGAAATGAAACAGGTTTCAGCAAAGGGAGGCCAGACTTACTAAATAGACAGAGGATAGGAAAGGTAACTTTGCGATCAGCACAAAAACCTACAAAAGATCACGCAGAGTATGCAAAAAAAGACCTCCGCACCGACTCACGGTGCGGAGGGACCACTCTGCATCCCAGAGCTTCCAGCTAGCAAGACAAAATCATGATAACCAGCTGGACAAGAAAACATAGAACAAACAATGACTATCAGGAACTTAGCTTCTGCCGGAGAATGCAGGTCACCAGAGAGATCCAGAAGCGAACTGAACAAATGCAAAAACATTGACAGCTGGCATGGAGTAACGATCTGAGAGGAGTTAAATAGAGCAGCCGCCTCCCAAAGGATAAACCACGTCACCTGTGTAAGGAACCTCAGAAGCCGCAGCTTCACTCATAGCCACCAGAGGGAGCCCATAGACAGAACTCGCCGAAGTACCATTCACGACCACAGGGGGGAGCTCGACAACAGAATTCACAACACACTGCTGCCCGTGTACCCCTGGAACCAATTTAAAAGTGCCTACAGCCAAATTTTGTTATGTTAGGCCTACTACGCCTGTCTGCGGTCCCTCCTTCAACTAGTCCTCCAGTGACCTGTCCACTGCTGCCCGTGTACCCCTGGAACCAATTTTAAAGTGCCTACAGCCAAATTTTGTTATGTTAGGCCTACTACGCCTGTCTGCGGTCCCTCCTTCAACTAGTCCTCCAGTGACCTGTCCACTGCTGCCTGTGTACCCCTGGAACCAATTTAAAAGTGCCTACAGCCAAATTTTGTTATGTTAGGCCTCCTACGCCTGTCTGTGGTCCCTCCTTCCACTAGTCCTCCAGTGACCTGTCTACTGCTACCCGTGTACCCCTGGAACCTATTTTAAATTGCATAGAGCATCCTTTTTTTAATAGTAGGTATACAAACTCTGTTTGTGGTCCATAATGGAAATTGTCCTCCACTGAACAGACCAATGCTGCCTGTGTACCCCTGTAACCTTTTTTAAACTGCATTGAGCCAAATGTTGTGTTTGAGGCCTACAACCTGTGTCTGTTTGCGCCACTCAATACAGCTGTCCTCCTTTTAAAAAAGCTGAGCGTCAATAGTCTGGTTTTCAGCCTATAGGAATTTGAAAACTGCATTGGGGCTACTACTACTACTTCGGTAGGGCCTACTAACGGTGTCTGCCGCTCCAAGGTGTTCCCCAGGTTTCCTCTCCATAGCTTAGAGCTTCTAGCTCTCGTTTAGTAGTTGTTGAAAACAACACTGCATTAGGCCTGCAAGTTGGGTCTGGGTTGTAGAGACGGTGACTTCCGCTCCAAGGTGTTCTCCAGGTTTCCTCTCCATTGCTTCAATCTTAAAGCTCTTGTTTAGTAGTTGTTGAAAACAACACTGCTTTCGGCCTACAAGTTGGGTCTGGGATGTAGAGACGGTGTGTTACACTCCAAGGTGTTCCCCAGGTTGCCTCTCCATTGCTTCAATCTTCTGGCTCTCGTTTAGTAGTTGTTGAAAACAACACTGCATTCGGCCTACAAGTTGGGTCAGGGGTGTAGAGACGTTGTCTTCCGCTCCAAGGTGTTCTCCAGGTTTCCTCTCCATTGCTTCAATCTTAAAGCTCTCGTTTAGTAGTTGTTGAAAACAACACTGCATTCGGCCTACAAGTTGGGTCTGGGGTGTAGAGACGGTGTGTTCCACTCCAAGGTGTTCCCCAGGTTGCCTCTCCATTGCTTCAATCTTCTGGCTCTCGTTTAGTAGTTGTTGAAAACAACACTGAATTCGGCCTACAAGTTGGGTCAGGGGTGTAGAGACGGTGTCTTCCGCTCCAAGGTGTTCTCCAGGTTTCCTCTCCACTGCTTCAATCTTAAAGCTCTCGTTTAGTAGTTGTTGAAAACAACACTGCATTCGGCCTACAAGTTGGGTCTGGGGTGTAGAGACGGTGTGTTACACTCCAAGGTGTTCCCCAGGTTGCCTCTCCATTGCTTCAATCTTCTGGCTCTCGTTTAGTAGTTGTTGAAAACAACACTGCATTCGGCCTACAAGTTGGTTCTGGGGTGTAGAGACGGTGTGTTCCACTCCAAGATGTTCCCCAGGTTGCCTCTCCATTGCTTCAATCTTCTGGCTCTCGTTTAGTAGTTGTTGAAAACAACACTGCATTCGGCCTACAAGTTGGGTCTGGGGTGTAGAGACGGTGTGTTCCACTCCAAGGTGTTCCCCAGGTTGCCTCTCCATTGCTTTAATCTTCTGGCTCTCGTTTAGTAGTTGTTGAAAACAACACTGCATTCGGCCTACAATTTGGGTCAGGGGTGTAGAGACGGTGTCTTCCGCTCCAAGGTGTTCTCCAGGTTTCCTCTCCATTGCTGCAATCTTAAAGCTCTCATTTAGTAGTTGTTGGAAACAACACTGCATTCGGCCTACAAGTTGGGTCTGGGGTGTAGAGACGGTGTGTTCCACTCCAAGGTGTTCCCCAGGTTGCCTCTCCATTGCTTCAATCTTCTGGCTCTCGTTTAGTAGTTGTTGAAAACAACACTGCATTCGGCCTACAAGTTGGGTCTGGGTCGTAGAGACGTTGTCTGCCGCTCCAAGGTGTTCTCCAGGTTGCCACATAATCGAAGCTGCATAGAGCCTATTTTGTAATTTTACGCCTACAAAGTCTTTCTGCGGTCCCTCCTTCTAATTGTCCTCCACTGAGCACAACAATGCAGAACGTGTACCCATGTAACCTTTTTTAAACCAGCGTCGAGCCAACTTTGTGGTTTAAGGCCTACCTGTAGTGTCTGGCTGCGTAACTCAATACAGTTGTCCTCTTTACAAAAAATGACCTACAATTATCTGGTTTTCAGCCTATCGGAATTTTAAAACTGCAGTGGGCCTACTAGTTGGGTTGGGGCCTTCTATCTGTGTCTGCCGCTCCTTGCTGTTCTCCTACAGTGAACAAAGCTGTGCCGCCTGTTTACTACTCTTGCCAATTTTGAACTGCATTTAGACTACTTACAGATTTGGGCCTACTCTCTGTGTCAACCTCTCATTCCAGTTGTCCTCCACTGAACAAAACAATGCCCCCTGGTTAGTCCTGTTAACAATTTTGAACTGCATTTAGCCCACTTTATTCTTTGGGCCTATATCTGTGTTTCCTCCTCATCCTGCCCATTGCCCAGCCAGTGATAGATGAGTCTGCTGGTACATTGACCCATAACGCAACATTCCCCGTGCACGCTACACTGCAAGATTGTGACCCTGCTGAAAGTCAGGTCCCCCTTCCCGCATACCATACCACCTTACACGGGGACAAAGAGGAAGGTGCAGATGAAGGTGCAGGTTCCTTCATCATGTGGGGGGAGGAATACTCGTTGGCGATGTCACTGGCACAGGGCCCCTCATAGTACGCAAAAGTGTTGCTACCGGTGGGAGGCGCCCCCGCCGTGCAAACACACCGCTGTACTTTGAGGGGCCCTGTGCCAGTGCCAATGCCAACGAGGGGGCCCCCCCTGCTTGCTCAGGATCACAGCACTTGCAAAGTTGAAATACTTATCTCTCCCTGCTCCACTGCCGTGACGTGGTCCAGATTTACTGGGCCCACTAATTACTTGGACCGGCCCTACCCCCCACAACTTTAGCCAAATGACCCCCAATTTCAAATGACTTACAATTATTATAAGCTAAATGAAGATTGACAAGCTTCAGTAACAAGAATGGATGTTTTTGCCATTAAAATTGGCTCTGTACATGTTTTCCTGGCCTCTACTGTTGTGAATTCTGTGGCTGAGTTCACTTCTGTGGTCACAAGTGGTATTGCAGTCTCTGGGCTTCCTCCCTCAGGTGTTTTGGTGAGCTCGTTGGCTGCCTTGCTATTTAGCTCCACCTGAGTCTGTCTTCCTTGCTCCTTGTCAATGTTCCAGTGTTGGATCTGAGCTACTGCATCTTTCCTTGGGCCTGCTGCTCTGCTAGATAAGTGCTTCTAGTTTGTTTTCTGTTTTTTCTGTCCAGCTTGCTATTAACTTTTGCTGGAAGCTCTGAGAAGCAAAGGGGTGCACCGCCGTGCTGTTAGTTCGGCACGGTGGGTCTTTTTGCCCCTTTGCGTGGTTTTCGTTTTAGGGTTTTTTGTAGACTGCATAGTTCTCTTTGCTATCCTCGCGCTGTCTAGAATATCGGGCCTCACTTTGCTGAATCTATTTCATTCCTACGTTTGTCTTTTCATCTTGCTAACAGTCATTATATGTGGGGGGCTGCCTATTCCTTTGGGGTATTTCTCTGAGGTAAGTCAGGCTTGTATTTCTATCTTCAGGCTAGTCAGCTCCTCAGGCAGTGTCGAGTTGCATAGGTAGTGATAGGCGCAATCCACTGCTGCTTATAGTTGTGTGAGGATAGATCAGGTACTGCAGTCTACAGAGATTCCACGTCTCAGAGCTCGTCCTATTGTTTTTGGTTATTGCCAGATCTCTGTATGTGCGCTGATTACTGCACACTGTGTTGCCTGATTTCCAGCCATAAGAGTACAAGGAGCCACACCAATGATTCCCAATAGAGGGAAAAAAGAAATCCTGACATCATTTTTTTTTCTTAGCTCTGTCTTCAGTCTTTTTTTTCCCCTAGACATTAGAGTGCTTCAGGACACAGCTGTGGACATGGATATTCAGGCTCTGTGCTCCTCAATGGATAATCTCGTTGTAAATGTACAAAAGATTCAAGATACTATTGATCAGAAATCGATGTTAGAACCAAGAATTCCGATTCCTGATTTGTTTTTGGGTGACAGAACTAAGTTCCTGAGCTTCAGAAATAATTGTAAGCTATTTTTGGCCTTGAAACCTCATTCTTCTGGTAATCCTATTCAACAGGTTTTGATTATTATTTCTTTTTTGCGCGGCGACCCACAGGACTGGGCGTTTTCTCTTGCACCAGGAGATTCTGCATTGAGTAATGTTGATGCATTTTTCCAGGCGCTGGGATTGCTTTACGATGAGCCTAATTCAGTGGATCAGGCTGAGAAAAATCTGCTGGCTTTATGCCAGGGTCAGGATGATGTAGAAGTATATTGTCAGAAATTTAGGAAATGGTCAGTACTCACTCTGTGGAATGAATCTGCACTAGCGGCTTTGTTCAGAAAGGGTCTCTCTGAAGCTCTTAAGGATGTAATGGTGGGATTTCCTATGCCTGCTGGTTTGAATGAGTCTATGTCCTTGGCCATTCAGATCGGTCGTCGCTTGCGCGAGCGTAAATCTGTGCACCATCTGGCGGTATTGTCTGAGAGTAAACCTGAGCCTATGCAGTGCGACAGGACTATGACTAAAGTAGAACGGCAAGAACACAGACGTCTGAACAGGCTGTGTTTCTATTGTGGTGATTCTACTCATGCTATTTCTAATTGTCCTAAACGCACTAGGCGGTTTGATAGCTCTGCCGTTATTGGTACTGTACAGTCCAAATTCCTTTTGTCCATTACCTTAATGTGCTCTTTGTCATCGTATTCTCTCATGGCGTTTGTGGATTCAGGCGCTGCCCTGAATCTGATGGATTTGGATTATGCTAAACGTTGTGGATTTTTCTTGGAGCCTTTGCGGTGTCCTATTCCGTTGAGAGGAATTGATGCTACACCTTTGGCCAAGAATAAGCCTCAGTACTGGGCCCAGCTGACCATGTGCATGGCTCCTGCACATCAGGAAGTTATTCGCTTTCTGGTACTGCATAATTTGCATGATGTGGTCGTGTTGGGGTTGCCATGGCTACAAACCCATAATCCAGTATTGGACTGGAACTCTATGTCGGTAACCAGCTGGGGTTGTCAGGGAGTACATGGTGATGTTCCATTTTTGTCTATTTCGTCATCCATTCCTTCTGACATCCCAGAGTTCTTGTCGGACTTTCAGGATGTATTTGAAGAGTCCAAGTCTGATGCCCTACCTCCGCATAGGAATTGTGATTGTGCTATCGATTTAATTCCTGGTAGTAAATTCCCTAAGGGTCGTTTATTTAATTTGTCCGTACCTGAACACACCGCTATGCGCAGTTATGTGAAGGAGTCCCTGGAGAAGGGACATATTCGCCCATCGTCGTCACCATTGGGAGCAGGGTTCTTTTTTGTAGCCAAGAAGGATGGTTCGCTAAGACCGTGTATTGATTACCGCCTTCTTAATAAGATCACTGTTAAGTTTCAGTATCCCTTGCCATTGATTTCTGACTTGTTTGCTCGGATTAAGGGGGCTAGTTGGTTTACTAAGATAGATCTTCATGGTGCGTATAATCTGGTGAGAATCAGGCAGGGAGATGAATGGAAAACGGCATTTAATACGCCCGAGGGTCATTTTGAGTATCTGGTGATGCCGTTCGGACTTGCCAATGCTCCATCTGTTTTTCAGTCTTTTATGCATGACATTTTCCGTGAGTATCTGGATAAATTCTTGATTGTTTACTTGGATGACATTTTGATCTTCTCAGATGATTGGGAGTCTCATGTGAAGCAAGTCAGAATGGTTTTCCAGGTACTGCGTGCTAATTCCTTGTTCGTGAAGGGATCAAAGTGTCTCTTCGGTGTGCAGAAAGTTTCATTTTTGGGGTTCATCTTTTCCCCTTCTACTATCGAGATGGATCCGGTTAAGGTTCAGGCCATCCAGGATTGGACTCAGCCGACATCTCTAAAAAGTCTGCAGAAATTCCTGGGCTTTGCTAATTTTTATCGTCGCTTCATCTGTAATTTTTCTAGCATTGCCAGACCATTGACCGATTTGACCAAAAAGGTTGCTGATTTGGTTAATTGGTCTTCTGCTGCCGTGGAAGCTTTTCAGGAGTTGAAGCGTCGTTTTTGCTGTGCCCCTGTGTTGTGTCAACCTGATGTTTCTCTTCCGTTCCAGGTCGAGGTTGATGCTTCTGAGATTGGTGCAGGGGCGGTTTTGTCACAGAGAGGTTCTGGTTGCTCAGTGTTCAAACCATGTGCTTTCTTTTCCAGGAAATTTTCTGCTGCTGAGCGTAATTATGATGTGGGCAACCGAGAGTTGCTGGCCATGAAGTGGGCATTCGAGGAGTGGCGTCATTGGCTTGAGGGTGCTAAGCATCGCGTGGTGGTATTGACTGATCATAAGAACCTTACTTATCTTGAGTCTGCCAAGCGCTTGAATCCTAGACAGGCCCGTTGGTCATTATTTTTTGCTCGTTTTGATTTTGTGATTTCATACCTTCCGGGCTCTAAAAATGTGAAGGCGGATGCTCTGTCTAGGAGTTTTGTGCCCGACTCTCCGGGGTTATCTGAGCCGGCGAGTATCCTCAAGGAAGGAGTCATTGTGTCTGCCATCTCCCCTGATTTGCGGAGAGTGTTGCAGAAATTTCAGGCTAATAAACCTGATCGTTGTCCGGCCGAGAAACTGTTCGTCCCTGATAGGTGGACTAGTAAAGTTATCTCTGAACTTCATTGTTCGGTGCTGGCCGGTCATCCAGGAATCTTTGGTACCAGGGAGTTGGTTGCTAGATCATTCTGGTGGCCATCTCTGTCACGGGATGTGCGTGCTTTTGTGCAGTCCTGTGGAATTTGTGCTAGGGCTAAGCCCTGCTGTTCACGTGCCAGTGGGTTGCTTTTGCCCTTGCCGGTCCCGAAGAGGCCTTGGACACATATTTCGATGGATTTCATTTCTGACCTTCCCGTTTCTCAAAAAATGTCGGTCATTTGGGTGGTCTGTGATCGCTTTTCTAAAATGGTCCATCTGGTGCCCTTGGTTAAATTGCCTTCCTCCTCTGATTTGGTGCCTTTGTTCTTCCAGCATGTGGTTCGTTTACATGGCATTCCAGAGAATATTGTTTCTGACAGAGGTTCCCAGTTTGTCTCGAGGTTCTGGCGAGCCTTTTGTGGTAGGATGGGCATTGACCTATCTTTCTCCTCGGCCTTCCATCCTCAGACTAATGGCCAGACCGAACGAACCAATCAGACCTTGGAAACATATCTGAGATGTTTTGTTTCCGCTGACCAGGATGATTGGGTGTCATTTTTGCCGTTGGCTGAGTTCGCCCTTAATAATCGGGCCAGCTCGGCTACCTTGGTCTCTCCATTTTTATGCAATTCTGGGTTCCATCCTCGTTTCTCTTCAGGACAGGTTGAGTCTTCGGACTGTCCTGGTGTGGATTCTGTGGTGGACAGGTTGCAGCAGATTTGGACTCAGGTAGTGGACAATTTGACCTTGTCCCAGGAGAAGGCTCAGCTTTTCGCTAATCGCAGACGCCGTGTGGGACCCCGACTTCGTGTTGGGGATCTGGTTTGGTTATCTTCTCGTCATATTCCTATGAAGGTTTCCTCTCCTAAATTTAAACCTCGTTTTATTGGTCCGTATAGGATTTCTGAGATTCTCAATCCGGTGTCTTTTCGTCTGACCCTCCCAGACTCCTTTTCCATACATAATGTATTCCATAGGTCGTTGTTGAGGAGATACGTGGCACCTATGGTTCCATCTGTGGAGCCTCCTGCCCCTGTTTTGGTGGAGGGGGAATTGGAGTATATTGTGGAGAAGATTTTGGATTCTCGTGTCTCTAGACGGAAACTCCAGTATCTGGTCAAATGGAAGGGTTATGCTCAGGAAGATAATTCCTGGGTTTTTGCCTCTGATGTCCATGCCCCAGATCTTGTTCGTGCCTTTCATGTGGCTCATCCTGGTCGGCCTGGGGGTTCTGGTGAGGGTTCGGTGACCCCTCCTCAAGGGGGGGGGTACTGTTGTGAATTCTGTGGCTGAGTTCACTTCTGTGGTCACAAGTGGTATTGCAGTCTCTGGGCTTCCTCCCTCAGGTGTTTTGGTGAGCTCGTTGGCTGCCTTGCTATTTAGCTCCACCTGAGTCTGTCTTCCTTGCTCCTTGTCAATGTTCCAGTGTTGGATCTGAGCTACTGCATCTTTCCTTGGGCCTGCTGCTCTGCTAGATAAGTGCTTCTAGTTTGTTTTCTGTTTTTTCTGTCCAGCTTGCTATTAACTTTTGCTGGAAGCTCTGAGAAGCAAAGGGGTGCACCGCCGTGCTGTTAGTTCGGCACGGTGGGTCTTTTTGCCCCTTTGCGTGGTTTTCGTTTTAGGGTTTTTTGTAGACTGCATAGTTCTCTTTGCTATCCTCGCTCTGTCTAGAATATCGGGCCTCACTTTGCTGAATCTATTTCATTCCTACGTTTGTCTTTTCATCTTGCTAACAGTCATTATATGTGGGGGGCTGCCTATTCCTTTGGGGTATTTCTCTGAGGTAAGTCAGGCTTGTATTTCTATCTTCAGGCTAGTCAGCTCCTCAGGCAGTGTCGAGTTGCATAGGTAGTGATAGGCGCAATCCACTGCTGCTTATAGTTGTGTGAGGATAAATCAGGTACTGCAGTCTACAGAGATTCCACGTCTCAGAGCTCGTCCTATTGTTTTTGGTTATTGCCAGATCTCTGTATGTGCGCTGATTACTGCACACTGTGTTGCCTGATTTCCAGCCATAAGACTCTACTCACTGCCGACTATGCTCCCCCATTGACTTGCATTGGGTTTCGTGTTTCGGTCAATCTCCGACTTTTCGCGATAATCGGCCGATTCCACTCGACTCGACTTTTGAGATAGTCGGGTTTCGCGAAACCCGACTCGACTCTAAAAAGGTCAAGGTCGCTCAACCCTACCGGTGATGGTTCTCACACGAGCTGCAGGGGGCAGCAGACCAGAGGTGTTAGAGGTGCACAAATCAGAAGTGGTGTTGGACAGAGGGGTTTTCTGACCAGGTTGTGGAGTGATTTTGCTATGACCGCAGACAGGACAGGTACTGCAGCATCAATTCAAAGTGACAGGAGACAACATTTGTCCAGTATGGTTACTAACTATTTTTCATCCCTTATCGATGTTCTCCCTCAACCGTCATTCCCATTTGATTACTGGGCATCCAAATTAGACACCTGGCCAGAATTGGCAGAATATGCATTGCAGGAACTTGCTTGCCCGGCAGCTAGTGTCCTATCAGAAAGAGTATTCAGTGCTGCAGTTTCAATATTAACCGAAAAAAGGACTCGTCTGGCTACCCAAAATGTTGATGATCTAACCTTCATTAAAATGAACCACAACTGGATTTTGAATTCTTTTACCCCACCTTGCCCGGCTGACACCTAGCTTTCCTATGAAAAGGTCTTGCTTGTGGACTACTCTGACTGACTTTTCAAATCTCGTAATTTGCAGCAGCTGTTTGTCCAGCATACGACATGTTTACACCTCCCTAAATGGCCAAACTCCCCCCACGGGGCCGTGATCTCGCCACTTGGCGCAAGCACCCGTGAGAGTGCCGTTTGTCTGAAGAGGTGGGTGTGCCCGCTTTTGGTCGACGGCACTGCCACTGGGTCCCTCATAGTACAATAAAGTGTCTCTGGCGGTGTTGGTGTGCACCCAACGTCAGACACACTGTTGTAACATGAGGGGCCCTGGGCCTGTACCGCCGGCCACAAGAGAGTTCCCCCCCCTGCTCAAACATTGCTCTACCACTTGCACAATTATCTCTCACAGTTCCACCAATGTTTAGTCTATGCGCTGACATCATTCAATGCCTGGCACTGACAATACCATTGTGTTGAAATGTATGATGGTACTTAACATAGTCAGGGGCAGTGTCCTATATGTACACCATTAAATAATTAGCGGCAAATTAGTAGGTCTAAAACTCAGTAGAGGAGCCCACCCCTGTACCTAAGTATTCCACCCTTTTGTGTTTTGGTTTTGTTGTAATGTGAGACATTAACATCTATTTATTTTTTTGGAGTACTAACTGGCAGACACTCATTACAATCGGCCTCCGCTGACAACACCAATGCTGCCTGTGTACCCCTGCAAAAGAATTGCAAGTGCCTACAGCCGAATTTTGTTATGTTAGGCCTACTACGCCTGTCTGCGGTCCCTCCTTCCACTAGTCCTCCAGTGACCTGTCCACTGCTGCCCGTGTACCCCTGGAACCAATTTTAAAGTGCCTACAGCCAAATTTTGTTATGTTAGGCCTACTACGCCTGTCTGCGGTCCCTCCTTCCACTAGTCCTCCAGTGACCTGTCCACTGCCGCCCGTGTACCCCTGGAACCAATTTTAAAGTGCCTACAGCCAAATTTTGTTATGTTAGGCCTACTACGCCTGTCTGCGGTCCCTCCTTCCACTAGTCCTCCACTGACCAGACCACTGCTGTTATGACCTGGTGGTTAGGAGCACCCGGAATGACCTGATAGTTAAACCTCATACAGGACGAGCTCTGGGATGTGGGAACTCTGCTGATCACAAGCCCTAATCCTATCACACACACTAGAAATAGCCGTGGAGCGCTCCTGACCAGACCTAGGCGCCTCGTCACAGCCTAAGAACTATCTAGCCCTAGAGATGGAAAATAAAGCCTACCTTGCCTCAGAGAAATTCCCCAAAGGTTAAGGAAGCCCCCCACATATATTGACTGTGAGTAAAGATGAAAGTCACAAACGCAGAAATGAAACAGGTTTCAGCAAAGGGAGGCCAGACTTACTAAATAGACAGAGGATAGGAAAGGTAACTTTGCGATCAGCACAAAAACCTACAAAAGATCACGCAGAGTGTGCAAAAAAAGACCTCCGCACCGACTCACGGTGCGGAGGGACCACTCTGCATCCCAGAGCTTCCAGCTAGCAAGACAAAATCATGATAACCAGCTGGACAAGAAAACATAGAACAAACAATGACTATCAGGAACTTAGCTTCTGCAGGAGAAGGCAGGTCACCAGAGAGATCCAGGAGCGAACTGAACAAATGCAAAAACATTGACAGCTGGCATGGAGTAACGATCTGAGAGGAGTTAAATAGAGCAGCCGCCTCCCAAAGGATAAACCACGTCACCTGTGTAAGGAACCTCAGAAGCCGCAGCTTCACTCATAGCCACCAGAGGGAGCCCATAGACAGAACTCGCCGAAGTACCATTCACGACCACAGGAGGGAGCTCGACAACAGAATTCAAAACACACTGCTGCCCGTGTACCCCTGGAACCAATTTAAAAGTGCCTACAGCCAAATTTTGTTATGTTAGGCCTACTACGCCTGTCTGTGGCCCCTCCTTCAACTAGTCCTCCAGTGACCTGTCCACTGCTGCCCGTGTACCCCTGGAACCAATTTTAAAGTGCCTACAGCCAAATTTTGTTATGTTAGGCCTACTACGCCTGTCTGCGGTCCCTCCTTCAACTAGTCCTCCAGTGACCTGTCCACTGCTGCCCGTGTACCCCTGGAACCAATTTAAAAGTGCCTACAGCCAAATTTTGTTATGTTAGGCCTACTACGCCTGTCTGTGGTCCCTCCTTCCACTAGTCCTCCAGTGACCTGTCTACTGCTACCCGTGTACCCCTGGAACCTATTTTAAATTGCATAGAGCATCCTTTTTTTTTTAATAGTAGGCATACAAACTCTGTTTGTGGTCCATAATTGAAATTGTCCTCCACTGAACAGACCAATGCTGCCTGTGTACCCCTGTAACCTTTTTTAAACTGCATTGAGCCAAATGTTGTGTTTGAGGCCTACTACCTGTGTCTGTTTGCGCCACTCAATACAGCTGTCCTCCTTTTAAAAAAGCTGAGCATCAATAGTCTGGTTTTCAGCCTATAGGAATTTGAAAACTGCATTGGGGCTACTACTACTACTTCGGTAGGGCCTACTAACGGTGTCTGCCGCTCCAAGGTGTTCCCCAGGTTTCCTCTCCATAGCTTAGAGCTTCTAGCTCTCGTTTAGTAGTTGTTGAAAACAACACTGCATTAGGCCTACAAGTTGGGTCTGGGTTGTAGAGACGGTGTCTTCCACTCCAAGGTGTTCTCCAAGTTTCATCTCCATTGCTTCAATCTTAAAGCTCTTGTTTAGTAGTTGTAGAAAACAACACTGCTTTCGGCCTACAAGTTGGGTCTGGGGTGTAGAGACGGTGTGTTACACTCCAAGGTGTTCCCCAGGTTGCCTCTCCATTGCTTCAATCTTCTGGCTCTCATTTAGTAGTTGTTGAAAACAACACTGCATTCGGCCTACAAGTTGGGTCAGGGGTGTAGAGACGGTGTCTTCCGCTCCAAGGTGTTCTCCAGGTTTCCTCTCCATTGCTTCAATCTTAAAGCTCTCGTTTAGTAGTTGTTGAAAACAACACTGCATTCGGCCTACAAGTTGGGTCTGGGGTGTAGAGACGGTGTGTTCCACTCCAAGGTGTTCCCCAGGTTGCCTCTCCATTGCTTCAATCTTCTGGCTCTCGTTTAGTAGTTGTTGAAAACAACACTGCATTCGGCCTACAAGTTGGGTCTGGGGTGTAGAGACGGTGTGTTCCACTCCAAGGTGTTCCCCAGGTTGCCTCTCCATTGCTTCAATCTTCTGGCTCTCGTTTAGTAGTTGTTGAAAACAACACTGCATTCGGCCTACAAGTTGGGTCAGGGGTGTAGAGACGCTGTCTTCCGCTCCAAGGTGTTCTCCAGGTTTCCTCTCCATTGCATCAATCTTAAAGCTCTCATTTAGTAGTTGTTGAAAACAACACTGCATTCGGCCTACAAGTTGGGTCTGGGGTGTAGAGACGGTGTGTTCCACTCCAAGGTGTTCCCCAGGTTGCCTCTCCATTGCTTCAATCTTCTGGCTCTCGTTTAGTAGTTGTTGAAAACAACACTGCATTCGGCCTACAAGTTGGGTCTGGGTCGTAGAGACGTTGTCTGCCGCTCCAAGGTGTTCTCCAGGTTGCCACATAATCGAAGCTGCATAGAGCCTATTTTGTAATTTTACGCCTACAAAGTCTTTCTGCGGTCCCTCCTTCCAATTGTCCTCCACTGAGCACAACAATGCAGAACGTGTACCCATGTAACCTTTTGTAACCCCTTAATGACCGCCAATACGTCTTTTAACTGACCTGAGATATAAGAGAATAGTATCCCCATACAGGTGACAATCCAGCAGCTGTCGGCTGTCCACTATAGCTGACAACTTGCTGTATCAGGGACGATCAGTGTTGGCACCGTACATATCTGTTTAACCCCTTAGATGCTGCTGTCAATAGTGACTACATCATTATAAATGGTTAACAGAGTGTGGGGGCTTCCTTTTTATCCCAAATGGTGCCCTCTGATCATGATTGTGTGGTCCTGATGTTTGCCGTGGCAATTCATGACCAAATAGCGGCCTTAGAGTCTGTCGGCTGTTGTAACCTGTTCAGAAGTTAGAGACATTTAGGTGGTAAAAATACACATTTTCATTTCTCTCATACCACTTTGCATTAATTCCTGTAAAGCATCTGAAGAGTTAATAAACTACCTGACAGCAGTTTTCAATACGTCAGGGGGGGCGGTTTTTAAAATGGTATCAGGTTTGGGGGTTTCCCAATATACGAGACCCCTAAAGTCAATTCAAACATGGATAGGTCCCTAAAAAAATAAATGTTGTAAATTTCCTTGAAAAAATGAAAAATTGCTGCTACATTTTTAAACCTCCTGAAATGCTAACAAAATAAAATAACATTTTACAAATGGTGCTGATGTAAAGCCGACATGTGGGAAATGTTATTTATTAATGGTTTGCTATGGTATGACCATCTGTATTAAAGGGATAATCATTCAAAGTTTGAAAATTGCTAATTTTTTTACATTTTTCTCTCATTTTTGATATTTTTTATAAATAAACACAAAAAAATTGCTAATTTTTTTACATTTTTCTCTCATTTTTGATATTTTTTATAAATAAACACAAAACATATTGACCTAAATTTACCATTATCATAAAGTATAATGTGTCACGAAAAAACAATCTCAAAATCACTGGGATTTCTTGAAGCATTGCAGAGTTATTACCACATAAAGTGACACTGGTCAGATTTCAAAAATTTGGCTCCGTCACTAAGGGGTTAAACCAGCGTCGAGCCAACTTTGTGGTTTAAGGCCTACCTGTAGTGTCTGGCTGCGCCACTCAATACAGCTGTCCTCTTTACAAAAAATGACCTACAATTATCTGGTTTTCAGCCTATCGGAATTTTAAAACTGCAGTGGGCCTACTAGTTGGGTTGGGGCCTTCTATCTGTGTCTGCCGCTCCTTGCTGTTCTCCTACAGTGAACAAAGCTGTGCCGCCTGTTTACTACTCTTGCCAATTTTGAACTGCATTTAGACTACTTACAGATTTGGGCCTACTCTCTGTGTCAACCTCTCATTCCAGTTGTCCTCCACGGAACAAAACAATGCCCCCTGGTTAGTCCTGTTAACAATTTTGAACTGCATTTAGCCCACTTTATTCTTTGGGCCTATATCTGTGTTTCCTCCTCATCCTGCCCATTGCCCAGCCAGAGATAGATGAGTCTGCTGGTACATTGACCCATAACGCATAATTCCCCGTGCACGCTACACTGCAAGATTGTGACCCTGCTGAAAGTCAGGTCCCCCTTCCCGCATACCATACCACCTTACACGGGGACAAAGAGGAAGGTGCAGATGAAGGTGCAGGTTCCTTCATCAGGTGGGGGGAGGAATAGTCATTGGCGACGTCACTGGCACAGGGCCCCTCATAGTACGCAAAAGTGTTGCTGCCGGTGGGAGGCGCCCCCGCCGTGCAAACACACCGCTGTACTTTGAGGGGCCCTGTGCCAGTGCCAATGCCAACGAGGGGGCCCCCCCTGCTTGCTCAG
This sequence comes from Ranitomeya imitator, assembly GCF_032444005.1. NCBI lineage: Eukaryota > Metazoa > Chordata > Amphibia > Anura > Dendrobatidae > Ranitomeya > Ranitomeya imitator. Next base: position 664,177,916 of record NC_091286.1, read on the forward strand.
GATCACAGCACTTGCAAAGTTGAAATACTTATCTCTCCCTGCTCCACTGCCGTGACGTGGTCCAGATTTACTGGGCCCACTAATTACTTGAACCGGCCCTACCCCCCACAACTTTAGCCAAATGACCCCCAATTTCAAATGACTTACAATTATTATAAGCTAAATGAAGATTGACAAGCTTCAGTAACAAGAATGGATGTTTTTGCCATTAAAATTGGCTCTGTACATGTTTTCCTGGCCTCTACTCACTGCCGACTATGCTCCCCCATTGACTTGCATTGGGTTTCGTGTTTCGGTCAATCTCCGACTTTTCGCGATAATCGGCCGATTCCACTCGACTCAACTTTTGAGATAGTCGGGTTTCGCGAAACCCGACTCGACTCTAAAAAGGTCAAGGTCGCTCAACCCTACCGGTGATGGTTCTCACACGAGCTGCAGGGGGCAGCAGACCAGAGGTGTTAGAGGTGCACAAATCAGAAGTGGCGTTGGACAGAGGGGTTTTCTGACCAGGTTGTGGAGTGATTTTGCTATGACCGCAGACAGGACAGGTACTGCAGCATCAATTCAAAGTGACAGGAGACAACATTTGTCCAGTATGGTTACTAACTATTTTTCATCCCTTATCGATGTTCTCCCTCAACCGTCATTCCCATTTGATTACTGGGCATCCAAATTAGACACCTGGCCAGAATTGGCAGAATATGCATTGCAGGAGCTTGCTTGCCCAGCAGCTAGTGTGCTATCAGAAAGAGTATTCAGTGTTGCTGGTTCAATATTAACCGAAAAAAGGACTCGTCTGGCTACCCAAAATGTTGATGATCTAACCTTCATTAAAATGAACCACTCCTGGATTTCGAATTATTTTGCCCCACCTTTCCCGGCTGACACCTAGCTTTCCTATGAAAAGGTCTTGCTTGTGGACTGGTCTAACTGAGTTTTCCAATCTCGTAATTTGCAGCAGCTGTTTGTCCAGCATACGACATGTTTACACCTCCCTAAATGGGCAAACTCCCCCCACGGGGCCGTGGTCTCGCCACTTGGTGCAAGCACCCGTGAGAGTGTCGTTTGTCTGAAGAGGTGGGTGTGCACGCTTTTGGTCGACGGCACTGCCACTGGGTCCCTCATAGTACAATAAAGTGTCTCTGGCGGTGGTGGCGCGCAACCAACGTCAGACACACCGTTGTAACATGAGGGGCCCTGGGCCTGTACCGCCGGCCACAAGACAGTCCCCCCCCCCCAGCTTAAACAGTCCTCTACGATTTGCAAAATTATCTCTCACAGCTCCACCAATGTTTAATCTATGCGCTGACATCCTTCAATGCCTGGCACTAACAATACCAATGTGTTGACATGTATGATGCTACTTAAAATAGTCAGGGGCAGTGTCCTATATTTACACCAGTAAATACTTAGCGCCAAATTACTAGGTATGAAACTCAGCAGAGAAGCCCAACCCTGTACCTAAGTATGCCACCCTTTTGTTTTTTGGTTTTGTTGTATTGCGAGACATTAACATCTATTTATTTTTTGGGAGTACTAACTGTCAGACACTCCTTACAATCGGCCTCCGCTGACAACACCAATGCTGCCTGTGTACCCCTGCAAGATAATTCCAAGTGCATAGAGCCTACTTTTGTTATGTTAGGCCTACTAAGTCTGTCTGTCCATAATAGAAATTGTCCTTCACTGACCACACCACTGCTGCCTGTGTACCCCTGGAACCTATTTTAAAGTGCCTAAAACCTACTTTTCTTATGTTAGGCCTACTAAGCCTGTCTGCGGTCCCTCCTTCCAATAGTCCTCCACTGACCAGACCAATGCTGGCCGTGTACCCCTGGAACCTATTTTAAATTGCATAGAGCATACTTTTTTTAATTGTAGGCATACTAAGTCTGTCTGCAGTCCATAATAGAAATTGTCCTCACTGACCACACCACTGCTGCCCGTGTACCCCTGGAACCTATTTTAAAGTGCCTACAGCCTACTTTTCTTATGTTAGGCGTACTAAGTCTGTCTGCGGTCCATAATTGAAATTGTCCTCCGCTGACCAGACCTATGCTGGCCGTGTACCCCTGGAACCTAGTTGAAAGTGCATAGAGCCTACTTTTTTTCTTTATTTTATATTTATAAAGCCCAGATGAACTACGCTGTACCACGGTACGAGCTACCCAGTCGACACTTCTTTTGTGAGAAAAGCCATCCCAGCCCTCCTCCAGCATGTAAAAGTCCGCATTGTCCATGCACTCAGGCAATCTAAGAGTAGAAAGGTGCACCTGACAACAGACGCATGGACCAGTAGGCATGTCCACGGAAAGTTACGTGTCCATTACGGCGCACTGGGTTAATGTGGTGGATGCATGGTCCACATGGGACAGCCTACTAAGTCTGTCTGCAGTCCCTAATTTAAATTGTCCTCCGCTGACCACACCAATGCTGCCTGTGTACCCCTGTAACCTTTTTTAAACTGCATTGAGCCAAATTTTTTGTTTAAGGCCTACTACCTGTGTCTGTCTGCGCCACTCAATACAGCTGTCCTCCTCTGAAAAAAGCTGAGCGTCAATTGTCTGGTTTTCAGCCTATAGGAATTTGAAAACTGCATTGGGGCTACTACTTCGGTAGGGCCTACTAACGGTGTCTGCCGCTCCACGGTGTTCTCCTGGTAGCATTTCCTGAGCTTCAATTTTCAGGCTCTCGTTGAAGAGTTTTTTAATTTAAAAACTGCAGTGGGCCTACTTGTTTGGTTGGGTTCTAGAAACGGTGTCTGCCGCTCCAAGGTGTTCTCCAGGTTGCCTTTCCTTAGCTTCAATTTTGAGGCTCTCGTTAAATTTTGTAATATAACAATGCATTTGGCCTACTTGTTTTGTTGGCCCTACTAACGGTGTCTGCCGCTCCTTGCTGCTCTCCACTGAACAAACCAGTGCTGCCTGTTTACTTCTGTTTCCAATTTTGAACTGCATTTAGCCTACTTACTGATTTGGGCCTACTCACTGTGTCAGCCTCTCATTACAGTTGTCCTCCACTGAACAAAGCAATGCCCCCTGGTTAGTCCTGTTACCAATTTTGAACTGCATTTAGCCCACTTTATTCTTTGGGCCTATATCTGTGTTTCCTCCTCATCCTGCCCATTGCCCAGCCAGTGATATATGAGTCTGCTGGTACATTGCCCCAGACCACTACATTCCCAGCGCACGCTACACAGCCAGAATCTGACCCTGCTGAAATTCAGTTTCCCCTTCCCACATACTTTACCACCTTACAAGGGTACAAAGAAGAAGGTGAAGAAGTGCAGGTTCCTTCATCAGGTATGTGGGGGGGGAATACTCTTTGGCGACGTCACTGGCACAGGGCCCCTCATAGTACGCAAAAGTGTCGCTGCCGGTGGGAGGCGCCCCCGCCGTGCAAACACACCGCCGTACTTTGAGGGGCCCTGTGCCAGTGCCAATGCCAACGAGTGGGCCCCCTGTTGTGAATTCTGTGGCAGAGCTCCCTCCTGTGGTCACAAGTGGTACTTCGGCTGATTCTCTCTGTGAGCTTCCATTGGTGGATTAAAGTGGTACTGCGGCTTCTGAGTTTCCTTCCTCAGGTGACGTGGTGAAGTCGTTAGGTGCTGCTCTATTTAACTCCACCTAGTGCTTTGATCCTGGCCTCCAGTCAATGTTCTAGTATTGGACCTGTTTCCTCCTGGATCGTTCCTGTGGCCTGCTGCTCTGCATAGCTAGTTCCGCTTTGCTATTTTGTTTGCTGTTTTTTCGTTCCAGCTTGTCTATTTGTTTTTTCCTGCTTGCTGGAAGCTCTGGGACGCAGAGGGTGTACCTCCGTGCCGTTAGTTCGGTACGGAGGGTCTTTTTGCCCCTTTTGCGTGGTTTTTGTAGGGTTTTGTGTTGACCGCAAAGTCACCTTTCCTATCCTCGCTCTGTTCAGAAAGTCGGGCCTCACTTTGCTAAATCTATTTCATCTCTACGTTTGTCTTTTCATCTTAACTCACAGTCATTATATGTGGGGGCTGCCTTTTCCTTTGGGGTATTTCTCTGAGGCAAGGTAGGCTTATTTTCTATCTTCAGGCTAGTTAGTTTCTCAGGCTGTGCCGAGTTGCATAGGGAGCGTTGGACGCAATCCACGGCTGCCTCTAGTGTGGTTGGAGAGGATTAGGGATTGCGGTCAGCAGAGTTCCCACGTCTCAGAGCTCGTTCTATGTTTTTGGGTTATTTTCAGGTCACTGTATGTGCTCTGACCTCTATGTCCATTGTGGTACTGAATTACCTTATCATAACAGTACTGGAGGCCCAAAGTACTAATGATTCTCAATAGAGGGAAAAAAGAAGTTCTGAGACCATTTTTTTTTCTCTGCACTGTGTTTTGCCTTTTTTTTCCCCTAGACATTTGGGTGGTTCAGGACACAGGTGTAGCGATGGACATTAAAGGTCTGTCTTCATGTGTGGATCAGCTCACGGCAAGAGTACAAAATATTCAAGACTTTGTGGTTCAGAATTCTATGTTAGAACCGAGAATTCCTATTCCTGATTTGTTTTTTGGAGATAGAACTAAATTTCTGAGTTTCAAAAATAATTGTAAACTATTTCTGGCTTTGAAACCTCGCTCCTCTGGTGACCTAGTTCAACAAGTTAGGATCATTATTTCTTTTTTACGTGGCGACCCTCAGGACTGGGCATTTTCTCTTGCGTCAGGAGATCCTGCATTGAGTAATATCGATGCGTTTTTTCTGGAGCTCGGATTGCTGTACGATGAACCTAATTCAGTGGATCAGGCAGAGAAAAATTTGCTGGCTCTGTGTCAGGGTCAGGATGAGATAGAGGTATATTGTCAGAAATTTAGAAAGTGGTCCGTACTCACTCAATGGAATGAAGGTGCGCTCGCAGCTATTTTCAGAAAGGGTCTCTCTGAAGCTCTTAAGGATGTCATGGTGGGATTTCCTATGCCTGCTGGTCTGAATGAGTCTATGTCTTTGGCCATTCAGATCGGTCGACGCTTGCGTGAGCGTAAATCTGTGCACCATTTGGCGGTATTACCTGAGCTTAAACCTGAGCCTATGCAGTGCGATAGGACTTTGACCAGAGTTGAACGGCAAGAACACAGACGTCTGAATGGGCTGTGTTTCTACTGTGGTGATTCCACTCATGCTATCTCTGATTGTCCTAAGCGCACTAAGCGGTTCGCTAGGTCTGCCACCATTGGTACGGTACAGTCAAAATTTCTTCTATCCGTTACCTTGATCTGCTCTTTGTCATCGTATCCTGTCATGGCATTTGTGGATTCAGGCGCTGCCCTGAATTTGATGGACTTGGAGTATGCTAGGCGTTGTGGGTTTTTCTTGGAGCCCTTGCAGTGTCCTATTCCATTGAGAGGAATTGATGCTACGCCTTTGGCCAAGAATAAGCCTCAGTACTGGACCCAGCTGACCATATGCATGGCTCCTGCACATCAGGAGGTTATTCGCTTTCTGGTGTTGCATAATCTGCATGATGTGGTCGTGTTGGGGTTGCCATGGCTACAAGTCCATAATCCAGTATTAGATTGGAAATCCATGTCTGTGTCCAGCTGGGGTTGTCAGGGGGTACATGGTGATGTCCCATTTCTGACTATTTCGTCATCCACCCCTTCTGAGGTTCCAGAGTTCTTGTCTGATTACCGGGATGTATTTGATGAGCCCAAGTCCGATACCCTACCTCCGCATAGGGATTGTGATTGTGCTATCGATTTGATTCCTGGTAGTAAATTCCCAAAAGGTCGACTGTTTAATTTATCTGTGCCTGAGCACGCCGCTATGCGGAGTTATGTGAAGGAGTCCTTGGAGAAGGGGCATATTCGCCCGTCATCGTCGCCATTAGGAGCAGGGTTCTTTTTTGTAGCCAAGAAGGATGGTTCGCTGAGACCTTGTATAGATTACCGCCTTCTAAATAAGATCACGGTTAAATTTCAGTACCCCTTGCCGTTGTTATCTGATTTGTTTGCTCGGATTAAGGGAGCTAGTTGGTTCACCAAGATAGATCTTCGTGGTGCGTATAATCTTGTGCGTATTAAGCGAGGCGATGAATGGAAAACTGCATTTAATACGCCCGAGGGCCATTTTGAGTGTCTAGTAATGCCATTCGGACTTGCCAATGCTCCATCAGTGTTTAAGTCCTTTATGCATGACATCTTCCGAGAGTACCTGGATAAATTCCTGATTGTGTACTTGGATGACATTTTGATCTTCTCGGATGATTGGGAGTCTCATGTGAAGCAGGTCAGAACGGTGTTTCAGGTCCTGCGTGCTAATTCTTTGTTTGTGAAGGGATCAAAGTGTCTCTTTGGTGTTCAGAAGGTTTCATTTTTGGGGTTCATCTTTTCCCCTTCTACTATCGAGATGGACCCTGTTAAGGTCCAAGCCATCCATGATTGGACTCAGCCGACATCTCTGAAAAGTCTGCAAAAGTTCCTGGGCTTTGCTAATTTTTATCGTCGCTTCATCTGCAATTTTTCTAGTATTGCTAAACCATTGACCGATTTGACCAAGAAGGGTGCTGATGTGGTCAATTGGTCTTCTGCTGCTGTGGAAGCTTTTCAAGAGTTGAAGCGTCGTTTTTCTTCTGCCCCTGTGTTGTGTCAACCAGATGTTTCGCTTCCATTCCAGGTCGAGGTTGATGCTTCTGAGATTGGAGCAGGGGCTGTTTTGTCGCAGAGAAGTTCTGAATGCTCGGTGATGAAACCATGCGCCTTCTTTTCCAGGAAGTTTTCGCCTGCTGAGCGAAATTATGATGTGGGCAATCGAGAGTTGCTGGCCATGAACTGGGCATTCGAGGAGTGGCGTCATTGGCTTGAAGGAGCTAAGCATCGCGTGGTGGTCTTGACTGATCATAAGAACTTGACTTATCTCGAGTCTGCCAAGCGGTTGAATCCTAGACAGGCTCGTTGGTCACTGTTTTTTTCCCGTTTTGACTTTGTGATCTCGTACCTTCCGGGCTCTAAAAATGTGAAGGCGGATGCTCTGTCTAGGAGTTTTGTGCCCGACTCTCCGGGTTTATCTGAGCCGGCGGGTATCCTCAAAGAGGGAGTAATTATGTCTGCCATCTCCCCTGATTTGCGGCGGGTGCTGCAAAAATTTCAGGATAATAAACCTGATCGTTGCCCAGCGGAGAAACTGTTTGTCCCTGATAGGTGGACGAATAAAGTTATCTCTGAGGTTCATTATTCGGTGTTGGCTGGTCATCCTGGAATCTTTGGTACCAGAGAGTTAGTGGCTAGATCCTTTTGGTGGCCATCTCTGTCGCGGGATGTGCGTTCTTTTGTGCAGTCCTGTGGGATTTGTGCTCGGGCTAAGCCCTGCTGTTCTCGTGCCAGTGGGTTGCTTTTGCCCTTGCCGGTCCCGAAGAGGCCTTGGACACATATCTCTATGGATTTTATTTCGGATCTCCCCGTCTCTCAAAAGATGTCAGTCATTTGGGTGGTCTGTGATCGCTTCTCTAAGATGGTCCATTTGGTACTCTTGTCTAAATTACCTTCCTCCTCTGATTTGGTGCCATTGTTCTTCCAGCATGTGGTTCATTTACATGGCATTCCAGAGAATATCGTTTCTGACAGAGGTTCCCAGTTTGTTTAGAGGTTTTGGCGAGCCTTTTGTGGTAGGATGGGCATTGACTTGTCTTTTTCCTCGGCTTTCCATCCTCAGACTAATGGCCAGACCGAACGAACCAATCAGACCTTGGAAACATATCTGAGATGCTTTGTTTCTGCCGATCAGGATGACTGGGTGTCCTTTTTGCCTTTGGCTGAGTTCGCCCTTAATAATCGGGCCAGCTCGGCTACCTTGGTTTCGCCGTTTTTCTGCAACTCTGGGTTCCATCCTCGTTTCTCTTCAGGGCAGGTTGAGTCTTCGGACTGTCCTGGTGTGGATACTGTGGTGGACAGGTTGCAGCAGATTTGGACTCATGTAGTGGACAATTTGACCTTGTCCCAGGAGAAGGCTCAACGTTTCGCTAATCGCAGACGCTGTGTGGGTCCCCGACTTCGTGTTGGGGATTTGGTTTGGTTATCTTCTCGTCATATTCCTATGAAGGTTTCCTCTCCTAAGTTTAAACCTCGTTTCATTGGTCCGTATAGGATTTCTGAGGTTCTTAATCCTGTGTCTTTTCGTCTGACCCTTCCAGATTCTTTTTCCATACATAACGTATTCCATAGGTCATTGTTGCGGAGATACGTGGCACCTATGGTTCCATCTGTTGATCCTCCTGCCCCGGTTTTGGTGGAGGGGGAGTTGGAGTATATTGTGGAGAAGATTTTGGATTCTCGTGTTTCAAGACGGAAACTCCAGTATCTGGTTAAGTGGAAGGGTTATGCTCAGGAAGATAATTCCTGGGTCTTTGCCTCTGATGTCCATGCTCCCGATCTTGTTTGTGCCTTTCATATGGCTCATCCTGGTCATCCTGGGGGCTCTGGTGAGGGTTCAGTGACCCCTCCTCAAGGGGGGGTACTGTTGTGAATTCTGTGGCAGAGCTCCCTCCTGTGGTCACAAGTGGTACTTCGGCTGATTCTCTCTGTGAGCTTCCGTTGGTGGAGGAAAGTGGTACTGCGGCTTCTGAGTTTCCTTCCTCAGGTGATGTGGTGAAGTCGTTAGGTGCTGCTCTATTTAACTCCACCTAGTGCTTTGATCCTGGCCTCCAGTCAATGTTCTAGTATTGGACCTGTTTCCTCCTGGATCGTTCCTGTGGCCTGCTGCTCTGCATAGCTAGTTCCGCTTTGCTATTTTGTTTGCTGTTTTTTCGTTCCAGCTTGTCTATTTGTTTTTTCCTGCTTGCTGGAAGCTCTGGGACGCAGAGGGTGTACCTCCGTGCCGTTAGTTCGGTACGGAGGGTCTTTTTGCCCCCTTTGCGTGGTTTTTGTAGGGTTTTGTGTTGACCGCAAAGTTACCTTTCCTATCCTCGCTCTGTTCAGAAAGTCGGGCCTCACTTTGCTAAATCTATTTCATCTCTACGTTTGTCTTTTCATCTTAACTCACAGTCATTATATGTGGGGGCTGCCTTTTCCTTTGGGGTATTTCTCTGAGGCAAGGTAGGCTTATTTTCTATCTTCAGGCTAGCTAGTTTCTCAGGCTGTGCCGAGTTGCATAGGGAGCGTTGGACGCAATCCACGGCTGCCTCTAGTGTGGTTGGAGAGGATTAGGCATTGCGGTCAGCAGAGTTCCCACGTCTCAGAGCTCGTTCTATGTTTTTGGGTTATTGTCAGGTCACTGTATGTGCTCTGACTTCTATGTCCATTGTGGTACTGAATTACCTTATCATAACAGCCCCCCCTGCTTGCTCAGGATCACAGCACTTGCAAAGTTTAAATACTTACCTCGCCCTGCTCCACTGCCATGACGTGGTCCAGATTTCCTGGGCCCACAAAATATTTGAACCAGCCCTACCCCCAACAACTTTGGCCAAATAACCCCCAATTTCCAATGCCTAATTATTATTGTAAGGGAAATTAAGATTGACAAGCTTCATTAAGAAGAATGGATGTTTTTGCTATTAAAATGGGCACTTTAGGTGTTTTCCTGGCCCCCACTCACTGCCGACTATGCTGCCCTATTGACTTGCATTGGGTTTCGTGTTTCGGTTGATCCCGACTTTACGACATAATCGGCCGATTTCACTCGACTCGACTTTTGAGATAGTCGGGTTTTGTGAAACCCGACTCGACTCTAAAAAAGTCAAGGTCGCTCAACCCTAGTCTCCATGCCAACCCACCAGTGATCCGCGATCCGCGGTGGTTACCGGTGGGCAGATTTCCAGCCAGGTGGCTGGAAGCAAGTGTTAAATGCCACTGTCAGAGTTTGACAGCAGCATTTAACTGGGTTAATAGCCACGGGTGGATAGCAATTCCATCCCAGGCTGTCCAGAGCATACATATAATACAATGTACAATCTTTTTTCAACATATCTTTTATATATTTATTTTACTCATTTATATAGCATTTATATATTTAATTCCACAGTGCTTTACAGACATTATTCACACTGTCCGTGAGGGGGCTCACATTCTAAGTTCCCTATCAGTATGTCTTTGGAATGTAGGAGTAAACCAGAGTAACCGGGGGAAACCCACACAAACACGGGGAGAGCATACAAACTCCTTCCAGATGTTGTCCTTGGTGGGACAAGGCTGCAGGGCTAACCACTGAGCCACCGTGCTGCTTTAAAATTATATCAATCGTGTTGCTTATTTCTTGATTACAACAATTAATTTAGCTTCAGTGCCACGTTTTCCTAAGGAATGTGGTTCCCAGTGGCTGGAGTCTCCCAATTAATAAATCATCACTTAATCTGTGGGTAGATGATAACTTCTTTTCACAGGAGAACATTTTATAGTTTTTCAGTGTAAGTGACAAAGTGTTCACACACGAGGAATAGCACACATCTTAAAGGGCATTGGAGCAGCTGCGAATCCAACCCCAGGAGTCAGGTCTAGTGTCGCCCCAGGAGGAGCCTTAAATGTGAAGTTCTGCAGCAGTCTTGTGAAGAACATGAACAGCTGCAATTTAGCCAAGTTTTCTCCAGGGCAACTTCTCTTACCTACAGCAATGAAATATGTGGAAAAGGATAAAAAGTTTATATTGTTCCATGGCTAAAGCAAAATATACTATATCAATTTATAATAGGCTATTCAGATAAAATTATAAGTTGGCGATTCCAATCTGAAACTCACAGTTTAAAGAAAATACTTAGCACAGACTAAATATCAGGCAATTTTTTTCACTGCAAGAATTCTTAAAAGATATGCTAAAATGTAATTATTAATTATTTAAAATGAATACATAAATGTACAAATTAGAACCACCATCACCAAGAAATATTAAATGGAGATCAATGAAAAGAACACAACAGGAAGGAACAGTGCTTTACCCTATAGGGTCCCTGTAATATCCCTGCCTGGCTGCAGAGGTTGGCAACCTATGTCAACGCAAATGGCGTCCCCGCGCAACAGCAACTTACCCTACTGGCTTTACTAGGGACAAATTAAACCACATTTAGCCAAGTAAAATCACTAGACAACCAGGTAAAGTGCCCAATGTATCCACATAGCATTTAGCAGAAGTGACTAAACCAAATTGATCAACCAGATAAACTCACTTCACAACAACCAGACCTATCCACCAATGTCAAAGGCTGCTCAATTTCCCCAGTCCCATACGCCCGGTGCCTCGAGGGTGATCCTTGACTATACCCTCTCTTTCAAGCCACATATCCAAGCCCTTGCCTCCTCCTGCCATTTCAAACTCAAAAATATTTCCCGGATACGTGCATTCCTTGACCGCAACACCACAAAAACACTAGTGCACGCCCTTATCATCACCCACCTTGACTACCTCAACCTCCTACTCTCTGGCCTCCCCTCTAGCACTCTGGCACCACTCCAATCCATCCTACACTCTGCTGCCCGACTAATCTACCTGTCTCCCCTCTATTCCCCAGCCTCTCCCCTATGCCAAGCCTTCACTGGCTTCCTATCGCCCAGAGACTCCAGTTCAAAACCCTTACAATGACATACAAAGCCATCCACAACCTGTCTCCTCCATACATCTGTGACATGGTCTCCCGGTACCTACCTACATGCAACCTCCGATCCTCTTAGTATCTCCTTCTCTACTCCCCTCTTATCTCCTCTTCTCACAACCGCATCCAAGACTTCTCCCGTGCCTCCCCCATACTCTGGAACTCTCTACCCCAACACATCAGACTCTCACCTACCATAGAAACCTTCAAAAAGAACCTGAAGACTCACCTCTTCCGACAAGCCTACAACCTGCAGTGATCCTCAACCTACTGAACCGCCGCACAACCTGCCCTACCTTCTCCTAGTGTATCCTCGCCCATCCCCTGCAGACTGTGAGCCCTCGCGGGCAGGGTCCTCCCTCCTTCTGTACCTGTGTGCCTTGTTTTTTGCTCATGGTTAATGTATTTGTCCATATTTGCCCCTTTTTCACATGTAAAGCGCCATGGCATAAATGGCGCTTTAAAAATGTATAATAATAATAATGTATCTGCATGGTTAATCCTATACTTTTTCATTATAGGCCAATACGGACATACGCAACTAATGAGGATAGCAATAAATTCAGTCTGCAGAAACATGTGGTCAGAACAAGGAGAATAGGCAGTGACTATTAGACTCCGTCCAACTAGATACAATCGAAGCCTGCAGCACTTAGATGTCATTGTGATCACACTTTGCTACCATAGCACTCAGAGACAGTGCAAGATGTGTATAAGGGGCAATGGAACTTAGGGGGACAAATGTTTTACCCTGTTATAACACTATCATACCCCTGCCTCGCTGTGGAGGTTGACACCCTAGAATACACAAATGACGTACCCACTCATTGACATCTGACCCTTCTGGCCCTGTTAAGTAGGATTGAGCGAAACGGATCGTACAAATTCAAAAGTCGCCGACTTTTGGCAAAGTCGGGTTTCATGAAACCCGACCCGATCCTAGTGTGGGATCGGCCATGCGGTCGGCGATCTTCGCGCCAAAGTCGCGTTTCGTATGACGCGTTTGGCGCCATTTTTTCAGCCAATGAAGGAGCGTGGGCAGAGTGATGACATAGGTCTTAGGGGCGTGCACGCCTATCGCCATCGATTTGCAATGTGCAACACCAGCTTTTCTGTTCAGGGACGGAGGAGAGAGAGAGAGAGAAAAAAAAAAAAAAGATTTCCCATTGACTTTGCATTGGGTTTCGTGTTTCGGTCGATCCCTGACTTTTCGCCATAATCGGCCGATTTCACTCGACTCGACTTTTGAGATAGTCGGGTTTCGCGAAACCCGACTCGACCCTAAAAAACTAAAAGTCGCTCAACCCTACTGTTAAGTACAGCTGATAGATATAGTCTAGGAACCTCCGCTACACGGCAGGGATATTACGGTGACTCTATAGGGTAAGGCACTGTTCCTCCCTGGTGTGTTCTTTTCAGATCTCCCTTTGATATTTTTTGGTGGTGGTGGTGGTGGTTCGAATTTGTACATTTGTGTGGTAATTTTAAATAATTAGTAAAAGTGAAATTTTAGCATATCTTTTAAGATGCAGAATTCTTGCAATGAAAAAATTGTCCGATTCCAATCTGACCACTCAAGATTTAAATATGGAGGCACAACTATCCTCGCCCCACAGATGCCCCAAAGGGAGGAATCTGCCCCATGCAGTTTTTCAAATTTTCCCAAAGCATAACCAACATAAATCATAAATGTACCCTCATGGTGCATCCTCATAGGGAGAAAATTTAAAAACATTGCTATTAATTTAATCAGTATGATGATGGAGAAATGTTCTTATTTGCTCTCATCTCTCCTCCAAAGTGCTAAAAGAAGACGTCTGAAAGAATAACTCACCGGCTGAAAAAGGCAAAAATGCTTCATTCTTTACAAAATTTCCACTGGAATCCAAAAAGTGTTCTGGGTAGAACTCGTCGGCTTTTACAAAGTGATCTTTATCATAAAGTACGGAGGTCAGCAGTGTGATCACCTGGATTCCCTGAAAGTTTCAACATTTGCATAAGTCATATTTAATTGGGACTTCCCTCCTTAGGCTTTATTTATTTAAAGGGAATTTGTCATCAAGTTTTTTCTACCTCATATGAAAGCAGCAGATTGTAGGCAAAGAGACTGTGAATCTAATGATGTGTCCCTTAATTTGCTGAGTGCAGAGGTTTTGACACAATGGGAGTTAAACATGAAGCAGAGCTGAGAAAGCTGCCCTCACCACCATCACAGCTAACCCCACATCCACCACGCTCAGTATTTACATTTTCTATTGAAAGTGAGCTTATCACAGGAAGGGGCGGAGTCAGGCCAGTGCTCATACAATCAGCTAATCACAGCAATGATGTCCTGGTGATAAAACCTTCCCTGGACGTAAACAGCACACTGCCTAATAAGTGACACATCATTGAAATCTGTGTATATACCCTGTTATGATCCGGTGACTTTGGAGCTGCATGAGAACTTTCACTGGAGAAAGTGGCCACTGTACTGACCGCAATCCTGAACTTAACACCGCAACTAGAAGTAGCCGTGGAGTGTACCTAACACACCTAGACACCTTGTCACAGCCGGAGGACTAATTACCCCTAAAGATGAAAAGAGGAATACTATCTTGCCTCAGAGAAAATCCCCAAAGGATAGGCAGCCCCCCACAAATATTGGCGGTGAGTCGGAGAGGAAAAAACACACACAGGCAGAAAACAGAATTTAGCACAGGAGGCCACACTAGCTAAATAGGACAGAATAGGACAGAGTTCTGTGCGGTCAGTAAAAAACCCTTCAAAAACATCCACTGCAGAAATAACAAAAATACCTACATCTAACTAATAGATGTAAGAGCGTAAATATGCAACTCCAGTGAATCCTACAATCAGAGCAGGAATAAAACTGAAACCAGCACACAGCAGTGTGCCACAGATACAAAGAACAAAACACTTATCTTTGCAGAATTTGGCAGCAGGCAGGAAAAGCCAGAAAGTGAACCATCACTTCACAAGAAACATAGACAACTGGCAAGGGCTAATGAATCCTGCACACTTAAATATCCCAGTCCGAACAGCAATTAGCAGATACACCTGGACAAGACTGTGACTCAGAGACAACTGCATTCCCATCTACAACCACTGGAGGGAACCCAAGAGCAGAATTCACAACAATACCCTATCTCATACTGTCTTGAGATTAAATAGCAAAAACCTGCTGACATATTCCCTTTAAGGCTGGTAGTGCAACTGAATAAAGTTTATAATATATATATATATATATATATATATATATATATATATATTCATAGAAATGTTTTAATGTTCACAAATAGTAAGCAATAAAAAAATGCACACAGTGAACTCATCCGAACCAAAATGGACTGCAAAGTATAATCTAAACCACACAACACTCGGCTTAAGAATAACATATATCAAAAAAATGAGGGTTGGTTTGTGTTGAAATAATTAAATGCCAATAGAACTTATTTCCCACCATACTTCAATGTGAAAAGAAAAATAAAAAAGTTATGGGCCTTGGAATGTGGCAGCATAATATCTATAATATAACGCTGGGAGCGTCACTCTGTCCGGAGCCTTTATAGACTGCGCAAGCGCAAGCGCCAGCGCAGTCTGGGCCTCTGACGCTCCCAGGAGATTGCGGTATGCGTAAACACTGAACGCACACCGCGATCTCCACCGGAGAGTCAGGGACCGCCAGGAGGGTGAGTATCGGCTATATTCACCTGTCCTCCGTTCCAGCGCTGCGTGCGGCTCTGTCTCCCGTCTCCTCTGCTGTGACGTTCACAGTTCAGAGGGTGCGATGACGCCCTTAATGCGCGCCGGCTCCGCCCTCTGACTGAACAGTCACAGCTAGATGAGTCGGAAGATGGCGGCACACAGCGCTGGAACGGGACAGACAGGTGAGTATAGCAAGTGCTGGGGGCCTGAGCTAGCGGCGATACCGGCACCTGACCCCCACAGCGCGCCGGTGTCCCCGCCTCCTCAGGCCCCCAGAACTCGGCGCCCAGCGACGATAGGTGAGTATGGTATTTTTTTTTTTTTATATGGCAGCAGCATACGGGGCATATACCATGGAGCATCTTATGGGGGGCATATAATACAATGGTGGCGCAGGATGGGAGCAGCACATAACAGAACGGGGGCAGGATGGGAGCAGCACATGACAGAACGGGCGCAGGATGGTAGCAGCACATGACAGAACGGGCGCAGGATGGCAGCAGCACATGACAGAACGGGGGCGCAGGATGGCAGCAGCACATGACAGAACGGGCGCAGGATGGCAGCAGCACATGACAGAACGGGCGCAGGATGGCAGCAGCACATGACAGAACGGGGGCGCAGGATCGCAGCAGCACATGACAGAACGGGCGCAGGATGGCAGCAGCACATGACAGAACGGGCGCAGGATGGCAGCAGCACATGGCAGAACGGGCGCAGGATGGCAGCAGCACATGACAGAACGGGGGCGCAGGATGGGAGCAGCACATGACAGAACGGGCGCAGGATGGCAGCAGCACATGACAGAACGGGCGCAGGATGGCAGCAGCACATGACAGAATGGGCGCAGGATGGCAGCAGCACATGACAGAACGGGTGCAGGATGGCAGCAGCACATGACAGAATGGGCGCAGGATGGCAGCAGCACATGACAGAACGGGCGCAGGATGGCAGCAGCACATGACAGAACGTGCGCAGGATGGCAGCAGCACATGACAGAACGGGGGCGCAGGATGGGAGCAGCACATGACAGAACGGGCGCAGGATGGCAGCAGCACATGACAGAACGGGCGCAGGATGGCAGCAGCACATGACAGAATGGGCGCAGGATGGCAGCAGCACATGACAGAACGGGTGCAGGATAGCAGCAGCACATGCCAGAACGGGGGTGCAGGATGGGAGCAGCATATGACAGAACGGGGGCGCAGGATGGGAGCAGCACATGAAAGAACGGGGGCGCAGGATGGCAGCAGCACATGACAGAACGGGCGCAGGATGGCAGCAGCCCATGACAGAATGGGCGCAGGATGGCAGCAGCACATGACAGAGCGGGCGCAGGATGGCAGCAGCACATGACAGAACGGGCGCAGGATGGCAGCAGCAAATGACAGAATGGAGGCGCAGGATGGGTGCAGAACATGTCAGAATGGAGGCGCAGGATGGGAGCAGCACATGTCAGAATGGGGGCGCAGGATGGGAGCAGCACATGTCAGAATGGGGGCGCAGGATGGGAGCAGCACATGTCACAATGGGGGCGCAGGATGGGAGCAGCACATGACAGAACGGGCGCAGGATGGCAGCAGCACATGACAGAACGGGCGCAGGATGGCAGCAGCACATGACAGAACGAGTGCAGGATGGCAGCAGCACATGACAGAACGGGCGCAGGATGGCAGCAGCACATAACAGAACGGGCGCAGGATGGCAGCAGCACATGACAGAACGGGCGCAGGATGGCAGCAGCACATGACAGAACAGGCGCAGGATGGCAGCAGCACATGACAGAACAGGGGCGCAGGATGGGAGCAGCACATGAAAGAACGGGGGCACAAGATGGGAGCAGCACATGACAGGATGGGCGCAGCAAATGACAGAATGGAGGCGCAGGATGGGTGCAGAACATGTCAGAATGGAGGCGCAGGATGGGAGCAGCACATGTCAGAATGGGGGGCGCAGGATGGGAGCAGCACATGTCACAATGGGGGCGCAGGATGGCAGCAGCACATGTCACAATGGGCGCAGGATGGCAGCAGCACATGACAGAACGAGCGCAGGATGGCAGCAGCACATGACAGAACGGGCGCAGGATGGCAGCAGCACATGATAGAACGGGCGCAGGATGGCAGCAGCACATGATAGAATGGGGGCGCAGGATGGGAGCAGCACATGTCACAATGGGGGCGCAGGATGGGAGCAGCACATGACAGAACGGGCGCAGGATGGCAGCAGCACATGACAGAACGGGCGCAGGATGGCAGCAGCACATGACAGAACGGGCGCAGAATGGCAGCAGCACATGACAGAACGGGTGCAGGATGGCAGCAGCACATGACAGAACGGGCGCAGGATGGCAGCAGCACATGACAGAATGGGTGCAGGATGGCAGCAGCACATGACAGAATGGGGGCGCAGGATGGGAGCAGCACTTGAAAGAATGGGGGCACAGGATGGGAGCAGCACATGACAGGATGGGAGCAGCAAATGACAGAATGGAGGCGCAGGATGGGTGCAGAACATGTCAGAATGGAGGCGCAGGATGGGAGCAGCACATGTCAGAATGGGGGTGCAGGATGGGAGCAGCACATGTCACAATGGGGGCGCAGGATGGGAGCAGCACATGTCACAATGGGGGCGCAGGATGGGTGCAGCACATGAGAGAATTGGGGCGCAAGATGGGTGCAGCACATGTCAGGATGGGGACGCAGGATGGAGCAGCTCATGACAGGATGGGGACGCAGGATGGAGCAGCACATACCAGGATGGAGACCATATACCAATATAGATGCTCGCCACCCGGGCGTATAACGGGTTCAATAGCTAGTATATATATAAACTAGATTGTGGCCCGATTCTAACGCATCGGGTATTCTAGAATATGCATGTCCCCGTAGTATATGGACAATGATGATTCCAGAATTCGCGGCAGACTGTGCCCGTCGCTGATTGGTCGAGGCAACCTTTATGACATCATCGTCACCATGGCAACCATTATGACATCTACGTCGATACTGTGCCCATCGCTGATTGGTCGAGGCGAATTCGCGGCAGACTGTGCCCGTCGCTGATTGGTCGAGGCAACCTTTATGACATCATCGTCGCCATGCTGTGCCCGTCGCTGATTGGTCGAGGCCTGGCGGCCTCAACCAATCAGAGACACGGGATTTCCAGGACAGACAGACAGACAGACAGACAGACGGAAAAACCCTTAGACAATTATATATATACTAGATTGTGGCCCGATTCTAACGCATCGGGTATTCTAGAATATGCATGTCCCCGTAGTATATGGACAATGATGATTCCAGAATTCGCGGCAGACTATGCCCGTCGCTGATTGGTCGAGGCAACCTTTATGACATTATCGTCGCCATGGCAACCATTATGACATCTACGTCGATACTGTGCCCGTCGCTGAATCAGAAACGTGGGATTTCTACCTCCTTTATGACATGGATGGGAGCTGTGCCCATTGCTGATTGGTCGAGGCCTGGCGGCCTCAACCAATCAGACGCGGGATTTCTACGTCCTTTATGACATCATCGTCGCTTTGCCCGATGCTGATTGGTCGAGGCCTGGCGGCCTCGACCAATCAGAGACGCGGGATTTCTACGTCGATGCTGTGCCGGTCTCTGATTGGTCGAGGCCTGGCGGCCTCGACCAATCAGAGAGCCGGGATTTCCAGGACAGACAGACAGACAGACAGACGGAAAAACCCTTAGACAATTATATATATACTAGATTGTGGCCCGATTCCAACGCATCGGGTATTCTAGGATATGCATGTCCCCCGTAGTATATGGACAATGATGATTCCAGAATTCGCGGCAGACTGTGCCCGTCGCTGATTGGTCGAGGCAACCTTTATGACATCATCGTCGCCATGGCAACCATTATGACATCTACGTCGATACTGTACTCGTTGCTGATTGGTCGAGGCCTGGCGACCTCGACCAATCAGACGCGGGATGTCTACGTCCTTTATGACATCATCGTCGCTGTGCCCGTCGCTGATTGGTCGAGGCCTGGCGGCCTCGACCAATCAGAGAGCTGGGATTTCCAGGACAGACAGACAGACAGACAGACGGAAAAACCCTTAGACAATTATATATATATATATATATATATATATACTAGTTTGTGGCCCGATTCTAACGCATCGGGTATTCTAGAATATGCATGTCCCCGTAGTATATGGACAATGCTGATTCCAGAATTCGCGGCAGACTGTGCCCGTCGCTGATTGGTCGAGGCAACCTTTATGACATCATCGTCGCCATGGCAACCATTATGACATCTACGTCGATACTGTGCCCGTCGCTGAATCAGAAACATGGGATTTCTACGTCCTTTATGACATCATCGTCGCTGTGCCCATTGCTGATTGGTCGAGGCCGCCAGGCCTCAACCAATCAGAGACGCGGGATGTCTACGTCCTTTATGACCTTTAGAGACTATACCATTTATAACCACCCTCTGTTTTTTACCACTAAGCCCGTTACTTACCCATTAACACACATTTCCCCCCAGACCAAGCATTCTCATTTTGTGTACCAACCTCTTGTGCGGCACGGTATCAAACGCTTTGGAAAAATCGAGATATACCACGTCCAATGACTCACCGTGGTCCAGCCTATAGCTTACCTCTTCATAAAAACTGATTAGATTGGTTTGACAGGAGCGATTTCTCATAAACTAATGCTGATATGGAGTTAAACAGTTATTCTTATTGAGATAATCCAGAATAACATCCCTCAGAAACCCTTCAAATATTTTACCAACAATAGAGGTTAGACTTACTGGCCTATAATTTCCAGGTTCACTTTTAGAGCCCTTTTTGAATATTGGTACCACATTTGCTATGTGCCAGTCCTGTGGAACAGACCCCATCGCTATAGAGTCCCTAAAAATAAGAAATAATGGTTTATCTATTACATTACTTAGTTCTCTTAGTACTCGTGGGTGTATGCCATCTGGTCCCGGAGATTAATCTAATTTAATCTTATTTAGCCGGTTTCGCACCTCTACTTGGGTTAGATTGGTGACCCTTAATATAGGGTTTTCTTTGTCTCTCGTCATTTCACCTAGCATTTCATTTTCCACCGTGAATACCGTGGAGAAGGTGTTTAATATATTAGCTTTTTCCTCGTCATCTACAACCATTCTTTCCTCACTATTTTCTAAGGGGCCTACATTTTCAGTTTTTATTCTTTTACTATTGATATAGTTGAAGAACAGTTTGGGATTAGTTTTACTCTCCTTAGCAATGTGCTTCTCTGTTTCCTTTTTGGCAGCTTTAATTAGTTTTTTAGATAAAGTATTTTTCTCCCTATAGTTTTTTAGAGCTTCAATGGTGCCATCCTGCTTTAGTAGTGCAAATGCTTTCTTTTTACTGTTAATTGCCTGTCTTACTTCTTTGTTTAGCCACATTGGGTTTTTCCTATTTCTAGTCCTTTTATTCCCACAAGGTATAAACCGCTTACACTGCCTACTTAGGATGTTCTTAAACATTTCCCATTTATTATCTGTATTCTCATTTCTGAGGATATTGTCCCAGTCTACCAGATTAAGGGCATCTCTAAGCTGGTCAAACTTTGCCTTCCTAAAGTTCGGTGTTTTTGTGACTCCCTGACAAGTCCCCCTAGTGAAAGACAGGTGAAACTGTACAATATTGTTGTCGCTATTTCCTAGATGCCCGACCACCTGCAGATTTGTTATTCTGTCAGGTCTATTAGATAGTATTAGGTCTAAAAGTGCTGCTCCTCTGGTTGGATTCTGCACCAATTGTCAAACATAATTTTGTTAAGACTTTGGCTAGGATAGTGGTGCTGTATGATGTGTGGGGAGAGATGAGTTTGATGAGGGGAGGTCATGGTTAGAGGTCGGATTAGCTGAGGACTGTTACTCTATTTTTTTTTTAACTAACTTAATGTGTGGAAATTCCGGCAGCCAATCAGGCCTCAGAAACCATCAACAACGTCTAGACACAAGGGCTTGTGTTATTGGCTGCTGAAGTCACATGTCCGTCTCCATATAAAAAGCAGACATGTGGCTTAGGCGCCATTTTGTGAGCGTAACAGCTTAGTGAGGCTGCTGTTGCAAGTAGTCAGATAGTTAGCTAGGCGGTTTACTCTCAGATAGTTCTGATAGGTAGGATTATGTGTCACATCGACCTTCCAACACATCAATCCTTTGTGCCAGTTGTGTGGTGCAGAAACCAGTCCACATTTCAGCATATAAAATTCTGTAGTCCAGTCTCACTACATCAGCAAATACTGATTGTTAATAAAGTGACAGGTGACTTACAGGTCTTGGCTAGTGATCAGCAAGTGCGCTCGCCACTACTCGTTATTTGGTCCAGCCTCAGTGTGCTTAGGATGCTCGTTACTCGGCAAGTATTTTTTTAATGCTCAATGGGGAGCTCGAGTCCCCGCTCCGCATGTTTGGTACATTGTAGACAGCCAAAGAGCATGTGGGGATTGCCTGCCAGTCACTGTAATGCCGAAGCCATCTTGGTTGTGGCATTACTGTGCTTGGCTGGCAGCATAGCGTCATCAGTTCTGCTTAAGATCCATGACACCATGCACACTATAACCCGGAAACAGGCAGCGTAGGGAGAGGTGCTGGTAAGAGGACAGAATAGTAGCTGCATATTAGCCAGGGATTCAACCACATTTATATTACAACAACAGCTCTTCTTAGGGCTCATTATAATAAATAGTTATACTGCTGTTTGCAGCACTTAGGGAGAGATTGTGCTGAAGGGATGATGTAGGACAGGACAGGGTGAATTGTGCGTCCTTTATGCTGCAGCCTGCATCTGATACCAAAACACCTTCTCAGGGATAATAATATTATTTTTACTCTTACTCCTGCAAATTGTTCTGAGCAGGAAAATGTTATACACAATTTTTACTGTGCCAGTTGTACGTCAAAAGCAGTTGGATCTCAATAGTATTGCTATATTGAGACTGCATTCTTATACGTCCATGTGAGCTGTGAAAATTTGCCTTGCTTTGTAATACTGCCTGTTTTGAGCTGTTTTTTATTCTTCTATACTATGTTGTGCATAAATATGTGATTCTTCAGAATTTGTTTTAGTCTTTGCCTGATGAAGAGACCGGAGTAGTCTCGAAAGCTTGCAATTTATTACCATCTTTTCAGTTAGCCATTAAAAGGTATCAACCACTGAGGACTCTCAATTCTAAATGTTTTGAGCTGTGAAATGTTATAAGTGTATCATAGAAGTGTGATGCTCAGAATTAATTCCAGAATGATGCATACAGATTGTACCCTGCCATCTGACATCATCGCACTCTAATCAGCATGTCTAGTTATCTCTTCTCCCTATGTCATCCAGCTTTGCACACTGAACTTTCCTATCTCAGCCTGTAGCAAAAACTTGGTAGGCTTTTCAACTGATCCCTGCAATATCCCCAATGTTATTTATGACCTTGTTTATTCTGCCTTGATCATATACATCTGGCTCTCTTAATTATCTGACCAGGTGGAGCACAGACCATTCCCCTCTGCTTCACACCTGAATACACTTTGTTGCACATATATTGTATAGCATAAGTCTGCCAAGAAGTCAGTCTGTCCCGTGTATCACATACATGTATCATAGAAGTGTGATGCTCAGAATTAATTCCAGAATTGAACCAGAAGGGAACTGAAGGTAACTGGATGCAGTCATAAATAATGTTTCTGTTTGTTTTCACTCTCACCCCTATAATCCTTCACTTTCTGTTAACTCCACTAATCCCTAAATCTAGTAAGGAACTGGCCATCTCTTCTTCAATCCTCCCCATCCATCTCACCTCCTCCTCTGAACTCTTTCACAACATACAATCCTCTGTCTCCAAACACAGTCTCCTCCTGCTCTCTCCGTCTCCCACCTGCTAACACTTTCTCTGCTCCTCCTCACTGCTGTTGATATTGCTCCAAATCCTGGTTCTCCTCATCACATTCCTACAGTCATTTCTACCTCCCATCCACGCTCTATCACAACTTTCTGTAATCTGTTTAATCTTATACCCATTCACCCGGCCCCCTCTTCCCCAGTCCCACTAACAGGAGCACTATCTGTCTGCAACAAACTTTCCTACATCCATGATCTTTTCATTAGTCATAAACTTTCCTTCCTCACCATCACCGAAACCTAGCTCACCCCCTCTGACACAGCCTCTCCTGCTGCACTCTCGTATGGTGGATTTCACCTTTCCCACACCCCCTGCCCCAGCACAAAACATGGTGGAGGAGTTGGTTTTCTCCTGTCAGATAACTACTCCTTCACCCCAATCCCACTGCCAACCTCTGTTACCCTCCCTTCCTTTGAGGTGCACTCTGTTCGCATCTATTCCCTCTCCAACCTCCTATTGGCTGTCATTTACCGCCCCCCAGGGCCAGCCGCCACCATCCTTGACCACTTCTCCACCTCACTACTTAATTTCCTTTTCGCGGACATCCCCACTATCATCATGGGAGACTTCAACATCCCCATTGACACTTCCCTCTCAGCTGCCACTAAACTTCTATCTCTCACTTCCTCCTTCGACCTCGCTCAATGGTCTTCTGCAGCCACTTACAAAGATGGCCACACACTGGACCTCATCTTCACCCACCTCTGCTCCCTATCTAACCTCTCTAACTCACCTCTTCCTCTTTCTGACCACAACCTACTCACATTCTTTTCCATCTCTATTTGTCCACAATCCCCACCAGACAAACTTGCACACCCTTGCAGAATTATTAAACACCTCAATCTACACTCACTGTCTGAATCCCTTCTCTATCTTACAGGTATAAGTTCCCTATACAATGCGGATGCCGTTGCCGCTCTATATAACACTACAATAGCTGAAACTCTGGAATCGTTTACCCCATTCACACATACTAAAGCTCACAAAATCAACAGACAGCCCTGGCACACCAGCCTGACCAAAGAACTGAGACAAGCTACCAGGGTTGCTGAGAGGAGATGGAAAAGATCCCACTCCAATGAGCACTTCATCGTATTCAAACAGTCCCTCACTACTTTCAAGGCCACACTCGCTGCAGCAAAACAAACCTACTTCACATCTCTCATATCCTCCCTGTCTCACAACCCTAAACAGTTATTCAACACTTTCAATTATCTCATACATCCCCCAGTACCCCCTCCCTTTGCCTCATTTTCAAGCAGAAGACAGTTTTGGTCGACAGCCCCCAGAGCCCTTCCTCCTAACTGCCCAGCCCTCTTCCTCCAAAGCAAACTTATCCACCACTAGAGAAGATTGACTCTCCACTTTACTATCAAGATCACATCTCACCACCTATGCACTTGACCCAATCCCATCCCATTTAATCCTAAACCTCACCACAGTCTTCATACCAACCCTAACCCATCTCTTCAACCTATCACTAACAACTGGTGTTTTCTCCTCAAATTTTAAACATGCCTCAATCACATCACACCCATCCTCAAAAAGCCCTCTCTTGACTCATCCTCTGCATTTAGCTTTCTCCCCATATCACTTCTCCCCTATGCCTCAAAACTACTGGAACAACATGTCCATCTTGAACTGTCCTCCCACCTCTTTTGATACTCTGTCTTCGACTGCTTTCTTTCAATGTTCTTTTTATTGAAAATTTTAAGGTTAGCAAACAGCTTAAAAAGTGATTAGATACAGTGTAATGAGAACCGTATACAATTAAAAGGTCAAAAAGCTAGTACAAAGAGACAGTACAAAGAGCTCTGATGTCAATCTCTCAAGAGATAATAATCAATAATAATCAATAATCAATAATAAAAAGAAAAAAGTATCCAACGATTTTCCTCTCAGAAAGAGGAATAATATTGAACATTTATCAAATCTAAGAAAGAAGATAGGAGAAAGTGTAAGTAAGTGACAATAAAAAAGAGAGAAGAGGGAAGGATGAGAGGGAAGGAAGGGGGAAGAAGGAGAATGGAGACACACTGGGATGAGTATATTAATTTAATGGTTATATTTCAGAGTAAAAAATAGTCTGAGTCCTGAATCGTGTCCAAGGATTCCAGATATTTTGAAACTTCGCAATAGAATCGTTAGCTTTCACTGCAAGTTCCTCTATGTGGTACAATTGATCTACTTTAAGGTAGATTTGTCTAGTTGTGGTTATATTTTTAGTGTTCCAATGTGAGGGGATTAAGGACTTCTATGCCGCTATAATGAATTGTGACAATTTGCAAGCATTTTCGTCCCTTGGCCATAATGGTATGTTCAGGAAGACATTTTCCGGTTTCAGAGCAACGTTTTAATCTAGAAATTTTTGGATGATAGAGGCTACCACCATCCAAAAGGGGGTAATGGATGGACAGAACCACCATATGTGTAAGAAGGTGCCATCATCAGCCTCACACCTCCAACAATTAGAGTTTGCTGAATGATACCATTTCTGGAGTTGACTGGGAGTTAAATACCATCTGGATATAATTTTAAATGAAATTTCTTGAATGCGCACACAGGTAGAAGGGCCATGTGAGTTTCTATATATATATTTGATCTGGGAATCTGAGAAGGTGGTGCCTAGGTCCTTTTCCCATCAAGCTAGATATGCTCGTTACACTGAAGTGTCTGTTTTGAGCAGAGAATGGTATATTATCGAAAGACTCTTAGTGGGTATTTTCGAACTGGCACATAGGGTTTCATAAGGGGTTAATGATCTACTGAAGTGAATTGATTGGCAGTATTGGCAGAAGAGATGAGAGAGTTCACCATATTGCAAAAATGTCAGGCCTGAGAGTCCCGGTATTTGGAGCAAATCTTGTAAGGGGAGGAGTGCCCCATCCATGATTAATTGCTCAAAGTGGAATATGGGCCGCACAGATGGGAAGTGAAACCAAAAAGTCAGTGACCATACTCAGTGGTGAGAGATGGGGCGCCAAGGTGGGGCCAACTTTTCTCCATATTTTAAATGTAGCTAAGGTGTGGATATTTTTTAGTTTAGGTGGGATCATGTCCTTGATGTGTCCAAGTAACATAGAGTGCAGAGGTATGTGGGACATTGCTTCTTCAAAGTTTAACCATTGTTTATCTTCTGATTTCCTTATCCAGTGGATCGTTCTTGTTATATGTGCTGCCTGGTAGCATTTTAAAATGTCTGGAGCACCACGTCTTCGACTGCTTTCAATCTGACTTCTGGCCACATCACTCAACTGAAAATGCCCTAACTAAAGTCACCAATGGCATATTAACCACGAAAACCAAGTGCCACTACTCTATCCTCATCCTCCTAGACCTGTGCTCTCCCTCTCTATTTTGTCTTGGAGTTGTTCTCCAACTGCGATTTTAGCTTTTGGAACCCGACCACCACCCTGGGCCAGTTTTATATTTCCCACATCCTCGACTACCTCAATGCTGGGTTTTGTCAGTTTTAAAGTGACCTCTTTAGCAAGGACATTAACCTTGTTGGCACCTGTCTCTGTCTCCACTTTACCCATCTCCTCAGAGGGTGCAATTTGTTCAGCCCCTTTTCATCCTTTAGGTTTCCAGCAATTAGAGTAGACTTGCCATTTGTACCCGAGTCAGTCTTACAGTCTTACTCAGTCTTGCGTCACCATCTGAATGGGAAGTAGTGAAAAGGGCAGCGCCTCAAACGTTAGTGAAAAATATTAACATTTTATTCTGCCTCCAGTGGCAACGTTTTGATCCAAAAACATGTTTCTCAAGCACTTATAATTTTTGACCATCTAAATGGGAGTCACCACCGCCAGATAGGTCATCCTGGACCAGCAGTTCCCACTTCTAACGGTCGCACTTTTGGTCATCTTCCAAATTCCAGAGTTGGTCAGACCCACACTTCCATCCGGTCATACTTTCTGGCATGGCTGCCTCTGACATGTCATTAAGTTGGGCCCATCCACCATTTGCCTTGGTCATGCCAAACTTAGGACTGTCAACTCTCCAATTCTCCATATTCTTACCACCCATACACATTACCTCTACAGACACTTACCATTTTATCCACCAGTCCTAAAGGGCTTCCAAGTCCCAACCTATTACCAATGTATAAAGCAAGTCCGAGACTACCGTCACTTCATGGTACGTTGAACCCTCAGTCGCGACAATGTAGAGGTATGCAGTCAAAGGTCCTTTATTGTCCTCACATGAGCCAGTCACTCTTGGCCTCATTCTAGGTGACATGGAATGTTCAGGAGAGGTCCTCAGCAAATACACTCCACTCCCCAGGTCTATCAGTCCCATCACACTTTCCCCATCTAGCCAGAAGGGACACCATCGTGATGCCTTATTGGCCGAGCAATCCACAGCATATCATGGACTGCATAGCATGAACTAAATTATTCCCGGCTACAGTCCAGTAGTACATTAGCTGCCACCTTTTTATTCCGCCACCCCTATTTGGGTTATCACCCCCCTTTGGGACTCAGCCCCCTTTTATTCAACCACTCCCTTTTGGGATACCGCCCCTTTTGGGACTCCACCCTTTTTTGGCAACCATAGCTGTTTGGGTTACCACCCCCTTTTGGGACTCCACCCCCTTTTGGGCAACCATCCCTGTTTGGGTCACCGCCCCTTTAGGGACACCACCCTCTCTCTGGGGTACATCCCATGGACTCCCCCACAGCACTCTCAGGCCTCATTTCACATCTATGTCTTTGGGCTTGCACCACTGGCCTTTTAAGAGTTTGTATGACCTGGACCATTAATGTCCTTATGACACCTCACCAGCTCCTGCTGGCACCACCACAGCTCCTGCTGCAGCCACTGGCTTTCCTTGCACCTCCAACTGCCTATCACAAGCCGCTGCAGAACCTCTTGCTACAATGAAGCTATTGCTGCTGCAGAACCTCTTTCTGAAACTTCAGCTCCTCTCCGCAAGGCTCTGCACCACTCTACCAGACTCTGTCCGGCTCCGCAAGGCTCTCCACGGTTCTGTACATCGAGGCTCCAACAGAAAAATATTTCAGCTCACCCTTCAGGAAACATTTGCTCATAGTCCTAGTATGATCCGAGCACGGAAAGAGCTGCTGCCCTAGCACTCCTGAAGTAATGTAATTGAAGAGAAGATCCAGCTCAGGAAGTATTTAAAGATAAAAAATTCTTTATTCCAAAAATTATTAAAAATGGAAACACTGCATGTCAAAATCAGTGAAAAACATATTTACAGAGGGACATCCATGAAGTAGCTGAACGCGTTTCGAGCACTCTCGGTGTTCTTAGTCCACAGACTAAGCCTGGGTATGCTCCTGATGAGGCGACAGATGGTCTCTTGAGGGATCTTCTCCCAGACCTGGACTAAAGCATCTGCCAACTCCTGGACAGTCTGTGGTGCAACGTGACATTGGTGGATGGAGCGAGATATGATGTCCCAGATATGCTCAATCGGATTCAGGTCTGGGGAACGGGCTGGCCAGTCTATAGCTTTTATGCTTTCATCACAAGGGGTCTGAGGATATCATCTCGGTACCTAATGGCAGTCTGGCAAGCACATGGAGAGCTGTGCGACTCTCCAAAGAAGTGCCACCCCGCACCATTACTGACCCACTGCCATACTGGTCATGCTGAAGGATGTTGCAGGTAGCAGATCACTCTCCACGGCATCTCCACACTCCCTCACGTCTATCACATGTGCTCAGTGTGAACCTGCTTTCATCTGTGAAGAGCACAGGGTGCTAGTGGCGAATTTGCCAATCCTGGTGTTGTGTGGCAAATGCCAAGCATCCTGCATGGTGATGGGCTGTGAGCACAGCCATCATCTGTAGACATCTGGCCCTCAGACCATCCTAATGGAGTGGGTTTCTAACCATTTGTGCGGACAAATGCACATTTTTGGCCTGCTGGAGGTCATTTTGCAGGGCTCTGGCAGTGGTCCTCCTGTTCCTCCTTGCACAAAGGTGGAGGTAGTTGTTCTGCTGCTGGGTTGTTGCCCTCCTACGGCCCCCTCCACGTCTCCTGGTGTACTGGCCTATCTCCTAGTAGCGCTTCCTGCCTCTGGACACTACGCTGACAGACACAGCAAAGCTTCTTGCAATAGCTCGCATTGATGTATCTTCTTGGATGAGCTACACTACCTGAGCCACGTGTGTGGGTTGTAGAGTCCGTCTCATGCTACCAAGAGTGTAAAAAGCACAACCAACATTCAAAAGTGTCCAAAACATCAGCCAGAATGCATTGGTACTGACATGTGGTCTGTGGTCTCCACCTGCAGAACCACTGCTTTATTGAGGGCGTCTTGATAATTGCCAATAATTTCCATCTGTTGTCTATTCCATTTGCACAACATCATGTGAAATTGATTGTCAATCAGGGTTGCTTCCTAAGTGGACAGCTTGATTTCACAGAAGTTTGATTTACTTGGAGTTAGATTCTATTGTTTATGTGTTCCCTTTATTTTTTTGAGCAGCGTTTTTTGCACATGCCTTCTCTGCAATCTGTCCACATTGCAATAGTCATAATTCCATTAGAAAAAATCAGGCTGCACTCCTCCATTAAGTGAAATTTTGTGGTTATTTATTCAGACCACAGAGCAGGCGACGTTTCGACTCCTATGGAGCCTTTCTCAAGCAGAGAATCATTAACAATAGTGAGTTTAAATACAAGTGCTAATTGCGCACGTTTTTTTTACAATCATTTGACAAAATTACATATTAAGTTAATATTTCACACTTTTATACATATAGTAATCCAGTGGAATATTATGTCATTCATTGAATTGTGACGATCCATATAAAGTGCTTTTTTGTACATAAAGTGCGTTATATCGTGCATTGTATTATAGAAACCAATGTAATTCATAAAGTGCTGCTGTGCTCTCAAACATATTTAAATATAGTTAAAAACAGACTCACCCTAATGGGATCACAAAAAACACATGGAGGACGCTATTTTCCTTAGCTCGGCGTAGCTTAATCCCTACTGCGCATGCATTAATGTTTCATTACGTCAATAGATGTTTCTAACCAATACGGTTAGTTGTGTGTCAAAAAATTATTTTGTATTAATTAGATTACTATGGATCAGGGAGTATATTGTTGGTTTATTATTTTAATATTTTTTACAGGTGATCGTTGGCTTCGGGATCAAGGTGCTTGGTGAGTATTTACTCTATGTTGTATGTACTGTATGTTGTATGCACTGTATGTTATATGTACTGTATGTACTATATATTGTATGTACTGAATGTACTGTATGTTGTATGTTCTGTATGTTGTATGTACTGTATGTTGTATGTACTATATGTACTGTATGCACTGTATGTACTGTATGTTGTATGTACTGTATGTTGTATGTTGTATGTATTGTATATTGTATGCATTGTATGTACTGTATGTTGTATGCACTGTATGTACTGTATGTTGTATGTACTGTATGTTGTATGTACTGCATGTACTGTATGT
This sequence comes from Ranitomeya imitator, assembly GCF_032444005.1. Taxonomy (NCBI): domain Eukaryota; kingdom Metazoa; phylum Chordata; class Amphibia; order Anura; family Dendrobatidae; genus Ranitomeya; species Ranitomeya imitator. The sequence continues at coordinate 664,208,531 of NC_091286.1, forward strand.
TGTATGTACTGTATGTTGTATGTAATGTGTGTTGTATGTAATGTATGTTGTATGTAATGTATGTACTGTATGTAGCATGTACGGTATGTTGTATGTACTGTATGTACTGTATGTTGTATGTACTGTATGTTGTATGTACTGTATGCTGTATGTACTGTTTTTTGTATGTTGTATTTACTGTTATGATCCGGTGACCTTGGAGCTGCATGAGAACTTTCACTGGAGAAAGTGGCCACTATACTGACCGCAATCCTGAACTTAACACCGCAACTAGAAGTAGCCGTGGAGTGTACCTAACACACCTAGACACCTCATCACAGCCGGAGGACTAAATACCCCTAAACATGGAAATCGGAATACTATCTTGCCTCAGAGAAAATCCCCAAAGGATAGACAGCCCCCCACAAATATTGGCGGTGAGTCGGAGAGGAAAAAACATACACAGGCAGAAAAACAGGATTTTAGCACAGGAGGCCACTCTAGCTAGATAGGACAGGATAGGACAGAGTTCTGTGCGGTCAGTATTAAAACCCTTCAAAAAATACACAGCAGAATACACAAAAAACTTCCTACATCTAGCTAAAGATGTAGGAGCGTATATCTGCAACTCCAGTGAATCCTACAAACAGAGCAGGAATAAAACTGAAACAAGCACACAGCAGTGTGCCACAGATACAAAAACAAAACATTTATCTTTGCTGAATTTGGCAGCAAGCAGGGGAAGCCAGAAAGTGATCCAACACTTCACAAGGCACATTGACAACTGGCAAGGGCTAAAGGATCCTGCACACCTAAGTATCCCAGTCAGAATTGTAATCATCCGATACACCTAGCCAGGACTGCGAGTCAGAGACAACTGCATTCCCACCAACAACCACTGGAGGGAACACAAGAGCAGAATTCTGTTGTGAATTCTGTGGCTGAATTCACTCCTGTGGTCACAAGTGGTACTGCAGCTTCTGAGCTTCCTCCCTCAGGTGTTCTGGTGAGCTCGTTAACTGCTTCATTACTTAACTCCGCCTGATGCTGCTATCCTTGCTCCTTGTCAATGTTTCAGTGTTGGATCTGAGCTTCTCCTGATAGTTCCTGTGACCTGCTGCTCTGTATAGCTAAGTGCTTTTTGCTTTTTTGTTGCTTTTTTTCTGTCCAGCTTGTCTTTTGTTTTGCTGGAAGCTCTGAGACGCAAAGGGTGTACCGCCGTGCCGTTAGTTCGGCACGGTGGGTTTTTTTGCCCCCTTTGCGTGGTTTTGCTTTAGGGTTTTTTGTAGACTGCAAAGTTCGCTTTACTGTCCTCGCTCTGTCCTAGAATATCGGGCCCCACTTTGCTGAATCTATTTCATCCCTACGTTTTGTCTTTTCATCTTACTCACAGTCATTATATGTGGGGGGCTGCCTTTTCCTTTGGGGAATTTCTCTGGGGCAAGTCAGGCCTATTTTTCTATCTTCAGGCTAGCTAGTTTCTTAGGCTGTGCCGAGTTGCCTAGGTAGTTGTTAGGCGCAATCCACAGCCGCTTTTAGTTGTGTTTAGGATAGGATCAGGTGTGCAGTCTACAGAGTTTCCACGTCTCAGAGCTTGTTCTTGTATTTTTGGGTATTTGTCAGATCACTGTGTGCGCTCTGATCGCTAAGCACACTGTGTTTCTGGATTGCCTTCATAACACCTGTCATTAGCAAACATAACAGTACAAGGAGCCAAACTAATGATTCTCAATAGAGGGAAAGAAAAAGTTCTGACATCATTTTTTTTTTTTTTCTGCTCTGTGTTCACTTTTTTTTTTCCCCTAGACATTTGGGTGATTCTGGACACAGGTGTGGACATGGATATTCAGGGTCTGTGCTCTTCAATGGATAATCTCGTTATAAATGTACAAAAGATTCAAGATACTATTGATCAGAAATCTATGTTAGAACCAAGAATTCCTATTCCTGATTTGTTTTTTGGAGATAGAACTAAGTTTCTAAGTTTCAAAAATAATTGTAAGCTATTTCTGGCCTTGAAACCTCATTCTTCTGGTAATCCTATTCAACAGGTTTTGATTATTATTTCTTATTTGCGTGGCGACCCTCAAGACTGGGCATTTTCTCTTGCGCCAGGAGACCCTGCATTGAGTAGTGTCGATGCGTTTTTCCTGGCGCTCGGATTGCTGTACGATGAGCCTAATTCAATGGATCAGGCTGAGAAAAATTTGCTGGCTTTGTGCCTGGGTCACGATGATATAGAAGTATATTGTCAGAAATTTAGGAAATGGTCAGTACTCACTCAGTGGAATGAATCTGCGCTGGCAGCTTTGTTCAGAAAGGGTCTCTCTGAGGCTCTTAAGGATGTCATGGTGGGATTTCCTATGCCTGCTGGTTTGAATGAGTCTTTGTCTTTGGCCATTCAGATCGGTCGACGCTTGCGCGAGCGTAAATCTGTGCACCATTTGGCGGTTACTGCCTGAGGTTAATCCTGAGCCTATGCAGTGCGATAGGACTATGACTAGAGTTGAACGGCAGGAATACAGACGTCTGAATGGTCTGTGTTTCTACTGTGGTGATTCCACTCATGCTATTTCTGATTGTCCTAAGCGCACTAAGCGGTCCGCTAGGTCTGCCGTCATTGGTACTGTACAGTCCAAATTCCTTCTGTCCATTACCTTGATATGCTCTTTGTCGTCATTTTCTGTCATGGCGTTTGTGGATTCGGGCGCTGCCCTGAATCTGATGGATTTGGATTATGCTAAACGTTGTGGGTTTTTCTTGGAGCCTTTGCGGTGTCCTATTCCATTGAGAGGAATTGATGCTACACCTTTGGCCAAGAATAAACCTCAATACTGGGCCCAGCTGACCATGTGCATGGCTCCTGCACATCAGGAAGTTATTCGCTTTCTGGTGTTGCATAATCTGCATGATGTGGTCGTGTTGGGGTTGCCATGGCTACAAACCCATAATCCAGTATTGGATTGGAATTCCATGTCGGTATCCAGCTGGGGTTGTCAGGATATACATGGTGATGTTCCATTTTTGTCGATTTCGTCATCCACCCCTTCTGAGGTCCCAGAGTTCTTGTCTGATTATCAGGATGTATTTGAAGAGCCCAAGTCCGATGCTCTACCTCCGCATAGGGATTGTGATTGTGCTATCAATTTGATTCCTGGTAGTAAATTCCCTAAAGGTCGATTATTTAATTTATCCGTGCCCGAACACGCCGCTATGCGCAGTTATGTGAAGGAATCCCTGGAGAAGGGACATATTCGCCCATCGTCATCACCACTGGGAGCAGGGTTCTTCTTTGTAGCCAAGAAGGATGGTTCGCTGAGACCGTGTATTGATTACCGCCTTCTTAATAAGATCACTGTTAAATTTCAGTATCCCTTGCCATTGTTATCTGACTTGTTTGCTCGGATTAAGGGGGCTAGTTGGTTCACTAAGATAGATCTTCGTGGTGCGTATAATCTGGTGAGAATCAGGCAAGGAGATGAATGGAAAACTGCATTCAATACGCCCGAGGGTCATTTTGAGTATCTAGTGATGCCGTTCGGACTTGCCAATGCTCCATCTGTGTTTCAGTCTTTTATGCATGACATCTTCCGTGAGTATCTGGATAAATTCCTGATTGTTTACTTGGATGACATTTTGATCTTCTCAGATGATTGGGAGTCTCATGTGAAGCAGGTCAGAATGGTTTTTCAGGTCCTGCGTGCTAACTCTTTGTTTGTGAAGGGATCAAAGTGTCTCTTCGGTGTGCAGAAAGTTTCATTTTTGGGGTTCATCTTTACCCCTTCTACTATCGAGATGGATCCAGTTAAGGTCCAAGCCATCCAGGATTGGATTCAGCCGACATCTCTGAAAAGTCTGCAAAAGTTCCTGGGCTTTGCTAATTTTTATCGTCGCTTCATCTGTAATTTTTCTAGCATTGCCAAACCATTGACCGATTTGACCAAGAAGGGTGCTGATTTGGTTAATTGGTCTTCTGCTGCTGTGGAAGCTTTTCAGGAGTTGAAGCGTCGTTTTTGTTCTGCCCCTGTGTTGTGTCACCCAGATGTTTCTCTTCCGTTCCAGGTCGAGGTTGATGCTTCTGAGATTGGAGCAGGGGCGGTTTTGTCACAGAGAGGTTCTGATTGCTCAGTGATGAAACCATGTGCTTTCTTTTCCAGGAAGTTTTCGCCCGCTGAGCGTAATTATGATGTGGGCAATCGAGAGTTGCTGGCCATGAAGTGGGCATTCGAGGAGTGGCGTCATTGGCTTGAAGGAGCTAAGCATCGCGTGGTGGTATTGACTGATCATAAGAACTTGACTTATCTTGAGTCTGCCAAGCGCTTGAATCCTAGACAGGCCCGTTGGTCGTTATTTTTTGCCCGCTTCGACTTTGTGATTTCGTACCTTCCGGGCTCTAAAAATGTGAAGGCGGATGCTCTGTCTAGGAGTTTTGTGCCCGACTCTCCGGGTTTATCTGAGCCAGCGGGTATCCTCAAGGAAGGAGTCATTGTGTCTGCCATCTCCCCTGATTTGTGGCGGGTGCTGCAAAAATTTCAGGCGAATAAACCTGATCGTTGTCCAGCAGAGAAACTGTTCGTCCCTGATAGGTGGACTAATAAACTTATCTCTGAACTTCATTGTTCGGTGTTGGCTGGTCATCCTGGAATCTTTGGTACCAGAGAGTTAGTGGCTAGATCCTTCTGGTGGCCATCTCTGTCACGGGATGTACGTACTTTTGTGCAGTCCTGTGGGATTTGTGCTAGGGCTAAGCCCTGCTGTTCTCGTGCCAGTGGGTTGCTTTTGCCCTTGCCGGTCCCAAAAAGGCCTTGGACACATATTTCGATGGATTTCATTTCTGACCTTCCCGTTTCTCAAAAGATGTCAGTCATTTGGGTGGTCTGTGATCGCTTTTCTAAAATGGTCCATCTGGTGCCCTTGGCTAAATTGCCTTCCTCCTCTGATTTGGTACCTTTGTTCTTTCAGCATGTGGTTCGGTTGCATGGCATTCCTGAGAATATTGTTTCTGACAGAGGTTCCCAGTTTGTTTCAAGGTTCTGGCGAGCCTTTTGTGGTAGGATGGGCATTGACCTATCCTTTTCCTCGGCTTTCCATCCTCAGACTAATGGCCAGACCGAACGAACCAATCAGACCTTGGAAACATATCTGAGATGTTTTGTTTCTGCAGACCAGGATGATTGGGTGTCCTTTTTGCCGTTGGCTGAGTTCGCCCTTAATAATCGGGCCAGCTCGGCTACCTTGGTTTCTCCATTTTTTTGCAATTCTGGGTTCCATCCTCGTTTCTCTTCAGGACAGGTTGAGTCTTCGGACTGTCCTGGTGTGGATTCTGTGGTGGATAGGTTGCAGCAGATCTGGACTCAGGTAGTGGACAATTTGATCTTGTCCCAGGAGAAAGCTCAACTTTTCGATAATCGCAGACGCCGTGTGGGTCCCCGACTTCGTGTTGGGGATCTGGTTTGGTTATCTTCTCGTCATATTCCTATGAAGGTTTCCTCTCCTAAATTTAAACCTCGTTTTCTTGGTCCGTATAGGATTTCTGAGGTTCTCAATCCTGTGTCTTTTCGTTTGACCCTCCCAGACTCCTTTTCCATACATAATGTATTCCATAGGTCGTTGTTGCGGAGATACGTGGCACCTATGGTTCCATCTGTTGAGCCTCCTGCCCCGGTTTTGGTGGAGGGGGAATTGGAGTATATTGTGGAGAAGATTTTGGATTCTCGTGTTTCTAGACGGAAACTCCAGTATCTGGTTAAATGGAAGGGTTATGCTCAGGAAGATAATTCCTGGGTTTTTGCCTCTGATGTTCATGCTTCCGATCTTGTTCGTGCCTTTCATGCGGCTCATCCTGGTCGGCCTGGGGGCTCTGGTGAGGGTTCGGTGACCCCTCCTCAAGGGGGGGGTACTGTTGTGAATTATGTGGCTGAATTCACTCCTGTGGTCACAAGTGGTACTGCAGCTTCTGAGCTTCCTCCCTCAGGTGTTCTGGTGAGCTCGTTAACTGCTTCATTACTTAACTCCGCCTGATGCTGCTATCCTTGCTCCTTGTCAATGTTTCAGTGTTGGATCTGAGCTTCTCCTGATTGTTCCTGTGACCTGCTGCTCTGTATAGCTAAGTTCTTTTTGCTTTTTTGTTGCTTTTTTTCTGTCCAGCTTGTCTTTTGTTTTGCTGGAAGCTCTGAGACGCAAAGGGTGTACCGCCGTGCCGTTAGTTCGGCACGGTGGGTTTTTTTGCCCCCTTTGCGTGGTTTTGCTTTAGGGTTTTTTGTAGACTGCAAAGTTCGCTTTACTGTCCTCGCTCTGTCCTAGAATATCGGGCCCCACTTTGCTGAATCTATTTCATCCCTAAGTTTTGTCTTTTCATCTTACTCACAGTCATTATATGTGGGGGGCTGCCTTTTCCTTTGGGGAATTTCTCTGGGGCAAGTCAGGCCTATTTTTCTATCTTCAGGCTAGCTAGTTTCTTAGGCTGTGCCGAGTTGCCTAGGTAGTTGTTAGGCGCAATCCACAGCCGCTTTTAGTTGTGTTTAGGATAGGATCAGGTGTGCAGTCTACAGAGTTTCCACGTCTCAGAGCTCGTTCTTGTATTTTTGGGTATTTGTCAGATCACTGTGTGCGCTCTGATCGCTAAGCACACTGTGTTTCTGGATTGCCTTCATAACACCTGTCATTAGCAAACATAACAGAATTCACAACAATTTACTATATGTGCTGTATGCTGTTGGTGTTATGCCGGCTGAGCCAATGAGCGGTGTCACGTGGGATTTGAATCCCCCACCAAAGCCGCACAGCCAGGGGCTTCTCATCCAATGAGCACCTCAGGATTCAAATCCCCCGCCAGCTGAGCCAGTAAGCGGTGCCGAGTGGGATTTGAATCCCCCGCCAAAGCCACGCGGCCAGGGGCGGCTCAGCCAATGAGCGGTGCCGCACCGCTTTGGCAGGGGATTTGAGGCTATGTGCACACGTTGCGGATTTGCCTACGGATTTTTCCACACTGAATCCGCATCTCTTGGCAGAAAATGCAGGTGTGTTTTTGATGCATTTTTGATGCATTTTTGTGCAGATTTCATGCGTTTTTGATGCATTTTTGTATGTGCATGGGCACTCAGTCAATGAGCGGTGTCACGCAGCGTGGCATTCTAATCCCGAGCAACAATACTCATTGGCTCAGCCAGCGGAGGATTTGAATCCCACGCTTCTCATTGGCTAAGTGCCAGGGGCGCTCAGCCAATAAGCGGTGCTGTGCGGTTTGGCGAGTAGTTATACATATATACATATATATATGTATATATATATATATATATATATATATATTTATATATATATGTGTGTGTTTTGAAGAATATTATGTTTTAAAACTATGTGTAAAGGGCAGAGAACTGCTGTATGTAAAAGGTCACGTTAAAATCGCATTGCATACGGATTGCATACGCATGTCATACGGATGTTCCGTTTAAAAATCACACAGAAGTTGCATTACACTCACATGACACTCGTCCATTTTTTAGGTCCGGAAATCGGACCCTTTTTTCTCACATATGTGTATGAGCCCTTAATCAGACACACATTCCAACAGTGCAGATAAAATCTCCCCCACCTGCTATTGTGCAGCATTGGCTCACTGCAAACAGGTAATGTTTAAATTAATTTGCCTTAGAAATCACAGTCACACAGCTAAAGAATTGTGGACAGGTATCCAGGTCGAGTTGGAGCAATGGCTGTTTCCAATAAACCTTGAGTTAGGAAAGGCCATGTACGATAATGGTGCATAACTGGTGGCGGCCCTATGCCGTGGCAACCTCATACATGTGCCTTGGATGGCTCACGTTCTCAACCTGGTGGTACTGCAATATCTCTGCCACTATCCCAAACTGAATGCGTTGCTGCAGAAAGCATGGTCGTTGTGTGCTACTTTCGAAGATCGCACCCCACTGGTCATTGACTTGCATCGCTACAGAGGTCTTTCAGCCTGCCAAGAATTTTTTTGGGAAAGTGGAGACTCCAAGTAGGATTCTATTTATTAGTTTGTCTCTAGTGGAAGGGGTCTCAGAGCATCAGGCCTACACCTGTCACTCATCCACCTCTTACTGACCAATTTTAAAGCTAGAAATGCTGGGTGAGGCCCTGTTCCATCTATGCATGCTGCACCATAAGAACTGTCACATTCCCTAGAGTGGACCCTCTGTCCCTTGATGTCAACCCACCCTGAGTGAGCTGACCTAGTGAGACCACTCCCTATACAGGGAGCATCAGGGGCAGACCCAGGGTGGTAAAGTACCATGACTGCTGGTACCAGGAGGCCGGCTTGTAGGAGATGGAGGAGGCTATGAGAAACTGGGAGGAGAGATAATGGACACTGAGGAATAGAGGCAGAGGAGATGGGACTGAATCCGAGACCACCAGAGCCCAGGAAAGGGCAGGCACTGTAAGAAAGGAAGGCAGAGCCAGAATCAGATCAGAGCCGAGAACGCTCAGGAAGGCACACGAGAAACAAGAGTTAGTAGAGCTTGTACTGGGAAGCACACTGGGAAACACGGGGATTAGGAGTGAGCAGAGTGTGCACCAGGAAGCACACTGGGAAGCAGTCGGGGATCAGGAGTGAACAGAGCGTGCACTGGGAAGCACACTGGGACCAGGAATGAGCAGAGCGCACACTGGGATGCACGCTAGGGTCAGGAGTGAGCAGAGCGTGCACTGGGAAGCACACTGGGATAAGGAATGAGCAGAGCATGCACTGGGAAGCACGTTGGGATCAGGAGTGAGCATAGCGCATACTGTGAAGCACACCGGGACCTGAATAATAGATTAGCACCCGTACTGGAACCTGGACTGGCCACAGGACAGACACTAGTGCAATAATCAGGCAGTTCCTCTAACAAGAAGCGGCCTGATATACCTGGTGCTGCTGCCACGCAGGGAGGATTCTTCCGGGTCAGCCGGCATAAAGCGAAGAGGAAGACCGTGGCCACGGCCTAAGCTGCCTAGCGGGTGAGAGCTGAGGACGGGATCCCTGATGCAGCCGAAATGCAGGAGGCAAAGGAGAAACGCCAGGAGGGCACCGGTCAGTGGCACACCACTGAGTGAGGTGAGTATCCCCGGACCAGGGGGCAGGCGACAGAACAATAACATTTCTGCTGTGGATCAATTGAAGACTAGTGTTGAGCGATACCGTCCGATACTTGAAAGTATCGGTATCGGATAGTATCGGCCGATACCCGAAAAATATCGGATATCGCCGATACCGATATCCGATACCAATACAAGTCAATGGGACATCAAGTATCGGAAGGTATCCTCATGGATCCCAGGGTCTGAAGGAGAGGAAACTCTCCTTCAGGCCCTGGGATCCATATTAAAGTGTAAAATAAAGAATTAAAATAAAAAATATTGTTATATTCACCTCTCCGGCGGCCCCTGGACATCAGCGGGAGGATCCGGCGTCCGGCACGGCTTCTTTCTTCAAAATGCGCGCCTTCAGGACCTGTGGAATGACGTCCCGGCTTCTGATTGGTCGCGTGCCGCCCATGTGACCGCCACGCGACCAATCAGAAGCCGCGACGTCATTCCTCAGGTCCTAGAAGGCGCTCATTCTAGGACTTTAGCTGAGGAATGACGTCGCGGCTTCTGATTGGTCGCGTGGCGGTCACATGGGCGGCACGCGACCAATCAGAAGCCGGGACGTCATTCCACAGGTCCTGAAGGCGCGCATTTTGAAGAAAGAAGCCGTGCCGGACGCCGGATCCTCCCGCTGATGTCCAGGGGCCGCCGGAGAGGTGAATATAACAATATTTTTTATTTTAATTCTTTATTTTACACTTCCGATACCGATACCCGATATCACAAAAATATCGGATCTCGGTATCGGAATTCCGATACCGCAAGTATCGGCCGATACCCGATACTTGCGGTATCGGAATGCTCAACACTATTGAAGACGCTTTTTCTGGTGTCGACTCCTCCTAATTTTTGGAAATATTTTGACTCCAAGTTCGGTTTCCTTCGTGTGTTGACTGTAACAGTAGGGCTCCCAGACCGGTAGGTCTGCACTTACTTCCAGTCAGCAACTGTATTACTATCCTTAATTGTTTCTAACAACAATCTACGAAGCTCATATACAGTATGTGCCACCTGATGTGGTTGAACAGAAAAGTAGTTTGAGCTGTTGCATAAGGTATCACAGCATCCAGCACAGAAGGCCTACAACAGTCCCTCACCCACCTCCTAATTATAACTTAAATTTAAAGCTGTAAATGCTGGCACAGATCCTGTCTCATGCATGTCCCATGCCTGACTGATGTTGTGTCATTATAAAATTTCTACTGTGGGTTAATTGATGCCACTTTTCCTGATGTCCGCCCCTATCTTTTTTGTCAATGTTTGGACTCCAAATTTGGTCTCCTACATGTGTGTTGCCTGAATTTGGCAGGGCTCTCAGAGCACCAAGCCTACATCTGTCACTCATCCACATGTTACTGATCAATGTTTAAGGCCCTATCCCAGGCATCCATGTTGCACAATTATACTATTTATACTCTATATCTTTTCCTGTTGTCTTCCCCTAATTTGAGCTGTTTTGGCAGCTTTTGGGCCCCCATGAAGCTGTTGTAAATGCATTTGGTTTTACCCCCTATTGAATTTAATGGGATTCAGATTAGTTTGGCGCACTGTTCAGCAAACTGTTAGGCGAGCATCGAGAAATTCGCCGACTCGAGTCAAACCGAAAATAAAAATGTTTAATCATCTCTAGTTTGCAACAATGCCCATGTCCCAAATATTCTCCTTCCTTTTCCGTCCCATGGCTTTGTAAAATATTCTGGTCATACTGGTTGAAATATTACATTACTTGTAGAGGAAGCAAGGTGACTGGCTGGGGAAACTGGACAAAGCTGATAACTGAGTACATATGCCAATTTGAAAATAAATAGTGGATAATCACTTAAGTAAGGTTCAATGTTTATTGTTTTTTACTTACTTTGGGAAGGAGATATCCTCTGAAGTTTACATCCTGAGTAGTAGCGTGGGGCACATTGGTTGGAACAATGTTTCCAAAACGTTGAATCTCGTGGATGACGGCTTCAGTATACGGCATCTCTTTACGATGAATAGCTTGGGGCTCATTCGATCCAATTACTTTATCAATTTCACTTTGGACCTTTTCTATTTCCAACACAAATACATAAAACTATATGTAAAAAATTGGATATTTGGTGAGAACTTTCATCCATAAAAATGATAACATTTCAGCTACAGATCAAGAGAAGGATTTGGGTAGTCTTGTTACAAGTATGCTGAGCAGCAGTACTCAATGTCAAGCAGCAGCTGCAAAAGAAAACAAGATAGATAGAAAGCAGAGGGTGGTTATAAATGGTATAGTCTCTAACTGGGTCGCTGTGACCAGTGGGGTACCGCAGGGGTCAGTATTGGGACCTGTTCTCTTCAACATATTCATTAATGATCTGGTAGAAGGTTTACACAGTAAAATATCGATATTTGCAGATGATACAAAACTATGTAAAGCAGTTAATACAAGAGAAGATAGTATTCTGCTACAGATGGATCTGGATAAGTTGGAAACTTGGGCTGAAAGGTGGCAGATGAGGTTTAACAATGATAAATGTAAGGTTATACACATGGGAAGAGGGAATCAATATCACCATTACACACTGAACGGGAAACCACTGGGTAAATCTGACAGGGAGAAGGACTTGGGGATCCTAGTTAATGATAAACTTACCTGGAGCAGCCAGTGCCAGGCAGCAGCTGCCAAGGCAAACAGGATCATGGGGTGCATTAAAAGAGGTCTGGATACACATGATGAGAGCATTATACTGCCTCTGTACAAATCCCTAGTTAGACCGCACATGGAGTACTGTGTCCAGTTTTGGGCACCGGTGCTCAGGAAGGATATAATGGAACTAGAGAGAGTACAAAGGAGGGCAACAAAATTAATAAAGGGGATGGGAGAACTACAATACCCAGATAGATTAGCGAAATTAGGATTATTTAGTCTAGAAAAAAGACGACTGAGGGGCGATCTAATAACCATGTATAAGTATATAAGGGGACAATACAAATATCTCGCTGAGGATCTGTTTATACCAAGGAAGGTGACGGGCACAAGGGGGCATTCTTTGCGTCTGGAGGAGAGAAGGTTTTTCCACCAACATAGAAGAGGATTCTTTACTGTTAGGGCAGTGAGAATCTGGAATTGCTTGCCTGAGGAGGTGGTGATGGCGAACTCAGTCGAGGGGTTCAAGAGAGGCCTGGATGTCTTCCTGGAGCAGAACAATATTGTATCATACAATTATTAGGTTCTGTAGAAGGACGTAGATCTGGGTATTTATTATGATGGAATATAGGCTGAACTGGATGGACAAATGTCTTTTTTCGGCCTTACTAACTATGTTACTATGTTACTATGTAAGATTTTAGGATGTATAAAACACAGAAAAAATCCCACGATCCCAACGTATTATTACCCCTTTATAAATCACATGTGAGGCCACATCTAGAAAACGGATTCCAGTTTTGGGCTCCACATTTTAAAAAGAATATTCAGAAGTTAGAATCAGTTGAACGATGGGTAACTAGATTATTACAAGTGCGAGGCAGTGACCCCTGTTACAGCTAAGGGGTGCTGTTTGTGCTCTCCAGAATGTGCATGGAAGTGTATTGAGGCCGTGAGAGTGCATGGCAGTTGCACGCATAAATGTGATGGTGAGACAACGTCTGGCATAGTTGTGAATAGCTGGTATGTGTGTTGCAGAGGAAGTTACTCTGCGCTGTCAGCTTAAAGCAATGTTGTTGTTCTGGGACCTGTAGTCCCACAAGTATAGTTGTTGGTGTGAAGGGAGTCTGGAAGGGCTAGTTATGAGAGATGGGCGGGTCGAACTAGCCACACACACACTCTCATCTAGGGGAGTGGTTACAACCACATAATGTTACTGAGGTCTGGTCACATGGGCTCTGAGTGTGGACCTGAATGGTTCATATACTGAAGGTCCTGGAGAGCCTATGTGTTGGGAGTGCTATGTCCCTGAAAGGCACATGGTGGGGCTTTGGATCTGGTGGCCTGGGGTGTTGGACTAACATCCTGAATGGCAATCGGACAGGCCACATGCCTGTGTGTTGGATGGTCCCAGGAGGGATGGACGTCCTGAAGAGCGCAGAGTGAGACCGTGGTCCTGGACGGTCTGTGTTGGAAGCTCCTGTGAGCGGAGTCTTCCAGGAGCACCTGAGAGAGCGTGGACCTGGACGGTCTATGTTGGAGAAGCTATCGTCCTTCGGTGGCTCTGGACTGACTTACTGTATGTGTGCCTGCCAGGCAAGTCGGTGAACCCCGTAAGGCAGCTTTCCCAGGAGAGAGGTGAAAAGAAGTCATCAGGAGGAGCAGGAGCTCCGGTAAGGTACCATAGACTGTTGGTGCTTATGATACTCTATGAACTGTGCGGTCACCCACGGTAACTGGTCAGATAAGGATCAGCATGTTTAGTGACGCAAGCTAATGATGTGAAGCCTGATATATGACTGTCAATCTGTTGTTGGTTTTGGTGGTTTATGCTGTATAAAATAAACCCATATAGACTGTTTAAGTGAAAAATTGTGCCAGTGTGCTTGAATCCTGTACCAAGTGAGTATTCCTCTACCTGTTAGTGAGCGCTATCTTACACAAGGGATGGAAGGCCTCTCAGATGAGGAGAGGTTGGAATAGTTGGGCTAGCTTAGCTTAGAAAAAAGATGCTTTAGAGGGGATCTCATTTACATGTATAAATATATGTGTGGCCAGTGCAAAACACTGGCACATGACTTGTTCCTTCCAAGGCCTGTGCTGAGGACTAGGGGGCACTCATTACGGGTGGAAGAAAGCCGATTCCGACAGCTAAACAGGAAAGGGTTCTTTAGAGTTAGAGCAGTCAGACTGTGGAATGCCGACCACAGGGGGTAGTAATGGCCGACACTGTAACAGCTTTAAAAAAAGGGCTGGACGATTTCCTTGATACACATAACATTGCGGGTTACAGTTAGAGCAGTGACAAAATGTAAAGTTGGTGGAGAAAGGTTGATCTTGATGGACCTAGATCTTTATTCAACCTACGTAAATATATCTAACTTTGTATATGGAATTTGTGCTCTCTTAGATAAGGATAACAAGTACAAAATCTCTTTTTTCTTCTGGAGGCAATCAATACATTTGCTGTTGGTAGGCCAAATTAGTATACCACCCTCAGAAACGCTCTGCCTAGCACCTATTTCCTTTAGTGCACAACGTTGGGCATCTTAACTATTCACTGAGGCTTTTGGTGCTGAGAAGGCCCCTGATGTCATGACACACACCATGAGGTTGTAACATCACAACGTGCGTCTCCTAAAATTCTGACGCTTCCTAAGGCGGCACATGATGACTACACGACGTGTGTTGGAATGTCAGAGGCTTAATTAGAGCTGGAAGAGGACAGATCCCTGGCATCATGCTCCAAAGGCAAAAAAGGTCAAATGTAAATAGACAGCAGCTATGGTGGAGGGTCACATGAGCAAAGTGGTGAATATTATTATCTTAATTTATGTTATGATTGTTATGATCTTGGGTCTCCGGAGGCCCCCAATAATAAGCAATATTCGATTTGCATTGGAAAACTTCAGTGTAAATTAAATTTCCTGTTCAAATTTAAGCGAACTGCCAAATTCAAATCAATATTACAAATATACAATTAACAACAGGAGATAAGGAAGTCTCCTTCCTTTTTATTTGTCATAGATTAGACTTATTTCTGACTCTGGTATTTATGTCTGATGTTTTTATTATTTATTTAAAGGCCTTCAGCTCGATCTAGGTCCATAGCTACTTGATGGATGAATGATCTGTAGGAAGTTTGATCTTGTGCCAGCATCGATAGGTCCACTGTCATATTGATAGTATCAAGCCATCGAAAGGCTCGACTTCCTCTTTGTCTTGTTCCTTATATTTTAACGACCATGATGTCCTTCTTCAGTGATTTCTCTCTTCATGATGTGTCCAAGTAGGGAAGGCATATCCAGCTGGTGTAAAATAAATGTCTGACCTGCTGAGCACAGTTGAAGGAATATGGCTGCCACAAAAATCATCCACAGAAAATAATATAAATACAGATAATGAGAAAAGAATGTGTATCACTGTCTGATTTTAATAAGTAAAAGTAAAATGAAGTAAGAATGAAACATTCCCATACAAAAAGTGGGTCTCTTACTTTGGATTTCTGGATATTTCATCATTAGTAGAAGGCCCCATCTCAGGGTGATTGAGGTTGACTCCATCGCAGCGTCAAAGAGATCCGTAATCAGGGCTGTTAGGTTTTCATTGGTGAAGAATAATTTAGGATTTGGCTTTTCCTAATATAGAAAATACATCAAAAAACATGTTCTTTGAGAAGCCACTTTGAACTGCTGCTCTAGCAAGAATCCAAACTTGAGCATTAGGCCTGGATCACACATGCGTGAAACACGGCAGAGACTCGCATGTTAATACCCGGCACTGCCTCCAGCATTCAGGAGCAGAGCGTGCGGCTGCATGTAATGCTATGCGGCCACACGCTCCGATCCGAGTGCCGGCAGCAGTGCTGGGTGTTAACATGCGAGACTCGGCCGTGTTTCTCGGATGTGTGATCCTGGCCTTAGTTACAAAACATGGATCACGGAGGAGGGGAGCAGAGAAGCTAATAATATATTGTTTGCTTATGGATTCTTGCTAAAGCAGCAGATCTGAGCAGCTTCTAAAGAGCATGAACTTGGTAGTTAAAACAACAAACAACACTTTTAGCATTATTTTATACTCTAAGCGTTATAGCAGTGTGATAAAATGTTTTTGTTTATGACAGTTTTCCCACTATTTCTACAATATATTTTATCAGATGTGCTGGGCATATCCATTTGCTCCTATTGACTAGATCTATCTATCTATCTATCTATCTATCTATCTATCTATCTATCTATCTATCTATCTATCTTGTGGTGTGAATAAGGCCATGTAATAAGACTGAAGCATTCCTAGCATTTTACAGTGTGACACCCTGGTATAGTGCTGATTTGTCAGCTATACAGTATGTCTGATTCATTGGTGCAGTAGGGTTTAACTCTATCTATCATCTATCTATGGCTACGTTCACACTAGCGTTGTGCGCCGCTGCGTCGGCGACGCGACGCACAACGCACCGAAAAACGCGTGCAAACGCACGCAAAAACGCTGCGTTTTTCGACGCGTCCGTCGTTTTTTGACGAAAATCGGACGCAAGAAAAATGCAACTTGTTGCGTTTTCTTGGTCCGACGCTAGCATCAAAAAAGACGCACGTGTCGGAAGACGCAACAAGCAAAAACGCATGCGTCCCCCATGTTAAACATAGGGGCGCAAGACGCGTGCGTCGCCGCTGCGTCGCCCGACGCTAGCGCGACGCACACTAGCCGAACGCTAGTGTGAACGTAGCCTAACAGAACAAAAAAAATAGTGCAGCACCAGCAACAGATAAAAATTGAAATATTGGGTGCGAAGTCCCCCAGGCAAATCCAAACCTTAATAATATTTAAGAAAATAGAGGCATCACTCTAAGGTCAAAAAAACTATAAATGGTTTATTGACCCATTGTGATGGCGACATTTCATTCCAAGTGTGGAACTTTCTCAAACCAAGTGCTTGAGAAAGTTCCCAAGGCAAGGGCGCGAAAAAAGTTCCACACTTGGAATGAAATGTCACCTTCAGAATGGGTCAATAAAGCATTCAGACTTTTTGAACTTGGATATCTGCCTCTATTTGCTTGAAAATTATCATCATTTGGTATTGTCTGGGGGGCTTTACACCAACCGCCTCTTTTTTTTGCTATTCCTTCCGTTATCACTCACTACCTTGCCTGCCTCAAGATGTACACTGCCCAGCCATGACTGAGTTTCTTGCTGCAAGTACTCGGCCAGTACTTCCGCGGTGTGTCTGTTTTCACCCAAACACTTCATTTGTAGCACAGCCTGCTGACGCTTACCACTAGCTGTTCCATAATGGGACACCACGTGTGCGACACTGGCAGCTGCTGATGGAGTGGTCATGCGACTGTGCTCTGTGGATGAGCTTTCACTTCTGGAGGAGAAGAAGGAGGGGCGAACGCTTACAGCCAGGGCCGGACTGGGACTAAAATTCAGCCCTGGCATTTGAAGTCACACAGGCCCACTTGTCAAATGGTGACTGTATAATATCTTTGTACACTTGTAGGTTACAAGAAGTGAGGGGAGTGTAACACGACTATATAACATATAATTACAGCTGTATCCAGCATTACAGCTCAGCCCCCACAGAATGTAATGCAGCCAGTCCCCATAGAATGTAATGCAGCCAGTCCCCATAGAATGTAATGCAGCCAGTCCCCATAGAATGTAATGCAGCCAGTCCCCATAGAATGTAATGCAGCACAGCCCCATAGAATGTAATGCAGCCCAGCCCCATAGAATGTAATGCAGCCAGTCCCCATAGAATGTAATGCAGCCAGTCCCCATAGAATGTAATGCAGCCAGTCCCCATAGAATGTAATGCAGCACAGCCCCCATAGAATGTAATGCAGCCCAGCCCCATAGAATGTAATGCAGCCAGTCCCCATAGAATGTAATGCAGCCAGTCCCCATAGAATGTAATGCAGCCAGTCCCCATAGAATGTAATGCAGCACAGCCCCCATAGAATGTAATGCAGCCCAGCCCCATAGAATGTAATGCAGCCAGCCCCCATAGAATGTAATGCAGCTAGCCCCATAGAATGTAATGCAGGCAGCCCCCATAGAATGTAATGCAGCCAGTCCCCATAGAATGTAATGCAGCCAGTCCCCATAGAATGTAATGCAGCACAGCCCCATATAATGTAATGCAGCCCAGCCCCATAGAATGTAATGCAGCCAGCCCCATAGAATGTAATGCAGCCAGTCCCATAGAATGTAATACAGCCAGCCCCCATAGAATGTAATGCAGCATAGCCCCATAGAATGTAATGCAGCACAGCCCCATAGAATGTAATGCAGCCCAGCCCCATAGAATGTAATGCAGCCAGCCCCATAGAATGTAATGCAGCCAGTCCCCATAGAATGTAATGCAACCAGTCCCCATAGAATGTAATGCAGCACAGCCCCATAGAATGTAATGCAGCACAGCCCCATAGAATGTAATGCAGCCCAGCCCCATAGAATGTAATGCAGCCAGCTCCATAAAATGTAATGCAGCCAGTCCCATAGAATGTAATACAGCCTGCCCCCATAGAATGTAACGCAGCACATCCCCCATAGAATGTAATGCAGCACAGCCCCCATAGAATGTAATGCAGCACAGCCCCATAGAATGTAATGCAGCACAGACCCATAGAATGTAATGCAGCACAGACCCCATAGAATCTAATGCAGCACAGCCCCATAGAATGTAATGCAGCCAGCCCCCATAAAATGTAATGCAGCACAGCCCCATAGAATGTAATGCAGCCAGCCCCCATAAAATGTAATGCAGCACAGCCCCATAGAATGTAATGCAGCCAGCCCCCATAGAATGTAATGCAGCACAGCCCCATAGAATGTAATGCAGCACAGCCCCATAGAATGTAATGCAGCCAGCCCCCATAGAATGTAATGCAGCACAGCCCCATAGAATGTAATGCAGCCAGCCCCCATACAATGTAATGCAACACAGACCCCATAGAATATAATGCAGCACAGCCCCATAGAATGTAATACAGCACAGCCCCCATAGAATGTAATGCAGCACAGCCCCATAGAATGTAATGCAGCACAGCCCCATAGAATGTAATGCAGCCAGCCCCCATAGAATGTAATGCAGCACAGACCCCGTAGAATGTAATGCAGCCAGTCCCCAGAGAATTTAATGCAGCACAGCCACCATACAATATAATGCAGCGCTACCCAGCCCCATAGAATGTAATGCAGCCATGCCATTTAATAATAATAAAAAAAACTGACTCTACTCACCTTTCCTCTTGCCCCGTGCTGCTCCTGGCTCCGGTCTCAGCAGCTGCAGTCTGCCTGCCCGGTCACACAGCAGGTGCGCGATGATATGCCAGATGATATGCCAGTCCGGCCCTGCCTACAGCAAACTGTTTCCTAGACCGTGGGCTAGGCAGAACTGTCTCCTGTGGACCCTGCATCCACCACATTAACCCAGTGCGCCGTGATGGACACTTAACGTCCCTGGCCATGCCTACTGGTCCATGCATCTGTTGTGAGGTGCACCTTTCTACTGACTGATTGCCTCAGTGCATGGACAATGCAGTCTTTGACATGCTGGTGGAGGGCTGGGATTGCTTTTCTCACAAAGAAGTGTTGACTGGGTAGGTCATAGTGTGGTACCGCCTAGGCCATCAGGGCTTTGAAAGCTTCGCTTTCAACCAACTGGTAGGGCATCATCTCTAACAAGATCAGTCTAGCAATGTGGGCATTTAAACCCTGTGTATGCGGATGAGAGGATGAGTACTTTCTTTTCCTAACGAGAGTCTCTTGTAGGGTGAGCTGGACTGGAGACCTGCATATGGTGGAACTAGCGGGGGTGGTGGTGGACATGGCAGATTGAGAGAGGGTTGGTGATGGTTTTCTTGATGTTGGCCTACCTACAGTGTTTCCTACCAAGAACCTTGTGATTCCCTGACTGCTTTGGCCTTGCGACGATACCTCCACATTTGCTGCTGGTGGTGTCCTAACCGGTGGGCTTACAGTGAGGGAAGCAATGTAGCATTGCTGACTACCTTCATTCTGAGCAGGTGCACCAACGGTACTGGAAGTTTGGTAGTTAGTCCAGGCTTGCAAGTGCATGCTGGTTAAATGTCTACGCATGCACGTTGTATTTAAATTTAGGATATTCTTCCCTCTGCTAAAGGTCTTTGAGCATTTCTTACAGATAACTTTGCAATGATCATTCGGATCTTGGTTAAAAAATTCCCACACTACTCTCTTCCTACTATGGATTACCTTTTCAGGCATTGCACGCTCTGCTACTTTCACTGGATGGCCATGCTGTCCTAAAACTGTTTTTGGTATTAACAAACATTTTTGGCTAGATACGGGCCTGCCAGATGAAAGCTGTTGCGATGTAGATGGCTGCTGCGGATCATCCTCCTCCGCTTCTGAGCTACTGGCAGCGGCACCCTTTTCCCCCAATGGCTGCCAATTTGGGTCAACAACTGGGTCATCTATCACCTCCTCTTCAATGTCATGTGCACCTTCCTCTGTGTCACCGTTTAAGGTGCTATAGCGTTCATGACGGGGCACCATAGTTTCATCAGGGTCAGATTCTGGCTCAGTACACTGCGAGGGCAATGTAGTGATCTGAGTCAATGGAACAGCATAATAATCTAGCTGTGGCTGTGCATCTGTGCAATCCATGTCCGATTCATCTTGTAATGGGCTTGTAACAATTTCCCTCTCTAACCCAGGCACAGTATGTGTACAGAGCTCCATGGAGTAAACTGTAGTTTCGCCTGTCGCATCCTTCACTTTTGGTTTGGGTGAAGGACACATGGAAGCGACTTGTTCCTGACCGGGATCATCCACTGACGACTCGCTGCTTTTAGATTTTGAACCTTCTGAAGAGGAGGCAAAAGAGCTAGAGCCTGAGTCAGCAAGGAAAGCCAAAACTTTTTCCTGCTGCTTCAGCTTTAAAAGCTGTTTTCCTACTCCCAGATAAGAGAGCCTTCGAGGCCTTGTGTAGCTAGACTATGACGCTGGCTCAACACCTCGAGCCTTCCACCACCATCAGTACCAGCTGGCAACGACCGCCCACGGCCTCTTCCACCAGACTTCCTCATTTTTTAAAAAATCTAACCAAAATAACAACCGTTATATGGTACTGTGAAAAAAGGTAGAAGGTGTATATAAACTTGTGGAGAATTTAAATCTCCCTTTTTTTTGGGGGGGGGGAGACTGCAACAAAACTCAGGCCCAGTGTATTGCACTACACAATGTAAGTGGCAGAACGTGGCTGGAAGATATATAAACAAATACAAGGGCTGTAGTACAATTTCAATCTCCCTACAATGATCTCAAAACAAGTATGGCAGCAATAAAAAGGACTGCTGCACACAAAAGTGTGGACAAATGAACAAGAGAACTGTGCAGAAAGGAGCAGCAGGATTTTTGCTTTTAAAAAAGCAGTTGGTTTGTACAGCGGCGTGCAAACACAATGCAGCTATCAGGGAGCCTTATAAGGCAGCCTAATAAGCTACAGAGCTGATGCACACAAAAAATAAACTCCACTATCCCTGCAAAGAAAAGGTGGTGTTAGACAGTGGAAATCGCTACAGCACAAGCAGTTTCGGGGTTAATCTTCCCTCTCTAACTATATCCCTTCTTCTGATGAAGCTGCAGCAACCTCTCCCTATGCTAAGATCGGCAGAAGTAAGATGGCGGTCGGCGTGCACGCCCCTTTATACCCCCTATGATGCCGCAGAAAGCAAGCCAATCACTGTCATGCCCTTCTCTAAGTTGGTGGGGACCGAGACCTATGTCATCACGCTGCCCACACTCTGCGTCCTCCTTCATTGGAAGAGAAATGGCGCTGAAAACATCATACGAAACGCGACTTTGGCGTGCTGATCGCCGACCTAATGGCCGATCCCACACTAGGATCGGGTCGGGTTTCACAAAACCCGACTTTTCCGAAAGTCAGCGATTTTTGAATTTGTCCGATCCTTTTCGCTCAACCCTACTCATCATCATCATCATCCTCTGTGTTATCACATTGCTGAATGTTGGAGTCATACTTCTACTCTTCTTGCACTGACCGCACAGTACAGTCCACGGAAGCCTCAGATATCTGAGTCTCATCATGATCACCTCCCCCCAGGGGTTAACATCTGATGAAGAGGGTCAGGATACTGTTCGGACCGTACTTCATTCTTCCCCAGATCCAAGCTAAAATAATTTTGGCATCGGTGCAGATTTCCTCTTCTTGACTCTGCAAAGCTTTTGAGTACACTTCTAATGACCATGGCATAGAATGTGTGAACAGCTCTTCAGACTCACCCATCTGTGGTTCCGTAAAGTCAGTTGTACGCCTGGAGAGTTGGGATGCGAGGGGAAGCAAGAGGAACTTGGGTACCACCTCTGTGGACTGTACAGGGTGTGATGTTGAGGTGGAGGAAGGAGGAGGAGAGGCCACTCAAGTACATGCTCTTTCTGGGCACCGTCGACAAAGCGTACCGCTGTGCGTCTGCCAAAAAAAGGTAATGGTGTAGCCTGTCCAGTAACATAAGTTGTCAGCTGTGTTTGCATAGGACGTGACGTTGCTTTACTAGTGCTTTCACAAACATTACCATCTACCCCATGTATACCTTGAACACCAAGCATAGTTCCCCTTCCACCAAGGCCTCGCCTTTTCCCATTCATGTTGCTCAGATAGTGTGGTAAGAGCACAGTATTAGCAACAAAAAAAAGATTTTCACCCCTTTACCCCCAAAGGTGGTTTGCACGTTATGGACCGGGCCAATTTTTACAATTCTGACCACTGTCCCTTTATGAGGTTATAACTCTGGAACTCTTCAATGGATCCCGGTGATTATGACATTGTTTTCTCGTGACATATTGTATTTCATGGTAGTGGTAAAATTTCTTTGATATTACCTTCGTTTATTTGTGAAAAAAATTGAAATTTGGCAAAAATTTTGAAAATTTTGCAATTTTCCAACTCTGAATTTTTATGCAATTAAATCACAGAGATGTGTCACACAAAATACTTAATAAGTAACATTTCCCACATGTCTACTTTACACCAACACAATTTTGGAACCAAATTTTTTTTTCGTTAGGGAGTTATAAGGGTTAAAAGTTGACCAGCAATTTCTCATTTTTACAACACCATTTTTTTTTAGGGACCACATCTCATTTGAATTCATTTCAAAAACCTGACCTGCACATCCAAACATAGACTGTGTGTGAACAGGTGCTGAACCTAGAGTCGCCAACTCGTATACAGTTAAGTAAATAAGGCAGCACACTGCAGCGCTAAAACATGCAAACTTGAAAACACGAAATTTGAACTGCATTGCTGCACTAGAAATATGAAAAATGAGAGCGTTTAGCGCATAAAAATGGCCAATTTTATGTGTACCTGGTAGCCTCTTTACGGCATCTCTCTTATACCAGGTCCTACGCTTGCCCTACCTCGCTGAGAATAAACGTCTCCAACTGAATGGGTACATGTGAAACCTCTTCTTAGACTAAAATTCTCTCTCTCTGTGGAGGGGTATTGGACCTGCTGTAATTAAAACACCTGAAGCTACGAGGCGGAGTGCACGATCAGAAGGCTAGAGAATACATTTCAAAAACCTGACCTGCACATCCAAACATAGACTCAGTGTGAACAGGTGCTGAACCTAGAGTCGCCAACTCGTATACAGTTAAGTAAATAAGGCAGCACACTGCAGCGCTAAAACATGTAAACTTGAAAACACGAAATTTGAACTGCATTGCTGCACTAGAAATATGAAAAATGAGAGCTTTTAGCGCATAAAAATGGCCAATTTTATGTGTACCTGGTAGCCTCTTTACGGCATCTCTCTTATACCAGGTCCTACGCTTGCCTTACCTCGCTGAGAATAAACGTCTCCATCTGAATGGGTGCATGTGAAACCTCTTCTTAGACTAAAATTCTCTCTCTCTGTGGAGGGGTATTGGACCTGCTGTAATTAAAACACCTGAAGCTAGAGAGAGAGAGAGAATTTTAGTCTAAGAAGAGGTTTCACATGTACCCATTCAGATGGAGACGTTTATTCTCAGCGAGGTAGGGCAAGCGTAGGACCTGGTATAAGAGAGATGCCGTAAAGAGGCTACCAGGTACACATAAAATTGGCCATTTTTATGCGCTAAAAGCTCTCATTTTTCATATTTCTAGTGCAGCAATGCAGTTCAAATTTCGTGTTTTTTAAGTTTGCATGTTTTAGCGCTGCAGTGTGCTGCCTTATTTACTTAACACATCTCATTTGAAGTCATTTTGAGGGGTCTATATGATAGAAAATACCCAAGTATGACACCATTCTAAAAACTCCACCCCTCAAGGTGCTCAAAACCACATTCAAGAAGTTTATTAACCCTTCAAGTGTTTCACAGGAATTTTTGGAATGTTTAAATAAAAATGAACATTTAACTTTTTTTCACAAAAAATTTACTTCAGCTCCAATTTGTTTTATTTTACCAAGGGTAACAGGAGAAAATGGACCACAAAAGTTGTGGTGCAATTTGTCCTGAGTACGCTGATACCCCATATGTGGGGGTAAACCACTGTTTGGGAGCATGGGAGATCTAGGAAGGGAAGGAGCGCCGTTTGACTTTTCAATGCAAAATTGACAGGAATTTAGATGGGATTGCCATGTTGCGTTTGGAGAGCCACTGATGTGCCTAAACATTGAAAACCCCCACAAGTGACACCATTTTGGAAAGTAGACCCCCTAAGGAACTTATCTAGATGTGTGGTGAGCACTTTGACCCACCAATAATGCAGAGCCGTAAAAATAAAACAAAATTTTTTCCCACAAAAATTATTTTTTAGCCTCCAGTTTTGTATTTTCCCGAGGGTAACAGGATAAATTGGACCCAAAAATTTGTTGTCCAATTTGTCCTGAGTGTGCTGATACCCCATATGTGGGGGGAACCACCGTTTGGGCGCATGGGAGGGCTCGGAAGGGAAGGAGCGACATTTGGAACACAGACTTAGATGGAATGGTCTGCAGGCGTCACATTGCGTTTGCAGAGCCCCTAATGTACCTAAACAGTATAAACCTCCCACAAGTGACACCATATTGGAAACTAGACCCCCCAAGGAACTTATCTAGATGTGTTGTGAGAACTTTGAACCCCCAAGTGTTTCACTACAGTTTATAACGCAGAGCCGTGAAAATAAAAAATCCTTTTTTTTCCGCACAAAATTTATTTTTTAACCCCCAGTTTTGTATTTTCCCAAGGGTAACAGGAGAAATTGGATGCCAAAAGTTGTTGTCCAATTTGTCCTAAGTACGCTGATACCCCATATGTTTTACTTTTTCAACGCAGAATTGGCTGGAATTGAGATCGGATGCCTTGTCGCGTTTGGAGAGCCCCTGATGTGCCTAAACAGTGGAAACCTCCCAATTCTAACTGAAACCCTAATCAAAACACACCCCTAACCCTAATCCCAACGGTAACCCTAACCACACCTCTAAACCAGACACACCCCTAACCCTAATCCCAACCCTATTCCCAACAGTAAATGTAATCCAAACCCTAACCCTAACTTTAGCCCCAACCCTAACCCTAACTTTAGCCCCAACCCTAACTGTAGCCTTAACCCTAGCCCCAACCCTAACCCTAACCCTAGCCCCAACCCTAACTCTAGCCCTAACCATAGCCCAAACCCTAGCTTTAACCCTAGCCCTAACCCTAACCTTAGCCCTAACCCTAGCCCTAACCCTAACCCTAGCCCTAATCCTAGCCCTAATGGGAAAATGGAAATAAATACATTTTTTTTATTTTTTAATTTATCCCTAGCTAAGGGGGTGATGAAGGGGGGTTTGATTTACTTTTATAGCGGGTTTTTTAGCGGATTTTTATGATTGGCAGCCATCACACACTGAAAGACGCTTTTTATTGCAAAAAATATTTTTTGCGTTACCACATTTTGAGAGCTATAATTTTTCCATATTTTGGTCCACAGAGTCATGTGAGGTCTTGTTTTTTGCGGGACGAGTTGTGGTTTTTATTGGTAACATTTTCGGGCACGTGACATTTTTGATCGCTTTTTATTCCAATTTTTGTGAGGCAGAATGACCAAAAACCAGCTATTCATGAATTTCTTTTGGGGGAGGCGTTTATACCGTTCCGCGTTTGGTAAAATTGATAAAGCAGTTTTATACTTCGGGTCAGTACGATTACAGCAATACCTCATTTATATCATTTTTTTATGTTTTGGCGCTTTTATACGATAAAAACTTTGATAGAAAAAAATAATTATTTTTGCATCGCTTTATTCTGAGGACTATAACTTTTTTATTTTTTCGCTGATGGTGCTGTATGGCAGCTCGTTTTTTGCGAGACAAGATGACGCTTTCAGCGGTACCATGGTTATTTATATCTGTCTTTTTGATCGCGTGTTATTCCACTTTTTGTTCGGCAGTATGATAATAAAGCGTTGTTTTTTGCCTCTTTTTTTTTTTCTTACGGTGTTTACTGAAGGGGTTAACTAGTGGGACAGTTTTATAGGTTGGGTCGTTACGGACGCGGCAATACTAAATATGTGTACTTTTATTGTTTGTTCTTTTTATTTAGATAAAGAAATGTATTTGTGGGAATATTTTTTTTTTCATTATTTAGGAATTTTTTTTTTTTTTTACACATTTGGAAAAATTTTTTTTAACTTTTTTACTTTGCCCCGGGGGGGACATCACAGATCGGTGATCTGACAGTTTGCACAGCACTCTGTCAGATCACCGATCTGACTTACAGGGCTGCAGGCTGCTTCACAGTGCCTGCTCTGAGCAGGCACTTGGTAAGCCACCTCCCTCCCTGCAGGACCCGGATGCCGCGGCCATCTTGGATCCGGGCCTGGAGCAGGGAGGGAGGTAGGGAGACCCTCGCAGTAACGCGATCACATCGCGTTGCTGCGAGGGGCTCAGGGAAGCCTGCAGGGAGCCCCCTCCCTGCGTGATGCTTCCCTGTACTGCCGGCACACCGCGATCATGTTTGATCGTGGTGTGATGGGGGTTAATGTGCCGGGGGCGGTCCGTGACCACTCCTGGCACATAGCGCCGGATGTCAGCTGCGATAGGCAGCTGACACCCGGCCGCGATCGGCCGCGCTCCCCCCGTGAATGCAGCCAATCGCGCTGGATGTACTATTCCGTCCTTGGGAAGTAGGGCCCACCCCACATGGACGGAATAGTACGTCCAGTGGCAGATAGGGGTTAAAATTTGCACCACCTCTGCAAACAGCAGAATTTCAGCGACAGTAAATTCCAAGTTGGAATATGGCATGCTGTATCGTGTTAGTCACAGAAAAAAGAATTGTTTGAATGTGGATGAGGGCTATATGACAGAGAAGTTATGCTACAAACAATTTAAGTCAGGTCACCTACTGTATGACGCTAGGAACAGAAACATTTTTGTGGTCTCTGGATCAGGCCTTTACAGCTTAATTTCAACCCAACAAAATGAAAAAGTGTGATACGGTGGGTTGTCTAACTTTTTGCAACCGAAAAATTATAGTTTTTTTTTAATGGGCCTTAGTTCTGCAGACATGTTCATATCACCATAGCACTAAATGACATGGTTGGATACAGCAGGCAGTTTCACATTTAGCTATTGAAAAATATATTAATTTGAATGCTATACTTGTGCATGGAGCACAATAGAAGCAGTGGTACAACACACTTGTAGGACATGTGCTCTGCTGGCTTTGTCGATGAACCTCAGCAATTGTTAAAAAAAAAGTGCTGGAAGGTAAATTTTACTATCTATCTGCACTATCTGATTGATATACAACTGACTAACTAGCTAAAATTTTGCTGTTAACAGTGCCAGCTTCAGGAGCAGCCTCTCTGCGCTGTTACAGTGTCAAAATGGCGCTAAAACAAGATGTCTGCTATTTACATGGAGAGGGACATGTGATTTCAGCAGCCAATGACGCAACCTTTTGTGTCAGGACTAGTGTTGAGCGATACCGTCCGATATTTGAAAGTATCGGTATCGGATGGTATCGGCCGAAAAATATCGGATATCGCCGATACCGATATCCGATACCAATACAAGTCAATGGTACACAAATATCGGAAGGTATCCTGTATGGTTCCCAGGAGGAAACTCTCCATCAGGCCCTGGGATCCATATTCATGTGTAAAATAAAGAATAAAAATAAAAAATATTGATATACTCACCCTCGGACGTGCCCTGGTTGTAACTGCCGCAACCGCCATGATTCCCTTCCTAAGAATGAGCGCGTAAAGGACCTTCAATGATGTTGCGGCTTGTGATTGGTCATGTGACGGCTCATGTGACCGCTCACGCGACCAATCACAAGCCGCGACGTCATCGAAGGTCCTTCACGCGCTCATTCTTAGGAACAGAAGCATGGCGGTTGCAGCGGTTACAACCAGGGCGTGTCCGAGGGTAAGTATATCAATATTTTTTATTTTTATTCTTTATTTTACACATCAATCTTCATCCCGATACCGATTCCCGATATCGCAAAAATATCGGAACGCGGTATCGGAATTCCGATACCGCAAATATCGGCCGATACCCGATACTTGCGGTATCGGAATGCTCAACACTAGTCAGGACATTGTGGGTGTTTCCTGCTCCCTGATTGGTTAGCCACAAGGTGCACACATGAAGATAGGGAAACAAATGACTGCTTACAAGAACGCCGCTCCTTTGATCTCTGCAAACCCTCTCCCACCATCAAACATGTGCCAAATCCTCATGATGCACCACCATTATTGTTGCTAAAATACTGAAAATACTTTTGTGGCAACGCAAATATTTTCCCACACTTTTACAGAATGTTACCGATTTTTTCCGATTTTATAAAATTTCGCTCTTGTTTCCGATCACGAATCCGAATGTGCCATATTCATGCCGAATTTATGTTTGGCGATCGTTTTCCGAACCAATTCGCTCATCGCTACGTTTAATGAACTATTAAAAGAAAAAAGATTAAAAGATACGACAGTCAGTGTGTATGAGGGGACATCGGGATATAACACCTTTCCCGCTATGCTCACAATATGGTATCTTCATATATCACACACTAATGAGTATTGATAAGTATAAGCTTGGGGCAGCCGCTACCAGCTGCTCTCTAATAATGTTGCCAATAACACAGACTGACTGAAGCTAGTAAAACCAAAAGCCTCCCCAACATGTTTCACCAGGAATCTGGCTTCATCAGGGGACAGAGGCTTAATGAAGAAGTATATAGAGAACCCAAACCTTTAAAGGCTTGATTCTGATGTCACAGAATCACACACCAATCACAGTTACCTACATAAGGAATCAATAAAGAAACCCCTCCAAAGGTCCAAAGGTCGTATGAAACACCAATCCAAACATCTGTTAGTAATCATACCTATCACAGTTTAAGTACTGCAGGAGGGAAGGTGTTAAAAATTGTGACAGGATGTAATATAATACCAATCTGTCCCTCAACAAAAGAGCATCACCCACCAACCAGCATCAAAAGCTCCTGTATGGGGAGGTACTCAGGCATGCTGACATGAAGATGAGGGAGAGACAGGGGAACCAACGACAACTATGTCCTCCTCCAACAGTGGCAGCAGGTTGGTTCTCAGCCTCCTGCTGAATGCCATGACTGCAAATGCAGGTCAGGAAGACACACTTCATCTCTATGCTAGTAGCTGTCCCTTTATGAGGTTATAACTCTGGAACGCTTCAATGGATCCTGGTGATTCTGACAATGTTTTCTCGTGACTAGTGTTGAGCGATACCGTCCAATACTTGAAAGTATCGGTATCGGATAGTATCGACCGATACCCGAAAAGTATCGGATATCGCCGATACCGATATCCAATACCAATACAAGTCAATGGGACACCAAGTATCGGAAGGTATCCTGATGGTTCCCAGGGTCTGAAGGAGAGGAAACTCTCCTTCAGGCCCTGGGATCCATATTAATGTGTAAAATAAAGAATTAAAATAAAAAATATTGATATATTCACCTCTCCGGCGGCCCCTGGACATCACCGCGTGTAACCGGCAGGCTTCTTTGTTTAAAATGAGCGCGTTTAGGACCTGAGTAATGACGTCGCGGCTTCTGACTGGTCGCGTGCCACCCATGTGACCGCCACGCGACCAATCAGAAGCCGCGACGTCATTCCTCAGGTCCTAAATTCCTAGAATGAGGAGTTTAGTGCCCGAGAATGACGTCGCGGCTTCTGATTGGTCGCGTGGCGGTCACATGGGCGGCACGCGACCAATCAGAAGCTGCGATGTCATTCCTCAGGTCCTAAACGCGCTCATTTTAAACAAAGAAGCCTGCCGGTTACCCGCAGTGATGTCCAGGGGCCGCCGGAGAGGTGAATATATCAATATTTTTTATTTTAATTCTTTATTTTACACCTCACTATGGATCCGATACCGATACCCGATACCACAAAAGTATCGGATCTCGGTATCGGAATTCCGATACCGCAAGTATCGCCCGATACTTGCGGTATCGGAATGCTCAACACTACTTGTGACATATTGTATTTCATGATAGTGGTAAAATTTCTTTGATATTACCTGCGTTTATTTGTGAAAAAAATGGAAATTTGGCGAAAATTTTGAAAATTTCGCAATTTTCCAACTTTGAATTTTTATGCAATTAAATCACAGAGATGTGTCACACAAAATACTTAAGTAACATTTCCCACATGTCTACTTTGCATCAGCACGATTTTGGAGCCAAAATTATTTTCTGTTATGGAGTTTTCCAGTCTTTGTAAGGTGCACCTCATCTCTAGCAAGAAGTCCATCATATAGGTAATTCACTCCATGATCAAGAAATCCAAATCCTTGCTGATGGCACCATCGACGTAGCCAGTTGTTCACCTGCAGAATCTTATTCCACCTCCTTGTTCCATGGCCATCCACTGGAAGGAAGGAAGGAAGAGAAGACCACCTGCGCTCCCAGTTCTTTCACTTTCTTACTTAAGTTTTCAAAGTCTCTGCAGATGGTCTCCAGGTTGTTTCTCGCCGTGTAAGGCCAGTTTCACACATCAGTGGCTCCGGTACGTGAGGTGACAGTTTCCTCACGTACCGGAGACACTGACTCACGTAGACACATTAAAATCAATGTGTCTCTGCACATGTCAGTGTGTTTTCACGGACCGTGTGTCCGTTTGGAAAACACGGAGACATGTCAGTGTTCGTGGGAGCGCACGGATCACACGGACCCATTAAAGTCAATAGGTCCGTGTAAAACACATACCGCACACGGATGTTGTCCGTGTGCAGTCCGTGTGCCGTGCTTTTTTAAAATTTATTTTTGTTTTTAAAATAAAGTTGCCAGTAATCTGCCCCCTCCACCCCCTGTGCACCTTCCCCCGCTGGCATTAAAATACTTACCCAGCTCCCTCGGCGTTTACATCCTTTCAGCGTCGCTGCTTGTCCTGTATGAGCGGTCACGTGGTGCCACACATTACAGTGATGAATATGCGGCTCCACCTCCCATGGGGGTGGAGCCGCATATTCATTACTGTAATAAGCGGCACCACGTGACCGCTCATACAGGACAAGCAGCGACGCTGAGAGGATGTAAGCGCCGAAGGAGCTGGATAAGTATTTTAATGCCAGCGGGGGGACGCACAGGGTGTGGGAGGGGGCAGATTACCGGCAACTTTATTTTAAAAACAAAAATAAATTTAAAAAAAGATTATTCATTCCTTCTTTCCAGCGAATGCTGCTGGGAAGAAGGGATGAATACTGGCTTCAGCACCACACGCGGGGGGGACAGCGCTTAACTCTAGCGCTGTCTCCTGCATGGTCCGTGTGGTCCTCAGACGGCACA
This sequence comes from Ranitomeya imitator, assembly GCF_032444005.1. Lineage (NCBI taxonomy): Eukaryota > Metazoa > Chordata > Amphibia > Anura > Dendrobatidae > Ranitomeya > Ranitomeya imitator. The sequence continues at coordinate 664,240,032 of NC_091286.1, forward strand.
CGGGCGGCACACGGCTGCCGCACGTGTGCCACACTGATGTTCAATGTAAGCACACAGACACACGGACACGAATAATTCCGGTACCAATTTTTCCGGTATTGGAATTATCTGGACATGTGAAACTGGCCTAATATGTCCCCTCATGTTTTAGCAGGAATAGGTAGTCATCTGTAGGTCTGAAGAGCCTTGATATCCTGTCAGACACATTTTTAATTTTTGCACCTGGAAGACAGCCGAACCTGAACAGTAAAATGGACTTCCTGGTGAAGTCCCTGTTTGGTGTCCGTGCCCGATCAGTAGGTGTTCGGTATGCATGCTGAACTTTAATGTTTGGGTTTGCCGATCTCTACTAGGCAGTTAAAACAGCACTTTCAGTATAGTTTTTGAGGTAGGAAGCAAAATAATTAAAAAGACTGTATTACAACGATTCATAACTTTGTAAAGGCTGATCAATAACTAAACAAATCAAATGAGTTACTCTTTATATTTGGAACTAATTGAAAAGCAAAGTTTTGATGGGAAAAATAACCATCATGGATTACTGTTTTTCGTGTCATTACTGATTGAATTTTCAATGAAAGCTGCTAACAAATCACTAATGCAAATGTGAACAGAACTCGAAAAAGTTAGTTAATAAAGTCCGTGCATTTAGAAAAGCTTAATTGGTAATTTAACACAATAGTGTTTTTCAGTGAAGTGTTGTAGTAGCAGGATAGACTTGTGAAGACAGACTGACTTTTTAAATTGTGAGGTTTTGGCTCTCACATCGGAATTTTGTTCACTGTATCTATTTATGTTCTGTTCATTCTCAGCTCCGTTTGCTGTTTGTGCGCGGTATTGCTGAATCATGCTGACACTGCAGAACCTCAGTCAGTCATGAGTTCCGCTTGTTGTCTGAGTAAAGCTGGGAAAGACAGAGGTTATTTAATGTGTAACCATTGTTTTAGTTTTTCTTCACAAATCAATACCACACGTGAAGATAAGAAACTTTGCAATGAATGCAGTGAGGGAAAGAAGCCGCACACATGTGCGAGGTAAGTATAGCGCTGGCGATGGCGCCTGCTCTTGTAAGCCACATTATCATACCCACAGGGGCATAACAGCATGCTAAAGGAGCTGACTAACACCCCATCGACTAGTCAAAGGCTTCCTTTATATATCAGAAACAGACTTTAGAAAAACATCTTATAAAGATCTGTTTATGTGTGTGATGTAACAAAGGGACTGCTAGGCAGAGTATTTATAATCGCGGCTGAGTGTCAGCTGATTCTCATAGCTGACAACAGACCTTAAATGCCAGGAGTGGTTACCGACTGCTCCCAGCACTTTAACCCATTAAAGGGACACTGTCACCTGAATTTGGAGGAAACAATCTTCAGCCATGGAGGCGGGGTTTTTGGGTTTTTGATTCACCCTTTCCTTACCCGCTGACTGCATGCTGGCTGCAATATTGGATTGAAGTTCATTCTCTGTCCTCTGTAGTACTTGCCTGCACAAGGTAAGATTGCCTTGCGCCGGCGTGTACTATGGAGGACAGAGAATGAACTTCAATCCAATATTGCAGCCTGCATGCAGCCAGCGGGTAAGGAAAGGGTGAATCAAAAACCCAAAAACCCCGCCTCCATGGCTGAAGATTGTTCCCTCCAAATTCAGGTGACAGTGTCCCTTTAACCCCCGGAACACTGGGATCCAACATGATCGCAGCATTCTGGAGCTAGAAGAGGGGCTGACAGCCCATCTGCCTATGGATCGGAGACCCCATGGTATGACGCGGGGTCCCAATTGCTCCCATGGTAACCCGATGTCGTCATGACAACATCCGGGTTATCAGAGCTGAGAGACTTCCTGTCATGTGCAGCGATAATCAGGAAGTCTCTGAGGTCAATGTCCACAGAGTGCAGCGCTGACAGCTTATATGGCATGCAGATCTGCATGCCATATAAGCAATCAGCCCGCAAAAAATGAGTGTCCCATAGTGGGACAAAGTGTAAAAGTAAGAATGAAATTAAAAAAAATAAATAAATAATTGTAAAAATATTAAAAAAAAAAAAAATAATAATAATTAAAAAATCAATATTTATTCCATCAATAAATATTTTAATTAAAAAAATCTAAACAATAAAAGTACACATACAGTGAGGAAAAAAGTATTTAGTCAGCCTCCAATTGTGCAAGCTCTCCCAATTAAAAAAGATGAAAGAGGCTTGTAATTGACATCATAGGTAGACCAGAGCTATGAGAGTTAAAATTGAGAAAACAAATCCAGGAAATCACCTTATTTGATTTGGCAAGATTCATTTTGCATATTATGGTGGAAAATAAGTATTTGGTCACCTAAAAACATTCAAGATTTCTGGCTCTCACAGACCTGTAACTTCTTCTTGAAGAGGCTCCTCTGTCCTCCACTCATTACCTTTGGTAATGGCACCTGTTTGAACTTGTTATCAGTATAAAAGACACCTGTCCACAACCTCAAACAGTCACACTCCAAACTCCACAATGGTGATGGCCAAAGAGCTGTTGAAGGACACCAGAAACAAAATTGGCAAAATCTGCAATAGGCAAGCAGTTTGGTGTGATGAAATCAACTGTGGGAGCAATAATAAGAAAATGGAAGACATACAAGACCACTGATAATCTCCCTTGATCTGGGGCTTAATGCAAGATTTCACCCCGTGGGGTCAAAATCATCACCAGAACAGTGAGCAAAAATCCCAGAACCACACAGTGGAACTAGTGAATGACCTGCATAGAGCTGTGACCGCTGTAACAAAGGCTACCATCAGTAAGATACTACGCCGCCAGCGAGTCAGATCCTGCAGTGCCAGATGTGTCTGCAGCGCCCCAGAGACCTGGTCATTGCAGTAATGTCGCTCTGCCACTAAGGGGAGTGATGGTACATCTGATGGCACTAAAGGAGTTCATCTGACCAGGTATCACCAGCACACATTATACTTCACACTCCGGCCACTAGGGGGAGCATAGGGTTTTATTTATTAGACCACTCCTCACACTGGTAAAATTAGGGGTTGGATAGGAAGTTAGGGAGAAGCTGACTGGGTTTTGTCCAGGCAACATCCCATGGCATGGGGTGTTGCGGGGAAGATTCAGGGGGGTCCCTGTCAGGCGTGGGAACCTGGCAGGTACCTAGCGACTAGAACTGAACGTTACGGAACCGCACCTGCACCACCCACGGCAGTATCCTAAGAAAGAGACGTGAAGGATATTGTGGACAGTGAGAAACGAGATCAAGCACAAAGGAGAGCCAGTAGGAGTCGTGCCCGGAGAACGGCAACATCCTACTGAGGCGCGTAGCTGGTGGCCGGAACACCGAGGAAGTAACTGACTCTATGCCTTACTTCAAACTCCGCAGGACAGTTAATTATAGGTTGGCTGTCTACCTTACATCACCTAAGCAGACATAGGGGGCAACGCGTGGAGAGGGGCATCTCTAGGGTCCCGGAAGAACTCCGAGCCTACCCGTCAAACGGGTGTGTCCTAGCCATAACATACCTGGGAGACGGAGAACTAGAAAGAACTGGAACGAATTAGAACAAACGAGAATAGAAGTTGTGAGGACTATCCTGAATGCTCAGCAGGGAAGCACTACAACACACAAGCGCTAGTGGTAGGCAACGATTTCCACCTGCAAAGGGAACTCTGGATGTGCCTTCGGACCGGCCGGTCTCAGACAGCCCTGTTAACCGTGCTCTGGATTGAGGATCCTGAAGTCTTCAGTAAAGAGTTAAAGAGACTGCAACCTTGTGTCCTCATTATGACTGCACCTCACACCATCACCATCTACATTATTGGGAAGCCCTGGGGACACACTTCGCCTGTGGGAAGGTATACCATCTAGCTGCCATCACATCACCCAGTGGGCCCCAAGCAGCGTCGGTCACCCTGACCGAACACCACAGGTGGCGTCATGAACCCTTGACAAACTATCATCAACCCTTTCATTGGACACCCCTTAGCAGGGTCACGGACCAGGTCCAGCCACCGTGACATTCCCAGAACTGAGACAGAGAGGACTAGTACTGAGTAACCTCTGGCCCTGTGTCTGGGTGCGCTCCATGTCCCCCTGGTTAAGCCAGTACATGTCTTGGCCCATCTGAAGTTTGCTAGAGAGCATATGGATTATCCATAAGAGTGTTGGGAGAATGTCATATGGTCTAATGAAACCAAAGTAGAACTGTTTGATAGAAACAAATCTCAACGTGTTTGGAGAAGACAGAATGCTGAGTTGCATCAAAAGAACACCATGCCTACTGTGAAGCATGGGGGTGACAACATCATGCTTTGGGGCTGTTTCTCTGCAAAGGGACCAGGACAACTGATCTGTGTATATGAAATAATGAATGGGGCCAAGTATCGGGAGATTTTGAGTGCAAATCTCCTTCCATCTGCAAGGGCATTGAAGGTGAAATGTGGATAGGTCTTTCAGCATGATAATGATCCCAAGCACACCGGCAGGGCAATGAAGGAGTGGCTTCGTAAGTAGCATATGAAGGTCCTGGAGTTGCCTAGCCAGTCTCCAGATCTCAACCCCATAGAAAACTTTTGGAGGGAGTTGAAAGTCCGTGCAACAGGCCTGAAACATCACTGCTCAACAGGAGATCTGCATGGAGGTATAGGCCAACATACCACCAACAGTGTGTGCCAACCTTGTGAAGGCTTACAGAAAATGTTTGACCTCTGTCATTGCCTGTCATATGACCTCTGTCATATAACAAAATATTGAGATGAACGTTTGTTAATGACCAAATACTTATTTTCCACCATAATTTGAAAAATAAATGTTGCCAAATCAGACAAGGTGATTTTCTGGATTTGTTTTCTCAATTTTGACTCTCATAGTTGTCATCTACCTATGATGTCTATTGCAGGCCTGTGTCATCTTTTTAAGTGGGAGAACTTGCACAATTGTCTGATGACTAAATACTTTTTTTCCCCACTGTATTTGGAATCGGCGTGTTTCTAACGACCCGACCTATAAAACTTTCCACTAGTTAACCCCTTTAGTGAACACCATAAAAAAACAAGGCAAAAAAATGCATTTTCATCATACCATCGAACAAAAAGTGGATTAAAAAGCGATCAAAAAGATGAATATAAAAAAACGTGATACCGCTGAAAATGTCATCTTGTTCTGCAAAAAGCAAGCCACCAAATAGCTCCATCACTGGGAAAATAAAAAAAGATATAGCTCTCAAAATAAAGCAATGCAAAATTAATTATTTTTTATATAAAATAATTTTTATTGTATAAAAGCGCCAAAACATAAAAAAAGATATAAATGAGGTTATAGATGTAATCGTACTAACCCGAATAATAAAATTGCTTCATCAATTTTACCATACGCGGAATGGTATAAATCCCCCCCCCCCAAAGAAATTCATGAATTGCTGGTTTTTGCTCATTCTGCCTCAATCAAATGGCAATAAAAAATGTCATGTGCCCGAAAATTGTACCAATAAAAATGTCAACTCATCCCACCAAAAACAAGACCTCACATGACTCTGTGAGCCAAAATATGGAAAAATTATAGCTCTCAAAATGTGGTGATGCAAAAACTATTTTTTGCAATAAAAAGCGTCTTTTAGTGTTTCACAGCTGCCAATCATAAAAATCCACTATAAAAACCCGCTACAAATATTAAATCAAAACCTCCTTTATCACCCCATTAGTTAGGGAAAAATAATAAAATAAAGTATTTATTTCCCTTTTCTATTAGGTGTATGGTTAGGGTTAGGATTGGGGTTAGGGCTAAAGTAAGGGTTAGGGTTGGGGTTAATTTTAGAGTTAGGTTTGGGGCTAAAGTTAGGGTTAAGGTTGGGGCTAAAGTTAGGGTTAGGGTTGGGGCTAATTTTAGGGTTAGGTTTGGGGCTAAAATTAGGGTTAAGGTTGGGGCTCAATTTAGGGTTAGGGTTGGGGATAATTTTAGGGTTAGGTTTGGGGCTAAAATTAGGGTTAAGGTTGGGGCTAAAATTAGGGTTAGTGTTGGGGCTAAAGTTAAGATTAGGGTAAAGGTTGGGATTAGGGTTAGGGTTTATGTTAGGGTTAGGTTTGTGGTTAGGGTTATGGTAAGGGTTGGTATTTGGGTTAGGGGTGTGCTGGGGTTAGGGTTGGAGTTAGAATTGGGGGGTTTCCACTGTTCTCCAAACGCGACATGAAAAAGTCAAACAGTGCTCCTTCTCTTCCGAGCTCTGACATGCTCCCAAACAGTGGTTTACCCCCACATATGGTAAAACAACATACTCAGGACCAATTGCACAACAACCTATGTGGTCCAATTTGTCCTGTTACCCTTGGGAAAATAAAAAACTTGGGGGCAAAAAAATAATTTTTGTGAAAAAATATGATTTTTTATTTTTATGGCTCTACATTATAAACGCTTGTGAATCACTTGGGGGTTCAAAGTGCTCACCACAAATCTAGATAAGTTCCTTAAGGGGTCTACTTTCCAAAATGGTGTCACTTGTAGGTTTCCACTGTTTGGCACATCAGTGGCTCTGAAAATGCAACATGACGTCTGATTTGAATTGCAGCCTATTCTGCATTGAAAAAGTCAAACAGTGCTCCTTCCCTTCCGAGCTCTGCTATGTGCCCAAACAGTGGTTTAGTGAACATGAATTCCCTATAAAAATATTTTTATTTTCAAATATTAAAAAACACCTTCCCAGTGAGTTTTGTAGAAATAATTTTAAAAAAAATGTTTTGACCAAGGTCTAGCGCATACCCTATGATAGGCCTTATCTATATCCTGCCTTGCTGTGGAGGTTGGCATCCTATATGTGCGATTTTTTGCCCCCCCCCCACTCAACATAGGCTGTCCCTCTCTGCCCTATCTCACTCTATGTTAAAAAGGTGAGAAAACAATAATATAAAGAACATAGATGAAAAAAAGCAAAAAAATGGTCAAAAAAATCAAAAGAACACAATATAAATAAATAATCAAAACCAAAATAATAAACAGCCTCAATAGACCAATAAACTTTGGGTTTTCACCCTATATAATTGATCCAAATCCCTAAACCTATGTTGTGATAGGCAATTCAGTATCACAATGGACATAGCGGTCAGAGCACATACAGTTATATGACAATAACCCAAAATAATAGAACGAGCTCTGAGACGTGGGAACTCTGCAGACCGCAATCCCTAATCCTCTCCAAACAACACTAGAGGCAGCCGTGGATTGCGCCTAACTCTGCCTATGCAACTCGGCACAGCCTGAGAAACTAACTAGCCTGAAGATAGAAAATAAGCCTACCTTGCCTCAGAGAAATACCCCAAAGGAAAAGGCAGCCCCCCACATATAATGACTGTGAGTTAAGATGAAAAGACAAACGTAGGGATGAAACAGATTCAGCAAAGTGAGGCCCGACTTTCTTAACAGAGCGAGGATAGGAAAGATAACTTTGCGGTCTACACAAAACCCTAAAGAAAACCACGCAAAGGGGGCAAAAAGACCCTCCGTACCGAACTAACGGCACGGAGGTACACCCTTTGCGTCCCAGAGCTTCCAGCAAAACAATTAGACAAGCTGGACAGAAAAAATAGCAAACAAATAGCAAAGAAGAACTTAGCTATGCAGAGCAGCAGGCCACAGGAATGATCCAGGGAAAAACAAGTCCAACACTGGAACATTGACAGGAAGCCTGGATCAAAGCATTAGGTGGAGTTAAGTAGAGAAGCACCTAACGACCTCACCAGATCACCTGAGGGAGGAAACTCAGAAGCTGCAGTACCACTTTCCTCCACAAACGGAAGCTCCCAGAGAGAATCAGCCGAAGTACCACTTGTGACCACAGGAGGGAGCTCTGCCACAGAATTCACAACAGTACCCCCCGCCTTGAGGAGGGGTCACCGAACCCTCACCAGAGCCCCCAGGCCGACCAGGATGAGCCACATGAAAGGTACGAACAAGATCGGGAGCATGGACATCAGAGGCAAAAACCCAGGAATTATCTTCCTGAGCATACCCCTTCCATTTAACCAGATACTGGAGTTTCCGTCTTGAAACACGAGAATCCAAAATCTTCTCCACAATATACTCCAATTCCCCCTCCACCAAAACCGGGGCAGGAGGGTCAACAGATGGAACCATAGGTGCCACGTATCTCCGCAACAATGACCTATGGAATACGTTATGTATGGAAAAAGAATCTGGGAGGGTCAGACGAAGAGACACAGGATTAAGAACCTCAGAAATCCTATACGGACCAATGAAACAAGGTTTAAACTTAGGAGAGGAAACCTTCATAGGAATATGATGAGAAGATAACCAAACCAGATCCCCAACACGAAGTCGGGGACCCACACAGCGTCTGCGATTAGCGAAACGTTGAGCCTTCTCCTGGGACAAGGTCAAATTGTCCACTACATGAGTCCAAATCTGCTGCAACCTGTCCACCACAGTATCCACACCAGGACAGTCCGAAGACTCAACCTGTCCTGACAAGAAACGAGGATGGAACCCAGAATTGCAGAAAAATGGCGAAACCAAGGTAGCCGAGCTGGCCCGATTATTAAGGGCGAACTCAGCCAAAGGCAAAAAGGACACCCAGTCATCCTGATCGGCAGAAACAAAGCATCTCAGATAGGTTTCCAAGGTCTGATTGGTTCGTTCGGTCTGGCCATTAGTCTGAGGATGGAAAGCCGAGGAAAAAGACAAGTCAATGCCCATCCTACCACAAAAGGCTCGCCAAAACCTCGAAACAAACTGGGAACCTCTGTCAGAAACGATATTCTCTGGAATGCCATGCAAACGAACCACATGCTGGAAGAACAATGGCACCAAATCAGAGGAGGAAGGCAATTTAGACAAGGGTACCAGATGGACCATCTTAGAAAAGCGATCACAGACCACCCAAATGACTGACATCTTTTGAGAAACGTGAAGATCTGAAATAAAATCCATAGAGATATGTGTCCAAGGCCTCTTCGGGACCGGCAAGGGCAAAAGCAACCCACTGGCACGAGAACAGCAGGGCTTAGCCCGAGCACAAATCCCACAGGACTGCACAAAAGTACGCACATCCCGTGACAGAGATGGCCACCAAAAGGATCTAGCCACTAACTCTCTGGTACCAAAGATTCCAGGATGACCAGCCAACACCGAACAATGAACCTCAGAGATAACTTTATTCGTCCACCTATCAGGGACAAACAGTTTCTCCGCTGGACAACGATCAGGTTTATTAGCCTGAAATTTTTGCAGCACCCGCCGCAAATCAGGGGAGATGGCAGACATAATTACTCCTTCCTTGAGGATACCCGCTGGCTCAGATAAACCCGGAGAGTCGGGCACAAAACTCCTAGACAGAGCATCTGCCTTCACATTTTTAGAGCCCGGAAGGTACGAAATCACAAAGTCAAAACGGGCAAAAAACAGCGACCAACGAGCCTGTCTAGGATTCAAACGCTTAGCAGACTCGAGATAAGTCAAGTTCTTATGATCAGTCAATACCACCACGCGATGCTTAGCTCCTTCAAGCCAATGACGCCACTCCTCGAATGCCCACTTCATGGCCAGCAACTCTCGGTTGCCCACATCATAATTTCGCTCAGCAGGCGAAAACTTCCTGGAAAAAAAAGCGCATGGTTTCATCGCTGAGCAATCAGAACCTCTCTGCGACAAAACAGCCCCTGCTCCAATCTCAGAAGCATCAACCTCGACCTGGAACGGAAGAGAAACATCTGGTTGACACAACACAGGGGCAGAAGAAAAACGACGCTTCAACTCTTGAAAAGCTTCCACAGCAGCAGAAGACCAATTGACCAAATCAGCACCCTTCTTGGTCAAATCGGTCAATGGTTTGGCAATACTAGAAAAATTGCAGATGAAGCGACGATAAAAATTAGCAAAGCCCAGGAACTTTTTCAGACTTTTCAGAGATGTCGGCTGAGTCCAATCATGGATGGCCTGGACCTTAACAGGATCCATCTCGATAGTAGAAGGGGAAAAGATGAACCCCAAAAATGAAACCTTCTGCACACCAAAGAGACACTTTGATCCCTTCACAAACAAAGAATTAGCACGCAGGACCTGAAAAACCGTTCTGACCTGCTTCACATGAGACTCCCAATCATCCGAGAAGATCAAAATGTCATCCAAGTACACAATCAGGAATTTATCCAGGTACTCTCGGAAGATGTCATGCATAAAGGACTGAAACACTGATGGAGCATTGGCAAGTCCGAATGGCATCACTAGATACTCAAAATGACCCTCGGGCGTATTAAATTCAGTTTTCCATTCATCGCCTCGCCTGATTCGCACCAGATTATACGCACCACGAAGATCTATCTTGGTGAACCAACTAGCCCCCTTAATCCGAGCAAACAAATCAGATAACAATGGCAAGGGGAACTGAAATTTAACAGTGATCTTATTAAGAAGGCGGTAATCTATACAAGGTCTCAGCGAACCATCCTTCTTGGCTACAAAAAAGAACCCTGCTCCTAATGGCGACGATGACGGGCGAATATGCCCCTTCTCCAGGGATTCCTTCACATAACTGCGCACAGCGGTGTGCTCAGGCATGGATAAATTAAACAGTCGACCTTTTGGGAATTTACTACCAGGAATCAAATTGATAGCACAATCACAATCCCTATGCGGAGGTAGGGTATCGGACTTGGGCTCATCAAATACATCCCGGTAATCAGACAAGAACTCTGGAACCTCAGAAGGGGTGGATGACGAAATTGACAGAAATGGAACATCACCATGTACCCCCTGACAACCCCAGCTGGACACCGACATGGATTTCCAATCCAATACTGGATTATGGGCTTGTAGCCATGGCAACCCCAACACGACCACATCATGCAGATTATGCAACACCAGAAAGCGAATAACCTCCTGATGTGCAGGAGCCATGCACATGGTCAGCTGGGTCCAGTATTGAGGTTTATTCTTGGCCAAAGGCGTAGCATTAATTCCTCTCAATGGAATAGGACACTGCAAGGGCTCCAAGAAAAACCCACAACGCTTAGCATATTCCAAGTCCATCAAATTCAGGGCAGCGCCTGAATCCACAAACGCCATGACAGAATACGATGACAAAGAGCAGATCAAGGTAACGGACAGAAGAAACTTTGACTGTACTGTACCAATGGTGGCAGACCTAGCGAACCGCTTAGTGCGCTTAGGACAATCAGAGATAGCATGAGTGGAATCACCACAGTAGAAACACAGCCCATTCAGATGTCTGTGTTCTTGCCGTTCAACTCTGGTCATAGTCCTATCGCACTGCATAGGCTCAGGTTTAATCTCAGGTAATACCGCCAAATGGTGCACAGATTTACGCTCACGCAAGCGTCGACCGATCTGAATGGCCAAAGACATAGACTCATTCAAACCAGCAGGCATAGGAAATCCCACCATGACATCCTTAAGGGCTTCAGAGAGACCCTTTCTGAATATAGCTGCCAGCGCAGATTCATTCCATTGAGTGAGCACGGACCACTTTCTAAATTTCTGGCAATATACCTCTATCTCATCCTGAGCCTGACAAAGAGCCAGCAAATTTTTTTCTGCCTGATCCACTGAATTAGGCTCATCGTACAGCAATCCAAGCGCCAGGAAAAACGCATCGATATTACTTAATGCAGGATCTCCTGACGCAAGAGAAAATGCCCAATCCTGAGGGTCGCCACGCAAAAAAGAAATGACGATCCTAACCTGTTGAACTGGGTCACCAGAGGAGCGAGGTTTCAAAGCCAGAAATAATTTACAATTATTTTTGAAACTCAGAAATTTAGTTCTATCTCCAAAAAACAAATCTGGAATAGGAATTCTCGGTTCTAACAATGAATTCTGAACCACAAAATCTTGAATATTTTGAACTCTTGCCGTGAGCTGATCCACACATGAAGACAGACCTTTAATGTCCATTGCTACACCTGTGTCCTGAACCACCCAAATGACTAGGGGAAAAAAAAGGCAAAACACAGTGCAAAGAAAAAAAAATGGTCTCAGAACTTCTTTTTTCCCTCTATTGAGAATCATTAGCACTTTTGGCTTCCTGTACTGTTGTGATAGGCAATTCAGTATCACAATGGACATAGCTGTCAGAGCACATACAGTGATCTGACAATAACCCAAAATAATAGATCGAGCTCTGAGACGTGGGAACTCTGCAGACCGCAATCCCTAATCCTCTCCAAACAACACTAGAGGCAGCCGTGGATTGCGCCTAACTCTGCTTATGCAACTCGGCACAGCCTGAGAAACTAACTAGCCTGAAGATAGAAAATAAGCCTACCTTGCCTCAGAGAAATACCCCAAAGGAAAAGGCAGCCCCCCACATATAATGACTGTGAGTTAAGATGAAAAGACAAACGTAGGGATGAAACAGATTCAGCAAAGTGAGGCCCGACTTTCTTAACAGAGCGAGGATAGGAAAGATAACTTTGCGGTCTACACAAAACCCTAAAGAAAACCACGCAAAGGGGGCAAAAAGACCCTCCGTACCGAACTAACGGCACGGAGGTACACCCTTTGCGTCCCAAAGCTTCCAGCAAAACAATTAGACAAGCTGGACAGAAAAAACAGTAAACAAATAGCAAAGAAGAACTTAGCTATGCAGAGCAGCAGGCCACAGGAATGATCCAGGGAAAAACAAGTCCAACACTGGAACATTGACAGGAAGCCTGGATCAAAGCATTAGGTGGAGTTAAGTAGAGAAGCACCTAACGACCTCACCAGATCACCTGAGGGAGGAAACTCAGAAGCCGCAGTACCACTTTCCTCCACAAATGGAAGCTCCCAGAGAGAATCAGCCGAAGTACCACTTGTGACCACAGGAGGGAGCTCTGCCACAGAATTCACAACAACCTATCAAACCACACTAGAGGTAGCCATGGATTGCGCCTAACGCTCCCTATGCAACTCGGCACAGCCTGAGAAACTAGCTAGTCCTGAAGATAGAAAAATAAGCCTACCTTGCCTCAGAGAAATTCCCCAAAGGAAAAGGCAGCCCCCCACATATAATGACTGTGAGTTAAGATGAAAAATACAAACACAGAGATGAAATAGATTTAGCAAAGTGAGGCCCGACTTACTGAATAGACCGAGGATAGGAAAGATAGCTTTGCGGTCAACACAAAAACCTACAAACAACCACGCAGAGGGGCAAAAAGACCCTCCGCACCGACTAACGGTACGGAGGTGCTCCCTCTGCGTCTCAGAGCTTCCAGCAAGCAAGCAAAAACAAAAAAGCAAGCTGGACAGAAAATATAGCAACAAAAGTAACACAAGCAGAACTTAGCTTATGCTGAGCAGACAGGCAACAGGAACGATCCAGGAGGAAGCAAGACCAATACTAGAACATTGACTGGAGGCCAGGATCAAAGCACTAGGTGGAGTTAAATAGAGCAGCGCCTAACGACTTAACCTCATCACCTGAGGAAGGAAACTCAGAAGCCGCAGTACCACAGGAGGGAGCTTGATCACAGAATTCACAACAGTACCCCCCCCCCTTGAGGAGGGGTCACCGAACCCTCACCAGAGCCCCCAGGCTGACCAGGATGAGCCATATGAAAGGCACGAACAAGATCGGCAGCATGAACATCAGAGGCAAAAACCCAGGAATTATCTTCCTGACCATAACCCTTCCACTTAACCAGATACTGGAGTTTCCGTCTCGAAACACGAGAATCCAAAATCTTCTCCACTATATACTCCAACTCCCCCTCCACCAAAACCGGGGCAGGAGGATCAACAGATGGAACCACAGGCGCCACGTACCTCCGCAACAATGATCTATGGAATTCGTTATGGATGGAAAAAGAATCTGTAAGGGTCAAACGAAAAGACACAGGATTAAGAACCTCAGAAATCCTATACGGACCAATGAAACGAGGCTTAAACTTAGGAGAGGAAACCTTCATAGGAATATAACGAGATGACAACCAAACCAAATCCCCAACACGAAGTCGGGGACCCACACAGCGTCTGCGATTAGCGAAACGTTGAGCCTTCTCCTGGGACAAGGTCAAATTGTCCACTACATGAGTTTCATGATTCCAATGGCAGGGAATAACAAAAGGACAAGCACCAACGAGCTCTAGGGTGATGTTACCTGAGCTGACCGCGACCCTAAACCTGAACACACAAATAACAATAGCCGGGGAACGTGCCTACGTTGATCCTAGACGTCTCGCAGCAGCCGAAGATCTAACTTCCCCTATTAGAAGAAACACAGACCTCTCTTGCCTCCAGAGAAATACCCCACAGAAATAGCAGCCCCCCACATATAATCACGGTGAAATGAGAGGAAGGCACATACACAGTATGAAAACAGATTCAGCAAAATGAGGCCCGCTAAAACTAGATAGCAGAGGATACAAAAGTAAACTGCGCGGTCAGCAAAAAACCCTTCAAAAAACCATCCTGTAATTACTTGAACTCATGTTCCAACTCATGGAACATGAGGAGCAATTACAGCCCACTAGAGCAACCAGCAGCAAAGAAACAATTATATGCAAGCTGGACAAGACAAAAATAAAGCAAAACGTGGAACAAGAAAATCAAAAACTTAGCTTGTCCTGAAGATTACTGAAACCAGAAGCTGAGGTAACAAAACATTCTGATAACCTTGATAGCCGGCGGGGAAATGACAAGAAAGCCCGGTTAAATAGGAAACTCCCAAATCCTAATAGAACAGGTGGACACCAGAGACAGCAGAACACAAATCACCCAGTACCATCAGTAACCACCAGAGGGAGCCCAAAAACAGAACTCACAACAGTACCCCCCCTTGAGGAGGGGTCACCGAACCCTCACGAGAACCACCAGGGCGACCAGGATGAGCCTTATGAAAAGCGCGGACCAAATCATCAGCATGAACATCAGAGGCAACCACCCAAGATTTATCCTCCTGACCATAACCCTTCCACTTGACCAAATATTGGAGTTTCCGTCTGGAAACACGAGAATCCAAGATCTTCTCCACAACATACTCCAATTCTCCCTCCACCAGCACCGGAGCAGGAGGCTCAAGCGAAGGAACAACAGGTACCTCATACCTCCGCAACAACGACCGATGGAACACATTATGAATAGCAAACGATGCCGGGAGATCCAAACGAAACGACACAGGGTTAAGAATTTCCAAGATCCTATAAGGACCGATGAACCGAGGCTTGAACTTAGGAGAAGAGACCTTCATAGGAACAAAACGAGAAGACAACCACACCAAGTCCCCAACACGAAGTCGAGGACCCACGCGGCGACGGCGATTAGCAAACTGCTGAGCCTTCTCCTGGGACAACTTCAAATTGTCCACCACATGACTCCAAATCTGATGCAACCTATCCACCACCATGTCCACTCCAGGACAATCAGAAGGCTCCACCTGACCAGAGGAAAAACGAGGATGAAACCCCGAATTACAAAAGAAAGGAGAAACCAAGGTAGCAGAACTAGCCCGATTATTAAGGGCAAACTCGGCCAGCGGCAAAAAGGTAACCCAGTCATCCTGATCAGCAGAAACAAAACACCTCAAATAAGTTTCCAAGGTCTGATTAGTTCGCTCCGTCTGGCCATTCGTCTGAGGGTGGAATGCAGACGAAAAGGACAAATCAATGCCCATCTTAGCACAGAACGTCCGCCAAAATCTAGACACAAACTGGGATCCCCTGTCAGAAACGATGTTCTCCGGAATCCCATGCAAACGAACCACGTTCTGGAAAAACAGAGGGACCAACTCAGAGGAGGAAGGTAACTTAGGCAAGGGTACAAGATGAACCATTTTAGAAAAGCGGTCACACACAACCCAGATGACGGACATTTTTTGAGAGACAGGGAGATCCGAAATAAAGTACATGGAAATGTGCGTCCAAGGCCTCTTCGGGATAGGCAAAGGTGACAACAATCCACTGGCTCGAGAACAGCAAGGCTTAGCCCGAGCACAAACCTCACAAGACTGCACAAAAGAACGCACATCCCTCGACAAGGAAGGCCACCAAAAAGACCTGGCCACCAAGTCTCTAGTACCAAATATTCCAGGATGACCTGCCAACGCAGAAGAATGGACCTCGGAGATGACTCTACTGGTCCAACTATCCGGAACAAACAGTCTCTCAGGCGGACAACGATCAGGTTTACCCGCCTGAAACTCCTGAAAAGCACGTCGCAAGTCTGGGAAGACGGCCGACAAAATCACCCCATCCCTAAGGATACCAGTGGGCTCAGAATTTCCAGGGGAGTCAGGCACAAAACTCCTAGAAAGAGCATCCGCCTTCACATTCTTTGAACCTGGCAGGTATGAAACCACAAAATTGAAACGAGAGAAAGACAGTGACCAACGAGCCTGTCTAGGATTCAGACGCCTGGCAGACTCAAGGTAAATCAGATTTTTGTGATCAGTCAAGACCACCACACGATGTCTAGCACCCTCCAGCCAATGACGCCACTCCTCAAATGCCCACTTCATGGCCAAAAGTTCCCGATTACCCACATCATAATTCCGCTCAGCGGGCGAAAATTTTCTAGAAAAAAACGCACATGGCTTCATCACCGAGCAATCGGAGCTTCTCTGTGACAAAACCGCCCCCGCTCCAATCTCGGAAGCATCAACCTCAACTTGGAAAGGAAGCGAAACATCAGGCTGACGCAACACAGGAGCAGAAGAAAACCGGCGCTTAAGTTCCTGAAAGGCCTCCACAGCCGCAGGAGACCAATCAGCAACATCAGCACCCTTCTTAGTCAAATCCGTCAAAGGCTTAACAACACTAGAAAAATTAGTTATAAAACGACGATAGAAATTAGCAAAGCCCAAGAACTTCTGCAAACTCTTAAGAGATGCAGGCTACGTCCAGTCACAAATAGCCCGAACCTTGACGGGATCCATCTCAATAGTA
Organism: Ranitomeya imitator; assembly: GCF_032444005.1. Classification (NCBI taxonomy): domain Eukaryota; kingdom Metazoa; phylum Chordata; class Amphibia; order Anura; family Dendrobatidae; genus Ranitomeya; species Ranitomeya imitator. The sequence continues at coordinate 664,256,910 of NC_091286.1, forward strand.
GAAGGGGAAAAAATATACCCCAAGAAAGAAATCTTCTGGACTCCAAAGAGACACTTTGAGCCCTTTACAAACAAGGAATTAGCCCGCAGGACCTGAAACACCTTCCTGACCTGCTGAACATGAGACTCCCAGTCATCAGAAAAAAACAAAATATCATCCAAATACACAATCATAAATTTATCCAGATATTCACGGAAAATATCGTGCATAAAGGACTGGAAGACTGAAGGAGCATTAGAAAGTCCGAAAGGCATTACCAAATACTCAAAATGGCCCTCAGGCGTATTAAATGCGGTTTTCCACTCATCACCTTGCTTTATTCGTATAAGATTATACGCACCCCGGAGATCAATCTTAGTGAACCATTTAGCCCCCTTAATGCGAGCAAACAAATCAGTCAACAAAGGCAAAGGATACTGATATTTTACGGTAATCTTATTCAAAAGACGATAATCTATACAAGGCCTCAAGGACCCATCTTTCTTGGCCACGAAAAAAAAACCTGCTCCCAAAGGGGACGAAGATGGACGGATATGTCCCTTTTCCAAGGACTCCTTAACATAATCCCGCATAGCAGTATGCTCTGGCACTGACAGATTGATCAAACGACCTTTAGGAAATTTACTACCAGGGATTAAATCTATAGCACAATCGCAATCCCTGTGAGGAGGAAGCGAACTGAGCTTAGGCTCCTCAAAAACATCCCGATAATCCGACAAAAATACAGGAACCTCAGAAGGAGTAGATGAAGCGATAGAAATCGGAGGTGCATCATCATGAACCCCCTGACATCCCCAGCCTAACACAGACATTGTTTTCCAGTCAAGGACTGGATTATGAGTTTGTAACCATGGCAGACCAAGTACTAGAACATCATGTAAATCATACAATACCAGGAAGCGAATCACCTCCTGATGAACGGGAGTCATACCCATGGTCACTTGTGTCCAGTACTGAAGTTTATTCATAGCTAAAGGTGTAGAGTCAATTCCCTTCAAAGGAATAGGGACTTCCAGAGGCTCAAGACTAAACCCACATCGCTTGGCAAATGACCAATCCATAAGACTCAGGGCAGCGCCTGAATCTACATAGGCATCAACGGAAATGGATGATAATGAGCAAATCAGAGTCACAGACAGAATGAACTTAGACTGTAACGTACTAATGGCAACAGACTTATCAACCTTTTTTGTGCGTTTAGAGCATGCTGATATAACATGAGCTGAATCACCACAATAAAAGCACAACCCATTTTTCCGCCTATAGTTTTGCCGTTCACTTCTAGACAGAACTCTATCACATTGCATTGTCTCAAGTGCCTGTTCAGAAGACACCGCCAAATGGTGCACAGGTTTGCGCTCCCGTAAACGCCGATCAATCTGAATAGCCATAGTCATAGACTCATTCAGACCCGTAGGCGCAGGGAACCCCACCATAACATCTTTAATGGCCTCAGAAAGGCCATCTCTGAACTTTGCAGCCAGGGCGCACTCATTCCACTGAGTAAGCACTGACCATTTCCGAAATTTTTGACAATATATTTCTGCTTCATCTTGCCCCTGAGAGAGAGCTAATAAAGCTTTTTCAGCCTGAATCTCTTGGTTAGGTTCCTCATAGAGCAAACCCAATGCCAGAAAAAACGCATCCACATTAAGCAACGCAGGATCCCCTGGTGCCAATGCAAATGCCCAATTTTGAGGGTCACCCCGCAGGAAAGATATAATAATCTTAACCTGCTGAGCAGGGTCTCCAGAAGAGCGAGATTTCAAAGAAAGGAACAGCTTGCAATTGTTCCTAAAATTCAGAAAACTAGATCTATCTCCAGCAAAGAACTCTGGAATAGGAATTCTAGGTTCAGACATAGGAGCATGTACAACAAAATCTTGTATATTTTGAACCTTAGCAGCAAGATTATTCAAGCTGGAAGCTAAACTCTGGACGTCCATGATAAACAGCTAAGGTCAGAGCCATTCAAGGATTAAGAGGAGGAAAAAAAAAAAAATCAGCCTGGCTGCAATTAGGGCTAGGCAGCAACCTCAGAGGAGAAAAAAAAAAAAAAAAAAACTTCCTCAGACTACTATTCCTCCTACTTCAGCCCAAACATTTTTGGCCGGCTATACTGTCATGATTCCAATGGCAGGGAATAACAAAAGGACAAGCACCAACGAGCTCTAGGGTGATGGAACCTGAGCTGACCGCGACCCTAAACCTGAACACACAAATAACAATAGCCGGGGAACGTGCCTACGTTGATCCTAGACGTCTCGCACCAGCCGAAGATCTAACTTCCCCTATTAGAAGAAACACAGACCTCTCTTGCCTCCAGAGAAATACCCCACAGAAATAGCAGCCCCCCACATATAATGACGGTGAAATGAGAGGAAGGCACATACACAGTATGAAAATAGATTCAGCAAAATGAGGCCCGCTAAAACTAGATAGCAGAGAATACAAAAGTAAACTGCGCGGTCAGCAAAAAACCCTTCAAAAAACCATCCTGTAATTACTTGAACTCATGTTCCAACTCATGGAACATGAGGAGCAATTACAGCCCACTAGAGCAACCAGCAGCAAAGAAACAATGATATGCAAGCTGGACAAGACAAAAATAAAGCAAAACGTGGAACAAGAAAATCAAAAACTTAGCTTGTCCTGAAGATTACTGAAGCCAGAAGCTGAGGTAACAAAACATTCTGATAACCTTGATAGCCGGCGGGGAAATGACAAGAAAGCCCGGTTAAATAGGAAACTCCCAAATCCTAATAGAACAGGTGGACACCAGAGACAGCAGAACACAAATCACCCAGTACCATCAGTAACCACCAGAGGGAGCCCAAAAACAGAACTCACAACACATGAGTCCAAATCCACTGCAACCTGTCCACCACAGTATCCACACCAGGACAGTCCGAAGACTCAACCTGCCCTGAAGAGAAACGAGGATGGAACCCAGAATTGCAGAAAAGCGGTGAAACCAAGGTAGCCGAGCTGGCCCGATTATTAAGAGCGAACTCAGCCAACGGCAAAAAGGACACCCAATCATCCTGATCAGCAGAAACAAAACATCTCAGATATGTTTCCAAGGTCTGATTGGTTCGTTCAGTCTGGCCATTTGTCTGAGGATGGAAAGCCGAGGAAAAAGACAAATCAATGCCCATCCTACCACAAAAGGCTCGCCAAAACCTCGAAACAAACTGGGAACCTCTGTCAGAAACTATGTTCTCTGGAATGCCATGTAAATGAACCACATGCTGGAAGAACAATGGCACCAAATCAGAGGAGGAAGGTAATTTAGACAAGGGTACCAAATGGATCATCTTAGAGAAGCGATCACAAACTACCCAAATGACCGACATTTTTTGAGAGACAGGGAGATCCGAAATAAAATCCATAGAGATATGTGTCCAAGGCCTCTTCGGGATCGGCAAGGGCAAAAGCAACCCACTGGCACGAGAACAGCAGGGCTTAGCCCGAGCACAAATCCCACAGGACTGCACAAAAGAACACACATCCCGCGACAGAGACAGCCACCAAAAGGATCTAGCCACCAAATCTCTGGTACCAAAGATTGCAGGATGACCAGCCAACACCAAACAATGAACCTCAGAGATAATTTTATTCGTCCACCTATCAGGGACAAACAGTTTCTCTGCTGGGCAACGATCAGGATTATTAGCCTGAAATTTTTGCAGCACCCGCCGCAAATCAGGGGAGATGGCAGACACAATTACTACCTCTTTGAGAATACCCGCCGGCTCAGGCAAACCCGGAGAGTCGGGCACAAAGCTCCTAGAGTGGGCATCCGCCTTCACATTTTTAGAGCCCGAAAGGTACGAAACCACAAAGTCAAAATGGGAGAAAAACAGCGACCAACGAGCCTGTCTAGGATTCAACCGTTTGGCAGACTCGAGATAAGTCAAGTTCTTGTGATCAGTCAAGACCACCACGCGATGCTTAGCTCCTTCAAGCCAATGACGCCACTCCTCGAATGCCCACTTCATGGCCAGCAACTCTCGATTGCCAACATCATAATTACGCTCAGCAGGCGAAAACTTCCTGGAAAAGAAGGCGCATGGCTTCATCACCGAGCAATCAGCACCTCTTTGCGACAAAACAGCCCCCGCTCCAATTTCAGAAGCATCAACCTCAACCTGGAACGGAAGCGAAACATCTGGTTGACACAACACAGGGGCAGAAGAAAAACGACGCTTTAACTCTTGAAAAGCTTCCACAGCAGCAGAAGACCAATTGACCACATCAGCACCCTTCTTGGTCAAATCGGTCAATGGTTTAGCAATACTAGAAAAATTACAGATGAAGCGACGATAAAAATTAGCAAAGCCAAGGAACTTTTGCAGACTCTTCAGAGATGTCGGCTGAGTCCAATCATAAATGGCCTGGACCTTAACAGGGTCCATCTCGATGGTAGAAGGGGAAAAAATGAACCCCAAAAATGAAACCTTCTGAACACCAAAGAGACAATTTGATCCCTTCACAAACAAAGAATTAGCACGCAGGACCTGGAACACCATTCTGACCTGCTTCACATGAGACTCCCAATCATCCGAGAAGACCAAAATATCATCCAAGTATACAATCAGGAATTTATCCAGGTACTCTCGGAAGATGTCATGCATAAAGGACTGAAATACTGATGGAGCATTGGCAAGTCCGAATGGCATAACTAGGTACTCAAAATGGCCCTCGGGCGTATTAAATGCAGTTTTCCATTCATCGCCCCGTTTAATACGCACAAGATTATATGCACCACGAAGATCTATCTTGGTGAACCAACTAGCCCCCTTAATCCGAGCAAACAAATCAGATAGCAGCGGCAAGGGGTACTGAAATTTGACCGTGATTTTATTTAGAAGGCGGTAGTCAATACAAGGTCTCAGCGAACCATCCTTCTTGGCCACAAAAAAGAACCCTGCTCCCAATAGCGATGACGACGGCCGAATATGACCCTTCTCCAAGGATTCTTTTACGTAACTCCGCATAGCGGCGTGCTCAGGTACAGATAAATTAAACAGTCGACCCTTAGGAAACTTACTACCAGGAGTCAACTCGATGGCACAATCACAATCCCTATTCGGAGGTAGGGCATTAGACTTGGGCTCATCGAATACATCCCGGTAATAAGACAAGAACTCTGGGATCTCAGAAGGGGTGGATGATGAGATAGACAGAAATGGAACATCACCATGTACTCCCTGACAACCCCAGCTGGACACAGACATTGATTTCCAATCTAATACTGGGTTATGGACTTGTAGCCATGGCAACCCCAACATGACCACATCATGCAGATTTTGCAACACCAGAAAGCGAATATCCTCCTGGTGCGCAGGAGCCATGCACATGGTCAGCTGGGTCCAATACTGAGGCTTATTCTTGGCCAAAGGCGTAGCATCAATTCCTCTCAATGGAATAAGACACTGCAGGGGCTCCAAGACAAACCCACAGCGCCTAGCAAACTCCAAGTCCATCAAATTCAGGGCAGCGCCTGAATCCACAAATGCCATGACAGAATAGGAAGACAAAGAGCAGATCAAAGTAACGGACAAAAGAAATTTCGACTGTACCGTACCAATGGTGACAGACTTAGCGAACCGCTTAGTGCGCTTAGGACAATCGGAGATAGCATGAGTGGAATCACCACAGTAGAAACACAGCCCATTCCGACGTCTGTGTTCTTGCCTTTCAGCTCTGGTCAAAGTCCTATCGCACTGCATAGGCTCAGGTTTATGCTCAGATAATACCGCCAAATGGTGCACAGATTTACGCTCACACAAGCGTCGACCGATCTGAATGGCCAAAGACATAGACTCATTCAGACCAGCAGGCATAGGAAATCCAACCATGACATCCTTAAGGGCTTCAGAGAGACCCTTTCTGAAGATTGCTGCCAAAGCACATTCATTCCATTGAGTGAGCACAGACCACTTTCTATACTTCTGACAATAAATCTCTATCTCATCCTGACCCTGACACAGAGCCAGCAAATTTTTCTCTGCCTGATCCACTGAATTAGGTTAATCGTACAGTTATCCGAGCGCCAGAAAAAACGCATCAATATTACATAATGCAGGACCTCCTGGCGCAAGGGAAAATGCCCAGTCTTGAGGGTCGCCACGTAATAAAGAAATAATGATCTTAACTTGTTGAACTGGGTCACCAGAGGAGCGAGGTTTCAACGCCAGAAACAGTTTGCAATTATTTTTGAAACTCAGAAATTTAGCTCTATCTCCAGAAAACAAATCAGGAATAGGATATTTAGGTTCTAACATAGGATTCTGAACCACTAAATCTTTAATGTTCTGTACACTTATAGTGAGATTATCCATCAAAGAGGACAGACCCTGAATGTCCATGTCCACACCTGTGTCCTGAACCACCCAAATGTCTAGGGAAAAAAAAAAGGCAAAACACAGTGCAAAGATAAAAAAATGGTCTCAGAACTTCTTTTTTCCCTCTATTGAGAAGCATTAGTACTCTGGGCCTCCAGTACTGTTATGAATAGGTAATTCAGAACCACAATGGACCTTGAAGTTCAGAGCACACAAGTGACCTGACAAAAACCACAAAACATAGGACGAGCTCTGAGACGTGGGAACTCTGCTGACCGCAATCCCTAAACCTATCAAACCACACTAGAGGTAGCCGTGGATTGCGCCTAACGCTCCCTATGCAACTCGGCACAGCCTGAGAAACTAGCTAGTCCTGAAGATAGAAAAATAAGCCTACCTTGCCTCAGAGAAATTCCCCAAAGGAAAAGGCAGCCCCCCACATATAATGACTGTGAGTTAAGGTGAAAAATACAAACACAGAGATGAAATAGATTTAGCAAAGTGAGGCCCGACTTACTGAATAGACCGAGGATAGGAAAGATAGCTTTGCGGTCAACACAAAAACCTACAAACAACCACGCAGAGGGGCAAAAAGACCCTCCGCACCGACTAACGGTACGGAGGTGCTCCCTCTGCGTCTCAGAGCTTCCAGCAAGCAAGCAAAAACAAAAAAGCAAGCTGGACAGAAAATATAGCAACAGAAGTAACACAAGCAGAACTTAGCTTATGCTGAGCAGACAGGCCACAGGAACGATCCAGGAGGAAGCAAGACCAATACTAGAACATTGACTGGAGGCCAGGATCAAAGCACTAGGTGGAGTTAAATAGAGCAGCACCTAACGACTTAACCTCATCACCTGAGGAAGGAAACTCAGAATCAGCAGTACCACTCGTGACCACAGGAGGGAGCTTGATCACAGAATTCACAACAGCCGTGACCTGGCGGGGTGGCTCAAAGAATTGATCAATTGTTTGCTAAATGTCTTGATATACAGTTAGAAATTAATATGTACATGTGCACTTTTTGTATTGCGTTCTGACCACAAGCAGCGCTGGCTTCTGCCCTTTTACTTTTGGGTATTTTCCATCATAGACTCCTCAAGTGATTGCAATGAGATGTGGTCCCTAAAAAAATGGTGTTGTAAAAATGAGAAATTGCTGTTTAACTTTTAACCCTTATAACTTCCTAAGACAAAAAAATGTTGGTTCCAAAAGTGTGCTTATGTAAAGTGGACATGTGGGAAATGTTAATTATTAAGTATTTTGTGTGACATATCTCTGTGATTTAAGAGTATGAAAATTCAAAGTTGGAAAATTGTGAAATTTTCGAAATTTTCGCCAAATTTAATTTTTTTCACAAATAAATGCAAATCATATCAAATAAATTTTACTACTATCATGAAATACAATATGTCACAAGAAAATAGTGTCAGAATCACTGGGATCCATGGAAGCGTTCCAGAGTCATTACCTCATAAAGGGACAGTGGTCAGAATTGTAAAAATCGGCCTGGTCATTAACATGCAAACCACCCTTGAGGATAAAGGGGTTAAAGCTCACCAGGCGAGGTGGATCCTCTCAGCCTCAGGTACGGGTTGGCATATGAACCCTGGTGTTGGTGCATCAAGAAAGAAAGCACGTGGGTAACAAGAACTGTAAAAAGGGTCACCAGGAAATACAGGATCAGCACAATGAATGAAGTGGAATCCAACAGGGATGAGTTCAACAACAAACACTGAACACAAACAGCCAGATGGTGGATCACACCTAACATAGGTTTAGGAGTGTAAGTCCCAAGACACAGGTGTGTGTGTGACAATGGGCCTTAAATAGGTTTAGGTAGATGATGTCATTGATCCGTGGAGAGCAGCTTGCAAAACCCATTTCTGGCGCAATGCTGTGCCCTTAGTGTTCGGCTTATGCCTATGAGTAAGGACGCAGCATCACACAAGAAACGCAAAGGATTTTTAATCCACTTCCCTGTTTTTAGCTGTACTTTATGTCTGAATAAGAGAACAATCACTTTCACCAACCTTGTTGGAGTGTCTGAAAAATTGTTTCCTTTACTAACTGTTCACGGCTGAGTTCACCAGCATCATTGGCACCCACATGGTTTCATTACTCCCAGCCTCAGGATACAGCTTTCAATGCTACGGTGAAGCTCCTTGACCCTCTATTCTGCAACTTATGCAATTTAAGATACATTACAGATTTTCATGTGTACTATTCATTTATGAAATCAAAATTATTACAACAGTTACTCTTTCCATTTCCTGTAATCTGTAACAGCCCAAGCTACCATGTGCCATTTATAATACTACAAAATTTAAATGTCTAAACTACACTAATGACATCTTAGCAAACCATATAGCTTCACAACTAGCCAAAGATTTCCTGCAGTTCTATATAAAATAAAATTAAACTGTGCTTTCAACATTAATTATGCCAGATGACAAGTTCAGCTCTGCCACACATATAACAATGCGTATTTTAGTACCTCTCGTTGTTTCACCAAGAATGAGTCGATAAGATTCCTCTGGTCATTTACATCCAGTTGTTCCCTGAAGTTGGTGAAGGTCTCTCGAATGAATGTGTGCACATCATTTAGGTTCAAGCGCACCTCTTCAGCCACATTCGTAAACCAGCGCATCACAGATGGATATGTGTTATAAAGCTGCACAGAAAGAAATAGGTGACCTTTGTATCTTTATTTCTAACAAGGTATATTCCTAAAACTGTTATCCAAAATACAAAAGTTTCACTTATACGCAGGATGGTTGCAATTGTTTTTTGTCACTTGAAAAAGACACCAGTCCAGCGTTGAAATGCATTGTGGAAATAAAAACCTTCAACTCATCTTGGTCTTAAGGATTCTTCATTACAGCAGCAGAGGCTGATACTGTAATGGGGTCACTGTAGCCATACTGGACCCCTAAGCATGTGTAAGGAAGTAAACAGGTGCGTAGGATGTAGTGACACACAGGAGGCAGAGCAAGGGTTAACAGGTTCTTTATATAAAACAGTGATGGTACAAGCAGGGGGGTAAAGGATGTGAACTTGAGGATGGGGGAGAGTCAAATGCAGAAGATAATAATAGGTGAAATTATCAGTCTCTGTGCGGTGGAGGAAGGTGGCTAGAAGATCCCTCGGCGGCGCAGCAGGCGGAACGAGATGTCTCCGATCTGCTCCCGCAGAAGGGCGATGCACTGTCTCCTTGCAGTGATGAATCCTCCGGGTCTTTCAGCACGTAGTCTCCTGATCCGGGCCCACAGTGGGGTAGAGATGAAGGTCGGCGGCCCAGTGGAAGAAGCAGAAAGTTCAGTAGACAAGTCCGCAGTAGTAACACACAGTCCAGGGGACACAGCCACATACACGGGTTGGTCCTTAGTAGGCACCGTGAGGATGGGACTAAGTGGTGCCTCCACGGTGGTGAGCGGAGCCAAGGTATGCACTCTATCCTGGTCACTACCAGGTGCGGACTTCTCTTGGGGCTGAGGGTAGCTCGTGTCAGCAGTCGTGCTAGCCAGGAGTACAGGCACAGCTAGCTGGCATGGGTCTGTTTAGAGGGAGTCAACTGTCTCACTGCTCACAAGCTCGTTCCCCACCAAGTGATCCGTATTCCCACTCACTATGGAATATTTAAGTCGGACATGCCCCCACCAGTCAGGTGTTCAGAACTTTGGCAGACAGGAACCTCTTCCCCCTAGAATATTGGTGACAGTCCTGACAGTTCCGGCCCAGACACGCAAGAGGGACTGTTGACTTAGTACACCTCCCTACACTCCCCCACTCTTTTTGCTCACCATTCCACAGGCGAGACTCTTCGAGGAGAGCGTGACTGTTTCTTTTTCTCCCGTGTGATTTGTTGCCAGACAAAATTCACTTGGTCATAGCGATTGGGGGGGGTTTGCCGGCTGTTGTTCATTTGCAGCGTCTCAGATTAGGAGACGTAGTGTAGTTCTGTGGGGCAGAATCCGGCTGTGAAGAGAGAGCCATGCGTGATCCTGTACCCTCTGATTCCACTCCTTTGGAACTTAATCTTTCATCTCCTTCTTCATCCCCTTCTTCCTTTGATGTATGGTTCATCTCAGGGGCCTTGGGTTCTTCATCTTTTCGAACTGGGTTTTTAAATAGGCAAGGTCGGAGCATATTCCGGTGAAGAGTTTGAGTGGGAGCATCCTCTTTTCCCTCAAGCTGGACTTTGCACACTCGCCCCTCAGGACTAATTATTCTCTTCACCTGATACGGGTCTTTCTCCCAACGATTGTCCAGTTTGCCCCAAGGACGCTTCTCCCATACTAAGACAAGGTCTCAAATTTGAAACCCCGTGCTCTGGGAGGGTTTTTTACTGCATATTCCAACTCCCATAATCTAGTCTTGATTAACGAATGTAAAGTTTGTAGATGAAGCCGATGCTCCTGAACACAGGAGAACACCCCTGTCCGTGGGTAGTCCTCTTCTGGGTCCAATGCCAACTCGGTGATTCTTTTTCCTTCATCGTGGTTCGATGTACTCGATTATTATATATCAACACCAGTTCAGAAACGTACTCTGGCCTGGGCCTTCCAATCTTCCTCTAGACTTCTTAGCATCTGAATCAGTGTACAGTTAAATCATTCACAGGCATCATTACCTTGAGGATGGTACGGTGTGGTGCAGGACTTCTCAATGCAGTAGACAATGCAATTCATCCATTACTCTACCCAAGAAACAAGCTCCCTGATCGGAGTGAATTCTCTTCGGACACTCATAGGGTTGGATGAAGTTCCTACAAATTGCGTACACAGCGGGCTCTGCAGTCTGATCCCGGGTTGGAGTCACCACGGCAAATTTTGAGAAGTGATCCATCATTACCAGGCAATGTTCATAGCCCTGATGGGCTGGAATGATGGTCAGATAGTCTTTTATGAAGAGTTCCAGAGGAGCGGAGGTTACAATGCACTGAACGCGGGCTTTCTGCTCCTTCAGCATAGCCATTTCACATGTCCGACACATTCTACAGGCCTCGTCCACTTTCATCATCAACTGGGGGTGGAAGATAAACCATTGTAGCCATTAGAAGGTTTTCTCTGAACCAAAGTGGGCCCTTGCTCGTATGCAGCAACAGCAATTTCAGACAATGACGTTGTTGGAATGAGGACTTGCCAGGTAACATTCGGCACAGTCCTCAGTTGCGTTTTCCAACATAGTATGCCGTTCTTCATCCATAGTTGCTCCCATTGTCGCAGGATCCACAACTCCTCCGGAGACAAAGTACTTCATTCTGTCAAGCTGGGGAGTCTCTGAGAAGCCACACACTGTCTCAAGAAGGCCAGTTCACTATCTTCCTGTTGAAGCTGAACCCACTCATCTCAAGTTCATTCCTGTATGCCATCTTGGATTGAGGAATGTGTCTGTCTCTGCGTTGCCACCACCGTCCTGATGGACCTCCGAAATCTTGGGACCTCATCATCTTCTAGCTCTTTGTATCTGTCCTGCTCGGGTCTGGTACTCTTCCTCCTGGACAGGGCATTGGCGTGGATATTTTCTGCCTCCCTTTTATACCCTTTTATAGACAATCTAATAGCAGAATTTCACCATTCTGGCTACCCATCGCTGTTCAAAAGCCCCCAGTCTCGCATGCTCCAGGTGCGCAAGCGGGTTGTTATCAGTACGCTCCAACACTTTGGAGCCAGACAAATTTTCCACGAATCTATCCATCATAGCCCACACCAATGCTGGCAGCTCCAACTTGAGAGAACTGTAATCATCCTGATTGCGTTGGGAATCGCGAAGGGGCTGACTTGCATAAGCTATCACCCTCTCTCTTCCATCCTGCATCTGTGACAACACAGCCCCAAGTCCCAGCAGACTCCCATATGTGTGGAGAATGAATGGTTGTGAAAAATCCGCGTAAGTCAGGATAGAAGCTTCATTGAGTGCCTTTTTGAGATCTTGAAAGGCCTCTTCTTGGGACTCCCTACAGCAGATCTTCCAGTTCTTGGCACCCGGGCATACCTTTTTCTAGAGCTTCTGTAATGGCTTTGCCCATCGAACAAAATTCTTCACAAACCGCCTGTAATAACTGGTTAGTCTCAGGAACGCTCGCACATCTTTCATGGTCTCTGGAGTGGGCCAATCTTGAATCACGATGACCTTCTCTCTGGAGGGGGTTCTACCCCTTTTGGCAGAAATGACATGGCCCAAGTATTCAATTTGCGAGTGGAACAAATGGAACTTCTAAGGCTTCAACTTTAGTCTGTATTTTTGAAGGCGGGCCAAAAATTGTTCCAGGCATTGCAGATGTTCCTCGAATGAAGCCACAAAGACTATAATGTCGTCCAGGTAGATGAGTATTGATTCAAAGTTCAAATCCCCTAGGCACCTCTCCATGAGAAGTTGAAAAGTTCCAGGAGCGTTGGCTAAGCCGAACGGCATGCGGTTCAACTCATACAGGCCCATGGGAAGAATGAAAGCAGTCTTTGCTCGATTTTGTTCAGACATGGGGACATGCCAGTATCTGCTGGCAATGTCCAGTGTAGAGAATAACCTAGCTTTCTCCAGAGTAGACAGGGACTCCCCAATCCGGGGTAACGGGTACGAGTCTCTCACAGTACAGGTGTTGAGTTTTCGGTAATCCACACAAAAACACAAGGTGCCGTCTTTCTTCTGCACTAACACAATTGGAGCAGCCAACGGACTCTGGCTCTCCCTCATCACGCCGGCCTGCAACATCTGATTCAACATGCTCTTCACTTCCTGGTACAACTGTGGGGGAATTTGGCGGTAACGCTCTTTTATGGCCGTGGTGCTCCCATTTGATATTTTGTGCGTAATGGCCACGGTGCAGTCAAAATCATTTTAGTGGAGGGCAAAAACTTCTTTATACCTTCCCAGTAGAGCTTCTATCTGTTGCACCTGAGTGGGTTTGAGTTCGGGCAGCTCAGACCGCATTTGTTCCAATGTGGGTTGGCCCTCCTTGATGTAATGAGGTTCTAAAGCTGAAATGGAGTTCACTGACACAGTCTGGGGTCTCCAGGTTGTACCTCCAGTTGTATTGTTTGGGGGACATTAGTTATTCAGGTAGGTTCATTATTTGAGCCATCACACTTCTGGGAACAACAGTAATGTCCTGATCTCCTAAGTTAATGCACCGCACAGGAACAGTCCCTTCCTGTACAGTGGCTAATGTATGCCCCACTAGGAGTAGCGTGGGTAATTGTTCAGAAGAGGATTGTTCAATTTGGACTTTGACCCCCTCCAAGAACAATCAAGTGCAAACGAGTAGGGGCAGTACTGTTTGTCCTGGTGGAAGAACAATTTTGGTGGAGGCCAGGACAATTACTTTTCCTAACACTCCTCCCTCACAGTTAGACTCCTGTACTTGTGCCACTTGTGCTAGTTGTTGAAAAATTCTTCTCTGTAGTGTATGTGGGCCCCACTGTTTCAGAGTCTTGTTAGAGGGGTCTCTGAGGAGAAGGCTTCCAAACTCCTTCAGCACGTTCATTCCCAAAGTGACAGCGGATCTATAGTTCACTTCTCCCTGTGAACGCCTTTCCATCCCAGGTCTTTCCTACAGACAGGCACTTGCATCCATACCACCCCTACGACCGGGATGGGTAGTTGGTTGGCTGCCATCAACATTATCTCAGAGCCCCATTCAGGCCAGTCTGCTTGGGGAAAATGTTGCCGGTAGTAAGCCCCTGTCATCATTGTCACCTGCGAGCCCGTGTCCACCAGGCATCACACTGCACGTCCGTCCATTTCTGCCTATATTAAGGGGAATGTTGACACTAAACTTATAGGACTTCCACTACCCTTCCTCACCTGTTCTGTCTTCGGGCGGTGTCCCCCTTGCTCGGAGAACTCTAGTTTAACTGATGGCGAGACATCACTCTTCCTCGGCAAGTGCACTCCCATCCAATGTTTTTGCGCTCTCCGCAGTTGTACTAAGTGATGAGCCTTGGCCGGCGAAGCATTCTGGAGTCACGGCGGGGCTCCAGGCCTTCCCTGCCCTCTGGAGAATTACTGGTACCCTCCGTTTCCTTCTTTATGTCAGCCAGTTCTACTTTCACACTCAGAAGTTCTCTCCTCAGTCCTTCCAGCCATTGGGGTTCAGAAATCGCATTTACAGACACCCCCACGTTCTGGACCTTCCCCACTGGGACTGTCACCCTCTGCTCCTGTTCATGCATGCGTGCCTCACTCCCTGTTTCAGGGAAAGTCATCTGGGGTTCATCTGTACACGTTCTCGCAGGGCTTGTTTGTCAGCACATCTCGCCAACCAGTCGCTAGGAGGTCTCGTAACATTATATCTGTGGGTCCTACTCCCCTGCCATATTTTCTAATAATCACATTGTGTATCTCTTGTAATGCATTCATGTATTGGGTTACAGTCTCCCCCTCCTTCTGCATTCTACGAAAAAGATGTGTTCTCAGTTTCCCTACGTCTGTGGGGTCTCAGTCAGTCTCCTCCAAGATCTGCAATACCTTGTTAAAGGTATCCTGGTCTCGGGGGGTCCGTAACATCAATGAATCCTTCGCTTCTCCATCCTGTGCCATAATGGCCACCTCAGCCTCCAGCACAGGGGTCATGGAGTGCATTCTCATTATGCCTCTAACGCATTCAGTCTAGCTCCACAGCATTGTGTTGCTCCTCGTGAATTTGGGTAAATTGCTCAGCATGGCCCTAGGGAAAGGCAAGTCCTGGGGCCACCCACAACTGCCTGGTTTGCTGCCTGCATGCTATTGGATGGCATCCTGTTGACTACACCAAGTGTAAGGAAGCAAGCAGGTGCGTAGGATGAAGTGACACACAGGAGTCAGAGCAAGGGTTAACAGGTTCTGTATGTAAAACAATAATGGTAAAAGCAGGGGGTAAAGGATGTGAACTTGAGGATGGGGGAGAGTCAAATATCAACGCGTTTCTGGTGACCAAGCACCCTTAGTCATGAAATCATGACTAAGGGTGCTTGGTCACCAGAAACGCGTTGATATCGCATTTTATTCTCTGTAATTGCTGATGTCTTTATCCTCTACTAAACACATTTTCCAAGTGAATAAAGAAAAGGTTTTTTTTACTATCTCATTGAGCTGGATTCCTCATCATTTCCTTGATTCTTCCACCCCCTGACACAGCGGTTCCGTGCTCTGAGTCTCCAAGGATGTCGACCATGGTGAGCTGGACTTTGTTTGATTTCGGTAGAATCAAATGCAGAAGGTAATAATAGGTTATCTTATCAATCTCTGTGCGGTGGAGGAAAGTGGCTGGAAGATCCCTCGTGGCACCGCAGGCGGTGCGAGTTGTCTCCAATCTAGTCCTGCTGAAGGGCGATGCACTGTCTCCTTGCAGTGATGAATCCTCTGGGTCCTTCGGCACGTGGTCTCCTGATTCGGGCACACATTGGGGTAGAGATGACAGTCGGTGGCCCAGTGGAAGAAGCAGAAAGATCAGTAGACAAGGCCTCAGTAGAAGCACACATTCCAGCGGACACAGCCACCGGCACGGGCCAGTCTTCAGCAGACACCTCGAGTATAGGACTAAGCGGTGCCTCCATGGTGGTGAGTGGAGCCAAGGTATGCACTCTATACTGGTCACTACCCGGTGCGGATGTCTCTCTGGGCTGAGGGTAGCACGTGTTAGCAGTATTGATAGTAGGAAGTACAGGCACATTTAGCACATTTAGCTGTGTTGGTCCGTCGGGAGGGAGTCAACGTCTCACTGCTCACAATCCCGTTCCCCACCAAATGTCCCATCTTCCCGCTCACACCACTATTTAAGTCGGACCTGCCCCCACCAGTCAGGTGTTCAGAACTGTGGCAGATAGGAACCTCTTCCCCCTGGAATATTGATAACAGTCCCGACAGTTCCGGCCTACACACGTAAGAGTGACAACTGACTAGGTACACCTCCCTACACATGTTCTGGTGTACAATGTAGAAAGTATATATATTTATTGGTGTAATATTAGCTTTAGGCCACTAGATGGGTCTTACCGTTTTAGTATCCAGTGCTAAGATGGAAGTTGCAACTCATTCATCCCAGTAAGCACTCTGAATAGTACTTTTGTCTATGTAGCATTATGTACAGATAATTCTAGTGTTTGACTGTCTTTACTTAAACAGGATTCACTCACTATTTATATTGTGCAGAATTGCGATAGTTTTTTGGATTGATATAAACTGGAAAATGAGTTTAAGCTTAGATATTTCAAAGTTACTCCCTTTTACTCTTATGACAGCTTTACGACCCCTTGGCATTCTACCATGCTGCTTCATTAGGAAGTCATCTGGAATGGCTTCCAATGAATAGGTCTATATCATTAAGAGTTTATTTGTGGAAGACTCATCCTTCAGAAAGTATCTGCAGCAATCAGGTGTGTTTTGGAGAGGCAATGTTGGTGCACAGTCCCCATTACATGACTTTTATAAGTCAGAATAAAATAAGAACCACTCAATTAAATAAAATTTGACAGGTTATCATTGCTAAAGTTGAGCGAATTTTTCAAAATTTGGTTCTGATTTACAATATTCGCCGAACACAGCCGAATGTCATTGGAATCAATGGGAGTATAAATGAAAGAATATGTTCAGAAACGATCATCAAACATAATTTCAGCATGAATAGAGTGGCACGAATATGGCAAATTCAAATTCGGCAATCGATTTTGAACATATTCGCTCAACTCTAATCATTGTCATAAAATATCAAGGTCAGACAATCTAGAAAATTGCTAAATCCTTGAAGGTATCTACAAATGCAGTCATGCAAACCATAAATTTATTTCCTGGTGACAGCCCTAGGAAAGGAAGAAAAAGAATTAGCTTTGCTGCTGAGGATAAGTTCATCGAAGTTAGCAGTCTCTGAAACTGCAAATTGATTGCTCCTCAGATAACATTAACATCAAATATCCAGAATAGACTTCGATAAGTGGCCTTTATGGTTGAATTGCTGTAAAGAAGTCACTACATTAAATTGCAGACAAGAAGAGCAGACTTGTTTGTGAAGAACAACGCAAGCACTGGACATTGGATCAGTGGAAATCTATTCTGTAATCAATATTTCAGATTTTTGGTACCTACAGCCATTGTTTTTGTTGTTATGATGGTTTCTAGATGAGCCGTGCCTCTCATGCTGCATTGAGCGTTATGATGTGGGTTAGCTTTGTTAGTGACACTGATGATGATTTATTCCAAATTCAAGCTTACTTAGGCAGCATGGCTACCACAGGATTCTGTAAAGACATTCCATTCTATCCAGCTCAATTCAGTTGTCAACGTTTCTCATTGTAAATGAACAGAATTATTTTCTTATTTTCCTTGTGTTAGCTATTTCTATTACTGTATAATGCTGACCAGAAAAGAGCACTAATAAATTCTGTCTGACAAATGTGTTTGTATTACTGTTGGCTATCTTATGCTAAAGGGTGGTGTTTTCACTTATCTTATCAGTAGACAATTGCCATACTAGTCTATATAGTTAAGGTACCGTCACACTAAGCGACGCTGCAGCGATACCGACAATGATCCGGATCGCTGCAGCGTCGCTGTTTAGTCGCTGTAGAGCTGTCACACAGACCGCTCTCCAGCGACCAACGATGTCGGTAACCAGGGTAAACATCAGGTTACTAAGCGCAGGGCCGCGCTTAGTAACCCGATGTTTTCCCTGGTTACCATCGTTAAAGTAAAAAAAACAACCACTACATACTATACCTTCAGCTGTCTGTCCCCAGCGCTGTGCTTTCCTGCACAGCACAGCGGCCGGAAAGCAGAGCGGTGACGTCACCGCTCTGCTTTCCGGCTGCCCGGCGCTCACAGCCAGAGCAGAGAAGCAGAGCGCCGGGGACAGACAGCGGTAGGTAAGTATGTAGTGGTTGTTTTTTTACTTTAACGATGGTAACCAGGGTAAACATCGGGTTACTAAGCACGGCCCTGCGCTTAGTAACCCGATGTTTACCCTGGTTACCAGCGAAGACATCGCTGAATCGGCGTCACACACGCCGATTCAGCGATGTCAGCGGGAGAGCCAGCGACGAAACAAAGTGCTGGCCTTTCTGCCCCGACCAGCGATATCACAGCAGGGGCCTGATCGCTGCTGCCTGTCACACTGGACGATATCGCTAGCCAGGACGCTGCAACGTCACGGATCGCTAGCGATATCGTCCAGTGTGACGGTATCTTTACTTCACTTTCAGTACAGCTGGAGAGAGCACAGAAAGATGCATACAACACATTTGCGTTATTGGGTGAAATAGACCCAAATTGGAAAAAAAAAAACTATATAAAAGAAGAATTTTTATAGACGAGTTGGGAAAATCACTGGTTAGCCCATATATCAAAGAAAGAATAGTAACATCTAGAGATGATGGTGCAGCAGCCAGTGTCAACAGGATCCAACATTATGCTAAGGGAAATGAACCAACGGTTTCCACCAGTTCTGCTATTATACCCATGGCCTCCAACAGCAACGCAACCAGCCTAAAACTGAAACGATGCGCCTTCTGTCCAACATCAAGTAATCACAAAACAAATGTGATATGTTGTAGTTGTGCAAAGTACATATGCAAAAGACATGTAATTTATACTTGTGACAAATGCAAACAGTAAATTTAGCACTGTGAACCTTATTTAAAATTTTATATAGGAAAAACTGAAATTTTAATTTTTTGGTTATTTTTTTACATATATTTACATACAGTTTGATGATATTAGTTATAGTTTACAGTTATAAAAAATATTTTTTATGTGCAATATGGATAAATATTGCAATAAGGCCATGTAATATTTTTAACAAAAAAATAATAAATAAGTTTTTGATTTCATTTTTCATTTGTTAATGAACAACCATGTTCACATACAGTATAATGATGCAACATATATACAAATAAAACATTTAAATTAGCTAAAAATCAAGACTTTAATAGGTCCGGTCAAAAATGACTGGAACATTATAAGTGTAGACCGGAACAGAACAGCAGGGTTAACAGTAGGGGTACATTATGGGTTCCAGCCTCACCAATCACACATTACATATACAGTATTGTGAATGACCTAAAATACTATATCTCAAATACGTTACAGAGTTGAGCTGCTCACCATAGCCATTGAGGTACTCATTAATTTGGTATTTTCATTCATCATCTTTAACAGCTTCAAAATTGTGGGATCTTCATAATCAAATCGCCTACCCAGTAAGATGCAGATCAATATATTAGATACAGCAGCACTTAAATTTTTGTTATCGAAGGGTTCACCTGGAAAAAACAGTGAGAAAACAAGAGTCATAGTCGCAAAAAACTAAAAAATCACAAGCACCTCTGAACAGAACAAAGCAAGTGTGAACAGGTGCAAGCTGCCATGACTGCACAACCTACAAACAAAAGAATACAGCCTCCTCTGTAAGCGCTAAGATGTATGCAAACACCAAATACTGTATATGACATATTTCAGTCAGGATTAAGGTACCTTCACACTAAGCGACGCTGCAGCGATACCGACAACCATGTCGATCGCTGCAGCGTCGCTGTTTGGTCGCTGGAGACCTGTCATACAGACAGCTCTCCAGCGACCAACGATGCCGGTAACCAGGGTAAACATCAGGGCCGCGCTTAGTAACCCGATGTTTACCCTGGTTACCATCGTAAAAGTAAAAAAAAAAAAAACACTACATACTTACCTTCAGCTGTCTGTCCTCCGGCGCTCTGCTTTCCTGCACTGACTGTGAGCACAGCGGCCGGAAAACAGAGCGGTGACGTCACCGCTCTGCTTTCCGGCTGGCCGGCGCTGACACAGGATGCACGAGGAGTGCAGAGAAGCAGAGCGCCGGGGACAGACAGCGGAAGGTAAGTATGTAGTGTTTGTTTTTTTTACTTTTACGATGGTAACCAGGGTAAACATCGGGTTACTAAGCACGGCCCTGCGCTTAGTAACCCGATGTTTACCCTGATTTCCAGTGAAGACATCGCTGAATCGGCATCACACACGCCGATTCAGCGATGTCTGCAGGGAGTGCAGCGACAAAATAAAGTGCTGGACTTTCTGCAGCGACGAGTGACATCACAGCAGGAAGGTGGTTTACACTTTCATGACCAGGCCAATTTTTACAATTCTGACCACTAGAGTTGAGCGACTTTTACTTTTTTAGGATTGAGTCAGGTTTCGCGAAACCCGACTTTGTCAAAAGTCGGGTCGGGTGAAATCGGCCAATTATTGCGAAAAGTCGGGGGCCGACCGAAACACAAAACCCAATGCAAGTCAATGGGGAATCAAAGTCGGCAGTGAGTGGAAGCCAGGAAAACCCCTACAGTGCCCATTTTAATGCCAAAAACATCAATTCTTATTACTTAAGCTTGTCAATCTTAATTTACTTTATAATAATAGTTAGGCATTGAAAACTTGGGGTCATTTGGCTAAAGTTGTGGGGGAATAGGGCTGGCTCAAGATTTTCATGGGCCCAGGAAATGCGGTATACGTCATGGCGGTGGAGCAGGGAGAGGTAAGTATTTCAACTTTGCAAGTGCTGTGATCCTGAGCAAGCAGGGAGGGCCCACTAGTTGGCACTGGCACTGGCACAGGGCCCCTCATAGTACGGCGGTGTGTTTGACGGCGGGTGGCGCCTCCCACTGCCAGAGACACTTTTGCGTACTGTGAGGGGCCCTGTGCCAGTGCCAACGAGTATGCCCCCCCACCTGATGAAGGAACCTGCACTTTCATCTGCACCTTCCTCTTTGTCCCCGTGGAAGGTGGTATAGTATGCGGGAAGGGGAACCTTCCAGCAGGGTCAGATTCTGGCTGTGTAGAGTGCAAGGGGAATGTAGTGGTCTGGGTCAATGTACCAGCAGACTCATCTAGCAGTGGCTGGGCAATGGGCAGGATGAGGAGGAAACACAGATATAGACCCAAATATTAAAGTAGGCTAAATGCAGTTCAAAATTGGTAACAGGAGTACACAGGCGGCATTGCTTTGTTTTGCGGAGGAGGACAACTGTAATGAGTGGCGCAGACAGACTTAGTAGGCCCAAAATAACAAAGTAGGGTAAATACAGTTCAAAATTTGTAACAGGATTACACAGGCGGCATTGCTTTGTTCAGCGGAGGACAACTATAAGGAGTGGCTGACACAGTTACTAGGCCCAAATAAGTAAGTAGGCTAAATGCAGTTCAAAATTGGTAACAGGACTAAACTGGCGGCATTGCTTTGTTCAGCGGAGGACAACTGTAATGAGAGGCTAACACAGTTAGTAGGCCCAAAAAAGTAAGTAGGCTAAATGCAGTTCAAAATTGGTAACAAGACTAAACTGGCGGCATTGCTTTGTTCAGCAGAGGACAACTGTAATGAGTGGCTGACACAGTTAGTAGGCCCAAATAATAAAGTGGGCTAAATGTCTGCCAAAAAATTGTTCATAAATAAACAGATGGCATAGCTAGGTACAGGGTGGGCTCCTCTGCTGAGTAGCAGACAGTGGTAGTAGGCACAAATTATTAACTGGTCTAAATGGATCCCTGTATATTTTAACTATCATCTATCATTTCAACAAATTTGTATTGGCAGTGCTATGGAAGGATTTAACAGCACAGACTACACAGTGGTGGGGCAGGTAAGTTTTGCAAGTGGTAGAGCACTGTTCGAGCTGGGGGGAACACTCTCTCGTGGGTGGCGGTACTGGCACAGGGCCCCTCATATTACGATGGTGTGTCTGACGTTGGTTGTGTACCACCACCATCAGAGACACCTCATTGTACTATGAGGGACCCTGTGCCAGTGCCATCGCCCAAGAGTTGGCACTCCCACCTGTCCAGGCAAACGGCACTCGCACGGGTGCTTGCGCCAAGTGGTGACCATGGCCCTGTGAGGGGAGTCAGCCCATTTAGGGAGGTATAAAAATGGCCTATAGTGGACATTCAGCAGCTGCAAATGGCGGAATTGGAGCAGTCAGTAAGAGGAGGCCAAAAGCAAAACATTTTTCAGGCAAGCTACATGTCAGCAGGGGTAGGTGGGGCAAAATAATTTGACATCCATGATTGGTTCATTTTAATGAAGGTAGGGTTGAGCGAAACGCATCAGACAAATTCAAAAATCGCCGACTTTCGTGAAACCCGACCCGATCCTAGCATGGGATCGGCCATGAGGTCGGTGATCTTGGCGCCAAAGTTGCGTTTCGTATGACGCTTTCAGCGCCATTTCTCATCCAATGAAGGAGGACACAGAGTGTACAGCGTGATGACATGGGTCTCGGCCCCCACCATCTTAGAGAAATGCATTACAGTGATTGGCTTGCTTTCTGTGGTGTCACAGGGGCTTTAAAGGGGCGTGCACGCCGACCTCCATCTTACTTCTGCTGATCTTAGCATAGGGAGAGGTTGCTGTAGCTTCATCATAAGCAGGGATATAGTTAGGGAGGGAAGATTAACCACAAAACTGCTTGTGCTGTAGCGATATCCACTGTCCAACACCACCTTTTCTTTGCAGGGACAGTGGAGTTTATTTTTTGTGCATCAGCTCTGTAGCTTATTAGGCTGCCTTATAAGGCTCCCTGATAACTGCATTGCTGTGCAAACCAACTGCTTTTTTAAAAGCAAAAATTCTGTTGCTCTTTTCTGCACAGTTCTCTTGTTTCTTTGTCCACACTTTTATGTGCAGCAGTCCTTTTTATTCCTGCCATAATTGTCCTGAGATCATTGTAGGGAGATTGAAATTGTACTACAGCCCTTTTTTTAAGATATATATATCTTCCAGCCACGTTCTGCCACTTACATTGTGTAGTGTACTACACTGGGCCTGAGTTTTGTTGCAGTCTCGCCCCCAAAAAAGGGAGATTTAAATTGGCACTAAGTGGATCTACGTCACAGTTCTATTAGTTTGTCGTACATCTTCCAGCCACGTTCTGCCACTTACATTGTGTAGTGTAATACACTGGGCCTGAGTTTTGTTGCAGTCTCCCCCCCAAAAAAGGGAGATTTAAATTGGCACTAAGTGGATCTACGTCAGTTCTGTTAGTTTGTCGTACATCTTCCAGCCACGTTCTGCCACTTACATTGTGTAGTGTAATACACTGGGCCTGAGTTTTGTTGCAGTCTCTCCCAAATAAAAGGGAGATTTAAATTGGCACTAAGTGGATCTACGTCACAGTTCTGTTAGTTTGTCGTACATCTTCCAGCCATGTTCTGCCACTTACATTGTGTAGTGTAATACACTGGGCCTGAGTTTTGGTGCAGTTCCCCCCCCCCCAAAAAAAGCGAGATTTAAATTCTCCACAAGTTTATATACAACTTCTACCTTGTTTCATAGTACCATATAGCGGTTGTTATTTTGGTTAAATTTTTCCAAAAATGAGGAAGTCTGGTGGAAGAGGCTGTGGGCGGGCGATGCCAGCTGGTACTGATGGTGGTGGTGGTGGTGGTGGAGCATCTGGTGGTAGTGGGAAAAGCAAAATAGCACCAAAGGCTTGAGGTGTTGAGCCAGCGTCATCATCTGGCTGCACAAGGCCTCGAAGGCTCCCTTATCTGGGAGTAGGAAAACAGGTTTTAAAGCCGGAGCAGCAGGAAAAAGTTTTGGCTTTCCTTGCTGACTCTAGCTCTTTCGCCTCCTCTTCAGAAGGTTTGAAATCTAAAAGCAGCGAGTCGTCAGTGCATGCTCCCTGTCAGGAACAAGTCACTTCCTTGTGTCCTTCACCCAAACCAAAAGTGAAGGATGCGGCAGGCGAAACTACAGTTTACTCCATGGAGCTCTTTACACATACCGTGCCTGGGTTAGAGAGGGAAATTGTTAAAAGCCCATTACAAGATGAATCGGACATGGAGTGCACAGATGCACAGCCACAGCTAGATTATAATGCTGTTCCATTGACTCAGATCACTACATTGCCCTCGCAGTGTACTGTGCCAGAATCTGACTCTGATGAGACTATGGTGCCCCGTCACGAACGCTATAGCACCTTACACGGTGACAAAGAGGAAGGTGCACATGAAATTGAAGAGGAGGTGATAGATGACCCAGTTGTTGACCCAGATTGGCAGCCATTGGGGGAAGAGGGTGCCGCTGCCAGTAGCTCAGAAGCGGAGGAGGGTGATCCGCAGCAGCCATCTACATCGCAACAGCTTTCATCTGGCAGGCCCATATCTGGCCAAAAATGTTTGTCAAATCCAAAAACAGTTTTAGGACACCGTGGCCATCTGGTGAAAGTAGCACAGCGTGCCATGCCTAAAAAGGTAATCCATAGTAGGAAGAGTGCAGTGTGGGCATTTTTAACCAAGATCCGAATGATCAGTGCAAAGTTATCTGTAAGAAGTGCTCAAAGAACTTTAGCAGAGGGAAGAATCTCCTAAATTTAAATACAATGTGCATGCGTAGACATTTAACCAGCATGCACTTGCAAGCCTGGACTAACTACCAAACGTCCAGTACCGTAGGTGCACCTGCTCAGAATGAAGGTAGTCAGCAACGCTACATTGCTTCCCCAACAGTAAGCCCACCGGTTAGGACACCACCAGCAGCAAATGTGGAGGTATCGTCGCAAGGCCAAAGCAGTCAGGGAATCACAAGGTTCTTGGTAGGAAACACTGTAGGTAGGCCAACATCAAGAATACAATCACCAACCCTCTCTCAATCTGCCATATCCACCACCATCCCCGCTAGTTTCACCATATGCAGCTCTCCAGTCCAGCTCACGCTACAAAAGTCTCTTGTTAGGAAAAGAAAGTACTCATCCTGTCATCCGCGTACACAGGGTTTGAACGCCCACATTGCTAGACTAATCTCATTAGAGATGATGCCCTACCGGTTGGTTGAAAGCGAAGCTTTCAAACCCCTGATGGCCTACGCAGTACCACGCTATGACCTACACAGTCGACACTTCGTTGCTAGAAAAGCCATCCCAGCCCTCCACCAGCATGTCAAAGACCACATCGTCTATGCACTGAGGCAATCAGTCAGTAGAAAGGTGCACCTCACAACAGATGCATGGACAAGCAGGCAAGGCCAGGGAAGTCACATGTCCATCACGGCGCACTGGGTTAATGTGGTGGATGCAGTGTCCACAGGGGACAGCCTTAGTGTGACAATTCTGCCTAGCCCACGGTCTAAGAAACAGTTGGCTGTAGGCGTTCGCCACCCCTCCTCGTCCTTCTCCAGAAGTGAAAGCTCGTCCACAGAGCGCAGTCGCATGACCACTCCATCCGCAGCTGCCAGTGTTGCACACGAGGTGTACCATTATGGAACAGCTAGTGGTAAGCATCAGCAGGCTGTGCTACAAATGAACTGTTTGGGCGACAACAGACACAACGCGGAAGTACTGGCCGAGTACTTGCAGCAAGAAACTCAGTCATGGCTGGGCAGTGTACATCTTGAGGCAGGCAAGGTAGTCAGTGATAACGGAAGGAATTTTATGGCTGCCATAATCCTTTCAGAACTGAAACACATACCTTGCCTGGCTCACACCTTGAACCTGGTGGTGCAGTGCTTCCTGAAAAATTATCCGGACTTACCAGTCGTGCTCCTGAAGATGCGAAGACTTTGCTCGCACATCCGCTGGTCGCCCGTACACTCCAGCCGTATGCAGAACCATCAGCGATCGCTGAATCTTCCCCAGCACTGCCTAATAATTGACATTGCAACAAGGTGGAACTCCACACTGCACATGATTCAGAGGCTGTGCGAACAGAGGCGTGCTGTCATTTATTTGTGGGAAGATACACATATATGGGCAGGCAGTTGAATGACAGACATGGAGGTGTGCAGTGGTTGAAGCTCCAAGACCTCTGTCAAGTCCTTCAGTGTTTTGAGGAATTCACATGGCTGGTAAGTGCAGACAACGCCATCATAAGCATGAGCATCCCACTAATGCGTCTGCTGATGCAAAGTTTGACGCACATCAAGGAGCAGGCGTCTGCAGCCGAGGAGGAGGGAAGCCTTGATGACAGTAAGCCATTGTCTGGTCAGGGAACTCTCCTGGACGAGGTAGAGGACGAAGAGGAGGAGGAGGAGGATGATGGGGATGAATATTTATGGGAGGAGGATGCTTCTCAGGGGGCAATAGAAACTGGTGGCGTTTCAAGGTCAGGTACAGGGTTGTTGCGGGCCACGAGTGATGTTGATTTGCAAGAAAGTGCTCCTCAACCCAGCACAAGCAGTGAATTGACACCTGGAACATTGGCCCACATGGCAGAGTATGCCTTGCGTATCCTAAAAAGGGACCCCCGCATTATCAAAATGATGACCGATGATGATTACTGGATGGCCTGCCTCATGGATCCACGATACAAAGGAAGATTACAAAATATCATGCCACATGAGAACCTGGAGCAAAAATTGGCAACCAAACAAGCAACTCTTGTAAACCGTTTGGTTCAGGCATTCCCAGCACACAGAAGCGGTGATGGTTCTCACACGAGCTGTAGGGGGCAACATGGCAGAGGTGTTAGAGGTGCACAAATCAGAAGTGGCATTGGACAGAGGGGTTTTATGAGCAGGTTGTGGAGTGATTTCGCAATGACCACAGACACGACAGGTACTGCTGCATCAATTCAAAGTGACAGGAAACAGCATTTGTCCAGTATGGTTACCAACTATTTTTCCTCCCTTATCGATGTTCTCCCTCACAGGTCATTCCCCTTTGATTTCTGGGCATCTAAAATAGACACCTGGCCTGAATTGGCAGAATATGCATTACAGGAGCTCGATTGCCCAGCTGCTAGTGTGCTATCAGAAAGAGTCTTCAGTGCTGCTGGTTCAATACTGACCGAAAAAAGGACACGTCTGGCTACCCAAAATGTTGATGATCTAACCTTCATTAAAATGAATCAATCATGGATTTCAAATTATTTTGCCCCACCTTCCCCTGCTGACACGTAGCTTGCCTTCAAATTGTATTGCTTTTAGCCTCATCTTACTGACTGCTCCAATTTCTCTATTTGCAGCTGCTGAATGTCCATCATAGGCCATTTTTATACCTCTCTAAATGGGCTGAATCCCCCCACAGGGCCGTGGTCACCACTTGATGCAAGCACCCGTGCGAGTGCTGTTTGCCTGGACAGGTGGGTGTGCTCACTCTTGGGCGACGGCACTGGCACAGGGTCCCTCATAGTACAAAGAAGTGTCTCTGACAGTGGTGGTGCACAACCAACGTCAGATACACCGTCGTAATATGAGGAGCCCTGTGCCAGTACCGCCGCCCACGAGAGAGTGTTCCCCCCCAGCTCGAACAGTGCTCTACCACTTGCAAAACTTACCTCTCCCTGCTCCACCACTGTGTAGTCTGTGCTGTTAAATCATTCAATGGCACTGCCAATACAAATTTGATGAAATGATAGATGATAGTAAAAATATACAGGGGCCCTGGCCTCCATTTAGACCAGTTAATACTTTGCGCCAACTTCCACTGTCTACTACTCAGCAGAGGAGCCCACCCTGTACCTAGCTATGCCACCAGTTTATTTATGAACATTTTTTGGCTGACATTTAGCCCACTTTATTATTTTGGTCTACTAACTGTGTCAGCCACTTATTACAGTTGTCCTCCACTGAACAAAGCAATGCAGCCTGTGTACTCCTGTTACCAGTTTTTAACTGCATTTAGCCTACTTTTTTATTTTAGGCCTACTCAGTCTGTCTGAGCCACTTATTACAGTTGTCCTCCACTGAACAAAAGCAAAGCCACCTGTGTACTCCTCTTACCAATTTTGAACTGCATTTAGCCTACTTACTTACTTGGGCCTAGTAACTGTGTGAGCCATTTATTACAGTTGTCCTCCACTGCTGAAAAAAGGTATCCCGCCTGTGTACTCCTCTTACCAATTTTGAACTGCATTTACCTAATTTTTTATTTTAGGCCTCCTAAGTCTGTCTGAGCCACTTATTACAGTTGTCCTCCACTGAACAAAGCAATGCCACCTGTGTACTCCTCTTACCAATTTTTAACTGCATTTAGCCTACTTACTTACTTGGGCCTAATAACTGTGTGAGCCTCTCATAACAGTTGTCCTCCTCCGCTGAAAAAAGGTATGCCGCCTGTGTACTCCTCTTACCAATTTTGATCTGCATTTACCTAATTTTTTATTTTAGGCCTCCTAAGTCTGTCTGAGCCACTTATTACAGTTGTCCTCCACTGAACAAAGCAATGCCACCTGTGTACTCCTCTTACCAATTTTTAACTGCATTTAGCCTACTTACTTACTTGGGCCTAGTAACTGTGTGAGCCTCTCATAACAGTTGTCCTCCGTTGAACAAAGCAATGCCACCAGTTTAGTCCTGTTAGCAATTTTGAACTGCATTTAGCCTACTTTCTTATTTGGGACTACTAACTGTGTCTGCCCCTCATTACAGTTGTCCTCCGCTGAACAAAGCAATGCCGCCAGTTTAGTCCTGTTAGCAATTTTGAACTGCATTTAGCCTACTTACTTATTTGGGCCTAGTAACTATGTCAGCCACTCCTTACAGTTGTCCTGCGCTGAACAAAGCAATGCCACCAGTTTAGTCCTGTTAGCAATTTTGAACTACATTTAGCCTACTTACTTACTAGGGCCTAGTAACTGTGTGAGCCTCTCATAACAGTTGTCCTCTGCTGAACAAAGCAATGCCGCCAGTTTAGTCCTGTTATCAATTTTGAACTGCATTTAGCCTACTTTCTTATTTGCGCCTACTAACTGTGTCTGCCCCTCATTACAGTTGTCCTCTGCTGAACAAAGCAATGCCGCCAGTTTAGTCCTGTTAGCAATTTTGAACTGCATTTAGCCTACTTACTTATTTGGGCCTAGTAACTGTGTCAGCCACTCCTTACAGTTGTCCTCCGCTGAACAAAGCAATGCCGCCAGTTTAGTCCTGTTAGCAATTGTGAACTGCATTTAGCCTACTTTCTTATTTGGGCCTACTAACTGTGTCTGCCCCTCATTACAGTTGTCCTCTGCTGAACAAAGCAATGCCACCAGTTTAGTCCTGTTAGCAATTTTGAACTGCATTTAGCCTACTTTCTTATTTGGGCCTACTAACTGTGTCTGCCCCTCATTACAGTTGTCCTCTGCTGAACAAAGCAATGCCGCCAGTTTAGTCCTGTTATCAATTTTGAACTGCATTTAGCCTACTTTCTTATTTGGGCCTACTAACTGTGTCTGCCCCTCATTACAGTTGTCCTCCGCTGAACAAAGCAATGCAGCCAGTTTAGTCCTGTTAGCAATTGTGAACTGCATTTAGCCTACTTACTTACTAGGGCCTAGTAACTGTGTGAGCCTCTCATAACAGTTGTCCTCCACTGAACAAAGCAATGCCGCCAGTTTAGTCCTGTTAGCAAATTTGAACTGCATTTAGCCTACTTTCTTATTTGGGCCTACTAACTGTGTCTGCCCCTCATTACTGTGTGAGCCTCTCATAACAGTTGTCCTCCTCCGCTGAAAAAAGCTATGCCGCCTGTCTACTCCTCTTACCAATTTTGAACTGCATTTAGACTACTTTTTTATTTTAGGCCTACTCAGTCTGTCTGAGCCACTTATTACAGTTGTCCTCCACTGAACAAAGCAATGCCACCTGTGTACTCCTTTTACCAATTTAGCAATTTTGAACTGCATTTAGCCTACTTACTTATTTGGGCCTAGTAACTGTGTGAGCCTCTCATAACAGTTGTCCTCCGCTGAACAAAGCTATGCCGCCTGTGTACTCCTCTTACCAATTTTCAACTGCATTTAGCCTACTTACTTACTTGGGCCTAGTAACTGTGTGAGCCTCTCATTACAGTTGTCCTCTTCCGCTGGACAAAGCTATGCTGCCTGTGTACTCCTCTTACTAATTTTGAACTGCATTTAGCCTACTTTTTTATTTTGGGCCTACTAACTGTATCTGCGCCACTCATTACAGTTGTCCTCCACTGAACAAAGCTATGCCGCCTGTTTAGTCCTGTTACCAATTTTGAACTGTATTTAGCCTACTTTATTATTTGGGCATATATCTGTGTTTCCTCCTCATTCTGCCCATTGCCCAGCCACTGCTAGATGAGTCTGCTGGTACATTGACCCAGACCACTACATTCCCCTTGCACTCTACACAGCCAGAATCTGACCCTGCTGAAAGTCAGGTTCCCTTTCCCGCATACTATACCACCTTACACGGGGACAAAGAGGAAGGTGCAGATGAAAGTGCAGGTTCCTTCATCAGGTGGGGGGATACTCGTTGGCACTGGCACAGGGCCCCTCATAGTAAGCAAAAGTGTCTCTGGCAGTGGGAGGCGCCGCCTGCCGTCAATCACACCGCCGTACTATGAGGGGCCCTGAGCCTGTGCCAACTAGTGGGGCCCCCCCTGCTTGCTCAGGATCACAGCACTTACAAAGTTGAAATACTTACCTCTCCCTGCTCCACCGCCGTGACGTATTCCGCGCTTCCTGGGCCCACGAAAATCTTGAGCCAGCTCTACTTCCCCACAACTTTAGCCAAATGACCCCAAGTTTTCAATGATTGACTATTATTATTAAGTAAATTAAGATTGACAAGCTTAAGTAATAAGAATTGATGTTTTTGGCATAAAAATGGGCACTGTAGGTGTTTTCCTGTCCTCCACTCACTGCCGACTTTGATTCCCCATGGACTTGCATTGGGTTTCGTGTTTCGGTTGGCCCCCGACTTTTCACAATAATTGGCCGATTTCACCCGACCTGACTTTTGAGAAAGTCGGATTTCGCGAAACCCGACTCGATCCTAAAAAAGTAAAAGTCACTCAACTCTAGTGAAGAAAGAATAAAGTACATTTTTTTTACCACTAAAATAGAACTAATAGAACTTTTTTTTACAACAAACTGAGGTTCATTTTTTCCTGAGTGCGCCAAAACACTACATGTAATCGGGAAACATTTTACATGCACATTGCAAAACTCAGAAGGCAATGAAAGCCAGATTTTACTGTTACGGTTTGCAGGTGCCATGACCCACTGCAAGAGCCCATGAGGTGCCAGAACAGCAGAACCCCCCATAAGTGACCCCATTTTACAAACTACACCTATAAATGAATTTATCTAGGGGTGCTGTTATCATATTGACACCATGGGTGTGTCACATCATTTTACACCATAGGGCAGTGAAGAAAAAAAATAACATTTTTACCACCAAAATTTAGTTTTAGCCCCAGATTTTACATTTTCACATAAGAAGTGGGTAAAAATTTGCACCAAAATTTGTCCCACAATTTCTACTGAACGTGGAAATACCCCATATGTGGCTGTACAGTATTACTTAGTCATACGGAGAGACTCGAGAGGAAAAGAGCGCTATTTGCCTCCTGGAGCTCAGATTTTCCTAGACCAGTTTGCAGACTCCATATACAGAGCCCCTAATTCCTAGTAGAGCAGAATTCCCACTCAAGTGACTCCATTTTGGAAATTATACCCCTTGGGGAACATGTGATGAGTGAGTATACTCATTAGGGCTTATGCCCACTTGCGATGAAATCGGACATATTCAATCCAATAAAAAATTGGATTGAATTCAGACTAATGTTAATCTATGATTGTGCATTCATCTGTGCTTTTTTCCAACACGTATCAGATCACTATCGGGCTGGAAAAAATAGCAGCATGCTGTGATTGCAATCAGAAATTAGTTTGCATCCCGTAATAGAAGCACTGGCACCATGCGAATGCTGTCCGATTTTTACGCACTGATATCCATTGAAAAGGCTGCAATTCATATGCGGCTACTGTAAAATCACACTTATAGGCTAGAATAGAAAAGATAGAATACACATATACACATAGAATAGATGTGTTTATATATATACAGTATATGTATATGTATATATATATATATATATATATATATATATCATATATAAAGCTGAATGTGTGTATGTTCTATGTATGTGTGTATGTCCGGGATTGGCATCTGCACCGTCGTAGCTACAGCCACAAAATTTTGCACAGTCACACGTCTGGACCCCGAGAGCATCATAGGCTATGTTGCGAGTCGAAATTTTAACCCCGCGTGTTCCAACTCACCAAACAATTTTGCCCCTGTCTGCATAATGGGGAAAAAGTAAAAGGAAAAGTGTTGGAGGCAAATTGACAGCTGCCAGATGTGAACAAGGGGGACTTAAAGAATGAGAGCGATGGTGCCAAAGAGTATATACCGTACAGTTGCTAAGGTGGGGCCCCGACATGGGATATTCACCACACACGGGGATATGAACACACACACAAAATGCGCCACACACTACCATGTGCTTGAACACATATTACCCTCAGCACACATTTCACCACACATACACCAACCTCGCCACATAAAAATTCGAAACACAAAAGTCGCCACTCAAAACTCGTCACGTGCAAAATTCGCCACATGTAAAACTCGCCACACGCAAAACTTGCACGCGCGGAAAATTTGCCACATGCACAAAAGTTGCAACACATGCAAAAGTTGCCTCACACAAAACTTGCACATACTCAAAACGCACCACACATAAAACTCGCCACGCGCAAAACTCGCGATGCGCAAAACTTGCTGCACAGAACTTGCTACACTAAACTGTCACATGCAACTCGACACACAAAAAGTTGCTACACGCATGTTGCCACACAAAACTCATATCATAAAAGTTGCTACATGCATGTAGCCACATGCAACTCAACACACACAACTTGACACATGAAACTCGCCCTAAAACACACACAAGTCTGGTATTATCCTTCAAAAATAAAAATCTGATTAATAAGCAGACAAACTACAAGAGCAACAAATGTACCATATAGGAAATATGGCAGCTGTCAGTCACATGTTTTGTCTATTATGTGTATGTGTGAGCTTATATATACTGCCAGGGGGGAGGGCTTCCAGTTGGCTGGGGATTTAACAGGCTTCCAATAGCAACCAAAAACAGCTCAGCTTCTATTTTGCTACAGTTAATTAATCTGAGCTCTGATTGGTTAATATAGGCAACAAAGGACATTCTCAGTATAACAAAGCTTGTGTGAGGTAATAGCATGTCAGGTTGTGTTGGTGGAAAAGCTTATGTCAGTCAAATTACCTCTATGTGAGAGGATATAGAAACTGACAGTTACAGACTATTTTTACCACAATAATGCCTCATAAGAAAAGGAATTCCATGGCACGAATGTCAGCTGATGCGAAAAGAAAAGCTGCATTACGGGCCAGTGAAAAAGTTAAGACCAAAAATCAAGGCTGACACACATGACAACATCAGCTGCTTCTTCAAGAGCCAATGAACTTTCAGAGCTGAGAGAAGCGAGGCTTGCAGACAACAGAACAAGAGCTGCTTTCTCAAGGGCCAATGAACTTTCTGAGGAGAGGGAAGGGAGGCTTGCAGACATGAAAACAAGAGCTGCTTCCTCAAGGGCAAATGAACTTTCTGAGGAGAGGGAAGCGAGGCTTACAGACATGAAAACAAGAGTTGCTTCTTCAATGGCCAATGAACTTTGTGAGTAGAGTGAAGACAGTAGTTGGAATCGATTTACAATCTCCATGATTTTCTCATAGTCAACTTTATGTGGACTGTTCAAGAGTTAGAACAGCCAAAAATCTGTTCGCCTTTGTACCTGAAGAAAAAACTAAGAATGTCGTTTAATAAGTAGTAGAAGATTACTTCACATTACTTGGCCAATTTAGTTAAATCTGTGTGGAATATCAATGGTGTTGAAATATATGTTGTGAAATGCTTCTATTAGCTTAGTTTTTGTCTTTTAACCCCTTTAAGACGCAGCCCTTTTTCATTTTTGCATTTTCGTCTTTCCCTACCCTCCTTCCCAGAGCCATAACTTTTTATTTTTCCATCAATATGGCCATGAGAGGGCTTTTTTTTTGCGGGATGAGTTGTACTTTTGAACGACACTTTTGGTTTTACCATGTCTTGTACTAGAAAACAGGAAAAAAATTTCAAGTGTGGTGAAATTGCAAAATAAGTGCAATTCCACACTGGTTTTTTAAATAAGAAGAAGAATATGCGGCAGCACTCACCCAACTTCGTGTGGTCCAGTTCTTTATTTAAGACATGAAAAAATACAGCTTCACGGCCTGAGGGAGTGCAGATAGGGGGGAGGTGAGCAGGGAACGCATGGAATTTACAGGGGATTTACATAAACTTTTATTAAGGGAAGAAGCGCGGTGGATCATGCGTACGAGAGCCACTGGTCCTGCTGGCTTTAATGACAGGATCGATATGTCTGTCTTTTTATAATTCGCATAGTTTGGTATTTTCCAATGATATCCCGTCCCCCCCCCCCCCCTCTCTCTCTTTTTCTCCCCGTTTTTAGTGGGCAACATGTCCCGCAGTTAGATGACACACGGCACGATTATATAGCATGCTTCATTGTATTTAATGTCTCTCTGCATATTTATGTCAAATTCCTTTGGGCTGGATTATGCGCTTATGTTGGAGATATTTTTGATATGGCACTTACTCCGGATTCCTTTCATGTTTGTGTTTCAGGAAGGTTGTCTTTAATATATTTAAATGTTTTGTATGTTATGCACCTGTTTTATTTGGTATCGGGATTGGGGGCGTGTGGCGGGGTGGGGGCGGCTTGCTCTCACTCACCTACTTTAGACGGCATCACTTCCCCTGATACCAGACCCGTAGAAGCGCTTGGATCAGCGCGAAACGGCCGTCGTCGTTCCCTGCTCACCTCCCCCCTATCTGCACTCCCTCGGGCCATGAAGTTGTATTTTTTCATGTCTTAAATAAAGAACTGGACCACACGAAGTTGGGTGAGTGCTGCCGCATATTCTTCTTCTTATTTATGACATGTGCATCTGGTTTCCATGCGAGCACCTCCAACGCTGAAGTCAGATTGTTTCTACTCACCGCGATTGATTCGCTGAAAGGAGTGAGGCTGTGCAGCACCACTTTTATTTCTTTGTTTGAACCACACTGGTTTTTTGTTTGGCTTTTTTGGTAGGTTCACTAAATGCTGAAACTGACCGGCCATTGTGATTATCCAGGTCATTACGAGTTCATAGACACCAAACATGTCTAGGTTATTTTTTATCTAAGTGGAGAAAAAAAATTCAAAACTTTGTTTTAAAAAAAAAAATTACGCCATTTTCAGATACCAGTAGCGTCTCCATTTTTTGGGATCTCAGGTCAGGTTATGGCTTATTTTTTGCGTGCCGATCTGACGTTTTTAATGATACCACCTTTGTGCAGATATGTTCTTTTGATCGCCCGTTATTGCATTTTAATGCAATGTCGCGACGACCAAAAAAATGTAATTCTGGCGTTTCAAATTCTTTTCTCGCTACGCTGTTTAGCGATCAGGTTAATGCTTTTTTTTTATTGATACATCGGGCGATTCTGAACGCGGCGATACCAAATATGTGTATGGTTTTTTTATTGTTTTATTTTGGATGCATGTTTTGTTTTTGTTTTTATATTTTTTAAACATCTTTTTTAACTTTTGCTATGCTTCAATAGCCTCCATGGGAAGCTGGAAGCTGGCATAGCCTGATTGGCTCTGCTACATAGCAGTGATCATCATATCGCTCATATGTAGCTGAATTGCAGGCTTGCTATGAGTGCCGACCACAGAGTTGTGCTCACAGCAAGCCGGCATCAGTAACCATAGAGGTCTCAAGGATACCTCTGGTTACTATGCTGACGCATCGCTGACCCCCAATTATGTGACGGGGTCGGCAATGTGAGCATTTCCGGCTGCGCGGCCGGAAGCGGTAGTTAAATGTCGCTGTCAGCGTTTGACAGCGGCATTTAACTAGTTAATAGCGGCAGGTGGATCGTGATTCCACGTGCTGCTATTGTGCGCACATATCAGCTGTACAAAACAGCTGACATGTCGCGACTTTAATGTGGGCTCAGCGCCGAAACCTACATCAAACGGGGAAACACAACATGCGCCATACTACTACAGAGCATGTCGTGAAGGGGTTAATAATTACATTTCTATCTTTTTGTTTTGTGGTTTCTGTGAGCAGAATAAATTTTTTTTGACACATTCTATTTTGCTAACAGCAGTCATTAACCCAGGCGAATCTGGGTAGCATAGCTTATATATATATTATTTATTATTATAGCGTCATTTATTCCATGGCGCTTTACATGTGAGGAGGGGTATACATACTAAAAACAGGTACAATAATCTTGAGCTATACAAGTCACAACTGGTACAGGAGGAGAGAGGACCCTGCCCGCGGGGACTCACAATCTACAAGGGATGGGTGAGGATAGAGCTGGTTGTGCAGTGGTTTGGTCGATCGGTGGTTACTGCAGGTTGTAGGCTTGCCAGAAGAGGTAGGTCTTCAGGTTCTCTTTGAAGGTTTCGATGGTAGGTGAGAGTCTGATATGTTATGGTAGAGAGGTCCAGAGTAGGGTTGATGAACGAAAGAAATCTTGTATGCGATTGTGGGAAGAGGAGATAAGAGGGGAGTAGAGAAGGAGATCTTGTGAGGATCGGAGGTTGCGTGCAGGAAAGTACCGGGAGATGAGGTCACAGACGTATGGAGGAGACAGGTTGTGGATGGCTTTGTATGTCATGGTTAGGCTTTTGTACTGGAGTCTCTGGGCAATGGGGAACCAGTGAAGGGATTGACAGAGGGGAGAGGCCAGGGAATAGCAGGGGGACAGGTGGGTTAGTCGGGCAGCAGAGTTTAGAATAGATTGGAGGGGTGCGAGAGTGTTAGAGGGGAGGCCACAGAGCAGGAGGTTACAGTAGTCGAGGCGGGAGATGATGAGGGCATGGACTAGGGTTTTTGCAGATTCTTGGTTTAGGAATGTACGGATCCGTGAAATATTTTTGAGTTGAAGGCGGCAGGAAGTGGAAAGGGCTTGGATATGTGGTTTGAAGGAGAGATCAGTGTCAAGGATTACCCCGAGACAGCGAGCTTGTGGGACTGGGGAGAGTGGGCAGCCGTTTACTGTAATGGATAGGTTCGTTGGGGGGGTTGCGTGAGATTGGGGAAAGACAATAAATTCTGTTTTGTCCATGTTAAGTTTTAGAAATCTAGCGGAGAAGAAGGATGAAATAGCAGATAGACATTGAGGGATTCTGGTTAGTTAGGTGGTGATATCTGGTCCAGAGATGTAGATCTGTGTGTCAGCAGCATAGAGATGATACTGAAAATTGTGAGATTCTATGAGCTGTCCCAGGCCAAAATTGTAAATGGAGAAGAGCAGGGGCCCTAGAACTAAACCTTGCGGGAATCCGACAGATGGGGGGCGAGGTGAGGAGGTGGTGTGTGAATGGGAGACGCTGAATGTTCGGTCAGTTAGGTATGACGAGATCCAAGATAGGGCCAAGTCTGTGATGCCAAGGGACGAGTGGGTCTGTAGTAATAAGGAATGGTCCACTGTGTCAAAGGCAGAGGACAGGTCCAGGAGGAAAAGGATAGAGTAGTGTCACTTGCTCTTGGAGGTTAATAGGTCATTGGTGACCGTAGTTAGGGCAGTTTCAGTGGAGTGGTGTGACCGGAAGCCTGATTGTAAATGGTGGAAAAGGGAGCAGGAAGATAGATGGGAGGACAGTTCAAGATGGATGTGTTGTTCCAGTAGTTTTGAGGCATAAGGGCGAAGTGATATAGGGCGATTGCTAGATACAGAGGATGGGTCAAGTGAGGGCTATTTGAGGATAGGTGTGATTGAGGCATGTTTAAAGCTTGAGGGGAAAACACCAGTTGTTAGTGATAGGTTGAAGAGATGGGTTAGAGTTGGGATGAATACTGTGGCGAGATTTAGGATGAAGTGGGAAGGGATTGGGTCAAGTGCACAGGTGGTGAGATGCAATCTTCAGAGTAGAGTGGAGAGTCGATCTTCTGTAATGGTAGAGAAGTTGGTTTTCGAGGTGGATGGCTGGGTAGTTGAGAGGAAGGGCTCTGGGGGTTGTCAACTAAAACTGTCTCTGATGTTCTCAATCTTCTGCTTGAAAAATGAGACAAAGTCTTCAACTGAGATGAGTGGGGAGGGAGGAGGTGCTGGGGACGGAGGAGAGAGTTGAAGATGTTGAATAACTGTTATATATATACAGCTCTGGCCACAACTAAGAGAGCACTGCAAAATTTTTAGTTTGTGTGATTTTTCTCTTTATAGGTACATTTTTGAGTAAGACGTAAATTTCTGTTTTATTCTATAAACTACTGACAACATGTCACTGAATTTCCAAGAAATAAATTTTGTATTTATTTTGAGAAAATGAGAAATGGTCAAAATACCAAAAAAATGCAGCACTTGCAGACCTCAAATAATGCTAAGAAAACAAGTTCATAATCATTTAGAAACAATACTAATGTTTTACCTCAGGAAGAGTTCAGAGATCAATATTTTGTGGAATAACCATGATTTTTAATCACAGCTTTCATGCGTCTTGGCATGCTTTTCACCAGTCTTTCACACTGCTTTTGGGTGACCTTATGCCACTCCTGGCACAAAAATTTAAGCACTTCTTTCTTTAATGGCTTGTGACTATCCATGTTCCTCTTGATTACATTCCATAGGTTTTCAACGGGGTTCAGGTCCGGAGACTGGGCTGGCCATGACAGGGTTTTGATGTGGTGGTCCTTCATCCACACATTGATTGACCTATCTCTGTGGCATGGCGCATTGTCCTGCTGGAAAAACCAGTCCTCAGAGTTGGGGAACATTGCTTGAGCAGAAGGCATCCACTGTTTTTCCAGAATAACCTTGTATGCCGCTTGATTGATACATCCTTTGCAAAGATTAACCTGGCCAATTCCAGTCTTGCTGAAGCATCCCCAGATCATCACTGATCATCCACCAAATTTTACAGTGGGTGCAAGACACTGTGGCTTATACACCTCTTCAGGTCTCTGTCTGACCATTAGACAACCAGATGTTCAGAAAAGCTGTAAATTAGACTCATCAGAGAAGAAAACCTTACTCCAGTCCTCTATGGTTCTGTCATGATCCAGTCCGGGGTTGGAGTCCATTTTTCCCTTTTTCCCAGTCTGGTCATGTAGGTGTTAACCTTTCTCAGCCTCAGTCTGGGTTCAGGTTTGCTATTTATTGCCGCTGCTTCCTGCAGGCGATGCCAGTTATAGTTTTTGCCTAGGGCTGCGGTAGCTGACTTTGATTGCTCTGATTGGTCCTGCTATGTTTGCTATCTGATCCCGTGTCTCTGTTTTCCCCTATTTCCATCGTGACCCAGTGTTTCCCTTTAGTGTGCTGACTCCCTGGTTTTGACTTAACTTGTATCCTTACCTGCTTCTGACTTTTGTCTGTGTCTTATCCATTTCCTACCATTGCTGATTCCCTTGCTTGTCCCTAAAAGTGAGTTTGCTTATTTCTTTGGTACTGCGCTATATTCTAGGACTTGACCCAACTTGTTTGACTATTCTGCTGCCACTTGTGGTAGCCTTAGGCTGGTTTCACACTTGCGTTTTGATCTGCAGAGTTTGTGTTAGAGTTTGTGTTAGAGTTTGGGTTACAGTTTGGGTTAGGGTTTGTGTTAGGGTTTGTGTTAGAGTTTGTGTTAGAGTTTGTGTTAGAGTTTGGGTTAGAGTTTGGGTTAGAGTTTGTTTTACAGTTTGGGTTAGAGTTTGGGTTAGGGTTAGAGTTTGTGTTTTAGGGTTAGGGTTAGGGTTAGAGTTTGTGTTAGGGTTAGAGTTAGGGTTAGGATCCCTAGGGTTAGGGTTAGGATTAGGATCCCTAGGGTTAGGGTTTGTGTTAGAGTTTGTGTTAGAGTTTGTGTTAGAGTTTGGGTTAGAGTTTGTGTTAGAGTTTGTGTTAGAGTTTGGGTTATAGTTTGGGTTAGAGTTTGCTTTGGAGTTTGGGTTAGAGTTTGGGTTAGAGTTTTGGTTAGGGTTAGAGTTTGTGTTTTAGGGTTAGGGTTGGGGTTAAAGTTTGTGTTAGGGTTAGGGTTAGGATCCCTAGGGTTAGGGTTAGGGTTTGTGTTAGGGTTAGGGTTAGGATCCCTAGGGTTAGGGTTAAGGTTAGAGTTTGGGTTAGGGTTAGGGTTTGTTTTAGGGTTAGGGTTAGGGTTTGTGTTACAGTTTGTGTTAGAGTTTGTGTTAGAGTTTGTGTTAAAGTTTGTGTTAGAGTTTGTGTTAGAGTTTGTGTTACAGTTTGTGTTAGAGTTTGTTAGAGTTTGTGTTAGAGTTTGTATTACAGTTTGTGTTAGAGTTTGTGTTAGAGTTTGTGCTAGAGTTTGTGTTAGAGTTTGTTTTACAGTTTGTGTTACAGTTTGTGTTAGAGTTTGTGTTACAGTTTGGGTTAGAGTTTGTGTTTTAGGGTTAGGGTTAGGGTTGGGGGGTGGCTTATAAGTGTGCATTCTTGTGTTTTTCTATAAAAACGCATGCAAACGCATGTGCTTAAAAACGCATGCGCTTACATAGACATCAATATGTTTTTTTGCCGCAAAAAAACACATGCTTTTTTTGCGGCAAAAGAATGCTGCTAAAATGACTACATGTTGCATTTCTGCAACCAAACGCATGCAGAGAAAAAACGCATGCGTTGCAAAAACGCGTCAAAACGCATGCAAAAAAACGCATCTGTTTTTAATGTTAAGTATAGGAAAAAAAACGCATGCTTTTTTTGCGTTTTTTACCGCAAAAATGCAAAAAAAAAAACCGCAAATGTGAAACCAGCCTTATTGCTGCACTGCAGGCCAGCTCAGTTTAGGTGCAGTCCTGTTTCCACTCTACTGCCATCTTGTGGAGCCTGCACCTACCTACATTGGAGCAGCATCTATATATAATTGTCTAAGGGGTACTTCCATCTTTCTGTCTGCAACTTCACTCCATACATTGGCGGATCAAATGGATAGGTTGACACAAATGATGCAGGATCTGTCTGTGGAACATAGGGCCTTTGCCTCATCTCATAACCACCTACAAAGGGAACTTTCTGACATGGTAAAATCTGTGCAGGGATTTTCTTCCCAGTCTTTCTGTAACCACTCTAATACTGTTCATGTCTCATTGCACTCTCCTGAACTTATGGTCAGGCTCCCAAATATCTTCTCCGGGGAAAAGGAGACATACGTTCAAGGAGAGTTACAAGCTATTGTTTTCTCTTAGACCCTGACCTTCTGAAGATGAGAGTCAGTGGGTGGGGATAATAATTTCCTTACTTCGGGAGGGACCTTAATCATGGGCTTTCTCTTTACCTGCTTCTGCCCCTGAATGTGTGTCTGTGAATAGGTTCTTTGAGGCCTTAGGACTTATTTTTGATGAGCCTGACGAGGACAGAATGGCAGAAGACACAACCATGTATCTCTTTCAGGGGAAGCTCTTGACTGAATGGTATTGCACCGAGTTTCGTCGATAGTCCACTGAGGTGTCCTGGAATGACTCTGAGCTGAGATGTCAGGACTATTGAATCACCTGAAGGATGCCCTGGCTCTCCATACACCACCCAGCTCATTGGAGGAGGCTATGACTCAGGCTAACTATGGACAATCTGCCTGTGGGACTTGTGTTGGGGTTTCCCTGGTTACAGTTACATAATACTGTGATAGACTGGGAGTCTCGGGACATTGTTAAATGGGGTCCTGATTGTAGTAGAAGTCGCCTTACACTGTACTTGTGTCATCTGTTAATCTAGAAGATATTCTGTAGTACCTAAAGGATTTTGAGGATGTTTTTTCCGAAAAGGAGGCAGAGTTCTTGCAACCACACCTTTTGATTGTACTATCAATCTGATTCCGGGTGCTAAATTGCCCAAGGCCTGTCTATACACACAATCTCTCTGGCCCGGAGCAAACAGTTATGAAAGAGAATATTTCTGAAAGCCTAAGCAAAGGCCACATCCATCCCTCTGTCTCTCCTGTGCTGTCTGGATTCTTTTTTGTAAATAAAAAGATGGTGGTTTGCGTCCGTGCCTCGATTTTTGGCAATCAAATAAGATCACAGTGAGAAATACCTACCCCCCTCTCACTCATCTTTGATTTATACAACCATTTGTTGGGGGCCAAATGGTTTTCTAAATTGGACCTCAGGGGGGCATATAATCTAATCCATATTCGGGAGGGGGATGAGAGGAAAACGGCATTTCTCACTTCAGAAGGGTTTGTTGAAAATTTGGTTATGCCTTTGGTCTCACCAATGTGTCAGCTGTTTTTCAGAATTTTGTTAACCATGTATTTTCTGATTTTCTTGGGTGCTTTATGGTGGTGTATTTAGATGATATCCTCGTGTTCTCATCCATCAAACAAGTTCACAAGGATCATCTATGTGCGGTTCTCCAGAGGTTACGGGAGAACTCGCTTTTTGCGAAACATGAAGAATGCACATTTTTTGTCCAAGAATTGTCCTTTCTGGGGTTCATTCTGTATGACAAGGGTTTCGTATAGACCCTGGGAAGGTACGCGCCATTGTGGATTGGTTACAACCCAGAGACTTAAAGGGTCTTCAACATTTTTTGGGGTTTGCAAACTATTATAGGAAATTCATTAATGGGTTTTCACAGGTGGTCAAGCCCCTCATCTGACTCATAAGGGGGCTTATCTCAAAAACTGGTCAGCTCTGGCTGTGGAGTTGTTTGCTTTGTTAAAGAAATGCTTCATGTCTGCCCCTGTTTTGGTCCAGCCTGATCCATATAAACCGTTCATCGTTGAGGTGGACGCATCGGAGGTGGGGGTTGGGGCGGTGTTTCCCAAGGACTCGACACTTTGACTAACCTGAGACCCTGTGTCTTCTTCTCCTAAAAAATCTCTCCTGCTGACAGAAATTACGATGTTGGGAAACAGGAGCTTTTAGTTATCAATTTGGTCTTTGAAGAATGGAGGCACTTTTTCGAGGGAGCTGTTCATTGGATCATGATGATTACGGACCACAAGAATCTGTCTTATATTGAATTGGACAAACATTTGACTCCCAGACAGGCAAGGTGGTCGATTTTTTTTTCACGCTTTCATTGTTCTATCACCTTTTGTCCTGGTGCCAAGAATGTCAAGGCGGATTACTTATCTCACAGCTTGGATCAGATATCGCCTCCTGAGCCTCCTTCCTCTATTCTTCAGCATGGGGTGTTCGTGGCCGTGGTGTCCTCAGAGTTGGAGTGGGAGATTCGTGAGGCTCAGTCTCTTGCTCCTCCGTCATTGCCTGACAACAAGCTCTTTGTCCCGATTCAGTACCGATTGAGGGTGCTTCAGGAGTTTGATGGACTTCCTTATGCTGAAACCCATTCTAGGTTGTTTGCTGAGCACGTGGTGTGATTGCATGGTGTGCCTTTGAATGTTGTTTCAGATAGTGAGGTGCAATTTGTGTCCAAGTTCTGGAGGGCTTTTTGTAAAAGGTTAAGTGTTAGTTTGG
This sequence comes from Ranitomeya imitator, assembly GCF_032444005.1. Classification (NCBI taxonomy): domain Eukaryota; kingdom Metazoa; phylum Chordata; class Amphibia; order Anura; family Dendrobatidae; genus Ranitomeya; species Ranitomeya imitator. Next base: position 664,300,437 of record NC_091286.1, read on the forward strand.
CCTTCTCTTCGGCCTATCATCCCGAAACCAATGGTCAGACGAAGAGGACCAATCTTGAACAAATTTAGCAGTTTCTTGCCATGTCCCAGCAGGATGATTAGTGTTCTTTGTTACCAGTGGCTGAGTTTGCCTTTAATAATCATATTAATCAGTCCACGGGCACCTCTCCGTTCTTTTTTAATTATGGCTTTCACCCGCATTTTGGTGAGTTTTCCAGGATCGACTTGGGGTATCCTGGGGCTGACTTGGCCATTGAGTGGCTGAGGGAGGTATGGAGGTAGGTCCAGAGGGACATTGGGGAGGCTCATGGCAAACATAAACAGTTTGTGGATAAGCGATGGTTTACAGGACCCATGTTCCTGGTGGAAGATAAAGTATGGTTGTCTACCAAGAACATTCATCTGAAAGTTACTTCCCAGGTTTATAGGTCCTTATGAGGTTATTGAGGTTGACAATCCAGTTGCCTTTCCCCTACGTCTACCTCCGTCGCTGCGGATCCCCAATGTGTGACCATAAGTCTCTCCTGAAGTCATTCATATCTTTCTCTGATGGGTCTCCATTCCCTTCACCTCCAGTTTCTGTGGATGGGCAGATGGAGTATGAGATGGGACGAATTGTGGATTTATGCATGGTCCGCAGTTCCCTGCAGTATTTGGTCCATTAGAGGATCGATCCTGGGTTCCGGCGTGATCTGTTCATGTTGATCGATTGGTTCGGGCGTTTCATGCACGGTATCCTGGGAAACCTGGGGGTCCGGTCGCCCCTCCTTGAGGGTATTGTCATGATCCAGACCAGGGTTCGAGTCATGTTTTCCCTTTTTCCCAGTCAGGTCATGTAGGGGTTAACCTTTCTCAGCCTCAGTCTGGGTTAAGGTTTGCTGTTTATTGCTGCTGCTTCCTGCAGGCAAAGTCAGTTATAATTTTTGCCTAGGGCTGCTGTAGCTGACTCTGAGACTATGACTATGACTATGAGAGACAAAATGAGAAAAAAAATCCAGAAAATCAACTTGTCTGATTTGGCAAGATTTATTTTGCAATTTATGGAGGGAAGTAAGTATTTGGTCATTAACAAAAGTTTATCTCAATATTTTGTAATATATCTTTTGTTGGCAATGACAGAGGTCAAACTTTTTTTGTAAGGCTACTTTCACACTAGCGTCGGATTCGGCCCGTTGCAATGCGTCGGGCCGAGATTCCGACGCTAGCGGTGAATGTGCCGCACAATGGAGGCAGCAGATGCATTTTTCCGGCGTATCCGCTGCCCCATTGTGAGGTGCGGGGAGGTGGGGGCGGAGTTCCGGCCACGCATGCGCGGTTGGAAAAAGCGGTCCGTCGGCAGCAAAAAACGTTACATGTAACGTTGTTTGCTCCCGGCGGTCCGCCACAACACGGCGCAACCGTCGCACGACGGTTGCGACGTGTGTCAATACGTCGCAATGCATCGGTAATGTTACTCTATGTGGCAAAAACGCATCCTGCAAACAACTTTGCAGGATGCGTTTTTTCCCCTAAACGACGCATTGCGACGTATTCAAAAAAACGCTACTGTGAAAGTAGCCTTAGTCTTCACAAGGTTGGCAAACACACTGTTTTTGGCATGTTGGTGATCTCCAAGTATTTGCATCTGCTCGGTGATTTAGTTTCTGTACCATAGCTGCATGATTTACGACTGCTAGCCAGCCTGAATACATGTGGGGATTGCCTGTTTGTTAGGAATTCCCCACATGTATTCAGGCTGCTACCTAGCAGCCACAAATCATACAGCTACGGCGACAAAAACTAAATCTCCTAGCACATCCAATTACTCGGAGATCACCCGGGTATTTTCGGGAAATTTCGACTAAGCAATGAATGTTAGAAAGTGAAAATTGCAAACTGCCATTGTAGTGACCAGAACGCTGTAGTGGCCAATAGATTGCAGCCACCAGTACGTAATGCCCAGTCCGTGCTTCTGTAGACATGCACCCATAAGATAGGCAGGCTCTCATCGCTTCAGAAATGCCAAGCGTGGATGATAGATGTGGTTTATGTGTTCCGTGGGGCTCCGAAGGGAGAGGGGTACTTGGATGTGGGAGCACAGAATTTGCTGAATTTCTTTTGGTGGGAATGGAACCGTTTTGCTTTTCCATAGCCTTTGTACTACCAGTAACATGTAAGCCCCTTATATTTCCATTAACAGATGATAGACCTGAGTGGGGACTTGCTTTTTTTGTGGATTGAGTTGAAGCTTTTATTGGAAACATTTTACATAATGTTAGGGATCACATTTAACGGGCGCTCTACGCTGACCACTTAATATGGGGTTTCCATCTAAATCTCTGACTGACGTAATTCAGAGGAAACCCTGAGGGATACATTCATTATATAAGGCAGCAGAATTACTGTGTGGACTCCGTCTGGCCTCTGTTCAGCGATGTCCTTTTCAGAAGTGCAAAAAACTGTGGCCAACAGCACAGTGCCTTCATCTGCCTCATTATTGGGAATCTTTTGTCAGAAGTTTGGTCTGAATCACATATTTCAGAGATTTACATGGAAATCCTGGTGCATGCGCTCAGCGCAGGGTTCAGGATAAATGTGCACCGAGCCTTACTGTGATCTTTGAGTAGCAGAATGAAAAAATCAACAGCAGGTGAAGAATTGGTTTTACCTATTTTTTACACTGTTCCTCATGCGGAATAAGTAATTAGGCAACTTTATTCTTCGGGTCTGTGCGATTAGAGCGATACCGGATTAATATTGGGTTTTTATGTTTGGCTGCTGTCACTAAAAGACTCTTTTTATTTAAAAAAATAGTTTTTGCCTCACTACATTTTGAAAGCTATATTTTTTGGCCCACAGAGTCATGTGAGGGCTTGTTTTTTGCGAGACATGTTGTTGTTTTTATTGGTACCATTTTCGCACATCATGACTTTTTGTATTGCTTTCTATTCCAAGGCAGAATGAACAAAAACCATCAATTCACAAATTTATTTTTTGGGGAGATAACGCTGTTTCGCGTGTGGCAAAATTGATAAGCCAGCTTTATTCTTCGGGCCAGTACGATTACAGTGATACCACATTTATATATTTTTTTTATGTTTTGGCGCTTTTAAAAAATAAAAACTATTTGATAGAAAAAATAATTATTTTTGCATTACTTTATTTTGAGAGCTATAATTATTTTATTTTTATGCTGAGGGAGCTGTATGACAGTTTGATTTTTGTGGGCTAAGATGACGTTTTCAGCGTTATCATGTTTATTTATATCCATCTTTTTGATCACCTTTTTTTCCACTTTTTATTTGGCAGTATGAGGATAAAGCATTGTTTCTTGGCTTGTTTTTTATTTATTTTTTATCGTGTTTACTAAAGGGATTAAGTAGTGGGACAGTTTGATAGATCGAGTTGTTCCGGATGTGGCAAAACCAAAAAAAGTGTACTTTTATTGTTGATATTTTTTTCACACAAATATTTATTTATAGATACAATATGGTTTTGTTAATTATTTTTGATATTTTTTAATATTTTTACAATTATTTTCAAATTGTCTCTTCAGAGAGGAAGAGAACTAGAACTCTAGTGCCACCTATTGGAAGTAGCAATCCTAACAGTCAATGTTGACCCTTTACTGAGCCTTGTCACATGACTTAGGATAATAGCCAAATGTGAAAATTGAGATTCTGGTTTGGCTATTACCCTAAGTCATGTGACAAGGCTCGGTAAAGGGTCGACATTGACTGTTAGGATTTCTACTTCCAATAGGTGGCACTAGAGTTCTAGTTCTCTTCCTTTCTGAAGAGACAATTTGCATATTTCCCAGAGGAGCATTGCGGCTTTAAGTCTCCTCACCTCGACATGCTTATCATGTCACTCTCCACAAGGAGAAACGATACTTCTTGGGTTACAATTATTTTAAAATCATTTTTAACTTTTTTTTTTTTTACTTTTTTTCCTTTGTCCCAATATGGGACTAACATTTTTTGCAGGCTAATCGCTCGTACAGCATGGCGATGCAGCACTATCCCGATGCTGTATAAACTGTCTTTGATGACCCGGATGTCATCATGAGGACAACGGGCCCCCATGGAAAGGATCGAGACCCAAGGTCTCTGATCCAAAGTCAGAGGGGCTGTCAGCTCTCTGCCAGCTCCCGGAATGCTGCAAATGTTTTTGATCTCAGCATTCAGAGGGTTAAAGCATCGGGAGTTGTGTGTGTCAGCTCCTGGCACTTGGTGCCGATGTCAGCTGTCATAATCAGCTGACACCTGACGGTGATCGCCCACGCACAGCCCGTGTGCACGGGTGGTCACCATGCAGTAATTATACATCCTTGATCAGATAGACCCAGAGCACAGGAACATACAGTATTATTACGACAAATGTCAGAAAGGGGTTAAAAACAGCCTTAGGCTTATGACAGGTGATATGAATTATGATTGGTTATGAATTTCCACAAAAATGTGGATATGCCAGAATCCGACAATTTGGGGATTTGATACATATGAATACAAAAAAAAAGATTAGATTCTATGAGGATCAGGAAAAAGTTAAAATTATTAGGGTATGTTCACACGTTCAGGATTTCCATCCTTTTTTTTTCAGGACAGAAAACGCAGGTCCTTTTTTTTGTTTGCGTTTTTGATGCGTTTTTTGATGCGTTTTTTGATGCGTTTTTTTATCCTTTTTTTACTGTGTGTTTCCTAGGAAGCTTTTTAGGGCTAAAATGGCTGAAAATACCCTAACCCTACCCCTACCCCTACCCCTACCCCTAACCCTACCCCTACCCCTAACCCTACCCCTAACCCTACCCCTAACCCTACCCCTAACCCTACCCCTAACCCTACCCCTAACCCTAACCCTACCCCTAACCCTACCCCTAACCCTAACCCTACCCCTAACCCTACCCCTACCCCTAAACCTAACCCTACCCCTAACCCTACCCCTAACCCTAACCCTACCCCTAACCCTACCCCTAACCCTACCCCTAACCCTAACCCTAACCCTACCCCTAACCCTAACCCTATTCTAACCTTAGTGAAAAAAAAAAAAAAAATTCTTAATTTTTTTATTGTCCCTACCAATGGGGGTGACAAAGTGGGGGGGGTGTCATTTACTATTTTTTTATTTTGATCACTGAGATAGGTTATATCTCAGTGATCAAAATGCACTTTGGAGCGAATCTGCCGGCCGGCAGATTCGGCGGGCGCACTGCGCATGCGCCCGCCATTTTGCAAGATGGCGGCGCCCAGGGAGAAGACGGCCGGACGGACACCGGGACGCCGGGTAAGTATAAGGGGGGGAGATTAGGGCACGGGGGGGGCATCGGAGCACTGGGGGGGGGCATCGGAGCACGGGGGGGGGGCATCGGAGCACGGGGGGGCGGGATCGGAGCACGGGGGGGCAGCCACACTCCGCCCACGCACTTCCGCCCGCTCCCCCGCACTTCCTGCTGCAGCGGTTCTGCACATCAAATCGCAGTAAAACCCGCAGATATATTTTTGATCTGCGGGTTTTACTGCGATTTTGACCTCACAATGGAGGTCTATGGGTGCAGAACCGCTGCGGTTCAGGAAGAAGAATTGACATGCTCCTTCTTTTTTCCGGGAGCTATTCAGCGCGGCTTTTTTTTTACAATTTCCGGACCATGTGCACAGTGTGTCCTGTTTTCCATAGGGTACAGTGTACTGTACCCTGCATGGAAAACAGCTGCGGAACCGCAGCGGCAAAACCGCCGCGGTTCCGCGGTAAAAAACGCACTGTGTGAACATGGCCTTAAAGACTTTATCCCCTTTCACCTGTTCTGCCCGCTCCTCTTTTTCACGTCAGTCTTTTTTTCCATGGGTGGTGTCTCCATTACCACTTCATATGTTCATATCATGATGTGCATCGCTTCACACTTACCCTGTGACCATGTAAGACCAATTACAGTTATCAGATTGACCTCGGCGCTGGAATGGAGTGGCTTTTGTGACTGGTGCAAAGAGGTTTGAAGCTTTGGCAGAGGCGGCAGAACAGGTGAGGAAAGGAGAGGATAAAGATTTTTATTTTCGCTGTCCTAACAACAATCGTGATAGTTTCAATTTGGAACAAACATAATCTCTGTGAATTGGATCAAAATGAATTTCAAGAGATTGCTCATCTCTAATAACCACTCAAGTCTAATAGGGTTCTGATTTTTGTAGACATTCAGAATTATCTCCTCTGATGGGCTCATGACATAGTAAATTCTTTTCTTGAAGATATGCACAAAGTGTAATGGAGACATTCACCAACCTTTGTAAGATCTGAACTTTTGCACCAAAAAATCTGTTTCTTCAGAAATTTTGTTTTCGATGGTTTCCTTCCCCATTCCAAAATCTCGTAGTGTTGACAGAGTAAACCGTCTCATTATTCTCCAGTTAGCATTGGAACCAAAAATAATTCCTGAGGACACATTATATAAGAAGGGAAGATGACAGAAGCAAGATGGAAAACAATACTTTATATCTACTGGTTAACTCATAACACTTTAAAGACTCAAAAGGCAAAATTTTGAATTTGTCGAAAAATAATTGACAAACCAGTGTCTACTTAAAATGAAAAATATTTAGAATTGAGAGTCCTATGTGAGTGACTTAGGGTTTGCAACATTTCTATATTATATCTCTTACAGACCCAATCAATGTTTTACCCTACAGTAAAATATGTTTCCTTTCTCTCTGGTAAGTAATTTTACATTTTTGGCAGAAGTTGGGAAGTATGAGGAGATATGGAAATGATGTCATGTAATATTAACCAATTGAACAAGAACTTAAAGTAAACAGAAGATCAAGAAATGAGAACAAAATAAAATGAGAATATGCTAATTGATCAGTCCACAAATCATTATGTATGTTCTTTTACCAACCTGCCCGAAAAGATCTAGTTGAGTAGGTGTGAATTGATTTTGCAGTCAAGAGATTTGCCAGTCTATGTGAAGTGTCAGATGGCTGTATAACTCAGACGGGGATGGCAACACAATGCTTGGACTGGCCGTCGGCCCTCCTACTCAAGCATGACAGCATGTATTTCTATGCAGCTGTCACGCTTGGCCACGAGAATTAGTCCAAGCATTACATTGCATTTCCAACTAAAGTTTCAGTATACAGCCATCTGACTCTTCCCTAAACCTCACTGTTTACCAAGATTATTTCTAATTTCCCACAGTTGCATCTCTATTAATGGGATGCATAAAAGCCTTTTTACAATCTGCTTGGAATTATCACTTTCACGCGTATTTACAACGGTCTTCTTGACCAGTTTATGAACTTTTTTTTTCGAACTGTCCAGGAGTAAACTTTTGTTCATCAAATCTTGGGACAGGTGGAAAAGAGGGAGGGATAAGGATTAGTGATGAGTGAATACTTCAATGTTCGGTTCGGATTGCGTTCGCTGCATTTGCAATATTCGCTGATTAATTCATTGAATATTCGCCGAACATTACCAAACGCCATTCACCTCAATGGCAGGCAAAAACATACTCATGAACAACACCTTATAACAGCCCCAAATTCTGTCAAAACACATCAAATGAGGGACAGACACCAGGAAAGTGGCCTCAGTTCACCCACAGTACAGATTTTAGCATGGCACTGTGGCAATCAGCCAGGCATGAGGTATTGGGGTCTAGGACAGCATTTACAGCTTTCAATTGAATGTCACAGTAAGACGACGTGGGTGAGGGACCGGTGTAGTGCCCCATTGCTGGGAGCTCTGATACCACATGCAACACTTCTACCTTCTTTCATGCTGAGCCACACTCAGGTGGCACAAATATCTGTTTTGTAGACTAACAATGTCAGAAAAATGTAAGGATAGTAACACGGGTAGTTGAGTCCAAGGGAGTGGAGGCCTGACGGTGTTGGAGGCCAACTGCACCATGCAACACGTTGTTAGGGCTAGCGGAACGCACCGAGTAAATAGAGATGTTTATTGATATTGGTGCGTTCGCAGCCCGGGGTCCACCGTCCAGGAGTACATGCTGCTAGCAAACGGCGGAGCTATGTGGCGGTATAGACTAACTCAGTTAATTCACTGAGTAGCCGTGAAAGGAAAGCACTGTGCCCTGTTAGACTCCACAGAGGCACAGGCTAACTGCCCAAACAGAGAGCAGTCAGTGGTCACACAAACACACAAAACTCCTCGCCGGAGGAGCCAGCATTCTAGGGGCTTATTTCAGCCAGGTCCCTGAATACACTCAGACTCAATCTCCTCGCCGGAGGAGCCAGCATGCTAGGGGCTTATTTCAGCCGGGTCCCTGAACACACATACATGTGACCACACTGGCGCAAAGCACATAACATAAGACAATACTAGCGCATGGCCGTGCGGTCATGCGCAGTTTATATAGTTGCAGCACAGGAAGCTGCTACTGAAGTTTTTGCCCTTTCAGGACCTTCCAGAAGGACCAATGGAAAGTGCTGCAGTACCTGAGCATGTTTTGCCCTTTCAGGACCTTCCAGAAGGACCAATGGAATGTACTGCAGCACCTGAGCATGTGACCGAACATGTGGCCCTCGACCTCCAATGGGAGACCCTGCCCTGGGCATGCTCAGTGTGAGTAAACAAGGACTTAGTCCCAGAGAGGCTCGCTCGCCGCAGATCAGTGCAGGGTACCATAGGAAAGCCAGAAAAGGCAGTAGTGACCCTATGCACCGAATCAGCCCCAGCGAGACGCTGGGAGCGACGTCTCCGCTGAGCAGAGCCCACTGCGGCCGATACCGAATGGGAGACTGCAGCAGACACGGATCGAGATTCCCCCTGTGCAGCAAAGGAAACTCGACTCCTAACATTACCCCCCCTCCTAGGGCCCCCCTTCCTTGAGCCTCACTACGCTCAAAAGCTGCGATAAGCAGTGGAGCCCGAATGTGCTCCACAGGCTCCCAGGTTCTATCCTCTGGGCCGTGACCCTTCCAGTCCACCAGATAAAATTTCTTGCCACGTACCACCTTGCACCCCACAATAGCATTCACCTCAAACTCATCCGTGGATGAACCCGATGTCCCAGCAGATGACTCGGAAAACCGGGACAAATGAACGGGCTTTAAGAGGGAAACGTGGAAAGTATCGGTGATAACAAGGCGTGGAGGAATAGCCAAACGGTAGACCACAGGGTTGACCTGTTCCAGAACCTTAAACGGGCCAATGTAGCGAGGAGCAAACTTAGTGGACTCAACTCGCAGCTTGATGTTACGGGCGAAGAGCCACACTAAGTCCCCAGGAGCAAAGACCGGAGCGGGGCGCCGGTGTGTATCAGCCGAAACCCTCATTCTCTCCTTGGAGGCCCAGATGGCATCCTGTGTGCGGTCCCAGATGTCACGTGCCTCCACCGCCCAGTCTGCCACCCTAGAATCGGTGGATGACACGGGCATGGGCACAGGGACACGCGGATGCTGGCCGTAATTAAGGAGAAAAGGAGTTTGACCAGTGGAATCGGCTACGGCGTTGTTCAGGGCAAATTCCGCCCAAGGTAGCAAAGATGCCCAGTCATCCTGCCTAGCAGAGACGAAATGTCGCAAATATGTCACCAGAGTCTGGTTGGTTCTCTCCACCAACCCATTCGTCTCAGGATGGTATGCAGAGGAGAGGTTTAACTCTATGCTGAGTAAACGGCAGAGCTCTCTCCAAAACCGAGATGCGAACTGGGGACCCCAATCGCTGACAATCTTATCAGGCATACCATGCAATCGGAAAACGTGTTTAATGAACAACACCGCCAAGGCCCGTGCTGAGGGTAACCGAGGAAGCGGCACCAAATGCACCATCTTGGAGAAATGGTCGGTGACAACCCAAATAATGGAGCAGCCACGTGACTTGGGTAGACCCACCACAAAGTCCATCCCGACCATCTCCCAGGACCTGTCTGCCACCGGTAGAGGGTAAAGCAACCCAGCAGGCCGTTGCCGAGGAGACCGATTCTGGACGCAACAAATGCACGCCTGAATATAGTCCTTGACATCTCGGGCCATATGCGGCCACCAGTATGTTCTCGCCAGAAGCTCAGATGTCCGCTTGGTCCCAAAATGCCCACCCACTCTGGAGGAGTGAGCCCAAGAGAGAACCTCCGGTCGCAAGTTAGCTGGCATGAAAGTCTTGCCCGGGGGCACAGACTCTAGCGAAACCGGAGCTACAGTTCTCAGGCTCTCAGAAGGGACAATAAGCCGAGGCTCCTCCTCCTCCTCCGATGACACCACGGAGCAGGAGAGAGCATCAGCACGAACGTTCTTCTCCCCGGAGAGGAAATGGAGAGTAAAATGGAACCGGGAGAAGAACAGGGACCATCTAGCCTGGCGAGAATTCAGCCGCTGGGCCGTTTGCAGATACACCAAGTTCTTGTGGTCAGTGAAGACGTGGAAGGGAAAGCGAGCTCCCTCCAAAAGATGTCTCCACTCTGAAAAAG